>NW_020884934.1:685089-1911729 GCF_003945725.1 Corapipo altera | reverse complement strand
AGAAAAAAGAAAAAAGAAAAAAGAAAAAAGAAAAAAGAAAAAAGAAAGAAAAGAGAAAGCAGAGCTAAACAAGAAAACCCAACCCAAACCAAGCAAAACCAACAAAACACAAATCACAAACAAACCAGAAAATAAAACCAAAAAAACCAAACCGCATTAAACAATCTTAAGTTATAAATCCTGCCTTACTTTGTGGGGAACTGAGACCTTGCAGAAGTGACTGCCACTGTCAGCTAAATGACAAGAGCTCAAGGACAAAGCAGTAGGCAACACTTTACAGGAAACATCCCTGGTTTGGCCTGGAATTGACCACAGATTAGATAAGGTGTTTTCCAATCTCTGTAAAGTAGCAATGCCTCTGGTTTTGTATCAGAACTCTTGTACTGAAGGCCTGGCAGGGCGAGATTGCACAGCGTTGCACCTGGTTGGGTGGATGCACAATTATTATCTGCTGTGCAGTTGTTCAGCAGCTCCACAGGCAGTGGATAAGATATCCTTAACGACATATCAATAATGAAGGGCAAGTGACAGCCCTGTTTTTAGGAGACTGTGCAAGAAAGCAAAGAGCTAGAGACCTTCTCCACAAGGTGCATCTCCTCTACTGCTGCAGGCAGAGGGGGAAAGGGAGACTCCGTGAAGAAGAAAGGAAGAATGGGAAGTCAGCAGAGCCTGAGCTTGAGGCAGGGAAAGATGTGAGGTCTCCTTGCAGAGAAACACTGATGCCCTGAAAGCTTCTTTAAAATTCTGGAGCTGAAAGTACTTTGGATCAGCACTGGAGCACGTCGGTAATATACGCCCTTCCCCTGTTCTGCCTGGGATTGGTGCCATATATTGATGTGCAAATTACAAAGACAAATCCCTTGCCTTTCAGCCTCATAAGCTAAGACCTACACTCTCAGATAAGAGTGGGGAAGTGGGAGGGGAGAGAGGAGAAACTATATACAGATAAGTGGATATAAAGAATAATTGTCACACCTTGCTTAAATATTTTATTGCTATTCCTAAGGGCTTTTTTCTTTCCTGTCAGAGTACAGCTGGAATGATAAATGGCACGTACGAATTTTATTCACATGAAAAATTGTTGATTAAACATTGAAATCTTAATGGCCTGGTTTCACTATAATTCCAGTTCTATAGGTTTCTAATTATGCAGTCAGTGTTCAAACAGCTAAATCTTTGGGTTTCTTATGCTGCTGTTTACACCTTGTTGATTCCTTCTTAACCTTTAAGAGCTATTGAGAAATTAGTAGATTATTCTTTTTCATCAGCTGTAAGTAAAGCATGACTATAAGAACAAAGGATGTTAGAAACTGCCACGGATTAAATGGACAATATCTGAAAAAAAATGTATTTCAAAGACATGCAAATGTCAGCAGTATTAAGATAATATGGTACTCAAGTGGATACATCAGAAAGGCTGCTGAAAATTACTGGGATTAACCAGGAACTATGTTCTTAATGTTAATGAAGGAAGTACTGCTGGGGATAGGAAAGCAGCAGCAAAGCATAATGATAGGATGTGCACACCGTAGTTACTATGCAGAGGAAAATAACATCTCAACTGGCAGGCCTGCAGATCTGTTTATAACATCATGTCTCCTCATACCAGTTTACAAACATACTGCATCCCCAGCCAGAGGAGCAAGAGAATACTGATTTCTCAGAAATAACAGAAAAAAAAACCAGCAGAAAGAGCTTCAGGACCGCTTACTTTAAATGCTTTACATTTTCATATTACAGGATTAAGAAAGGTACATTTCCTTAAACTAGCTTGTCTAATATAGGCTATGCTAAAGTGCCATATCGAGATAATGGTGGGGACTACAAAAACGAGGAAGCAGAAGGCAACTACTGTCACACCACATTTTCAGCTCCTTTTCCTCTTTTTCCTTAATCAGTATTTTGTCTGCTGGTCATATCCCCACTGCCGGTTGAGGCCTGAAGTGTATATCAAGGTATTAATGAGGAAATATTATTAGGAGGTTTCTTTTCCCCTTTGACAAGTCAGGATTTTAGACTGCTTAGATATTTCAGGTTGACACATGGATGGATATTCACAAGCCTAGCTTGCACCGTTTTTGCTAAGAGCTGTGTCCCCAACATTCCTAAGAAACTTTGTTATAATAAGCTGAGAAATCCCATCTAAGAAACACCAGCTGCATTTTTTGAGTTCAGGTCAAATGCTTGCTGGCATGAGAATCAAAGAGGAAAATGAAGAGCGGCTGATTCATTTCCGCTCCTTCCATTAAGTAAACAGTTGAAAATCTCATTCACAGTTACTTGCTTGTCCAAATACTACTTGTTTGAAATCATTTGCTGCTGGTGTAAGACACAGCCAAGGAGAAGCCTCATTAAACTAAAATTCCTTCCTGCACTTGAGGTGCAGTGACAACACACGGAGAGCTGATAAAAGTACCAGTGCTGCAACTTGAATGACAAGCAAGGACTGTACAAAGTCTTTAGTACCAACCCTCATTAAGCAAGGTATGCACTTCTTGACTTTCAAATGCATGTAAGAACATCATGAAGTTTGGGAGACGTAGCAAAATATCCTCTTTTCACAAAAGAAGATACTATTAATAACTAGCAATAACAACAACATTTCTGAGGTGTTCAGTTGAATAGTGGGTTCTTCTCAGCAAGTAATCAAGTGTTTGTTGCTATTTATAACAGCTTGTAGGAGCACCAAAGGAATGAAAATATACCATAAAACTTTTGTACCTCAGGTTTTTTTTTTTTCACCAGTGTCAAAGAAAGCTGATGTTGAAGCTCACTGTATTAAACCACGATGAATAATAAAATGCTTTATGCTTTCCAGATAATATAATGCTATCTTAATAACAATACTGGGAACTCATGATTGTTTGTGTTTCAGAGCTAAGTCCTACACCATGGTTTGTGTCAATTCCTTTTGCATCTAAAAATAACTTATGAAACAGTAATACAATAAAGGGGAAAAGAGACAAACATTATTTACTTACAGGAGTTTGCTTTTCTTTTCCCAAATGTGTCATTATCTCCAGACAGAGGGGAGTGCTTTGGTTCACGCAAACTTCTCTCACACAGAAAATTATTCATTAGTACCTTCATGGTAATAATTTTAGCACTGTAAAGGAGATATCTTCAAGCTCTCTACGGGATCCAGTTCCATTATCATCCAGTCTAGCAAGCCACAACAGCCTATGTTCAAGGCTTAGCAGCACAGGAACAGCTGCACTGAATCAGACAAAAAGCTCAGCTCCCCCAGTGCCTTATCTCCAACACCAGGGATAAGCAAATGCCTAGGGAAGAGCCCAAGCACAGATCTCAGGCACTTCTGATACCAAGTACAGTTCAAAAATATTCTGTAAACCTTAAGGACTTGCCTTCTCATGAACTTATGCAGTTTTTCCTTGAATTATCGAGTTTTTACCATCTGCCATGTCCATTGACAACAAATTCCCAAAGTTTACCAGTCAGTTTATGAAAAATTATGTCCTTACTTTGCAAACACCTGATTCATACTAGTTTAACTCAACCTTAACATTTCTATTTGAAGAGAGAATAAGCCAGTAATCCTTAACAACTATCTCTGTGCCATTTACAGTTTTGGAAACATCTTTAATGTTTCTCTTCTATACCAAATAAGCCACCACAAGGCATATTTTCTGTGCCCTTCAAGGAACTCCAACGTTTACAAAATAGGCTTTTCCCTCTGCAAAAGGGATTTCTCACCAAAGACTTTGGTATTATTCAGATGTCCTTTTTATATTTTTTAGTATTTGTGAAGCTCAGATGTCAGTTCTACAGAAATGCACATTCTGGGATCTCTCCTGAAGCCTCGTTGACCCAAGCTGGCAAGGTGGTTGGCATTAAGTTTCCTGTCACTGTTCATAATTCATCAACCTCATCCTTGAATTCCCTTTGACTGCCTGGGTGAAACCTTTTGGTCCTGCTGATTTCTTACTTCTCCACAGCCACCTCCACAGTCCATTTAAGTAAATCTTGCTGGTGAGCACCTCAGAAAAAAGGGAATCAGTTGGTAACATACCCCATTTCCTCTACCACAGTAAATATGGATGTAGAAAATTCTTCTGGCTTTCCCTTAAAACTTATCCTTGGTTGACGTTAAAAATTTCTGGCAAACGTCCCCATGTATTTCATAAAAAATTAACTACTTTCAAGTTACTTTGTTAGTTACTGCTTAAACACTTCCTCCCCCCTCCCTTTTTTTGGTGTTTTGGCTCACTGCTTTTTCATATTTAATCTGCCAAAATCTAAGAATCTTCTCTTTCCTTTGGGAAAAAACTTCAGCTTTTCAAATTATAGCTTTGCCTTTTTTTTATTACTTTGAATTCTCTTCTGTTTAGCCTCACCAACTTCTGCTTCTCAAGTGTTTCTGCTTGGTGATGTGTACTGACCCTGTGATTCTGAACTCTTTTTTTTATTTATTTTTCTAACATAGTCCTCAGGCTGCCTGGAAAGATTTAATTCTCTTAGTTGCCCCCTATAGCTTCTTTTTAACAAGATTCTTCGCCCTTATGTTGTTCCCCTTTTTGATGTTGATTACCATATAATTGCCCAGGCTTTGTTTTTTTTCCTCTAGGTGCAAAAGGCAAGTAAATACATTTTTAAGAACGAGCTGAACGGAGATGGTGCTGAGAGGTCCCTCAGACTGTCAATCCCAGCAAACCAACTGACTCCCTTTGTAGCATTCTAGAAACCATGTGTGTGAGGTAAGAAGGCAGGTTAGGGATACTTGAGAGCAATAGAAAGTAAAAAAAATCCCAAACAGAAATCATCATTAAAAAACAACAGTGAGTGGAAACACCATTCTGTTTCCCTCATGCCATCCCCCCTAGACACACACACACACACACCCTGCACCCCATCAGCTGGCCCAGGCCTGTGCCCTGAGCAGCCACGGCTGGTTCTCCTGCTCCCACCACAGCGATACCACAGTCCACCCCACCAGCTCTTCTTAACCCTTGCTGAAATCATTACAATTTCACCTTAAAAGTGACCAATGCCCTGTTTCTAAGCAGTGATAAACCAAACCAACGACAAAGCATGTATGTAAAGACACAGCACCCATTCCCTGGAGCAAGGAGAAGGAGGAAGTGGGAATGAAGGAGGCAAGGGGAGCCTGGGAGAAAGGGGTGGGGTGGGGGGAAAGGTGTTTTTGGTTTTTGTTTCTTACCATCCAGCTCCATTTTAACTGGACATAAATTAAATTTTCCCCACACGGAGGCTGTTTTGCCTGTGACGTTAGTTGGTGAGTGATCTCCTTATCCTCACCTCATCCACGTCCTGCTGAGGGGGGCTGTGTGAGAGTGGTTGGGTGGACATGGTCGACTCACTACAGATGGGCATGTGGCAACTCCCCTTAAACGTGGAAGGAGATGCACAGGAGAAAGACATAAGGGTCCTGTACTAAGTAATAGACAAGGGTTTTTTCTGTTTTTCACTGTATAAACACTAAACACTCTCATCTTCTTTTGTATTATTTTAATAATGAATGGCTTGTGATGTTCTTCCCTTGTAGAAGACTCTTCCCTGAACCCTCTGCTGCATAACACACAGAAACAGGTATGCATGCAGCTCAGCACACACAGCTGTGATGAAATTCTCTATTCAGTGCCCCACTAGCCGAAAAACCAGTAGATTCACCCCCGTCTCCCAGTTAAATCATTCCCTGACTGGGTTATCCACCATTCAGAGCCCTGACATGGCTGCTCAGCCCCTCACCTGCTTATAGCAGGTTCATAAATGAGGGGCACACCAGGCAATCAGCTACAGCAGTTTCTTGGCTGTTCTCTGCTCCATGTGGTTCTGCATCCTGCCAGTCCACTGCTTTTGCTCTCCTGTGCAAGGCTGCAAATCACAGACTCAGTCTTTCCTACGTCTTAAATAAATAGATAAGTCTTGGAAAAAGTTTACTGTGGTGCTTTAAATAGTAAGCCTTGAATCTGGAAATCTCATTTTAACCAGCCAGACTCAGGTCTGAGAAATCTCTGAGATCTTCCTTGCAATAGGAGGTCAGACTACCTAAACCAAACAATGATTAATTTGTAATTCACACTAATAATAAAGTGTGTTAATTTATTGGTATTCTTAATTGTTTCCTGCCATGCCTGTCAGAACCACAATCCCACTTATCTTGTCACCTCCACTTGTTTTGAGGTTATGCTCACCAAAGAAGAGTGTTAAGCTCCTTTAAAAGTTTGGTGTTTTACCCTGCTAGCTTACAGCTTGTACATGTTTTCAGGGTACTGTGTTGCTATAAATTTGGGGCAAAAATGCAGATATTTAGTGAGCTGGTGCTCCCCATGACACTGGGTGTTTCAGATAACATCTGCTATACATATTCTGGGGTTGTGAAGCAGAGTAAGTGTGATGAGCATGACTTGCACTGAAGGAGTAATGCTTACGTGTCTTTTTGTACTCTACTGCTAATGGTTGGTTCAAGACCTCTATAATTTTGTGTGTTAAGTGTAGCTAATCACTTGCCTACAGAAACTGAAATATCTAAAGGACTGGGCATCATATCTTCTCCCAAAACTTTTTTTCTCATGTTTTAACTTCCAGTCTATAGAATTACTGATGCTGTATTTCAATTTTATTTATTATTCTATTTCCTGGGCCTTTTTATTTTAGAATGTGTTTCTACCTGAGAGCGAGGAAAAGAATTATCTCAAAAGGCATACACATGCAAAATGGATTTAACGAGCACTAAAAATGCTGCATGTAGTTGTTTTTCACACTGTACTTTCTGCACTTTTATGGGTAAACACTGCAAAAAAGGGACACTTAAAAAAGAGGAAAAGCAATTATTGAATTGAGCCTATTAGGTAATGTGATTATTTTACAGAACACTAAAGGGGAAGTTCTTAAGCACTGCAGGAGGCTTTACTGTAAAGTGTAATTTTCAGACAAGTACTAATGCTCCCACCTGTTTCTTTTTGTGTCACACTTTTTATAACACCTATTTCCCTACTCCCTGCAAAATTCTGGGAAAAAACCCCCCAAAACTGTAGAAGGTCCCAGCTGTGAAAAGAAGATACAACCCCCTAGATGGATAGGATGTTTAACACAAACTGAAATTTAATCTATTAAATATATAAGCTGCATCTCAGCAAAAATGTTACCCGTTTCTTAATATATTATCTACCACATCATGGCATAATTTTACAATGGAGACGTAATGTCAATGAAAATTTGGTGTAGAAGGTTACAAGAATATTTACATTATCCTTTAAAATAATTGGTTTTTTTTCTTGCAAAGACAAACTACCTATCTGGACAGTTTCACTAGGCAGATTTTTTTTCTACAATGTGATACTCTTCATAAGTTCTTAGAACATTTTACTGAAAATGAGCACTCAGTAAACATAGCATATAACAGATGCATGCTAAATCAAGGCAGGAGATCTCATTAGCATGAACTCCTTCAAAATAAAAATAATTTAAAAAACCGGTCAACTATCCAAAGAAAGTAATTGCAGCAACGATGGTGAAGTACTGGCAAATGTTGCCAAGTTTGACTTCAACAGAGATTTGGGCTGGCATCAGTGACCATTAGCTAGAGTTACTTTATAACTAAGCTGGACATACAATTTGGATGCTGAAAAGGTGCACTGTTGTCAACAGTTATGTATATTCCAACCTACAAAACTTCTGTCACTCACTACGTGATCAGTGTCATGTTGCACACAATATATTTTTTCTTTGCCTTCCCGACTGAAAGAGCTTGAATTGTAGTGTTTGATATCAATAAAGCTTGCTTTATATATACATTGCTCCCTATGTGGGTGGAGAATATAGGTGCTTAACCTACAAGTCTGGCTGACAATAAGACATTTCCATGTGATTGACAATAACCATGGGATACAGAGTGATTAACATCAGCCAATATGGAATATATCTCATCAGAACAAATTAACAGTAGGTTAGCTTGGAGTTAACAATTACCTACTCAAATAGAATAAGTTCTTCTTGGAGAAGTGGAAGCTCACACTTCTCCAAACAGCAAAAAAGTATACAGACAGCCGAAATAGGATAAAGATACAAAGATGAAAAGGCAGTGTTTAAAAAAAAAAAGACAAAGGAGAAACATTTCAAGAAACTAGAACAAGGGTGAAAAGACAGACAACACAGAGATACCTACTGCATTTGTAGGAGACAGGCTCTATCTAACTGCTGAACAAGACAAATTCAAAGCAAGACAACTCGGAATGGACAGAGAGCAAGACAAAAGACATGAACAGAAGAGCCTGAGCTATCCTGAGAGCTGTTCTCCAGTGATAAGGAATACAGGGCTGGGAACTGTAAGGAGGGTTCCTTACCTTTGTCCAAGTCTATACCCGCAAATACAATACTTATTCCTATATATGTAGGCATTTATTCAAGCATATATTTACAGAATCTCGCCCAAAGCTGTGTGTGACATGTGCCCGTGGAAACTTAAATGTAAACTCAGTGTTTCAGAAAGCATAAAATAGACAAAGGAAGAAACTTCAGTTAATGCTAGTTCTGGGATCAAGGCAAAGGACACAAGGGAGACTCCCAGTTTCTCAAATGCACAGCAGTTTTGTTCAAAACTATCCACCTTTCTGCTAAGACAAAGATTGTCTAGATCTAAATATAAAGCAGTGGATCTCCAGTACCTAACTTCCCTTAATTCTTTTTCACTTACTTAACTTCAGTTGTGGGTGGTCCTTTCCAGAGAAACCTGGAAAAAGACTCCTACAATTCAGGATTTCTGCGAGCATCTGAAGCTTAGGAGAGAAATACTTTGATACCACATTCATATTTTGCTAGAGTAGTATTTCATCCTGGATATGGGCAAATTCATCCAATTTTCCAAATCATTAATATTTATTGATACTGCCTGAGCATCCAGCTTGGGCTGTGGATTCATTCTGCACGGTGATTTATAAACACAGGAACATGCATGCTTTTGCAGATTCATTATGATAATTCATATAGGCGGAGTTGATACCAGCATTTCTTTCTAGGCTGCTAGGTGCTCATGGCACAATGCAGATAATATTCTGCAGTGAATTAAATTTATGTAGAAAACGAGATCATTTCCTACAAAACCTCCATCTCACCTGCCAGAGAAGCTGGGAAGTGTATCATGTCAAGGCAGGACAGAAAAAAATCGTACACAGACAAAAATTGGCTGTCAGACTAACGATTCAAAATCTAAACCTGCCACTATGAGGTAGTTTTAAAGCAGTATTGGCAAACTACCTATACACCAAAATGTTAACAGCTGAATGTCGAGTGGGTTTCCACAATTTTCTTCCCCAGGTTCTGATTTCACTCTTGAGCATAGGTTTGCAGACATGCTAAGAACTCACTGTTCTCATCAAACCAGCTATCTTCTGAGGGTGATGCTATGTCACTCCAAATACTCTCGAGAAAATGGGAACTGTGTTCAGTGTTAGACACAAAATATATGTGACCTATTTGTCAGTTCTGAACTTAGGATTCTTTTCTGCTTCAGTTCCCAGCTGTAAATTCGAGGCCACTGAATAACCTAATCATCCACAGGTGTTACAAAAATAAACATTTTTTTTTTTGCTTAGTATTTGCTTAGCATTTGCTAACTTCTCAGATACTATAGGGAAGAAATGTGAATACCTGAGAGGGAAGGACACTATTCAGAGGGACTTCCATAGACTGGAGAAACAGGCCAACAGTTCCTTCATGGGAGGCAGGGAAATTCAGCAAGGACAGATGAAAAATCCAACACCTAAGGTGAGAAGAACCTGGGAGTCCTGGCTGACAGCAGGCTAAACTAGAGCCAGTTCAAGTGCTTTCAGGTGACCGAATACCAATTAACTTCCCTAGGTTTTCTCTGGTTCACCTGGAGCCCTATCAGGTCCCTCTCAAATGACACAGCCACTCTCTGGGGTCACTGACAGGATGGTGGCGAGTATTTGTCTGTTGTCATTAGTAGTTTTTTCCAGCAGCCTTTTCAAAATGTTTCTCTCACTCAAGGGAGTCTTCTTTAAATAGATACTAGAAAAGACAGAACGTTCTGTGGAAATACCATACACAAAATTTACAAAAACTTTATAGCACAAGCTTGATTATTTGGTGCACCCTCATTATTAAAAGTGATCAATTTTTCTGATATTAAAATGTTTACTTGTCTAAATTTTATACTACTGGGTACATATAATATTAGTGTTTATTACTGATTGTGCTTTTCTCTATAACTTTTTCGTGACCTTATGAATAATGTTATTCTAATGAAGAATACCTATGTGAGTTTTCTGAAATAAAAATCTTCCCTATTTATTTCAAACAAGGCCAAATATTCGCTTTACATTAGTCAACCAAGTGTACTATGATTCCCCTGAGCTGCATGGAATGGAAAGACATTTCTCTAAAGCACACAGGAGACAGCTAACCCTCTGTTTCCTGTGCCCTAATTATTCCATTATATTTTGACATCCTTACTGCTGAAATGACACTGACTTAAAAAACTCACGTATTTCATGCATCCTTTGATGAGAGTACTGACTAAGAATGTAAAATACTGAACCTTTCTTTCACTATGGGACAGTTTTGAGTTTACTTTTGGGGCAGTTTTGAGTCAACAAGGCTATATTGTTAAGACATAACAGTGTACAGAAGTTATAGCCTTCGATAAGAAGACATTGGCTTTTAAAATATTTTGTAAGTGCAGATGGCTGTAAATGATCATTTTGTTCTTTACTTTTTATTTTTTACAGCTATCTGACGTTTATTTTAAAATACTCAAAATATTGTCAGGCAATAAGACTTCAGAAAAGTATAAAAGGGATGTCTATGATTTCTGAAGTTTAATTACATTTCTTTCTTTGGAAAATAAACAAAGCCTATGTAAATCTATATTATGCTAAAAAGAGATTAAATTAAGAAGAGCCACTGACACCCTACAGACATATTAGGCAAGTTCATTTACTAAAATGCTATAAGCTGACAACTGTCCAGGGATCCAGCCAAAAACATTGGAAAAGACAAAATAGCATTAAGGATTGAAAAGGCAATGAATTAGCTTCAATTTGGTTTGAAAGTATACAATAGTATGTCCTAAAAAGGAATTATATTGAATATTGATACCAATTACAGGGTGTCTTGACCTAAGTTGTGTAGAAAAAAGGCTAAATATGTTTCTACTTACAATTTGACAAAAAAACCAAACAACCAACTAAACAACAAAAAACCCCCAAACCTGGACATCAATATTATCAAAATTGTCAATCATGCTGAGAAACTATCAACTGAGTCTTGCAAAAGGCAAGACTAAGGTAGCTGCTGGAATTTTTCCAAAAGAAGACTCTCAAATTTGGTCTACAAACTGGGCATAAACTAATTAGACAAGAATCCTCACAAATGCTATATCTCATGTTCCATTAAAATATTACAGATAATAAGGTATGTTTCTATAGTGAGTTATATTTATCTGTGCTAAACTGATTAATATATTTCCTTTATTCCTTTGCACCAACAGAAAATTTTAATTGAAATTATCATATCTTTATGCACATAATATTCCAAATTCCAGCCTTCTACTGTTGCTTAGAATTGGTGCCCTAAGTGCCACACGATTGGAACAGAACATCAGCAAACCCAGAAGTGTATATCCATAAATGTAACAATGTCTTTGGGGAATACTCAAGATTTGATGCTAGATCCTGAGTCAATAAGCAGCCAGAGCTGTATATGGAAGCAAGAGGCAGGTCTTTTGGAAGGCAATGGATGAGGAAGTCTCCTTCCCTCCCCATCCTACCATTGCATTTTGACTCAACGCTGTGGTCACTATGCCATCCCACCAGGTGGGAGTGGTGTCATGACACATGCCCCAGTAGAGGCCCAAGGGGCAAAGCCAAGCTCTTGCAGTGACCTCCTCAGCAGCTCTCAGGCAGCCCATCTCAGCTACAACACACACTCCAGAGGGAACTGTGACAGAGTCTGTGAGGATCTGCTACATTTTATTAATCACCCACATGGCCTGCCTCTGCAAAACCATCACAGAACAGGCAGGAAAACCTGGCCTGC
This sequence comes from Corapipo altera, assembly GCF_003945725.1. Taxonomy (NCBI): domain Eukaryota; kingdom Metazoa; phylum Chordata; class Aves; order Passeriformes; family Pipridae; genus Corapipo; species Corapipo altera. The sequence goes on along the minus strand of NW_020884934.1, from coordinate 1,899,693 downwards.
TCTTTTTATTGGTATCATCACACTTCTACAGCAGCAATACAGCGCTTACCCAAAAGAAGGTAATTTTCAGCTCCTGCCTTGATGTAATTCCCCTAACAGAAGTAATCACGGGACAATGACCGGAGTCAGAGCTATTCTCACCCTCACAGTGATGAGCAGAGAAATAAAACAGCACAGTCACAGAATTTGTGCATCCTGTCTTACACCCTCTCATGTTGCCTCACTGAATCACTCAGAATGGCCCAGTCACATTTCCATCTTTCTCTCCACCCCGTCCCCCCAACTTCTCCCCCTTAGCTCACTCTCAGATTCCCTGTTCCAACATTGGTATCTGCACCAAGACCACAAATGTGAGGTCACACAAACCCATTCATAGCAATCAGGAACCTCAGAGTCTGAGATAATTCCAGCTCATCTCTCACATTGTGACAATTGATGCCACACAAGTGTCTGAGGACATTTTTTCTCGTCTCAAGTCATGGTCAAGCGAAATCTTACGCCCTAAATCATGAAACCACAGCAGGGCCCTAGTTCCCCAGTTCTAACACACAGTAAACAGTTGTTTTCTGTCTTTCTGCTGTACCTCTGGAAGATGCTGTTTCAGCAGGAGATGCAGTGTGCAGTTGATTACCCAGAGGTGTTGGCCTGAGCAAATCTTCCTTCCCATTTCCTTCTACAGGACAGTAAATTAGGCAGTGCTTTTCCTCAGGACTGTGTTGTAGATTGGAAAACCACAGTATTGGTGTAACTGTGATACACATGCTTTGAGGAGCAGAATCCCTGCAAGGAGGAGTTTGGTGATGAGCTGTAAGATGGGGTGTGTATGTTCTAGTTTTAGCCTCATTCTGCTTTTCCCTTTTGGGAAAGAATTACTCTGCAGCAGCTATCAGTATCATCAATGTCACCACAGCCACTACTTGGCTTCATTCTTTATCTGTTTTCATCTCAAATGTCATTTTGAAGCCTGGGAAAATTGCTCTGGGATACAAGAGAAATGCACCTATAAGTAAGTGTTCATTTACTGGTATGATTCACTGCTGCCTACAGGAAACCAGAGAGACTGTTGCAACTGTGACAAAGTTGACACTATAGAAATTAACCCATGGTGGGCAAATGCCTGTGAAGGACCGTGGCTGGCTCTGAGCTCCTCATGAAGCCCAGAGTTCATCACTTACCTTGTGACACCGACATTTTTTGGCTCTGTGGAGCTCTGCAATTTCTCTCTCTCTGCAAGCCACAAGGTAATCATAATGCAGGTTGGGAGCATGACATTACTGTTTCTCATGCTAAGCAACTGCAAGCTGCTCCCAGGAGGATGCCTATTTATTACTGGCTCTGCTCCCTGAAAGAATGACCTAATGAAGCAATACAGAGCAGCTGATGTTGGCAGTTCCTGTGGCAGGGACAATTAGAGGTGCATTTATTGGCAAAATATTTGTGCCCCAAAGGCTGCCACACACAGGTGCCCTGCCTTGATAATTCTCTGATGTGAAGTTTTTATTTGGCTGCCCTTTCAAAACCACATGTGAGGTTTGTATTTGAATCCATTAAAGATAAAAAAGAGTTTTATTTTTAAAAAATTAATAAATCAGTAAACACCTCAATTGAAGCTCCATCTTAATTACTATGTTTCAACAAGAGCCTCCTAGTGGTATAAAGTATACCTATAATATTATGTGTGTATGTCAAGGTAAAACATAACACTTCTACAGTTTTTTTATTGCTTTCAGAAATGACTAACAAATAGAGGGGTCTGCAAGAGAATCTACTATCTGAGAATATTATTTGTCTCTTTTATTAACAGAATATGCAGCGTTTGGCTGGGATAGATTTAGTTTTCTTCATACTACCTAGTATGGGGCTGTGTTTTAGATTTGTGCTGAAAACAGTGCTGATAATGCAGGGATGTTTTCCTTACTGCTGAGCAGGGCTTGCACAGAGCCAAGGCCTTTTCTGTCTCTCACCCCATCCTAACAGTGAACGGGCTGGGGGAGCACAAGGAGCTGACCCCAACTGACCAGAGGGATATCCCAGACTATATGACATTAATACTCAGTATATAAAGCTGGGGAAGAAGGAGAAAGTGGGAGGCATTTGGGATGACAGTGTTTTGTCTTCCCAAGTCACCATTACATGTAACAGAGCCCTGCTTTCCTGGAGGTGGCTGAACACCTGACTCCCCATGGGAAGTAGTGAATGAATTATGAAAATGTCATCATAAGCTGTAGACAAAAGGCAAGATGCATCTTACCAAAATTAAACACAGATATAAAATTCGATAAGTCTCCATTTAGACATCTACTTTTGGTATTCCAACATACAGACATCTGACTGAATTAAGTGTCTAAACTCCATGTATTCAGTGGAAAGGAAATAGCAGAGGTCTGGCTCAGTCTGGCTCTTCTGCAATTGTCTAGTGTACAGCAGAACAGCCATGTCATAACAGTGCCTAAACCTCTCCACTGAATGCAAAGGGAAGCCCGAAAAGAGCTGCTCAAATGTAAATTTCTATTGTACAACTGTTTGAAGACAGTTGAAATGATTCCTCACACTCTGAAGCTGAAAAGCATCATGCCTACTTTTTGCAATACTCAGATGATTTCACTGGAGGACTAGAACCCCCAGTTGCTCTTATACATCCATTTCTCCTTCCTCCCAATGTACCAATTACATACAGGTCGAATCTATCTGTCTGTCTCACAAAACTAAAAAAGAACAGAAAGAAGAAACAAACTCATAGCCTTCAACTTCATTATTTAAACAGACTCCAAGTTTCAAGGGCCAAACTGCCCCTCCCAACAACAAACAACAGGTAATTAAAAATATAAAAATACATAATGACTGCCTTACTTCTAATCTTTTTCCCTACAGGGAGTGCTAGATCAATAGTGAAAATCAAACACCTGGGGCTAGAGTGCCTGAAGTCTATAAGCCAAAGAGAGGACTTTCATGTAATTGTCAGCTGTTAAGTCAAGAGGAAAACAGTGAGACAAGAAAAATCCTAAGTATCACCTAGCCAACAGTGCCCTCAGGGCAATCAGAGCTGACCTCTTTCCTAAAATTAAGCACTTGCACATCTTCTGCTGATTTTGAAAATACTGGGGAAGCAGACTCTGTTCCTTGTGTTACCTAGGGGAATGCTCAAAGTGTATTAGGTAAATGGATAATTCCTTCTCCTTCAAGCTTCTTATAAAAGCAATAGGTGTCTCACAATTGATTTTTGTGTTACCTGCAGAGGTGTCTATCTCAGAAACACACACTACATCAAAACTGCATAGGTAAGCAGAAAACCAATTACATTCAGCATCATTTAAGACTCACTGGACTAATCATGTAAGACCAAACCAGTGTTTTGGTCTCAAGCAGGGTAGAAGCCTGATTTAGATGCTGAGTTGCTCAGCCCAGTCAAGATCTAGATGGAGGAGCTGCTTTAAAATGATGCAGGTACATAATATAAAAAAAGAAATGTACCTATGGAGTTTAAATGATGCCAGACATAACTCAGGAGAGCTTTTCAAAGTAGAAATTTTGGACTTAAATGCCTGATTTGACCTAAATCTGACTTCAAGTTCCTACGTAAAGCAATTCCATAAAGTCACTAAATTTACACCAGGGAGAAATTCAGCCGTAAGTGACATGATTTTTGTCATGCAATTTGCACCTTTTCTAGACCCAAAGTATTACTGCATTACCATTTTCAAGACCATTCTAAAGCTGTGTATCATCACTCCACTATATATTGATCTTTTGAGCAGAAGCTCAATATTTAAGAAACTTGAAGCATATTAACTTAATATTAAGCAATTAAATTATTAATGCAAATTTATGAGTAACTATATAACAGCTCTTCTGAGAAGATAGTTTTCAAGAGTGAAGTCTATTTAAATAGTAGATTCTGTACAAGGGCTAGTCTTTGAAGATCTGTCTTTGAAGATATTTATGGCAGAGATGTTAATTTTCAAGTAAAACAATTTATATTCTTAAAGCAGGCTACATCTTTCCAAATTCTGGCAGAAACAGGCGGCCAACTTGCACATATAATTAAACTTCAAACTCCCCTGTAAATGACAGCCAAAGCATCCAGCAAGTTTAATATATTTTCTCTGAGGCCAGCTGATGCAGGAAGATTTTCATGAGACATTTTCTCTTCTATCATCAGTTCAATGATGTAAACAGTGACTGATTAGGCCTGCACTCCTTTCAGGTTGATATACCTGACCAGAAAAAAAAAAAGTATCTCACAGCTGGAATTCTTCCTAAAAAACTAAAATAGATGACAAAGTAAAAGACCAATAGTCTATAGAAACTTAATGAAGACAGGCTTCAAGGGGTTTTTTATACCAGAGATTAATTTACACCCCACGATGAGACAAAACCAGAAGATTCTGCAGTTGAGGATTGCAGTCACAGCAGAATAAGTAAAATAACAAAAAAACATATTACTTGTTAAATCACTTACACTGGTTTTCCTTTGGATTCACAAGTCAAAATTATAGTTTGTCCTTCTTCAGGCCATGAATTGGAAGAAATGATTTTAACTAAAGGTGTATCTAGGAAGAAAAAAATAGACAACTTGTTGATATACACAAAAAAGATTTATTATCTAAGAGTACATTCTTCTCTATTTACAACAGACTAAACCATAGATTTAATTTACACTCGGAGACAGTTTCATATGGAGCCTTGTGCAATTCCCATTGTCTTCAGGAAGGTAATAAAAATGACCAGTGTAACTAAACCAGTAACTTTTTATATCCCTAGCAAATACAGATAGAAAGCATACATATATACAGGAAACAACTTTTTTATTCCTGTGTTTAATGCAAATACTCCATATGACTATTCCAAAGTCTGATATCTAACAACGAAATAAAATATATTGAGGATGAATAACAAGTACTCCATGCAATTGTTTGTCTATTTTCAGGTTGATATGATGGAATGCTGCTATTAGAGCAATGAATGCAATAGTATACATTTGAATAAGAACCCTCTTATTGTTGCAGAAGCTTGAAACTCATAATAAGAAAGCCACAATGGGCTTTCAGATAAAATACCATGTTACAGACATTTTACAGGATATTATTTCTGAAATGCAATAATGCTGCCACTAAACCAGAACATTTTTTAAATAGAATTTGCAAAGAGAGTGTTTCAGAAATCTGCATAAAGCACCACAGAAAAGTCTGCAATCTGTTCTATATGATGGGATTAGTTTTATAGTTTTAATTCCAAAAAGATACACAATAAAGCTATGGTGAATTCATGTAGAATAAAGCAATTGAAGTAGATATTTGACTTTTAAAACATTTTGCCAGCTGGCTTGAAAGGCTATACTCTCATGGTCAACATGGGAGTTTAAGGGACACCTATTATAAAGAACAAAAAAGATCAAAAATAAAGGAACATCTCTATACAACACATTTTTTTCCTTAGGAAGAAGTAAAAAAAAGTGAGAAAAATTCCCAGTTTCCTAATTTCCACAAATTCTTTTTTTATCCATAGTTTCCTAATACAAAACACTCTAATCTGCAAATCTAGGGTATCAAAATTTTGTCTCATCCAATTTGTAATTGCTGTTTTCATTAGTAGTGACATGACAGATGTCCTGTTATTAAGCAAATGTGAAGGAGCATGACAAAATGACTCCACAAAAATCAAATGGCAAAAAAAAAAGATACGCTGTAACAATATAGTTCTTTATTGATATGCCAATAGTCCTGTTGAGGACTAAGTGGGATACGAACAATTAAACAATTAAAACAATGAAAAAAAATTTTCCAAGTTTTGATTTTTATTTTCTGGCATGTATCAGCATGGCATAAGACAGAAAAAAAGGGTAGTGTCGACTCGTTATAATTCCACTGGAAGTATTGTCAGCATCATTTATCTTGCCAGTACAGCTGCACTAACCTTACACCACTAGCAAATCTGTTCCCCAAGTTCATATTTTTAAGGACCCTGCAAGCCATTATGCAGGTGACTAATCCTTTGGAGGTCATGCTGGCCTTTGCTTCATTTTTAGCACATGCTTAGGGCACTGACCTCAAGTGCCTTAATAAATCAGGGCATCAAGTACTTCTGTGATTTCAGTGGTGCTGTTGAAGATGAATGAATTACTCTCTTGACTATACATTGAACCAGAGGAGCAAATTAGTATCAGAAAGGAACACATGAAGAATTTAACTAATTCCAGAGAAATATGAAAAAGAGATAAACTTTGATGGAAATAATCATGATGGCCACAAGTGAAGAAAGAAATTAAAGGCCCATCTAGCTACAATTACTGCCTTAAATATTTAAGAAATTATCAGCATTTTATGCAATACTGTAAATGACCCACATAAAAAAAAAGAGAGGACTTCAGACAATTAAGTTTTCATTTGCATGGATCAGTGCAGTGCTTTTCCCCCCAACTTGAAGTTCCCATTTCTACTTTAAGAGACCAGACAGCTCTGTGTTCTCCTTGCACTTCTAAACAGAGCTTACTAACAGAAACTAAGACAGGTTATATTTATATTTATGTTTCACTCTCTAATGAACAACAAAGTAGTGTAGGAATATATATTCCCTAGAGGTTTTCCTTACTAATTGACTTAAACAGTAAGTACTTGTTTCTCTAAAACAGGAAACACAGGATTTAATTCAATATACACTTTTCAGGGAAGCTAACAATTGACAACTTTTGCATTTTATTAATGGCTTTTTTTCAAAAGCTAGATATCCTATTTTGAGTGTTTTATTCTCAGTGTTACTGTTTCCATTTTATTTTCACGCCATGCTTGATTTCTCTCCAGAATTAAAGTACATGCTTAAAAGGGGAAAACTTTTAATATAAACTTGTCCTCTACTTTCACATTCACATAAATATTTTAAATGAGAAGAAATCTTCAGAATAATTAAATCAAAACTAACCTAAACATGTTGTTTTAACAAAGATGATAAACACCTGCTGACTGGTATTTTTCCAGAACACAAAAAATACTACCTCCTGCTAGGACTGTTCATTTTAGTAGAATTTGAAAAGTATAAATGTATTCTATCAATACTCTGAGCTTTAACCTGTCACACTTACAAGTATTAATCATAACAACTGGAGCATCACCAGATCTCCAGCAAACATCAACAACACTAGAAAACAGCCTAAAGAAAATCAAGAACTGTAATAGAGTAAGAGGTTGATTTATTTTCAGTTTTCTCATCAGCTTATTATAAGTAATGTAGGTATGTCCAAAAAAACTTTTACAACCAAAACAAAAGGAATAGAGTCAAGGGTTTTACTGTGGGTCAGGTCTCTTGCTGCTCCTCCTCTATAGTTAGTAAAAGTATACTGACTTACATTAGTTAAACTTACCCAAATTTTAATAGTTTGCATCTTCTTTGAGGATTTGGCCCAGCAATTTCATGGTAATAAAATATTGTAGATCAGTATTCAAAGCAGAATTCTTACGAACAAGGGACTGGTGACCACAGTTTTTTTACAATACCTACAAATATGTCCTTATCCTGAGTTCTGAGGACATTATGGAGGAGATAAATATTCCAAAAAGAATAAGCTCTTGGAAAATCCAATTCCATAAAAAAACCCACAGTTGTCTATGAATACAACATAACAAACCTTCATGGTAAATCCTACTGACTTTTTTTTCACATGTGTCTCCAAGAGTGAGAGCTGTTTGGCCCCCCAGTCTTTAGCTTCAGTAATGAGGTACTTGTGAGCTGCAATGGATTGGCAATCGGAATGGAGACTCAAACATGCCTCTACACACATAAAAAGACATCTTCTACCCTCTGTGTGCACAGAATCTGCCTTTTTTTTCTGGAAAAAAGTTTAGGAGTTGCTACAGATAAGAGCTATGGCGTCGAGTTGGGGGCCTTAAATATCCAAAGGCAAAAATTCCACTGAGTGATCCTACTTCATCCATCTTTCTAGGATTTGGGTACATCTCATTGCACAAGAGCAGGGAAACCATTTCAAAAGTTTGGGAAGATTTATCTATTTTTGATCGGGCTATACCATCTTCAGCAACACGCAAAATCGGTAAATGCATGTGGAAAATTGATGCCAGTTTACACTGATAATGAATGTTATCTGATACACTTTAACACATGATTTTTGTTGTACTTTTAGCAATAACTAATGGCGGTGTTCACACCTTGTGGAACTGCTTTACTGATTAATTTAATCTCTTTGAAGTTATTTCAAAATAAAGGCATTTCTTATCAGTCACTAGACCTTTGCTGTTGATCAGATCTTCAATGCTTAAAGGTTTATGTCTCTGTTTTCAAAATGCACTTACTGTTTTTACTTTGCTTGAAGTAAAAAAAGATTTCAGTATGTATTTATATTTTATCACCAAGGTTTTATAAGGTTATATGCAAGATTAAATTTCTTCATATACATTTCTTCACATAAATTTCCTTATGTAAAGTAATCAAGTGAAAGTTGCTGGAAGATTCCCACATGATAAGTTATGTTATACTGTACGTGTAAACCCTTGATAACCACAGGGTAAAAATGGAAAACTGAATTCTTAAAATAAATAAATTTGCTTAAGATCATAAAACAGGTCACCAACAGAATCAGAAAATTAATCTCTACTAGTTTCTTCTTAGTAATAAGATAGTAAAAAAGTAATTTGACTTATTTTTCTTTATCTTTAGAAGTCCTTTGTCCTGCCAGTCCTCAGCATGCTGGATTACCAGAGCTTCTGTGGGTATCTTTTCATGGAACTGGCTGAGTAACTAAATCAAAGTATAACCCTTATGCATCCTAGGACATTAATCAGCCAAAGGTGTGTAGGAATAAGCAGTACCTAGAAGAAAAACCATCATATGAGACAACGGGGCAATATTATGACAATGTCATGATAGCATCATGCTCTTTTTAATAAAATAATCCCTCCCTAATGCAATTATCTTTAGTTTATGTAATTACAATCCTAGAAGCATAAAATAAGACCACCCTTTTCCTGGGTAGATGATAGGGTGGGTGGAGTACATACATTTCATGGAGACTTTTGAGAAATGACTATTGGAAGTAGTAGACTGTTCAGGAGAAGAAATATTTCTGATCTCACAGTCATTATAATTCAAAGAGTGCTGGAAATGCCCCTATCCAAAGATACATGCATCAGTCTTTTGTCCAGATAATTTTGAGATATATATTTTTTTAGCTGTAATAGAAACTACTTGCCACTTGACTTCTCTGCACTTTTTGTTAAAGGGTAAATATGTTGTTCAAATCTTAGTCTTCATTGGCTAAGGAGGATTAACAGAAATCTTAGAGGTTCTCCTCTGCAGAAACTTCCAAAAGAGTATTGTATCAGATCTAGAGATCCCAGTCAGGGCTCCTAATTTTCAAGTTTTTAGCTGAATTACAGGTTTTTTTAAAGAAATAAATGCAATAGCTTACTATGAAATTTAAACTCAGACCCCCAAATATCTTCCAGTGTGGCTAAAGTTCCAGAAAGCAGAACAAGGAAGGACACCTTCTTCTTTTCATTTACAGAGATAGTAATTATTAATCCCTGAAGAAGGGTCCTGTACTTCAGCACTCTACATTTTAGAGGCCCTCTCTAATCCCAAGTTTTAGGAAGCCATTTTGACACTCTCTCACTTACAGGCAATTTGATTTTTATGGGAAATGGTAATCAGTCCACCAAGATTATTTATTAGAGCCCATGCTCTAATTTATGAGAATTTATGAGAAAAAGAGGTTACTTACTCCACTGAGTACTGAAGTAATGACACTGAGCTGATCAGATCCAGCAAAATACTTATTTTACAGTAATTCAGAGATTAGAACATTCAGGCCTTCAGAGTTTGTGCATTCAGGGTTTGGTCTGATTCAAAGAGAGCAAGGGCTTGTGTGCTGACCTGCCATGCAATAGCAAAGCTCTATCAGGTATTCTAAGGCCTCCCTTCCAGTCAGATTTTGAACTAAGATTTTCCTTTGAATCTGAAACAGCTTTTTTTTCTCCTATGTCCTAGTTTGGAAAAAGTAGGATCTTCTGACACACTATAAAAAACCCAGGTATTAGGACATTCTTAACCCAATCCACATAATGAATTAGAATTCCACAAGTAACTCAGTCCTGTTCAAATTTTCCCTATTTACATTCAGTGCCAACATAACATGGAATATACCCTTCATCTTACATGTAGAAAAAGGTTTCTAAAGCCAATTATGATATTCACAAAAAAAGAAAAACTCATAAAAATTTAATATTCCCCACACATTTCCTAGGAATGTGTCAATGCTTAGCATCAGGTGTAATTGGTACATCCACTCTTGGGTTTTACATGCAAAACACTTACTGAAATTTGTTTTCAAAGGCCTTTGAGCTTATGGCCTCAGAGTATCCTTACTTGTCAAAGATGGCAACATTTTTAATGTTTAAACTTTTTTTTTTAAATAAAGTCACTAAATGTAACCACAGTGCCAGAAGCAGATATTAGATATTTTACTAACACCAACCCATATTTAAGAAGACCTTGCTCAAAGTGGTAACAAATATATATTCAGCTAGGGTATTTATATTTCCACATTATTATTTCATAAGAAGTGCAGTGCCCCTTCAAGTCTTTTGGTTTTTAAATGTGTTTATTGTATGTAGTCTGTAACTCCTGCTTCTCAAAGTAAAATGGCAACACAGAAGATGTGGGTTCTATAACTTTCCAATTAAAAGCACCTGTAGTATTATCCATTTATGGGTTTGCATGCTGTACAGTGATTTTGCCAAATGTTTGGATCTTCTCTTTGTATATGGCTACATATGTATATGGTTTTGTCATGATCAAAGCAGTTAAAAAATAAATATTAAAATAAAATCATTTACTGTTTAAGTAACAGTCGGTACATAAAGTAGTATTGGTCTCAACTTTTAGTTTTGGGCAGGTTGGTTCACACAATTTTGAGGAAATGGGTGACGGTGTCAGGCAGAAATCACATTTCTTTTGGTTTCAACTGTTTTTCCTACATCAGAGAATGCATTTTTTTTCTGGTCTGTAGGATATCAAAAGACCTGGCACAGAAAAAGATGTCCCACTTAGTGACAGTAACATATAAGGTTCAATATATACAAGGTGTATAGAGAAAGATTAAACTCTTGGATTAGTTTGGTTTATGAGCCTTTGGGGTTCAAAAAGAAGAATCCATTGGTCAGGTTCCTTCCTCTATGCGTGGTACACATCATATGCTATCTAAATCTCTCCTTCTTAAAACATAAGGGATTCTGTACTTTCTTGCCCCCCCCTCCAATTCCCTACTACTTCCAAGTTCAAACTAGTACCAGAAGGTCTAACCCTTGTGAAAATGGTAGAAAGAAAAGGAGGCACAGGTGGTGAAATTCTAGCCTGTTGTGAACAAAAACATACACCTCTGCACAATGTATTACACCAAACATGTCAAACCCTCAAAACAAGGCCCTCCTATCTGATTAGTTTTCATGCAGACAAATGGTCAGGTGCTTATTTCAAACCCAGGGCAAACACAATCCCGTCCCTAATTGTGTTCTAAATAATTGAAAACATCTCATTAACATCATTTGACCCCAGGCCTCCACCGGAATACTTTGATTCTGATGTGTTTTTCCTTTGAAGGTGATTCTCTCCCTGTAGTTTATGCTATGAACATCTCTCCAGCTGCAGCAGGAAGCTGAGTTTGTTGTAATGAAACCTGCCATCCTTGCTGGACTTATTGTTTGAGTGCAAATTATGTTACCAGTAATAGGAAAGACACAGGAAAGACACAGGGAGAGGCAAATAGAGCACTTGCTGTGTTTGTCAGAGGATGCAAATGCTCACAAAACATCAGGATATGCTACAAATGTTACTTAAAATTGCTCCTCCTAAAAGCATTGATACTGCTTTCTCATTTAATCTTTCAGGACGATGACTAGATGTTTTTAATTCCCTTTTGTGCCACTAGAAATTTTCTTCCAAGCACAATGACTTCAAAAGCCTTGAAAGTACTGCTAGTGAGAAAAGGCTTTGTTTTAATAACCGCATGGAGCCTCGGATCCAAAGTATGAAATATGCCAGTGGATCCATTCAGGAAAAGAGCTCTGCTCGTGTGACAGAGCAGTTCTTCCCACTGTGGTCAGTGAGCTTCCCATGGATGCCAGGTTTTACTTTCATGGACCCTAAGCAACACAGGTCTTATTAACTACCTGTCAGTCTGGAAACCAATCATATGAGCTCCAGGCAGCCCAAATAAAATACACAGGTCCTACCTATAATATAACGATCATGTTATGGTTGCCAGACTATTTGACAAAGGCACTGGAATTAGATTTCTCTTTCTCTTTAGAGGAAATTTTGTTGGGATTTCTAGGAATAACAGGAGGATTCTCAGCTTCTCAGCAAGTAGGTTGTGCTTCGTTGCAATATATGAAATTCTGCTTTGGTTGGTTGGTGAGGCTCCCTGTGCTCTCCTCTTGCCATCACCTGCTGCATTATTTCTAAAAAGAGTCCCAAGAGCAATAGATCATAATAGCACATAATACCTTCAAAGACAAATAGCTACCTTTCTGTCACTGAGGGTTACTGTTTCATGCTGTCTATATAGCCAGCAATTGCCATTGCCCAGGAAAATTCAAAATTTTCCTGTCTCACCAAAAGGAAAATATTAAGCCCCACATTCCTACCATTGTCCACTGATTTTCCCAGACTACTCTGAGATCTGACATAATCATTTAACCTTGTACAGCAGCATCTCCTGCCTGGATCTATAATACTCAGATTTATTTAAATTAATTTATTTACCTTGTTGTTTAATCTTTTTTTTTGCACACTAGCCACCATTTCCTCTTTGTACCAGAGTCTAAATTACTATAACTGATTCATTACAACACATTTTTCTTCTTACAGGTTTAGCTAAATTATGAGCTACCAACAGCATGTCTTTACTTCATAGTTTTATTTTATGACCACAAACCTTCTGAATATTGAAAAGCTTCCATAAATTTCTCAGATATTTTATTGTGGCAGTGAACAACAACAGTTCTGGTGCTATCATTTTAAAAAATGTTATAAAACTCTAACAGTCTGATAATAAAAGATTATTGCTACCTGGTAATGAATGACTACCAGATGATAAGATTTTAAAAGTATTTCCTGAGAGACTAATTCATTTATTTTCTATCCATTTTTTCTGTTTTTTTCTGTTTTGTTTTTTTTTTTCCAAAATGAATATTTCTGAAATTTATTTATGTCACTGCCTTCTACGTTTTTCATCGTGCTTTTTCTCTCTCTCATTTCCTTGGAACCCTTCCATCATTTCCAGATGCAAAGATAAAATAAGCAGATATCTCTGAAAATGATGATGTATCTACTTTCTAAATTAATTAGCACTGGAGTAAGCATAGGACATTGGTACTTATTTTTTTCTTCAGAAACCATGACAAGATCATAATTTTCATATATGGATAGCGATTACAAAACTCCTTGAAAATTCTGTATTCCTACATAATTTTATTCATATTTCTAAAAAATCTAAGTAAGTAAACCTAGAAACATATGCCACATATTCTTAAAGGCAAAAAAAAAAAAAGACTTTAAAAGTAAATTCCAAGGACAAAACACTCTAATATGCAGAAAAAAACCCCATCAGATTGGATATACCAAATGAGATCTGAAAGAAGAGAGAGGAGTACTCTAATCAGCTCTGTGGAAGTGCTCACCATTTTTAATAGCTTTTACACTTACCAGCTGTATGCATCCTACAGCTGTGAGTCAGCACTCCCCAAAATTCAGCTTACTTTGTAAATGACAAGTAGCACGGCTTTTGTCTGTGCCCTCTTGGTTTGAATAAGCAAAAGACTTGCTTGTGAAGCAAGTCTGCATTGGCAAACTTCATCAAACTTACTCTTACAAAGAGTAAGTTTGATGTTCTGCTTCAGAATAGAAGGAATAACAGATGACAGAAAAACTTAGTGCTGTGTATTGGACAAATTATCTTATTAGTAGTATTTGTGGGTGAGACAAGCTAGTTCAAGTGATTGTGTCACAGCAATGGTACTTAATTTCAATAAAAGTATTCAACAACACTGTAAAATTAAGCTTTATGATAGTTCTCTAAATACTTAGGTTTGATCAAAGTGAATACTTGGTACCATATCCGCATGCATATTCCAGTATCTTCTTTTTGCAGTCTTTTAAAAACTGCCTAACAGTCAAGCAGATTCAGAAACAGCATATGGTCCCTTTGTTTTCCGAGATTCTTTGATGACTATTATGTCATCCTTAATTTCATCTGGTTAAATTTATTTTAAAACTATGTTTGTTGAAATAAAAAGTGATAACAGTTTGTACCAGAGGACCTAAAAAACACCCTCCTGGATGCAAAACAACAAGCCAGATGCCAATGTGGGGGAATAGAAAGATTGATCAGTGAAATATTCCCTCCTGACACTCATAACACATGAGTGCCTGAATTCAAGCACCAATCTTGCAGGAAACCATTTAGGTTACTAATTCTGTGAACGCTGATTATCTGGTACTTGTTTCAACATTTCACCTGTTGGTCATACCAGTCTCCTTCACCACAAGTATTAAAACAAAAAAAAAAGTAAGTAAAATGTGATAGTAAAAAAAAAAAAAGTAAGTAAAATGTGTGGCTTGGGGTTTTGGGAGGGTGAAAGAGAAGATGGAGGTTCACTACCAAAGCTCCACGTTCCTCTCTGCTCCCTTTCAAATGTGTTGTGACCTTACCCTTCCTTTGTCACGTAATGTGTCCATTGATCATTCTCACCTACTTTGTGCTTGATCTTAAAAGAGGCAGAGATAAATGTGAGCACAGTGTTGGACACATCATTAGACCCTGCTGAATTAAGTGGTAGACAGAGGGGCACTCTCTCCACAGTTCTAAATGTGTGCCCCCTCAGGAACATAGTTAGCACCAGACAACAGCTACTCCCCTTTACATGCTCTTGAAGAATGGGTCATTGGTCTCTTAATTATCCATTAAGTCCCATGCAAACATGAATGATATGGTAGAAATAATATTTTCTTTGATAAATCGCTTCTGTTTTCCTCAGTGAATGCAAGCAACAAAGCTTAGTTTTACTACTTTCATCTTGTTTAATTATTTCTGTCATGCCACTTCTTCAGACTAAACAATCTGTTCCATTTAACATCTCTGTTGCCCTACACTGTGCTTTCTCCAACTTATTTATATTTTATCTCATGTTTGCCACGTCACCTAAGAGGAGTAAAGAAAAAAAAAGACAAAGAAAAGCCTTCTGCCTAAACCGCAGACATTATAAAGAAATGCCTAACTTTGAGACAGCACATGACCTTCCAATATAATTTCATCTCCTGAAATCCTCAGATTCTTTTGCTTAAGGCCTTCACTGTTCTGTTATGTCTGACTTAAATTATCTTGAATATGACTTAAGAACTGTAGCACATCCAAAACTGCTGAAGGAGTAAATAAGAGCTCTGGATGCTCAGCATTCCCAAATACCCCTTCAAGCCTTCCTCTGACATTCGTATCAGATAGTGGACACTATGAAAGTTTAGTCTGTATAAAAATAACTAAGCAGTTGCATCAGGGCACGAAAATTTGACTCGCTTCTTATAAACATACACTACACACTCATGAAGGTCAAGCTTCTCTTCCTTGTGAGGTTCTGCAAATGATCTCTACATGTTTTCCTCCATGTCTCACCTCCTTGACAGTCTTTAGTTTTGGAAATACACAGTCCCTGAAAATGTTCTGTAGAGAAGGCCTGAAACAGGTCTGTCCATCTGTCATTAGGCTGGGGTGTGAACTATTACAGATTCTGTAATTTTCAGTCTCCTTCTAAAAGGATCTCATTTGAAATTACACCAAGTCTAGGATAGGTATCTTAACCATACTTTTGAAGGCAGCATGGAGCTTCATGGATCTGAGTCAGGTACCTGAAAAATTCTTGCACCAGTTGGGGCCTGATGTGGAACTTCTCAGACACTGGACTGTCATTCGATCTTTATTGTCTTGGTAGTGCTACCTGATACAAAGTAGTTATGACAAGTATATTTTAATACTTGCTTTCTAGTTTTTCCATAAATTGAAATTCAACTTTCTACTATATATGTCTAACATAGATCATCTAATATACTTACATTATATCAACCTCTCTGTGCTCCATTTCCCAGCCTAGCCATGCCCTCTGTCTTTTCACTCCTTTTCCCTTGGGTTGTGTCTTTTCCATGCCTGAAGGCTTACTCCTCTGAAATGGGATTTTATGTTTTATTTCCTGAATGTCCTACTTATTAAACCTTCCTTCCCAAACTTCCTTTGAAACCTTCTTGAGCCGTCTCTTAATCAGACAACAAGCATATGAATAATTTGCCCCAAACAGATTTTAAAGTTTCTGTGCAGAACAGTCAAGCCACTCTGTGGATTTTCTACAGAAGATTTTACCAAGAAATAAATTATATTAGATTATATTTCACTTGTAAACCATATTTGAATATAAACCTCCAGATGGCAAATGTCAGGATTGTACATTAACCCTTTGAACTTGATATCCCCTTTGAAAGATGAAAGTTTGGCAGTAAATGGACTTATAAGTTTTTGAATTATTTTGCATTTAAATCATGGATTTCTTATTTTCATCCATCATTAACCTAATTGATCTCATTTAAACATGCAAATTGTGGCAGTGAACTTCCATGTTCACAGATATCATTCCTTAGTGTTTACAGTAACTATCCTTTATGTTTCATTTGTTGCAAGCATTTGCTAATATGAACAGCTCAAAAAAGATAATTGTACTTATTAACACAGTGCTTACATAATTATTGAGCTATATAATTAAATACAATAACTTCTTATTTAATTTTCATTCAATATGAAGAGATGCACATATACTGAAACTAGCTTTCAAATTGCATTCTTATTATTGCAATTTTTAACTGCATCTTACACTAGTAAATATAGAAATATCCCTCCTTTAAGGGAGATAGAATGAAAAGGTGATCCTCAAAGTATAGTAGTAACAGTGATATATTTATTGCTCATATTAACATTCACAGTGGGATTCAAGAATAAATAAATAATAACAATAAAAAAAACCAAACAGAAAACCCCAAACAAAAATCAAAACCTGTTTGGGTTGGTTGAGTATCACAACATAGGTGAGCCTTGAGTGGAAATCTGAATGTGTATAAAGGGTAAACTTATATAACATAGAGTCAACTGGAAGACGTTGAAATTCTCTCATTCTTAAGGTCATAGCAGTCCTGCAGAACATCTTAATTGAAAGAGAAAATCAGGAACACCACTCATATAGTTGACCTCTAAAGGATGGCAGCATCATTTGAAGAAATGGTACCTCTCTTTCAGACTCAGGTAGCAAGAAAACATCCAGATTTTCCTCATGAGCTTCTAAAGGATCTAAACAGCTTGAAGGTTTTCACTGAAGTGAAGGAAATCCCTGCTTGCTTAGGCTTACAGAGATTGTCTATGATCAGAGAGAGAGGCTTTGCGAGAGACCAAAGTCCTGACTGCACATCACACAGACAATACAGCCCTCTTGCTTTTTAAGCTGGAAAAAAAAAGTGGCTTTGATCAATAAGACCATTTAAGTTGGGAGATACAGAAACCCACTTGAATAGTTGAGATCTAAGAACCTGAGGTGCTTTCCTCCTGTTCTGTACAAGTGGAGTATGCCCTGAAAACAATGCTGCAACAGTCGAGCCCAGCTGGTCAAGATTCTTGGCGGTATCTTATACTAACCAGCTGCTACCCTCCATCAACTCAGGGTGGGAAGTACACTTCATTGCTAAGGATAAAAGGACACATGTAAAAAAGATCCCTGGGACACACCAGTGCTGGAGCAAAACCCAGTACTCTTTAGTGTCTGAAACCAAGACACCCACAGTCCTGATAAATCACTCAAAAAAACCCCCCAAAAACTGTTCTGGGTTTCCCTACTGTGGTCTATCATTCATATCTGGCTTTGTCCCATTATCAGAATGACTGATAAGAGATGACAGTCTGATAATGACTTAGTGACTTCCAAAAGGCTGGGCCTAGGTAGCTGTATGATGCTGACAAGAGACTGTTCCCTCAATAAAAGAATACACAGCCTAAATGTGGCCAGTTTGCAGAGTTGAATTTAAGGACTCTTGAAGAATTAAAGCATTAAAGCCATCAAAAGCATTAGGAGTATATCAGTTTGGAACAAAACAATTCTGCAATTCGGCTTCCTCAAAGTGAAATTTTCTTTTCCATTTGTTATCCACAGAATGCAATCGCATGAGCCGTGCCAGAGAACGTGCCGCTGCATCTGTACCTCCATGCTACTCTTGAAAGAAAGCTAAAGCTTGGGATATTGGTCACCTTCCACAAATTCCAGAGGTCTCTGAGGTATCACAGTTCCCAAACACTCAAGTTATACTAAGAAAAAATGGTTATAGCAAGAAAGCAAATCATGTTCGTTTGGGGTAGAGAACCGCAAAGCCCTGGATGTGTAAATGCAAAGTTCTTTGTGGCCCTAGGGAATTATGCCCTTGGAAAATCCACGTCTTTTCACTGGATCAGAAGTTACAGAATTGTGTGGTTAAACTCATTGACTAAAGTTATCACTAGATAGACAATTTCTCTCATGGCAACATCAAATCTCATAAGCATTCCAACTATTTTCACTCCTTACTCAACATACAGCCTACCTCTGTTTGAGTTGGCCTAAATATTTTGTGGCCTTGTTAAATGAAAAATTGCAAGGCTGTGACACCTTATAATCCTAGTTAGTAAACCAAGACTGAAGGAGTGTGTAATCACACCAAATGTTCCCAAATTTACTTTTATCCCAAATGTCTTTCAGGGTGTCACACAGTGTAATGAAGAGATGGTCGTGAGCAAATGAGAATGATCAAGAATGCTGTTTACTGGTCAGAAACCAAAAAGCCAAGCATCAGTGAAGGAAATTTCATTTAAGTCTCATATTTTCTTCACTTTGGAAAAATGTGTTCTCTGCTTAGACAGTGCAAGCTACTTCCAAAAAAGGGAAATGTGCCTTTTTTCCTAAAGTTATGTGTGCTACTTAACTCTGCGGTAGTTCTGGGAGACATACCACAAGCTAAAAAAATAAAATAATAACAATTAAAATAATAATTCTGAAGCGAAGGAAAAAAGGAGATATGCCAAAGTGCAAAAGCAAAACTGTTTTTTAAGCACAAAGTTGGGGAAAATGACCGAATTAGGTAAAAAGAAGGGAGCAAAAGAAAATTTAAATCTTATATCAGTTGAACAGCTTCAAAGAGACAAATTGCCAGTTAAAAGAAAATGAATATGTGATGCATATTTTACTCATTTACAGTACAGAAGGGCCATATGTAGGCCACAGGCAAAACTGCTCCTTCCTCCTCACCCCCCTCATCAGAGGTAAGAGGTGTCCCATTTTGTGTGCTTCTGCATGGGCACACATCTGCCCCTTGTGAGCTACAAAAAGACAGGAAGCCCAGGCTGAGTCATCCTGAAGAGCCACCTACTGTATTTAACATGTGACTAATTCATTAAAATTGAACATTAAGACTTGAGGAAGACATTTTTTTTTGTCTCTAAATACTGTTCTGATGGGCAACTCTAAGTATTTTAGACAAAGAGTCAAGCAGTCAACTCTGCATGACCCTTCTCTTGCCTTCATTTGTAATGCCTTTTTTGGCATAGTATTATATGAATGTACACTACAATATATACTTATATATTACTTATATATACAATATATATTTAATGTCTTATATTTTCACATATTCACACACATTTTTACTCATTTTTGTTCATAATGTGCAATTCTAGAAACTCTTTTCCAAGAAAAACTTGAAACCAGCCAAGTAAAGAGAATGAGCTAAACTCTCTCAGTGAGC
Source organism: Corapipo altera (assembly GCF_003945725.1). NCBI lineage: Eukaryota > Metazoa > Chordata > Aves > Passeriformes > Pipridae > Corapipo > Corapipo altera. Next base: position 1,879,833 of record NW_020884934.1, on the reverse strand, counting down.
ATCAGGTAATGCAGTTCTTTGATAAAATTACATTGCTTTACACCAGTAGAAATTCCAGATCCCTGTTGTCATCAGAGTAACCTCCATTTGTTGCTACATCTGGAATCAGAGTAGCACACTGTTGTTAGACACACTCACATATACACTGTGCTCTACATGGCTGCACAAGTGCATGGCTGATCTGCTGATCTGTAGTTTGCAGCACTCAGGGTCCTTTGTTTACTTAATGCAAAATCAATAAGTTTATTTCCAGGACAGTAATTCCAACATTCTCTTGAAATAGCTGCCTAATTTTAAAGTCAAGTTCAGATGCTCACTGCAAAAGAATCTAATAACCACCCACAAAAGAAGAAACCGCCTATCAGAAGAACATGTTGGAACAGCCTGCAGAAAGCTATAGACTTGTCAGACCGACAATTCACTGCACATCTGTGTCTGCCAACATGGAATTTACTCAAAATTGCCTCTCTAGACACTTCTTTACATAACACATCTTTAGCTTATTAGTGCTGTCATTTGGGAGTGTGGTCAGCTTTTGAGCAAAATCTCACCGAGTCCATTAGCTGGGATCGCATCACAGCTGCCATTTTAGGATCACGATGATTAGGTTTGAAGTTCAAATGATTTGATTTCACTTTAAAGCTTCAAAAGCAGCCTCTGGGGTAGATTTACGCAATTAATTTTTACTGAGGTCTGCTGGGTAATTCACTGTAGTCAGAGAATCTTCACTAAGGTAAGGTAATTACCACTGGGTAATTTTACAGCACTCTGTTCAGTACGAAGCAACGTGTTGGCTGACCTGCTCAGATAAGACCTGGAAAAAAGTGAAGATGCTGCTTTTGGGAATCCAAATGTGCATGAGACATTGAGGAGGGATGAGAAGAATTCACTTGCTTCCCAGATGTGGACCAGAAGTTGTACATGCCCTCAAAATGTCTTTTCAGGAGGGTGCATGAGGACTTAAAATCTCGTAAATATTGTACTGAGAAGCTTTCAAAATTGAAGTACTGTACCCATGATTCTTTAAAACAGGAACAAAGAACGCAGCCTTTGTTTGGTTTGAACACAGAAGTAAACAATGAAATTAAACATCCCTTTGAGATTTGTATTTATCACTTACAAGAAACACTTCCTAATAATCAGTGGCAGCTAGGCTGACAAGCAGACTTAAGAGCAAAACCAGAGGGGATACAAGTCTATTTTAGGTTTACTATTGACAGTAAGGGTCAGAGGAAAAATAAACTCAGCAAGCAGTGTCATGCTACCACAAACCTCTGCTGGCCAAGCAGAAACTAAATTACCACCAAACATTTCAGCACGACAGAAACACTTGGGCAATTGGGCTGCCCTGCAGAGTACAACCTACACAAGAACAAGATTAAGCAGAAGTGAGATGCAACACAAATTAGTAACAAAGAAATCAAAAGATTGGAGGAGCTAATTATCCCATACTCTGGAGTGGGGTACATTGTGCTTACCCTTATTATTTTAATATTTCAAGTCTGCAAAATTAATCTGGAAAGTCCTGTGAAAACAAGGACTGATCATACTCTCCTTCAATATATCCTCCTTTTAGTTGATATAGATAATATCAACTACTAGACTGAACTTCAAGAATAAAAAAAAAGAGCAGCAGAAGGATTTAGATGCTATTTCTGTCACATACATTTTATTATATATTATAAGTATATAATAAAAGAAAATAAAAATATTTTTATTGTAAAGTTAATCCTCAGCTTCATTTCATGTACAGTAGTACTTCTGGGGAAAGCTGATTTGATTGCTGTATCACACTAATAAAACCTAAAATTTGTATAAGGGGAAGAAGGGGGAATAAAGCATATTCCATATCAATATTGCTTCTGATGGCTTTCATTTTGTTAAGTTTACTTCCTACTACAGCTGACGATAAAAGCAGCTGTGTGGACTCAAAGGTACCTCTATCTACATCTCTCCATGGACTAATTACAAATATCTGTTCCATATAGTCTCAGCATCTAAGACAGATTTAATTTTATTCTACCTTTCACTAGGCATAAATAAAAACCTGTCATTCCAACCACTATTTTATTTTCCTTTTTCTCTATCTGTCATCCACTGGATGCAAACACAATCCTGTAATTCTCACTGTTCTGTTGTTTTCCTATTCTTTGTGGGTTTGTTTGTTTGTTTGTTTTGATGGAGCCACAAATGTTTTGTCCATTGTCAGGGGCCAGTTGCTTGAAACAAAGAACCGTTTTCAAATTTCAAGCATAATTATACAGGACAGAAATGGTCAGACAAGTTCTTAGTGCCCTGCTCTTTTAGCTGGTGATGATACACTACTAATTCATAGGGAGCATCTATGTACCACAAATAAAATTTTTCAGATTTTAAGAAGGTGTTCAAAAATCAAGTGCAGTTCTAGTGGGTGATACCTCATCACTGCTCATCTGTTCTCTGCCAAAATGATGCTCACCTGTGTTGTTCTGCTTGGCCATTTTAAGGTACTTGATTATCATTCTCCTATAGTTCTCTGCTCATCTGATACATCTCTGGGGCACTCAGAACAAGTGCCCTACCTGTGGCAATGCCACACTACTTGGTTGTGATTTTGGAGCCTGCGGATTAAATTCTCCTGACTTTTCTCATGAAGTCCCATAATTCCTCTCTTTTGCCAGCACTACTTTGAGCTGCTGCAAGGTGACACTGAGGATATATATTGGGTCAGGTTCACTGGGTGCTGTGAGCCTGCTTCTCATTAATACAAACAGGATGTCTCTTGTATGTTTGAAGTCTTACGGATTGATGGAAGAAAGCACATTCCAGTGACTGCAGTAACGCTCACAGTGATGGTGAGCAACACCAGGAGAATAAAATCAAAGGGCCCAGTTCCAGTGCAATGTGCTCCATTCAGTGTATTTGGGATTGCTCTAGTAAATAATTTTTCTCTTTTTCATTCAAGGCTCTCTGATGAACCTCATCAGCAGTTCCCTGAATCTTCTTCTCTTTTTAAAAAGCTTCCTTTTGAAACTTGCCCAGCATTAAGACTTCTGTGTATGTTAACCATGGAGATGTAGGTGGTAAGGAAAAGGACGATAATAGGCTGTTCTTACTCTCCTTGTCACCAAATAGAATACTTTCTCTACAGCTTTAAGTGATAGTTCCACCCTCTCTTCTAAACTTCAGTTTCTTTTGGCATATTTCTTACTTCTCTTTCCATGTTTGAAGGCTCTATGTAAGTGCTGAAGAGTATTAAATTGCTTGGTGGAAAATTAATGGGGCAAGGAGGAATGATAGAGAACAATCACTTATGCACTGTGGCTTTTGATAAGTTGGCAGTCTGAGTGGGCAATAACATGCAGCACATGAGTAATTGCAAATTACTCAAATTGCAGTTTGGCCTTTTTCAGACAACTTCAGTGAACCCAGAGAAGAGAGAAAAGGGTCTTGCTCAAAACATGAAGCAACAGGCGCAGAGGAAGATGCACCTCACAGCTATTTAGCAAGGTAGTGTCTTGCTACCAAGGGTGCAAACTGGAAGGAAACAACAAATATTCAAGAAGCTTTATATATGGCTTCTTTGCCTTATGATGCTCATGCAAAGCAGAACCCTGCCTTTACCTTCAATCACATTACATTGCAGCCACCATGGCTAAATTTAAACCTTGTGTAGCTTGTGTCCTATTTCTATGTCTACCTTTCCATTCAGTTTGGTTCATCTCCTGTGGTGGAAAACCTTGAGCAGGGCACTGAAAGAAGAGCAAGGAATTTGGAAGGCACGAGCAAGTTCAGTGGCTGATGGTTGTGCAATTTAGAATTCAAGGAAATAAAGCTGGTAAGGATCCACATCTCCAGCACACATGCATTTGAACACGTTAAGGGAAGTGTTTAACAGCCATTTGGTGAAGAAAGGCTCTGACCTCCCTCAGTAAAATGATGGGTAGAATGTTTCAGAAAACATTTTTATCACGTATGCTAAAATTTTAGCACGTATGCTAATCCATATATTCTTCATCTTCAGACTTTTGTGCAGATGGCATTTTTAGCAAAATTGTCAGCTTCCATGCATCAAGGGCTTTTGCCATCACTGCATTTCACATGTGCTACAAGTCTTAAATGCTTATAGAAATATCCCTGTTTGGAGACAAGTTACATATGCCAGCAATCCTTGACATGGTATCTTGGGAACTAGTTGCAGTTACTGAATGCTTGTCTGCTTTATGGACAACCCTGTCTCCTTTATAACAGGTTGATTACACCTACCCTAGAAGCAGATTCATGAAAGGTCTGCTCCCTTCCCCTGTTCTGACATTATTTTGCAGGTGTCTGGTTTTGCTAGCTGGCAGTGAGATGCACAGGTATTCTGCAGAAATCCAAATAGTTGCACCCTGAAGAATGGTGGACATAATGCAAGTGCATAGGAAAATGCCAGCTGATGGTGAAAAGGTGTTCTCTTGAGACTCACAGTTTTTAAGTGAAAAGAAACGCTGACCCAAAGGACAATATGACTTCAGAGTAGGGCACACAGATAAAAAGGCAGGTTCATTCAACTTTGAAACAATGCGCTGTGGAAAACATGAGGTCAGAAATGCTATTTGAAAAAAAAAAAAGGCCAGTATATAAAGATACAAAACAATTGAAATTTGGATTATCTAGACTAATATCCTGTGCAGACTAGGCCTAAAAATAAATTCTTAAGGGCCTTTCCTCCTGGACTTGTGTTATTAACAACATTACAGAGTTTCATTGGCAGAATTCAACATTATTGAGGCAATCTGCTGCAAACATTGCTTATCTATACCCTCGTTTCAAGTTTCTAGATACTTTCAAGGAAAACTGGGAACTAGGAAGTTCTTGATGTTTAATAACATTTTCACATTGCTTCAATGATAAACAAAACAGACAAACGCATTTTCTCTCAACTATTTCTCAAAGTAAACCAAGAGCTTAGTCCCACTGGTAAAGCTTTCATTAAACTTTTTAGAGTAACTCCTGTAAAAATAAAATAAAACCCCCCAAACCAACCAAACTAATATAAACCACAGAATCTGGCTAAAAGAAAGACGTTGTCTATCCGCACGATAGCACAGAATTTTCCCCTGGTAGAAACTCTGAAACAAAGCAGAACTATGAAAGCAAGCACTTATAATGTGTATTACTTACAGTGTATTTCTAGAACCTGCATTGCTATCTGAGGTGTCGAGTTTAGGGACTCGTGATCTACTCTGCAACTTACAACTGCACCATCATCACTGCGATCCGCTAAGAAATCCAGCGTGCTGCTGACTGTGAATGTTTTGCGGTTTGCATCTTCCTCTTTTAGATATTGAACATCTGAAAGAAAGAACAAACAAATGGTTTTCTCTCCGATATTTTTAGGAAAAGCAGTACCAGCATTAGACAGCTAAATTATCTATCAGACTTGTGGAAAAAACAAACGAACATGTCTTTTCTATCTGTATCGATCTCTTTGATATAAAAGTAATGAGGTTGTAGTTATTCCTCATTTTCTGTCATTGTCGTATCAACAGATTGAAAGAGAAAGTTTTAAAATTGGTTCCATTATACTGCATTCAAACAAATTCCATCCACTTTTATCTTCTAAATGCTTAGGTCCAAATTTGATATAAACGTTCTCTGCAGGTCATCAGAAAAAAATGTGGTCTCCTCCTATACATATATATTCATAATGTAATATATGAATATTACTGAAGGCATGTGCATGTAGCTAGATTAATCCTGTGCTTACTTTATTCCTTGCTTATTCTATTATTTCAGTAGAATTATGCTAATTTATGAATAAAACTAAACCAAGGTATAGTCATCAGTGGTTATGAACAACTGTAAATAGAGCATGTCATAGTATTTACTGGAATCTACAGACAAGTCCCAAGAAGACAAGAAATAAAATTACTTCAGAGACCTCACACTGACTGTTTTATATCCAATTCTAAATTGACCTATTGCTTTTGTGTAGATTCAGTTAAAAATCTGACAGTTTTCAGCCCAGGGACTAGAGTGCAGGGAGTCTACATCCTGCTTAAGAAGAATCAACTCAGCTCAAAGTTAAGGTTCAAATTCAGAACATTTCATTGTAGGACATACACACTAGAATTGGAGATCCAAATATTTATGCTAAAATATTTTAATGTTTTAACTGCAACGTGAGATCTTCTCAAACATTCTTTAGAGTTGTTTTACTTGGTTTCCAGCTACTTATAATACTTATTGATCTTAGCTTATTTCAGAAAAATGCTAAGCTTGTTATATTGATTTATTGCAATGAAAGCTTGAAAAGACATACATATATAAATACTTAAACATATATATAAAATTACACTGAGATTGCATATATCCTCTGTGTCCTGAAAAAAAGTGAGAGTTTCTGTTTTACAAATTGTACTAAATCCCACTAGAGAAGAAGATGACCTGAATAAAATTTCCATGAAATATCAATTTTAGAAAGCAAATCTTCAATGGCTTAAGCTACACCTTTTTAGATTAAAAATACCTCTGATATCAGAAAGGCAGTCTTTTTCATTGTCTCCAGACAGATGAAGACACCATGCACTTATACAATTTCCATTTTCCCCTAAGAAATAATTATTTCTTGCATTTTTTCTGCCTGTTTGCTGCTAAACTTTAAAAGATTTCAATTTCTGCCGTGGTCACTACTAATGTTTAGAGACCAGTAGACGAGGGAAATATTGACAGGGCTAAACCAAAATTATTATAATCAAACAACAAACGTCTTCACTAATATTTAAAGCAAACACATGAGATTTTGTTCCCAGAGATAGGATTCCAGATTTAACAATAAGCACTTGTAAAGATAGCCTTCTACTTATAAGCAATTCCTTTGCTTACTGTCTTCAGGTAGAGGACAGAAGGCCCCTGAAAACAACAGCAACTTTAATTTTAGTGAGAGTTTGTGAATTCTTAATCCTGTAATAAAACAAAAGCAGTTAATTTCCTTCAAGTCTTTCTCTAGGCATCTATGGTTTGGAAGAGTTCAACTCTTGAGTTAACCACCTCTATAAAAAGGGCAGTGATACTATTCTATAAACCGTTGACATCCTCATCAACAGAAATAATTAGCTTGTCCTCCTCATCAGCTGTATTTTCTCAGATGTTTCTTCACAGCAAAATGAAGGTGGGATTGTGGTGTGTGCTACTTGAATGTAAGCCCACCTGGAAGCACTGGAGATCACATACTAGGTATGTTACCATTCAGAATATTTACCCAGGATTTTTACCAGAATTTTTAAGTATGTCAGTTGCAGTCCATTGTTTTGTTTATTTTCTTGCTCTTTCCTAACACTCCCTTGAGAAAAGGGTAAAAAAAAAATATAAATCCATTACAAGAGCACTTTCTCTGGAAAAGTGGAACAGGTTGGAGGATGGTTAAATACAGAGTAGCTTTACAGAGGAGGAACTAAGGGTCTTGAGGACAAGTTGAACATTAGAAAACAGTGTGCCTTTGCAGGGCTGAAAGCTAAAAAATAACTGTCTTGCATTAATAATAGCACAGCCAGAAAGTCAAGGGAAGTGATTCTTCTCCTCTGTTTAGGACTTGTGTGACTGCATCCAGAGCACCAGGCCCAGCTTGGGGCCTTCCAGTAAAAAAAAACGTGTCAACAACCGTGAGCAGGTTCAGCCAAAACCCACAGAGATGGCCAGTGGAGAGAGCACACAATGCACAAGGACAGCTAAAGATAGTTGAGATTGACTAGCCTGAGGAAGAGAAGACTAAAATCAGATCAAAAAAAGTACCTAATGCATGGTAAAAAGAAGAAAAGGAAAAGCCAGAGTTCTCTCAGAGGTGCATAGCGAAAGCTGAGGGGTAACACTGAGGCGAATTCTGATTATGTATCATGAAATATCTACGTACAATGAAAATGCTCCACAAAAAGGGCTTTAAAATGCTGAAATATCTTGCCCAGACAGGCTATGGAGTCTCTGTCCTGGGAGATTTTTCAAAACTGAACAAGAGAAGGCCTTTAGCCACCTGATCTAACCTTTGAACAGAGGCTGGGCCATATGAAAAATCTGAGCCAATTATGGCCCTCCTTCTGTGACTCTGTTAGAGAGGTGCACATACATAGATATGCTTTTATTAACTAATACTGGTTTATATCTCATAAGTATACATGTTTGATAGTGAAAATAAAAAATGGAAATGATGAAACGTCTTTCATCATCCATTGTTCATTAAAAGCTATTTATAAGAGCACAAACCTGTAACATTCACATAGAAACACTCGTCTTTTAAAAAGACAGTATTTCTGTTTTTACATGGCAGATGTAATTTCTTTTTATATTTAAACTCAAGTTCTGACATGAGGTGGTTCTTTTATCTAAAAAAATTTCATCTTTGATTTAGAGGTTCATCAAGACAAAATGTTCAGTGCCTCTCTGAATTCTTTGTGTGTACTACAGATATATAAACTAATTCAAAATATCTTAACCTGTTGTAACAAAATAAACTTCTTTATTTTTAAAGCCCAACTTTGATGGGGAAAAAAAAATCTATTGCAAATATTCCTGAAACCTAAAAATAATTCTTCATATAACATTGTTGAAACAGCAGGTAACAAGTTCTGTTGATAAAATAGGTAATTTCAAAATGAAAATTATGCATTTATCTTCTCCAGTATTTTTCCTTTTGATAATCTTCCAGAAACGTCACCAGAATGATACAGTGCCAATCACTTTGTTAGGTTGGTGCAGGTATGAGTGACAGAATGCTAAAATAAAAGGTGTGGTACCCAGTGCTTCACATTCAGTCCCTCTCATCGCTAACACTTACTTTATCAAAGAGTATTCCTTTACCAGATGATGATTCCTTTTTTGAGTAATAGCAGTGGAGCTACAATTTTAGAATGGCTTTTTTCCCCTTTGGTGCAACTCTGATCTCGATGCATCATTTATATTCGTTTGCACCATGTATAATACACTGTAACACAATTGGATTTACTGGTGCTAGACAGAAGAACTCCTAACCTTTAATGTCAGCTGCATTAGCATATAATTTCATATCTATTTTCTCAGATTTATCATTTCACCTTTTACACTGCACAAAGCTAATGTAACTTCTGCTGATGCCACTGCAGACCGGTTAGGTTATTTTATTTCTAACCTTTGTGAAATGGCAATGTGCTCTTCAGAAGACCTAGAAAACTAAACTGAAATGAATTTGCACAGTACTTTCCTCTGATTTCTGGTTGTTGGGTTTTTTTCCCCCCTTTACTGTTCTTTTTCATACATTTTTTTTGTTCCTTCCTCACTCTCTTTTTTTTTTAAAAAAATTCTCTTTAGGAACTCTTGAGAAGAGCAAAATAGTTAAAGAGTCAAATGCTTGCTGGCTTCAATTGCATGTCAGCTGAAAGAAAGGCAAGATTCTTACACCAGATTTTAAAATATAATTTTAAAAATAAAATCTTTTCAAATGTGTTGCCTTGTTGTTAGGCCGACTGTATCAGTGTTTCTCCTAAAGTATTGACACTGTTTGGAGTGATTTTTAATCTCTACATGCCTTGAATATATGTATTCATCCCGTCAACTTTTCTGGATGACAGAATCTATATTGTGCCATGTGTATTTGCTGTACTGTTAAATTCTTCTTTTTAATTACATTTGATTAGGTGCTGCATTTCTTTCATCAACTTCCTCAAACTGACAAAAGAATTGTTTTCCATTTCCTCATTTTCTATCCTTGTTGCAAATGTTCAAACACATTTCCAGTTATCCCAGTCTAAAATTCTTGTTTCTTTTAACACTATTCTCATTTTCATTGGAAATACAAAGCCACTTCTCAAATAGACTGGATTCCTTATACAATCCACTGTAATCTGCTTTATTTACTAATTTTGTATCCCAGCTCTGGTTTTGCACATTGAACTGTGGTAGAGAACAGTAAAGGAAGATAAACGGATTCTGTAATTAATGCCGTAACTTTTCTTGAGGTAGTTTATTGAGCTAACAAAATCCAAAATATTAGACAAACATGAGACAAAACAGATAATAGTGTTGGTTTGGTTTTTTTGTGATGTTTGTTTGTTTGGTTTTGGTTTGTTTTTTTTTTCAAAGCTACACAGCAAAAGTGGATTTTTAATCATTTATTTATCTGGTCTTATAGCAGAATGAATAGAGGTGACATGAATAAATGTCAATACCTTATCCTTTTTATTTATCTACTTTATAATGGGTGCATCAATTGGCTTATAGATGTGACTAAGTCTTCTCCTGCAGGAAGCTCTCTTCACTCACTCATTCACCAATAAGGATTTAAAACTATCTCAGCATTGATAAGAATATGGACTAGAAAACTAAGTTCTAAGCGAAGAACGTACAAAGTGAAAGAGAAGATACAAAAGAAATAAATAGATTTTATATGCAGCTCTTTCCTAGCTTGCTGCATTCTCAAAGGCAAATCCTCGCTGTCAGCTTTGGTTTTAGTCATCACCGACTTTTCAGCTACAGCAGACTTTGTTCAACTCCTCCTAGGCCCTGTGAGGTTTTCCTGATCACCTTTAAAGTCCACCACCTTTAAAGACCACCACCATCCTTGCCTCAGCTGTAGATTCCCAGTTTCCCAGATGAGATTCTCTCAATTGCTACATCCTGACTTTTCCTCACCAGAGCAGGCCCCATAGCTCCCCTATGGAAAGTGCAATCTCCTGTCTCCTCCAGATGGTCCTGCCTCACCTGGTCACTTTATTTCCAGGGGTGCAATAAATAAATAACATAAATCTGGCAACTGACTGCATCAGACATACCTCATATTAGAATGGCAAAGAGAAATGGAAAAGTAAAACATCAGGGGTGAGTGGTGTGACTGTGATAACATTAATCCACAAAACATTTTTCTATCAAGCCTCACAGTTGAGTTTATTATGCTGAACAGAGTTCTGAGCAATTCAAAACATCAGTTTCTACTGTTTGAAGAAACAATAAAAAGATGCTTAAATGGCCATTTACAAGCAATTACCTTGTCTATGTACTATCACCTGTTCATTTAATGACTCAACACGAGAAACTTTACAAACACAAATTAAAAAACATAATTCTAAAGAATGCATAGTCTTGGCAACTGGACCAAATTACACCAAAGTCCTTTTAAATACCTTTAACTTCTTTGTCGTTCTTGAACCATCTGATATCAGCTGCTGGTTTACTACCAGATGTCTTGCAAGTGAGCTGCATCCTCTCTCCCTCCATAACTGGTGAGGTAAATCCAGTAATTTGTGGCTTCTCAGGAACACCTAACAAGCAAACAAGCAAAATGTCTCTGATAGAGTCAGCTACTGGCATGAGTATGTGACCATCCTAAAGTTCACTTCTTCATATGCTCTAAATTCTGGAAACAGGATAATTAATTCCTCATGCCTTGTCAGTGAAGCCTTTTTCCTATTGTAAATAAACTATTAGTCTGAACAGAAGTTGATTCTAAATAAAGAAAGAAAACAGAAATTAACCTGGTTTTCCAAGAGAAACAGATTGCATTTTAATAAATATCTTATCTGTGTATATTCTGCGTGCAGGTCTAGTCTGACTTGTTATAATGTTTAAACCACTCTGCACAGCAAAGCACGTTAGAAGCACAGCTGTGAGAATGAAACACAACTGGAAACAAAAAGCTGAGCTGACCTAAGTTCAGAACAGATGTTTAAACCTGAATAATGAAAACTTTAATACAAAATCCAGGGAAAAAGGAAGATGAAAATAAATACAGGAATCACTTTATCTTCACAGAACAGAAACCCAGAACATCAAGAGGTATAATCAGAGCTCTATTGGCCATGGAAAGTTCTTCAGCTGAATCCAAGTCTTTTGGAAGAGGTCACGTGATTTTGATACACCATACACAAAATACTAAATTTGGAAATAGTGTTTTTTCAATGAACCATGAGTGATTTAAAAAAAAAATACGAAGAAAATTGGGAAAGTTCTGATTGTTACCTATGTAAATCCAATTAACTTATGAAAACACAAGAATAAGTTATTTCAAAATAATACTGGTGACTGTAATTTTAAAATCTCAAAAAATGTCAGTTATAACTTGCATTACAGTGCTATGAAGCATTCATATTTGTGGCTAGATAAAGGGATCAGTCACAGTAAGTGGTCCTATGCCCTGTATTTCATAATTTGGTTTTTTTTACATCTCTTTACCAAAATGACAGATTATGTATATAAAAAGAAAGCAGCAGTACCTATTACATAGTACATTTCTCTGATAAATCTATTCCTCTCTTTCAGGACAGGAAATGGTGTCTGCTATAATACCTTGGCACTTAAATTTTCTAATCAATAACAGAACAGTCAATAAAGGCATTATTAGTATATAAAAGGACAGTTTATCTGATTAAAAGATGTAATACATTTCAATGGAAAAGTTCCCCCTCTACAACAGAAAATGTTCAAGGAGTTCAAAATGTTATTTTGAAAATTACAAATACAAAATGAAAAAGACAGGAATCTTAAATGCTGCAGCTTTCTTTCTTGGAAGGTAAGTAGCTGATCTTGGTAAAACTCCATGAAACCGTCCCCTAAAATGAAGACAAAACTTACAGGACTGTGAAAGATCAAGTTACTTTTGTTAATAAATACTGGCTAGGTGGGCTTTTTTTGTCTTTGTAACACCTTTGTACATCTTTCTGCCATTTAACATGTTGAACTGGTGTATTCATCAATTGTTTAGATCACGAAATGCCTTTCTACAGAAAGGAAGATTAAGCACAGGCAGTTGCTATTCCAGAATATTCTGCTTTCGGTGGGTACTTTTTGTCCTTAATGGCAAACTTGTGAAGATTCCTGTAAAATAGTCTCATAGGGACTGAAAGGGAGACGTATTTCATATCCTAAGCACAAAACCAATTCCCTGGCTGGATTAATGTGAGTATTACCGGCACAGAGAATATCTTACATTAGTCCTATTAAATTCAACTGTCTGCCTATCTACGTATAAAAATAAAACAAAAAGAAAGAAAGAGTCATGTTCAGGGACAGAAAAAAAAAAAGGAGAAAGGAATAAAAATCAATCTCTAAAATCATATAACCTCTTAGGTACGCAGGTGTGTTTCAATGAACTACAGCAATTTTGGCTGATTGGGCTACTGACATTCAGAGAATCATATAAAGCTTCGAGCAGAAACTTTATTTCCTGGGCATCTCTTGAAATCTATTGCTTTTCTCTGTGTATCTATAACCTTTGGGGAAAACAGCAGAGCACTTAGAGGATAAAGCACAAAAGAAGCAGCAAACCCAGTGAAAATTTGCACTTTATAGACCAAAAAAAAAAAAAGACAGTAGAATAAGCCAAGAAAATGCACAGCTAAGGAAAAATGATAAAGCTCTAAAGCCTGTTTTGATTTCATGCTTTCTGATTTTCTCCTCTTTGCCCTATACAATACGTTGTTAGGAGATGAACACATGCACCTTCTTTGCACTTCTGGTGCTCGGGATGTGGAGGTTATGTCCATTTTATGGAGCACTCACACCTTAGTGTTTGTCTGCTCCCTAATTCATTATCCTGCCACAGTGCCAACAGTAAGAGGCATGTTATTTTTCAGCCCGGCAATATAAAACAATAAACATCAGGGAAACCAGATCAGACGTTTACATTTATCTTCTGCCAAGCTTTAGAAAAGATCATTCTTATCATAATTTGCCAAAGCCCGAGGAGTTTAACGCTTGCTTCTTTATACTCACCGAGAACGGTAAGAAAAGCCTTGGAAGTTTTGACAGGCATGGTGAACAAAGAGCAGGTGTACTGCCCTTCATCTGACAGGGACACGTCGCTGACACTGATGCTCAGCTCGTGCCACGAAGCTCGGACCAGCTCAATTCTGTTGTCCCTCAAAGCTGAAAAACAAAAATCCACGTTAAGGTAGGACACAGAACGTTTACAAAGCGCTGCATGTTATCCAAGGGGCCCGATGACGTATCCCAGTGAAACCAGGCCCTGGGACATGGGGATATGGACACAGTTGTCTATGCACAGGAGTTTGTTTTCCCTGCGGAATAAAGTATGAGAGTTTAGCAAGTTTTTGGGTGGCTTGTAACATATATAAACCTAGAAATTAAGTGATTTGAGTTACTTTTGACCTTCCTCTAAAAAACCCAACACTGACTTTGATTTCTGTCCCCTCACAGCTTTGTTCAGTGCCTAAAATAAATCCTTCCTTTATTTCAGTGCCTAAAATAAATCCTTCCTATACTCAGCTTCTTTTTCACGCATTTACAAATGTTGAGAATCCTGTGTCTACCACTGCATAGTTTGCTTACAGATTTTTCTCATGTCCACTACTACTCATATTGAACTGGAATATCAGATTTCCTGAATTCTGTAACAGGGTATTTCTTATTATGAATAGATTGAAAATTCCACTTCTGCATGCATATATTGTACATTTAATGATATGAGGTAATTGAGTATAAGTGGCCTTACTTTTTGGATTATGACTAAAATGATGATGTTGTATCATAAAATCCTTTCTATAAAATTTTATTGGCATGAAACCAATGAGGGAAAAGGAACACGTAGATTCACTCATGTTCAAAATGTCATTTAATTAATGTTTTAAAATTTAAAGCATTTTAAAATGCTTTATATATTTATATTTATATTTATATTTATATTATATTTATATTAATCCCTAAATTCTATGGAAAGCCAGTCAAAACATTCCCAAACATTCTATTTCTCTGTGGTAAAGCTGTTTCAGGAATCTGTATATATTAATCAAGACTTTCCACAGCATAGAAATACTAACATCATAAGTAAGTAAACACTGTTATTCTCCTAAGTAAACAACAAAAAAGCCTCTTTAACTCAGAGAGTTTAGCTGTGTACCTCTAGATGCAAATCTCTGACCTGACAGTGGTTGAAACTTCAGTTACTTTTTGTAGTAAACTTCTGAAAATCAAGAGTAAATTGGGACTATGGTATTTGTCAGGAGAGTTATGCTTGCATTTATGAGAAGAACCAAGAAGTTCAAGTCCCTAATGCTGTTCTCACTCACCTCTTTCTAAAGTCCCCAAAGAGTCTTAGTTTTGTCTAACATATATGTCTGCCAATGATAAAAAACAACAACAAAAAAGTTTTACTGTGGTTCTTTTGCTACTAAATCTAGACATTTCTGCCCCATTGCTGTTCAAGTCTAACCAGGAAGACTTACACCAAAATAAGCAGCTACAGTGAAGATTCAGCAAAAATGTCACTTGAATTTGTTTTCTTCTAAGGTTCCCATTCAGGTTTTTTTTTTTTTCTCCATCAGAAATTTTCAGCTGAGTTTACTGAATATTTCAGGGTAGGCCAGCCAAAGCTGCAAGGTCTGATGACTGAAAGGTGACAGCTTAAGCAGCCCTAACACACAGTCATGTCATGAACTACTTCAAGGCACATCAAAGTGACTGAGACTGTGGAATGGACACATTCCAAGCGCAACTGAGACATTGGCTGGCTGGCCACAACAGGAAAAAAGTAATTACGTAGTCCAAAATATAAAAATGCATATAATGGTGAAAATAGGAGCAACGTCAAAGCAAACAAGCAAGCAAAACAGAGGCCACAAAATGAAAAGCTATGTGTACACCAATATGCTGACATAACAACCAAGAAAAACAAGCTCAGGAAAACAAAAAGTACATAAAGCAAGCATCTACCAACCCCAAGTGGCAGGCAAAGCTGATGACCGGGGCTTTACCAGCCCAAACTCCTCACAACAGTGAAGCTGTTGCTATCTTTGAGGAAGTAGATGGGGACTCAGAATTCCTTTCTCAGCTTTTCAATTCTAGTCACATGCAAACTGAGCAGACCTAAGAACGGTAGTTTATTTCACATTACTGACCCTCCAAAAAAAAAAATTGTTTTCAAAATGACTCAGTGCTTTCAAGTGGTTTGGTTACCACCACACCCATTTATAAAATTTGGCAACAGCATAGAAAACAGGAAAGAAAACCACAACAAAATAACAACAAAAACAAACAAGCCAACTAAACAAACAAAAACAAATCCCCAAAACAACAAAAAACCTCTCAGCACTACATAATTTGAAAGTGGTGATTTTTGCTTCCCCTTAATCAGAAACTATCTAAAAAATAATGCACCATATCATATTACATAGTATTTTACTTTGTTATAATTTTCAATTGTTACAGCCTTGTGACAAAGATGATAATCTTTGTTGAAATACTTTCCCACAGATGGGACAGAATTTCATGCACTAAGAACAGTAATGAATTGCACTAGAGCACTGGCCTACAGATGATGCCAATAGCACACCATTTCAATCCTACAATTGAAATACAAACCATTTCCATCAACTACATTCCTACTGCTCCCCTCCCTCATTTCCTCCCCTCCATACCTTTGTACAATATAAAAACCTCAGCTGAGTCAATTTTCTGTAAAACTGGTAAAAACAGTCACTGGTCAAGAGATGAGATCAGATGATCCATGTTTCAGTTCAGAGTGAATTTTTGTTGAAAGAACAGAAGGGTTGTTTTGTAATGGAAATACCAACACAGAGCCTTTGCAATAAATGCTACAAATAGCACCAACATAATACTCCTATGCAGTAAAGCTGTTTGTCAGAAGCATTTTTGTAAGTGCTAAGTCTAAACACAATTAATTATCTGTGCCATCCCTTTCAAACCTACACATCTGTAAGTTTTCCTGCCTACGCAGATGTTAGAGCAAACCAAATTTTACTGCTATTGCTTAGACAAGGCCGACACTTAGATACTTTTCATAATCTTATTTTCAAGTTGTATTTCTCTATCTGTTTGTGTCTGTTTAGAAAGACACCAGTTTCGCTTCACTAAAGTGATAGCTGTGATGGATGCCAGAACTGGTTTGTTTCCATTTTCTGAATTAGGCATATTTTGCTAAAAAGGCAAAGTTGGATGACAGAAAGAGTGGCTGTCTGTCTAGTCCTGGCTCCTGCACCCTGGGGCAGAGAGAGCCCTCTGGGAGAGGATGACTGGCTCCCTTAGACAGCAAAGGAAATATCAGCAACACTGGAGAAGCCAGGATTTCTGGCCAGCTCCCAAAATCCAGGCATCGTGACTGAGTGGAGCAGGGTCTTGAGCACCACAGAGAGTAAAGTCTTGCCAAGTCTGGCTGATGAAGGAAAGAAGCCCATGGAGCCCAAATAGAAGCCAGATACTCAAAAGTACCAACTGGAAAGCAAGAGTTTTAAGGAGAAGACACAATCTGCAAGGAGGTACTGGATGAGAAGGGCATTTATTTACAATGATCTATTCAAACTCTTTCAGCATATCTTAATTCTACTTATTTAATGATCTTTCTCATACAGGTTATTTTTCTCCTTTTAAAGGACACGAGTTTCCAAAGCTTCCTGTAAGTTTTTTAATTGTTCTTATTTGAATGGAGAATTGCCCAAAAGAGGGGACTTTCACTATGAAGTTTAAGCCAACTTGAGGCTCCACCACAGTAATTCAAATGAAGTTCCGTACAGTAAAACACAAAATGTTCTCTTTTATTTAATTAGCAGATGAAAACAAAAAGTAGAACACACATGGGGACATTCTGCATGAATTTGGAGTTTGGTACACACTAGTAAACAGACTAGATTTCCTATATACTGAAATGTCTATTCGTTGTTCAGAACTTCATAATTTGATTTTTGATTTCCCTTAATCAGAAATTATGAAAAAAATAATGCAGTACATCTTCTTGCATAGTATTTTACTGTTTGAATCGTTATTGCAAGCAAAAAAATGTCAGTATTTCTAGCTCTAACTATTTACTACTTGTATTATGGTAGCAACTAGACAGCACAGGTGCTGGGCACAGAAAATAAAGCTTTATCCTTAGAGACTCTACAAGCTCTGTCCTCGTTTGACTTGCATGGTTTCCAACCTCCTCTCCTACCTCTGCCTGGTCTTTCAGGTCTTTCTTTGAAACTGTTTTTTTTTTTCCATTTCACTTTGTTAGAAGCCAAACAGACCTTTCTGGCCTCTTCCTGGGGATTTTAACCTACATTCCTGAATCATCACCCTATCCATAGTTTGTGTCCCTATATTTTGCATGATACAGAGATGCTAGAGAAAGGGTAAATAAATAGAATATGTATTTGACTCCTGGGAAATACACATATGCCAAAACAGTAACAAAGAATACCAGCACTGACATCTCTTTTCTGTATTCTTATATTGCAAGCCCTTTAAAAAACACAAAATGCAACAAGAAATATAATTGCATAGTAAATTCCAATATGCCCTAAGTACATTATTTCAGTTTTCTGTAATTCCCAGGCACATATAATGTAGTTAATTTGCAAGGCATGAAATAATTATGCATAAAACACTTGGTCCTAAGCAGACACACTTCATTTATTTTACCTGTCATTCTCTTCTCCTGTGGAAAAGATTTTCTTTCAGAATGTTTTCTGACACAGAAAAAAGCAACCTTGATAATTTGCATACTTTAGGTAATTATGAGTAAAAGATAGCCATGTATTTCAGCTATATTAATTAGGAATTGTTGAGACTAACAACCACTGCAATAAACTGGTCTCCTTGTTCACAGTCACAAAAAGCTGTGCTTTACTTTTTGAAAAAAAAAACAAAAAAAACAAAAAACACCAAAAAAATCCTATGTTGTCATAGGGAAATCTTGCAAGAGGAGAGAAAAGAAACTTAAAAATTTGCAGAAATGGAAAAATCATCCCCGTTTCACACTGTGAGGAAAAGGCAGTTGGACCTGTCAGACATAGCCACACAGCAGCATCTCTAATGTTACTTCATCTAAAATGACCACATCTTCCTAGTATTTTGAGTCATTTATTTGAAGAATGGGGGATAAAAACCCCAAATCCTCCAGAGTAATTTGCCAATGTTTTGACAATACTAACTTGACACATGCTGCTGTCCTGGGATTCACTTAACAAAATTTTCATCCTTATGTTAGAGCTGTTCCCTCTGTCATGGGAATAATGTAACCATTAGTTGGAACCAGAAAGATTTCTGATACTCCACAGGTAATGCTAAACTCCCAGAAATTTAACACTTATAAAACCGAAAGAATCCCTCTGATTTTCAGAGTCCGCCTTTCTGAATGCAGTACCATCATTGAATCTGAAATAGATTTCAAGGGATTTATGCTGTGTTCCTGTACTTGGATAGACTCGAGAAGGCCTTTTTCTTTGCTCCTAATGAATTCAATATACCAAGATCCCTATAGGATGATCTACACCACTTACTTACAGTTTTGCATCAATCACCACCAAAAGAGAAAGAAAAAAAGAGACAGAACAGGAGTAAATGGAAGTAACCAAATTTTATTGTTATTTTGTGTCTCCTAAACCTTCCTATTTCTTTTCAAAACATTCACATTTCCTCTCAAAGACTCATTAGTCTGTTGCTGTATTAACAGCATGCCCAGTTGATACACAGTTATTCTATTGATGCCCAACCCATATCTAGTCAGTACTTGCATGGTATCTAAACTCCTAAGATTTTAAAACTTCTCAGTTGTTTGCATGTGGAAAGAAAATCTGTTTCCTTCCTCTTTCATTTCCAGTCAAGCAATTTGATTGCTTTCATACAAATACACAAGGGTAGGAGTGTGGATATTTACTAATCCCATGCTTTTTATTTCTACTTCTGCATGTGGTGAAGCCATTTTTACCTCTCAGTGGAGGTCACTTTTCTCTCACAGCATTGTGTCCATGAAATTATCACTTTTTCCCTAATTACTAGTTGGTCATGACTTCAAATCAGTCCAAAGGTCAGAAAGACAGATGAACTCTTAATCAGTCTAGAGCCATGATAGACTTCAGGACTGGGATAGAAGGTAGTGCTAGTGCAGAGGGAAAAGCATTAGAAGTTTCTATGCAACCTATCAAATTGGTTGACATATGTAAGGTTGGTGTCCTTTAGAGGTGACACCATTTATAAGTAAAATCAGCAGAAATCACATAAACTGAAGGTCACAATACTGTGGAGAGAATCTTTGGCTAATTGGCTGTGGAACAGCCTAACCAATTTGCAGGTACATGACAATTTTTTCCCCCATTAGGAAGGTGATTAGCAACACAGATGAGTTCAATCAGACATTCCAAACAGTGTCAACTGAACACTTCCAATTCACTGAATTTTCCAACCCATTCATGTACTCAGTAAATTCAGGGCATCACTAGGTTTCATAAGAGGTGCTAAGTAAGGTTCCAGAAATGGAAGAAGAACACAACAGTCCTTGGAGATAAGTTTTACTTTCATTCCAGTGCATTTCTGAAGTATTTGGTAATCAAAAGGAAGAAAGAATGAAGTCAATACCTCTTCTACCTCTAATCATCCAGACATCTTTACCTTCTGCTCTGGTTTGCAATCTAATAAAACAAGACAAGGTTGTTTTCAGCTGAGATACGCTGCTGAAACATTTTATTTGCTTATTTAAAGAACAGGGTTCAACAGCAAGCTGCTTGCTTGCTCCTTTTCGAATTTTTCCAGAACTTTTGCATGTTGGATAACGCATATGCCAAAGGCACACAGCAAACTCCCTCCATCAGAAGAGGTGCTGACAGCCCCACTAAGAGAGGCATCTACTCTGTGCTTTCTTACTGCCTCAAAAAGGCCAAAGCACTGGGGACTCAGAACCTGTCTGTACAACATTATCTATTATTTATCAGGGTGTACAGCCCTAGAGGCTTATGAGGAAAATCAAAACAGCAAGGTAATTTCTTCAGCGAAATAACAAGTCTCTGTTTCCTGCAATCTGGATAAAATGAAAACAAGTTTAAGGTGACTTACAATGACTTATGATCTTGAACACATCTGCTAAGTGAGGTTTCGCCAACTGTTGCCAACCGACAAACGAAGTCCAGGACAATTCCATGCCCTTCATGGATGGAATAAATATGGGAAAACTTTCCTGCATGGCAGATTTTCTGCACCGAGCTACATTGTCTCTCACAATTATGTTCTGCATTTGCTTCTTTCTCTTTTTCAGAACATTCAAGAAACGTGACAATATGCAAAAAGAGAGGAACAGCTTGCCTTCTAGGGTGTTTATAATGCCTGTTTCTGGTATTAAAGAAGCACTGAACTTACATTTTTCTTGTCTTTTGAAAATCACAAGGATGACATTCATTGCCTGAGAAGCTGACTCTCTTTCATATAAGAAATATAAGTTTCATATCCTTCCAAAACATGGAGGTTTTGAACTATGAATATGTTTTACTATGTTGAAATAATATTTAACTGTACCTCCAAATAATAAAACAAAAATCACATTAGTCAGAATGAAACATTGTCTTACAAGGTCTGCTCATCTGGTTCCTTCTGCAACAGGGAATTACAAGATTTCCTATTATACTAATGCAACTGGACATGTGCCACAGCACAGTAGCCTAGAAAATGTTTCAAAATCCTACTTCTCAAATATGCAGCTGCAAAAATTAAAATTGCAAAATGATCTGGCAAGGTTAGAGATGGACAGAATTAAAATAAATGAGATTCAATAGATAAAAGTAATTGGTAATCTTATATACCAAGTTGGAGACAAATGTTTTGAAAGCAGTAATGCAGGAAAGAAGCCCTGAGGATTACAGAGGAAATTATTTAACAATATGTTCAAATGCAGCACCACTCTTAAAAGATGAATCCTATTCTGGGTTGTACTGATCCTGGCAATTATGGTAAAAGAAAATGTTACAATATTCCAAAATAGCATACATCACACTGTGCCATATATTGTAAATTACAGACAGAAACAGTCTCTCAGTTGGGAAGATAATTTCTGTAGGGTTACTGATGGAATATGCTGCACAACTAATATTAAAAAAATGAGAATAATACAACAGAGACCTATAATAACAGTCCACACCTACATAAGGAAATAGTAACAAAAGTTAGAATTATTTTTGTTTTCTATAATTTTGAACACTGCGTTTCAGGCTAAATGAGAGCTCATTGCAAGTGAGAGACTGTTAAATAATGACTTTTTTGAAGTAGAAGAGATAAATAAATACTAATCCTCTTGCAAACTAAACCAAAGTTACACAGGTTTCCAAGTTTGTTCCCCTGTGAAAACCAGGTAATTTTTCCTCATGCACTGATGTTGATACTAACCATTGTGTTAACAGTGCTTAAATGATTGCTAACCAAGGCAGAGTTAAGCTTCTTTAGGTATCAAAAACTGTCTAGCCAAGTAGCACAGGTCTCTCTACCAAGACCATACATGTATTTTAAAGCACATCAGTTAAAATATACTCTTTGTCCTTGTCCAGGGACTGCCCTTTAAAGTCACTGCTGGTGACTGGCTTTAGCCAGCTTTGAATGCAAGGAGTCCTAAAAGGTAGGGGACACAGAACAACTAGGACAAATTTTACACTCTTAACACCCCTGGAAATCCAGGTTCTGCTCAGAGCTGCCCAAATGCAATAGGGGTTTTGTACATGTCTGCAGCTGACTGTGCCTTAAGGAAGCTGCTGTCCTTTACTTCCCCATCCCTGTAGATGGTGACATCACAATTCTGCTCATTCACTGGCTAAGCTTAATGATCCCATGACACTGAAAGTGCTTTTAGTGGTATGAATGAGTATTACTCATGGTAGAGTCGTGTTTATGGTACTGCTCCATATTTCTTGGAAAGCCAGAGTCTTCTCAATTCCAAAGAACCCGCTCCTGTTCAAACACATCATTTCAGCAAAATATGGAGAGACTTTCTTGCTTCTTGATGATCTAAGAGAGATTTCTCTGTAAGTGAGAACTGCTCTGAGAAGCCCCTGGTCCTTCTGCACTTCTTGATCATTCATGTAGATACATAAATGAACATCACTCTTCCTGTAGCAGATGGCTGCACTGGCTAGAGAATACTCATTCTTCCTAGCTACATTAAGCAGTTAGACTCCCTAAACTCCTTCTGCAGCCAGTGGAGTAAACTATCTTCCTCCAGAGACCAATTAAGAACAGGTCACTGTCTTGAAAATAATACAGAACCTGGATAAAACAGGCAATGATTGATGAACATATCTGCAATCAACCTAGCAGTTGATTCCAGTACCAATAAAGAATCAAAAACTAATGTATACATCAATACTGAAGATATTAATGCTGTGAGGGATGACTCACAGACCTCACTACTGAGGGAACTGATATATGGAACAAAATATCAGGAGAGATCTGAGATGAGTCTAGTGCAATTCCAGGGAGGACTCTCAGAAAGCTCTTTGACGGCTTTAACATCTTTTATGATAGAGCCCTTAAAGTTTTATAATGTCTCTCCTACAGCTTAGCAGCAGACAATCTTTCTCTCAACCACAAGTACACAGATGCTGCCTCTTTTGTGGTATTTGTCTTAATTTTCCAGATGCAGATGTGCTGTGAAGGAAACTATTAGTGAGAAATGGTGTCAGAAGCAGATCATTAAGGGATTGGAGCATCTCTCATACAAGGAGAGCATAAGAGACTTGGGCTTGTTTAGCACAAAGAAGCAGAAAATCCTGAAATTAATCTAAATTCAAAAGAAAAAAAATTGCATCAGAACTACCTAGACCTCTAATTTTCTGAGAAAGCTGCTCTAACTGGACCTAGTCAGAGAACCAAGTTGGACTAGATGACCTCCAGAAGTCCTTTCCAACGTGAAACATTCTGTGATCTTGTGATTCTGGATGTTTTTGGGGGTAAAGAACCTGCGTATCACAAAATTCCGCAATGTGACCAATCCTGAAGCACCAACAAAAAAAACCTTCTGGTAGATATTCAGAAAGATTAATCTTCAGCTTTTCCTGAGCATCTTTCCCTCTCATGGAGGGTTTGGATTTGAGTCCCTCAGAGGAGGCTGCCAGTCTCTCCCCTTTATAGCCAATGGAAAAAAAAAAAAGGAGAGAGGAAGAGAGAAATTATCTTTTCTAGGCTAAATTTCTAGTTTGTGCAAATGCACTTCTTCTGCAGCTATATTCCCAGAATGTGGTGACACAAGCGCAGCAACACAATATTTGGAGTTCATGGTGGTGGCCAGACGTATTCACCAAGTGTTACAGAATATTGTTCAGAAAAATATAAAAAACATTTGACATGTGATGCCATACTAAGTACTGATAGATGCACTGAATAAAATCTCCACTGTGAATAAATGCACTACTTAACCAACAGTAGATACTGACAGTAATAGATGTGTAGAATCACGTCACCATCACTAGTACTTATCCCCAGTACCTTACATTTTTTTTGACCATTCACATATACCAGATATATCTGATTACACCAGGACAAACTTGTCCATGATTAACATCTATGTTTAGACAAAAAGCAGCTCAACGAATCCTGGCTTTTCCATATAAACATTTATTGCAGGCATCTCCTTTTATAAGAGTCGGAGAAAAATATTATTCTGGTTGTTTCTTTCTGCAGTTCAAATTGTAAAGGTAAAGGACAAAAGAGATTAATTTGAAAAGCAAATATATGG
Organism: Corapipo altera; assembly: GCF_003945725.1. Taxonomy (NCBI): domain Eukaryota; kingdom Metazoa; phylum Chordata; class Aves; order Passeriformes; family Pipridae; genus Corapipo; species Corapipo altera. The sequence goes on along the minus strand of NW_020884934.1, from coordinate 1,855,412 downwards.
AGTAACAACAATTTACAGCTACTTACCCCTCACACTTGCAACAGTTGATTAGTATTATTGATTCTCATACTGCACTTCCTTTAACTGATATAGTTTTGACTCACTAAGAAATCACCATAACCAAACTGTCTCCATCTTATTGCTTTTGAAGGATATCATGATTGTCATATGAAGGGAAGAACTGAATATTTAAAAATTGCAAGGAGTTCTTCCAATGGTGATTGGAAGAACCACATATTTTTGTGGTTATTTTTAATAGACTGTGAATCACTTAAGCGTTGGAAATACAGCCGAACAAGAATTTCTGCATTTGCTTTATACTACTGGATTGCATATAATTGATCAAGGGCATCTTTCAGTTCTGCTTCCAAGACATGGCACAAGCAAAGGAAGTGCTTGGCCTTCAGGGCAGAGAATGTTACTGGACTCTTCCTTGTCTGTCAACAAACTGCCTGTCAAAGGACATTAATTGCACATTTGGATGATAAGAAGTTCACAGCGTCAGAAGTAAGAGAGAGTGCTGCAGTAACAATCTGCAACACTGCATACATGAATTTTTTTTGGTATCTAAGTTATAATATTCCATTTTTAATTATGCTGTGACCTTGATTCCTCCTTCTCTCTCCTCTCTTCACTTCAGAGCTAATTCATTTAACTGCTTTTTACATAGCATTAAACTACTTTTTGCACTTCTCCAGGCATAAAATTTAAGACCTCTATTTTTAAAAGTATTCAGAGATATAAACTTGTTGTCTACATACATGAATCTTCTTTCTCATCTTACTCAACTTCTGGTACACTTGACAGTTCTGGAAAAATTACAGATATCAAATCCACTTCCTATGGTACACAAAGATATTTTAACACTACCACTTTCAATAAAAGCAGCATTTTTTCTTCCATTTTCTATTTTGTTTTCAAACTCTGTTTGCTAGGTTTGATGCTTTCCTCAGATCCTCCTCTTGCTCTTCTTCAATCAAGTATTTCCAAACCCTTCAACAAAAACTTACTAAATAAAATTTTGTGTTTAATTATTTTCCCCTGTAACAGCCTTTACTATACTCAATATATGTTTATCTTACAACAGAAAATATTTGCCCTGCTTCACTGATCCCATCTTTTCCTCATTCTTTACTCCTTTTACTCTTCTTTTGTTCTTTTTCTTCGAAATTTTTCCTGACTGAACACATAGTGGGTGTTGCCAATCCTTGGAATAAGCTGTGTTTTACTCCACTTTTTACACCATCTAGTTGTTTCCTCTTCTCCCCATCATTCTTTAATTGATAAAAACCCTGTTGGCATCCCTATTAGTAACACTTTTCCCATTTTCTGTAGGAAATAATTTTATTTTCTCTGTGTGATAGATGACTTCTCTATGAGAACAAGGTTAATGAAAAAAATATAAGAATAGGTTAAACCAATTCCGTATACAATATGCATTGGGAATACTGATTAGCAACTCTCTAAAAGGGAAGAGCACTTAAATTAACTTATTACTGTATATTTCCAAACATGAACTCCAAGGTACATTTCATCTTTTCTGTAACAGAAGTGCAAAAATGTAACAATTGTAGATTTAAATTACTTTACACTTATCAGCATCCTGAGCTGTACTAGGAAGAGTATTGGCAGCAGGTCCAAGAAGATGATCCTTCCCCTCTCCTCAGCACTGGTGAGATCACACTTGAAGTACTGTGTCCAGTTCTGGGCTCACCAGTAGAAGAGAGACAGGGTCATACTGGGGTGAGTAGAACAAAGGGAACTGGACTGGACTAGACAAGGAACTGGAACATCTATCATGGATGCCAGGTGCTCACCAAAGCTGCTCTATCAATCCCCTCCTCAAGTGGACAGAGGAGAGAAAATATAATGAAAGGCTCATGGGTCAGGATAAGGGCAGGGAGAGATCACTCACCAGTTGCTGTCATGGGCAAAACAGACTTGCCTCGGGAAAATTAATTTAATTTATTACCAATCAAATCAGAGTAGCATAATGAGAAACAAAATCAAATATTAAAACATGTGTCCTCCAACTTTCCCTTCTTCCCAAGCTTAACTTACTCCCTCTCCATTTTCTCTTAACTCCTCTTTCCCAGCAGTGCAAAGGGACAGGGAATGGGGGCTGTGGTTAGTTCAGCACACACTGTTTCTGCTGCTGTTTCCTCCTCAGTGGGAGGACTCCTCACGCTCTTCTGCTCCAGCCTTGTACCCTTCCCACGGGAGACAGTCCTTCATCAACTTAAAGCTTAATCACAGAAAAAAATTATTGCACTGTATTTTACTGCACAGCTTGCCCAGAGAGGTTGTAAAGTCTCCATCCTTGGACACACTCAAAATCTGACTGGATATGGTCTAGAGCAACCTGCTCTGGCTGACCCAGCTTGATCAGGCCAGTTGGACCACATGATCTCCAGAGGTCCCTTCCAACCACTATTTCATGATTCTCTGATTCATACAGCTTTAACCTGTCTCATAATCCTACAGAAAAATAAAAGAAATAGAAAAGGTTTTCAAGCATTACTCTCCGCCTTTTTGGCTTTTAAATTGTTTTCTTATAATTAACAACTGATATCCTGCATAGCTCTCTGCTGAACTGTACTGAAGACAACTGTTTGGAAACTATCCATCCACAGAGATAAGTCTTACCTGCTACTGTCAAAATGTTGACAGATTAATGTTATCTCCTCTGGAAATGAGTGCTGTTCTGAGCAGGCCCTCCCACAAACATGTCTTTTCCCCCAGAATAAAAAACAATTCAAAAGCATTTGATTGAATCAGTGAAAATCTTTCTAGTTAGAACAACAGACAGTGAGAAGCTGGAGAGAAGGTATCTTGCCTGATGTTTGCCTGAGTACATACAGGTGAGGTCTCAGGATCGTGTTCTAGGTGGTTGTGATCTGTTCTGAGCAGCTTTTGCTACTCGTAGGGTACCACAGGCTCAAGCCTCCCAAGAAAACGTTTGCATCAACATTGAATTATAGCACCATGGTCAGAAGTAACAACCACCACCAAGGTTTGGAAGCTCTGGCAACTTAGATGCTCAGAATTATTGAAAAGCCCAATAAACTACCTGTGAGGTTAACTTCCTCAGTGAGAAAGGATGTTACTCCTAGCTGTAAATTTTAAATGTTTCCTCCTCAGACCAGCAATCCCATTGGTGTTATCAGGGTTCAGCTGGAGGCAAAGAAATCTATTTAGGAAAATCCCTAGTAGACAAAAAAGTGAGTTCTATAATCCAGTTATTAAAGATGCAGTCGTGACATACCTCCAAATGCTGACTTACTGAATACACTTTTGAACCCTCTATGCTTGATAGACAAGAATCATACTGGATTACTTTATTTCCAAGAGGTCCATTCTGAGAGTAGGAAAAGAAAAATTGAATCATGCAGAACTTACTAACCCTTGATTAAAAATCTGAATCAAAAAACTCCCAAGCAATAACTTAGTAGAAAAACGCTCAGAGCTAATCCTTTCTCTAGTGTTTCCTAAATTTGAAACTTTTTCTGCAGATTTAATTTCCTGTAGCTGAATTCTGGAAAGTATCACCAAACAATGACAGATTAAAATAAAACAATCCACCACCACTGCCACCAGAAGAAAAAAAGAAAAAGAAGTAGCAAAAAAAGGAACGATCAAACAGTTCTAGCACAGAAAACTATAATCCTAGCAATTTAAGAATACCAGCAGATTTAACTTCACAGTCAGGAGAAGAGTAATCAGAGCTATAGAGATTAACACTAACTCAAAGGCACTGTAAAGTTGTGTAGGAGACCGTAGGGAAACTCCTCCTGTAAAATCTAGATCATGAGATTTACACCAATAATTAGCAGAGTCTGCAATCAGGTTGATCTCTAGGGGATGGATGAAGAAAAAATTATATCCTCATACCCAAATCCATCTTCCTAATTCTACCAGCAGATGTAAAACACTAAGTGGATTAAAGCCAAAAAGGGGCAAAACCTGCTTTTGTCTGCCTCAATAGAACTTTAAAGGATAAAGTAGCTTGAAGACTGCTTAAATTCAGAGGAAGGGAAGGGGGGTGGGGAGAAAGACTGTGGAACTACCTGAGGATCTGGCCCAGCTGTGTCCTTCTAGATCCAAGATAGACAGCTATAAATGAGCCTAGATGAAACATTTCTGACTGCAACAGGCAAAGTAGGATGGGAAGGATGATTACACTGCTCTACAATGTGCACTGCGGTAGCCAAGGTGACGTGCTGAATTTTTCTATGAATGTAGTCGTTGATCATCCATCTTAAAATTAAAGGTATATTGTTCCCTGTGAAAATGAAATCAAAGACTCGACTCTGATCTCCCCCATTACAGAACAAATCAGATAATGTAAATCAAGTATCATCTTGTAAGGTGATCTCTTCTGGAATAAATTTGGCATCAGTCGCAGACATGTCAAAAAGCCAATACAACAATCCCAGGAAGCTCACTGGCACTCTGAACCATCACTCAGTCTCTGATATTTCTGACAATTTATTAAGGAACAGCACCTAGCTCTAGCTATGGGTGAATTTAACACAAAAAAATAAACCATAGCAAATATCAAACCCAAAACTCTTTCTTGCCCAAGGTAAACCTTTGGGCACTGATGAAATCCTTCAATTATGCAACGACAGGTACCTTAGCTGAGTCACGGAGCTCAAGGCTCTCAGAAGGTACAAATGCCTAAAGGCAACTGCCTGAATTCTCCAGGGTCACTGAACTGCATGGGGAGGGCGGAGACTATGCAGTGTCTGCATCCGGGCAATTCACAATAAAGTGCTCCTCTACTTATTTCACCCAGGAGCATTACACATCCTGAGTTACTTGCCAGGTCTCCTCTGGCAAACTGTGATTCTCTCAAACCTGCCTATTCACTGTCACCCTTAAAGGTCTGGTTAGAGAGCCCTGCTCAGAAGGGACAGACTCCAGAATTTCCAACTCACTTGACCATTTGGATGCCAGCAACGCTGGACTTTTGGGGATTTGCCGTTAAAAGTCCCCTTCTAAACTGTCCTACTTTGTATGGATATACACTATACACATATAAATATAAATACATATTAATTGAAGCAAAGATTTAAACATTATTTTCCTGTGTTTCCTACTGCGAATATTGGCATATCTTTGGTAGGTGAAGGTGTGAGCAAAATCCATTAAGAAAGTACAGGGGCCAGATGGTTGGGATATTCTCTGAGGTGGTTGGTTGACAAAAGGTCTTATTACTGATTTGCAGTAGAGACTGTGGCAGCTAAAGAATTTGTCCCTTCCTTACTCATCCCTTAAGCAGTGGCTCATCCAACTATTTGACTACTGGCTAGACCAAGTAGCTTCTTCTCTGTGTCTTTGTTTCAGGGTAAGGAAGATCTGACCTGGCTTACATGTCACTTTTAGAGAATCCCAAGAAGCACTAAATAGCATCCTTTAGGCTGAAGTTGCTTGTCAAGGTTTTATTCCCCCTCATTAGGATTTCATGATGTTTAGCTTATATATCTTCTGCTTCAGCTTGCTGTCTTTGGAGTATTCCACTCTTAATTTGTCTTGCTCTTTCCAGACATTTCTCAGAGAGTTTGAACCTGTAATCTGAGGCAGACATTTCCTTTAGGTACATCTGCCTTTTTGTGGAACCAGCCTATGGCTTCCCTAGTGAGGAAAAACTGTACTTTTCATTAAAAGAACATGTTACCAAGTCATTAACAAAAGCCAAATGGTGACTCTTCACACTATTTGACTGTTTTCAAAGGCCAAACACCAGCTAAGATTCTCTTTTACTCCATCATATAATAAATGGTACAATTAAAGTGAGGTACTGGGCACTAGTTATCAGTGTACAGTGCTGAAGTTCTATACAGATTCCACGAGAGAGTTATAGGCAATGAACTTTCCTGAACAAAGCTTTTTTTAAAAAAACCCAAATATAAAAGTTCTCATTGCTTGTGATATTAATATAATTAGTGTTTGAATATATGAGTTATGAAAAAGTTCTGTGTGGAAGACGCTTATTTTCCTAATTTCTATCTCGGTGTGTAGGAAAAAAGGGTGACACTTCCACAGTTGAAGTTAAAGACACCTCTCTTCTGAAAAATGGATTCTGCTAACATCAACAATATACAATCTATACAGGGTATGTGTATCAGCTGAGAGGAAAAAAATTAGGAAAACAATCGTTAAGACAAACAGCAGACTAAACTAAACCTGACAGGCTTGAGTGATGACATAATACCCTCTTACTCTGTGATGGTGACACAAAAATGCCAAAGGACACAAAGCTGTCAGTCTTGTTGTTTATCTTCTATCTAAGGCTAATAAAAGGAGGTTGGTGACTGACAGAACAGACACGGGAACAGTCCTAGGCATTCAGTTTGCGCTCTGAAAAATGTATTGATGGATTTAGGGGTGGCTTATTTGTTATTGCCTTTTTCTGCGTTATCTTTGTGAGCTTCCACAAACTTTTGATATAACTTTTTTTAAGACATCATTACTTTTTTAAATTCATGATTAGTAGTTATAATGCTGATATCACAGCACCCTAGTAATTTATTAGCAGTATCAGCTTCTGGATAAGTGTCCAACTTAGTTGAAAACAAAACTAAGTTTTGCATAACCTCCTAGGTACTATCACGGTAAATAATGGAATATTATCAAACAATTCTATTTGTAGCTGTCTCAGAAAACAAAGCCTAAAAGCATCCTGCCACATCAGCTCCTAACTACTAAAAATGGAAAATGACACAGGTCTCTATAGAGCACAACAGCAAAGCAGCACAATTTAATTTTAGCACATAAATCTGGTAAGACAGGTGAAACTACAAAGAGAGAGAAAAGGAACAATCTACATAGTAAAGCACTGGTGAAAAGAGGCAACTTTTCTGGTTATTGTCCCAATTACTCTGTAAGAAACAGCTGGTAGAAAATACCCTGAAACGAACCAAGTACTTTTCAGAGTTCTGCAGATTAACTCAAAGGGAAAGTAAGTCTGTGTTATAAAAAACACAGGAGATTGCACTGTCAAAATCTTCCCCTAACCAAATGTCTGTGTGTGCATACAAGGATGCAATGCCAACAAAACTCAAATTACTCTTCTTTATTACTCAAGAACCTCATAAAATTGAAGAAGGAACCCTATAGAGCCACAGTGTCTTGCGATTCATTCCTTTCACTAGAGGGGTTGCCCAGGCCTGTACTAGCAAGGTACATCTTAAAGACTTCCAAGAGATCTCTTCTAAAAGCAAATACATGTAATAGTTAGAAGGGACTTTAACTCCTGATTCACTCTTCCTCTCATACAGAAACTAACACTGAGAAGCACAATCCTGAGGAGTGACAATGTGTGTTTGCCACTGAGGCTGGCCTGCTCCCCTGCAAAGCACTCAATGCCCTCCTGAGAAACGCAACTTCCTTCTTCTTTGGTTCTTGGCCTTTTTGTTTGACCCTGTCTGGAGTCACTTTAGCTCACTGAGCCTATGATTTCTAACCCCAGCGGTGACAACGACTTTTTCTTCTGTCTATCACTTGCTGTAAAGTGCTATTAGGGAAAAGGCAAGGTAACAAAGAAAGGTGGAGAGTCAGGTGTCATTCCAGAATGGACTGGAAAGCACTCCTTTATTGACACAGAAACACGAATTGGCTGAGTTTTAACGGCTCTATTCATCTCCCGGTTTCTGAATGTTGGGGCAGCAGCAACAAGGACAGGTAGAAGGTGTTTGTTTGGAATAGCTGAACTCAACAGGCATTTGACAACACTTTTAAGTCCCACAGCTCTGTGTCCACGTGTTTGCTACCACGGCATTTGAGATGGCAGGTTCAGTTCTGACCTCCTCACTGACTGCAAACTGATGCACCCTCCTCTCCCTTATTTCAGTGATTTTGAGTGATCACATGCATATTCTTCAAGCTTCAACAGATAATTTTGCTTTAAAGTTGCACTTTAGCAGTAGATTTAACAGTGGCCAATGTAAGCAAAACAATTCACAGCATGAAGGATAATCAGAAAACTCCCCTCTCTTTCCTGTGTTACAACTGCATCACAATGCCTTTATATATATTATAATGACAAGTGTCAGTGTGCAGCACTGTGCTACAGGCACGTTATTGCAGCTGTTGAATTTATTTCTCTTTGGCATCACATCACAGTACCTGAAAAACACCCAAAGCTCAGAAATGCACATCCTATCACGTCTTATTACTTCAGTAATGTAGAAAACCTGTCCACACAGTGAACTTGGAAGGAGGGAACTCTTCATCCATCCCCTTGTCCTGCACTCCACTCACATGTTTCCAGTGATAACAGAGTATTTCATTATTATTTCAGGTGCAGGAATCTGCCAAATTTTCAGCTATCTTATCTTCCTTGGAACAGGATGGAGTAAAATATGTGAATGAAATACAATAGAGGTGTAATAGAGGATTTTTTAAGTTGTCAAAGTGTGCATTATCTGAACTGCTTCTTCCTACTGCAGTATAGCCATTCACCTTCTTAAACAGATCAGCAGGTCTTACAAGCATATCCCTAGAATTTATATGGAATTTCTGCCTTTTAATATGAAGATCTGTCCTTTATCTGCTTTTTTTTTTTCAGAAAACAGGTTCTTCTCATTTTTAATAATACAATAAAAATTTATGATAACACTGTATCATTTTAGTCTTCTACATTTAAAGCAGTAACATGATGCACTGACTTGACTATCATTTAAAAATACAGCCACAATACCGTGTCATTACTTCTTTCTCTGTGCCACACTCCACAGTGAAACTTAGCAACAATTAAATTAAACAAATTTAAACAAATCTGTGGTTTCAAGGGTAGCCTAAAAATATTACAAGACAGCCTGAAAGCACGATGTTCTTTACACCCTGATGTCAGCCTCCTGTCAAAGTAGCTTTAGTCTGACTATGAAAGAATGTGATCTTGACCGAAATAACAATGAAGCGAAGCACTGAGTCAGAACTGCTCAGATATAATTCCTGCTCTAACACATTCCTCATCATAAACAGATTCTCAGATGACATCACATCAGTTAATTTTCTTCCTCAAAATTTCAGGTGCTTCACTAAAGTAACTAACAACTTTACAATAGTAAATGGAAATTACACTCTCAGCCACATGCAACATGTAAACAAATGCTTGTGCTGGCAAGAAAAGAGCTCTTAATTGGACTAAAAGACTTGGAGAAAAATGAGACACGAGCCAAATACAAAGGAGGTAGGAACTGCAGATGCTTATCTCAGAATTTATACCCATCTCTTCTTAGTTTTTGATAAATCAGGTAAACTTTTTACTTTCTATTCCTACTTCAGAAATGCAGATGATAGTTACTAGCAGCAGCAGAGACACTGAGTCCATTAATGTAGAAGCATTCAGAGGAAAAAGGTAAAGAACAAGACTTATTTAAGAAAATAAGTGACATTCCCAGCTGAACTCTTAAAACCACAATATCATTAATGACAACGTGTACAGGGATTTACACAGCAAGGTTTTGGTGGTGGGAGGGCTACAGGGTTGGATTCTGTGAGAAGTTGCCAGAAGCTTCCCCCATGTCCGAGGTAACCACTGCCAGCTGGCTCCAAGACAGAGGAGCCCTCTGCTTCTCACTTGGGCATATTTGGCATTTGAAATCCCCAATATGATAAGAGGGTGGTGACTGTGGAGCACTTGAGAAGCAGTTTTATTACTGTAGCTTTTCTTTGTTATCTGGCCAAAGCATGTACCATCTCATAGCCCCCTGTGGACACACAGGAATGACACACCCTACAAATGTGGGACATCACTGAACATAGTTGAATGCCACTGTATGAGGTTGGACTAAAAAGAAAGCTTGGCTAAGCTGCATCCAGAAGTTAAGGGGAAACAGGACAACAAACATGTGCTTCTATATGCAAATGTTCTTCTTGGTGGTTACAGCTCAAATTAATGACCTTTTAAAGTAATGGACCACGGCGGTGCTTTATTGTAAGGAACTGCAGTACAGCCACCACCAAAGCTGATTTTGCAGTGGAAAATGCAGCACCACAATAGGAATATCAGACCTAGCATGCAACTACAGGCATGGTGCACAGGTATCTGGTACCAGTCCAGCTGCATTAATTGGGCTCAGCAGCAGTAATGCAAGCACAGTGATGTGGTTACATCACGCTGAGGACCTGGGCTGGTGTTTCTGCACAGTACTATCCTCAGCTGCATACTCAGTGTCTCTGCCTCCTGACTGACATGTAGGTGTTTTTCAAGGCTTCTTGCAAGGCTTTTGTCTCACTGACATAGCAATGCTGCGACTGGCTGTGAGAAATTTCCAAGTTTTTCCTATTTACTGAGTTGAATCTGATTTTACTGGCACATTGATTGCTGAAAAAATAACCCCACAAAACAGAGAACTGTTTTATTCTTGTAATTAATAACGTGTAACCTTCACGTTAAGGCCTTTTATCCTTCAGATACTGTACTATGCCATTACAAAGTGGAAAATAATTGTCCAGCAGGACTAGCAAGAGTGCATCAAAATTCACAGTAACGATTTACAGGACCACTGATTGCCTAAATATTTGATCAGCCTGTATCACTCATCTATTGCAATATTTGTTTAAGATTTAAGTAGTTTTCTATGCTCATTATCTCGGCAAATCATATTGGGAGTTGTAGTTCTTCAGATAAGTTTCTAAAGCATAGAATAAAAGGTGGCTCTTTTATCAGAAAGATAAAGCAGAAATTATTTTCTATTTTTCACTGCAAGGTGATCAGACTACCAGAATCAATGCACCATAAAAGATCATTTGGCACAGAGAATATTAATAACTGATAAGCTTAATTACTTTTCAAAGGGGAAAGAAAACTGCTCTGTGAAGTATCAGACAGGTCTCATATTGGCCTGACATGAGCAGACAGAGCTGATTGCTGCTGTACCATAGCTCAGACATGGTCGTGTTTTACAAAACTGCTGCCACACGTAGGTAAGTTACCTCCTGTAACCATGCTAGAACCCACATCATTTTCACAGAAGCCTTTTTACTCCATTCTACCAGAAATGGGCTCTAGTGGAGTTCCACAGGCCTCCATCTTAGGCCCAGTTCTCTTCAACCTCTTCCTTAATGACCTGGATGCAGGACTCAAAGGAATACTAAGTAAGTTCGCCAATGACACTAAATTGGGAGGAGCTGTGGACTCCCTTGAGGGCAGAGAGACCTTGGCAAATTGGAGAGATGGGCAATCACCAGCTGTATGAAGTTTAACAAGGGCAAGTGCTGGATTCTGCACCTGAGATGGGGCAACCCTGGCTGTACAGACAGACTGCGAAACAAGAGGTTGGAGTGCAGCACTGTGGGAAGAGACCTGGGGGTCCCGGTCAGTGGCAAGTTGGCCATGAGTCAGCAGTGCCCTGGCAGCCAGGAGGGCCAAACGTGTCTGGGGCGGGGCATCAGGCAAAGCATCGCCAGCCAGGAGAAGGAGGGGATTGTCCCGCTCTGCTCTGAGGTGGCCTCACCTGGAATACTGTGGCAGTTTTGGTCACTGCAATATAAGACAGATATTGAGCTATTAGAGAGTGTCCAAAGGAGGGCAACGAAGACAGTGAAGGGCCTTGAGGAGAAGCTGTACAAGGAGTAGCTGAAGTCACTTGGTCTGTTCAGCCTGGAGGAGACTGAGAGGAGACCTCACTGCAGTTACAATTTCCTCATGAGGGAAAGCGGAGGAGCAAGTACCGACCTCTTCACTCTCGTGACCAGTAACAGGACTCAAGGAAAGGGCATGAGATGGAGTCAGGGATGGTTCAAGGTGGATATCAGGAAAAGATTTTTCACCCAGAGGGTGATTGGGCAGTGGAACGGGCTCTCCAGGGAAGTGGTCACAGCACCAAGCCTGATGGAGTTCAAAAAGTGTTTGGACAACACTCTCAGGCACACGGTGTGACTCTTGGGGTGTCTTGGACAGGGCCAGGAGTTGGACTCAATTATCCTGATGGGTCCCCTCTAACTCAGCATATTCTGTGATTCCAGGATCTGGTGGAAGAGTAGGATCAGTGAGAGCCCTCTAAAACTGACACTACAGATTTACAAAAGAACAGTTAAGACAATCTGCCACTGTTATTCAACATTGAGAAGCATCTTAATCAGCAGGAAGCCCCACTGCAATCAATTACCAGGCAATTCCAGCCCCTCTGAGCCTTTGGTCCAAGCATGTCACAGTTTGACTCAGAGGGACACCTTCACTCATTTCCTCCTCCAAACAGGAGAATGTGGTTTCAGCAAAACACATATTCCCAAGGACTCATTGCTCAAGCAGCGAGTCCTCAGATGTATTGGCCCCATGGCAGGTAGATTTGTGCCAGATTTTACCTCTTGTATCCTAAGATAGTCTAACTCCCAGAGAAGCAGAGACAGGCCATGTTTACTCAGAAATTCTAGTTATGGTAGCCTACATAGCTTTTCATTTAACTGCCAAGATTTTGTTCTCCTTCCGTGAGCCCAAAGGAAGGGAAAAACATACTGATAGGACTGCACCATTGTAACTGAGGATAGGATAAGGGCACCATTTTAATGAATTGTGATTAGATTAACTGATGGATAAAGAGAATTTGCAAGATCTGCCTAGTTTATATCCAAGATGGAGACCTGTGTGATGCAAATTACAGGACCACTAAGGAAGACAGTGCACGTTTAGGAAAGAAAACATCATAAACATGACATTATCTTTCAAACTGTACGGCACAGTAGACATGCAGCCTCTAAGATGGGTATATAAATACATTAAAAACATTCAAGTACTTGTAGGTGTACTCAAAACAACTTTTTTTTATTTTAATGACTTTTTCATGACTTCCCTAGTTCACATTAAGTATTGGTAGCACTGATTTTGTAAAAAAATATTCTTCTAAACACATCTCAGGAGTATACTAGACTATATTACTTTCATTGAATAGGAAGTTAGTGGCATAAAATCCTTCATCAATAATCTTAGTGTAGTCCTATTCCAATGCAATTTATGCTGCTCAAAAGCTTTCGAGGCACTTTCTCCTTGAATAATGATGCTGCTTCTTCTGCTTTGCTCTTTGTGGCTTGCACACCATTTCAGATTTGATAAATCAAGCCCTAAAACTTTTATGATTATTCTGGTTGTTTCAAGACTCCTTTCCACATACTATTTTCCTGTCTTATGTTTTCATTCTCTTTTCCATTCTTATGTCACTGTACTTCATAACTGCACTTTGTTTTACAGAGTCTTACTAGCCTGGATTTTATTCTGTCTCTTTATTGTTGTCTTCTACTTCTTTTATTCCTTTTGTTTTCTTTTTATCTACTTTCATGTCTCTATATTGTTATGGTGTGCTGAAGTACACAGTAGGAGTGAAGCTGCCATGCATTCTGAATTTAGAAGGGGAAGGAATCAGCCCTAATCTGGGCACAGTCCCCCTTTTTTTTTGCTATAGTAACAAGCACAGTTACACAGTTATGCTTTCAGTTTAATTACATTGAGTATTATTTCATTAGCCTTTCCTTTTACTAATCATTACAAGGTTTGTAAACTCTTTTGTATGGATGTACCCAACACAGCAATGGCCACAGCTTACATACAATTTAAATACATTGTAAAATGCTATTTGAACACACTAGAGTGACATGCACATTAGGAGATAAGACAGCATGAAGGGAACTAAATAGTAAATGACTGCATGCTTTCTGGGACAGTTGCATTAAATAAAAAACACATTTGAAAAACACAGAACCTGTCATGGTTCAGCTTCCCTGTTAACTAAATTTCTTCTTACATGGCAAAGGAAGGTGACGGAACAATGGATTGAGAGCAACCTGCCTGCTCAAGATACAGACACAGTGACTGCACAGCAAGGGAAGATGGCCAGTCTCCTACTCTGGTAAGTCTGTGCTAATGCTGAATTTCCTCTTCAGAGCTTTAGATACTAGTCCTTAAAAAACTTGTTTCCTAAAACCGCGTCATTTTCAGAATTTGCAAGAGCCAACACTTCCCAAATTGTCAACAAGAACAGGCGGAAATCACTGTGTGGCAGGTATTTTAACGAACCATTTCTCACTCCTGTTTCTCTCCCTTCTGTTTTGTTGTTTTGGTTTTTTTTTTTCTTTTTCCTGTCCCTCTTTTCCCCTGCAAACATATTTCTGCTCTAAACTATTTTTACACATTCAGAACTTGTATACATGGAACTGATCCCATGAGTAGAAGACTGAGTGGCAAATAGTTCAGTTACGTCCGGCTGTGATTTCATATTTATATATAAAGTAGCAGGGTTTTGCTCTATTTTTTTTTTTTTTTAATAACACCATCTCAGAGGGACAGTTCTACAATCCATATTTGATCTACCAAATAATGATAAAAAAACGTGGTTTACTAATCAGTTTATATAACCATTTGCTTTTATTTTTTGACTAGAGGTTCTCAACTATTACCTGCTTTTCTAATGATAATTATTTTGTTAATGCTATGAATCCATACTTCCATTAAAGTGCAAAATAACTGTGGGAGGTAAATTCCTTGTTCTCTCTCACATTTAATGTTTTTTCAGTCTTTTCAGTTATTCTCAAAGTGTTATGAAAATTGACAAGTTTCCTATTTCTGATCTTACTTATTCTAGTAATCTAATTACACCTTCTTGTTCTGTGATTTTTATGAAATTATTATGCCATGAAAACAGCATGTTCTGTCAAATTGTTCTTTTTGTTTCTTCATGAAGTGTTAGTACACTAAAAATAAGAGAAAGTGCTCTCTGTAACAAAGCCACAAATAACTCCTAGCATCTTTTTTTCTTTTAAACATATTTCTAAAACTCTTATTAATAAATGAGACCTTCCATTTACTGGAAGATACTGAGTGTATGAAAATAAAATCTTGCATCACAACACACTATCTCTGAAATGTTCTGTGCCAATCACATCAGATTGTTCTCATTGCCTCAATCAGGCACAATTTAATCAGAAATAAATTAGACTTCCTCTACTAGAGTAAAAATACACACTTGATTCTTATTCATACTCTTAACATATTTGCTAATATCTCATAAGGATTAAGGAGCTCAGCAGGTCTTCTGGCAAAGTGATGCGTTTTCAGCTGATCCTTCACTCTGTTTTCCTAAGTGTATAACATACAAGACATTATGTGTGATAATGGATGCCTTTTTGGCTGATGACACTGAGATTGTATTAAGTGACAAGCTGATAATATCTCTTTCCCTGTAACTATACCTGTAGCCAGATGTCAGTTCTTTGTTTCAGCTAACCGTAGCTAAAATGAGGACCATTATCTTGAATGAACTACATCTTTAGCCTAAGTAAGAATAGAAGGTTTTCTTACAAAAAATTAAATAAAAATGAGTTTGACAAGAGAATAGTCCCTGTACAAAAATATCAGATGGTGCTTTATGGGTAACTTTCCAAATAAAACTGAATAAAGCACTAGGAAACTATACCCCCCCCAAAAAAAAAAAAAAAAGAAAAATCTTGAATCAGAAAGGAGGTAACCTTCTGAAGAAAGAGATTCATTATCTTTTATCTGAATATCAAAATGTTAAATTAGTGTGGGTAAAGTCTTCAGGTTCACCAAGCATATCTCAATCAACACTCCTGGAGGTGTTCAAGAGATGACTGGATGTGGCATTTAGTGACAAGCTGGTGACAGGTTAAAGGTTGGACTCGATGATCTTGGAGGTCTTTTTCAACCTAAATGATTCTGTGATAATGGTGTGTGTTTTTGCCTTTGCCCAGCCTCAGCTAATGCCCCATTTGGCCTAAGATCATCCAAGAAAGCTACCTTTTCCCTGTGCATAAGGCTCTTAAAGTCAAAGTCTTAAAGTCATCACCAAACTAACAGTATAATCCATGAAATAAGGCAGGGCTGAGAAGAAACACTTAGTCATTCTCTCAGAGGAAACATGTAGCTGCCTCAGGTCACACAGAACATGGTCACAGCAATCTGCATCAGGCTCCAGGATGGGCTATTATGAGAATCTATCAAAAAAAAAAAATAAATACAGAAATGAGGGTTATCCTCAGATGTGATTAAAGAAAACACTGGAATTGCAGAACACCGAATGAGCTGCTGTCCTCTAAAATCCTTTAGCGATGAGACAG
Organism: Corapipo altera; assembly: GCF_003945725.1. Classification (NCBI taxonomy): domain Eukaryota; kingdom Metazoa; phylum Chordata; class Aves; order Passeriformes; family Pipridae; genus Corapipo; species Corapipo altera. The sequence goes on along the minus strand of NW_020884934.1, from coordinate 1,839,338 downwards.
CCTTGATTCATTCCATGTCAGCAAAAATTGTCAAATGAATGACACACTTGGGCTTCGAGCATTCAGGCTTCACGTTGCCAAATGAAAGAAGAAGATGAAAAGGTCCATCTTGATACGTTCAACTCTTTCCCTAATGGTTTATATAATGACAAGTATTATGTATCAAGTAGATGGGAGAATTGAAACAGAGGTGACATTTGATGCATATGTTTGCATCTCCTCATTCTCTTGCATGAGGTGCTCCACAAGGCAGGAAAAGAAAGAATGAATTCATTTTCCTTAACTTTAATTTCTATGTGAGGAATCTCCTTTCATGCAAGTACTCTAATGAACAGCTTATTTGCTTGGGAAGACCATGATGGTTGGAATGAAGAAGGTTACAGTCACTTTCATAGCTTCCCTTCCCAGCAAGTAATTTGGATGCTTGGTCCTCAACTCAAAACCTTTTCTTCCATATGGTCCCAAGGCCCAGGGATGCATAACACCCCACTGATGCAAAATCTATGGAACACCTGCTACCGTTTTCTCCCACAAGCTGTATAACCACGCTGATTTACCTCACTGAGAATTATTAAGTATGGACATGTGACTTTTATGTATTTATAAAAATCCTGGCTCCCATTTTTTCTATTAACAGCCGCTACAAGGAAGAAATGTGAGTAAGTGCACTCATCATTTTCCCCTTAGACTTTATAAAAATTAGGATAGCTACTGCAGATTGGCTTCTAAAATAATAAAAGGCATGTGCTCTTTTACACTGCTTCATTTTGCACAGATTAGGAGAGCTCACCACCTAAGATGTTTATCAATTATGGTTTCAGTTTGCTACCATTTAATGGCTTATTTCTCTGAGGCAATGAGAAGGCAATTTTACCAAATACTTTGTACCTCACATGCTCTCTCATACAGAGCTCTGTTCTCTTTCAATGTACCTATCAATCAATATATCTATATTTCCTTACAGAAGTTGAGTAAGAAGTGAGGGCAGTGGCATTGTACCTGCATGGCATTCAGTGCACCCCGAATGTCTTGTTTAGATTAACTACTGGAGTGAAGTGCCTTACCTGTTCTTTGGAACAGGGAATAAAGGTATAGATCCTGTCTTTGTAGCTCCAGGCAGGCAGAGCTGAGGCAACTGCTGTACTCTCTGAGGATTGTGCCTGATCATTGACTGGAGGGGGCTTTAATCCTTGAAGATTACAGTCAAAGAGATTGTGGAAAAACAATAAGAAGCAGTGCTTTTAACTTATTCTTGAGCAGCATAGTTAGCCAAATTTTCTTACTGATGCCAGCTATTCTAAAATTGTGCTTCAAAGATTTGAGACATACATTTTATAAGTAGTTTTAAGAGGTACCAGTATCGTGCTGATTTAGAAAAAATCTGCATTTGGTTGACTTGGAAAATCCTAATCATAGAACCACTGGTGTTGGAAGCAAACAAGATCATCTAGTTCCAACCCTCCTCCCATGGGCAGGGACACCTTCTACTAAGATCAGCTTGCTCAAAGCCCCATCCAACCTAATTTTGAACACTTCCAGCAATGGGGCATCCACAATTTCTGGCAACTTCTTCCAGCACCTCACCACCCCCAGAGTAAAGATGTTTTTCCTAATATATGATCTAAACCTACTCTCAGTCTGAAGCCATTCTCCCTTGTCCTATCACTATGTGTCCTTGTAACATGTCCCTCTCCAGCTCTCTTGTGGGCCCTCTCTAAGTACAGGAAGGCTGCAATTAGGTCACCTGAGGGCCTTTCCTCCAGGCTGAACAACCACAACTGTCTCAGTCTGTCTTCACAGGAGAGGTGCTCCATCCCACAGATCATCTTTGAGGCCTCCTCAGGACTCCCTTCAACAGATCCAGACCCTTCTTGTGTTGGAGGTCCAGAGCTGGACAAAGCACTCCAAGTGGGGTCTCATAAGAGCAGAGTAGAGGGGGAGAATCACCTTCCTCAACCTGCTGCCTACGCTGCTTTTGATGCAGCCCAGGATAATAACCTGGCAATAATCCAGATTACTACAACACATACGCTGCATCTCACTCTAAGGGAAGAATATATTGCCAAAACCACACATAACTGTTGGGGGATCTCTCTGGCTGTCTGCTAATCTCCAGAGAGGACATAAGATGTAGATTTGAGCCACACAGCTCTGCCTTGCCTGGGATAGAGACAGCTGATACAGTGGAACTTTCCATGCAAGGTTGGGATAACCAGAAACACTTGAGCTGGAAAACGCTCAGTGCAGAATGGACTAAAACAAAGGGAAAATGCTTTTCCTACCCAGCTTTTAATTCTGCAGTTGTTCTTGCCTTTGGCCAAAGCTGCTTACTTTCAGAATATGCTGCAGTGTGCACTGCACGTGGAGCCATGGGAGCTGGTGTCTTCATTTCAGCAGTGCTCGTTCTGTTGTTATTTTTCACTCTCCTGTTAGTCTTCCACACTAGAGATATTCCAGACCTGCCTGGATGCAATCCTGTGCCATGTGCTCTAGGATAAACTTGCTTCATCTCGGGAGGTTGAACCAGATGACCCACTTTGGTCCCTTCCAATCCTACCCATTCTGGGGACTTTTTGGAAAGTAGATAAAAGCGTTAAGATATTTGCAGAGCTATCTTTGAAAAAGAGAGAGGGGAGCTCTTTCTGCATTTGCAATTAATACTGGACTGTCTGAGTGTTTATATAAGAAGGTAGAACACCTGGATCCATGTATAATCCAAATGGATTTTTTTTCTTTTTCTGTAAAACTCCAAGTGTATCTAAGTTTTGGATATCCAGATGTTAAAAGCATAGTTAAACTTCTGTAATTTCTGTGCAAAGGATAAATGAGGGTGCAGAGTACTAGAATAATGGAGAGACAGATATTAAATATTCCTATTTTATCTGTATTTAGCAGCAAAAAAAATTCCATTAATACAATGGCTGCTATATTTTAGTCATAATGAGCCACACAGGTTTTATTAATGCATAACATAATTTTTTAAAATTCCTTACAAAAAATAAAGTTATCATACCTGAGTGCTTCAGGGACCAGTATTTCCAACTGAGGCACATTTAGGGCCATTCACAGAAGGGAAAGAATGAAGCTTTGGAAAAGCCTATGGAATAGTCTTCATTTTTAATCTCAGTCAGCTGGAAAGCAGATGTTTATGTTTTGACAGCTATTTAACGGCAGAGGACAAGGTGCAAGCCAGCTGTGGCAGTCTTTCTAAGCACATCATGCCAACATTTACTCACATGGATGATAGCCTGCTATCACCATAAGAACATGAAAATGGGCACATGAACTTGAAATATTAAAGTTCTAGGAAAAAACCCTACCCAAGGATGATAACTGAGCCACACAACCCTTCACAGCCTCAGGGCAATACTCTTATGTCACTGTTATAGGCCTGCTTTTAGTGCATAATTTTAATCATGAAAGTGACAACAGTAACCACATTTATGAAAAAAATAACTTCATAAAGGTGGAACAAAGTATAAACAACGTTCATTAAAGCTAAGTGATGTTATAACAACAAATTTGGGTTGTAAATACCTAAAATATCCTCTGTGAGTTATAATACCTTCTTATATCTACTTTACTAAGCTTTAGTAACATATCCTAAGGAAATGCATATTGTAAGGAAAGAAATGGTCCTTTTAATTATGAAGCTTTTATTCACTTAAAATATTAGTGAATATAAAAATATTATCCTGCTTTTATGACTTAGTGGAAAAATACAACAGTGACTCCTTCCTAGATAAGCAAAATTTTATCATCTGGACACTGCTGGTACAAAAGGTACGTGTTCTGCAAGGGAAAATGGATAAGAGGATAAAATGAAGTTTCTTTTGACACTTTTAAGAAAAAGGTTCAGAGGAAAAAAATGCATAAACTTGATTATGTTCTGTCCTTATTCGAGCTGACGATTTAGGGAAATTCAGAATTCAAGAATTGTAATAGAATATGGGTCAGTATTTTGCAAACTAAGGTCTCAGGATTAGGGTATTAACATGTAATCCTGTTCATTTTTCTGGAAACAGATTCCCTTGGAACTATCTGATGATCCTAACCAAAGAATTAATTTAAAATTTGAATTCACTCAAAAATTTTTGAACTACCTCCAGGATCACTTGAGGTTCTTCCTTTTCTATAAACCAATTCTTGATTTTTGTAAAATGCATTAAAAATGTTGAAATTACTCAAGCTATTAAAAATTAATAGGCCATTAAAAAAGAACAATATTTTAAGATAACATTATTTAAAAATAATATCTAACATGACCTGTATGATTGACTTAATAACTGTTGTTACCAATCACAGAAAATTTAAAATGGTAGTGAAATATAAGGCAGTAAGGGCTTTCACACTCAAATAACTGTTGTCTGGGACAGAAGAGGAAAATATTGTGATTAAAGGGTTTATGAACTCAGGAAGAGACTGGGACTGAGTCTTGCAGTGTGACATAAAACTTAAACAATTCTCTGAATTCTCAATTTCAACCCACTGCCAAATTTGATATAGTTCACTATCTATGAGTCTTGGACAGGTGCAAGAATAAACCACTCTTTCTTTTTTATGAATGGCTGACAGAATTGAAAAATGGCAGCAAGAACATTAGTAAAGAAAACAAATTCTGAACAATGTTAATGTGCATCAGGCTGCAAATATAACAATAATTTGGATATTTAAAATGTAGCCCAAGGCATAAACCTAATGAAGTTTCCATTAGAGCATATTTAAAGGTAATCAAATTTTACTGTCAATCAGTTTAAGAATATTGCAAAGTTGAGTTAAAAACACAAGTCTCTCTAAACCACTTAGGAAAGAAACTCTTTCTGTGATTTACACTCCTGGAGAAAGAAACTCTTGTTAGTTGCAGCTTTTAGTTATAAAGTTTAACAAGGTCACAATGTATGTACAGCAGCAGCTGGTAGGACATTTCTCCTTTTAACAGTTTCTGTTTTAATTATCATTGTTATCAGAGATGGTACTTTTCCTTGTGGCAGGACATAAAACAATATACAATAAAAAAAAAAAAAAGGAAAACAAATACTGAAAAGGATCCACAGATAAGAACGAAGTGAGTAGGTTTATCAGAAGTTTAAAAACTGGGTTTTGTAATAGAAAACATTTGGTATTGTTTTATGTATATGGCATTCCAGCACCTCCAACCAGCCCATGTTACACTTCAAGCCAAAACCAAGACCGTAATCCTCTTTATTGACTTGATTCATTTGAAATGACAGTAGCAGAAACAATTCCTCCGGGTTCTGCTGACACTTACTAGGCCAATCAAATATTGAAACTGTCAAAGAAGAAAACTTTTTAAAAAGCCTGCTCTACTTCATTACTTTTTCAATGAGAATTTGCCTACTTTTTAATGACAGACACTGCTGATGTCCTCCACACTGATGCAGGAAACATAACTAAGCATGAATGGCATCCCTTCCTGCTTCTGGCTGACCTGTGTATCCAAATCATCTCAACTCCTTTATCTTATTCAAAAGTCCTCTTAAAATTCAAATCTGCAGAATTTCTTATCAGGTGAAAAAGGGAATTTGTCATCACAAGAACAAAACACACAGCACATGTTTAAGTTTACAGAACTGTCATCTCCTATGGATTAACTTTCTAGAGATGCCATGAACGAGTCCCACAAACAGCAGCTGAAAACACCAAATGTTTGAATCCTCGAACCCTGACATCTTGGAAGTCACTGAATTTTAATTAGTTCCTCACCATGGACACAGCTACATTATACCACATCATCCTCATCCATGAAATATTGTGGAAGATGAGAATTTCCCTATTTCCTTTACACCCCCCATCACTGTGCACATAGCTAAGAGCTAACATGTACTGATTTAGAGGAAGGATGAAAGAGCTCTTTAGCATAGATATAGCATCTCTATGTATCCATATACACACTTAATTTTATCAAAGAGCAACACTGCAGCATTGATATTTGGTGAAAGTTTCAGAACTAGAAGAAATCACAGATTTCCACCCTGAAAATCTAAACTGCAAGAGCTGGCCTGGGGCTGGCAATTGTTGCTACCACAGTTTCGGCTGAATGAGCTATCATTTGACCCTAAAGCACCTGTCCAGCCAAAACATATCACAGAATGGATGACAACAGCTATTTCAGCAGTATTTGTAGAGACAAGAACGCATCAAGAGTCAATAGTGAAAGTAATAAAAAAGGATAAACTTTCCATTACAAATAAAACCCAAGAAAACCTTTCTGATCCTGTTTGTACAAGAAATTGTGTATAATGCCAAGGATTAGAAGCGGAGGGGGAAAAATAAACTCCACATGTTATAACTGGTCAAATAAAAAAGGATGTCACTATAACCCCCAGAAACAGCCTTCAGGAAAATAAGCACATCTATGTGTAAGTAATTTTGCCACCGTGTTTACAGTTTCTTTGAGTATATCTTATCTAAAGTTATTAGCCATCTCAAAAGCATGGGTGAAAAAAGGAAAAACAAACCTAGGAAACCAACAACTAAATTGCTCTTTCAAAGGCACATTTGAAATCACATAATAAGCATTACTCCTCTCCTCCTGCCTTTTATCATTACTTAATGATGCATTGTTGGAATTGAGTGCTCAGTGAAAAACTTCACACAAAAGCCTTTGAACCTAGTGATGGTCTGACAATTTGAAAATTTTAGAATTAAAAAGTACCATGGAGCTAGGTTTTTAAATTATGGTTTGGTATTTCAGGGATCACAATATTAAGTATTTGTGAAGAATTGTGAGCAGGGCTTTAATTGTACTGGATCTAGAGGAAACAAAAATATGTCTCCACACTATGTTTTAAAGCAACATTTAGATTGGCATATTTTCTAGTGTAACTCTTGTTATAGTTCTATGTTACTTGTCAGACAACATAGCAGTCTGGTACCTTCTAGATCTAATATATTGCTGGATTCTATGATATCATTTAACAAGACTGGGAAGAAAGATACACCAAACAGGGCTAACTATGTCCAAACTCACCTACCCACTGCTGCTGCCAGTAGGAAAAGCAATCACAGTAGCATGGATGCTGCAGAGAACCGTCCTCTGACATCAATTGCCACGCTAAGCTTCAGCTGCCACCTACCTTCACTTTTTACATTTGTCCTCACTGCAATTGCTAAAATGACTCTGACTTGTATCTGCACTGCAATCTGAAGGCAGGCCTGAGCTTGCACTGCAACCCAAGTTTATTTAACCTTCAACATAACTGGCCCCAAGTGTGAAGCTTTGAGTGAATCCCAGAGAGGAAAGGAAGCAGCAGCAGTGCTGTCACTCTGTCCCTTAGCACGTGGACTGCTTATTCCATACAGGTTTGTGGCTGTAAGAGGGAAGACAGGTGGACTTTGGGCTTTTAGGAACACTCCCACATCATAACCAGTGGAGGACACTAATAAGGACACTGAGGACCCAGTGGGTGCACCACAATCAAGACATGAGCTACTGCTGGCTACCAAATTTGTGTGACATGCTAGAATTCATTCGCTCTCTTGTTTGTGCTGAGCTGCCTTGATGTAAGCTGAAGGTCAAGACAAATACTCGTACTCTTGAACCAGCTATTCCTAAAACCTTGAAATACATTTACTCAAAGCAGAACACCAGACCAAAGAATTTTGTATCTGAATATATAATTTTCAAGTAACACAAACAAGAAAACTGCCTAAACCACTGCCTTTACACTTTTTACCCTGTGTAATTTTTGGGTAAAGCACCACAAATAATTATCCCCAACTATAAAATATACACCTTCAGCATTCTATTACTGCTTGATTTATTTCCAACAAACAGCAGTTTAACCTATAACTAGCTTTCTTGAATGTGACCTGAAATTTTCTTTTTACCTTGGGAAAATATTTTCTTATAGCCTAATCTACAGAGTCTTTGGAAAAGGGAGCACTAGTTCATGATGTATATAAAGAAAAAAGAAGTCTCTGATATGCAGGCAGCTGTGACCTTTAACATACGTTTCAAAATCACAGGGAGCATTTCAATTAATAACTTTATCAAACTGCTGCATTAAAATTGTTACAAATTATTTACTCAACTTCATTAACAAAAGACAATTTCTGCAACACAGCCAAAATAACTCTGAGAAAAAGACGGCATGCTGTGTCTGGTCACGGGGCAATTGAACCCATTTAACACAGAAGGGGAAAACAGCAGAAAGTAAATGAAAAGTGCCATGACTGAGCTTGGAAATCTTACTGACAGAAAGTGATCACATTTCAAAAAGGCTGTGATAAAGAAACCGTCATTAAGCAATTCCTCTGTGGCATCAGAACACATTAGGAGGCAGGAGCCTGGAATTAGAATTCTGAGAAGGAACCTTAAACACAGAGCACATCATTTTTTAACTCTGTTATTTACAGATTTATTGTGATTTTTTTTTTTCCTGCAGCTACTTCTCAGCTAACTCTGGAAGAACCTACACTGCCATCAAGCACCGCGGAGGTCACTCCATACATCTGATTATCCCCACGCTTGATTCATAGGAGTGTTGCAAGACACATACTGAAAGCTACAGTGAACAATCCATTCATTCCTAAGACAGATGCATGTTACCAAATGCTTTTGGGCTCTGGATGCTAGAAGCAGCTAACTAAGTTTTATGGTAACAGTATGATTTCCAGAATAGTGGTTCTTCCCTTTAAATAGTGGTTCTTAGGAAAAGGTAGGTATTGTTCAGAATAAGTCAGCAATTGGAAACATGGGCAATAATTTTATAAGGATGTTGCTAAGGGAAAGACTGTGATGAAAACTCATAAATTCACAAGGGAAAAAGCTTACTTATAAAGGCTCATATGTGGAATAAATAATGTATCTTTTCTGACTCTAGCTACAGAAACTCTGAAACAACCTGCATAGGGAAGCAAACCAATATTATTAAATTTGCTGTAGGTTATCCACTTGAATAAAGCAGAGTGGCCTCAAAGCCTGCTGCTAGGAAAATAACAATTACTGCTTGCTCTGGTTTTTATACAATACCTAAAAACACATCTTTAATTTAGAGTCACTGTACACTAACAATGACAAAGACACTTTGTCCTCGAAGGTGTAATAAGCGTATAAGGCAAAGCAGACATAGAAGGGAACATTTAAATCCTCAAAACCATAAGCATCATAGAGAAGCTGAAAAAGATTGATGGCCATATTTGCAAAAATGCTTATCTGATGAAACACAGACCACACCTGACCACTGTCTCCCTAGACATCCAGAGACGTAAGGGTTCATAAAAGTCTGTCTAATCCCTATCCCAGTGCTGAAAACACATAAAGGCTTATGAAAAACCCTGAACGTTCATTTTCTCTGGACCACAATTTTACGAGGGACAGATGCAAGAGCACTTGGTACCAAAACCAGACAATATACTTTCTTCTTAAAGAAATGGGCCAAAGCCCTCAAAACCTTTTGCCTGAGAGTCAAGGATCTTACCTGTGAAATTAGAAATTAAATGTGGAGTGTTTTAGATGGAAGATGGCATTGAATATGAAGTCATTGAAGTAGGATTTTCTCTTAATGTTTATTTACACTTTTACCAGGGAAATGTCACAGAAATATGGCTAAACACTACTATTGTCTTCATTAAAACAAACAAATGGGCGACACATGCATACTTCTTGCAAGGATCTTGAGAGAAAAAAAGAGAGAGAGAGAGGAAAAGAGAGAAAGAATAAAAAAATGAGAAACTGGAAACACAGAAAACTTAAATCTTGTCTTTGATACCGGTAGGGTTTAGCTGCTCTAGCTGACGTACTCCAGGACATGAACAGAAGCAGAAATCTACCTCTCTTGTGAGCTTTCCAGTAAAACAGGTGTGCCTCTATCCAGTTCTAGACATCCCAAGCTCACTGAATCCTATTTTATGGTCTTGTTTAAATCTTCCTTAAACATTTAACTTGCTTAGATGTCTCTCCTCTCTCAGTACGCAGGTATTTTTGAAAATGATAGCCCATCTTATTTACCAAAGGTTACATGAGAAAACTTTGACTGAAAGAGAAATTAAAACCACATTTCACTAATCTTAACCCAGTACTTAAAGCATAAAAGTATTTATTCTGTAATTACCACCTTCCCCTCAACCAGTTTCTACCTTCACAGTCTCTAACTGAGAAGTCATTCTGCTACTTATACCTAAAGTACAACAAAGGGATTTAAGTTTAGCTCTTTTTCTGTCCTATTCTTTTAGATGTTCTTCTGAGCTCCTTTGGAGCCATTTATGTTCCTTCTTCATTCCTCATTTCTCTTCCCATACATGGCTTCTTTCTCCTCTGTCTCTTTGAAATCCTCATCTTCTACAGAAATAAGCAACACACAGAAGCAGCGTTCTGAAATCTCACCTCCTGACGTTATTTGAGACCTTTCTGACACTGCTCAAAATCTTGAGTCCTACAGAAATCTTCAGTGAAACTATGCAAAAGTGGAGGGAGTAACAAGGAGTACAGAGACTTCCAGATGATGTCAGAAGTGGAAATCAAAAAGACCTCTTTCCACCATACAATAGGTTAAATGGAATTTGGAAAGAACTTAACTTTACCTGTAAAGTTAAGAGTCAGAAAAGCAAGAGTCTAATTCCAGGTCTGTTCATTTGAACTAAACTTCCTTAGGACTAGACTGTTAGGGTGGGAGTTAGTGGTTTTCCTATCACTCTCCCCACCAAATGTGGCCTTCCAAAACCACCTGACTATACTTAAAGAACTGTAGCATCAGCCTAAAGTTTTCAAGCTAGCCAAGCACTTCTGGAGAGAGACAGGTTTAATGATCAGAGGTTCTGTAATCTCCTATAATCATCAGCATCAGAATCAGTGACTCAGAGGAAGAAGCTGTGGGGGAGTTTCTTTAAAAAGAGCAAGCAAAATAGAGTAAGCAAAGCACAAAACTAATTAAACTTCATGCAACAAAAAACTAAAGCATTTTTGATGCAATTTATTAAGGAGAAAAAGCTGTGAAATTAACAGCAATCAAAAACTAATTAAAGTTGATGCAATAGGAGCAACCAAAGAATGCTTGATAACATTTATTGAACCAAAGAAACATGGCTGTCAAGTTAAAAGAAATCAACCAAACTCGGTTTTTGAATAGTAACACAAAGATAATTATTCTCTGGATGACACTTACAAAATAAGATTCAAGTCATTACCTCAAAAGACAAAAGGACTGACATGCTGTGTTAAACTGCCTGTGAAAAAAAGGGTCTTAATACAGAAACTTTATAAGTAATTCCTAGGTCTTGCATATAAACAAATATGAGTCATAAATTGAAAACAATGCATTACTACTGTTACATCAGTTACTTCTATAAACTAATATTTGACAAATATTTAGGAGAATAGCTTGTCTAAGAGGGTACTTCCAAGCCAGACTCCTGGTGTTTTCATCCTATCTTTGAAACTCGTTGTCTCAGTGCCTTGGGCAAGTAACTAACATCTAGGAGTCCATTTGTTTTAGGATTAGGATGGAAAACTCAATTCCTAAATGTCAAGCACCATTTAAGGTATGGCCAACTGCCAGAAACTGTTTCTTGTAGAAAGTCTGGGTGGTAAATAGTGAAGTGGATCTGCCTGAAGTGAGTGTATGGCACTTCAGTTTTCCCTGTGTAGTTGCACATCTTTTACACCATGGTCTCAGATTTATTAAAAAAAAAAGAAAAAAAAAAGAAAAAAAAAAGAAAAAGAATCAGACAAAACCAGGTGTTCATGAGGGGTATAATGAAAATGAACATATAATTACTTTTTTCAGTAGAATCTAAAGTATGTTAAAAGCTTATGTTTAATTAAAAATCCATCTTGTAACTCCTGTAGGGAGGGTCACAGTGTACCAGTAAAGTCAATCTCGTCCAAAGTACTCTGTTTCCAGCATCTTTATTGTGGAATCGTCATTTAAAACCAAGTCAGGGGTTTCCAAGTAAACCTCCAACATTATCATCATCCTCCTAAATGCTATCACAAGTCTTCCATCAATTCAATGATCAAATAAAAGTCTACCTTGTAAAACATGAAACCATAGGCCAATGTGCTACAGATCCCAAGCAAACTATCAGACTTCTTTTATTCTTTTAATCTACTCAGCTGAGAAGTTAAGTTTTTCATAATTCAGTTCAATGCTTTTAAGTTTCCCCTTCTTATTCTAATAAAAAACCCCTACCTGTCTGTGGTACGTGGCATATCAAAAAATTATGCCTAAAGCCTGGTATACAATTTCAAAGAGCTGCAACCTGGTATTAGTGTGACATGTCTAAGATAGGTTTCCATGTCACATGAATCCAGTTTTCATAAACCTGGCATTGTTTTTAGGCACAAAATAGTAAGTTAGTCTGTTTAATGGTTCTGATTTTTTTTTTTCTTGCTGCATTTTTACCCCCAAGGAATTTTTAGTGGTGGGGGCGATCCTCATTACCTGCACAATCTTCCAGCATTACTACTTTTGTATAAAAATGCTCACCATTACATTGTCAAAATACCCATTTTACTTTCAGAGAGAGTCTACGTCATTAACATGGATATTTAATGGATCCTTTTTTCCTAGTCTGTTCAGAAATTGCTTAAAATTCCAGAATGAAAGTTTTCTTCTTCATTTTTCTACTTTATAGTGAGTCAGGATTTTAAACTCCTTTTTACCTTGGGAATAAACACTGGCTTGAAGTGAGCACTTGTCCATGTTCACTTCAATAGCAGATGAAATAAAGTTGATTCCCAGTAAAAAGAGTATTTTCATGTTTGTGTATTATAGACTTTTGAAGCTTGGCACAGAACTCCTTTACACTGAGAATCACAGAGCCAAATTAACTTCTTACATAAGCAAGTTAATGTCACTGATGAGGACAGAGTTGTATCTGCTATTCCAGGTCATGATTTGGTCTGTTACAGACACAACATGCCTATTAGGCAACTGTTGGGAGCGAGACTGCTATAATTTAATTTTGTGAATACAGAAAGTTCTTAAAGGAATAGCTTTCTATGATTTTTAAGCCAGTTTTTCAGCAAAGAGCTACTGAAACATGAACTCCCAAGGCATTATACCTGTCCTGTTTACATCACAGAAATTAATTTGCCCTTTTTACAAAAATTCCCAGCTTATTTCTCCATCCTTCCCTGCTAGGTAAAAAACAAATGGGATTTACTCTCCTTGTCTGGAGCTCTGCATGAGCTCTCTAGCTGCCTCATTCTCCTATCTCAGCTGCCTGATCAGTCTCTGCCTCTTTGAGTGGAGGAGAAAAAAATGCTACCTGCCTTTCTTGCAGTAGCAGAACAAATTTTAATCGTCTTCTTTCATGCTCCTAATACCCACGAATTTATATATATTCGATACTCACACTTTCTTTAAAACAGACTGGAACTGGACAACAGATTCAAGTATTAATTTGGAAGAAGAGAATGTGAATTAAGTGATGGTGCAGTCATATATGCTGCCATTTGCTAGGAACACTGCTGGAAAACGGGTTTTCTTCCAACACTTCAGGTTAAATACACACTCACAAAATTCCAGAACAAGTCTGAGAAAACCACACTGGCAGTACACCCCTTGTAGGACCATGACTTGAAAATACCAGCTCCTTTCTAACACACGGCAGAAGGGAGCACCTTTGAAGATTCTCAGATCATACTGTTGTCACCACCACATAAATTACACCAATTCAATTTCTATTACCCTCTATTCTGGACCTATTAAATCTTTACTAATAGGTCTCCTTCATGTCATGCCTGTACAGTGAGATGCAAGGCCCTTTTTATCATAAGTAAAACTCTGGTAATGGGAGGGATGGCTGGGTGACATACTGCTCTCAGACAAGGAGAGTAATTTGCACATTTTAAAATAAGAAATTAATCCTTATCACCTCTCTAACAACTTGAAGGACGATTCTGATCTACTGCGCCTTGATCAGCTTGACATAAAAAAATACCCATTTATTGTTGGTAGTTAAAAGAAGAAAGAGGAACTTGATACAAAATATGAGTGCTTGAATATCTTCCTTCAAAATTGTTACCAAGCACATGAATAAGGACGTTTTCGTATCACTGCCATTTGGTCTTTCCCTTTGCTGCTCCCTCCCGTGTTTGAAAACATAAACATAGATGTAGGCTATTTGACTGTCTCAGGAGAAAGGGGAAGATTCTATCCCAATCTGAAAATCTGTATTAATAAGGGGTTTTTTTTTTCCCCTTTGCAAAATCGGTTTATTACTGACCAGTGTGAGAACCATTCCCTCAGGAAGCTGCAGTGCACTGATAGATTGTATACAGACCCCTTTAACTTACATCATTACAAATTGACAGCATCATTGCCAGCAGATTTTGTTAAACACAGATGAACAGCACCTCTTAAAGTCTTCAGCAGCAAGGCTGACACTTTTTGGACAGTAAATCCTCTCATTTTTGAAAAAGCAATGATATACACTTTAGGACACATCGATCTGGAGGATGAGTCCAAGCTCATCCAGGCTTAAAAATCTTGGAAATAGCACAGGCTGACCTGAGTTGCATTAGCTTTTCTGAATTCCTCTGTAGGCTCTCAAAAGAAGTGGTTCAAACATAACATGATAGGAAAACGTTTACAACTGTCGTAGGGAGCCTCTGCATTGTGTGTTGATGTGGCACTGCATCATCCTCTGATGATGAACTCTGGTTCGAGCAGTAGAGGCAGAACAGAAAGAAATATGTTTGGAATAAACTTTTCTTACATCACCTTAACTGGAATACAGGCAGACAGAGAATAATGTGAGTAATAAAGCAAGGATGTAGCAGGCAAGAGTGGGTAAAATAAGCCTTTCTGCTTAGCACACTTTCATCTATAAATGGGTAAAAGTGTGCACCTCTGATAACTTCAATACTCAAACCAAGCTGTATTTTGAAAGTCTAACTCACTACAAAAGGGAGTTATTTTACACAAAGCCACAACATGTTTCAATATCACAGTTTTAATTTCCTCAGGAGCTGGGAGTAGAAGAGTTCAGCAAAAGAGCAGGGCATCAAAACAAAGATACGTCTTGCTTTTTCATCCTCCTATATTATAGCACAGATGTGAGCAAGGGCCTAATTTTTAATGAGCAAAGAAAGAAATGGTTAAAGGACTTGTAAACTGCACCTTTCTTTTGTCCCTATTGGTGCTGCTTGATTTCCGAAAATAAGCAGAAAAAAACCCCTCAAGATGGCCCAAAGAGAAAGCAGCAATCTCTGCTTCTGTGGGGAACAAATCCCGCCAGAAACTGTCACAAAAAGAATCCAAAATGATGCAGGTATCCTACTGCTGGACATTCCCACAACAAAAAGTAATGCTATTTAGCAGCACACTATCTTGTCATGCTGCCCCTTCACTTTCTACAGACAAGCACTCACAGGTGCCGCAGCCCTCAGTTGTTACGGAGCAGGAACTGAGCCTGCAGTTCCCAAACCCAGGGGCTTGATCCCTCCTCTGAGAGAACTGGATGTTATTCTGACAGGGAATACTTGTGAGGAAGAGCCATTCTAAGCAGCAGTTTGTGTCAGTGGGGTTTTGCTTTGTGGTGCCAAGGTTGATGCCTTGTTCTTATTTCCCAAAGGACTGAAATTCAGTTTCAGGTCAACTCTTCTACATATGAACCTGATTCTTGAAGTGAACCTTTTGATGGCTCCAACATACCACACCGGTAAGGTGATAAAACCAAGCCCTATATTAAATTTAGTTTTCAATCTGAAGCTATTGAATAGAGACAGAAAAAGGAATGATGCTTTGTCAGTGATCTGTTCACATAGGCTGATGCGTGAAACAAAATACCCACACTGACAAACCCATGTTATTCATTGAAAAAAAATCACTAATTAATTGATGTAGTATTGCCTCACTTTCTACTTTCTATTTTAAAATAAAAAAATAATTGTGGTGATAGGATGGTGTGCTGGTTTGGGCTGGGGTAGAGGTAATTTCCTTCACAGTGGCTGGTGTGGGGCTGGGTTTTGGATTTGTGCTGAACACAAGGTTGATAATATAGAGATGTTTTTGTTCTTGTTGTGCAGAGCCAAGGACTTTTCTGCTCTTTGTACTGCCAGGCTGGTGAGCAGGCTGGGAGTGCCCTGGAAACTGGGAGGAGACACAGCTGGGACAGGTGAGCAAGGGGATATTCCAGATCATATGACATCATGCTCAGTATATAAAGTGGAGGGAAGAAGGAAGAAGGGAGGGGACATTTAGAGTGATGGCATTTGTCTTCCCAAGTCACTGTTATGCATGATGGGGCCCTGCTCTCCTGGACATGGCTGAGCCCCTGCCTGCCCATGGGAAGCAGTGAATGAATTCCTTGTTTTGCTTTGCTTGTGTGTGCAGCCTTTGCTTTCCCTGTTAAACTGTCTTCATCTCAACCTCCTAGTTTTCTACTTTAATCATTCAGACTCTCTTCCTGATCCCACTGCTGGGGGAGTGAGAGAGCAGCTGTATGGAGCTTAGCTGCTGGCTGGGGTTAAACCACAACAGATGGAAATGGAGTATTTTCATTTTAGAACAAGTTTCCATCCCATATATATAAATCTGAACTGAAACAAACATTTTAAAATTATTTTTAAAAATAGTGTGTTTACATCAGGTAATTTCTCTCCTTTCCCCTAAATCAAGTTTGACACTTAATGTTACATTTAGAAAAGAGAAATAATAAAATGGTGATATTTTCTTTAACGCAGCAAGTCCAGATCTCACTTTGGTTAAGTTCTGAAGGAGGGTAGCTTTAAAACAGAAATTAAGCTTTCCTTATTAGTGCTCAACAGCTTCAGTAAAGAAGCTTGTTAGTCATGAATACACAGCTACACCTGAAAGACAAACAAAGGAAAGATGTCTTGATGACTAAGTATGCCTGTTACAGAAGGTGTGGCTACAGTAGTCTAGTACTGTTATTTCCAGAGTTTTTCTGGTTTTCACTGTGAAAGATGTTCCCTTTTCATAGCCTTTTACAGAAGTTAATTTAGGGTAAAAGATCAGGCATGTGTCATTCACATAAAACCTTGATACTTTGTTTATAACATAATTTTTTGTTATGACTGCTGAGCAACCACTTTACCTGAAAAACACCCATGAGGTTTCTCAATAGCTTTACTATGGTGATCCTTCCACTTGAGTGCAAGAATAATTCCAGTATGAAATTGTACACTGCAACAAAGAAAGAAGGAATAAACCCTCCCTTCCAAGGCTCCTTACCTGGCCCCACACTAACAGATGATCAGGAAAAAAAAGCCATTTGAAATGCAAAAAAATTGACCAGGCAGCATCAAAGCACTGTGAATTGTGAGGAAAAAAAAATAATAAGAAATTATTTTTTATGCTAATAAAGGGAACCTGAAGCCTTTCAACAGGTCTGAAAAAATACCCACTCACAATCCTGTCTTATCTGCCCAGGGAGAATATTCTGTATGTGTGAGTCAGTTGCTAAGAAAGCTCTGACTAATGCAGATACAAGTCTGACTTTTTAAGTTGACATTTCTACTTTTCCAGTGGATCAGAACTGTCAGGAATGTTCCCCAGGCAGAGCAGAGGATTGCAGAGCAAAGTTATTCTGTAGCAGCCTGAGTTGTGGCGTAAGTGCTTTGATGGAATTAGTAATGGTGGTTTAAGAAACAGCCTCAGATTCTATTCCCAGCACTAGCAATTACCACTCCCATAACAGAATCAGAACAAAGGAACAAAATCTGATGGAAAAGAGCTGCATATTTTCCTGTACTGGCAGAGAGCAAATTCCCTTCTGCTGCTGTTTTCACAAAGCCTTTAAATAACATCTGGCAGTGGGGTAAGACAGACAACTGGAGACAGGAGCATTTAAAGTGTTGCTACTAGACTTGCCAAGAGCTCAGCTGTATAGAGTCCTTCATGCCTCTTCTGGTTTTCTCACAAGATGTGACGATGATAAACATTTATTCTTCAAAAATTAAAAATGACCAAAAATGTTTTTTTATCAACTACATCAGCAGAACATACTGTGCATCTGTAGAGGGATTAAATAAAATTTTGCTAGGTAGTTGGAGAAAAAAGCCTTTAAAGATAGCATTTGGCATGGGTTAATCACCTCTTTCATTAAAGGAAGGAATACATACTGAGAACATCTTTCTGCCATCCGATTAAGCAATGAGCCAATACAATTGTAAATCTTCCAGAAATTCCCCATGGTTCAACTCAACAGAGGCAATTCTTTACTTCTCAGACCCTATCTCTCATTTTCAGATAATCATTGCATTAATTGTGTACAAAAACTTTCTATCATGCTGCTAAAAGAAATGAAATGTGACTGTTCCTTGATTCTCCTTGGCAACCTTTGACAGTTAAGAGATTGAATTATTCATATGTATTTTTAATATAATAACAATTTTAAAGCTCGCTCACTACTCAATTGTTCAAGCAGCATGCAAAACCCAAACTGTTTGATTATAGTATAAACAGTGCAACTGTTCCTTTTCTACTGTTCTAGTGGCTGATACAACTCATATCTCTGTAACTGAGGTAAAAACAATTTAAGGGTACTATTTTATTCCCACAATCATATGCTGTAAACTGATTTGCAAGTCATTGGAATTTTTTCTTCCTTGAATAAGGCAGATTTTAAGTCTTGTCTGCCCTTTTTTGTGTTAGTTACAGGTATTATAAGTACTAGTTCTGTTCAACAAATATAAGATATAGTTTCATGCCAGTTTGGCGTATTCATTGAACATGGTTTTCTCCTCAGTGCTAATAAGCAGCACAACCATGGTATCAAAAATAGAAAGGATGAGATTTGCACTGAGACTAATGATTATTTCTTTCAAGATGTGAAAAAAATACGAATGACACATGCTTTATTTTTAGGCTGAAAAAATGACTGAAAAAACTGAAGACTATCAGAAGGGAAAACATGTCCTGTATGAGGGAAAATAAATACACATGTGCTAAGACTGCACATTTCAATGTACATTTTTATAAACCAAGCTTTTGTTCCCTGTCATAAACTGAACCACAACCAGATAACCTCCATGGGAAGAATGATCTAGTAAGATGGCATTCTATTTTTTGCTTCAAAGTGTTATTTTACATAATGAGAAATTCTATTTAAGTTGGTTTGCTTCCATTTAACATACATTTGAGCTGTCAGTGTAGTTGCATGGCATTATTATTCTCTTAGGCTGCTACTGGACAATACAGCTATGGATAGAAATAAAACAGTAATAGTTAGTGACAGGTTACATTTAAAATGTTTGATCAGACTGATCAATGGGCCTTTGCTGCAGAAGCTGAGCTGAGGTTCAAGGAAGAAAAAGGTAATGGTTGGTCCAACAGTTTGTATATATTTCAGAAGGCACTTGGGATGCAGCTCCAGACTTAAAGCTGCCACATACAAAAAATGCTTCTTTGCTTCTCAGAAGTCCTAATGGAAATTCACATCTGCCTTTTTCTTTCAAAAAATACTTATATTAGCATCTATACACTAATCTTACATCTTGGTTTTATTTCAGAGTTCAGAAGCTTAATTTTTCTTACTAGTTTTGAAATTATTGTATATTATTTAGGCAGCATCTTGAAAACTTATTAATATTTGACAATGAATATGCAGATATCAATAATTACCCATCAGTTACTGTAGATTAACTGTTACAGGTGTGGAGTTTTAATTAATTGTGGAGTTTTAACATCTGTTAACATGACTTGAACTCTCTGTGCTACTAGTTTGTTGGTTTGGTTTTTTTTTTCTCCATTTACACAATTGCCTTTTGGTTTCTGTGTTTCCTCAAGCTCCTTTTACCCAGAGTACATTCCACTGAAAGTAATCTCATTCAGGTTCATACAGTTCTCGTTTCTGTTCAATTTAAAGTTATTTTCTTTGGCTCACAGCAGAACATCACACAGTCTCTCACAGAGTTATTGAGGATTTTCACCCCATATCAGCAGCTCATCAGCAATTACTTCTCTGCACACAGATCCTTAAAGATCCAGGACATGATGATTTGTTACAATTTCTGTGCTGAAACAATCATGTTCCTTAAACAAGTTTCTACCAGAAAGGGAGTGGAAAGATGAGCACTTCTAATAATGGTAGATCCTTTGCTTCAACCTCAGAAATTGAAAATACTATTATTTTTTAGGAACATCTAGGCACTATAAAAGCATACACTTACTGCCTCTATTTTAAATCTTTGGATATGTTAAAATCCTCAGCTTGCCTGACCTTAATACTGAGGTCATCCTATAAGCTACTCCATCTGGCTTTTGGATTGGCTTCCTGATATCCGATGTTAGATCTGGTAAAATTTGTCTTTAATTTGTTTCTCACTTCCATTGCAAATTTCAATATAGTATTCTGTTTTTGGCAATATAGCAGGATTTGGCAATATATTCACATGATAAGGTGTGAAGGTGATATGCAGGATGCATCAAAAAATTTCAGTTATATTTAGTACTCGTCTTTTACAAATTTATTTCAGTGGATATATTATTCATGTTTCAACAACTTTTTTACAAGGAGCTCTTCGTCCTAAACAAAATAAGGATTTCTCATATAATTCCTTAATATCACATAGTGCCAGTCTTATTTTTAGGGCAACTATTTAAAAGTAAAATGTCATGCTTCTTTACTACAGTCTTTAAACATAAGCAGCCCAGTCATTTACACCGAGCCTTCCTGGGGCATACAGAGTGGCTGAAAGTGAGCCTTTAGCAGTATATTCTCTTTTTTTTAGGCTAAAGAAAAGCAAATTCATGCTACCAGTGAAAAAAAGACCCCAGCTGTCTTCACTCTTGCTAAGTGTGAGAACAGAAGTGAAGGAAAGCATGCTGCAGAGACATTCACACTCCCTGCCACTAACCCAGAGAAAATTTATCTCCCCTAGCCAGCAGACTCTTAAGCCCTGCTAATGTAACATTACAAGGACATAACATCTTGGGTCACAGGTAGCTTTGGGAATTCTCTACCATATTTGCCTGAACAATGAGGAAAATTTTCCGCTATCTGGCAAGCCTCCATCTTCTCAGAGAAGCTGTAATTTCAGAAGGAACAGGGTTGAAGTCCACAGGTACAACTATGTTATCAAACCACGTTCTGGGGTAGGTTTGGAATCAATCCAGTTCTGTCAGGCCTAGTTAATGCAGAGTGGGAATTCTGTATCATGCTGATAGAAGATGCTTTTCCTATTCCATTACTGTTTTCCTACCTAGCAGTCACTGTCCTCAAGTCGTATCCTTTGAAGTTCTTTTCCATCCACTTGGGTAATTCTCTAAAAATATGTTGTTGAATCACTCTCCTGAACTACATTTCTCCTTGACCTGCTGTGTTTTTATTCCTCCAGCATTTACTGACTGACAGTTAATCTCCACATTAACCCTTCTAAAAGCAGCTGGGATGGCAGTGACTGTACCACCTGCTGTTAGTCCAGGGCTGCTGTGACTTTATTGCATTCAATTCCAGTTTCTGTTTCAAAGTCAGCTTTTGAGTGACTGTTCCCAGTATCACAACCCGGTGTGTTGCAGAACCTTAAATTTTAAATGTGAGAAGTTACATCCATGCCTACAAACTACGCTAAAAAGGGCTGTTCTTTTCAGCTGACCCAATTTGCTTGGAGAAACCTTGTGGAATCTGGACAGACAAATCTGCAACATCTTAGCTAGTTTAAGTGTTAGCTCAGATGTCTCTTCATGGCACTGTGCCATGCAGATAATGTCATGTTTTCAGGGGTTTCTGGTTTGCCCTTGTAAGAAGCTTGTCCTCCAGATGCAAAGTCATGACTATACTTGTGGTGTGGATTTTTTTCTTATTTCTATATCCAATATATCAACGCATCTCTGTCCAGGGAATACCTGAAAGTTCTGTGACTGTCTTTCCCTTTTGATCATAAATATTTTTATGCTTTTATCTAGTGATATGCCATTTCTAAATATTTGCACTTCAACCTTTTCCACTGCTGCTGTTTTCCGCTGAGAAGCACAATTTTTACTCGATCTGCAAATATCAGTTATCCTTTGCAAAGTCTGTTCTTTCTTTTCTCCAAAGTTAAATTTTCTTGGATTTAACAATCACTTAGAGGACAAAACACTCAGGTTCAGGCCTATCTGGTAATTCTCTTATTCCTATGACTGCATTGTACTGAATACACAGTGATACAACAATCAGCACTCTTACCTATCACTTAGTTTCTTAAAAAAAAATGTCCTTCTCTTTCTGTAAGAAGCAATGCTGATTAAAAATAAATGTCTTTTCCTGCCCCCTTCACGTTTGTGTCCATGATGTACAATGTAGAGCTCTACTGCTCCTGGATCTACTGCTTACGGTCATGAGCATATTCTCCCACTTGCCCTTCTCTGCACTCAAATTTTTCCTCACTATCATTTGGTCTAAGAGCTGCCTGAAAAAACACCAACGGCTTCAGAACTTAATGTAATAGGTCCATCTTCTTCAGAAATTCCAGGAAGTTTTGCTCATCCACGTAAACATGGAAGAGAGGGCAGGTATACAAAATTTCTCTTTGCACCTCTTTTGAACTTCACCCCCACCCAACCCCTCCCCCAAAAAAAAGAAATCTCACTCTTCACACTTAAAAGATTCTTTGCCATTTAAAACAAAAACAGCCAGCAGCCTGAGTATTGTGAAACTTCATTACAGAGAAATCTTAGCAGTGTCATCACAACTAGTGCTTCACTTCATCATATTCCAATTTATCAGCTTCATTCTCCATTTAGCTTGAATGCTGGTAAACTTAATTTTGCACATACCCACACTTCAGCACAATATAATGCAAACTCCTACGCTTTCCAACCATCTCTACAATACGGCCATTTACTCTCTTAATACTGCTAAGAAATTAAAAAATAAATGCTGTAAGTGGGAGTAGTTCCACTAATTTATTGCAGTGAAATAATATTCTAATGCATTGTAATACATTTTTTAAATGTAATTTTCATATTCATACAGATAATAACTGTCAAGATATTTTAACAGACTCCTGCTCTCTTTTATCACGTTATCTTTTTCAAGATCCACAAACGCAAGCATTCTGAGTTTCAGAAGTGGCAACCTGTTTTTGAAACCATGGGTTTTAAGGACAAAGTGAGACTGTTTCTTGATCTCAAAAGATCTAAGGCAGCTTCCTTTTTCCCTCTGAGCACTAAGGAACTAAATGACCTAAAGTCACATAAGGTTGTTTCCTATCCATGACCTGGAGGTAAGATGTGCTGGGTTTGATAGGGATGCTTTCTAGCAGCCCATGTGGTGCTGTGGTTTGGGTTCATGACCAAAACCGTGTGGGAAACACACCAGTGCGCTATTTATTGGTAAGCAGTGTCAAGGCCTTCTCTGTTTCTCACTCTGCACCCACAGTGAGAAGGCTGGGGGTGGCCAAAAGGTTGGGAGGGGACACAGCCAGGACTGCTGACCTGAAGTGACCAAGGGGTGTTATTCCATACAATATAGCAGGAAAACTTGGGAGTTGTTTTCCCCAAGCAGGGATTGCTTGGAGACTACCTGGGCACTGGTTTGCTGGTGGGAGGGGGTGAGTGATCACCTGGTTTTTTATTTCCATTTCCTTCACTTATCAGACTGTCTTAACCTTGATCCATAACTTTTTCTCAGGGCAGTGAGTGAGCATAAGAACAAACATAAGAACCCATTAGTAAGAAACAAAATTGCAACTGAAAGACTTAATCCAGGTTATCTGTTCCTACATGTCATACTATGGGCCTCAGGGAAAGATAAGAGCTGTCCAGAGAGCTACTGAGAGTTGTGCAGCATAAATGTGAAATCAACAGATCTGACTGACATAAAAAATTAAACTTAACTACATACCTAGGGAGGGCTGTTCTAAAAGATCTTTACAGAAAGCCCATTGTGAAAACCAGATTTCTTTCTCATACAATCTTTTCTTTAAATGCTAGAAACCTCTCAAATATTATAAGGCATTTACAAACTATTGTTATTCAGCTCAGGGAGAAAAAAAAAAGAAGATAAAATCCTGTGCCTCTGTATAACTTCCCCCAAACTTTTCCAGATGTTAATTAGTACTTCAATATTCGTCTGTATAGTTTTCTTGCATTTTTCCCATTGCTTTTGTTGCTACTTCATAGGTTCACTGCAAGGTATTATCTCATTAAAAGGGTTTATTGAACTCAAAGTAACAGTGAATCTTTAATTTATATGTGTACCTTAGGATGAGGTTAAGTTTGGTCATCATCTACTGTCTGATACCATCTCCACTCAATTATGTAATAGGAAACAGAGCATGTGAAGGCGGAGATGTAAGTCCATCCATCATTGCTATTTCATTTCACATTACTGAAATGTTAATGCTCTCAGTCCTCCCAACAGTACAGCCTGTCTGCCTCCCTGTCTGCATAACTAATCTAAAGCATGTATGTTCTACTTTCCTTTCTATTGCAAAAAAGAAACATCAGTTTGCTTGCTTCTCAGACTCATATTTTGTACAAACCTATTCCTTTTGTCTACATGTATACACTGCATCTTAAATTCAACTGTTTAACAGAATCACTAAAAGTCCTACAAGAGGTACATTGATCATTTCGCTCCAATCAGAAATAATCTCAAATTATTTTTGTAACTCACAAGTCCCTCTGCTTGTTTATGTAGATTAGAATCTGAGGGTGAATAGCCACAGATTGGTGTAAATTTGGCTTGTACTTAAATTCAATATCCGGAGCTGGCTTTCACAAAACAAGTTAAAGGGTAAATACAGCTAACTAGGAAGGAGTTCTATATCTGTAACATCAGAGAGACAGGATTTTCATTCCTGAAAGGACCGGCCTCTTATATGGCAATTCAATCACCATTTAAGTTTTCAGTGTTATAGTAAGAAAGTTCTCTGCACAAATGAATCCTCCTAAACTGACACATGTGACACTGTAACTAAAATCCCATACCTTGTGCACTGTGAATTTCAGTCTCCCTCTAAATAGCTTTATATTCAGAAAAAAAAAATGGTTAAGAGTTGTTTTCATGGAGCTGATAGTACAGCTGGGTATCCCCATGGTCACAGTGATTTGATTAGAGACATGTCCTCTCTCTAAACTTACACACAAGTTCTAACACAGTAGTGCCACCCCCAAGAGGAAGCAAATGCTAAACCTTATGGGCAGCTACTCTACCCAAACACGTTTCCACAGGATCACCTGAGGCAACAGGCCTATCAGGGAAGCTCTCAGGAGCTTTGCAAGCTCAGTGCCCTCTCATAACCCTTGCCTAGTGCACCAGTATCTCTGAAAGCTTTCAAGATGATAGGGAGTTACATAAATGCCAAGTGCTCTTACATGTACAAAAATCAAAGGTCATCTAAAGAAACATATTCTGCTGCTGAGGGACGAATAATCCTGAGGCTGGAATATGCTTGCTAATTTTTTACTAGGACATGAAAGTACTACCACTGGAAAGCACTGGGGACCTGTACCCATCTATGATTAGCATCAGGTACGTTTCTCATCAAAATCTGGTGTGGCAGTTTGTGACAAACTTATCATGATCAATGTCAACACACACTTGTTTTACTATCAACAGACCTGCAAACTCCCCTGTTAAGGTGAAGAGCAGGTATTTTACATTTGCACTTGCCTGACTGAGCAAAGCTGTCAGGTAATGCATGCTCCAGGTACAACTTTTTCTTCCTTTTTATGGTCTGATTACACACTTTTGTGTTGACGAGATTGAATACCTCTGATATCAACAGTCATTGTTCAGTTGTACATGCCTCCTCTATAACTCAATATCCTGCTCCATATTTATCTATATTCCCTACTGAATGGGAACATGAGAAGACTGCTGCTAAAGCAAGCTGCATAAAGGTGGTTTTTTTTCAGCCTTCCCTTTATCAACTATCTCTGTGTTTCCATGCTGTGCCCTTTTTCCTATAGACCTGCATTCGTATTTATGTCTCTCTGTGTTTATTGCCCACTCAAAATCCTTAAGAAGTGACACCAGTGAAGACAGACTAAAATAACCTATGCTAATTTAAAATAATATCCGCCAGTTCTACACGGTTACACGTTGTGCTTCTTCCAAAGGCAGCGATGCAATTATAGGTACTAGGGTGCATAAAGTGATATGGAGGTTTCCATGGCAATTATTCAATTTAATTGAAAATTGTGTTGAGAAAGACTCATTTCAAGTGCAGCCTGCAATTTGAATTTGTTTCCAAAGAACCTGAACTTGCTTAGGCTGGGTTAGTGAATTCCTAATTTTCGGGAAGACACAGTCTTTAAAATTCTATCAGGGGGTGGAAAATCAAGGTAAGGTTGTTAAGCTTGTTAACATTTAAGACCATGTATCCACTTATGCAATACAGTGTTTTTTACTGTAAGGTAAATATTTTATGTTTCGAATTAAAGAGGAAGAGTTAAAAATCAAATCAATGCACAATATCCTTGAAGCTACAAGGTAGAGGAACCAGAAAAAACACAGGTACCAAAAAGGACACCAGGTAGACAGCATGCTGAAGGAGACAAGTCATCAATTAGATTAAGTCCACAAGATCAAACTTTTGTATTTTCATATATTTTAGCTACTCTGTGTTAGAACAATAATGAAGACGAAGTTAATTCCAACCTTAATATGTTTTAGAGTGACAAAGTATGAATTGGAGAGAAGCAACTGGTTTATCTTGGTTAGATACTAAAACAAAGCTATGACTTAATTTCCTGGAGGAAAATGAGATTTCTTTCCTCTCCCAATTTCCATCACCACAATGAGTAAAACATATTTTAGGCCTAAATTTACAAAAAGCCCAAAAGAATCTACTTAAAGTGATGAAAACCCAGAAACAATCTCTGAACCATGGTTTCATATTCACTAAATTTATAGCATTGCCATTTCTGAAACAAAACTCTATTAAATTTCTATTTGTATCATTTTAAGACTGCATAGGCTGTGTGCCAAAAATGTCTCAAGTTAAAAATAGTCCTTGTCTCCTTCATAAATATTAAATAAAAATTAAATTGATGTGAGGGTAAGGGTAGAAGTGTTCTTTCCTAGCCACAAAATCCTCCTAAGTGGGAAAAACCTGTACCTAAAAACAGGTGGCCGTAGCAGTATGTGACCAGAAGCAGAAGAATAATTTTAACAATGTAGCTTTGGTATTAGTGTGTTTGTCTCATTGCATTTCTGTACTTATTCAGAATGTCTAAAACAGAAGAAGGAAGAGTGACTCCTAACTTCCATGTCAATGATTGCATCACAGTTCAGAAGAAAGCAAAGTGACATGAATGTGCTTTTCATAATATATATGTAATCCATTTTTAATTAACTGGACTCTAATAATAATAATGTCTAACAATAATAACGTCTTTTCTGGAAAGGCATGGGGATGGGAAGCAGAAATTCCAGGTTACCAAGAGACTCTTTTCTTGGCCCATGGCGAGTTCTGTTTTGGTCAGAAAATGTCTCTGCAAGACAGGGGAACCAATTTGCTTGAAAAAGAAGCACGAACCTGAAAGGGGTCCCACCAAGGACAATGTAGCAGTGGAGGGCTTTTCACTACCTGGACAATTCACTCTATTTTTGGACCTGTTCTGCCATATGGTGGTGGTCCTAGGTTGATGGTTGGACTTGATGATCCTAAAGCTCTTTTCTAACCTTAACGATTCCATGATTCTATAGGCTGACAGGTCTCACCTCCCTCATCTTTTGCTGTACATTCCACCCTCCTTTGATATTTACATGTCTTCCTTTATTTTACTACTTGACCCTCTCATAATTATTAAAATATATAGCAATCAATAAAAAGGTTTCTTGATTTTTTTTTTTTTTGCTTCCGGACATGAAAGAAATATACTCTCATTCCTATGTATGTCATTCATATAAATAGAAAATAACTTATTGAAGTTAAAAGTAAGCAAATATCATTTAGTTCTGAATGTGGCAACACCCACAGTTACTCATCTCTGATGGATATAAAGGCTACTGGTGATGCTCCTTGTCTAAGCTTCTGTTTCCTACACAGAAGGTAATTCTATCCAAGCTTTCATTAATTTTCAGGGTTGGAGAAACATAGTATTAAACACCAACGTTCATGATGTTGAAGGGATAAGTAAGACCTGAAGGTTGGTTTTGGCTAACAATAAGAGACAGGTTTGAAAAGACTCTGGCTGAGGCACTGCTCTCAATAAATTAAATGCAATAACTGGATCTAGCAGAAAGCTACTTTTTTAAGAGTCAAATTATATGCCTGGCTGTGAGAAGTGGGACATGAGGAGAGGAAAAAAAAATCAGCTTTATTGTTTCACTTGGCATCATTTCCTGAGAAAACCACCAAGATATAAGAGCCATAAATCTCTCCCTCCATTTCGGTTCAAGAATGCAAGCATATAAAGAACATAAAGGAAATCTTTTTTTTACTTATAAGAACGCACAGAAAAAAAAATTGTCAGTGAAAGTTGTACTTCATTTTCAGAAATGGCAGAATGATTTCCATGCAGGAATTGGATGTACTGCTCACTCCCCTCAGCAAACTCAAGACTGGAAATGTCACACAGAGTGGAAACCTTCACCAGCAGGAGACAGACTAAATATCTCTGATTGAAGGACCTGAAGTTTTTCTTGACCACGGGAAGACATTTTCCTGTCTAACAGATGCAGAGTAATTCCTCCATAAAATGAATTATCTACTATTCCTTGAAGTCTTGGGAAAAGCTGAAAGTTCAATAAAGAGTGTGGTCCTTTAAATTTACACACTTCAGCTCCTCACATTTCCTGTGGGGAATATAAATTGCTTCTAAGTACTTACTATTCTGCATGCCATTCAAATTCTGTTGCTTCAATTCATTATATTAAAAAGTAATACAAACTTCAATTATTCGTTGTAAAATTACAAATTTAGCTAAAGTACACAGAAAATTCAATTCACACCAAAATGGCTACAATGTTCAAATTAATGTGTTTGCAGTCCTCCCACGTCCTTCTCAGCATCCTTTAAAATGTCACTTATTTTTTATGAAGTTATAGATTTTCTGAGTATTGACGTGCTCTATCAACAGACAAGTTCTCTCTGCTTTTAGTTCTGTAGATATTACTCACCCATCCCAAATCACTAACGATTACAGCTAAAATAAAGGAGTCCATAGGAGCAGAGGTTACAGCACTAGACTTACAGCTCAAAAGTTTGCACCTTATAAACCTCTCATCTTCAATCCTACATTCAAAAGGTACTTATGATTTCAAAGAAATTGCAAATCAAATGATTACACGCTACAGGAAATTAGATAAAAGAGAAAGGAACCACTTCAACACCATCAAGAGATTCTATTCAGCTATTATATTAATGGTAAAAAAACATATTTTGATTGCAGCTTCTGCAGGTATCAAATGACAGGGTTTAGATTCTCTTTTATTGAAGTGCACAGATCCACAAAGTGTTTTCAGTCCTACAAGGTGTTTTAGTCTTGTAATCATTCAGCAGAGCATTTGGACAGCAGTTCTTTATTTTTAAGCAGAGTAATAAGTGCACTTGTTAAAATATGTTCTAGAGTATGTAGCACCTTTCAGAATAAATTCAAGCACCAGAATTAAGTATAAAAAAAAAGGTTGAACTTCTGTACCATCGAAATCAACACCAAAGCTTTTACATTTTTTAAAGCCAAGTGATGAATTTACTACCCCTAACTTCAGTTTTAATTTCTTTACAGAATCTAATGTAACCTTTATGTTAACATTCTATTATGTAAAATGCAATGCTTTTTCAGTTCAAATTAAGATAAACATCTCAAAAATAAAAACCACTGCAGATATAATGAACATCTTTTTGTAAGGAATGGATGTTTTCCTGTCTTTTTTTAAGCTCTAATTTAACTAAAAATAAAAAAAAAAATAAAAAATCAGTGCATGGAAAAATTGGAAATATCAGGGTACAAACCCAATTGTTTTTATTAGCTGTTAAGAACACCTACCCCAGCAACTGAGCATTGCACTAACATCCACACTGCAGTACACTTGAAGCTAACAGTGGGATTATATTTTATATATATATACAATATATATATAAAAATATATATAATATAGATATATATGCATATACACTAATAAAAACAAGTCAAAAGTTTATGGGCTACTACTTCTCTTGCCAATTCTTGCCACTCATAAATGCTTTTCCAAGATATTTTGCAACAATATTTTCCAAATTATCTTACAATCAGACTTTCAAATCCTATTCTTTTCCTTTAATAATTTAAATATAATTTTATATGCAAGAGAGTACTCCAGTAAATGCCTCTCCAAAAAAATTAAATTAGAAATGAAAAAATACATTCTTAGTAAATATTTTCATATTAGAATATTAAAGAGAAATGGTTTTAAACATTTTTTTCTTACAAAAAATTGTGCAGAAGCATGAGTTGAGGAAACAATTTACCTTTCTTGTCATCGAAGTACAGTGTCTGTTGAGCTGGATTTGACCACTGGAGGGAGGTGTTATCATTTTGATCGACCCTGCAGGTCAAATTTGCTGTTCCCCCTTCAACAACCGTGACGTTCTGAGTAAGTGGAAACTGCCCTTGGCTGCCTGAGGAGGGAGGGGAGGAATGCAGAAGGGAAGAGAGTAAGAGGAAAAAAAAGAAAATATTTAGGTTGTAGAATTGAATTTATTGCAGCAGTTTCCCACAGATGACAGACCCTGAATTCAATGTGATCTATTCTGACCAAGGTGGTACAATAAACCAAAAAAAAATTACATTTACAATACATTCTCTGTATCTGAGAAACAGATAGATGAATTAAGAAACAGGGATTCTTCCCCCTCTCTGTAAGACATACTATACAGTTACAAAGAAGTGCCCTGCAATTTTATCTCCTCAGACATACCCACAGATGACTCAGTACAGACAATATAGTTAAATCAGTGTTGAAAACATCACTGAAAGCATAACATAAAAATCCACACAGAGTTTTTCAAACAGAGGGACAGGGCAACCATGACTCCCTGTTTCTTTTTATATATTTTAAAGGCCTCTCAGGGTGATGTTTTTCACGTCAGGTTTGGAAAGTTGTTGGAGAGCAAATGTAGTGTGAATCTAATACTCGATGCATACTCTGCTGAGGGAATATAACCTGATCTCATATGAAAATGGAAGAGATGATGTAGTAGGTCTCTTGCACATCTGTGATTCTATCCCAGAGTATTATGAATCACATTAAGTGCTTGCTGAAAAGTCACTGGGAAGATTTCCAAATGCCTCCACACAATACAGGAGCAGTATCACTCAGGTTCTTAAATCACAAGCGTTTTCAATGGTATAGTTAGACTAAAGTGTTTATGTGTGGGGAGAATAGCACAGCCCTTGTCAAACAGCACAGCACATTCTGACAAACAGTATTGCAAGAAGGGAGCGGGTAAAAACATGGAAGAAAAACATGGAAGACATTTTTAATACAGGTGGGGAAAGAAAGAAACCTTCAGTAATCAGCAAGACACATCCTGGATTCTATGGTCATTATCTAGGACATATATTAATTTACTCAAGGATACTATGCAAAAGAAAGACAATCCAGTACTCTAAATCAAACGTGTGCTTCTTTCTTCCCCTCCTTTTATACAAGTTCTGTTAATAAAAGAAGCACGGAAGAGTAGGTAGAGCTGCTCACATAAGAACCATAATGCCAAGACTGACACTCAAGTGGGATGTGTCAGAAACTAAAAACCTCTCTACAGTCCTACAGGAGCAAACAAGCTCGTAGACATGTCATAAGTACATCAAGGAAATAATATATACAATATTCACTAATCATACCAATACAGAATCACAAATCCAGCACAAAACCTTCACAGAAACATCTTATTCTAGTGGCTCTCATCCCAGTTGTTCCCAGTTAAGTTAAACTGAAGCATGTCTTCTACATAAAAGGCATGATAATGGAAATCTGTTATCTAGTATACAGGTTTTCAGATGAGCAGAATAAGGAAGTACAAATTAAAAGACTAACAACTGAACTTCTATTTGACCTATTGATGCTACCAAAGATGTAATTGTAGCCAGATTTCTCTATGTATTGGTTTTCCTATTTAAAATAATGATGATGGCCTTAGATGTGGAAAATAAGTACCTACATCAGTGAAAAAAATATTTCCATCAAACTGCAAATCTGAATAACTCGTATAATTTTGCATAAATATCAACTTCCTAGAGATGTCTAAAGATCTACACTTACTGTGTACTGATATTTACTCTAAGAGGGTATTTACTATCCATAGGATAACAGATATAGTAAATAAAAAATAAGGACTGCTGAAAACACCATGGATGATCTAAACGCTACAAACAAAAAATGCAGAAATTCTCATGACATCCTCTGTATCTGACACTTCATTAATCAAACCCTGCTTCCTGAAAGCCACACGTTGAGAAATACTTGATGAGTGAAAAATCATAAACAAGGACGGGGAAAAAAAAAAAGAAAACAGAGAAGATTTGTCATTTCCTTCTATTTCCCCTCTTTCAATTCCAATGTGTCAAGGAACCTCAAGATATTGCATAAATTGCTTATCGCTTAAATTAGAATTTTAAAGATCCAAAAAAACACACACAGCCTGTTATTACTTCCACTAAATTACAAGCAACCTACCAAAGAAATAACCTTCTGAAGTATGAGTTGCGGATAGGAGGCTATGTGGGCTAAAATACTTTTTGCATACAAAAAGCATTAAACAGAACCTACTGCCAGAGATTAGCACAGTGAAATCTGTCACTTCCATGAAAGACCTGGAATGGGAGATAGTTTAACAAAAAACCTGCTGTAATGATTTAGGACCTTATTAACACAATTTAGGAGCTCTCCCCATAATTACCCTGATCTCCTCATAATTACCCTATATTCCCTTTCAGATATTACAGTTCTCACCATGAAGGTGTCAGTGTACCTGCAGTCTGTCATGTGCTAATGACTGTGAAGTCACAGACTTGTCCGACCAGAAGAGTGGTTAGTATGTAAACTAGTCTGATCAAGGAGATAAATGGGTAATGGAGATGCCACAATCTGAAGAGGATGAAAGAACTTTCCTTTCTCTGACCACTCTAATGTTAGTGCTGATGTTTTGGAAGCAAGAAATAACCTATCATATGAAAACGAGACCCAAACATTCATCCTATCCCTCACCAACACAGAAGCTGTGTGGATCTGGAGAACACGCACAGAGCTGCATAGGAAGCTTGGAGTGGAGAAAGAGGTACAGAGAAAACAAGCCATCTAATATGGAAACTAGCCCAAGTGGAAAAAAAGAGCCCGTGCAGAACAGAGTAAAATAGATAAAGTGAGACCACATGAATGGATACTGAACACTCCTCAATAAAGACAAAATCTATTAGCAAGGGGAGAGGAGAAGGCTGTAAAACCCTGCGTGAAAGAGATGAACACTAAGGAAAGCACCAGCATTTTGTGTTTTAAGTGTCAAAGAAGTGTTTTTATGCCACTAAAGATTGCATATGGTTCCTGAGGGGACTGCCAGTGTTTTGTGGGAGAGGTCTTGTTTCTGATTAACAGAGAGGTAGCATGTTCCCAGGAAGGATGCCAGGGAAGGTGCCAGCCCATGCAAGTGCTCAGTGAGATGGAGAACCCAGGTCATAGGTTGTGCAGGCTCCTGCTGCAGCACAGTGACCCGAAGCTGGAGACCACTGACTGGAATCACATCATTCCCCAAGGCACTTGCTTTGGAAAACCCTTTATGGCTGGGGTAGCTTATTACCACTGCCAAAAAACCCATTCATACTCACAGCATTGAATAGGTTGGTTCTGATCCATTTGAATAGGCCCATTAAATCAAGACTAGTTGGTGATGAGCCTTCAATAAGAAGGGAAATCTAAAGGCCCTGCAACATTGGGGCAATCATAATTTCAACAACCCAACACCATCACTAAGATTCTTTATTATGAACAGTTTTTAATACTGGTATTAAACTCCCATTTCCGAATTTCTTCCTTAACTCTGGAAGCAGAGATTAAACAAGAAAATGTCCTCTAACAAAAGCATTTCACCTTGACTTAAGAAGTCTAGTAGTGGAAAATTAATGGCCCCTTTGGTAACTTACTCAGAGAGCAGCAGTCACCCTTGTTTAAACAAAACTACAGAATTTACTCCTGGTATGTTGCTGTAACACTTAGCTTCCAGTAGCTCTTATATTTTTTACCCTGTTCTGAAGAGCTGTTTCTTATCAAATTTCTCTTGTAGGTACTTAGAGACTGTGATCATGTCACCCATTAACCTTCTTTTTGATAATCTAAATAAATTGAGCTCCTAAGTCTTCCTGTAGAAACTATATTTTTCTAATCCCTTAATTAGTCTGTGGCTCTTCTCTGTGACCTCTGCAATTTGTCATCTTTTTTTCTGAAGTGTGTTCAGGCCCAGACCTGGAAACCTCACTGCTGCAGTTACAGAAGGAAAAAATTGCAAAGGTGATGCCACTTCTCCACCAGCACTTTGTGTTCTTGTTTGCACACCAAGATGAGTCCCCTGGGCCAGAGGATCAGGCAGGAATCCAACTGTGACTGATGGTCTACCATGATGCTGGGAGTTTTTTCTCAGACACCATTCCAAAGACAGGCCCTCATTCCAGTTCTCCTCCTGTAGCTCTCAGATACACTTCCCTGTGTTTCACTGCACTGAATACAGCATTTTAGGTAAGTTCAGTACAATTTATTTCCTACTTTACTATTACCTGAGGTGATTGACAGGTATGATTGAGATAAGGAATACCACTCAGATGATCACCATTGTAAAGACAGGGCTACCCATCCAGCTGACTTGCTTTTCTCACAACAAATTTCTGGCAATGACATTTCTACCCCCCACCAGCAGGTCAAGTCAATCAAACACGTATATATCCACCACTGTATATACAATTACATTCTGTTCCATGATCAAACCTTCAGGTAGGACAAACTATTTTCCTGTCTGTATGGAGTACACTACTAAAGAGTAAAAAAATAAATAAATTACTGATGGCCCATATTACAATTCCCTTCTATCTGAAAAAGAAGCAAGGAGTTTCATTAGGAAACACTACAATGTTATGCAAAGATAAGTTAAAATAAGCTGTGAAGCTATGGCAAAAAGGCGACTGCATTTAGACATCGCTGTCGTCATGTTGTATCCCAGTCCCTTTGCTCATTTTAGGAAGCTTTTTTAGCAAAATTATTTCAACTAGTTTGACTAGATGGAGCTATAGTTAAGTATATTCTACCATAGGTTGTTTCTGCAATGCTTTGTGGAGGACCAATATTGCTCTGGAGTAGAACTGACGGCCTCATATCTCATTAGCCACAAGCTGTTTCCAGTCAAGAAAAGCTTTTATTTTTTTTTTTCCCCCACCCAGAAATCATGGCTAAACTGCTTCTGTGGATTTTAACATTGATTTTTATCTCAGTATGTGACAAGGCTATGCAGAATAATTATCATTATTTGGTCCAGTTTGGAAACATTCATCATGTGAGTTTGTCTCATGTTTATTTGTTTATGTTTGGGTTAGGGTTTTTGCTTGTTTTTTTGTGGGTTTGGTATGTTCTTTTTTATTATTATTTTATTTTTATTTTTTTTGCAATTACAATGAAAGCTCTTTAATGAGTTCAACACTTCCACTTGATGCTTAGGTGATACATTCTAATCAATTTACCAGGCTAATTATAAATGTGACCAGGTGGCTGTAAGCACTGAGAAAACATAATCCTCTCTTTACTTTTGTTTCTGCAAATATCTGTTCTTGTAGTAAACAGTTATGTTACAAATTAAGAGCATTTCACAGTATAAATGCAGGAAGCTTTGTCTACTCATGTCACTGTTTACCAGAAAGTCATTAAAAAAAAAAAAAATAGTTGTGGATAGAGAGGAGGGCTTGAACAAGAGGTGACAGCAGTGAATTAGCAATGTTTTGACACCTCAGCTCTACCTGCCCAGTGTCCCTATGAGGTAAATTAAGCTTGTCAGCATATAGGAGGGAACAAGTAGAGGTTACAGTTCTATAGCAGAGATTTATCTTTTTCAGTCTTACACAGAACCACAAAGCCTTTTATTTGATACCTTTATAGCATGAAGTTCAGCCAAAACCATAGCCCATAAAAATGCAAAGCTGTATCAGAGGAAATAAAGAAAAAAAAATTGAACAAATTATTTTTCAAAACAGTCTGATATTTTAATACTGATTTCATTTGGACCAGGCCCTAAAAAAAACATCCCCAAAAACCCAAACAACAGAGCACATGTTTGGTTGAGAAGGTGAGGAACTTACTACTATCTGTGGAGAGAATACATCTATTTTGGCCTTCTTTCTAACTAAAGAAACTAAAACATTAGAAACAAAAGCCAGTATGATGAAACATCTAATATATTGAATCACTTTCCTAGCTTTCTCAATTTATATATAAAATAATGCAAACATCTCTCCAAGGAGATGAAGCGTTATTAGCTTGTCTTTATTTAATTTAAAGAGCAATGACACTGTAAACTGCATTTCATCAGGCACAAACTGGGGTCTGCATTACTGTGCAACTAGTGTTTCTTGTAACTTTCTAATAGGAATGAATCTCCTTCCTTATTTTTTTCAGCATGGATACCCAATAGAAGGTTAGTGTGCTGGAAACACTGAAGAAAGAAACTACGTAAGTTGTTGCCTCTATTATTTCATTTAATTTCTAAGAAAAGCCTTGAGAGCGTGGTAAAATATTGATGAGAGATTAAAGAAGATTAACTCTTGATACAGATCTACCTGCTTTGCATTATTTTAAAAGACAATACAGCAATGTACCTGCATCTTAAACTGTGTTCATATGGTGTTTTTAAAGAAAGAGAAATTTGCCTGAGCATAATTGGATAAACAGAGTCTTTGACGGGGTGAATTCACCTTTGCTAACTTGCTGCCTTAAATGGCAATAATTTAGTCCTATATCTGGATAGTACATACTTTTTTAGAGTTTATGCCCAGGGGGAATGTTCTCTAAATTGTTTGCTCACTAAAGAAACATTGTTTAAAAAAAAGAAACAAAATAAACAGACAAATTTTGTGTTCTAGTAACTGTTCCAAACTCTGGTAACAAAACCACTTGCAGAGAACACTGGAATTAATGTCACCACTGCAGAAAGTTACTACTGTTACCTCTAGACTGTGCATTCAAGGTCATTTGCCTTTTTGAAAGGTTAAGCAATTCTAAAACAATGTGAAGGACAAGAGTGCACTGGTACAGCCTCTGATTTCAGGCTGCAGGATTTATGTTAGACATCAATAAGAGAGAAGCAGGAAGTCTTTGTTCCTTCCTTCATTCCCTATGTTTCAAGAGTATGTTTCCAAACCAGCAGCTAACTCAAGATATGATTAATTTGGACTATATTAGAGTGAAAGAGATTGCATATATAAATTGGAAAAAATACATGGGGAAGCACAATCATTCCATAATGACAAATAGGAAAATGTATGAGAGAGACAATGGGAAAAAAAAGTATGCACAAACAGTGCTGTTTCCTAGGAACGTTGCATAAGTGACTATTTTTAGCCCCTTCAGGCTATCACCATGGTATTATTTGTTTGCAAATGGAGAAGAGTATCCAGGGGTCTTATTTATTTATTTTGAAAGGGGAAAAAAGCATTTCCCTCCACCACCCTAAATTCATGATGGAAGTTACAGATACAAACATAATTAAAGTGAACCTCATTTTCCCACAACTGTGATAACAAACTGATGAATTTTCTGGTTCTCACAAGTGTAAATATGGCTTAGGGTTTGGTGTCACTTTTCACTTTGTGCCTCAACAAAATCCTTTTTCTCTAAGAGCAGGACAGTACCCAACCCTAATATGAAACATAAGGAATTGGACAGTAAGTTCTTTGAGGATCTGGGCCTCATTGTCACTCCATTTCCACTCCTAATCTTTAATAAAAGAATAGTTGCATTTTCTTACTTCACATCAATTGCTCCAAGAAGATACCTGTGCCAATCTCCCAAACACTTCAGCAGCACAGTCACAACGTTGCCCCCAACTGTACCCTATTTCAATCTTGGATTGAAATACTCTGGGCAAATGTGAATGCATTTAACCTTAACATTGGTAGAAGATATTTTGGAAAATAACACCTTTACTGAAGATAAGTAATGTTTAAGGAAGATGGAAATTACAAGAAAGTCCAAAATAATTGAGAAAATTTTGGCCATGGAAAAAGTAAAGATGAACCAAAAACATTAGAAATATTCACCTTTCACTAGTATCAAAACTTTTTTTTTTTCAGAAAAATCAAAATACTTTGGATTTAATTTTTCAAAATTAAAATTTCCACTGAAAGATAATTATACAACCAAGAAAAAATACATTTGTTGATTCATATTTTTCCTCCTCATTTTGCCACAATCCCTTTAATGATTTCCTTTCTCCACCTGTGAAAAATATCAAACCTACTGGAAAAAAGCTCTCTCAGGCTTTCCAGCTATTGAGTCATTATAAAAGAAAATATACTTCCATCTCTCCAGGAATGCACTTTTCCAACTTTCTGCATCCTTAAAAACAAATAATATTGTTTGAAGACCAACATGTTGGTCACTCATGTGACAAGGACTTTCTTTTTGTCTCTCTGTTTATCTTTGTTCCCTGTCCAACCACTTTTTCTACCTTAGCAGAAAACAACCAGGGTTTAAAATCCTTTCACTTTTACCTTTGTCTCACCACCTTCTGAAATGTCATCCAAAAGAGAACTGAAAAGACAGAAGAAGAGTCAACTATACAAGTCAGATCCGACTAGTGCTGTTGTTTGAATGTTTGTAACCTCAAAAAGCATTTGGAAATCAAAAAAGGAAAATCCACTATAACCGAACTGTTATTCTTAATTACAAATATCCCTGGAAAATGCCCACTCATCAAGTGAAGCCTTTTGTATTTAAATGGAAGCTCAAATGTTTCACTGTACCAAACAGCTGAGCATAACTGAAAATTAAAACTGTTCTAGGTTTGCCTTAGCATGTGCCCATATATAAGGTTTTATTCCTGTTAAAATATACAATTAAACATATACCTTGCACATGTTTGCACATATATACCCAAACAGGACAGGGGATGAAGAAGGAGAGAGATAAAATCATCAACAAACCCCCATTTGTTTCTGTAAATTTAAACTCTCTTTACTTCAGACTGTATATTTTAATTAGACTAGAACAGCATATCTAAACCCTGTTCTTCCACCGCTGGTTTGGAAACAAGTCTAAAACAAGTCATTGCACTAGTACATTAAGTAAATCCTTGCTATTTGGACTTCTAAGAGTTTCACTGTTCAGCTTGCTTCAGGTGATACGTAATTCTCAAAGGTAAATGAAGAAAAAGCAAAGGTAGAAAAATCAGGTTTTGATCAGAGATGCTGTGTGTGACATTACACTTATCTGTTCTGATTTCCAGATTACCAGTGTCTTTTCAGTGAAATACTCTGTAGTTGTAAATAGTCCTGACAAAACCATCCTAGTGGTAAATGAGGATCCATACCAAGAAGTTTGATCCTTGAGTTCGGTCAATGTAACAAAATATGGACAAATTAAACATACTTTAAAAAAAAATCCTTTTCATAAATATATTTACTATAAACACTATTGTGAAGAGTTGTGTGTGTATGTTGCCTTTTGGCACACAAAAGGCAATACTGTCTTAAAGGTGGGAAATACTGTCCCTGCAGATGGTTTTGATCTGAACAGGCACTCCCTTGATGACTTTGTGTTGATCAATACATTGATACATCCTGGCCAAATGGGAATGTTCCCTGAAGAAAACAGTTCTGATTCTCACAGAGCAGAAGTCAGAATGATAAAATAAAACGTTTTCCACTTGTGATCATCTGTATATTCACAAAGTTTTCATTACTGATGATTTCACCCTCCATGTCAATATTTGGCTTCTTTGATGTTTGACTCTTTTTCTAGTACAGAAGAGATCTCTGAAACACTTCTCTGATGAAGCTGATGAAAGTTCAAATACAAAACAACAGGTTTAAAACTGACTTTGTACTTGATGGGTTTTTTTTCCTCTTTTGGTTTACACAATAAAACAAGACCAGGAATTTGGTCTGGAGAATGATTGCTGTATACAGTTCCAGTAGCCCTTTTGAGCCCAAGTGGCACCAAACTATAAAGAACAAAATTATTTAGGCCAGACAACATTTTTAGGCACCAGAACCCAGGCTTGAACTACAGACATGAAAGGCAGTTTACACCACACAAGGATGTATATTCCACTCTGTCTTCTACCCTCATTGCTTCAACACTTGCTCTTTCCTTCTGCTGTGTGTCCTTCCAACACTATTTGTGTTTCAAACAGAGGAGGCTTCCTCTAGTGCAGGCTTCTGACTAAAGAGAATATTTTCTCAGGTGATTGCTTTTTGTCAAATTTCATTTGGGAGCCTTGGTTCCTATTAACAGGTATTAGGAGATTAGGGTTGCATCCTGCTATTCTTTCATGTACCTGTTTCCCTAGTGAGTATCACACGCAGATCAGTCGTAGATGTGGCTCTCATTTGGTGCAATTTAGATATCACTTAACGTAAAACTGCATTAGACTTCAGTGTACTTTGAAATAAAATCACTTACTCGACTGACTTTCTTTCTTCCTCCCTGTGGTGTATGAAATATCTATTGATATGGCAGTGCTGATCTGCAGCAGTTCTCCCTGCTGACTTAGGCCAGCAAGCTGCTCATGAATCTAGCAGATGTTTCAGTTGTCTAGGCCAATGGAAACCTTATGGACCCTTTTTTCTTCATCTCCTCCCAGGAGCAAATGTTAGTACAGCAGATATCTGGATGAGTGCCATGTAGCAGCAGAGACAGGAAAAAGCTGCCGTGGCTGTGCTAAGCGTGGTGTTGTACAACGATTGTATTTTTTCCCAGTCCTCTTTAAAAGGGTTGCTTATAAATGCCATGTTCCTCAAATATAGCTAAACATAAAATCTGGGGGGTTTAAAAACATATCCCTTGACTTCTCTTGTTGTGCTGTTGAACCTTAGATTAATACACAGGTGTAAGTTAGAAAGGTCTGTTCATGTGTAAGACTTCTGTTTTGCAGACAATACAAATTTAGAAATGCCCAAATGCCAGTTGCATTGAACGGCCTGCCCCCAACAACAGATGGGACAGACTGTGAAAGTGGAAACTGTTAAGGGGACTTAGGAACAAGAACAATCTAAGTTTTTTTTAAAATTTGATTTAAAAAATGGAATGTTGCTCAGAAAAGCCACGGATACCCCCTCCCTGGAAGTGTCCAAGGCCATGTGGGATGGGGTTTTTAGCAACCTGGTGTAGTGGAAGGTGTCCCTGCCCACGGTAGAGGGACTGGAATGAGATTACCTTTAAGGTCCATTCCAACCCAGGCCAGTCTGTATTTCTATGATTCTATGATAATTTAAAGGAAATTATAGTCCTGAATTCTGCTCTCAAAAACTACTTTCTGAAAAACTATTTTTTTATCAGTTGACTTCACTTTCACGGCAGGTAGAAGGAAGTGTCTCTTATTCCAACTCTCCAAGTTCTTATTCTAGAGCCTGTTTTCTTTTTTTTTATTGTGACCTCTGGATCCCTTTTATTTGTGAAACTTTAACATATGGTCTGTCATTTCCAGTGGTCTATGAATAAAAACACTTCAACCCAATTATCATATTTATCTGAAATCCTTACCCTTACTGTTCTTAAAAGTAATGATTTGGTTGAACAAAAGGAATCAGCAGAAAAATGTTTTCCGAATTTCTTCACTTAATGCATTCATGAGATGTATTTTTAGATTCATTATTCCTCTCTCCTAAGCCAGTTAAACTCTGACTCCTCAGAAAGCACAAAAAGGGACAGGACAAGTGTGAAGGCAGTGGCAGAACTAGAAGCTCAGAGCTGACTTCTAAATTTCTACAAGAGGCATTACCATTATTGACATGATTATCAATGTCACCTGGACTGAAATCTCTGGGTTTTTTTCACTAAAATAGCCTATAGTCCAACAGGCCCGACAGAATAACTTTATTCATAAATTACTTTCAATTAGAAAAACTGCATATTTCTGAGGAAGTAATTCCAGCTCCTCACAACAACAAGGATATCAATGTTACAATTCAAATCTTTTTGTCTTCCTTAAAATCATATTTTTGTATGTACTCTTGAAAAAAGAATTCCTTGCAGATCTGGAATGATCTGTAAATCTGTAAAACAGTTAAATTAACTGCATTCAAAGGCAAAGAATCAAATTAATCAGCTGCGCATAAATCTAAGCCCTACTTAAAAAAATATTATTTTTAATTAAAAAAGGTCAGAGTCAGAGGCTACAATAGCTATAATTGCTTTAGTATAGAAAAGTTTTAGTGACTTTTATAACATGTGATACACAAGGGGTCTCTGCAATAACACTTTTTTTTAAATCCACTGAAATGTTAGAAATCAGCAAGTATATTGATATGTGCATTAAAGTAATTTTCTAGATCAGTGACTTGATGTCAGTAATGGTTGACTAGATTCCCTACTTGGCTGTACGAATATTTTAGTTGAAACCTTTTATTTTATAATTTACTGAATTATTCTAAAGGTTATTTGGTACCTAAAAAAAAGTTGACTTGAGTGAGTTTCTTCTAGAAAAGAGAAAACATCAATTATTCTGTACATGGTTGAAAAAATGTTTGCTCGAATCAAATTTGCAGGATAGCCAAAAATTCTGCTCCTAATCGCATTACCATATTTCTTGCATTTTACATAATAAATTGACACAAATATGCTATTTTTCAGGATTAAATCATATTATTTTGCCATGACCAAAAGGCAGGAGTGCTAACACACATAATAAAGCCCAGTGAGGTAACTCCCAGCTGTGGAGTGACCACATATCAGAAAAGAAGAAGTGCAGAGCAGGTGAAGGTTTGCTTGCTGAATGACGAGTATCTTTGGAACAAGCTTTAATCTTACTAGTGTGGGCACCAGCACCTCAAGCTGACGTATCCACACGTGGTTATTACCCGAATCAGTGCCACGCTCACATGCCCAGACAGAAATGAAACTCTGAGTTCACCAAGGGGCGCTGCAATGAGAGGCGGGAAGAAAAACGATTCAGGCAGTGAGGGTGAGCAGCCCCCTCTTTAGGGATCATGGAGGTAGAAGCAGCAGCATTCCTGAAAGGAACATATGGGGCAGCCACAGGTGTGCCATTTCCTTAATCACCCTAAGGTGTGAAATATTGGCAGAACAAACAAAAAAACATTAGGGAAATGCAAAGAAAAGAAGAGTTTCTCAGTTACATCTATTAACGTATCGCTGTCTGTTGAGCAGCTTTGCAGTTTGTGAGCTCCACAAACGCATGCAGCAAAAACGTGATTCTTCTTGCAGTCAGTTCTAGAAAGTGTTAATCACATTAGTACTGACTGTTGATGGTTTTATTCATGAGAGGAAAAGGCAAACAAGAGCAACCATGAATTGAAATGCCTTAAAATATACTACAAATTCATTTTGAAAATGTAGGGGGCTTACAAAGCATAAATCTCCCACTCGGTAAGAAATCAATTACATAGCAGAGGAGGATATCTGATAAAATTTACCAGACTGATTTACCAGCTTCATTATAGAGATTTTTAAATTCTTTTTAACAGACTAAACAGGGAAATATATTTCCCCATTAGGGAAATATAAATGTCAAAGACCCATTTGCATATCAGGGGAGGGCAGGAGAGGGGAGGAGGAGACACAATGACTAACATCTGTTGCACAGATTGAGATAACTAGACCTTCTCTGGACAGCAGAGTTCATTTCTCAGGTGAAGAAATGAAAGAGCAATGCAATGAATTAATGTGTTTGGAAGTGGAGGAATGTAAGTTAAATATTAGTTTCTGAACTTTTGAATTTTAAAGTTAGTTTTTAAAGTACATTGCAAACAACAGATGCTTGGGTTTAAGTCTCAGAAGGAGCATAATTATATTAGTAGCTTTCAATCACAGTAGGTTCTGAGTAAAATAAGTAATTTATTTTTTTTTTCTACCTGGTCTTTCTTAGTTTT
This sequence comes from Corapipo altera, assembly GCF_003945725.1. Lineage (NCBI taxonomy): Eukaryota > Metazoa > Chordata > Aves > Passeriformes > Pipridae > Corapipo > Corapipo altera. The sequence goes on along the minus strand of NW_020884934.1, from coordinate 1,795,410 downwards.
TTAAACCTACACAGTAGAAAATGCAACATGAATATTTCTAAATCTTGTTGCCTGCTTACATTCAACTGATTTTTTTTTCTTTCTGTTTGCACAAAGCACCTCGTTCTTGGCATTCATCCCCTCAGCAATCAGAATCCCAGCTTGAAATACCATACATGAGGGGAAGGTAAGAGAACTGATCTCACTCACCAAGTGCCTTTGCTTTGAGTATCAAGACTTCTGTATTTTCAAGACTGTGCACTTGTTTATGTACACTGACAAAGCAAACAAGCAAGTGCTTAGAACACAGTGCATTGTATTAACATTGTTACTGCAAATTTTATACCCACACACATCTACATGTTCACTGCACAGGCTCCTTTGACTGCAGCCATTATAGAGTAACTAGTTTTGTTGTGAAGTAGTTAGCTAAGAATATAAAGATTTGAGAAACATTTCATTTGGGAAAGGAAGCTGATGATGTAGTGGGCATTTTCTGTGATGAAGTCCTACCACTTAAAAGAGAGTGCATGAAGTTCTATGTCTCTGAGCATAGAACACATGAAACAACAGAAAAGGTGACTTTGTTCATGATTCAAAGCTTTTCTCAGTCAATACTAAGCCTCAAGGCATCTATCACACTTGGACTCTATTTTTTTTTTTTTTCTTTTCAGTCTGTAGTCCAGTGCTCAGTGCTTTCTCTTCAGAACAGTGGGAAGTAGGTAACTGCTACAGGACCAAGTCCTACAAGGGCTCATTTATACTGTTTCTCCATTTCTGACCTAGAGCAAGCACAGCTATCTCCACACTATACCCCAATTTGCAGTGTAACCATCAGTTTTACTGATCTTCCCGAGTTTCCTCCACAGAACCACAAACAAATTATTGAGATAAACTGTATATCTTCCATACCTGACCTTTGGGCCAAGCAGTTGTGGAGCAGAGATCACTGCCCTCTCCAACATTGTTATATGGCTGTTTTAAACTGTCTTAATTTCAACAGTAGTATACCCCCAATTTCAAGAAGGTACAGCAAAATCCATTAACAAGTTCTTTTTAAACCCTTAGTAAAAAAACCTAGCTTCTCTACAGTCTTCTACCTCTTGATATTACAAGTGCTGTTTTACTCACTTTTAGATGTTGCTCCTTCTGCTTGACTCTGAGAATCAAAGGAACAGAAAGAATGATAGCAATGAAGACATCTTTTACCATCATGCATTGTACAAAAAGCCTCAGCGAGTTCTTCTGAGCACCACTCATGCACTTATAAATCTTTCTTACAGCATTTGTTGGACTTCCCATTCTTCAGTTCTCCCGGAATAACATCCACTGATCAAAATGGACTTACCAACACGGTAATGCCAACATAAGTCAAAAGTCAGAAGAAATGTAGCTTGCTACAATATAGAACACGTCTAAAAAAATCAGGGGCATAGAAGAGGATTTGACCTTCTCAATTAATCTGATATAAAATTAAATCATGTCTAATTTAGGTATCCTTCCACTTCAAATTTATACTTCCTGCCATCAAAAGCAGTTGCCTCGAAGACTCGAGCATGATCTTTTCATGTGTGACAGGCTTGGATCAGTTAGTCTACCTTACTCTGCCATTGGCAGCAGAGTCTAGAATGTCTCTGCTGCTTTCCTGGAGATGCTTATCTCCCTTGCCAAGTCCTGCTTCCTCCACCCTGTGTGCTGCTGTACCACTCCAGCTGTCAGACTGGCCAGACCCTGAGCTGAGCCTGTGAAATGGGTGGGTTTCAGCAGTCTCAGGTCACAAGGACTGGGAAGAACCTCTCTGATATCAACTTGGAAGAAAGAAAATAATCACCAAACCACACTGTCTGTGATTTCCTGTCTGCAAGAGATACTTATATGCAGACAGACACATATAAAGCAAATATGCACTGAATGCAGTATGGATTACAAAAGATGACTCAAAACCCAGTCAGAGTTCTCTTACTTAATGTTACACTGAACTCACTTACAGAAACAGCTTACAACAACATTTTATAAAGGAAGTTTGCATATTTAAAAGGCCAAGAATAACTGACTGGCTTTTAGTTAAACATAACTGCCCTATGTTTTCATGGAAAAACCCAAGGTAACTTACAGTCTCCAAACAAGCCCATATTACAGTGTCTTTTCCACTGAAAGACTACAATATTATTTACACTGCTCCTGGGCAATTATTTTGAAATAATAAACTCACAGCAGCTAGTTCATCTCATTCCACATGCATGGAATCTTTCTTTTCTAGGACTATATACAGGTTCTCAAATGTCCTCTGTAAAAACAGCTTTTAATGGCTTTGCTTTGGGGCAAGAGGGGAAAAAAATCAAAACTAGGCCTTGCTTATGTTTTCAGCAAGAACCATTTATATACAGCTCTTGTAGAACTGCACTGGCCTATAAAGAGTTGTTTGTTATGTTTTGGTTTTTTTAATTCATCTAAGCTTTAAAACAGGTAGAACATCTCTATCCAAATCAAGAAAAAAAATCTTCAAAATAAATGAACCTGCTCCAAGAAAGGATGAAAACGAGGTGAGAAAGCCAACAACTAAAATTATGAATTGGGATTTACATAAGATTTCCAATTTTTTATTCAAACTATATGGGAAAAAAACATATATAAAATCCAGTGATTCGAAGATCTGGAGCTTCAATAAAAGAGAAAACAAACAGAACACCAAACAACATGAGACTTGTCACAGAACAGCAGGACATAAGAACTTTCTTCTTCAGATACAAATGAAAATGTGAAAGAAACAATTGCATGTTGCATCACTGCTGCACTCTGATTCTTTTGTTCCAAAAACCACCCAAGATGTACTAAGCTGCTAATACAAGAACAGGAGAAGCATAAAATCTCTATACCAGTCTATATTTGAGAACTAGTACAGCGATACAGAAAACTCACTTACTTTTGACTGCTCTAACTACTGATGTTACAAATACTCTTGCTTCGGGCTTCATATACAGAAGGACAACATCACAGGGAAGAGAGAGGAAAAAAAAAAAATCAACAAAACCAGCAGCCCCTCTCGCCCCCCATAGCAATATCACATTTGTTCATATATGGAAGATCTGTTCCAAAAGCCTGGAACAGAATGTACAGCAAACCCAGCGCTTGCAGAAAGCCCTGCAAGCCTGAGAAGTGCAGACACTCTGTTCACATCCAGCTGACGCAGGATCTCTGGAAAATTAAATGAAGGCACAAAGGGGTAGGGTATTTCTGCTTTCCCTACCTAGAACACGGTATGAAAAAGTGTTCAATATGGATAAATGCCACTACAGTCATTGTAAAAGAGATGTTAATCAAATTTTTGTTCCCGAATTATGAAAACCATAGTATCTAATGAAACGTAACACAACATCCTAAGAGCTACGGTGAAACTGTTACAATAAGAAGCTGAGACTCCCTCCCTTCACTGCTGGAAGCAACATTTGCCAGCAAAGAAAATAAGCTTTTTTATTTGTTCTCCCTCATATGCTTACAGATGACTCGACCAAAAGTATTCAAATAACAAATAGAGGTAAGAGGTAGAAGGTAACTTTTTTAGCACTCACAGAGCTGCCCAGTGTGGCTGTGCTGTTAAAGATGAGATAGAAAAGCTGTACCCATCCTCTAAGCAAACACACTCCTAAAAAGTCAGAAAAAGCTTTGCTGGTGTGTGATCATACACAGATTAATGATTTCAGAAGGTAAGTCAAAGAGACGGTAAGAGCTAGTTCTGCCCCATTCTCCATTTTGCATTCATGGTGTAAGGCTTCAGTTATTATCCCTTAAAAATAGCTGAGAGACCACATTCCATATAAAACCCCCTCAACATTAAAAACATTGAAGTGTAACAGCAGAAAGGAAGGCTGGACTAAAATGATATTATGTCTTGCAGACGACACTGGAGAAATGGAATCTGGTGAAGTGGGAATCCTAAGGCAAAGAAACAGAGGAACCAAACTGGACTGCAGACAGAGAGAATATTAAAACATTGCTTTGGGCAGACTACTTGCAGATGACTGAAAGCTCAGGAAGACGGAGAGAAAAAGGTTATGACAAGAAGTCTGAACAGCAATGAGCAATTTTTAATCCGTCTTTAACATACCTAACTTGACACATATAGAAGAGGCCTAGTTTCCAAAGGGTGGATCTTACGATTGGCTGAAAAACTGAAAACCACCAGTCAATTCAAAATTTCTAGCTGAAATAGTTTGGGTGTGAAGAAGGCTTTAAAAACAAAGAATGATAACAGGGTAAAGTATAACGATCACTGGAATTGAAAAAAAAAAACAGTAGAGAGAAAATTGGATTAAGAGAAAGTTGAAAGTACAAACTCCATCAGAAAGCGTTTATATGTCAACACCAAAATATGTCCCAGAAATGTATCCATTCTGATGACTTTCTGTTTTAAAAATAACTTTACACTCTGATATGCCAGAGAGGAACTTTGCAATTTTTTGTTTAGAAATGCATTTCAGATTGTTGTTTGTCTTTAAATATTGCCTTTTACATTTGATAATTCTTAAAATCACACATTGTATAAGAAATGCCAAACAAACTAATGACAAAGTATAAAAGAAAACTTTTAAGTTTTAGAAAACTAAAGCATTTTAAAGTGACTTTGTTTCAATTTGTTTTGTTCGGGTTTGGTTTGTGGTTTTTTTTCCTTGATACCTCACTGAACTTGAAAGATGAAATATCCTTCAAATATTTTGAATTAAAAAAAAAAATTCTAATATAGACTATTTTAATGTAAAACTTTACAAAAAAACCCCAAACCCAAACATCACACCTCAGTGAGTTCCACAACATTCATTTACATTTATATGTAGTCTCTAGTTGGATCACAGCAATAAAAGAGAGATTCGCAAAACACAAAGTCTATCTCCATTTCTCTCTTACAGGTAATAAGATATAACAATAAATTCTTTAAGTAGAAGCATAGAATAGACTAAACCAATTTTCATTCTGCTTCAAGTTGGGTGTGGAGGGAATTGGCTAATAAAAAGTCTTACACACAAAACCCATTATAGGAAGGCTTATTTCCCCAAAAATGGGTCAGAAACAATTTCAACCTTGTTAACGGGATGTGGAAACAAAGAATGTTGAAACAAGCAATGCAAGAAAGAGATTTTTAAGTCTTTTTTTTTTGTGTACCCAACCCGTAAGTTTAAAAAACAAAATTTAAGGGATCAAAGCTAGCCTATTATGAAGCATAAAACTATCTCCACTGAAAACCATAAATTATGTATGGAACAGGCACATTTATTAGTGCTGCTAGTACTGCAGAACATCTCTGAATGAGCACTGACTGGTGAATGCCTCATGTTCTTTTATGATGAATCACACAGAAAGCTCCAACACCACAACTAAGGTGCTGGAGTTCATGTACATGAGTGCTTGAAAGTCACAGAATAAGGGGGAGACAAATATAATACCTTTTTCCTTTTGGTCAGGTCCAATGTTTTATGAAGAGTAATTGCCACTAACACAAAAATTAACATACTGAAAAAGTCAGATAAAATAGTCTTCTCCACTTCCAATTTTATTTATTTCTCTCCTCACTCCCCTCAGCACATCTCCTTTCTTCAAGTGATGCAGCTGCATAAAACTTTGAAGTACCGATAGCAGCGATGCACTAAATTCCATGAAGAAGTGAAAGCATTTGAGAATGTAAGAACCAGTATGTTATGCCAATTTGAACATTTCCTCCATCGTGAACAGTTAATTTTCAAAAGAGAAAGATTTTGCTTCTTTCAGAACAAAGGATGATTCCAAAACAGGTTCATTTATATTAAAGGCTCAAAAGAATTTGAAGTCCTAGTGAAGTGTGGGGAATGTCTCTACAGCCCCATGAGGCACAGTGCATCAGCTCTTCCCTGCTCCAAACCCCCTACCCATAGTCATTGCAAGACTGCTTGTTTACTTGCTACTTGTGTGGACACATGGCTGTGAGCAGTTTACTATTTCCTAAAACAGAATGATGAAAATCTGTAGGCAAGATATCAGATTCAACTAAAATAGGCTGAAATATACTTGATATGCAACTTGCCTTAATATAGTACATCAGGAAAATATGAAGTGCTGCTAAACAATGGAATTTCCCCCCCAGATACTTAAAGTGGTTTTGATTCCAGCTAAAATATCATATAATCATACCATAGGAAGGTTTGGGTTGGAAGGGACCTTAAAGATCATCTAATTTCATCAACCCTGCCATAGATAGGGACACTCTCTGCTAGAGCAGATCAGGTTGCTAAAAGCCACATTCAGCCTGGTCTTTAACACTTCTAGGGATGGAGCATCCACAGCTTCTCCGGGCAACCTGTTCCAATGCCTCACCACTCTCACAATAAAAGAACTTTCTCCTAAAGTTCTAACTTAAAACTGCCCACTTTCAGTTTAAAGCCATTACCAGCTTAGGATCGCCCCAACTCGGGCATAGGACCTTGCACTTGGCCTTGCTAAACTTCATGAGTTTCACACAGGTACATGTCTCAAGCCTGACAAGCAGGGCATCCCTTCCCTCCAGTGTGTGCACTCCAGCACACAGCTTGATGTCGCCAGCAAACTCACCGTGGATGAGGTGAATCCCACTGTTCTTGTCACCAACCAAGGTGTTAAACAGCACTTGTCCCAGTACTGACCCCCAAGGAAGGCCCGTCCTCGCTGGTCTCCACTTGGAAGTCGATCTGTTGACCACAACTCCAGCCAGTCCATCCGACAAATCCATGTCTCTCCAGTTTGGAGACAAGGGTTTCATGAAGGACAGTATCAAATGTTTTGCACAAGGCCAGGTAGATGTTGTCAGCTGCTCTTCCCTCATCCACCAGTGTTGTCACCTCATCATAGAGCGTCATCAAATTTGTCAGGTGTAATCTGTCCCTTAATGAAGCCCTGCTGTCTGTCACCAACCAGGCATGTGCCTCATGTGCCTCATCAGAGTTACCACAAGGATCCGATCCATGATCTTGCTGGGCACTGAGGTGAGACTGACTGGGCTGTAGTATCCTGAGTTTTTCTTTTCCTCTTTTTTAAAAAATAGGGGTTATATTTCTTTTTTTGCAGTCAGTGGAAACTTTACCAACTGCCACAACTTCTAAAATATAATGGCTTAGCCACTTCATCTGTCAGTACCCTTAGGACCCATGGATATATGAAAGTATTTTTCAGTCCTTGTGCTATTTGAAAAATCCCAAGTCTTTTCTATTTACTTAGACCTATACAGAAGTAAAAATATATAAATTTCTTCTTTTCATACTGAAGACACTGGTTTAGCACTGCATTTTTTTCCAACTTCTCATTTAAAGCAGGTGGTTTAATTTTCAAATCTTCAGGGAAAAATATCCATCTTGGGCTGAAACTTTATCAGTCTCAATTCAGGAGAGAGGATTCATTTTTTTCTCCTAAAGAAAGTTATAAACCTCATCTTGAAGTCTTTGAAGATGAAATGTATTTTCCCTATGCTCCTAGCTTCAGCAATGGCCTAGAGATTTAACAGGAAAGTAGGTCATTAGAGTCCCAGATACTTTCTTTGACATAGCTAAATGACATTTCTTCTGGAATCCAAATGTCATTTTTGCCCTTTATTCTTAGAAAAATAGAAGTCAATCCCCACTAGAAAACACTGCAATCATTACTTTTTGATAGAAAATTTAAATCAATGAAAAATAAAATAAGTTTGAGGTACTGCTTCTCTTCAGCTTCTGTTTCATATCAGTTTTCTAGGTTTCCTGAGCTGCCCAAGCCTCTTTCAGCTAGCCAGTATTTTCTGGTCAAGGATGAATCTAGATGTATACAAGACAGCATGTGTGCATTTTGAAGGCCAGCTCACAGAGTTCACCATCGAAAAAATTCTGCTATGTTTCACCCTGATTTAGAGAAAAAGAAAACCTAGCATTTTAGTGAACTTTCATGCTTTGATCTGACTTCACATTGTAATGCATTCAACAGCCACACAAAGCATAATGACTACATTACCATAGTGCAGATAAGTGAATAGCAATGGCTGAAACACAAAGCTCAACAGGTTTCCAGTCTAAATGGGCTAATTTCAATCACAAGCCACACCAGTTGAGAGAGCCTTGTCTTTCCTTTCACTGGCATCCTCCTGATGCCAGCCCATATCTCTCCCCCAGCTCAGTGTTTCTCCTCTAAGGATCCCCACTTCTCCCACACATATTTTAAGCATGGCTGTGAAATTTTACAGATTGATTGGCATTTTGTGCTTTTCTATTATGCTCCCCCAGGATACACAATTTATGGCTAATAGAAGCTCACATCACACACTCAAGGAAACAAAGCAGAGAGAAACAGGGAAACAATGTGTTTTCACAAGGCCTTAATATTTGAATGACACAAGTGACAGAACAACACTGAAATGGAAGAAAAATTACCCGAAACACTCTAGAGCCTGCTGGGAAGCCAAGAGGATGGCCTACCAGGAAAAATTCTGAAATGTAAATCAGCATGGAAGCTGAAAGATCTGAGCACTAGAAATATGGTTTAATTTAATTGATATGTTAAATCTGTGTTTAGCATTTACTAAAAAATCTTCTCCCATTTAATTCAGTTCTTTCTTCCTCCTTTCAGGAGTTCCTTCCTCTCACCACCGCTCACACAGGTCCCAAGTACATCTAACTCCTGTTTTGGCGCCTTTTCTGTAAGAGGTTTGGAGGTTTCAACCTCTGACCCCAGTGTGAAGAAGCGAAACACTGGCATATAGGCTTTGACCAGAATCCAGGGAAAAGGTTCAGACAACTTCCTCTGTAATTCCAGCAGCACAGAACAGAGTACTTACAAACAACTGAACAAGATCTGCACAGTCACATGCACTTCTCTTCCGTATAACTAGGATCCTGCTAATGAAAATGCAGGGAAGTCCCAAAAAAACCTCCTATTGTTTTCTCATAATGTTCATCTAATAATGTTCCCTCATAATGTTCACGTACTGCATGTTCCAGTGCTGAGCTACTGACCTTCTAGAAACTCATGCCTTCAACTCAAACCAAGAAGGTAAAGAAATTAAGTCAGTAGCCTTGCAAAGAAATATGCCCTGGCGTTAGCACAGAAGATACAAAAATCATGTTGGAATTTCCATTACCCACATCAAGTGTGCTAATCTGGACGTGTTCAAGCGCTTTGCTTTGCTAAAGACAAAACCTCTTCCCAGCTCTGACTGACAGTATCGAGTCCAACTCCTGGCCCTGCACAGGACCACCCCAAGAATCACACCATCTTTCTGAGAGCGTTGTCCAAACACTTCCTGAGCTCAGACAGGCTCAATGCTGTGACCGCTTTCCTGTTCTAGTGCCCAACCACTCTTTAGGTGAAGAACCTTTCCCTAATATCCAACCTAAACCTCCCCTGACTCAGCTTCAGGCCATTCCCTCGGGTCCTGTCACTGGTCACCACAGAGCAGAGATCAGTTCCTGCCCCTTTTCTTCTCCTCACGAGGAAGTTGTAACTGCAATGGGCTCTCCCTCGGTCTCCTCCAGTTGAACACACCAAGTGCCCTCAGCCTCCCCTCATACAGCTTGCCCGATGTTGGACCTTGCTAACTAGATGGTTTCCCAAACCCCAGAAACTTGTAACTTCCCAATGGAGCTACAAGGCCCACTTTTCTTCCTGAGCTTTTGGAGAGAGAAAAAAAGCCAAAGATCAGAGGAATTATATTATGTCTGCTCTGGAAAAGCATTTTAACTGGTCTACTTTCTGGGGAATATTTATTGTTTGAGTGGGATGAGTATTTCATTATGATAATCATTACAAATATTAAATTCTGTAAGAGAAGCCCAACCATGGGAGGTAAAACTATTCATCCTTTTCATTTCTGTACGTAACTTTATCTGAAAAGAACGCTGAATTATTAGCTCATTAGTTTTAAACACTTGTAAATTCCTAAAATGCCAGTGGACATCAAGGCAGGGATTGATATTCTCCCTTAATTTCTGAGCTGCTGCTTGGGAAGCATTAGCCGACACACTTTACATTTCCAAAAGTCAGTGACAGATAAACACAGTAAGTACTATCCCCCAAAACAAATGAAAACTGTTACTTCTGAAAGAAACTATGCCATGAAATGAAGGGATTTCCAATGACAGATATTTTGAATGAAAAGCAAAACTACATGAAAAGCAAAAATTTCTACCTTGAGAAACCCAACTAAAATAAATTCTTTTCCTCCTGATGCACCACACACAGCACATGTAATGTACACACATAGAAATGAGAATAACTATTAGAAAAACCACAAAAATAGAAAAAACAGCCCTCATGAAAGAAGAAGGGTTGCAGTACTCTCAGTAAGAGTTAGAAAAGTGAGGAAACCAGCTGGATGTATTCCATCATGTACAGGTACTGATATAAATCAGGAATCTAATCTTTGCTTACACCATCTAAACCAGCACGAGGAGGAAAGCCAGGCTTTGGCAAAGTGACAGTGACTTCTAACAGCAGCTCTAAGGCACATGGGGACCTGCAAAACCTAGGTGGGACCTCTACCCTTGGCTGCTGCAAAGGATGTTAATTCAGAATCAACAACTTAAGGCAAACACTGCATATTTCTCTCTATCTCTAGTGATCCACCAGATCTTGTGTTCAATAGATCAGCACAAATCATCCCATGATCATTTTTTGAAATAGCATCGTATGAGCAGCACAGGAAAAAAAAACCAAAACTCGCTACAAAGTACTCTGCTCAAGTGTTTTCCACTACTTTTCCCTTATATGCAGTCCATCATTAAAATGTGAGGAAGTCCTTGAAGTTAGCCCTTGAAAGAATCCCGGAGTAATGCTGAGCATAATGCCTACTTACAAAGAACTAGAGATCCTTATGGAACTATGGTAGCACACATGAAAAAGTCTTAGCTGATTGAGGCCTTTATGCCTCAACCAAGAAAGCAAGCTAATACAAATATAAAGTTACAAATGTTAGCAGTGATAGTGAATCCTCACCCATTTAAACACCATATGTTTCACCGACCACTGTCCACTAAAGTGAAATAAATTCTTTGAAGGTCTGATGTCATAGAGAGATTTAAGAAACAAATCTTGAGAAGTGAGTTAATGTGGAGAATTAGAGTAAGTCTGATGGTGTTCAATAAAGCATTTGAGGAAAAAAGAAAAATCCTTGTATTTAAAACACTTTCTAAACATCATTTTTTTGTAAAAGCACTCTGGAACAAAGTCAAGCCCAAAAGAAAAGCCTGTTCTTTCAAAAGTGTTTATCAACAGAAAAGTAAAAATCAGTGACCATGGATTTACCGTAACCAACTGTTACCTTTTTTCTTCAGTATTTAAGTATAATTATCAAATTCCTTTTCTCTCTAAGAAATTTTTTCTCAACAAAATTGAGGAATTCAGATATTTGGGACAAAGAGAAGTTGACAACCTGCCTCAGAGCAGCAGCTCCATCCAACTGCGAGATTTTAGGCGGTCACGCGCAGTAATTCCACAGCACGTTTAAAATATGACAAACACATCTTGGGAACTCACTACATCCTTTTGATTGTACCTAAATTAACTGTCTGGACTCTGAAGCAGTGTTTTGTCTGGCTGGAATGCAAAAAATTACTTAATTGAGGCAGTACACAGCAATATGTGTCTGTGTCCTATGTGTCTGTGTCCTATGATACTTTCATACGGGAAATGCAGCTCACTGCCTACAGAAATTCACTGTAGATAACCATAAGGGCTCAATGCTTAATACCATGACCAGATTTACAACAGTACCTTCATTCAAATAGCAAATAAAGGAACCACATTTCCAGCAGAGTTCTATTCAAGTATGGCAAGCTCTCCTAATACACTGCTTTTGACAGTCTGGTCTCAAATACTTAACACCCAAATGAGGGCAGACAAATTGGAAAAAAAAAGCAATCAGAATTCATTTTAGCCATTGTGGAGGGAAGAGTGGCCTATCTGAAAGCTGAGGAATAAGAACTGACAAAATGCTTTAGTCAATGATAACCAGGTCCACCTCAAAATGGAACATCCTCCCTGGAGTCCCTCTCCCCTAACTGTGCTGCACTTCACAAGCGTGAAAACAAACATTATCTGCTCCATCCCAACTTCTTCTATGCTGCCTAAATAACTATTTAGTCAATAAATGACTGACATATTGGCTCAGTGTAGATGTCTCTCAAATGAAAAGGACATGTCAACAGCAATAGCCTCCCCCTACAGATATTGTTTCAGGGAGGCTTTGTACTTTCCTGTGCTATTTCTGTGTTGTTCAAGTGGTTTTATTGTATGATGGCCTGCAACTTTAATGAAAGTGTTACTTTACCTCCACTGTTAACAGTGCTTTTTTACATCTGTTCTGGAAAACATACCAAAATAAAGTGCATTAAAAGCAGTAAAGACATATATGCTTGTCAAACTGCTGCTTCCAGTGCTGCTCCACCTCAGAAAGGAAAAGCCAATTCATATTTTCACAGTCTCCTTAGCACATAGCAGAACTTGGACTTTGAGTGGCAGAAAGATTCTGGCTGGAACCACAGTGGTGAGCATTTGGGTTGTGTACACACAACATCACGTGGAAATCTCAGCTGTCTCAATGTTGGAAATATCTTACAGGTGCTAGGGCCAAGTATTTCCCCAATATAATTGCAAAGGGCGAAGAGCAGTGAGCAACTTGGTTAAGAGTTATTATCATCATTATGATTCCAGTTTTTTCCCCTCTGAGGATCAGCTGGAGTTTTTAAGAAAAAAAAAGTATAGAAACATATTTTGTGACTCTTCTAAAAAAAACCTTCTACAACTCAGACAACTGCTTTCTCTCCCAAATTGGCAAATGACATATATAAAACATACTTAAGTAGATATGTATGGTTTTTTTGAGAGTCTAACATAATTATAATGGTTTATGTTATCTGATGGAAATATCTGTGAAATAACCTATTATCTTGATCTAATGTGAACTTTTGCATTCAAGATTTAAAAAAAAAAAAAAAATCAACAAAAGCCAACACACTGTTACATTTAGAGACTGAACATTAAATTGAAAATACAATATTCTTTTCACCAAAATAGACCAAGAACTGAAGAAACAATAATAATTTCCTACCTAAATTAATTTCTCAAATACCTGCTCCTGCATAAGTGTTGACAGCAAAAGTGTGCAAGGAAGAGCAATGTTTCATATCTGCCTTCACAGTCTCTCTGCAGTCTTAATATGTTAATTTTCAAAACTTTTTTTATTTTTCTGCACACTGTCTTCACAGATAAGCATCAAATTTTGTTCTTCATCACCACTTTCATCCCCCTCAGAAATGCTGAATGGGAGAAAACTCTGACTCTTAACTTCCATGAGAAATCCAGAAGGAAAACTGTGGCAGACATAGGAATGAAATCCACACTTTTCAACCTCACAATCATCAGTAGATAGGATTTAATCACTGGAAAAAAGCACTGGACCTCCTGTGTTATACACTGGTAGCAGTGACTAAACTACAGGGGAGGGAATACCAAAGAGACAGTAAAGGAACGGTTATTAAGCCTTCATTAGCTCTGTTGTTCTCTCCAAAAGTACAGTGACTTATAAATACTAAAGGTGCTTTTAATACCTTAAAGTGACACATGAACGTTCTACCTTCAGAAGCTGAAACTGTATTTTGAATAAAAACATCATAAGATTTTACAAAGAAGAGCTCCTCTATTTCTACGGCACTAGCATATCTGAAAAATTTCAATCAGGCTTCAGATCACACTATGCTACTACAACAGTCTTGGCAAGCTTTTTGTAATGACCTTGTAGAAAAGGTGGAATATGACAAGCTTTTATTTTTACATGTCTCAGGGGTGAAAGCTTACAACCATAAATAAATGCTCCTCCAAACTACTGTGAGTTATCCCGGCTCTACACTGGATTCACACTTTCAAGATCTATACACTTCCACTAGTTTTTAAATTTTGCCATAATGTTGCAGCCATACAATACCTTGAGTTATGCATCCCTCAATAAAGAAAACTGCAACAGCAGAGCTAATACCTGACTGATGCCAATAACTGAATAGCTCAGGAATTTGTGAAGATAATGCAAATAAGACAGATAGCAGTGTTTGTGTCTCCTCTCTGTGCATTTATCTCCTCCTGTTCCTAACATGGACAGATGTTGCTACTCTGTGTTACTGGCTTGACTCTATGGTAATTTTACCTTGAATGAGACATATGCTTGTCTAATTACATGTTCTGAAGAAAGGACCTAAAGTGGTGGGTTTAGACCCTGTAGGTCTTCCAACTGTGTTAACCAATTCTGGTCAACACAATTTATCTTGGTTTGTATGGTTTTCAGTCCAAACAATGGAATTCATGAAACCTATTATTTATCAATATTATTTACAAATGCTTATGTAGAGCAACACAATAAACTTTACCATATGCTGTAAGAAAATCTAAGAGATGGTTGGGTAGGACATGACCATTGATGGAAATCTGATGAAGTCCAGAGAAACAAATTGATTCCCAACTAAAAGATAAAATGAGTCATTGCACAACTACCCAAGCAATAACAGAGTATATTTGCACAACATCCTTCACATGATCCCTCCTGATTTAAACTTCAAATAAGCTGATACCAATTTCATTGACATAATGAGAACAAACAAAATAAATCAAGTGAACAAAGTCCAGAGTGATCTTTGCCTCCTGGATAAGATGCATTTAGACAGTGCATCAACTACTACGATGATTTATCTTAGAGACTAAGATGTATGTTTTAAGCAGCATTGTTAAAGCTAAATTTAATCTTATGTTTAAAGAAGGAGTTTAAATCAGTCTCCTCTTTTAAATGTAAGGCAGAAACAACAGACCTCTGCATTTGTAGAGGAACTGACTGAAAGAAAAAAATGTTTAACCCTGGAACTCAAAGACAAATTTCTTTGGGATATGGGTGCAGCACAAGTAAAGAAAAAGAGGCATCTCAAAAATCTCCTGGATATTCAACAGGCTAAAAAAATAGTACAGTAAACTTGTGAAGCAAGTAAAATAGAGGTAAAGGCATTTAATGTACTTAAAAGTGTAATATTAAAATAGAAGAAAAGTTTGAAGATATCTTCCATCAATAGGACTTCCTCTAGAAACCAGTTGTGGAGAGAGAATACAGTGTTGTGTATATAGAGACTGAATGGGTACAAAAGTAGTACTTCGTCAGGAGAAGTAGTGGGACTATGATATGAAGGTTATTTCCCACTAAGAAAAATTAAAAATAGAGTCAAATAGCTAAGATGGGGGAAAGGAGCATGGCAGAAACAGCTACCAAAACAACACATTTTTATATAGATTGGATAGTACAAATTCTATAAAGTTAAGACAGTTACATCTTTCCCCAAACAGCCTCCTCTTAGGGATTTGGAATCTTCTTGGAAATGTTACTATTTCCAATCTGTTGGCCTCAGGAGTCTTAGGAACAGGAAGGAATGTTGTCCTTCTTAACACGCACTTTTCCCCTACTACAACAGCCTTTACATTTTTATTTTTTTTTTTTTAGTAGGAGGTTGCCATATTCATCCTCATTATTCCCAACTAAAAAAAAAACAACAAATTAAAAAACCAAATGCAACAACAACAACAAAATCCCAAACCTCACCATGAAACAAACACAAAAGCCAACA
Source organism: Corapipo altera (assembly GCF_003945725.1). Lineage (NCBI taxonomy): Eukaryota > Metazoa > Chordata > Aves > Passeriformes > Pipridae > Corapipo > Corapipo altera. The sequence goes on along the minus strand of NW_020884934.1, from coordinate 1,779,817 downwards.
ACTTCCACAACTAAAATCACCAGAAATTCCAATTTGCATTTGGAAGGGTTATGAAACCAAGTGCCTTACTACATGAGCTTTGGGATAGCTCTGGAAATAACTTTTTAACAGTAGATGTCACAGAACGTATCAAAGAAATGAAAATGAGGAGCACAGAACTCCTGTCCTCAAATAATTACATTCAAATGAAGACACTTGGTCCCTCTCTTTCGCTTGCTGACTGAAAATTGGCACATCATTAGCAGATCTGGTAGGACCACAGAGCCTGGAAACCATTGTTAACTGCTGCCAGAAGATATTTGCAATAATATTGCCCCAAAATGTCACAATGGTCCTTCTTAAAGGGTCAATATTTATGCACTGAAACAATTCTGATAGTTTGAGATTTTTCAGGTGGCATCTTCATTTCTACTTCATCAAATTAAGAGCCATAAACGACCATTTTCATGTTTCATTTTAGCCCCTACCCTTTAAAATCCTTATGAACTAGACTTCTTGGAAATGTCACAAGTATTCTGTCCAAAACATGACTGTGCTGTGGCAGCACCTGCTCAAAGTAGTCCAAAGCAAGATCCATCCTTCTACGCAAAATCCAAGTATCTGCCCTTTCTGGAGAACATAAAACAATCTCATGCAGTTTCTTCTAGGCAATGGAAAGTCTAAGAAAGAAAACCACGGTAAAACAAAACAATCATTGTGTGAATCTATCCTGGAGCTGTGAAATCCTTAAGATACTTCAGTTTGACTGGAAGGCTCTGAGCAATCAGATTTAAGAGGGTTTTACTTATTCAGTAGTTAGGTCTAGATGACCTGCAGACCAAATGACCTTCCGACCTAAATTGATTCTAAGTGCCACAAAGCAAGGATAAAGTAGAGAGTTCAAGAGCTGCTTTACAGCACTTAATACAAGCAGTCTTCAATAAAGTCTAAGAAAATACTTGAAAGGAAATAGCATTGAATGCAATGTTTGAGAGCTAGGGCTCTAGTGTTCTCCTTACAGACAATCCCACGAGGAGGGGGAGGGAAGAGGGAGACCAGCAGTTTTCCCATGCTAACAGTGCACAAACAAAAGACAGCTGCTCCCACAGAATATCACCTTCTAATGAGCTCAGGAAAACCTCAGATCTCAGGGCAGGCGTGAGCCCCAGCTGCACCTCGCTGAAAATGGCAGCACAAATTCCAGACTTTCAGAAGGGAAAGATGAAGATCCATAAATAAGATCATAGACATATAAGAGTGCCGGATTACATACTATAAGTACCAAAAGTGAGATTCCTTCTGAGAATTCTCTCAGCTGTGAATTGATGTTTCTGATGCCATGTTAGACACCTGTTTGCCTGTTAAGTGTGATACTTTAAAAGGATGAACAGAACCTTCTTTAACACTTAGACAGCAACAAGAAAAGCAGTAAGACATCATTTACTTTATGTCTTCCACCACAGGAGATTATAAAATAGGTCCTAATCTTTAGTTAAAAGATAGAACTATTGCAGGACTGAATTCCTTGTGGGTATTGGGTACCTTCATCACAGGGCTGTTCAGCATCAAAGGAAGAGCTGAAGACTTCTTGAAGGCACTGTGCAACTGAGCTCCAAAGATAATGCACATCACAGTGTCAAGCCCAGTTTACCAAATATAGCTTCAGTTGTGTATTCAACATTTGTGTGCACTTCTGAACTAAGAGTGTGTTAATGTCCACAGATGAGTGGGGCCCATGAGTAATTCTGACTCATTCTATAACTCCAGTGCCTCCAGGGCAGTTTCTGTTTGAATGGTAATATATGAGTAGGTGAAGTGATCACTGAATATGGATGAGATTGTGCTTATTTGTGCTGAAAATTTGCTTCTGTGGATGTGTTTTGGTTTTGCTTTTTTTTTCTTTTTTTGTTAATTATGAAGGTCCTAAAGTCTTGACCCATTGTTTTACAGCATCACAGCTGAATATATAACAGTACAGAAAAGAGTAAAGCAAATTTCAAAGCATGCATAGGCGAATACATGAACTCAATTTTATTCACTCCCCTCACTCATGACATTCAATGCATGCAAAGTTTCTGAGGAAAAAAAAAGCCATGCAAGGGTTTAAAAAAAAAATAAATCTGATCTGTATTTTAGTTATTGATTTAATTATACTAATACATTAACACCATCAATTGGCTGGTTTTGCTGATTATCTTTATTGTTCCACATCTTAAGCTAAGCAATGTATATAACTAAACTTTACAAACATCCTGAGTATGAGATTTAACTTTCAAAATACATGTAAACATGCATAGATGTTTGCCTTAAAACCTGATGTTTAATTATCAGAAAACTCAATTTTATCTGACAGAAATAACAGAAAAAAATTACATTTTCACGCTTTTCTATGAAAATATATGTTCATACATATAAATACATTTTCATACATATATATACACAAGCATGTATGGATTTATATGTATATGTAAGTTGAAATACACCTCTCAGGTTACATTTGCTACATCACTGCTTCGTTGAAATTCAGGAAACGGTTTACAGCACTGCTGACCTTACATGATTAGTTCTGAAAGGTTTTTTTCTTTGTCACACTGATTTGTGGCAATCACCTTGCTGCTCTGAAGTCATGAATCTCTGTAGGTATTATAGCATGCCTTTCTATATATTGGTATGCTATCAGAAACAGGGATGATCATTTATACTGGTGTGAAGAGACAGGGAATGCTTAGGAGACATTTAGGAGTTCATTGTTCTCTGTTCAGATATTTATGATGATGATTAGAGATAAAAAATAAAAATTACGTTTACATATTTATGAGCATTTTTATGCAATATCTTCATTTCGATTAAAATGCCATAAATATCCCTGCATTGCTATAATGCAAGCCAGAAATCTAACTACAATGCACTTGGTTTTATCTTTGTTCTAAAAACTTCCTAAATTAAAGCAATGAACAAAATACAGCATGAGCAGTGTTGACTGATAAAAACAATGAAAACAGTCTGCACTTAGGTGCAATTACAAAATCGTAAAGAACTAATCTATCATACGATAAGACCTAAAGATATTTTTCTTTGAGAAGCAGAAACAACCTTGTGGGAAAATGCGTGGGCTGCAGAACCATGCAATAAAAATTGAAGAGTGCAGGCAGAAACTCACCTCTAGCTTTGTTCTTTGTAGCAGCCACTGGAAGCAAGGAAAAGATTGCACAAGAAGAAGAGAACAAAGATAGATTAGACAGAAGTTTGAGCAGGTAAGAATACAGAGAAACTTTATCACTATTGATTCAAAGCTAACAAACACAGTTTCTAGGATTATTTGACCTATTTATTAGAGACACTGCAGTGTTATGAGATAGCTCAGATCTATGATTCTGTCAGAAACCCTGTGTTGAAAACTTAGAAAATATATCAGAACACGCACTCAAAAAGCACATCAAGGAGAGCAGAAAAATCATGGACCGTTAATCACAAGCAGGTGAGAACATATGTGCACACATTTGTGAATTCTAAAACTTACAGCATGATTTGCCCAGCCAAAAGTGCATTCTGAAGTACACTCCAATGATTTATAACCTATGTTATATGATCATTGTTTTTCTTCATTAAAGGCTGTATTTTCAGATTGTTCTTGCACCAATGGAGCACGCAAAGCAAAAGGGGCAGACAATATTTTAATGAACAGTGACCAGCGTTCAAACTCAGAGAAAAAGGGAGAGACACTAAAGCCTTCCTTGAGTATCCTGAAATCACACAGTTTCATGCTGTTAACTGTGTATGCCCAACAAGGTAAGAAAAACATGAGTAGCAGCTTAAAATGTTCCACTAACCTCTGACCTACTACCAAAATAAATAGAATCATTATTTTCTGTTTTCTGAGGCTCATAGATAATGCTGTTGATAATCCGGACCCAAAGTTAGAATGGAATCACTCTGTTAGCTAAATTACACAAAAAAGTACTATCCACAACTGCCTAAACTATCAAGTGCACTCTGAAAAGGCTTTCATTCAAGAGCATCTCCAGGAAAAAAAAGGTACCTCAGAAAAGAAACCCAATGCAATTCCTCTTCTGCTGGCCCTTCTTGTAACACAGAACTACATTAACAAGTCAAAGGCAGCTACACTTGTGACCAAAAGGCACAAAAGAAAAGGAGAAAGACCCAATTTCCCTTCTGCTCTATTTGCTTATCTTGTTCATACCTAGAGGAGTTTGTTTAGTTGGTTGGTTTGGTTTTGGTTATGGGTTTGTTTAGTTTTTTATTTATTTAATTTTTTGTTTGTTTGTTTTATTTTGGTTTGATTTGGGCTTTTTTGGTCTGCTGTTCTACCAATCAGTCTTTACTAAGACAAAAAAGGAGACATAGCAGTGAAGGCCAATTTGCCATATATATGAAGAAATTGCTGGAAAACTGAGACATTTAACAAAAAATATCAGTTTTCCAGATATTAATTTTTTTTCTACACTGATCTCTCCTTTGCTTCCAGGTGCACCATGCCCAATTGACATAATTCTCCTGGCAGTGAAAACAAAAAAAAAAAAGCAGTCTCATGATGTCTACACTCAGCATTACTTCATGAAACAGCTCTGCTTTGGGGAGGTACAATGAGTGCAGATGCTCCTGCAGAGCTCTTTCCATAAGGCTATTTAACAAGACATATTCACCTGCAAAAGTGCCTGTAAATCTTACATATGCTAAAAATTGCTTGTGCAGTAAACAAAATTAATGGTGCCGTTCTAATTTCATAAGAAGTGAACGGTTTCTCCTTCATGCAAATATAAGTTGATAATGAATGCACCGAGTTCATCAACCTGTTCATTTTCTCACGCTTCCCCTTCTTTTTCAGCCCTGAGAATTACATCCACATGAATGCATTATCACTTCTAGTCAGATTACTCATACAAACTCAACAAAGGTCTGGAGGAAATACTATCTCCCCCTCCCCACAGGAAATTTAAAAGGAACAGGAGACTTTATACTTACTTAATCTCAATAAAAAAGATATATGTGTGAGTGTGGATATGTAAATACGTACATTATAATACATATGTACTTGAATTCTTCAGAATAAATATATATACACACATATGCATATGGAAATGATATAATCTGTGTATGGGTACATATATATATATGTATATTAGAAGAATCCATGCATTCTATGATTAGACAGCTTTATTTTGAAGCGTGTGCACTAGACAGAGCATTATTACCTATCATATATCAGTAAATAAAGAAAAGATATAAATGAGATTGTACATTATAATTGGAAGTAGGGCAGGTTACTAGGCTTGTTAGGCCAATTATAACTCTCTGCAAATCCACTAATAGAGCACTAGATGACAGTAACCTTCTTAAAAATGTCATGTTCAATACTTGTAAGTTTTTCCACTGACAGCATGGTCCAATTACAAGTCAATTCGTAAAGTTCAAATGGCACAACAGCCAAATTAGCTGAAAATGGTCTTTCAAAATATAATTCTGCCTACTGCAGGCAACTAACTGGAGCTGTGTCCATCAACAACCCATCTTTTTGATACCTAGCATGAGGGAAAATTCCCTTTCACTGTTATCACAGAGGTAGGTATTTCTCTTTCCAAAGGCAAAAAAAAAAAAATTCTATCTTCCCTCTTCGCTCTCCTTGTCATTCTGTGTAAAGAGAATACAGCTTTCAGCTATATCCATTATGTTTGAAAATTTTTATCTACTTATCATCATTACATGAAAAGTCATAGAAGACAAGCGTAGATAAACGTTTCAAACGAGCATCAGCAAGACCAAAATTTAGCAGAGGGAAGGTGAGATCTTGGTTAGAGCACCAGATGTGGGATAACTCAGCTTTTTATGCCACAAAAATCAGTGACAAAAGACCTGTGAGTTTTAACAAACAACGTTACAGTCAAAGGACCCACTTTTGCTTTAAGTCATCAGCAAGGCAGTTGATTTCTCTGCATTTCACGTAACACATTCTCTTTCTCCCCACCTAGACTTCCTTGCTTGCTGATTAAAGAGACAAAGTCTTCAAGGCAGTGAGTCTCTCCTGAAGGTAGTACACTTGTAGGACATTGATTTGAAATTTCTGTAACACAAGTAAAATGGTTTAGGGCTGGCCATTTTGGGGTACAATGTAACCTAAATATTAGGATTTGCTGTATATGGATGGTACATGTTTTATTTAGCTAAATTAACAAGACCAGCAGTAAATGGATAAAAAGGAAAGGAAATTACTTCTGGTACTTCTGTATGTTCAGGGATTTCTGTAAAAACCATTTATAAGGGTGTTTTTCTTTAGTTACTCTGTCTTGTCTTCCTTAGGAAATTGATTCTGGACAGGGAGACATACCACAGAAAAGTGTGAACAATGACCTTTGTTGGAATTTAAGGAAAATTTTAAAGACCAGAGAAGAAAGAAAGACAAAGTGGGAAGAAAAGACCATATTTTCAGAAGTCAGGTTGAAAGGCATGACAGAGCTACTAGATTTCTAGGTAAGGTTGAGAAATAAATCTCTTCTACTTTCTCTATCAAGATTAAACTGCACTGTATTTTCTGAAGGCTCTTCTGGTCATAGGATATGTAAAACAAAAAGGTTGGAAAGGTCTGTAGAGCGAGGGGATCACAGAACAGCAAGAAGTCAAGGTCAGAGATCTCAGGGGAGTCCACTATGAGAGATCCAGAAAGGAGAGGACAACCATCCCAGGTGCTCAGCCGTGGCAGTTAATTTTCACAGAACTAAGGCTTTTAGGGCATTTTCAAATCAGAAAAGCAATTCTGTTGTAGCTGTGCTGCTGAAACAATGTTTTTTAAAAATCACTGCCTGAACATAAAAAGCTAGATTCAAATTTCAAAGCCCCTAATATACCCTTGCTCTCAAATATCAATAATATATTGTGCTTTATTTTCTGTGATATATCTTTCTGACTTCTTGCTTTTTGTATGCCAACAATTGTTAAATTACATTCTTTGATAAATGGTGGCTACAAGTTGTTCAATCTTTTCTCCACACTCAGCTGTCTCTACAATGTTCAATTTTGTGGACATTTTTAGACAGATTTGATATAGCATTTATTTTATTTTTCTCTTATATGTGATTTATTATTCAATTTGGGGTTTTGTCTTCTGTCTTTGGAAAAACCTGCATCTTTCCAATTACTTCAATAGCTCAATAAAAATAAAAAAAGGGAAAAAGTATTTCCCCCTGATATCCAGCTTACTTAACCTTTTATTTCAAAAGGAGAAAGAAAAAGGAAAGTGAAAGGTTTGAGGTCAGTCTTGTTTTCATTTCACCTATTCCATGCACTAAGAACTCAGACAGAGGAAAAACCAGTCTAAGATCTAAATGCTGTAATGACTGTATTCAAGAAAAGAAACAATATGAAAGTCACATTGCACATAATGTCACATAAAGCACATTGCATTGATTTTCTCCTGAATACAGTAATGTACATTTCCAGCAAATCTGGAGGTCCTCTCATCTTCAATAAAAAATTAAGGCACCGACAGTCTACAGGATGGATGTATTTAGTTATCTGTATTTTTGCTTCAGTCTTAAAACCTTTTGTGATCGTGGAACGTGAAAAATGACCAGAGAAGCAGCACAGAGAAATACCTCCCACCCCCACAGGAAACTCCACAAACACCCAGACAACCCTGCTCCCCAACACACCCAATATATAATGCATATAATGCAGATTTTTGGTTTTCTGAAAAAAGGTCATTATTTTTACATTACCTAAATTTAGAATTTTCTCTTTAATTTTAGGGTGATGATGACAAGAACATTTTTTTTTCCCCTTTGGGTAGACTGATGGATTATCACTGATCATTTAGGTCACCTAAATGCCAACTCTAATTCTCTGACTGGAAAAGCTCCTTTGTGTGACAGAAGGTTTAGTAGGATCATTTTCTCCAGAAAATAATGCAAATTATTAGGTTGCCACAGACTAGAGACCTATTCAAAGCAAGGATACCAGTGCTATAATTCATCATGCTTTTCCCCCTCTTTTTCAAAACCAACATTTTCCAAAAGCCACTGAAGGAAAAAAAACCCACTACCATCACTTGAAATTCTTGGTGGGAATTTTGAGTCTCCTGCATTCAGGAAGACATTGCTCCCAAGACTTAGAAGAGTGGCTGACAGATGACAGAGAAATCTGAGATTTTAAGAGTTCTTTTAGTTTTGGATACAGTGTAAAAAACCTAGATACATTGTCACAGATAAATTTGTTCGCTTCTGGTTTTCTAATCTCTCATATGATTGCCTTTATTGCTATACCTTTGCATTTCATAATGAATATTCTTTTTTATACATAAGTTCTGCACACTCTTCTCATGGAGATTTCTAAAACATCAGTTAGTGGTATTTGCAGATATAATCAGAATCCAGATATTCCTAGATAAGTTTTCCTCTCTGTATTTATATAACCATTAAAAATCTGTGCATTCGTGCACACGTAATTAAATGGAGTCGAAACATATGACCTTCTATTATTCTATTTATTCTATATTCTATCTTTGCATCATTCTAACCACAACACAAGTTCCTAAAATGACATCAGCTAATTTCTCTCAGAAAGAGAGAAATTTCACTTACTCAACTCATCGATTGATCTTCAAAAAAACCAAGAACTTTTTTGGTTCTGAGAATTTAACGCATTTTTTCCCTCAGGGTTCAGGAGAAAAACTACAAATGAAGTGAAATGCAACAACAGTATGTGATTCTGCCATGACAAAAATTGATATTTTTTTAATCACAGTTTAACATTAAATGTATAAAATATAATGTATATTGAATATATGGTATATAGTAGAGATTACGTGTGTATATAGTAATTTGTAATAATTTTTCCTCTTAGAACGTAAAATACAGTCTTGAAGATAGAACTGAAAAAGGGACAAAAATGCTAATTTGGAAGGGTTTATGAAGAGGTCAGCTACTGCATCCTCTGGGCTTGAAGCATCATGAGTTATCTTTGGGCCTCTCCTAACAGATTGACAAACATATTGTTAAAATATGTGGTGATGGGGACTTCAAAAGCTCTCCAGGTAATCTCTTTCAGTGCACAGTTGTCCTCTTAATGGTGAATTGTTTTGCTGACATACAACCTAACCATCCCATGTAGGAGATTAGCTCAATTACTTAACCCTTCTCATACCTTCCATGAGTAGAAACAATAGAACACAAACCTCTTTAACACAACTCTTTGCAAATTAGAACTTTTAACTCTTCTGTGCCTAAAAAATCACATTCTTTCACTTCCTTAATATAACGTTTTTCAACTTCCACTTTATTGTCTTCCTCAGTTTTAAAACTGACGAGATTATCGCATGCAGCGACTTTTATTATGTGGTACTAATCACAAAATATTGAAAAACACGCAGCTCCATTTTCTTTCTGAAAAGTAGACTCTAAGTATAGTAATTTTGTTCTCAATACTCATTACAGCTGGCATGATGGGGATCAGCAGAAGCATCTTACAATCCAAACATCACTAGAGTTCAGGGTTCCAGCTGTAGCTGATCCACATCAGCAGCTGGAAACACGTCACACTATATGACTGTATAGTGAAAATAGAAGATGAGTATAATCATACCCTAAAGGCTCCTCTTAAAGGCATTGAGCTAACATGATTTGCCTGTCCCAAAATGCCAACTTTATGCATGTTGTAATACAGCTGGACATGTAACTTCTACAAGCAATGCAAGTTGCAAGTAAGCAATTTTATCATAAGCTGGGTTTCCATAAATCATCACAGAAATTTCACTTGCAGATAAATAATACAGTTGATAAACAAGAGTAAATACAATTTTTATATTCTGTTTTATCAAGGTAACAATGTTTTAAGAAGTCTGTATAAAGGCAACTCTGGAGTTGCAGAATAAAGAACTCTGCAAGGCCATAAGCGTGGTTCTGTCAGGCAGAAATGCAAGTACTCAGTTCAGCCCTCAGATCTATTTTGGAGATATTCTAAAACTTAAAACAAATATTTGAAAAACTTTGATATTTATTCATTCAGCATCCCGGACAAGCTATCAGAATCGTTCATCACACAGAACGTGCACGCACACATACTTGCCCAACTTCTGTGTGTGTCAGGTCTCCAGCACAAACAGGAAGGAAAAGATCCTACTTGGAAACACTTAGCAAACTATTTAGCCACAAATTGGCTGTCATCGTGTGACTGTGATCGGGCAGAAGCAGCTGTAAAGCAGTAAGCTTGTGTTTCTTTTCAAATCTGCAGATCAATCCATGAAAAACACCTCAAACTACGCCTTGTCCATTTTGCTCAACCCAGGAGCAACCTCTGACATTCATGTCTCATGTCAGGTTATTGGTTTGTTTTTTTTTTTTTTTTGCTAATGTATATGCTATCTGACATTATTACAAACAGAAAATTCCTCAGTCTGCTGTGCTTATACACATTAGTTTCTAGTCACAATTCACAGGTTTGATAACCCACAAAGGGCTAATGGTTCCTGTGTTTGAAAATAGACAATCTGCATGAAATCAAAAATATTGTAATCCAGAGCAAGGAGCTTGTTAGACAAACAGACATGGTTCTCCTTATGTTACCTCTACTTACAATTAAATCATCTACTGTAAGCCCTAAGAAGGTTTTGAAAAGGTAACTGGTTTGTAATTGCATGGTACTTTCCCTATTATTTATTTTTCCTCCTTTTTTTAAATATCACAGCCCTTGGTATCTCTATATAAGAAGTGGTACATCACAACCATAATAGATCATCCCTATGAAATACTTTCTTAACAAGGTTAAACTATGTATTAAGGGCCACTGGGGTAGCAGCAATTGAAACATGTGGAAAGCAGCACATCTTTGAAAGGACAGAGAAATAAAACCTTAAACAGAAAAATAAGATTATTTTTTTTAATACCCAAATATTATCAGTTCATACTTTTCCAGATACTGAGAGACAAACTTGGGTAACTGACAATAGTGATGAAAAAAACCACCATATTAATTCAGTGCAGAGCTCAAACACTTGGATTTTCTTAGGTTTAAATGAACATCAGTACCTATGTTCTAAACCTAAGCACTTCTTCAGCTAGAGAATGGGAATTTCAGGTGTAATAGCAAACCAACCACAGTATTTTATTAAGACCCCCAAACACCAAAATAAAGCTTACACCAAAATAGTACTGTCTCACTCAAACAATTCAGCTTCAAACACATACTTAGTCATTTATTCTCAGAAACATGGTAGGAAGACACATGACATTCCATACGATTTATTTATAGCATCTATCCCAGTTTGGATAATGGGGGAGTTAAGGCAAATCTTTCAGCCCTATCATATGGCTACCAGTGAAGTAATATTAAAACACAACTTTTGCATTTTTTAATGTCATTTACTGCTGTTTTTTCTGTATTTTTCTGACAGTTCAAGGATAAACTAAAGGAAAAAAAAAACCCATTAAGACTGTGTACTGTGCCCAAAGTTCAAATATTTGACTGCAATTTGTCATTTGCTATTAATAATCATACAAAAAAAGGCTAACTACTATTTTTTATTTTATATCTGGCTTTCAACAAAGGAGTCCAGTGCTGGAAAAAGAAAAGACTCAGTGCCACTCCATGTTGTCAGCCAATATCAAATTTGATGCCTACTAGTGCTGTTAACATGAAAAGCTGCGTTGGCAAGACTTACTAAATAAGACTTCTTATTGTAACTTGAGTGAGACACATAAATAGGGAACTATTTTTATAAGAATGCACTGTTTAGAGATAAATTTCATCCTTACTCTAAATTTTTTTGATCTAACACCATCTTTCACTGTATATCTGAAACTTTACCTCACTATATGCATTAATTTAACAATCTAGTCATATTAAAAAGAACAATTTCATTTCCTGTATATAGTTATCTTCTGCTGTGGTTTTAAATATATATATATGTGTTGAACATGTAAACAAATACAGTTAAAATAATCAGGTATCCTAGAACTTTCCCACAGTTACAAGAAATAGAACTGAAAATTCACACATTAAAGCAACTCACAATTCTAGACTAAAGATTTTACATCCACCCCCACTCTCTCCTTGTGTAAAAAAACACAAGACAATAATTCTATATGAGATTAAGACTGGAGGGATGAAAACCAAGAATCTACAATCATGTACCCAGATATTCAGAATTTGTAAACTCATAAAACAGCCACTAAGTTTTTCAGGCCGGAAAGAAAGCAATATTAAATTTAGAATTTAAAACACTGTTTAAAAGGTTTAAAAATGAACGTTTCAAAAAAGCTATAATTGTTTCAAATATTATACTCTTTATACTGCCATGAGTCCCAGTTTTGTTTGATCTGAGCATTCAATGCATTTCTATTCTTCCTTGAATTATATTGCCACTGTGCTGAAATCATTTTTAGGCAAGATTAATTTAAGACTTTATCTATGCTTATAGCAGCTGTCATTAGTCCTGGCTCTCCATATCACACTCAGGTTACTACATGCAGTTGTAGGCCTAAAGTGTTGGCATTTAAAAAGTTGGAAGCACTGTCTGTGAAGGAATATTCTATCTGGAAGCTTTTTGCAGCAATGAAATAAAAAAAAAATTATTACTGGGCACTAAGCTGATGGGTTGAAAAGTTCTGCTTAGGTGGTTAGCAATCATAATTAGAAAACTACATTGATATTAAAACTCTCTTTAGATTGCACTCCATCTGAATGAGTTTCAGGAGTGGCTCACACCTTGCCAGCCTAACCAGACCATCCACAGACTGCTGACATGAGCTGTTGAGGTGATTTGTCACAGCTTTGTTCCACGCTGGGGCCTTTTACCATGTGCCCTTTGGCTGTACATGTTGGTCATCCCTCAAAACCAGACCAGATACATTTCATGAACATCTCTGTTCTGTCTCAGAGTCATCAAAATAAGGACTTATTATAGAACATCTTTAGCAGGGTCTGTAGACACAGTGAAAGTATAGTCAGCACATGCACCTGGCAAACAGACACAGTGACAGTGGTACACGGATCACTGTAGAGGCAGAGCCAAACAAAAGCTCCTGAGTGACTGCCAGAAATAGGTGAAGCAAGGAAAACAACATTCGGCAAGTTCTGCTGCTTTGGTGGCATGAAAACAAGAAGGCTGAAGCATTGTGGTTCATAGGTAGCACAGGATCTTTAAAAACTGAGCCTAGGAGAGGTAGCAAGTTCACATATATATTAGGATTAACTGAAAATTTTATATGACAAAAGAAGAAGTTCTTCAAAGTCAGCAAGAAAAATTAAAAAAAGAACAGTGAGGTAAAAAAGATTAAGGCAGAGAGAAGGGGGAAAATAAACCAAGGGTAACTGAAAAGAGAGGGAGAAGATTAAACTCAAAATCAGGATCAGGTAGCTCAGAGAACCAGATGTGTATGAGACATACTACTAGAGAAATCTTAAAATTTTGAACTCCAGTTATCTGCACTTTCAGATAACATTTCAATATTGAATAAATATAAGAGGGACAGGGGCACTCTCTGCTGGGTTAAGAAGTGGCTGATGGTCAGGCCCAGAGAGTGGTGGGGAACAGGGCTGCATCCAGTTGGGATCCGGTCACCAGTGGTGTCCCTCAGGGATCAGTGCTGGGCCCAGTCCTGTTTAATGTCTTTATTGATGATCTGGATGAGGCGATCGAGTCCACCATTAGCAAATTTGCAGATGACACCTAGTTGGGGGTGTGTTGATCTGCTGGAAGGCAGGAGGGCTCTGCAGAGGGACCTGGACAAGTTGGAGAGTTAGGCTGATGCCAACGGGATGAGGTTCAACAAGGCCAAGTGCCGGGTCCTGCACTTTGGCCACAACAACCCCCTGCAGCGCTACAGGCTGGGGACAGAGTGGCTGGAGAACAGCCAGGCAGAAAGGGACCTGGGAGTGCTGATTGACAGGAGATTGAACATGAGCCAGCATTGTGCTCAGGTGGCCAAGAAGGCCAATGGTATCCTGGTCTGTATCAGGAACAGTGAGGCCAACAGGGGAAGTGATTCTTCCCCGGTACTCAGCACTGGTGAGACCACCCCTGGAGTGCTGTGTCCAGTTCTGAGCCCCTCAGTTCAGGAAAGATATGGACAGGCTGGAGCAGGTCCAGAGAAGAGCAACGAGGCTGGGGAAAGGACTGGAGCACAAGTCCTATGAGGAGAGGCTGAGGGAGTTGGGGCTGTTCAGCCTGGAGAAGAGGAGGCTCACGGGAGACCTCCTCACTCTCTACAACTCCCTGACAGGAGGTTGTAGCCAGGTGGGGATTGGTCTCTTCTCCCAGGAACCAGCAGTAGGACAAGAAGGCTCAATCTTAAACTGTGCCAGGGGAGATTTAGGTTGAATATTAGGAAGAAATTCTTTACAGAGAGAGTGATCAGCCATTGGAATGGGCTGCCCAGGGAGGTGGTGGATTCTCCGTCTCTAGAGGTTTTTAAGATGAGACTGGATGTGGCATCAGTGCCATGGGCTGGGAACCACGGCAGTGTGGGATCAAGGGGTGGATTTGGTGATCTTGGAAGTCTTTTCCAACCTGGTCAATTTTACTATTCTATGATTTGATATAGCATATAAGGAGATTGGCTTGACTCTACAATAACTGTAAATGAATAATTAGCATAATAACACAACTGGAAAATCTTCATATCTTATTAACAATTACTTCCTTACTATCATTACGATAGTCTCTACCTGTGCTCCTTCCTTCTAACACTGCCACAAGTTTGTTGCATTACTCACCTTAAAAACCAAACAACTCTCTTTTCTTATATATGGCAAATAAGCACTTTTCTTGCACTTTTAGTTTCTCATATTTATTTTTCCTTTCACTTCAGTGAAAATACTCCCTGTATTCAAAATAATGTAAATGTATACCTATTTTTAGAGAATATATGAATATGATACATGTAATATTTTATATTATATATATTGTTACTATACTGTCTTAATCTATTTTCTATATGATAGCCACAGACTACGTTATATAAATTTATTAATTCAATATCCCTCGTTTTATATAATATATATAAACCATATATAATTATATATTATATATAAATATATATTAGATATAATATATATAATAACATCAATTATTATACTCTATAGAAGAGTATAAAGCAATCTATGTATGATATTTAAAGTGTGTGTGTCTACACATATATTACAGCCTGTAAAATATAATGTATTTGGGTACATTTGGACAACAATGAATGAAATCAAGTTAGAGTAATGCATACAGTCAATTGAAAAATGAAAGATGATATCAGTTCCATGGAATACTTTAGAGAAACTTTTGAAGAATATCACTTTAGGAAATTAAAGACTTTAAGTGTAGAGAGAGTGACTATTTACAGAAAATTATGTGATTCTTGGGGTAATCCTCTCAATTATGACTTATGAAGTAAAATATTCTTACTAGTCCTACAATGATAAACGTGTTATGGTAAAGAAACGATTTGTGAATCCTGTACATTTCTGAACTCTACAGTAACTGCATGTTGACTCCTCACAGCATTTTGATTCATAATGCAGGTTTTATAATGTCCTGGAAGAACATATACCAGACAAATTATTGCTCAAGGTATTCCTCAATAATGCAGCCTGGAACCCTCCTGAAAAACAAGCAACTCCCCCCCCCCTCCCCGAAATGGACCCCCTGCATGCCCTGGACACTAAACTAATCTGCAAGGCAAATAAACAAGTTACCACTGAGTATTTCAAATTAATTCCTTCACATTTCTGCCAACGTGCATCTTCTAGACAACATTATTACACAATTACAATGACCTAAAGAAGCACACAAACCCCCTGTATAGCAGAATGGTGCCTATATATAGTGTTTAGCTTTAATCACTGCTGGAAATGGAGGAAATATTTTGAAATACCACCTGTTTGTAGCACAAACACTGTGTAATAGAAGACACGAAGCAGAAAAAGGCAAAAAGGAGGGTGGTGTTGCTATTTTAATCTGGCTCTCAGTACGCAGCCCAGAGAGATTTGTAGTTCAGTGAAGGAGCACAGAACAAACTCCAGCTGTGAACATGTGCCCTGCAAGAGCCAACCAAGGCCCGTAGCAACTAACTGCGTGGCTCAGTAAATTATACAGGCATGTGCTTGCCTTGGACACCTCGTGGAGGCTGCCAAAGCAGAGGATAATAACAGAGCATCCACATTCTTATCCTAGGAAACCAAAGGAACGTTTCAGGACCATCCCTGAAAGGTTTATATATGCACCTCTTTCATATTCAGCACAACTTTTGCAGATTAGAAGAAGTTTGCACACGCAGTCAGTCACAGCATATACAGCAACTGGCAACGCAACTATGACTGCTCCTCCTTAAAAACCTCATAAGCCTTCTCTTCAAAGAGATTTATGAATAATGGGAACTAAATAATTCATGGCACTGCAGATCCAGCCCAAATAGCCTCTTCCTTTTTAAGGTTTCAGTTTGTGATCAAAAGCCTTCATCAGTCATGATAGTGGCATTTGTACTCAGTCCAAACAAGCTGTATTTGCATCTGAATGTTTTTCATTGAAATGAAAGACGTAATATGCAAGCCAAGTTCCAACTAAAAGGCATTTTATGCTGTTTAAATTCAGTCAAATTAAAGGCTGAATGCAACCTAAAAGGTCTACTCTCAGAACAGTAATTTGACACATCATAAATAAGACGCGTGTTTCTGTTACAGTGCCTCAGCACTTGTCTGAAAATTTTACACAGCATCTCAACAGTGCTGTCTCTCGAGGAATAACAGAGAAAAGTCTCACATACAAAGTAAAAAGGTAAACAGAAACCTAATGCACTGGCAGGTTTAACTTACTTTTTACACAGTTACATGAAACAACAGAATTATTTAGGCTGAAAAGACATTTGAGGTCATCAAGTCCAAACTTTAAAATCAAGTAGGTAAAAGCAGTTGCTCTGTGAAGGCAACACTAACATGAAAGAAATTGCCACTACATGTTTAAGCAAATAGATACACACCTTGTACATCAAACTCTCACCATGTTTGATTAATCCTATTGATTAATAAAGTGAGGATCATTCTTTGCCATGACCATTGCTCAGATTTACTACTACACTGAAAAGTACCCCGAGTCCCTCAAAAAATAACAAACAGAAGAAACCAGTCCATAAAGGTCTCAATTGTAGAAGGTGGTGCAGGAATTTCACGTCATAAAAAGAAAAAAAGTAGTAGGATTAGATTAAAATTCTTGTTCTTGCCAAGGGGAAATAAATACAACCGTCATAAATTGAGGTCAACACTAATTTTAAACAGGCTGTTAAGAACCTAAAATGCCCTTTTCTAATGAACCTTAGTGGGGATAAACAAGATAATTCTTTATAATTGTCATGGTGGTTTACTGTAAATCCCTTTTTCCTTTTTTTTTTTTAATTTTAAATTTTGTGAGAAAGTCTTCCTATTGTACTTAGCAATGACATGACCTGATGAAAGAAGAAAATTAGATATTATGAATGATCCCATATTGAAACACATCACAGGTGAGTATTTTTATTTCAAGTCCACCTAGGTTGGTTTTGTGTGTGTGTGTGATTCGTTGGTTTTTCTGATTTTTTAAAAAATAAACCAAACACATTAGTTTGCTTTGTAGAGATCAGAACCTCATTAATTAGTTATCCAAAGTATATTATATCGAGGTTTTAATTTTAAAGTCCTTAAATTTAGTAATTAGTGTATGCACCATACCTGAGAGACACTACGTTGATCCCAATGACACTCATATTAATTCATATATAATCCATTTAAATATTTAAGGAATGCACGATTTCAAAGTATTTCACTGATTTTGAAACGGAAAGAAGAGTTTATGTGAACAAATCGTAATAAAAAGAAGAGGAATGTACTGTAGGGCTCAAGGCTACTCCACAGTTACTCTACAGACCTCTCAGGAAAACAACAGGGAATGGTTTGTGTCAGACTAGCACAACACAGCACCAACACCCTGAATGCTAATGAGTAAAGCCAAGGAATAGTGCTGGAGCACCATATTTTGGAAGATGACACTGATGAGGGCAGATGTAGAAAAATGATTATCAACTTCAGACCCCTAGAGCAGCATGAATGAAATCACATCCTTGTGTTCTGGGAAATAAAACAGGCAACTTGGATATAAATAAAGGCAGCCTTTAATTATCTAAAAGTAAATTGGGAGCAGCCCGCGATAATTCAGAAGTGGCGTTATTATAGAACACAATGCAGAGTTAATTCAGAAATCAGTTTGTTCAAAAGCATCAACAGCTGGGTTTAATAATAGACACAATGAATCAGAAATGAAGAAAAGCTTGAGACAGAAGATTATTGAGCAATTTCAATCATATTATTGGATTTACAACTAAACAGTGGCAAAGAACCTGTATGCTAGAATTACTTAAGTAAAGAAAAACAATAATTTGGATTGATGAGCTGCAAGAGTGTCAAAAAATGGACTTTTACAACATTATTTTGTCCAGTTGTGTTTCAGAGATGGTTTTTTTATGCTTTTACCATGGCAAAAGGTAACTCACGTTCCTTCATTATTTTTAAAATAAAACAAAAGCTTTCTTGACAGAAGACCAATATATGATTTGAATGAAAAAAATGCTTTAGCACTAAAAAAGGTTTTAATTATACAATCCTATCTTCTAATATTTCTATTGATATTCAATAAGGTTTCCTTCTGCAAATTCTCTTGTAGTTTTTATAATTTTATAGTTTAGGCATATGATGGTTAAATTTCATTGCAATTGGGAAAGCATGGAAAGGGCATCATCAGACTATCAAATGACTCAAGTCACTACCACTGGCAAAGCAAAAATAGTGTCTGACTGCAAGTTTAGTTAAAATGACTGGGTAATTCATTAACGGAGTTATAAAACTGAACTTGGTAAAACACATGGTGAAATTTTACCTATAAAAAGGAAATATGCAAAACAAATGCTGTAGTGCCATAACTTGTTCATCATACACCAGAAATTAACAGCTCTAAGTTTTTTTATTTGTTTTGTCTGCTTTTTTAAGGGAAGACAATAAGGTTGTGTTGTTCAGGCAAATCCCAGCAACTTTTATAACTAGCCAGCTAAGTAGTAACCTTTTCAGCTAAAATTACACTTTAAAAAATGTTCTCTTGTACATATAGATTTTAATTGTCATCTTGGTTGAACTGGTAAGTGACATTCTGTGAAGAGGCAAGTAATAATAAGGTGAACAACAAACATTAGTATTCTGAATATATACATCAGGTCTGCCTAACAGAAAAGACAAACTATAAAAATCCCTAAATCAGGTTTGATGACATTGCTCTGAAGTCAGAGAATGGATCAAGACAGACACAGCACCATGACACACTGCCTGCTAACGTGAGAGAGATAAATATTTATTGTTTCTCTTCTCATTTCACTATGAAGTCTGGCCTACACTGCAGCAGCCACAGTGCTCTGTGGCAGTGCACAAAAGTGAGCTTGAAAATATCCACCTTTGGTTCTGCTGTCAGCTTGCTCACGCCAGAACCAGCTGATTGCAAAGCCTCCCTTGGAGAACCACAGAAATACTCAGTTAAACTGTCAACCAGCACATCTACAGTAAAATGCATTCTCATATATGCAGTTATTTTAGTACTGATTCCCAGTAAGAACAAAAGCAGCTCTAGGATGAAAAGCATATCATTGAAAAGATGATGCTTCAAAGTACTATTTCTGAAACCTACATAAACATTAGAAGATGACTTTATTCTGTCTTCCCTCTCTCTCTGCTTTCACCCACAATAGAAGTATGCACACAGAAAGAGAGACTACTATGGTATTTTCTTTGGTTAACCATTATTTTGACAAGTTCAGTTCATAACAATACTTTCAAGAAGAGAAACAAAACAGCTGCTACAGTCAGCACAGTCTGCTGAGCAATACTGAGAAGCAAGCACTCTAAGATGAACATTGTTTAAAACTATGACTTCAAATTAGATTATCTTCAAAGAAACAAAAAGAATGTTGACAAAAAAAGTCACTATGTAAAACACCGGTATCAAATCCGTGAGAAGTCGTCAACCAGAGAGTAACAAGTATAAATGTTCTGGCTCTAGAACAACTTACTGCAAACATACAAGTGCTAAAAAGCCCTATTAGACTTGATATTTTTTTTATTCTGCATTTCTAATAAAGGAACTAGGAACAGAAGTATCATTTGCACGTAGGCAACACTGCATGACCTTCCATAATTCGTCATATGATAAATAATTCCAAAGATATTTTCACTACCAAGTATTCCTCCTCCTAAGTTGAAATTTGTAACATACAGATAAAGAATGTCCCAATGACAGTCTATCAGAAAACTTGTGGGAGGCAGTGAACTAATCCCTCTACAATGAACTATATGAATATACACATTTATTTGTTTAAAATTAACTTTTTAGTCAACACAGGTTTTCCTTCTAAGATTCAGACATTTTGTTTCCTTTAATGACAGAAGTTTTCTATTCCTTTTTGTTTTGTCTTCTAAGGAAAAAAACCACAAAACAGTCTTTCAATTGATTTTATATTGCTTTCAATCAGAACTGCAATCTGACATTCAAAGAGGGAGGGAGAAAAGGAAAAAGTTTTATCCTGTGCAGCATGAACAAATGAAAAATATTTTAAGAAAGAGGTATTCATGTAAGAAACAATCCAGGCTAAAAATAAGTCTAACACCCATTGAATATGACAGGGATATTTCTACTGACTTTACTAGGCTATGAATCAAGCAATAATTATACCAGTAGATTACTGAAAGAAAAATAACAGTGATTTAGGAAAAATAAATGGAAAAACGGAAGCAGCACTAGAATAATCTGCATAATCTGATATCAACCTTGGCTAGGTGAAATTGCATTTTTCAGCATCCTGTAATGCAGCAATTATCAGAAGTCACATGTACATATTATTATATACTTATCAGCTAAGATGGATGGTTATTGTACATTGCAAACTACTGATAAAATAAATTAACCAAGAAATTTTATCAGGGAGAATATTCACCGCCAATAAAAACAATTTCTTCAAAAGACTTGCTACCAAAAATGATGACTCAGACAATAAGATCCAGGAATCAACATGCAACCAACACTGTCACAGCAAACAGCTACCTCATGAAGTTACTCCAATAAGAAAAAAATAGTATAATGTAAACTTGAGAAGCAGAGCAAAGAGCCATAAGATGGTCTGTCTCCTGGCAGGTATCATGTGTGGTTGATCTGTTGTTCACATCAGTGTGTTGAAAATCAGTTCAACTAAAGGGAACCACTAGGAAAGGGATCACTGGCTGTCAATGCCACGATTTTACTCCCAAAACTGCCACATGTCATTTCATACTTTCACCCTAAAATTCAGAGACGTACTGAGAAGCAGCATGTAGCTTTATCAGTTTCTAAGTTTCTAAAAGCTGCATAGTTCATTCAAGTACAGAAAACTGTTTGTTATTCTAGATTTTTAGAAGAGGTAAAGCACCTGCTCCTGAGGAACACAGGGTCTTTTATACAGATATATGTGAGAAAGACAGATGAAGGTTCTCTTCAAGCTTAATGCCACGCTGAGTAAACAGTCATCAAAAGTCCATGAGAAACTGTCTTAACAATAATCTCAGGTAATTTAAAACCACAAAGCTCAAAGCACTGGAGAAGACGTTAAGGACATAGAAGTATAATAGTAATGAAGAGAATTAAATAGCAGAAGATAATCATCTTGACATCATACATTTTTTTTTAACATTAAGCCTTTCTATACTGGGACCATTTTGAATTAAGTGACCATAAATCTAGAGTGAATATTCCTCTCCTCTGTCCAGCCACCAACCACTTGTGCCTCCCCTCCTCTTTTATTCCAGTACATTTCAAACTATGTGGAGAGTCTGATGGAGGAGCTGATACAGCTGGAACTAATTTCTTTTCATCATTGTTGTGGATTCATTGGGCTCAGTTCTCCTATAACTTATATACTTCACCCTCATAAAAAGCCTCTCCTCGCATCTTTAATCTGAAAATACTACATAACATGCATTACAGTTAATATCAGGAACACTAAACAGCTATCAGATATATCCTACACCTTGTCTAGTAAATACAAATTGATGCTAACAGGAGAAACCCAAATGAAAACAGCACATAACTTGAAACTTTCAGCATCCACAGACAGGAGATATTTAAACTTGTGTTAATTAACTCAGTGAATTGCCAAATTTGATTGAAGGTTAACTCTAAAGTTTTAGTTTTAGAAGCATATACTATTGAAAGATGATAAGGACAGTATCAGATCATAAGATAACTATCATTAATAGGTTAATTGTGTATTTAACTTTGGACTGAAATGTTCCAAGGAGAAGGTAAGGGTCTGGGAGGCACAGGGGGATGAAGCCCACCTAATAAATGCAATCAGTCATTTAATTTATCAACTGGGAATAAAGCACAAAAAAATAATGAAGGGCATAGTGAAACTATCCAATTTCTTTTGAACTTCATTCCCTGAGTGTGAAAAATCTGCTTCTATGAAATCATGCTAAACTTTCAACTGCAAAACAGAGCCAATTTCCAAGGCAGTGTTTAATTAATTTATGGAGTTACTGCTGTGAAAGTTCATTGAGACAAATATTAAAGCTGTTTTTTAAAAGGGTTGGATAATTTTCTGATGATAAACAACAGTGGCAGCTTTGTAAGCAAAGACAATGATGTAAGAGTAATTAAATCTCAAGCTTCAGGGTATAAATAGAATCCCTCTGCCCCAAATACAGCATGAACTATTATTAATAACATTTTCTTCATCCCTTAAATGTAAACTCCTAAATGAGCTGTGGTTTTCGGCCACTTGTTAACCTGTTTGCCACTGCCAAGGGCAGCACATGAGACTACAGAAATCCATGGGCTGACTCAGTATGGAAGTGCTTGTGTTTCCATGGAATGCCACAACACCACGAGAGAAATAAATTCAGAACTACTCTCGTTCCAACTACTCGCTACAAACACCCTTCATCTAATCTAACTCCTGACCACCACACCATCACCAGTATCAACCACACAATGCCAAGTCATTTGCATTAAATAAAAGTGAAGATGAGAAATTGGCCAATACAAGGAGAACCAGACTACAAGAATATCACGTCTTCCAACTACCTTTTTGAAATTCCTGTACAGTTGTTTATTTTTTGACAGTGGAGCTGAGAAGGGAGCAGAGAAAGTACATTATGCAAAAAAGGTGTTGGGAAACATGAAAAACGTACATTGCATCCTATCAGATACTTAATTGCTAAAAAGAATTACAACTATTTAAAATGTATTTGGGCACGGGTAGTGCAACATATATGCATTATTTCCTGCTGCAATACTTCTAAGACTTCTTCTGTGCCAAAACATTTCAAAAAACTAAAACTTCAGGAAACATGAATAAGAGCATTGGTCTGGCAAAAAAAAAAATAAAATGAAATAAGAAGGAGGAAAAGTGGAAGGGAAGCACATATATGTGGAAAGTCATACAAAATTGTGCAAAATTGGACTATCCTTTAATTATCCACATATTGAACAGAAAAATTAATGGCTCCAGACAACACATCTCAAAATACTTCACGCTAAGCCTATTATGAAGACAAGAAAAGCCCACAAAGTTTATTAGCATGCCCTTATTTATAAACAACAAAAGAAAAGCTTCAGAATTTTATTGAAGAAATATGATGTCAAATAGATTTACATTGTGATCATTTTTAGGGGCCTATTTTCCCACCCACCATATGTATATATATAAATACACACACCAAAGTTAAAATAGCAAAAGGAGTTTAGCTGTGCTGCTTTAAACCACTAAAACCTATACCTGCCCAAAAATGGCAAACAGCACTCCTAAAGGAAACAGTGAGTGAAATAACATGAAGTCAATAAAGGAGGTTAAGTACAGGATCCTGTCGTATTTCCCAATGAGAATTTTTCATACATTGCAATACAATAACTCTGAGCCTGCAAAGAACTGCGACCCAAGGGCAGCTGACCTTCACCTGAAATCCAGGGGGCTGCATTAACCATTCTCTCCTCATCACTGCCGGTAAGGTATTCATTATTAAGGAGTCAAAGCTGAAAATCCCTGGCTACTGAGATGTCACTGGGATTTGTCCAAGAGGCTGCTTCTTTCTTCCCAATTACTGCCCAGAGCAGCCAGGAGAAGCCGAGCCGCACCACTGGCTGCCCCAGCTCGCTTGGAGAGAGAGGGCATGAGCTTCCTCAACCTCTGGCACTCCTCTGTTCTCACTGACAAGTGACAGCAGCAACACTGACTATAAACAGGTTGCAGAACCCCTATAACAAGGACCTGAGTAAATGCATTTCAAGTTAGATTCAATATTCTCCAGTGCCCTCAGGCTTTCAGAACTTGCCATCTGCAGCCACATCAGTACAATGTGCCTTTCTGAGTTACTCTGCCTGCAGTTTCTACACTCTATGAATGCAAGTTGTATCTATATTCTGAGTTCACATAGGAAAAAAAAAAAAAAGAAAACCAAAAATACCACCTTCTTCCTGAGGAATTTTCACCTCAACTATAGAAATGAGACAAAATTAGAAAACTAAACAGAGCTTTTCTGAATGAGTTCCTTCTATTTTTCACTGCTGAATTCAAACTTTTTATCTACAGCAAGAACAAAGAATCTAAACCCCCACACCCCTCCCTGTTAAAAGTTTTGTTTTAATAATGATAGACTTAGTTAAAATAGATTAATAGTCACCCTATCCATGTGAGCTTAAGAGTGACCTTCAGAATTAACAGAGCCAGGATTATAGAAGACACTTCAACAGATACCCAGACTCAGAGCTTTGTTCAATCTGTTCACCTGACTGCAACTCATGAACTTGGTCAAAGCATTTTTGTGTTATAGCAGCTGATTGTTCATTTTACTCTAGGGAGTCCAAATGATTTTTTAAATGCAGAAAAAACCCATACAGACACTTATTTTTAGGATCTAATTTTTTATACCTCTGACAACAGCTGCACAACTGAACATGTTTTGACCAGGGATTTAGACCAGATGACATAAAAGGTTTATCCCATTCTAAACTGTTCTGTGACTCTGATTGAGTTCCTGTTACAATGGAAGACAACTTATTGGCAGAGGCAAAATCTTTTATGAAATCCATTTGTAGACATGGAAAAAAGTAACTTGAATTTACCATTAAAAAAACCCAAACCAAACCAAACCAACAACCAAAAAACCACAGAAAAAAACCCTCCAAATAAACAAACCACCAAAAAACAAAATCCCAGAAAATAAAAGTGAACTAGTAAAGAGGGATTACTCCATGGTAAGCTCCCTCAAAAATCACTAATTTTACTTACAATGAGCTCATCTTCTAGTCTGTGGTTCTAAACTTCAGCTTGGGTATTTTAATATAAATAATATGTTGGGTATGTCAAAAGACTAATAGGACTTCTGACCCATTGTGTCTCACTCTATAGTTACAGTTCTTCTAATATTTATTCAGTGTCCTGATTTGTGACTATTTAGAGGAAAATATCTAAAGCCATGCCTGAATTATATTAGGAATTAAAGATATTATTCTTTATGGAATTAAGATTTGAATAGGCACAGAACCTCAGGTCTGGCTACGTACAAAGGGATTTTTCTCCCCCCTCTGGTTGCAAATTAAGAATTTTTATAACCTTTCCTCCTACATTACAAACAGGTTATTAGACAGATTATACACAGTTTCAGTAGACTAGAAAGAACAGTATTAGCTCCATAAAATTGTAAATATGTTCTCATAGTTAGAATTTTTAAATTGCTTATTCATTTTACATGATATTGTAAGCTAGTTTATGTTAAAGATGATTAACTGTACCAAGCAAATGCTAAGGCATCCCAAACCCAAGAGTCTGGTAATCTGAAAACCCAAGAAACTAGAACAGCCTTGCAGTGCCTTTACCATCAAACTATTCCTCAGAGTACCAAAGTACAGAAATGTGCTAACAAGCCATTTTGGATGTTGGCAATGGGGAATTCTGCTAGAAAGATGGTAAAACTTAGCCAGGAAAGTTCTACAGCATACAGAGACCTGAAACAATTACATTGCACAATGCAGTAAATGACAAACAAAACAAATGCCAACAAAGTTTACCTACTTTCCCTGCTGTAACAGTAAAAACTCCATTATACTTTCACCACAGAATGTATTCTCCACTGTTTCAAATGCCAGACTACCTCAGATACACATAGAGACCAGACTGTTCATTCCATATCAAGACTCTCAGCAAGAGCCCAGAACACAGTGCCTTTTATTAGCAATTTTATAAGATGGTATGATCATCATCAAATCCATAGCATACATAACACAGACTACTCAAGTATTTTTTAGTGTTGTTGTCAATGTATTTACTAAAATACATCAATGTACTTAATTTCCATAGCCATTTACAAGGTGTATGGTATAGAACATGTCATGAATTCTCTCCTTTTTGCTCCATTTCTCTAAAAAATACACCTTTTTAGCATGTTCTCTCTCAAGTTCCCGACCTTCACAGCTGCAAATTGTATATTGCATCCCATCACATGTTAGATTACAGGTGCTAAGATTGTCTTTCCATGTAATTGCAACTAAAACAAACAAACAAACAAGTTGCAGATTTAAAGGAGTTTATAACAGCAAGAACAAAAAGATCGATACCTTACATTTGAGGTTATTAAATTTCTACTAAAGATCCTATTCATCAAAAACATCTACACATGTAGTCTCTCCCATTTTTAATCTCTTAAGACACGCACATGAGAAAGTCAGAAAATCAAAGAAAAACATTCCTGCAAATGGTTATGGGTGGTGGCTTAACTCTGACATTGATTAAGCACCAAGAATATACTGAAATGTGACAGAAAAGTCTCCTGACTAGGAATTAATGCAAGATGAATCTGCTTAGACTTTTCTCTGCAGGTTGGGGAACTGCACTGCTGGGTGTCAAAACAGGTTTCCAGCTCTGCCACAGGAAGGGAGCACTGCTGTGTGCATTGCAAAGCCACTGGACAACTGGCACTGAGCCCACCCCACATGTTCTGCTTCACCCTTGTCCTGCTTCTCACACATCCTATCAAAAAAGGTGTCTTAGTGGAAAAGAGGAAGAAGTCTTTGGTTAGGCTTCCTCTCTGACCTGTGTCTTCCTGTATTAATTTATTACAGAATCTCTTAAAATCGGTGTTTATGGCTAGGAGACATGGTTATTTCCCCAAAGGTATTTTTGGTGTTAAACAAAAGATTTATTTTGGTGTTAAATTAAATATTTATTTTTTTTAAAGACTCTGAGGACTCTACCATTTGATAACAATTTATAGGACAGGAGAGAGAACTTAACAAAAATGTGTGTTGTGCAGTCTCAGTACTACTCCTGAAAATCGAACCATAAAAACACGCATGTATGCAGCTTAAGAGGTTAGTTAAAATAGGCTGTAATTTTTTAATTGTCTTTAGAGCAGCAACAAATGGCTAGAATGTACACTGGAATTTGGATGCTCACTTCCAGGCAGAGAACAGAAGGGGGTTAAGGGTCTCACTGGGGTTACAGGCCTTGCTGCTTTTAACACAAGAGTTTTACGCAAACTCTGGCCCACAGAGTCCTTGTCCAGAAAACTGCTGAAGCTGCTGGACAAGAGAACCAAGCCAGCGACAAAGTTGTGTAGGCACACGTTGTGTGGCTTTACAAGAAAGGAGTAGAATGTATGACTGGAATAACGAAAAAGGTATTCCTGAGGAAAAAAAAAAGGAAAGAAAAACAGCAGAGGATTGATACAAATGAAAGCAGGAAAAGAACACAAGAAGAGGAAAACAGGACAAGAACAGATTCAAAAGAAAGCAGGATAAACGTGGCTATTCTGGTAAATCAATTAGAATTAAAAAACCAACAAACAAAAACAAACATGACAAAAAAAGAGCCTCAATAGCATCCAGATTCAACAGTGATGAAATAAATAAGAGCAAAAAACCCTCCCATCTTTAATGAAATCCTTGACTTGTCTAGAAGCTCCCTTCATGCTCGAAAAGCTGTCCCCCTACCTGTGCTGTGAGAAGTGTGAGACTGACTCAAGAGAGGCGTAAAGTCTTCTCTTTATTCTTTTTGAGAGGACAAGGGTGAGAAGGGTAGAAAACAGAGGTCAGAACAATACGAAATAAATTTCCAGACAGCTTTTATTTAGCTTCCTGACAATGTCTTCAGCTCTTATCAGAGGAAGTCAGGGCAGTATCAAAGCACGGAATCACCAATCATCTGTTCAAATATGACCTTTTCTGTGTGTTATTGCAGTGGTTTGGACATATTGCACAAATTAACTCACTGAACAGGGGTCACCACATTCTTGAAAATTCTAAGAAATTGTGTAAAAATAATGAGTACAAGTGTAAGTGATGGTGAATTTCATATTTTCTAAGTCTGTTTTTACCTGAGCAGTGTGTTAGGCCTAAAATCCATCATAGTTGGCATGCATTTGGTTAGTTAGGCTGCTTCTGCAAAATTATCAAAAGCAACAGACACTAATCTGCCCTTTCTTTATTGAAATTCTTAGGCAGTTTTTCATGTATTATTTTATCTTTTTTCTTCCCCTCTGCCTGAAAGAGGAATGTTGAGTAGAAACTGGGGAAAACTCAGGAAACAAGTGTCTGTTTTAGCTCTATAGATGTTCTCTCTTACATAACAAATTGTTTCCTGCGGGAGTGATTTAACCAGCTATTATTTTAAAGAAATACTATTATATTGCTAAGAAATAATATAATAAAGCTATGTAATAAACACCATAAGTGAGCACAAAACTCCAAGGATAGATTAGCAAGAACAATTTCTACATTTACTGGGGAACAAGCAAATGACTGACCACCACCTCTTTGGGAAGGGAAAGAGGCCAATATAGTCTTACACTGCAAACAGAACTGCACCAACACATCCAAAGTGTGCTCAGCAGAAAGAATAAACTCAGGAAGAATACTCTCTTTTTCTGCTCATTTTAAAAAAATATCCTGTTAAAGACAAGTAGGAGTGTTTTTGTGACTTAGACTTCCTGAGAAACGTTTTCTTTAGTTTTAGTCAATGTGTAACTCATTTTTATACCTTTGCATAATGAAAACTAAAAAAAGGTACACATTTATGTTAGAAATATAGTTTTGGACAGAGTGGGAATAATTTTCAGCCCATGCAAGTTGTTTTTTCCAACATGATGCTTTTTCTTAATTAAAAAACCCAAACAAATGAAAAAAACTTTCCCAAAAGTTTAAAAGCAAGGAGGAGGGAAGGATATTGTTCCAGTTCAACTAAAACTAATGTTTGTTTGTTTGTTTTTCCTGAGATAAACCTTCACAGTTCTTTTGCTGTAGCAAAAAGCTTTACATCACTTGGGAGCTTTAATAGCCCTATAATGAACAGAATCCATGGGAACAGAAGTGGAACTTTATTGAGTCAAAATTATTAGTGTTGACAGGAGCAGCATTCTCTTACACATGGCACTGCAACCTGTACTCAGTGGCACCTCTGCAGCCTCCTGTCAAGTTAGGAGGCAGAGGAAACACCTCCTTGCAAAGGCCTACACAGGTGCACCCTTAGTTTAGACAAAAATCACTAGTCCTGAGATTAAGAATTGTTAAATATAAGCAAATCTCCATTTCGTTGGCCAGCCCAGAGGTTAAAAATCAATACATGCATGAATAAACCTTAAGACTTTTTCCAAGTAGTACATAATAGGGACACAAAAAAAAAGTACACTTGTTCCAGAAATGCACAGCACTTTATATGGATTTTTAATTTAAATATTTGTTCTATCAAAAAAAATATAAAAAAAAAAGCCAACAAAGGGCAGGGTTATCAAACACCTCTCCTTTTCCTTCAGCTTCTTTGCAAGGGGTTTGTCAGTTTGTTATTTTGTACTCACTCCTCTTTAGACTCCAACCTGCATTATTTAATTTTTCTACTGGCCTGGAGATAACAAATCTGTTGTCAGCCTGTCTATATATGTCCATCAGATATGCACAGGGAACAAAATGGTTAGAATAGGAGACAAAGGGCTCTTCCTTTACTCCTACCTGACAAAAGTCAGATTCACTAGAAGATGAAGCCAGCTATACCACTTGCAGTGGCAACAGGTTGAAGAATGCTTTCTGTTTACAAATATTATTTGTAGCATAGAGGGACATGTATTGCATGATGAATCTCTAACTGCATAATGGTTAAAATAAGGTGTTGCACTTTGAAAAACATAATTTGCTGATTCTGATATTTTAAGTATCCACAAGAAGGAAAGCAAAATATACATGTAGAAAAAAAAATCAGTGAAATTAAAAATATATTACAAAAACAGCCTTGGATATTTTGCATTTCTTTAAAGGGCATCTCCTTCAATGACTGCTTTGCAAAGCATACAAGATGGAGACATCTGCAACCACTGCTTTATAAGGAAGAACAGATTACCACACTTCATGAAATCCATCGAACGTCCAGTGACTAAAACACCAACGCACACATTAAATATCCCTGGAACTTTACAGGTAGAAGTCAATCTGACTTCACCTGCAGCACTTAGCGGGCAAGATTCAGGCAAAAGCTCACATAAATATGCTTGCAATGACCCTCAGCTTTGTGCTTTTCTATTAGTTTACTTCCCAGATTAATCAGCATTTGTGATGCACTTCTGACACCTGCATGAACACAGCACACTGAAATAACGCTGACCGTGATTGATATTTCCTCATATGTGCTTGCTATTAGTGCAATTATTTATTCATGTTATACTCTTATGAAAAACACTATTTCATGTATGAACAGCTCTAAATGATTCCCATATGAAGTAGTAATTATTTATGATATTTTGAAGAATTATTTAATATCCGCACATAGCCAACTCGTTTTTAAGAGACAAAACTCAAGGCAAGATGCAAAAACCAATTTGATTTGTTAACTACACTTAAATAATTTGCAAACTACGTTAACAAAGATATTAGCCAACAAAAACAGAATACTCAGAGCTGTTTGGTCTGAGGAAAATAGTACATATTCATGCACACACATTAACAAATATCTACAAACCAAGTAGCAGGTGTAAGTAAGTGGTATAAATAAAGGGTCATTCAGAAAGGCACTAGAAGTTTATCTACCCAGGAAAAGAAATCTATCATGGGACTACTAATTTTCAAACTCCAAAGATTTCAAATTTCAAGCAATTCTTACTTCCTTAGAACAACATGATCCAGAATATATCTTCCCCACACTCAAGTGAACAAGGATATCGCTCTATCTTTCAATAAATAGGGGGAAAATATGTTACCCTGAGAATAATTATTGCCACCAATATTTATGAAACTATATTCTGGGTTGGAGATAATACCCAAAGCTTTTCATGACAGTAAAAAAAAAAAAAAAGAATTAATTGAGTGGTTATCATCACAATAAGTACCAAATTCCATCTTTTCATTATGTACCCTTTTGAGAAAGAGGACAGAGTTCCAGTTTCCTCAGAAAAATGTAGACACACATTATAGGAGAGGTGCACTATAGAGAAGTAATTTGAGGAAAGAAAAAACACGCTGCAGTGCAAGGACTGTCAACCTTAAAATAGCAGTAGGAACATCAGCAAAGCACAGAGTTAGTCACAGAGGTTGCAGCCCACAGCCAGATGGAGACTGAGAAGCCTCTTTCAGAGATAACAGTATGGAAGTGTTCCAGAAGGGGAGGGAACGGCTGTCCCTCTCCCGTCTGACCGACAGAGGACAGCTCCAGGCAGGAGCTTAAGAAACAGCACTTTAAACAGCGCTGACAGCACCTCAGCCAAGGGAGAAGGGGAGGAGCAAGAGCTGTTATGCACGATCTGACTGACACCAAAACCATTTCTAGTCTGTGCTGACAAAGCACTGGTAGAAGGAGCTCCACACCCTTGGAGCTGAGCCCAGGAAAGAGAAGATGCTGAAAGCAGCCCGGGTCCCAGCTAAACGACTGAACAGCTGACCTGGGAGAAACAGTCAGCAGCAATTCCCTGAAGCAGGAAAACCATTTGCTGCTATCCTCTGCAAGTCATGGGACCCAGTTGTCCCACTGTGCTACAGAAGCAAACAAAAGACCAAAGGACTGGCTGAGAACAAAGAATCACAGAGAACTTGAGACGTGTAAGGATCCACCGAACTTAAAACACTTCAGAAAGCTCTTCATTTATATAGTCGGACACTGGAAAGTAGGACATGAGATACAAAGGACTCTGTCCTTAACAGAAGAAGTCCTTGAGAAGAGACAGAAAATATTAAAAGCTTATCCTCCACAGAAAACAACAAATGGATCAAGGAAAATTTTCTTTGCTGAAACTGTCATAACCTATCATGTCATCCAGATGATCTGACAACTCACATTTGTAACAGTTTAGCCCCTTTGTTATAAGCATTCCAAACACAAGTTCAGAGTTGTTTTTTTTCTCCTCTCTTGCTAGATTATGGTAGTCTCAGCCCACTGATACTAAACTCCAGAGCTGCCTTTTGTGTAGAACGGCTGGAGAGCTGGATGGAAAAGACACATCAGACTTTATGGCTCTCACATTAAGTCTTGTCAGACATGCTCATCAGAGACTATCACAGACAGCAAAATGGGGCTTGAGGAACCAGGTACCAAGTTCACACCCATCACTCTGTACCTAAATCTTCAGTCTAGCTCAGGTCTTCTGAAATCTGTGCTCAGCTACACTGGATGTTTCCACCTCCAGGGAGTTTGTGTCTGTTCCATGATTCCACCATGCAACAAGGGGGAAAAACTCTGTTTGCCCAGATTTAAGCAGCTGTCTAGATTTTTACATGATATTTTAGCCTTATTTCAACACCTCCTAAGAAAGAACAAAAAAAGCTTGTAAAACTTTGTTCCACTCCTTTGGTCCTTTCTTTCCCCAACTGATTTTCAGTATATTAAATTTGAAAAATAGTAGCTCTGCATCGCTGAAGATAGGACACTGAGAATTTAGACAGGAAATTTTATGGGTTTTTTCGAAGGCAGGACATTAATCAGTATAATGATGACATTTATTCAAACAAATGACCATAATACAAGGCAAATGTATTAGCCACCTTAACGAGTAAGATGAAGGACACCACCAAATAACCAAAGATATACTTTGTTCTTAAATATGACTGCAGGATAAACTGTTCTCAAAGGAAAAGACAAATGTATAGATTTTTCAGATTATGACACTATGAACATCTTTTATACCCCCTATGTGAAGAACAGTGTGGTGGGTTGACCCCACACAAGCACCTAAGCTTCCATCCAGTTGCTGGCTCACACTTGCCCAGCAGGATGGGGGAGAAAAAAGGAAGGACAAAAGCACCACAGTCTGCTATGAGGAAAATTAATTCCACCTCAAGCAGACTCAGTATAATTGTCTATCAATACTCAAACTATAAATCTTTTCTCAGGAAAAACCTTAAATCAAAGTATGAATAACTAAAACTGATAAAATATCAGAGCCCTAACAGCTAAGGCCTCAGTGAAACTTCTCTAACAACAAAATGACAGCAAGCAAATTAACAGCTTGGAAAGCAATTTCATTGGGTAAAATTTACCAAGGGAACAGGCTATGGTTGAAGGATCTCTCTTTTGTAAAACAGGTAATAAGTAACCTGTCATAGTTCCTCCCCAAAAATTCTGAATGGGGAAACGGAAACCACAGTGTGTATTTTCTACAGTGTTTACTACAGTAAAATTAGGGCAGAACTTGAACATATTCATTACTGGAAATAAGGTGAAAGACAATGATACACCAATTGAATGTAACAAATCAAATTACTTATTGGCTTTGCTCTTACTTGTACAGTGTAAAGAGAAGGAAGATAAGAATATAATAGAAATTTAAGGTAGCAATAGTTTACTACTTCACAAGTTAGTTGCTATATGGTATAAATCCCATACCAGTAAGAAATATGATATGGTAATGGCATAATTGTCTAATATTTCTCTTCACATTTGAAGTTTGAATATGTTTCCCATGAAGTCAGAGACTGACGATAAAAGAGTCCAAAATCACTTTCCATTGATCAGATGGCTTTTCACTTAGCACAATACATCAGTGTTGAAAAACGGCAAAGAGAGGTGCTAACAGTCTTAATATTAATTCCACTGTTTGCTTTGACACTCAGTGACATGAGAAAAACAGAAAGCACGACCATTTTCCAATGGCAGTATCTACACTCTGCTTGCAGGACAGCTTAGTACAGAAACTTCTCTTTCTCTTAAGATCAAAGCCTCCTGCCAGGTGTGTGAAATCAGTTCTAATCTTAATAAATGCCCATATCAGTCTCATAGTTAGGTTGCCTATTGCTCATTCAAGATCTCAGAATTTTGCTTCTTATTGTAGCTCCTTACCCAATGCTTCCCAATATCTTCTGCCTATAAAATTCCACTATTCTCTTCTGGTTTTTCTTTGATGCTATCCATCTGTGCCTATCCCAGGACTCCTGACCCTTGGCACCACTTTGCTCCACAGTTCTTTAATTTTTTATTAAACCAAACCTTTGTGAGACCTACTAATGAACTGAAATGTCTTTTTCAGCAACCAATACCTCTCATCTTCCTGGTCACCACATTTTTCTGTTGCTATGGGTTCTTCTTCTTGTAGTAACAGGTCAGAAAAAAAAAAAAAAGAGAGGCTTTTCTCCACTTGTGCTCCTGGAACACCACCAGCAGCAACAAGTCAGAAGTTGCAACACTCTGAGTAGAATTTCACCGAGTATAAAGTACATTACAAGCTTAAAGTTAGTCAAAAGGTGATATTAAATGGCTTCTGGTAAGGGATCTTTATATATTATATATAATTGATCTTTTTTTTCCTGAAGGAGACCCTAGATTCAAAGCAGATTTAATAATAATACAAAGTCTTTGACAACTATTTGCTGAGGATAACCACAGGATTTAACAAAGACTGTAATATTATAGTATGCTATGAATTATCCGAATTTTTTTCTCAGGAAATTGACTGCTGATGTAAGAGCTGTAGTCACTTCACAGTTTATTCTGTAACATAACTACTGAATCCTGAGAGTACAACTATCATCAGGACCTAAATCAATTTTCAATTAACTTTACTTTAAAATATATTTTTTGAGAACAAAACAAAACAAAAGGTTAGCCACAAATATTCTCACAATATCAGTCAAGGAAATCAAACTCTAATTTGCGTTGGCACTGTCGTCTGTGGTTGATACCAGGAAACCCAATAACATTTCAAGAAATAAAATCCATTTCTACCAAAGACCCCATTTGATGGCTTTTTCTTTTCATACTGCATTAGTTCACACTATAACAGGCTTGGCTAATAGCTACAGGAACTCTGGATCCAAAAATAACAGATGCACTAGTTAGAACACCTACAGAAAAGAAGTTTGCTTTTCTCTCTGACATCAACAGGCATCAGACTTTTCTGACTAAGCCTGACATTCCTATTCCTACTGAGGCATCTAAAGCAAACTTTTCAAAAAAAAACCCCAAAAACAAAAAAAAAAAACCAAAAAAAACCCAAAAAAACCCCCCCAAAACACTGATTGAGGATACCTTCAGAAAAAAAAATAAAACATTTATGAGTGACAGGAAGCTGACTGCTGAAAACATAAATCACACTCTCTCTCATCTATATGCAAACACTTCAGAAGCTAGAGGGAAGCCACAAAACCTACTTTGGGTATTTATATAACGTTTTCTTCTGAAAACAACCCCTTGTAGCAAGCTTAAGATAACAAGTAGGATATTTTCTTTCTGCTTGCTTTATGGTAGCCCAGCATACGGGGTCCTGGCCAGGCTGGGGCTGAGGGGTCACACATGGTCACCACCTGCCACTTGCCCACTAACCAAAGGGTATTTTGCATTCCTCAGTGGCCTTGTTCTGAGATCTAACGAATGCACTTCAGAAGCATTATTTTTGTAGTAAAAGACTTTGAATTTCATACTCAAAACTAAACAAGGATTTTCAGTGTAAAAATTTCAATCACCTGAAAGTTTCTGTAGCCACTATGCACTTCCACTAACTGAAATAGGAATGTTTCACTGCCACACTAATACAAAATGCATTTTAATGAACTCCTGGAGGAATAAATCATAGCTCTTCTCTTTGTTTTTCTCCTTCATGTTGAAGAAAATAATTTTCTTGGAGCAGATCTATTTTTGTCCACTGACAGAGGCAAACACAACTATGGGCAAAGAAATCAGGCAAATATTCATCACAGTGAAAGAGCAAATCACTGCAGTTACAGCAGTGGTTCAAGTCTCCCTTCCCTACCAATGGAACAGCACTGCCATGCTCAGGCTTGGAACCACTGGCATTCAGCACTGGCCTGTACGTGAGATTGCTCTCCCTGTGTTAAGTGAACAGAACTAGAAAAGTCATCCAAATTAATGTTGTATCTTAATCACACCATGCTTATTAATGAAAAATGTTTTGTTTTTTTTTTCCTGATGGAAGGAAAAACTGACATTTCCAGCTCTGCTAAGAAACAATTGGACATAACGAGGAAATTATGATTTGCCTCAAGACAGCATTAGAAGATGTAGTAATTATCATGCTCATAAATGAAACTTAATTTGCAAATGAAGGAATAAATTATAAAAACAGCTACAAAACAAGGAGTCTTGGTGACCTGACAATATGATAATGGTGACCCTAAACTACTGAAACAGCTGTAAAGCAAAACATCATGTTTGAGAAAGGGTGAGTTTCTTAGTAGGGAGAGTGTCCCAGACACAGGTTTTGACCATTTTATAGAAATTACTTAAAACTCACAATTTACTCGTATTACCATTAATGTATTAAGCTAAACAATTGCTTTAAAAACCAGCAAATCTGCCCCAGCAACTCTAATGCAAAATTGCTGTAAAAATCTCAGGTCAACAACCCTAGATGCTGTTATCTTGTGTGAAGAGCAGGAGTTTCAGAAGAACTAGGCTTACACAATGCCAGTTGTAATGGGGTGGTGGGAAATATTTATCATCACCAAATTTGATATAATCATACCTGTTGTCTTTCTTCGAGACATGTTTTGGACACATTACCACAACTTATTCAATTAAGTGCATATTAAAAATTCAATCACTGTCATACTTCAAAGTACTTTTTGCTGACAGATGAGAACTACAGACATGCTACATTTATTCATTATTTCAGCTTTGTCTTCTAAAATTCTCACTTTTTAATATCTGAGGCATTCCAGATGACGGTGCTGAAACATTGCCATTTATGAGGAAAGTATTAGACCCCAAAAGTTATTTTTCTGTGCAGTCTTTGTCTTTTGAATGTGACACACTTTTACACATATACATATATGCATATATGCATGCTACATATAAATTCTGTGTGTACATAAACATTTTTAATATGTATTTTGCCCTCATGTAAAGACTAGCAGTTATGAGATTTTAAGAGCTTACAGAATAGTGGGTGGTAAATTCATAGCTGGACCCTCAAGAAATACTTTACAAAACAAATTTTGGAGTTCATTATTATTGATGGGTTTTATAAATCCCATTAAAAAGCAAATAGGAAAACAACAGATGAAAACCTTTTTTTTTAAGTATGCTTTATATGTATAATCTATTAGGTATCATATGGACTTGCACATAAATTGGCAAAGCTTTGTGAAACTAGATTTTAAAAGGTTATTTAAAACAATGTAATTGGAAAACAAGCCATTATTAGTCATAGCCAAGTTACTTAGAAAAATCTTTTTATTATATAAGTAAGATTCTTTACAAACAATTAGAAAGGCTATGTATAAAACATGCTGCTAATAAAAATAATTATGGAAATTTATTATAGGAGTACAAATATTAAATTCAGAATAATCATTTTGCTTCCTGAATTAAAAAGTACAAAACTTCCTACTAATTCCACAAAAAAATTCTTTTTTGACAGGGCCTTCATTTCTTACACATTAATCTTCAGTGCAGAGGGCCACTGAAGAGCTCTGATTCCTGTCTCTGGAAAAGAATATTTTGCATCTGAAGTCTTCATAGAAAAAAATTCTCTGTCTCTCTCACCTCTCAAACTTCAGAGATTTTTGTCTCTCTCACTTCTCAAACTTCCTTTTGTCCTTACAAACATTTTAAAGAACAAATTACAAACATTCTCAATTGCAGTGACTTAGCCAACTACTACCACTTCCCACTCGGTTTTAATTCCAGCTGTGCCACTTTTCTCCATGTTTTTGAAGTCCAAACTTCAGATTTTTTTTTCTTTAAACCTTGTGCCACCCCTTGGTTTTAAATGGCTTCATTTCCTTTCGTATTCTAATTTTTCTTCCAGTGACCTTCAGCAGAGCCTCCTCCTTTCACCCCAGTGCTCTGCAAGGTTCTTCAAGAACCCCGTCCCTGATGTGGGTCTCACAACTGCATATTCCCACCCACAAACCCAAATAACACACGTGAAGGGAAGAGCATTAAGCACCTGTCTCATCAAGTTGCTTCTTTATTCTGGTTCTCTTCTACCATGTCCTAATTAAAAATTCATTAGCCTCTTCCTCTGGCCTTTTCTTATGGATGTCTAGCATGCATTTCAGGGATATCCCAGCTCAGCTGAAGCTCTTCCTTCTTCACACCCTCCCTTCCCTCCCCCTCTCCCCTTTTTAAAATCTCTGTCATGAATACTTCCTATAGTAATAGCCTTCTAAACTTGACTTAAATCACTCTATTGGTTATACTCTCTGCTAATTCATTCTCTGTTTCGGTCCACAGATACCATGCAAAAGGTATCTTTTTATACAGAGAAAAAGAAAAGGAAGGGAAAAAAAAAAAGTGCAAAAAAAGGGCAAAAACCAGGCAAGAAGAAAAAGGGCAAGAACCAGGCACAACCCAAGCAAGAAAAAGGGCACAACCCGGGCACAACCCAGGCAAAAAAAAAAAAATGGAAAAAAAAAAAGGAAACAAAAAGAAAAAAAAGGGAAAAAAAACACCAGGAAGCAAACAAAAAAATTCTCATCCTGTCTTCTGTATGGTTGCATTCCTTGTTTAGGCCCAAATAAATGCAACTTTGCACTGCTCAAACCCTTTCCAAATGTGGTTACCATTGGGCTACTACCAAAGAAAAGGTTTATCTGTGAAGATATTCACACTGCAGTATTCCATTAGCAATGGCTGCTACAATATGAATCCTCTGGATCATTGTGGGGAAGCAGTTTCCATTCTTCTCATTGTAAACCCCAGTACAACTCTGTAAAGCCCCAAGGAATCTCACCTGTACTCCATCAGCACTTTTTTAAAGCCATTTACATAATTTTCTTTACTGCATAAACATCAGCTTTCTTCATTTTCACCTTTTTACCCTTCTTGTCCTATCCCATTCTCTAACTCAACATTACGATACCTGTTTGTACTTCTCAACCCAGGCTGGAAGCCTCCAAAACCCATTTAATGGAAAGGACAATTCTACCAGCTGGCAATCCTAAAGTGTTAGTCTTCCTGAAACAGCCCCTTAAAATTCACCTTCCCTGTGCTGCCAGGATCACAACAAAGGCTGTTACAGCACTGAAACTGCAGCCCACTGTGCCAACCAGGGTTGTGACACCATCCCACTGATTCTATTTCTCTGCTTGATTCTGGTTTCTGCTTTGTATTTGGCTTTTCTATTCTTGCAAGACATGGACCTTTTATTGCCTCTGTGTTTATAGATCAAGTAGTACAGCACAGCCTCATTCACACTTACAAAGTTAATGAGTGGAAAATACTAATGTAAATGAATTGTAACTAAAACCTCACTGTGACTACACCTTTTTTAATCTTAATGAAAGACAGCTAGTCCAGGAAACAGCTACATCATGACTTACATTTTACAACCACATTTTGAAAAAGAGGAGCTATATCAAATTATTAGGTACACCTATATCAGAGAGAGACAGGGGAGGGCAGGAAGGGGCAGAGGGAAGAGTTTTATAAAATCAGCATTATTCTGTAGCAAAATGGTTCTTAAGTATTTTCACTTAAAAGCTATGTCTCGCTGGCAATATAATCAACAGTTAATATTTATGCTCATATGAGAAATTTCTAAACCAAGACAAAAAAAAACTCTCCATCATGTGTTTTATATTCTGGTCTCATGATTATTTAGACATTCAGCATCCGTAAACAAGCAGTTTATCCATGAGATCAGCTATGTGACACCAAAATTAATAGACCCTTGAAAAACACCCTTCACAAAACAAACAAACAAACAAAAAACAGCAAAAAAAAAGAAGAAAGTTGATTAGTATGCTTATACTTGGCTTAAAGGAAAGCAGACAAATTATGCAAAAACACAAATGTCTCTTAAGGCCTCAGTTTCTGCAATCATATGGATAAAAGGAACATTGTGTATTTTTTGTAAATTTGCTGCTTCATAAAGTACTGCTCATTAAGATACAAGCTTATGTCTGATTCCAGTGACAAAGGCATTATTTCAAGTGCAGTAACTGAAAAAGAAATGAAAATAATGCAGCAACTTAAAGCAGTAAAGGACAAATTGTTTCATAAGCCAAAATACTCCATAATATATCATGATGCAGTTTTCAGTTGGCATCACTACCCTTTCATGTGTCTAACTATAGAGAGATCTAAAAATGTATCTTTAGCCAAACTATTTCTCAAGTCACAGTCGTTTAAAACAGCAAACATGCAAAGCCCTTGCAGCACACTCACCCTTTCAGCTTGTCCTAACTCTGCAGCCCAGTGTTTTTTATACCAAATGGCTTTGCTTTCAACAGGTACCCT
The DNA here is from genome assembly GCF_003945725.1 of Corapipo altera. NCBI lineage: Eukaryota > Metazoa > Chordata > Aves > Passeriformes > Pipridae > Corapipo > Corapipo altera. Next base: position 1,739,144 of record NW_020884934.1, on the reverse strand, counting down.
TCACTGATTCTTTTTACTTTCCTGCAGATTTGCTGCTAGAATTTATAACTAGCACTTCAAGCCTTTTCTCTCCCTCGTCCACACTGGTTTAACTTCTTTATGATGGCAGATAATTGTTTTGGCCTTAGGCAAGGAATGTGCTCTCTGCTTAGGAAGATGGCTGCACAGCATCTTTATAAGGGAGCCAAATGAGGAAAAATGAGATAGTTGTAGAACATTACATTTTTTTTATCTTATCAATTATTGAAGAAAGAGTCTTCTATTTAGTATGGTAAGAATACTAATAAAAGGTCAAAATATAACACTAGGCCCTTGGTATTATTGGTTATAAGAGTCATGGCGAACAGCAATTCAAAATAAACATTATTTAACAAGTATGATAGCAACACTATGATTGAACTAACTCTTAAACTACAGAAAACAAACATTGTTATTAAAAGAATAAAAGAAAGCAAAAATGAATCTAAGTACTTGAAAAACCGAGGGAAGTCCATTTTCTGTACAATCTATATCCACTGTCTTACTGAACCATAAATATATCTTATTTTTACCAGAATGAGTATAATCTGAGATGTTACAAGCAGAAATAAGTTCATAACACATGTAATGTGCATCTATACTAAAACGGTGCTATTCACTAACAAGGACAATAACCTAATTCCTTCTCCAAGTTCTGTGGATCTGAAAAGGCAGGCTCAAAGGTTTTTTAACAGAGGCAAAGACATATTGGATCATTTCCCACTTAGAGAACAGAAAAAGCAGATGCTTAAAACCTTCTTTCTCAACTGAAACTGAAGGTGGATTTTTGAAAGACTGAAGGGTGGGGTCTCTGTAGGTGCCCAGAGTTGTATAGTACTTTATTTTGCTTCCTCATTCTCTTTTTAATATGATATCAATAATTACCAGATCAAGCAGATTTTTTTTTTTCTGCATTGGGCCCAGAATGAAGAAAAAAAAAATATTGGTCACAAAGCTAACATGTAGAAATAGAAATTCCCTACAAGACTTAAAACACTGGAAAAGAAGTAAAGGCAAAGATAGTCCTTCTCATCACCTTAAGCAGTTCTATCATAACAGCTATAATTCTTTTTTCTATTTCCCATAGAAGTCTACACCTCCCAAGGACAGCAAATATCATTACAAGAATACTTGGGGGAAATCTCTCCACTGATACTAATGTGTTCATTCTGTAGTGGAAACATCAACCCCTAAACTTTGAAATGGTACATTAGAACACACACAGCCTTTAGTTTTCCTCTATTTCCATTATTTTGCAGTTCCTTTTTTCTTTTTTTTCTTCTCCATTCCCTCAGTACTTCGAGCCCTTAAAGTTACTAAAGAAACAAAAAAAATCAGTTTGAATTTAGCCATAATCACAGCTCTAACAGAGATGCTTCAAATTACGTGTTTCAAATTTATTACCCAGTTTGTTAAAAGTAATTATGAATAATGATCTTCATGAAAAGGTTAGTTAAAAATTCATAGTATTGTCAAACATTTAAATGGTAGAGGCTATTCTTAAATCTCTCAAATGCTCATTAAAAGCCTGCCCTTTTTACTCTGTTTTTATGTTTCTAATGCAGAAGTTTCTAAATCTAAAAGAGGGAGGCTTGCTTTTCCACAGAATAGAACCTAAACTGGTTATTGTTAACATCAGCTGTTCTTCCAACACCCTTTCTGAACCTTTCCTGTAGAAGAAAACTCAAAAATACCACGCTGGCAGCAGCTGAGGAAGAAAACATGAGTTATCCTTTGGAGATTTCTGCTGGCAGCTGACTGCTGGATCTATTTCCCACTGGTGTTAAGAGTACAATATGGCAGCAACAAAACAAAAAAGTCAAAGATGTGGCTTTGCTGATATCTCATACTTTAGATTCAGTTTGGAAATTGTTTTTTTTTTCCAAGGAAGTTTGGTTCACAAGTTCCAGACCGAAATTTAAATAAATATCTCCGTTTTAGCTCTCCAGAAAAAGACAAAGATACACAGAATTCATGCAGTTCAAACTTCAGATATCTTCTCAATCACACACATCACAACTATGATATGCCTGGAGTATTTTAATTAAGAAGAGTTTACATGGTTTTCATTAATTCCTGAATGACTACATGGTAGCTCTAGTATTTAACAAAGGTATGCAGTGAAATCCAAGTGGCTGACATATAAACCTCCAGAGGCAGCACTAACCTGAGGCTGGCAAGAATCTTCTCTTCTGCTTTGGTTGAATGACCTTTTACTTGACCTACAAGCATGAGTATCACTGAGGAATAACAATGAGAAACACAAGTAGCCAGCTCTCTCCTACACAGGTTCCCTGGACAGTCGCTGGTACAGAAGATAATGTTACACCCAAAGTTTAGGCTTTTTTTTCCTGGATATTTGCATTTGTTCTTCCTAAAAAAATGGACAGATTTATTCCCTTCTGCCTTACTTCCCTCTCTCCTTCAGGCCTTCTTTTTTGAAGTTAGGTTTTTCTAAAACTGCTGCACAGAGAAACAAAATATTGACATGGCTACCTGATTGCCATGGAATTATTCCACAGAGGAGAATTCTGAATTAACATGCAACATCATTTTAAGCTTTCATATTTTGTGGTTCAGTCACTAGACCTTGCAGTTTATTGCGTCTGTGAACTGCATTTGCTTCTGCCAGAAAATAACCTTCTATTTAAGGCACTTGAGGTTAGGGGAAAAAAAATATCCTCAAACAGATTTCATTAATTCAGGCAAGAGAAAGTTAATATCCCATGGCACAGCCGATTTGTTTGTAGGGGTGTTAAATGCATCATTTCCCTAATAAACTAAACCACTAGAGGAATGTGTAGAAGTTGGTGTTCCCTCCCTCAATCTGTAAAAAAGGCATCAGTGTCTGCCAGGTGAACTCTAAGGAAAAGTACTGAAGGGATCCCACACTGATAGGGCATTTCTGAGTGAGGTCAATGGATTGACATACTTACCTCGGCATCACAAAGAAAATATTCTGGTTGAAAACTTTTGAATGGTCTCTTTTCCAAGACCCAGAAGAATAGTCCATTTATATATACATAGTCCATTTATTTATATATATATATAGTCCATTTATATATACATAGTCCATTTATTTATGTATATATATAGTCCATTTATATATAGAGAGAGTCCATTTATTTATGTATATATATAGTCCATTTATATATATATAGAGTCCATTTATAGATCTATATATAGTCCATTTATATATAGTCTATTTATTCTTTCAAAAGAAAAATCCTGTTGTAACAGTGCATCACCTGCATTGCAGTTTGAGCATCCAGACTAAGTACTCCCAGTCCCTGCATGTTTATAAGCATCACTTTAGAAATAATGGTTCTCATTTTGCTGATCCTCATGAAGTTCTAACTTATCATCTGATCAACTCTACAAAGAAAACAAAGCCAGCCATCTGAATAGCACAGATATATGGCATCATTAATTCAGCTTTTAAAAAGGGGAATAGATACAACTGATAACATTTGCAGAAAAGAATACACATTTACTCACTTTAAGTGCAGGAGACATGCCCTCTTCACCTTCACATAAGCCTCAGTAAAGCAGTTTAGGGTCTTGCTCCACAAACCCTTCAATTTAAGAAACATATCCCATCTTACATGCCATGGAACTCACTACTGAACTATCTTTGCTGTCCCAAAGGAGTTAGAAAGCCTGCAAAGCTTTCAAAGGTTCCTCAGCTCCTTCAGTTGTGTATCAGATTCAGTGAGAGCTGGCCCTATCAGCCTTCTGGGATGGAAGGACAAACACATTCGCTGGAAACAAACAAGAAAACCTTACAAACCAAAAGCCTCCCAGACTGTCCACTTCCCAACTGCTTTCCAAAACCTTAGTCTTTAGCCCTTTTAATTTGAACAGTAAGTTGTCACAATGGGAAGATCATAGTCCTACAGAATAGCTGAATATATTGAAGATGAAAGCTAAATATTTTTGACATGTCAAGATATATTTGAAACATATCATTAAGCAAGACAATTGCCTAATGGATCACCGTAAATGTTAACATTGTCACTCAGAAAAATCTCTGCATACATCAGTATGGGAAATATCAAGCTTTCTGTTTTCATCAATCCGTTTTTGTCTAGGGAAACATGATATAAAAACAATCAGCCCTCCTACAGTCTTTTGCAGTATCTTCTGCTCTCTACTGAATAAACAAGAAAACAAGAGCCTCCAATTTTGCTGAACAACAGTAAAAATATGAATCTAACTTCCTAGCCAACTCTCACACATTTTAAACAAGTATGGGTCACTGCAAATTCCTACGAAGACCAAAATCTTCTGTCCTAACTAGTTCTTACATTACCTCTCAGAGGAGTAGAAGACTGGTCTCAAAGAAACAATTTTGTATTAGGGAAGATTAGACTTGGAAACTGGAATGGGCATATTGCTCAAAAGCCAAGGGACTTTCATCCATAATATTATTAAGTTCGACATGTCCAGACTCCTGGGCCAATGTGCATGATAATAATCTGTAAATTTGTACAGAGCTTGACTGGAAGTGTTTACAAGTGAAATAACAGAAAGGCAGATGCATTAAAAAAAAACAAAACAAAACAAAACCCCCCAAAAAAATCCCAAAGAAATAAGGAAAAAACAAACAAACAAAAACAAAGAAGGAGAATATTAGAAAGATTCCCACTCATTCCAGTTTAACTGGTGCTTCACAGATGCTTCATATGGACTTTTTACATTACCTGTGTGATGGTCACAGTCAGCAATTTCTTTCCACCAACATCACCAGCTGTATTCACTGGCAGCAGCACCAAATACCCAACTTCAACTGAGAATAAGGAACATTTTCCTCCAGTGTGTCAAAATGTTTTTCAGTGGGTCAGTATCCCGATGTTGAGACGTTCACAGACACTGTTGATACCATGTGTAGATACACAGGAATTCTGTGCCTGCTCAGGTGCCAGCTAACACCCCTCACTGTGCATGGACAGAGGGGCATTTTAACCCTATACCATTTTACTCAAATGTTTGGAAGATCTTTGCATTGCACTGGTATTTCAGCCAAATGGGACGAGGTTTTGTACAGCTATTTCCACCGGGATAGTCTGGTCAGGGAAGTACCAACCTGGCTCCTATGTCACTTACTTTTGGCCATTTAAGACATTTTCATTACAATGCCCATATCATTCACTGTCTCTGAAGGCCTTCAATGTGCAGCAAGGTTCATAAAATAGTGATAATCCACGAGAAACACAGTTGTGATTTCCATTTGGATCTTAGGCCATACAAGGGTATGATAAGAATTAATTCACCCAGCTCCAGTTCACACCCCCTGTGAGAACTCCAAACTATCAGCACAGAGCCACCTCGTGTCCTGTGGGATGACAAGGATCACAACCAACAGACATTTAAGTTTTCATTTCAATCCTCAAACTTGGCAGGCTATGGATTTTCACTCAAATGTACAAGTGTCATTATATTCAAGAGAACCAGGAATTTATGCCTTTCACTCTGCAAGGTAGTTAACTGAATCAAGTGATTTTGGCATCTCATGATTGCAGGGGTGGGACATATGCTTGTATCCACATGTTGAATAAGCATTTTATTTTAAAAATATATATTTATTCATACTTTATAAGCAATAATTGTGATCTGCATCTAATCTTACTCTACCTGTATTTATCCTCCCTTCACTTAGATGACAATGAAAAGAATAAATTTATCGATGGTATTGCAAACCAATACACATTCTGAAAGGGTTGAATTATTTAGCTGAACCATAACATAGTTGCCCATGAAAAGTGTTTGACATAATTGTATGATCTGCAGGGCAGCAATCTAACTTTTAATACTGCTGTGTTACCAAAGCCATAAATATTTTTCTGACACTGTCTGATTCTACATTCAACACTGCTATAATTTCTGCCCTAATCCACAAAGAGTTTAAAGGATTGCAGTCTCTTAATATTTCATCTGCTGTAAATACAGTTATTTTAATGTGCTATGTCTGTTTCTGCAATACAGGAGGGTCCTTGTTCTCCAGCAAAAAAAATAAACCACAACAAAATCTTCACAAAACAGCCTAAATGCAATTTAAAGCACAAATCAAAACTGCTACATAAATAAAGTAAAAATTAATTATACAATTCTGCTGCTCAAACAAAAGAGGATAATCAAAACTTGGAAAAAATAGTTCAGCTTCATGATTATTTCAATAACCACTATTTATCTGACAGACTACTACACTACTACAGGCTGTATACTCTGTAAAAATAATGGCAATTAAACAGGAAGAAACGCATCAGACCAACAAGCTTAATTGAAAGTGAGGAGATGGAAAAATCTAATTAACTTTGTAAACTAGTTTTGCCTTTGTCAATTACCTTAATTGTGCAATTGGAGTACAGGTTATGATCCTCACTGAAATTTGAATCACAAGAACATGTCTGAAATCGCTGAAAGAAAAACAACTTCTGAATGCTTCTTAATTATGGCAACACATACTGTGAAGCAGCATCACAACCTGTTGAGGCACAATGCTTCTAAGGTTAAAACCTCTCAGACTTTTATCTACCTATTCAACTCCTGCAAATACTGAAATTTTGGGATAATAATAATAAGTATTCTCTTGCAAATAGGAGTTTGGCATTCCCTTAATCCTGGATTGTTTACCGAAGAGCAATCTTACTTCACAAAGGATTCCCACTGAAACAACAAAACAGCCAGGGAAAAGGTATAAGGGACTTGCCACAGCACTACTATACCGCTAACTGAAGGCCAGCAAGAAAAGATCAGACCTTTTTGCAAGTAAAATTTTATGACTGCAGTCACAGTTGTGCTGACAATGGGTAATTTTCTGGAGGGTGACTCAAGTTTACAATGTGAAGTTCATATTCATAATGTACTGGAATCAAAAAAAGTTGGAGTTCTTCGGGAAAGGAACCTTGAACTTCCCATCCACGTAAGCTCTGCCCCTTTTTCAGAGCTTGGCAGGTGTCATTTAGGGATGGGACATAGAAGTACAGAATGTTAAGGGTTGGAAGGGACCTTAGAGATGATCTAGTCCCAAGCCCTGCTGCCATGGGCAGGAGCACCTCCCACTACACCAGGTTGCTCGAGGCCTTATCCAACCTGGCTTTGAACACTGCCAGAGTTGGGGAATCCACAACCTCCCTGAGCAACCTGTTCCAGTATTTCACCACTCTCACATAAGTTATCATAGAATAGATTCTAATGAATAAAGCAGTTATTTTGCTTCCAAATTCAGCTCCTGATAGTACCTACAGTCTTCTTCCCTAACATTATCAATAAGAGAGGAAGCTTCCTATCAACATCCTTATCCTCAGGGCCTGTGAAAGACTACCTCTTTCCTTTCCATAATTTCACAGGAGGCTGACCCTGGCCAGCAGCCAAACACTCACCTCTTGCTCATTCCACTCTTTTTTTTTTGGAGAAAATAGAAGGCAGGCAAGAAGACTCATGGATTGAAATAATGGCAGTTTAAAAACAGAAAAGGAAAAGCTACATGTGCAAGAACAGCAAAATTCCCTGCTTCCCATCAGGAGGTAGATGTTCAGCCCCCTCCCAGGCAAGCAGGGACTTGGTGCACATTCATGACTGCTTGGGAAACTCCATAACCCTGAATTGCCCCTTCTTCCTCCTGTCCCTGAGGTTTTATGGCTGAGCACACCACCACCACCATGTGGCATGGGATACCCCCTTGGTGAGTTGGGATCTGCTGTGGCTGTGTCTCCTCCCAACCTCTTGCCCATCCCCACCCTACCAGTCTTTGTGGGGCTAGAAAAAAACACCCAAGATTTTTGCACTATTTGCTGTGTTACCAGCACTGGTTTAGCCACAAATGCAAAACACAGAACCACCAGGCTGCTATGAGAAATAATTCTACAACAAGGTTGAGTGCAAACAATGTAACTCAGAGTAAAAACTTAAGCAGTTGGAAATGTAAGCAAATGAAAAGATTAAAAACCCTAACCAAGAGAAAACACTAAGCAGCAAACATAGCTTTGAAAATGAAAGTTTCAGTTACATATTCTCTATCCTCCTCGTCAAAACAGTATCTTCTATTTTTTGACAATGCATATTTTTATGAAATGTTGCTGTCTACCACCACAACACCTCCAAGCCAAAAAAATGAAACTCCTCATCCCTTAAGTGAAAACTCAGTTTTCTGTAACTCAAATCAGCCTTGACAGCAACAAAGTTACAAGAGACCCACTGCCTTTACATAGAAAAACGGAAATTGTTTTCTACTTGTTCCTTTAAGAACCTCAGATGAAAATTACGAAGTCTAATTATCCCCTTCTAATAGTATGAATTCTATCAGCTTGAGGTTCCAGCTATCAGGCACCTAAATTGAATACTGGATGGGACATCAGAGAGATCAGTTTAAGCCCTCCCATATCTTAGCACACATCATATAATCCCATTCACAGAGCTATCGACCACCATCTTTGCTTGTCAAGGATTCCTGCCACTTCTGTCGCCCTTAAGATCTGCCTCCTTCAACAGCACAATTTAGCTGAAGGTAAATAAATAAATAGTGTGGCCTCTCTTCAGTACAATGAGAAAAAGGCTTCCTGACCAGTAAATGTAGGAAAAGGAGATATGTACCTAACAGCAGGTTGAGTCTGCAGGAGGAAAGGAATGAGGGAAAGATAAGCACGGTGCAGTTCTTGAGACCTCAAGAAAAAGTAAATAAAGCTTCTGATAAAAAATATACAACAGTTCATTTAATAGCCTATTCAAGTTTGAAAGCCCAAGAGTAATGTTTAAAGCTACTGGAGTTCCCCAGAGAAAGGAAAATTTTATGGATTAAATAGTTAATCCAAAAGAGAAATAGATCAGCTGCCATACCACAACCTTGCAGCCTGAGGCAGAAATACTCAATATATTAAATTGCTGTATAAACAACCCATGTCTGAAAAGAAAGTGCCCTAAAAACTAAAGGAAAAAAGAAATCAATTGAAAAGAGCATCCATTTTTTCCCCCCAACTTTGCTAGAATATACTCTGAAATGTAGACTATACAAGGGATGCATTTGTCTTTCAGATGTAGAAACGCAATGAAGATTCAGTTTACTTTAATTAGTGTTTCACACTTAGCATTTAAGAGCAGAATTGGGTTCCCTAAATATCAGCATTTCTGCAATACTCTGTACCATAATATTACTAGGTTTATCTCTCTAGTCTTCTGTTTAATTACAATGTATTTTTTATTTTTAAGATATTGGCAGAGTAGTTCCAGGAAAAAAAAAAAAAAAACAAAACAGTATCTTATACTCTGTTCTGAATTTGTTTTAAATCTCTTGCTTTTCAATAAAGCTACCTCCAAAAAGTGCAGATTTTAAGGCACTTCAATGGGATTACAGCTGGCCTGCTAATTCTGTCATTAAATTAATTCAGAGAAGCTCTCCACTGCAGTTACTTCTGTAACAAATAAGATCCAAGCATAAAAGATGCATTAAAACGTGTCTTGGTCACAATGTAAATGCAGAGAGCATTACAGCTACCTCATCTCAAGGAGAAGACAGACAAGGAAGACTGTAACAAACTGCATACTGGAAAAACCACTCACATTTATTTTTGGCCTCGTGCATATAAAAATCTCATACTTTGCATTTGATTTATGTATCTAGAGGGGCATCTATTCTAGCACTTTAGCTTACAGATGTATTTATTTTTTCATCAGGAACTTAAAAGCTCTATAACGTGGAAGAACAAAATCTGTGTTCCACAGAAAGGAAAAACAGAAATTAAGCCCAGGAAAGTGTTCCACAGGTGACAGAGATGAAAACTGAACTCTCACCCTGTCAAGACTGCTCTCCCTTTTCGACTTTGCCTGCACTATTACAGCACATACATCAATTAGATAATTTACTTTATTGTAGAATCACATGGACAACTTTCACATTTTAATAACTCCGTAACAACACTGAAGAACTCCACGAAAGAAGAGTAGTACTGGTAATGAAAATTCAGGTTGTCTGTGTCATGCATATCCCAAACAACTCTAAACATGCTACTCACAACACGTTTATTTCACAGTTTTTTGCTTATCCAGCACTGCTTTCACTGAAGTATCAGTGCTGAGGTGCTGAAGAGCTAAGTACTGTAAGCAATGATCCTCTTCCTGTGCTCCCCTAATACAGAACAGTGTGTAGACAAGAGACATTTCCCCTCCCCCATCATTTAAACAGCATAAACTGTAATTTTAGTAAATCAAGCAAAGAGCTAATCAAGTTTTGATTTGCTAATTACTTCTCAATTTGATTAGAGCTGGCAGCTAATCATCTCTGGAAACGTAAAGTCAATCTTTCACTCACATTTGCAAATCAGGACTTTAGTGTAAAGACACTGATATTGTGCATTACATGCTCAATTTTTTTTTCATATTTCATTACTTTTAACAACAACCCTAATTTTTATTATTGTGGTAGCTCTCTCAATAAATACTCTGTAGAACTGTATGTGGCCCTGAGAGTGAGCTACTGATAGAAGCTTTGGTATTACTAACACTAAAGCTCAAGGAGTATGGAATGGTACATTAAACAAATACAATGCAATTTAAAAGTATTCACACAGGAAAAAAAGTGGTATCAGAAAAGGAGAACCAAACCAACACACAATTTTAAAAAAAAGAACATATTCAGAATAAACTAGTAGAAATAGGAGTTTACTCCCTGAAAAAAAAAAAAATTATTACCTTATGTAGAATAAATAGGTTCATCAGAAATCAAGAAATTAAGACTGTAGTTTCATTTTGTTCTGAAGTAACAGTGAAATGGGAAAGAGAATGGAGTTACACTAATTTTGTTTCTGTTTCTGTGAAGAATTCTTAGCATGGAGTATCTACCTATATTTTACTTCACCTGGTTTGAGGACAAACAGCCTTCTAAAACCACTAACTCTCTGCTGCTCCTCACTGCCTGGCTTCTGCAGTGTCTTCCTACATTAGTTGCACTAAGGGACAGATGGAAATTTTATTTCCTGAAAAACGTATCATTACAGAAACAACAACAGCAGTTTCAGACCGGAGTGAAGCCCAAGTATAATTTTGTGGACAAAATTCAAGTTAGGCACCTCTCTGCACACTTTCCTGGATATCCCTTTCCTACAGAAGAAAGCAAAAGGCAAGATGAGGATGGGACTGCCAGAATCAGCGAGTGTGGAGCCCTTTCCTTCATCTAACCAAGCCTACCTAGACTGGGTTGCTGCTGCTTCTCTCTCTCCACCCCAACACGAAAGGTGAGAAAGGAAGGCACTGATGGGCAAGAACAAGGCCCCCCTCCAAATACTGTGGGAGCCTGGTATCTCCCCCATCCAGGCAGTGTCACACATGCACAGCATTGTCCTGGCCCTATGTTTTCCTGATCCTCAAGCTCTTACCCACAATAGAGTCTGCGCTTCCTTATTTATATTTCTTTAGGCTTACATTTTAGGCTTAAGTTGAATACTGCACCCACCAGACCGACATCATTCAGGCCATCTACAGTCTTCAAGGATTATCACTCCAGATTCCCATGTCTCATCATATCCAGTTCCTTGTGTCATGCAGACTATTTTCAGTGCCAGCACTACCCTGACACGCAGAGAGACCATGAGCAGGGAAGCATCAACAAAGAATAAACAGCAGGAAGCAGCTCTGAGGATTGCTTGAAAACATTTGGGAGGCATTGTGGAGAAGGGCACAGACATGTTCACTGAAGTGAAATCTTGAGTACAGCTTCCCTCCTTCCTTCCTGGCTTAACATTTCAAGACCTGCAGATCTGCACCATGGCAGAGACCCACTGAAGCACAAACACAGCTGTGGGGAAACCAGGAAAGGACAAAGTGGTACAAGAGGACACTCCTTCAACTCCATAAAACAGGGAAAGGGGCACACCAACAGCCATTAATACCTGATTTACTAAAAAGCTGTCTTGCCTAAATACCCTATTGATGATACTGGGACAGAAAAAAAGGGAGTCAGAAACAACTGAAGAGCAGTCTTAAATAAAGAGCAGCTTAAACAAAAAAACCAACAAAAAAAATCCAATGTCTCAATTTTAGAGAAAACACATTTCAAATTAAAAACACACTAGAGCCTGTCAAAAACATTTTACTTGGAGTTTTTCCTACAAAAATACTTAGCTTTTTTTTTCTTTCAACATTACTTCTCATTTAACATTTTAAAAGCATCTCATATTTGTATTATAGACTTTTGAAAGACGAGATTAAAACAAAAACCTTACTATGATTCTTTGAAAATGAATTTTAAATACTTCGTCATTTATCATTCATTTGATGAAGAATTTCAAATGGTTGTTTTGTTACAAACTTTTAATTAGTTTTGTAGTTCCTCCCCAAAATAAATTTTCTAGTAATCTTTATCTAGCAAACAAAAACAGCTGGTATTAGGAAGGGGTGTAAAAAGTGTCTCTACTGTCTATAATCCTTATGTCTATAGAAGTTTCCTCAAAGTTGCTGATTTAATTCAATTGCTATTAACACATATTTTCCCCTCCCCAGAAAGGTATTCGAACAACCATTCTGCTTTCCAGTTGAATGGTGGAACATTAGAAGAGGAAATTTTTTGACTGAGGAAAGTGAATACTAAAGACACTGTCTAACAGTGCCATCAATTCTTAGGTGTTATGGATTTCAAATTTTGAGTAGTGTCATTGCTTTAGAGTATCTCATTACAAAAAGGACTGATTACTCATAACTCTTATTACTGTCAAAATGCTAAATTCATCATAGTATAGTAATTATAGAAAAAATACGTTTATAACTGTAGCTTCAATAATACAGTATTTGTGATATTTTAATAATTATCTGAATGTAAAAGGTGAAGAAATCTCTATTCTCTTTACCAGTTGCTATGAAATCACAGCAAACACATCTCTACTTGCCTGTTCTTCACCTTTCCCTCTGTAAAAAAATTTGCAAAAGACATTTTCTTAACTATCCTCAAATTGAATTTGGGACAAGAAACTAATAAAGGTAACTACGAAACTTTCCAAAATATGGAAATGCAGATTTTGTGACATTTGACTTATCTCATATTATAATGTACAGGAAAACACAAGATATACCCTGCTTTCAGATTCAAGTGAAATGAATTAAACATTTTCCCTCTAAAACATTATAGGTATTGCCCATTATGGAGTATTGAATATGAAATGTATTTTTAATTGACGATGTGTTTTCTATCTCCAGTTCAGAACACAGACACCAGAAGCTTTCCAAAACATCCTTAAAAACACGAGATTAAAGGACTTTGGAACCCATACTATAACTCCACAGAAATCTTTAATTTTGCTGTTATCACAGGCACAGTCTAAACTTGGCTATTTGTGATTTTGGCAGTTATTTCAAAAGCACAGCTAGAAAATTATTTAGGTGTTTTAATGAGAGAGCATGGCTTATATTTGCCAGCAATGCTCTTCAAGAAATGTTGTTCCTATAAACCTCGTTTGCTGTGATTCTATTGATGAAACATTCTGCATTCAAGCTAACTGCCAAGTCTCAAGGACTACCAATAAAATGTGCCTTTTCAAATTTAAGTTATAGCATAACTTGAAAACTTACTGTTTACTGAAGTAAAACTTCAGTGAGAAATACATTTCCCACGGAGAGGAACACTTACAATTTTCAAAGCACTTGAAACATGTGGTTGAGATGATATCTATTAAACTAGCTACTTTTCAAACCAAAGATTATATCTGTATGAAATTAGAACACTACCACTCTTTTCCATCAAAGAGGAAAACAACTCTGCAATTCAGTTTGAGTATTAAGTGATCGAGTGCCAAGGACCAATGGTTCAAACGAGTCCATCTATTTGATCTCTGCAACTTTATTCCTTCTTTACAAAAAAAAAAAAAAAAAAGAATGTGTTCTGAAAACCAAAGACTTAATTCACACGAAGAAAAAAAGAAAATGTGGTGACAAATTAGCAAAACAGTAACAGATAATGTTTAGGTTCTTTTTCTTATAGAAATCTAGAACACAAAGTCATGGGTTGCATTGTTTAGGGAAAGGAATTTTTCCAGCCAATTCAATTTATTTGTTGAGGAAAAGAGTTCTCTCAGTCTTTGTTCTAGCCACTGCTCCAGTAATTGCCTCTGCCAGTTCACGTAACAAATCACTAGAATGATTCATATCTATAATTTAATAAAAAAATCATAACTTAAATAATCTGAGGGACCAGGATGTTGACAAGCTCACTTCACGAAGAGCAAAGAAATTATGCTAAGGCAAGATATGAATTTCAGACCCTTTATTATGAATCATACATCAGATTTCACAGGAAATTCAGAAGTTATGAAGCCTACTATCATTCCTTTACCTTCAAATGAATATTCTACTTATTAGTAATCAAATTGTAGTGACTAAGATTTTGCTAATTTTTATGCAACTGTGATCATAAAAATCATGGTGGAATGGTTGTTAATATTCCTGAGCATTTGTTAGGTGGGTATCTCTGGTGGTTCTGAGAGTTCACCTGCATTTAAAAAAACCAAAACCTCAAATTCTTCAGTGCATCCTGTACTTTCTCACATTACTCTCCCCTTAAGCACCTGCATGGCCCTTGAGGCCAAATGGCTTTTTCAAATAGAAAAATTTTAAATTTTGAAATCCTTGCTTTCCGATGAATCTTTTTTTAAATCCACAGTTAGTTAACAACTAATTTAATGTTATTTCTAGTTCAAGATATATATTCAGAATATATAGCCAAGGGAAGTACAGAATATACAAGAAAATCATACATTTAATTTCTAAGATTTCACTTGGGGAACTCAGAGGACGAGCCTGGACATGGAGTTCGAAAAAACTGAGGAAGACACAAAGAGTCTCATTCATTCAATAGCAGTCAAATATATAACAATCAAGTTAATCAGATTAGAGTAAGATTTGAAGAGAGGTAAATTAACACTCCTGCTTTTACTAGGTTGTGATTTTTTTTCCCCCCCACATGGCAGTTCTAATCGGAAATCGCAGGTTCACTGTAGCAGGAAATTAGGAAGAAAACTTTAAATACTTTTACTTCAAGTGAAGCAGTTATTTTCCAATAAGACTTCATTCTGCTCTTGCTTACTTGTTATATAGTGTGGCAGAACACGATGATGTGATATTGGAAGCAAGCTAAGGATCTCCTCCTTAAACAGATGTTTACCTCCTTTCCAAATTATTTTTTTTTTACCACACTTGTTAACATATTGTTAACAATTCTCAGTAACTATATAAAGTGCTTGCTCACATGCATGTTAATCTTTCAAGTATCTAGCGAGAGGTCTCATGTCAAAACAATTTGCTCATATAATTAATTCCTGATCAAAACTAGTACTGAAAATTACCACAAATATTTTAAATTGACAAAAAACATCATGTCTTTGTTTTCCATTTAAAAAACACACAAAGATCTGTGTAATCATACTACAGTAAAATAACTGTCCTAATTAACATGTGTCAAGATATTCTGAGTTGAAACCTGCTGTAATTATTCCTCTGTATACATACTATGTAAACAGTTATTGAGTCATAAATCAAGGGAATGAGAAGTTTTCCTTATTCTGTAGTTAGTGACACCACATTGGAAGTAACAACAATTTCTGCTTCATTGATTTTTATCGGCAAGCATGTAAAAATTTTAAGTGGAGATAGATCACCCAAGCTCAAAATACTTGAAAACACAAAAGCTAGGGCGCACACTTCTGAGGGAACAGAGATTATGAATTTTGAATAGCTTTACGAAAGTGAAATCTGAAATTTTGTTTTAAATTGTGCTGTCCATTTGAGAAAATGTATCTTTCAATTGACTAAAATTCTCCCAGCCATAACTCTTTGAAAGTGTTGTATATGTTTAAGATAAGACACAGATAGGAAGGATTTGTAAGCACAGACTTCTTTCATATGTAAAACTAAGTACAGTATCTTTGACTTGATCAGTCTTACCTTGTCCTACTCCTTCCTCTTAGGTTTCCATATACACACCTTGAATTACAGAATGCTTCTAGGGAACCTGTTTGTGGTGACCAGTCTTTTTCAAGACAGAAAAATAAGACTTATTTGAGCAGGACATTGTTCTTGAACTGCAGACAGAACTGTAAAGAACATTGGTTTCCAAGCATAGACATATGAATTGTTCACCTTAGGTAAGGGATGCATTACTGCACTGTCTAGGGTCTAATCCTGGCTAGACTGAAGTATTCATAGGAAGGGCTTACAAACAGGTTATGAACGGACAAAAAAACCAAAAAATAACTACATGAACAAAGATGCAAACTGAAATCTCATTATAAAATTGAGTATCAGTAAAAAAATTCTATGACAGACTATCCTGGCAATCCCACTGAAGCCTGTACTTTCAATAGAGAGGTATTCATGTGCCTTCATAAAATTTAACATGAATATCAAAACTTATTAGTGCAGTGGTGTCAAATACACCTTACTTTTTTCCGTTTACATTTGGGATCAGCAACTGAAAATAAACTGCCATGTTCAATTATGGATTTATGAGTCAAATGGTTTTCACTGAATAGTATTACAAATGCAACATTTTAAATCTGACTAAAGTGACATAAGAGTTCTTTCAAGGACTTTCAATGGAAATATTGTTAAACCACCTATTCTGTATTTTATCTCCCCCTCTCTAAATCTGAGATACTACCATTAATTTCTTCTCAGATTTGTTGTTGGTTTGTTGTAGAGTTTCTTTTCTTGATTAAGAAGCAGAGATCTTTTAAAGCAGTGTGTGGAGGATCAGGAGAGCATCCATCACTCAGATGCCATTCCAGGATCACAGCATGTGAGGTGATCTCAGTAAAACCAGTCTTGCTTATCAAGAATGTTTTGAAGGACAGGTGAAATATAGTTTCTTAGTTCATCATTCAATTATTTATATTTTTCATTAATTTTACACTTGTCCCTCTCTAGTTGGCACAAATTTTGTAATGTAAAACCACTCTGGTGGTTTAACAGGCTATTATGAACAATAATATAGCAACCCAAAGTCAAAGTTGCTTTTCTTCTTCCAAATGTGTCAGAAAACAATACATGTCTCAGGAATAAATGTTCCTCTACATCAATATAGTTTCACATGTGACACTGGTGTTCATATATTTTAGATAAATTAGCAGAAAGAACCATTAAAGCTTTGAGGCTTTATGAGAAAATTATACCATTTTTAAATTATTCTCATCCCCAAATAGCCAGGCTATAATGAAAGTGTTATGAATTGTCTATGAAAAAAAAAAAAAAGCATCAGGAAGGCAATTAAAGCTGGATGCACAGCATTTACTAAAAGACAAGAAGCAGGAAAAGTTGCAATACGTTAAACAAAGTTAAGTTTCTTTCCCACATCCCTGTAGGTTCCAGAGGGAGACATAAACCTTAAAGCTTTTCTGAAGGAAAGAAAAAAATTCACATAAGAATGAGGCAACCAAAGATGTTTAAATTGTTGACAAATAGTAGTTTGATAATATATGGTTGACTCACTTGTTTAGCAACAGAAAGTTTGGAGTTATAAGATGCAAGACCTTTCTTTTATTTTTTAATTTATTTGACCTCATTGCCCTTTAGGCAGCACTTGAAAAAAACCCCACAAAGTCAGTTGCTGAACCACCACATCCAAATAAAGGGTTTACTACTCATGCTACTTCTACATACATTGTTCTTGAAGTTGGATAAACTGTGAAAATCCTGAGAGAGGAATGATCTACCAGGAAAACTTGGAATGTATTATCATGAGAGTTTGGTTTATTTGTGCTAAAATTCTGTGTAGAAATAAAAAAGTAAAAGTTCAGGTTGCTCATTTTAACAATAACGTAGTTTTAAAAGTTCTGCTATCAATTTTCCTTATCCAACATGATTTTAGTATGCTTAAAAATAATGAAATGTTTATTATACCATATATAGAAGTAGCACCTGTTACTTCACAGGTATGGAAACTTACTTCACAAGAAGGAAATCTAGGATGGAACAACAGCTGAGAAAACGGAAGATGATTATATGGGTGACATATTTCATTTCACTGAGATTAATTACCTTTGATTGTAAATGATATTGTTTAGTTCAATATTTTGAGCACCAAGTATAGGAAGGGACACCTGGGAAGACCTAAAAGAGATAGTTAAAACTATCAGTGAATGACAGGAATTTAATACTGTGTTTATAATTATTTCATTGGGTGACTTGTTACTTGGGTATAATCTGATCTCTTCTACTGTTTCTGACCTCTTCTTCCTAACAGCAGGCATATTACAGGCATCTCAGAGAATGTTTTTTCAAGAACCTTTTTTTGTTGTGTTTTTCAATCTTTGTTTTTGTTACAAAAGCCCAAGGTCAATATTATCAAGGCAAATATATGAAAAACAAGTCTTAGAAAGACTGTTATCAAATCCCTCCCCTCCATTCACAGAGAAAGGCAAATGTAAAGCTGAATATATTTGTTTTTCTTTCTCGTGCAACAAAACTGTATTATAAATTACAAATGACAGCTGAATACCCTCAAGAATCTCTCTGGGTGCATGACAGCTGAGTTACATATTAGCCAAATATGATAGAATTAAGTGTCACTTTATATTACTTTCAATAAAATTGATGAATAGATTAAATTAAACAAAATGCAAAATCTCTGTGAAGTTTTCATTTGAATTGACCAAAGGAAAAAACGCAATGCTGAGGATGTTAGTCTACTCATTTTTTTCAATATTGCTTCTTCCAAACATTGAAAAACTACTTCATAGTGCATAGCAAAATTTAAATAGTGATTTGTTTAGCACAGGATGCATGCATGTTTATTCTGTAAGGACACACACTATACAGTTAAAAATGTAAATGTTACCTCACTACAGTGTCCCCCTAAACAGCAAATCCCTGTAAGGAAAGTGAAAACACAGCCTGACAGTCATCATGGATTCTGAGGTAATCAAAGAGCTTCTTGGTTACTCAGGTCCAAGAAAACCCTCAATGCACAAGGGTTACCTAAAGTTTGTAAAAAGCACGTGCTGTAACAAAAGCAAACCAGGTGATTAAAGGAAGTTTTTAACAACTCCTTTAGAGAAATGTAGACTAAAAACCTGTTAGATTTGGAGTTAAAACTACTTAGACTGATGTAGAATTTTATATTTTATAGAAGAAATCTAATAAAATGTTTTGCTAAAATATGAAGCAGCATGCAAAATTGCCCTACAGCGGAAGGAAAAGGCATCATTTTGTTTATTTTATACAATTTTTTTTGCCTTTGTTTATTTCTTACCCTTGAAAGAATGATTACCACACAGAGAAATCCTCAGAGCTTATCAGGACCTCCCCAACTCTTTGAAAACTTTCATTGGCAAATAAATAAAGACAAGAAAAACCAGAATCAGTGAAAGTTTTGAAAGCCATGTGGTTCTCAAGCTCTTCTTCTGTTTTTGTGTCCTGGAAATGCTTAAGTTTGTGTTGACACAAAACATTTTAGTGGAAAAATTAATATAACAGTAACAATAAAACTGCTAAGTGTGAAATACCTGGTTCTTGGGAGAAATAAGCTAATGGATGTCACTAACGAGTTTTTCATCGCGCTTCCTAGATTCCAAAAAGTCATTGGGAACGTAACAGAGGTGGAGAAGCAGTCTTTCCAGAAGGATAATCGAGCTGATATAGGTCAAAACTGACTTGCCAAACTCCACTTGGAACTCAGCTACTGCCAAGAGCCAGTGCAAAATACAAGGCTGGTGTGTCCCAGCCATGAACTATCACGCAGTCATTACTCTACTGGAGCATTTCCTGTGCTGCAATGTGACTGCAAAAGGCTTTTAAAAAGCTTAAGAGGATACTCTGTTTCAACATAGGCAAGAGAAGTCAAAGTTGAAATAGTGTTTGGAGTCGCTTGAAAAGAAAGCATGAAGAGCTCAGTGACTTCCACTGTTTCAGGGGTCACACACATCAGCCCAACAGCTGCACTTTAGTCACCAGCATCACCCAAAGATTTACTGTGCTCACCTCATATTTATCCATCTATGGATAAGGGCTGTTTGTTTTCCCAGGATAGTTTTCACGCTGAGCAAAGAGTTTTTACATTTGGGAAGAGGCACTAAGAAATCTTAAAACCCCTCTGAAATACCTCTTTAATCATATTTATTCGAATTCCAGAGGTTTCAGTATGAAATAACAGCTAATTAGGTCACATATGAATAAATGCTTTCCTAGGTTAGAGAATCTGTACTCTTGAAGGTGGCATCTCCAATGACACAAAGAGAAATGCAAACAACAGTGACAGTCTGTAATACTGTCACAAGATGGGAAGCTCTAACGGAGACCCAGCAGGAGTTTGAAGTAGCTTTATTACTTACATGCACCTGGTAAGGTAGCTGGACAGGAGCTCATTTTAACTACTTGGATATACAACACCTGGATAGGTCAATACTACCTGTTGGCCTGCAATACATCTCCAACTCTGGTGTTGCTCCCACTATACTGAAAACCTGAGTCACGATTCTTACATGGAATTGAATCCAAACCAGAAATCTGGCTCAGCTGGATGTGAGGTACACATATGTATAAGGAAAGAGCTCATAGTAAGAAATTAGACTGGTTTAAGTAGGCTCCTAGAGCCAGGAATTTTACTACAACTAATTTTACACAGAATTGTAACCTGTATATAGAAAACCAGTGTTTTGCCTTTTTTATCCCTGAAAAATTACTATTAGAATAAGCATTTATTTTACAGGGAGTGAGAAAGGCTCTTTAAGATTAGAGAGTGTCTATAAAGACTAATACGTATATGTGGCTAGTTTAAGAGTCCAACATCTATCAAAATTCCCATATTAAAAACAGTTAACCTGCAAAATATAGGCTCAGGGACAGCTAAGCTACAGTGCAAAACACTATAAAACGGTTTTTTGGTATGTTTGTCAGAAGGCAGTGGCGCCATAGAGGCAAATGACTTGGAATTCCCTAAATACGGCCTGAAATACCATATGCTAAGATCTTTTTGCACAAATTATTTCTCTTTTTTTCAACATTCATACAGTTTCCCACAACTGGCTATGACAGAAAAGGTATCCTTGCCACAAAAAGAGGGCAAAGATAGGAGTTCCATTGTTTGATAAAGCATTCTGTTCCAATAAAAGAATAAAAGAGCATTTTGAAGCCATTATGACAAGTCCAGTAAGACAAAAAGACTACAATAATTAAAATTGGTGAAAGTTACTTTATACCTTAAAGGTTAGAAAAATAGGCAAGATACTTGTTGATACACATCCATGCTACACAGGCAGTGTGCTTTTTCATCAGGCAGTTGAAGTTTGGAATTGAGCTATTTGGAACAGCAACCAGCATTTGTTCAAACAAGAAATTTCAAATTCAGTAGGCTGGCACTTGCACCAGTCAAGACAGAATTACTGAAGTAGGGGAACAAGGCTTAAATCAGCCTTCAACATTTTTTATTTGTGGCTTTCTTGACTGTCTAACTACCATATGCAACAAAATATGTATAAAACCCTTTCATTTTGTCAGCTTTTGACCAACACAGAGCAGCCATTTTATTCTTTCAGTGTGAGGTTTGTGGTATTCCTTGAAGAACACACAACACTATCTAAACACAAATGTAAACCTACCTAGGGAAAAAGCTTTCCAAGTTCACGTAGCTGGAAATGTATGATTTCAATAAAAGGTTACAGAAAACCTGGAATTTTGCGTCTCATCAAATGCTTGCTTTTTAGGCTGGTCATGTTGTTCCCAATATACAACATATATTTACATCCCAACATACAAAGGAGTGAGAACATTTACTCAATACTTCCCCCTGTCCTCTGCTGGAGGGCACAAAGAGAAGGATTCGCTTTTCAGGGAAAGAGTCACATTTGACTATCAGGGAGGCATGGAAAGGAAAATCCATTTATAAAGGAACTAGAGCAATCAAACAGATGATCTGAACCTGCTGTGCAATCTCTCTTACTGAATGTTCTTGAAAACCAATATACAGGTTCCATGTCTAGGCAGGGCTCTAAGATAAGTAAACACTTGAGCCCCACCCAACCCTTTCTCTTTTGTGATTCAGGAAGAGTTCATGTTTGGAAAAAAAAAAATCTCAGATAATACCAACACACTTATACCTAAAATACCAATAACCTTTGTTGTAAGAAAAGTGACTGGTAATTAGCGTTCTACCTATATATATCAAGATTAAAATATTCAATAAGCTCACTTTGCTATTACTGTGAAAAATGCAACTGGAGAAAACTCAAAACATAGGTTTTGTTGGTTTTACTTAGGTATTTTGCACCTTTGCTTTTTTCCAGACTGAATCATCCACACTTGCATTTAGAATTCCTTTTGTGTTTCAGTTGCTTCATAGTGTGCTTATTTCTCACCTTGTTGTTTACAGCATATAAAAAAGATGAGGCAGGTGTTGCACATAAGGCTGACACTCTGTCAGCCATAAGCTGCTCTCTGGTCAGCATCTGTTTTTATATATGCATGAGGTAAAGTATTACTGTTAGAAGAGGTTTCCAAAGAGATTCAGAAGTAAATTAAAGAAACTACCCAGCTGGTGATTTTAATGAATAGGTAAAAATAATGAGAAAAAAAAAATCATCAGACACAGAAAATGATGTCACTGGAAGTATTTTCTGATTTTCTTTAGCAAATAAAGTAAGCATTTTTAATGTTAAATAACAAACTAGTGTCCAGCATGAACTTAAAAGTAATTTACTGCTCCTATGATCTAAAACAGAACACACTGTAATGCTCTTACATCCACACTGGGGTAGAGGAACATTAAAAAAAAAAAACAAACCACATAAAAATCTCACATACCTGCAGGTGATGTTTCCAGAATATAAAGTATGTTCTACCAATAAACCAATAGCATGAAACTTATCAGAAATCTAATTCAAACAAGTTGAATGTGCAAAATTAAAACGAAGAACTACAAAGTCTGTCCAACCTTCTCTTCACCAAATTAAATAGGAAAAATACCAGAACTGACTAGCATTTATTATTATTTCCTGCGTAAGAACAGCATGAGCTATTCTTTCATTTTGAGAATTCTCATTGCAGTTAAATTATACCCAAACCCACAGCACCTTATTGAAGAAAGAGAGATCTGGGCCCCTAGAGGACATGTCAAAGGGGGCCAGCAGTGGGTCTTTGCAGCCAAAGCCTGGGCTGTACTGGCACCACTGCAGCCTGCTGGGTTAGGGAAGTGAACCCTCTTCCCTCTTCTTCAGCCTCATAGAGGCCTCCCACAGACACTGTATCAGGCTCTTTGTGTGGTGTTTTTTGTTTTTGCCTTTTTTTTTTTTTTTAGTTTGTTTAAAGCATGAGAGTGGTTAAATACTGGAACAGGTTAACCCAAAGAGGTTGTGCAATCTCCATCCTCTGAGCTGTTCACAAGTTTACCAAACGAGACCCCTGAGCAACCCAACATAATGAGTCATAGTGGGAGCAGGCACTTGGACTACTGGACCTCTAGAGGTTCCTTCCAACTTTAATTATGACTCCACTATTCTACTAAGGAAACATCCAAACACGATTTTCCAGAGTGTTCCAATTCACTAAGGATTTAAACAAGTTTTCTTTGGACGGAAAATCTTACTTCTTCCTGCAGATTTGTCTTTCTTACTCACTAAACTCCTCTCTCCAGCAGAGAAATTCCCATGTCCCTTTCATGAAACAGCCACTGGACAAGAAATCTAACACGTACCATGTTTAGCAGGTGTTATTTTCTAGGTGGTATATTTGTACTGACCGGTGAGTCAGCTGCTTTCAAATGGAACACAAATAATGGTTCTTTCCCCTCGATTAACAGACAGCTACCACAATTTTCTTGCCCCTGCTGCTTTCATGGAATTCTGGACACTTGATGTCTTGAGGTCCATCTGGTTTTTCGATTTTTCTAATTTTTATAATTGTTTAGAAGTAGCAGCATTTCATTCCTTTACCCTTAACACAGAAGCTACATAGATTACCAATCCTCTAACCCCATTCTACGCTCCCCATATCAATTCTACCCCCCTGAATTCCAGTAGAAATGTTTAGTCTCTCTTTAAGATAGGCCTGTTCTGTTTGGAGAATGCTTGTATCTTAGCCTAAACCGCAGAGTACAGTTAAACTCTGGGTAACTATGTGCCCCCTGTACTCCAAATAAGATGAAGATTGATGAAGAGAGGGTCCTGAAAAGACCCCCGCCTCAATTCCCCGGGGGTGGGTCAGGGGTGGATCAGGGCAAAAGCCAAAGGGTGGGAAAACCTCAGATTGGATAAGTAGTGTTATAAATCGTAACATCTGAGACACTGGGGCGTGCATCTTGTAACCTTATGCCTAGGCACAAATTAAAACCCTTTCCTTATCTCACCTTCAAAACTCAGAGTATTTTTTCTCCCCGAATTTTCTTTTAAGCATCACACTGAATATTTTTGAAGACCTCTAACCTTCTCACAAATGTTTCTGGAGCTGTTGGCTCACAAATTGCCACCAACAGCGAAGAGGCACACAGGCAGCGCACGCAGCCTCTTCGGAAGCCACGTTTGGAATCACTGCTGGCCACTACACAGGGCAGGCAGCTTGAACTACGGCTCCACTCGCTCCTTGTACTTCCTGACACCGAGCAGCAGCTTTGATTTAGCAACTCAGAAAGCGCTCTTTGTGTTTCCACACAGGAAAAAGATGTCCAAGAATTACATGTTTCCTTAGTCTTTCTTTCGCTCCTGTCAAAGGGCAGAAGCAAATCCCTGAACACCAAGATCTGTCTTTCACAATCGAGTTAGATCAGGAATCACATAGACAGCATTACCAAGGCTGCTTTAGCAACAAACACTCATTCAAACCAGATCACACTAAATCACTAGCTTTAAACAAATTATTTTTCCATAGTGGAGGCAGTGAGAGTCTCTAGGATTACCATAGGATTGAACAGACATAGGTCAATCATGTAGATCAAAATGTATAGACATGGGGAAAATTCTGTGTTCTTCTAGAATATTCGTGCTATTTCATACTTACAGAGTTATATTTACATTTATATTATATAAATATATACTAAAATAAGTATTATATAGTTATATTTACATATATATTTATCTATTTTCCATGTATATGTGGTACTGTTACATGACAGTCCCCAGCTGGAGAGCAGTTTGTTTCTTCAGCATTTCAAATGAGCACAAAAACCTTTTTCTTAGGAGTTCATCTCCTTTAGGAAAGACAGACTTTCTGAAAGAAATACAATATCTCGTTTTTGCTTTTAATGTTCAACTTGCTCCCTGTAATACTGGTGCATTTCTTTGGATTCTCGGTTTGAAGAAAGTAACTTATTAGGTAAATTTTATGTAAAATCCCCACACTTTCCAAGATCCTCATTTAGATGTGAGACTCATTTCAAAATTGAGAACTATTCACTGAACTGGAGATAAAAATCTTTTCAGATTTCTCCACTGGTCATAGAACAGCTTTGCTTTGCTTTCCCCAGAAGAGGCAAAGAGACACAGATAATTCATCTGGCAGCTGGTCTCCCTGTGGGCAGTATGCTGTACAGACATTTTATCATCAGGCTAAATGAATATATTTAACTTTCATATAAAGAAAATTGCCATTTCAGAAATAACCGCTGACTAATACTATTTTATTTAATAAAAAGCCTTAAAATAATCAAGAGTAGCCACGAAAGAAAAAAGACATGCAAAAAACCCACCTAAAGTATGGGTACCATATTTGAAAAACATGGAAGCATAAACTCTTAACAAGTCTCCATTTTTCCTGACATGATAATTAAAGCATATGTGACGATTCTAAAATTAACTTTTTTAGATACTCACATTTATTTTTTTTATTCATCTATCTTTGCTTCTGACCACAGTTGTGTCTAAGCTTGTTTCCTAGTGCCACAGCTATCCCTCTGCAGCTGGGATTACTTTTCACATACACACACAGAGCCAATTTAACAGGGCAAGTAAGCAGATCAATCTTAACAAAAGAACAAGATTTCTCAGTGCCATTCAGGAAAATGCCTTAAATTCAGAAACTGAGACTTTCCAAAAACTAGAGAAAATGGACTAGAGTATCTATCTTTTTTTAGTGTCATTATAAAGCTTATGAAGAAAATGCAGATTTTTTATTTTTTTGCCCCCTTACAAGCTACCATTCCATTTCCTGGTGCTGGAATTGAGGAGTAA
Source organism: Corapipo altera (assembly GCF_003945725.1). NCBI lineage: Eukaryota > Metazoa > Chordata > Aves > Passeriformes > Pipridae > Corapipo > Corapipo altera. Next base: position 1,713,003 of record NW_020884934.1, on the reverse strand, counting down.
GTCAGGCTGGTAATAGTTATCTGCTGCATTAATGATATACTAGTAACTTGCCAAAAGTTATTACTTGTTCCATAGTGATTTTTACCTGCAACAGTTCTGTTGTTTTGGGTTTTTTTAACCACATTGTGAATCCAAAACCACACAAATTCTGAACTCTGTATGTGGCAGCTGGGTACAGACAGCATATCTGTAGCAGAAACAAAGGTACAGGAGAATTAAATCTAAAACTTCAAAATGGTTTTCTGGATTCAAAATGCATTTGATACACATGATGAGACGATTGACACTTGCAATTACACGAATATCTGCTGGCTACCAATTTTTTAAGCTTTATGCAAAAGAAGAATGAATTTTAAAATGGTGTAGAAGTGATTATTAGCTCAAAAGAGGAAACAATACTCACTGGAGGATAAAAAGGCTTTGATGTGTCAAAATGAAAAACTTTACATTTGCCACATTTCTGTTTTGATGTAAGTCAGCATACTGATATTGGTGATTGTACCTATTTTATTCCCCCGGTATGTGCTATTCTAATAACTTTGACCTTAATATCCTTGATCTGGTTGAATCTTGTTGCAATTATATTATGGGTGATTTGCTGAGCAAGCTCAAAATTTGTATACAGGGCCATATTTCTCTTGCCAGATTGCTTTTTGATACTGGTTTTACACTTTTCAATTATTTTCAAAGACTATCATGATCTCCTAATATCCTCTTATTTAAAATTCTTTGGGATTTTTATGTTGTTGAAATATATGTTCATCCATGAATAGAGATCTGTCCCCTACAAGCAAACAGTGTTTTTGATTTATTTTAATTTGAACAACAAAAATTTGGGTAGTGGCTATTACAGACCACAGATTACACTGACAACCACCTCTATCTTTGTATAGATATTGGCTCCTTAGTACCCTTCTCATTCCTCCACCCTCTCAAACACTCTGTCAGCAAAATGAACAAGTAATGTCAAGGGAGGGTTGCCTGATGAAGATGATTCAAGGCAGAGAAGAATCAAAGTGATACCATCCTATTGAGTGATGACATCACACATCACAAAATGCAAATTCATCTACTGGAACAGTTGTCTAAATTATGCTCCTTCTGAAGTTAATAGTGAGTGGTTAATTGTACCCTTCCATTAAGTATTTTCAAATGCAGTGAGACTGATAAATGTCTGTTTCCAGTTCTAATTGCTTGTACTTTTCATTTTCTATAGGAGAGCCATTTGAAGTCCACTTTACATCCTTCTTTATATTATTGTTATTCTATTTGTGTGCAGAACTCTACAAGAGTACTTACATACTCCTCTATTCAGACTACAGAAGTTTTTCATTTAGTACCATCTCTCCTCCCCTCAAGTGTAAGTGGGTAGACACAACAACAAGTTAAGGCTTTTCCAGTGATCATTATATGGAAGAGGTGGGTCAACAGGAAATCATAAGCTAGTTATGTTAAATAGCTCTTTAAAAACAATCAGATAATTCCTTTGAACTCTTATTTATTAGATGGACCTAATAATAAATATCTATTCATCCAGGTTATCTGTTTATAGTCATTATACTTTTACAAATTTAGAACATGGGTTCCCTAAAAACAGCGATCATATTAGAACTTACATTAAAAACAGTATCAAGCAAAACTATTTAAACTCAAACAACTGGTAACCTTCATGCTGTTCTCACATGGTGTAAATGTGTATTTTAACACCATAGACTACATAGTCTATTATTGGCTCTTGCTGCATTGCAGGAGTATATATAAGGTCTACAGTGATGAACTGCTTTAAAAAAAAAATTACATTTATGCACTTCTTATAAAGAAGTTGTTGACAGTTAAAAGCCATTAAGGAAATCTGAACCCAGAGATTTTGGTTTGATTCGTATCTTGTTATTCCAAAAAAAAAGCACAGAGTCTAACATAACATTATTGAAAGTAATGAATAAACAGTTTTAGGATATAAGTAATAAAACTATTGGATCCACCAATAAGTAATTGCATCCTCTAAAAATCAAGAATAAACATGGGGGCAAGTGTCATCCTCCCGAGACATAACATCTTTCTGCCCCTATGACTGCATTAGACTCATTCTCTTACACTCCTTTTCAAGCTCCTACAGCCACAGCTTTCTGCCTTTTTCTGATTTTCATGCTGAAGCTTAAGGAGCAGAGATAAGAGGTTTGAGTTAGAGATAACACCAAAAAGCAGTTTCATGGGAGGAGAAAGGAAGGGGAATCCCTTGGGGTTGAAATATATTCTTGGCTGGAACATTCAGAACAAGCCTTTTACTACTGTACCATTGGTAAACTACATATAATTTTATCATCTTTTAGCTGTTCTGTTATGAAGATCATCCTTCACACTTCTGATTTCATGAAAGACTGTAATCCCATATGGATGAACAGAGTGCTCTCCATAGAACTTGACTCTTAAAGGAAATCAGAAAAGAGTCTGCACACCCCAACAATTTCATACAGTAAGATCCCCATCTAAGTAGAGATAAGGTTGGGGTTTACATGCATTTTTTTGTTTTTGCTGAATTTTTCTTGATTTGCTTTTTATTTCTGTTTTTTTTTTTATGGAAGCATTAAAATTTGAAATTCTAAATTTGAATTTCTAAATATCGTATACATACACAATTAATATAGACACATGATATACATATATTAAACATTGCTAAGACCAAAAAAAGACCAAAAAACTACTAATGAAGCAAATGGAAGTGCTAGCTCTTCAGAGCCTCAAAACAGTGACTTAAAGCTTTCAATATGAATGCCAAGGTCTAATATAACTATACATTTTTTCATTTGTTTAAATGAAGAAAGGGACAAGCATAAAGTTACCTGAAACAGGCACTTTCTAAGTGGCTTTCCCTCTTTGGAATGCAATTTCCATCATGCACATTTTCCACATCCTGTACTACCAAGAGTAACAGGCAGTTAGAACCAAGTCAGCACCAAGCTACAAATAGGTTGCTGTTAATAAGATTCCCAATGCATGAAGTTTCTCCACAAGTTATCTTACAATAAAGATATTAATCTCCTGGAAAAAAAAAACCAAAAAAAAAACCCAAAACAAACCAACCAACCAAACCTGGATATTAGTCAGAATGGACTAGTCAAAATACTAAATTTTAAACTTGTATTTCCAAAGGCCTTATAGATCAAGCAAAACTGTATCTTCCTCCTCTTCTGTTGCAGTTCTCATTTTCTGGCAGCTCATCCCAATCCCTGCCCCTGCAGTTCAGAAAGCTGACCTAATTCAGAAGCATAAAGAAAGCCCAACACATTGGCTCTGGGAAAGAAAAGGAAGGTCAATGGCTCTGTGACAGATAAAGTCATCAGGTTTTTGTATTATTTTTTTTTCCCTTGACTTGCATCATTCAGATAAAATGGCAAAGTAAATTTGGTATGCAAGTCTGAAAGAACATGTAGTAGTTAGAGATTTGCTGGGTGACCAGTGGAAAGGGTCAGAAAGGTAATCCAGCACTGAAAAACCAGCTCATCAAATAGTATGCTGTGGAATTTGGTACTCCCTTTCTCCTTTATTTCACAGAATGTATAAATAAGTGAAGCAAATATATTAAAAATATCTTTTTCCATTTCAGCCCTCATCTAAATTTCCTCTCCCGCTCTCAAACCTTTTCTTACTTTATATGCAGCTTTAATTACAGTGCAACTATTGGCACTTCCTCCATAATCTTAATACTGTTGCAGTAGTATAAACAGCCCAAGAGTCAGAGGGCTTGAGGAGATTTTGGCCAAGACCTGTCAAAGAAAATTAGAAGCTGAAATGAAAATTCTACAAGAGTGTATTGCCTATTTGAGATTACATCTAGACAGTTTCCAATATACTGAGCAACACAGATTAAAAAGAAAAAAAAAGTCCAAGTTAACATTTAAATTATCTGTTTAATAATGCAATATTGACAGGTTTTTGCAAGTCATCTGATTATACAGATACTATGCTGGTGCTCCTGAGAAAAATGATGTATACCTTTAAGCCTCAGTAAAACGAATTACCTGAACTTTTTCTCATCAACAATCTATTATCTTCAGCTTTTGAAACAGGAACATGTTTACATGAATCAGCATAGAAATCAACTCTTTCAGTAAGAGACAAGAGTTTTTATAGAAACCAAATTCATTTTTCAGAACACAAGTTTCACCTCCTCTAATTACTGCGGGTTCTTTTATACCATTAGTGGTAACGTATCAGCTGAAGACATTCATGTCTTACAGCAAAGTGAAGGCTTTAGAATATTAGTTACACTGACACCTGAAATGAATGCTGCTTCTAACAAGCCATCTCTGCACTTACATTTCATCTGTTATCCAAACTTTACTTCATCAGACAGGAGCTGCAAGTTGAGTGTGCTTCAGAAATGTCAATTTATTTGCCACCCAAGCTTTGTGCTGATATTTTCATCTAAATTTAAACTGCCTTCAGTATGGATAAGCAGGACTCATTAGTATTTTTCAGACTTCCTTGTCTAGATTTGTCATAGGAGAGTTCTCAAAACACTCACAGTTGAGCCAAACAAAGATTAGAGAAAGTAAGAACAAACTCAGTTAATATTAAAGGACTGCCACTGAAGACCTTACTAGATTCTCTGAATTTACATTTAAGGTTGTAAACACAGCACCAACAAAATTGGTTTCTCCAGTCTCTTTGCTCCCTGCATATCCACTTAAGACATTACAAAGACAAGGAAATTTTAAATGCATTTGACCCCTGATTTTCACAGTGACAATGGGAAAATTGCAGCCAATAGTCACACTAAAAAGAGCACATTATTGCTCCCTGATAACTAATCTGAAATATCTGCAGTTCTTGGAAGGTAATCCTTGCAAACAGGTGCAATGAGAGCTAGCAGCCTTCCCCTGGAAGGCTGAGGGACCGACTATCATGATTTTATCTTAATCAAGATACTTCCTGACTGAGGGTGAGCCAGGCAGTTTCCACAAAGTACATTATCTGGAATCAAACCCTTTCCCTTGCTAGCAGGCACTGTGCTACACCTCTTGCAGCTGTCTTATCTATTCTAGATTATAAGAAGCCTTTTCACCAGTTAGGCAGGGTAGCAATTTGGAAGTGTTCTCAGAAGCTTGAACTCTTAGACCTGCTAAATAAGGCTTAATGTTTATAAACGACATGTCTGAGTAACTCAAAAGCTTCTTGAAGAAGCTTTCCTGTCTTTTTTGTTACAGAGACTGTCTTCCTAGTGCCTGGATACACAGGGAAAAGAAAAAAAAAAAAAGGATCAATTGACTTTACAACCTGGAATGGTTATGAAGAGGGGTTGTAGCACAGGAGAAAACCTCAAATACATGTTTTTATTTTAAACACAACCCCCAAGTGTTTTTTGCCACTCTACTTGGGTTATTCCCTCAGAGATACTCTCAAAAAGAGTAAAACACAACATCTTAAAACTGTCACTGAATTCAAATGTGTCTTCTGAGGACCATGGACCTTTGTCAACCTACCTTTGGAAAACAGTTTTTAGTTGCATGTTATTGACAAGAAAAGTAACAGTAAAGCAGAACCAGGACCAAGCCTAAGTCTATATTTCTGGCAGCAAATTGTTACAGTTGCTGGAATATTTCCTTTAACAAGAAGCTAATTTGCTCTTTTCTAAGTTCAAATCAACATTTTAATATACAAATAGTTGGAACTGTAGAGTGTTATAAACCAATTAACATCCTTGAAGTGTGGTGTGAGGTAACAAGGTTGCTCTGTCTAGTGTTCAACATCATGTGACTGCAAGGTTTTTGGACAGGAGATGGATAAACATCTACCTCTACAGTGCTCATAGAGACTCATGATACACCACATCAAAATGAAGCAACTTACCACACTGTCCTGTATCTAACCAATTCACTAGCATTCTGGTCCTCAGGTTTACACAAACAAATAAATAAAAAGAGCTAGAACTGCCTATTTTGGTTATTATACCACATTTTAATTACTATTTTATTATCTCTCTGTTAGGAAAAATGCAATGACAACTGATGAAAAATATTAATGAAAACTGTCCCCAGAAGATAAAAGTCTTTAGTCTTGCACAATATATTGCAAAGACTTAGCTTTCATCAGCCAACATATTATGAAAAAGGCCCAGAAAAATATAGTTTATTCACTGTTAACAAATTTATTATATTTTTCAGTAAGGGAGGAGTATGATTTCCAGGACTCCTACGTTCCAACCTATGAACATGAAATACTGAGTTCCTTCTACCCTTCTACTATTGCTGAAGATATTTCATAGTTAGTATTTGTTAGTGCTAGAGGCTCACTCTCTACCACAACATGCACCTTCTGCCCAAATTCCTCTCACCTCTAATGCTGAATCTGCTCTTACAAATCATCTTCCAATTTTTCCTATCTTTTTGTGTACTAGGTACAAAAACATTCCCAAAATTATTTGCCACTCTTTGGTTATTTGAGAGAGATTCCTTTATTTAAGCATGTGCTGATAGATGGTGACTAAGCTGACTTTAGTCAGTTCAACAGTCAACTACTTATAGTTACTCAGGAATTAAATAATTAAAAAAAAGACCCTGTGCTGAACTAGTCACAGAAACAAGCCAGGCTTTTGTGGTTTGCCCAGGAGCAATGGTGAAGAAATAAAGGGAAGAGCTTACTAGTGCCACATACTGAACTTTGACCAAAGAAGTTCCCAGCCTTGTTTTGTGCGTTTTCTGTTTGAGTAATGAAACTCATTCCACCAAACACATGAGCACAACTCTGTAAGCATCATCTGTGCTGTCTGGCCCAGCCTGACAGGTCTGCAGCTTATGCCATCAACGACACTGAAATTCTGCCTATGCCATCCTGGGGTTTCTGACACTTTACCAAAGCCACTGTTGGAAAGGCGTAACATTCTACAGAACACAAGGTCAGTACATCACATTTTCACTTCTCTTCTCTCTGCTTCTATAAGCTTTTTGATCTAAGTTTAGCATTTGGATGGGACATACAATCAATTCCAATGCAAAGATTAGAAAGCAATTACAAAGTATAAATTACTGTTTTGTAGAAAACAGGGATAATACCCTAAGCAGGACAATACTAATAGTGCCTCGGGTTACCTCTAATGAGATGTCATCACAGGCTGAGGGCAGACAGAATTCCTAGAAAGAGTGAAAAGGATGAGGATGGTCTAAATGGCTATATCAGGGCTGTACTTCTAAAAGACTTTCAAAAGATATACTGACAACAACAAAAGGATCCTGTGATTGTTTGTGGCTGGGATTAGCTGGCTTTATTCTCAATAGGATACCTTCAAAGAAGGTGGTCATGTCCAAGACATCCCAAGAGTTTTTAGAAATAAAACTGCCTCATTTGTGTGCTTGCATGCATATGGATGTTTGTTAGGTTTGAAGGGTTTTCAAAAGAGAAAGGCACATCATAAGCTTATAACATGCCTTCAAAATTCTACTACCCACCAAAGGGCATAACCCATTTCCTCTGTGTCTCCTTTAGTTATCTTCAGTAGCCCAGGTGTCACATCAATTGCTTGAGGCTTTCTATACTTGCCAGTATTCCTGGTACAGTATCTTGAAAATAAGGTATAGGTGCACTTTCTCTTCCTTTTTTTTTTTTTTTTTTGAAAGTGTGCCCATAAGCTAACTGCAGAACTGCTGGATGAGAAGATTATTGAATAGATAAAAATACACATGCAAGTAAATCTATTGGTGATTAAACTGAAGAAAGCAGAACCATCTCTAGCAGATTTACTGTACCGACTATCAGAAGCTTTATAAACATCCTCTGCCTCTCCTTGCTGGTTTGGAGCAAGAACCAAAAGAGGAAAATAGAAGGTTGAGTTCATTAACACATTGGATAGATGCTGTTTGCTGCTGCTTTTTCAAATTGTTTGGTGTAATTCTTTGTCTTGAACTGGTGCTGAATGCAAAGTTGTAGAAGTTACTATGGATTTAGTCTGATCCCTCTTATTTTCTCACAGAATAGGTAAAATATTGTCCATAGTAGTATGATCTTTCTATCATCCATAAAACTATCTCTACATAAACTCACTGAGGTAATTCCTAGACACAGCATTCTTCATGCTGCAGTGTAAGAAGCTATCCTAGTCTAAATTAATTTAAGAACACAAGTGCCAACAGCAGTTTTCTTTAAGGGGCACAGACTTCAGCACTGGATGAATCCATTCCAGTTCTTGCCAGAGCAAGTCAGCCCAGACTGAATGTTTTCTGCTCTAGTTAGATGAATACTTGTACTCATATAGCTCAGGCCTATACAGTGACACATTTATCACACTTCAAACAGCTTATGGGCACCCTTTTATTTGGTGCCCATTAACATTTCTGAGCTCAGCTTTCAACCAAGCTGCTTTCCAGCATTAGATAACTAATTAACTGTATTTAGATAAATCTCAGATTTCAAAATAGTCAAGTTAGGAAACTTCAAAAACCAACTAAAGCACTTGCATGCTTGCTATGTGTTTCATGGCTCACCTTATTAAGTTTCAAAATACATTGAAATTGATGTTTGCAGATTAATGTACTCAGTAAGACTTTAAAATATTTGTATTACTCCATTTAAACAGACAAGCAACCTTCTCCTGTTGTACCGTGTTTCTTTGTGCTGAAACGCTCAAAGTGGCTAGAAATTATTTCTGCTTTTATAAGAATACTTGCTGGTCATATTTAATAATAATAATAATCAGTACCACTATTAAACAAATAAAAGCATTATAGAAATCAGTGAGTTATATTGTAAAAAATAAAGGGTTAGCTATCAGCTTTAGGTTGTCTAAATACACAGTAAAGACAACTGGGAAATTATTGTTAAAATTAAGGTTATATTAGACAGAAAACTGAATTCACTTTCATGAGTTCTGAAGCTTTACCTTTCTTCAGTTTTTTTTTATTATTTGTTTGTTTGTTTTTGTTGTTGTTGCTTGTTTGTTTTTATATTAAAAGTTTCTTAATGCTTTACGCTGTTTTGACAGCTTTTGAAAGGACTTTAGTAAATAACAAAAAGCCACAGAACAAAAATAAAGCAATAGTGTTCCCACAGACACTCTGTGAAGCTCTGAATAGCAGTGTATTGTTTTTTAAACAAGAAATTCTTTGGTCCCAGTATGACTCTGACCTCAGCTTTCTGTAGCACGCTTCACTCACCATACATGCAGAATGCACTTTAATTTCATCCTTGGGTTGTATACACACATTCCTGGTATTTTTAGCAGCACTTTAGAAGTATAAAATCTATTCCCTATGCCCTCATCAATTTGAAATTACCATTTTAAGGCTGATTAAATAAGGATTAGTGCCAATGTTCTACTTATTAGTCTGTGTCTTCAACTGGAACTGATGATGTAGTATTTGTCAATAACTAGTTCACAGCCTTAAATTCCATTAAAAAAAAAAAAAACAAACCTCTGCAAGACAGTCCATCTGTCAGAAGATTTTGTAGCAGGCTCCCATGTAGAAGAAAACCATCTATTATAGGATGATACAAGCTTAAAAGTGGCATGTATCACAGCTGTTTGATTACTACCAGGAAGATGACTTGCATCCCCCCTTCCAGCCCTGTATCAGAATCCAACAGTGATGGATGGAATTCCCCTTGCTTTAGGGGGATGATGGATTACCTCAGCAGTATGTGTAGGAAAGGTAAAGTCTGGTCCAAAATTAACATGACTAAAAGATGCCGGTCTAAGTTGTGATTTCCAGCATCTCTGAACAGCAAATGAAACATTTTAAAGGAACTTTAAAAAGTCTGAGCTATGAGATTGCAATCTGGGAAGTCTCCACAGTGATAAAGAACCTTATTACATAAGTACCTGGAAGACACGGATCAGGCAGCAGGGCCAAAAATTTAATCAGTTTGTTCATGAGGTCTGAACTCAAACATGCTCTACTGTCAACAACACACCATTTCAGTCACTTCATACAAACAGTATGCTCCAACTAACAAAACACCATGCTATGAGATGAGATTTAAATTACCCTGCTGGTCTATCAAGCGGAAAAAAAAAAAGTATTCAATCAAGTTTGTTAACTCAGTGTTACTACAGACTAAAAGAGAAAGAAGAAAACGCCCAAAGAATTCAAGTTTGCACTGAAATGTCTCATTTTGACAAAATTATTGGCAAGTACTAGTATTTCCCATATAAATACTGCCACTTCAGTACATTCCTTAAGCACAATTTTGATAGCAGCATATTTTTAAGCATTTTGTATTTTTTCTTTACATTTTGAGGTTCTCATTGCAATGGACCCACATATCTTGTAGCAATACAGAAAACTTTGACTAGACTCCATTCACGTGCAAGTCATTGAACACAATTAGGTAATTAAAAATCTCCTTTAAAAATGTCATCATGGCTGGGCTTCGCGAACGAAGATTTGGGAAGGCACTATCCACATTTGTTACAGGCACGTTGGTGGCTTATGAGGCCAATACGTGACAGACACATCCGATTGCAAAAGGCACAGCAGAAAGACTCCTTAGATGGTGTATTCTGCAAGACACGGTTCTTTCCGCGTTGTCTTTTCTCCTCAAGAGTGATCCTGCTTGTGTTCTCAAAGGAGATAGCTGCGTTATAGATGGTGTGTCTCCAGGCCTCCCGATTTGAGGCCAGAGTAGACCAGTTATGGTGATCAATATGGCCAAGGTTGAGATGTTGTTTCAGGGAGTCCTTGTATCTTTTCTTCGGGGCTCCTCTCATGCGGCAGCCAGTGGCAAGTTCACCATAGAGCAGGATCTTAGGGAGGCAGTGGTCCTTCATCCTTGAGACGTGCCCTGCCCATTGCAGCTGCGTTCTCAGTAACATGGCCTCAATACTTGTGACAGCTGCTTGCTCAAGAACAGATGTATTGGTCACATAATCTGACCAGCGGATGTTAAGGATTGTACGGAGGCAGCGTTGATGGAAACGTTCTAGGAGACGCAGGTGGTGGCGGTAGATGACCCATGATTCAGAACCGTATAAGAGAGTAGACAACACTATGGCTTTGTAAACACTGATCTTGGTGTTTTTCTTCAAATGTATTGCATCATATTTTGTATTGCAATTTGTTATAACATTTTATAGTAGTTACCAAAATTTTGAGGTAAGTCTCAAAGAACAGGGAATATAGCAACATAAATTAAAAGGGTTTTAAATAACTGTATTTTATTTAAATCCCCAACTGTACTCAGACAAATTTACCTTTCTACCTAGAGCAGATGTATGTCTATGTTTCAATAAAAGCCTAAACTGAAACCCTTTAATGGTAATTGCTCTTCATTTTTAAGTTTGAGTATATTTAAGTTTTTATACAAAGCAGCTGAAAAGAGAGGATCTAAAATTTTGTCCTACTGACAGTTTATCTTGACAGGGTCTGGAGTGAAGAGGATTGTTTTGGTTAAGGTATGTTCCAGCTTCAGGTGATCCTTTGCTACCATTAACTTCTGATTTAATTAACAGCTTTCCCTATATATAGGTGTGTGAATATGGAGCTAGAGGAAATTTAATAATAACTTAGTATGCCCTTTGACTGAGGAAAATTTTTATATACAAAAGGCATTTAACCAGTTCTTAAAACTTCACAAGTAAGATAACTTCAATACTCAGTTATACTTAGTAGTCAGCCATATCCAGGATGCTGCTAAACATATTTTCAGAAGTCTGGAAAGAAAGTTTAATACTTAAAAACTTATCTACTGTCTCGCATACTCCTGTGGTAGGGTATGATAGCTCTGGGGTAATAAAGTCTCATGAAAAGCATCCAGGTATGGAAACCTTGTCTGGAAAAGCTTTAACATAACTATGTTAAACAACCTATGTCCCACTAAGCAGGAGGTATAAACAGGCAAGAAGTCAAAAGCTAATGGACATTTGAACTGTTCCAAAGCATTGAACAAATCTTTCTGACAAAAGAGAAAGGTTAATGAAGAGAGTACTACCGAGAAATTGCATGCTTGAGTCCAAGAAAGTATTTTCCCATTTATCAGAATTTATTTTTAGATCTGAATGCGAATTCAGTATTTGTGACAAGTAGTTTTGCACACAGCAAACCTAATGAAATCTGGTTTTCTATGCATTATACTCTATAACTCCAAATTAACAGAGTGAATATTTTTGTTTTATCTTAGGTCATTTCTACTATTCCTCTTCATCTGTAATAGTAGAGCTAACAGCTTCAAATAATACGAAAGCAAATTTCAACCAGTCAGCTGATCTGTACTGTCACTTTTTTCCTCTCTTTCACAAAAGTATTAAGTCTTCTGCCAAAACCAACTCAGTTGGCATACCAGGTCCAACTTGGCCAGCCTGCAACTCTGCACAGTTTTCAGGACTGCATTGTGGAGGCTTTCTTACACTCCAGGCAGCTGGTGGCCAGACAGTGCAACATGAGCTGATTTGGGACAGCAACAAGGCCTGGAAAAAATTGTCTCTGTAGCTTCATCCTTCCCTCTTTTGCCTCTCATTTCCTGCGCTTATCTCTGAAATGAAGAGGATTCTGGATCTGCTTTGTGGGGCAGCCCACATGCATTTCCCAGCACCAATGGATGTGTTGACTGGATTCATTATCACTGATAATTCTAACACAGGGAAAGATGAGAAAATCTCTCCCTGAAGAAAGAAGTCATATGTGTTAAGCACTACCATCCAATTTTTGGACATGCACAGCCAGCAAAAGTTGATCATTAAAACGTGGTGAAGATGTGAGGTTAAAGTGCATCTCAGTAGGCCTATGATACATGAGAGGATCAAATCTTGCTTTCATCTCCTGAAGATGTTTTTGGAAAAAAGAAAAAAAGAATAATTTGTTTTAAAACACATTTCGCTTACCTTGAATACTTACATTTCCAGACACAAAAAAATCCTTGGCATCTTATCTATGGTTTCCTCACTTCTATTCAATTATTTCATTTCCATATCTTCTTATCCTCAGAAAGTAAATGCCTTTTGAATCCATCAATGCTTTAGGCTTCAATAAACTTTCCAGTAATTTTTTCCATACATTTATTACTCTATGTGTAAAAATGTTTCACTCAAGCTTTTTCTCAACTTTTCCTAATCTGTTGTGATTCCCCCCTTTTCTTTCTTCATGTATAAAGAGCTCATTTAGCACTAGCCATCCTCTCACCAAATAAATAATTTTCACTAAAATCACCATAAAATGTATTCTTCACCCAAAGTAAGCCTCTTAATCTTTCCTCATAAATTAAATCTTTGAAGCTTGGTATAATTTTTGTTTCTCCTCTTTGGTCACTGAAGAGAAATTATCTAAGAATCATGCTGAAAACTTCAGTGTGGGATTCAGTCTAAACATTGCTTCCAAAAAACTAAAAATTGTCTTTGGAGTGTGGATAAGGCTCAAGAGCATCTTTTCTCTAGTCACAGTGCTATCTATCTTCTTTATTTTGATTTTGCATTGTAACAGGCAGCCAAAAAGAAAAAAAAAACAAAACAAAACACTGCCATTTTCTTCAAAACTCCTGCAGCCCATTTCCTCTCAGTTAACTATCTTATAGGAAAGAAAATTTAAGAAAAAAAAAATATTCATCATAATTCTCCGCATACCACCCTGCCAAAAACAGTATTTTATTTTTCTAATGGGAACCTTTGTTTTCAGCATTTCATACAGCTTTATTTCAACTTCAAGGAAGTTCCTGTGTTCCAAGTCTCTTCCACAGAATGTAAATATTACTCTTTAAAAAGCCATAATGCAGCTTGGTTAACCTAGAAGCAGCTCTAACATGACACGTTTTCCCTGGAGCTTTAATTTGATGACACTGAATTGGAAGTTCCAGTTGAGAAACAGTTAAGAGCAAAGAAATTGTGTTTATATGCGTGTTAGTACAACAGGTCTTTGATCATGATCAAGCCCATGGGCACTATCATTACATAAATATTAAACTGCATCCACAAAATCATATAAAGAAACTGTTGCTAAGCAAAATATTCAAAAGGAGGAAATGCCACACTCAAGGAAGCCTGTAAAACCCAGTTTTTCTATACTGTGACACAATTCCTAATTGAAGAGTAAAATATTAGCTTTCACCATCAGAACTCCTCCATATTGGACTGAAAGAGTTCACTACAAACTTACTTTCATCCTTGTGTTCACTGTATAGCCCTATACATTAAAACACAAACCAGTATATAACTATTTTCTGGTATACAAAATAATTTTCTTTGTGAAGATTTCTACTACATTCTACCAATGTAGACCTTCAAACAACCCACAAATTTATTTTGAAATTCCCTCTGTGCAATTATATATTCTTGAATCAGTGTTACAGTCGTACTTAAAGTCTCAGTTGTGCTCAAAGTCTCAGTGTCTGGCAGCCACGTGGAGCACCTGTAGGGTGTCCTGCTTTCAGCTAGGATAGAGTTAATTTTCTTCTTAGCAGCTGGTACAGTGCTGTGTTCTGAATTTAGTATAAGAATAACATGGATAACACACTGATGTTCTGGTTATTACTTAGCAGTGCTTAATCTAAGACAAGGGCTTTTCAGTTTGCCATGATCTGCCAGCAAAGAGGGGCACAAGAAGCTGGGAGAGTGTGGCCAGGACAGCTGAACCTTCTGGGAGGGAGGAATGAGTGTCTGCAAGGTTCTTTGTTGCTGGCTGTGGTTAAAGCACCGCACAGGGAAATCCACCTTAATCCAACACTCTCAAGTCTAGTCCTACTCAGGACTACAAACATTCCTTATGAGCCACAGCCATCAAAACTAGAAAGCCTCCATGTCAGTGCCTATAAGACACCTGCATGATTAACTGCTTGCACATGTTGGTTACCTCATTTTGCCTTCATTCTTTTTCTATCTCACAATTTAATTGCAATGCCATGGATGATTTGCTTCTGTTTTAAATCACATACCAGAAAACAAAATAATTTCAAACACAGAACATTGAATTTACATGAAAGTGTTGTTGGTCTCTTCTCCCGGGTAACTATCAGTAGGACAAGAGGGTACAGTCTTAAGCTCTGCCAGGGAAGGTTTTGGTTGGATATTAGGAAGAAATTCTTTACAGAAAGAGTAAACAGGCATTGGAATGGGTTGCCCAGGGAGGTGGTGGATTCTCCATCCCTGGAGGTTTTTAAGATGAGGCTGGATGTGGCATCAGTGCCATGGTCTGGTAACCATGGTGGTCTCAGATCAAAGATTGGACTTGATGATCTCGGAGATCCCTTCCAACTCAAGTCAGCCGATTCTATGATTAAGTGTTTTTTTCACTAACCAGAATACAACTTCAAGAGAGTTCTGCCGTTATTTTTTGAAGGACTCCCTTTCCAATGATTTTGAAATATTTTTAGGCTTTACTGGGCCACTCTTCAAGACATAGCTGCAGAGATAGTATACCACCTTTTTAACCAAGCAAAAAGGAAGTATAAACACATGGTATCAGTTTCCACCACACCCTACCATTGTAATTAATATTATTCTAACACTTGGCTTTGCTTCAATCATATTTCTATTTGCAGGCTGCTGTTATGCTGACAACACACCAACATCACACAAACAGAACCATCTACTGCCTGTACTAGAGTTTGTCAATCTTCCTACCATTTTTTAATTAATAATCAATTAATAATTTTAAAAGGGCCTAACATGTAACATTGATGTTCTGTTCAAACAGCTTTCATTTTCACCTTGCTCATATATCACAAAAAAAAAACAAACCCACAACCAAAACACACTTATGGGAACATTGCAACAAATCAGTTACTGTTGGAAAGTAGCCAACAGTTCTAAACTAACAGGGGGTAAATTCCATAAAGGTGATTAAATAACTGAGGTTTGGCTGGTTGATAGCACTTTACTGCCTGCTAATAGTGTTATGCATTCACAGACGTTTAAAACACATGACCAGAAATGAACCAAATCGCATTACTCTTCAATGCACTATGAACTAACCGAAAGACATTCTCATCTTCCATTACCTCTTCCCCACAATGCCCTCAGTTTTTATACAGATTCTGAGAATCTCACTTGTGTGACTGAAAGTGTTATTGCTCACAGCTATCTTGAAGAAAACTTGGAGGAACACGACTGTCACAACTGAGCAGGCAGTAGGAGGAGACGTGAATCTGATTCTCAAAGCACCGTTCTTTGGTATATTAAATTGGATTATCCAGCATGATCCCTCATGGTAGTAACTCCCAGGAAACAGCTACCAGGACACGGTGGCATTTCACATCATCACCCCAAGAGCCAGAAGAATTCTCAATCTTTAGTCATGGTAACAAAAGCCAAAAAGGACTGCCATGGTTTAACCTGAGCCAACAACCAGGTACCATACAGCCACTTGCTCATTCCTCCACCAGCAGGATCAAGGAGAGAATTGTAAGGGTAGAAGCTGGAAAACTCATGGGTTGACAGTTTAACAGGAAAGCAAAACAAGGAATTAAGTCACTGCTTCCCATGAGCAGCCATCTCCAGGAAAGCAGGCCTCCATCATGCAATGGTTACTTGGGAAGACAACATAATTCAGTTCCCTGTGATCAGAGAAGGCAGAATCAGGTCCTAATGGCACTCAACCAAACTTTGAGAGTCTGGGTTCTGTGCTTGGATCAGATCATAACTTCCACCACAACTACAGCCAGGGAGCTTTGCTTCACTTTGGGATTGGTTTCATTATCTGTCCCTCAGTCTTTGTGGTTCAGACGGGTTCAGCCATTGAACAGTTATTGTTCTAGAAAACATCTTATGAAAATGTTTTGGTGAGTAGAATGGATTACAGTTATTGTGGGCAAAACCAGCAGAATTTCAATGGTGGGGAGTTGCCAGGTGATCCATGAGGAAGAAGGTTATGAGCCACTCTGTACTAGTCATAACCAGCTCCATCACCGGGATAAACACACCAGTGTGGGCTGAACTGCCCCCCATGGCACCACAGCACTCATGTGTGAGCAATAACAGCCACCACAGGGCAGGAGATGGGTGGGAAGAGGTCCTTGGGGGAAAAAAATCCAAACAGACACTCTGAAAGATGTTCTTGGAGACACACAGAGGGAAAAACTTCAGTTAAAGGAGACACCTCAGGATATCTAAGAGATTTCCCAGGGTACACAAGTGAGAACTAGAGACTCCAGAAGAGTAAAAGCAAATGGACATGCCCAGGGCACCCTGCAGCCCTGCAATCAGGGTGAGAATATTATGGCAGAAATCCTTATGCTGACACACACAACTTCTCTGCCAGACCACCATTTCCCCTGCAAGGGACAGAAATCCCTTAACTTCAAGGAATCAGCATATGCAACTAAAGTGTTTTGGCATCAGTTTCCACTTAAACTCCATATTATCAATGTGGTCTTAAACCACAACAGCAGCACACGTTCCAAAATACATGGAAGGTCATCTTTTAGTTGGTGAGCCTGCTTCTAGAAGATATTGATTTTTGCTGCCATCCTCATTAGAAAATGAGAAGGTACAACTTTAACCCGCTTTAATGAGTTACTCTTTCCTGAAATACACCTCTATCTGCATGGTAAATGCAGAATTTATGTGCTGCAAAGGTCTTTGCTCTGACACGACCATCATCCTGATGTCTTAGGGGCTTGGGGTGCATTTCAGATACAAACATCTGGCAAGTTTCAGTTTTCCCCTGACAGAGATCCTGCTGGCACTGTCATGCAGCTAACATGGGTGTATTCCCTCCAGATTTCGAGTTGTCTCTGGATATCAGTGTGTTTGTATGCTTCACTGTTTAATATTATCACTCAGTGAGATGGACTCTTTGCAGACTCTTTCAGTCTGTAAAACCAAAATGTGAATATAATGTCTACCTGAAAGAAGCTCAGGCTGAAGACTGCCTACATATGGTATTTTCAGATACAAATTTTACACTTTTCTCAGAGAAAATTCTTGTATTGAAAGATGTAACTGGAATACACCCCACTCTTCCTAAATACTTATGGGTCATCCACTGAAGAAGATTGATTTTAAACTTTCCCAGTATTATCTCTTCTCAAAAAGAAGCCTAGTCCAATGCTACTGTTGTGTCACAGATCAGTGACAGAGTCCTATAATCAGAGGAAATAGTTTCTCATCACACTGAGGCCCTAAGGAATATCTCTTCCATAATCTGAAGCCTGTGCCACACATTGCTTGGAACAATCCTGCCTGAATCCAGTTTCTGTCCCTGGGATAGGGAAACTAGGAGCAAGTTCTTCTCCATAATCACACATTTGCTGTTTCTACAAGTCTCACTGTAGCCAAAAGTGGATGCAGAACATAGGAAGTGACAGAGAGCCTCTCCTTCCCTCTAATCCTGCCCTAAGCAAACTGACACAGTGCAGGGGCAGCACTTTGGCTTTATCTAGTTACCCTGCCTTGAGACTTGATTCTTCCTCAAGAGGTAAAAAAATAAAATAAAAAAAATCCAAATAAACCACAAACAAAACCAAATAAGGTACTCCTAAACAAAGAAGCATGAAACTACAGCACGCATTCCCCTTGGGGAGGGAGGGGGGGAACCATTAAGTAAAGAGAGAGAGAAATAGGGAAGGGAGAAAGCCAAGACTTGAAATAGTAAATTGGGGAAAGAGCAGTATGTAAATTCAAGTTATTAAAAAGTTAGAAATGCGAGGGAAAGGATAAACCTCTGATTTTAGCAGGTAGGAGGAGTGGTTCCCTAATTCCATTAGGACTGTGAAAATAAAGCCCCCAGAACATCTGACACAGGGACAGTCAACCACCAGGACAGTTTTCTGCCAGTTGAAACTGCAGCAGATGGGGAAAGGGCAACATCTCTCAGAACTCAGGACAAGCCTCTCAAGTCAACAAGAGTTCACAGCTGACTTGGGCAAAGCCAGGTTTACATCCTTTGCTCTGAGCTTCCTCTGCTAACTGCTCACTAAAAGCATTAAAAAGATTAATACAATTCTTCTAGAGGTGGTAAGTTTATCCAGCCAGGCTGATAAAACTCCCTGTTTATGAGAAGTTGCTTGTTATTAGAACACAGACTTTAGAACCAAATTTCACACATACCTGTCTCTGGGTGGGTCCTATGCAACTATGATAGTTTATATGAGCAGTATTTCCTTACAAAAAAGCTGATCATTCCCACTTATAATGCTTTGCTTCACATCTTGCAGCAGTCTTGAAAGGCACAAATAGTTCACTTCCAGGTGAAGCTAAACTAGAGGTACTCCAAGAGAACCTGCAGTGCTCTCCAACCCTCAGACAGATGCTCCAGTCTTCAAAACTAAAGCTAATACAGAACGAAGACTTCAAAAAGACACACAGCCTTTTTGGGTCCTGAGTACCAACAAAATCAACTGCCCCCTTCCTCTAATACCACTCCACTTGCTAGTGCAGAGATGGCCTTTGATTTCACTGCAATAATGTGTGTATATTTTTAGTTTGGTCTTTCCTGCACGGTGCCAGAGAAAAGCTTTCCAATTTCCACCTCCTCACTTACAACACATATCCTGTACATTACAGTTATTAAAGTATACAGTACTGGAAAAATGAAGATGTGGGCTTCATGATCACCAAAGGAAGATCCATTTTCCCAGATTAAACTAGGACATTATCCAAAAAGAACTTGCTAATAAAACTGATTTGCCTTTGCTTGTGTTGAAAATATATTTTTTTTTAATTTCTATTTAGGCATTTTTCTCATAATACATTCAGCAAAATTCAATTGCTAAATAGAATATCGGACAAGCTATGAAAAGACTGTTCTAACTACTGTGCATCAAAACACATGAATATAAAACAAATTATTTAAACGAGCTTGGGTGTTTAGGAAACTGTGAAATATCTTAAACTCTTACAGGCCCTCCAACTTCAGTTACATGACTGTTTTAAACTATTTATGCCAGTTACAACCTAAGAAAATTGCCCCCCTTTTCCTCCAGGAAGATCCTTTACAACTGTTGCCTGCTGACAATCTTCCTGCTCCTGAACTGTTTCATATTCAAAAAAGAAAAAAAAAAGTTCCAGGTTCTGTTATCTGGAATCTGGAGTCCACAAGTGCTGTGCTGTCCTTAAGACTGGCACGAATCAAACCATGCCCATCATGACCCCAAAATAACTGAGCTGAAATTGGTATTACTACTAACACACATTCCATCAGTAAGTTACTGATAAAGTCAATCTACCTGACTTGGGCAGCAGTTTAAGTGATCAAACATTAAGCTCACTAAGAAAGAAAGAGACTGAAGACTTATCAAGGAAAACAATAATAATAATAAAAGTAATAATAAAAAAACCCTCCACCACACAGTAAGACTGAATGCATTGATTGTATTTAGGAGGATAAGAAAGCAAATGCGAATCGCTCTTCCTTATGCTTTGCTGGTTTTTACATTCTCATGCATATTTTCATTAGGAAAGCTAACTGATTTTTATTGATAATCTAGATCCTGTAATCTCCATTTTTTAATAAACATCCCACTGATGTTCTTTTATAATTTCCTTTCCTTACAGCTAAAATGGGAACCAAATAAAATTCAGTAAAAAATTCCTCACAAGAAAGTTGTCCAGAGACCCACTATTATCTTCTCTCCAATATTACCAGGTATAAATGTCAGACCAAAGACATATTTATAATAAGTCTGAAGTAAATACAAATTTGCAATTAGATGGACAAATACACGAGGCAGAGCTGACAACCATTCCTTCATTAAAAACAAACCTGCATTTTGCTTTTTTTATATAATACATGAAGAGATGGCTACTTCCAGCTCATCATCTGTCCTATGTTGCTATGGTGTCAAACAAAGAAAGGAAGCACCTCACCCAGCAAGGAACCATTTAAAATTCCACAGGTTTCAGGCAACATCTTGAAAAGGCAGACAGAAATTACAGGCACTGGCTTCCAGTGATGCAGTTCATCAGGTCTATTTGGAACACATGGCTAAATAAAGGAGAATTCATTACCTGCATTTTCACACTTACTATGGTAAAAAAGAAAATCTAGAGGCAAAAAATAAAATCTAGAGGCTGAGCAGGTTTAAATATTTCTCTCAGAGAGTCTATGAGTTTTCCACATTAAAAAAAATAATAACTCCATTCTACATTTTTTACTTTTCTTAGATTTGCCTTCCTGATATAAATGTTTAATCTCTCACATCTAGAAATATTACTCATTAGCCATCTCAATTTGCAAAGTGCTTGAACACTCCTCTTTACGAATGCCTGTAACAACCACTCAAAGGATGCATCAAGCTAATATGGTGTATACATCATTTGCCCGTTGTATTTGAGAGTAAAGGCAGCAAACAACTGAAAAACTTTACAGGAAATTGTAGCAGCAACAGTATTTCTTCTTGCTGCAAGGTCACACTACATATTTACTAATTCACAAGTGTCTGGGGAAAAAATTGTGCTCTCCATTCATAACACCTGGTAAAGCATAACTGGAAAAAAAAAAATCTTTAAATCAACTCTCAACTCCAAAGAACTTTTTGAATAATGACAACAACACAGCCTTCTCAAAATAGAAACAACTCCACAAGATGTCAAAAAATAGTTTATATACATTCTTCAGTAAAGATTATTTCTTGCTAAGCAATTTTTACGTTCCTTGTGCTTCATATTCCCATTAGAATGTCATTACCCACACTGGTAGATGAACAGCCACAGGTGTTCACAGAATTGCGTGTTCTTTGCCTCAGAATTCCCCCAGCTGCTTGAGTTCCTTTACTAAAACATGTTTACCTATATCAGAATGCAGGGGTTTCGTTGACAATCAACTGACAGGTAACAGCTTGAGAAGACAAAGATGCCTCCTTCAGCCAGCTGTGCTTCAAGGTATTCTGTGTGTGTCAAACTACAATTTCAGACAGAAGAAGGTAGGCACACAGCAGCTTGTTCTTTTTTTTTCCCCAGTAACTTCTGTCCGTGCAATCTCTGGAAGCAGTTGAATATGTCTACATTTCAGAAGTAAAAAGCTAATACTTGTTTTCAGTAGACTATTGCAGCATTTTCTTTTTAATTTGAAGAGCTGTATGACTGGTAAAAAGATGCATCTTTACTCAGCTCCTCTGAATACATTTGTCATTTCTCAGAGGAAAACACTGTAAGAATCATAGGACTTTAACAAATCACCCAGAAGGTACTCTGTGCTTCTGAAGGATACGTTTTCAGGCTCTCAAAGGAAACTTCCAAGACACTGAAACATACCGGCACTACAGAAACAGGGGGAAAAAAAACTCCACCAAACAACTCGTTCTGTATACAGAATATTGCTCTTAATATTTTCAGTCTCTTAAAAACTAGCTATTATGGTCCTATTATTTCGATTTCTGAACTGTAGATAAAATGTGGAGGACAGAAGTGGATTTTTGGATTTTATAGTTGACATTCTGCTGTCAAAGACAGAAATAATCATTTGTGTTTGGTAATGATGAAAACTACAGTAAGTGTAACAGCTTGAAACACACCTAGAACACCACAGACACTCAGATCGCTGCCACAGAGCACATACCCCAACATCTTAAAACTTCACTACTCACTTGTGTCATTTTCAGAAGCTTTAGAAAAAACATCAGAATTTTCCATCTCCTGCACCCACATTTTATAAGTGATTCCAAATAGATGAGAGTCTCAGCCTCTTTCTTTGTTACAGAGAACACTGTAACAGTAAATTAATTGAGGATGAAGAAAAGCAGAAGCTGAAAAGGAATGATGAGAGGGGATTCAACTTGGAAAATCCTATGGACCAGTAATGAAGCCAGGCACCTGACAGTTCATAGAGACAAACTGAAATCTGTTTTCTCACAGGATAAGAGTCTGAATTCAGTACAAAAAATTTCCATGGTTCAGGAAAACATAACACGTAACAGTACTCTGATGTGAGTCTCTCCATTTTACCAGAGAGCAAAAATAATTCTTTAGACCAGTGAGTAGGATCCTACCAGGGATTGTACACTTGACCTCTGGCTGCATCTACGTCACCTCTCCATTTTGTCAGCTGGAACAGGAAAGCTGCAGATAGACTATATTTCATTTTCCCCTCCACCCTCCCAAGAGCACAGCTCTTTTCTCTCTTACGCAAATAAGAACTAGTTTGAGTGCAAGATCAGTGCTGATTTATGGCTCTCAGGGGGGAATTTTGTTGGGATAAAATAATTACTCTTCCAAGGACATCAAGAAAGGGAAGCAGCAGCAGGTCCTAACCCCTCTTTGTACCAGGGGGTGTCAGGTACTGATCCCACAACTGCTGTGCAGGAAGATTGCCTGGGGAGAGCCAGGGAAGAGAGACACCATTAGCCTTTGCTGTGGTTTACATAAAACTCACTCCTGCTGCCCAACATCACTACTGTGTGAAAAAAAAAACCCAACACCTAAATTAACCCATCCTAAAAACACACACACGTATTAAAAACATACAAAGACCTATTGTACTGACATGTTCTGCAGTCACAGTGCCTGAAACTCCAGCCCTTTCTATGTAGTGCTCACTCCAGTAATACACATGGATTTTTTTCTCCAAAACAATTTTTCAATAAAATTTAAACCCCCCACATTTATGCAAAACCACCAACAGAGTGGGCCCAAACACCAAATGTGTTAAGATATGTGTATCATAAAAGGCTTTCTGGTGTCAATTTTGACTATGGAAGGAAAAAAAAAACAACCATATCCTATAATTGATACTGCAGTTTAAAAAAACCCAAACACAACAACAACAAAAAACACCAAAAAAACCCCACAACCAACAAAACAAAAAAATCAGTAGCTAAACCAATCCTATAATACTTTTATGTGAAACACAGAACAGTAACAAGGGCAAACATCTATGCCAAGGTTGTGGGACAGTTCAGAGCAACATTAAGCAAAGAAATGAGAGCTTAACTAAAGCTCATTCCAGGTTTTCTGTATTTCATGGCATGGGCAATTTATTTTTAGTGTCTTAATTCTCTCTAGAGAGAAAAAGGCCAAGCCCACAGTAAGTCTTCCACTTACTCCAGCCATGAAGGACATTAATACTAAGAGTTCCTGACCACACCACAGCTTGTGATGTTAAATTTCCTTTAAATTTGAAACTCATTCTCCTTAACAACTAATAGAATATTTCCAAAAGAAGAAAAGCTGAATAGATTTGCTAGTGCTGCTTTTCTGCTGGGGGTAGGGGGTTTGTGCTTTTATGTCTCAGTAACTATATTCCTACAATATACATAAAATCATAGTGGGAGAAATCTGTTCTCCAGCAAAGCAATTTTCCAATAGCGTTGCAGTGTCATGGTTATGTACAAACACATGCATTCATGTAGAGTTTGTGGATTTATTATTTCCTTTCCTGATACTGCAATTTCTTTCAGTATAAAGAAGATAATATTCTTCAAATAGGACTTCATTTTCATCCACATAGCAAGCTAAGTTGATTTAACAAAATCTACTTAATCAAAAGTTAAATTATTCAGAAGGGCAAAACAATATACAGTGTACAGGGTCTATTCCTACACCAGCAGCAACTGCACCTCCAACAAGGTCATAGAATACTGCTTCAGAAAACAGAAGCTATGTGCTAAATCACTTTCTGAGAGTACAGATTATTACAGACAAACACAGCTTCAATAAAGTGGGTGATATCAACTTTATTTTCTTTACCAGTGACATTGTCAGAAATGGAAAGGCAGTTCAATAAATGAAACTGAACCGCTGAGGAGAGTTTGTGGCACAAAATAAAAACGATCCTTTTAAAAAAAAAAATAATTTCAGCACTTATTTGGCCCTGCTTCCTTATGTTGCTGGCTTGGATAATTCTGCCCTTAGGATTTTCTTCCATGGATGATGCTTGGTCTTTTACTGGAGCCAGCAGGCATGTGATGCATGGTAGGTGTAGGATTCTTTCCTGGCACCCCAGTATTATAGATTTGCTGATCCTTCCTTGGTAAATATTTATTTTTTTGGCATTTTACCACTAGTTCAAACAGTATAATCTTCTCACAGGCCCCCAAGTCTTTGTGATACTCGTGGTCCTTTTGCCACTGTGTCTTTGCACCTCATGCAGACATGAACTCAAAATGTTACAGATAAGATTAAATCCCTTTTAGAAAGGGATGAACTTTTGGTTTTCTCTATCCCTTTGAACAGTGGCAGACCAGAATATATCTCAAAAATTCCTTCTCCTACAGATTGCAGAGCTTTAGCTATTAAATATTTGTTCTATTAAATAAGACAGGTTACCTGTTCCTCCTTTGTATCTTATGTTTCCTCACTTAACTGAAGTCAAATTTAGAGGCCTGCATTCTCCTAAAAACAGTTGAGAGTAGCCTTAGGATATTGGAGGCCCAAGCCATTAAAGTTTATTACCACATCATCACAGGATTATAGAAGAGAAAGAAAGCAAAACCAACTTTGCCAAGCCACACATGTAAAAAAACCCATGACACAGAAATGAGTTGTAAGTAACTCAACCTCACTTTCCCTGAGGCTCATTTTCTACTGTGGGGAAATAGTTGTCCATCTATTTGGAATTCATTGGAAGCTTAGGGCCAAAACACTCCACAGCTAAAGACAGGAATGCTAATTCTATCCAACTCTTATATATCATGCACGGTTAGCAATTGTTTCTTTGGCCTTTACAAACAGGCCTGGCTACAAAATGAAAAAAGGGTGATTTGAATGAAAAATGAAGAAAATTACTTTCTGGCAAACATTTTTTACCCAGGAGAACCAGTTTATTTTGATAAAATGAAATTTTAAAGACCACCTCTTTCCAAAAATGAATTGGTTTCTATGAAGGCAACATACCTAGAGGGATGCCCTTGAAAGGACAAGACATACAGATAGGGGTAAAGATACCATCTGTACACCACATGAGACATCGTAAAAAATTTTGATTTTAATTGCATATTTTACTGCAGATACTAAAAATAAAGACATTATACAGAATAGTAAGCCTACTGAAACAGAAGAACAATTCTACTTAATCCAATCATATCTTTTATATATTGTATTTTGCTTTCTCCAGAAATGCTCGTAAAAACCATACTCTCCTAAAGGTGAAAAAAACCCAAAACAAAACAACTCAAAAGCTATATCAGAGAATATATCATATATATCCTACCTGTTTAAAATGCACAGATCTTGTATAATGATACCTTTTCAAGTGAAACTTCCACTTTTGCCTTTCCACAGTGTCTGGAGAGCACTGACCCAGAAAAGTAAGGAACAGTGAATAGCAAACTCCAAGACACTACTATGCTGGTAATAAAGTTAGTTGGAAGTGATCTGTCTTCCTGCCTTCCATATACTTCATAACTTCATGGAAGTTTGCCCAATCAAAGCCCAGGAGCACTGCACACATCCTAAGGCTTTCAATAATTCAGTATCTAGCTCACAGAAAGACCTTACCAAGAGTCATGAATTTGGGGTGTCCTACCCATTCCTCTTAAACAGATCAGTCTACAGTGTAAAAATGCTTTTTACAGATCAACCTCAACAGGTTCTGCTCTTCCACAAGGCAGGAAAACTTCTCATTTCTATCTCGACACTGCTACGGGCAGTTCATCTGGCTTGTTAAAATATATGTTAAAATACTCAAAATAGATACCTAGACCTTGGTGCAGCAATAGGTACCCAGGTTCTCACCATTCTGGCTGCACAGCTTAAGGGGTGACCTCTACAATATTTTTTTGTCTTTCTCCCTTCTGATCCCATGACCCTTGAATTTAGAGAAACCACTTACTTGGCCTCAGTCCAGTAGTACCTGTAATATCTGTTAAACCATGAATCCTGGATGTTTCACTCCACCAACTATTGGGATATTGTAACAAAAGGAGATGCAAAGATCACCTCTTTTGTATTTAAGAAAAGCAACAGACCAACCAAACCCTCAGATCATGGGCAGCAATAACATAAAAGCTCATTGTCAGTGGATCATTCCATCCTGAGAGTCCTGAATGCATAAAGGTATAACGAGTAACACAAAACCACATCCCTAGGGAAGGGCTGTGCACAGAACTTTCCAACCTGTTGATTTTACCTTTCCAAGGGCTTAAGAGTGGGAGACATTAAACCACAGGGACATTCCCAGCCCTGAGTCTTCCCTTATATGACCTAGATATTTTTGTCTTGTTTGCTTGGTTTACTTTAATGCCACGGTAGTGTGTCAGTAATACTGTACTGTGAAGAAAAAGCAGAAAACTGTGGTACAGATTACAAACTTCTCTTCAATGACTTGTTGGATTACACTCTTGATTTACAGTCTAGAAAGGTACTCTAAATTTATTCAACAAGTAATGTGTGTTGCAGGACATGGATAGAGAAAATAAAATACTTTGAAACAAGTAACAAAAAACCAACCTAAATCACACTTATCTTTTGCAATGTTTTCCCCCCCCTTGCCGCCCAAGATTCACATGATTCATGCAGGCAGAAGCATTTTATAGAAGTACATGAGGATAAGAAAACCAGTACTATCAACCAAAGATCCCAGGCATATTTCTTCAGCTGTGATCAAGTATATTCATGAATAAAAACCCAAAGATCCCAGGTATATTTCTTCAACTGTGATCAAGCATATTCATGAATAAAAACCCTGCTTCATTGGACTAAGTATGTTCTTAGAAACTAGGTCAGAATTCATTCATATGGACATAGAGCAGCAATTTTCTAAGGCTGGCAATGTCAATGCCTATCTTGATTTGTAAATCTCCAGGCAAACTTCTATGCATAAAGAGGTATCAAGGCCTCTGTGTGAACTGCAGAGCTCCCAGGAATCGAGTAGCAGCAGTGACATACTCCAGCAGGTAAATGAAAAGGTCGAACTAATACATTTCAGTTATGTGTATTTGCCATTTTGACTTTTGTGTAAGGGACAATATGTTACATATATTGTCAAAAGAGTATAAAAATAATAAAAAGTAATGTTTCTATCAATTTTGGACTTCACTCCTTGAGGACACATTATAACCTGTTTGTAGTTATATATGTTTGAAAGCATGAACATACAAACAGGAAATGAAAAGGGAAAATGCATCACTGTACTCCTGCTTACAGTCTAATAAGCTTGTCTCACCTCCCACCTTACTTCCTACTATCTTTCAATATCCCCTACCCTGCAAACTGCTTTCAAGTTTTTTTTTTCTCTGCTATTGCTTTGCTTTCCTAGTAAATGTTCTGATGGTTTACAAAACAGAATATCAGGTTCCAAGAGTAGTCACTTCGTGTTACATCTTAATTTGGAGCACTCCTGATAAAACTGTTTTTCTTTCTAGAAAACATTTCAAATAGGGGGTAGGCAAAGAATCAGTTTGGACACCCTCCCAAAACAAGGGGGAGTAGGTAGGATTCATCAGTATAAGCTTCCAGTACAAACATTACAGGAACAAGAGGATGCCTAATTTCACCTTACTTGTGATTCACCTGGAAAAAGAGATACAGGGCAGAGCAAGGAGAAACAACTGCAGAATGTTTAAGTAAAATTTCCTGGTTGACATACTTTGATAAATACATGTGCCCACTGCATTATTTCAGGGGAAAGTTAGAAAGACTGCTAAGTGTGCAAGGAAGAAGAGTTTTCAAAATCTATTACCTCAGGCAGTATATAATAATTAAGGACATTTAATCAAGCAAAGAAAGTGGTAGCTACAGATTTTTTTCTTTCAGAAGAAGGAAAATCCACACACTCTTCTATAAAACTCTAAATTCAATTTAGGTTGCTTATGCATTCATAAACTGAGAATTTCCTACAAAGGAAAATCTTAATCACTTTAGTAGTTCCTGTGTTTAAGTGCATTCCAGTACATTTAAACAGTATTTCCATAAAGAATAAATTACATCCATTAGCTGACTTTACTGGACATACTTGAAAGATAATATGATTGCTATAATTGATTCCTTTTTTTTTTTTCCCCACTGTTTCCATGAAAGCCAATTTAGTATTGAACTCTCTCTAAAAGAACTTCCTGGTTTTAATAGTGCACACTTTGATAATTTTAAAAGAAGTACTCATTAAGTCCATTTATCTAAGAATTTAATAAAATATGAGGGACTAGTATATCAGCATGATTTATGTTCATCGCGTTGTGATTTGCATTCTGGCCATATCTACAATGCAAGATTCATATTTATATTCAATAGCAAGTATATTCTTGCTATTCATTACAGACAAAGCCTTATCACAGATTTTAAAGGGGGGGGAAAGGCCATAGGGTCTGCTTCTGTCCCTAACATTCCAGGTGTAAAAGTAACAGTAAATGACAAACAAAACGAAAATTAGAAAAAGCCATGGGAATAGAAAAAAGCACTATAAGTTGCATTTGTAAAATAAAGACTACTTTGTAATAACATCAGTATAAAATACATGAGGTTAAGTTCCACCAGCAGAATATGCCACATCTCCTTCAGAGTCTTTCAAGAAATGAGCGAAATCAAAGTAGAAATACCACACGTGGTATCACGGTGATCCTAAACTCTCACAACTCACACAAGACAAAGTTGGACAGGTAAGACATTACACATAATGTCACAGTTGGATTCTTCCTCCTTATCTAGCTACCATCACTTTTAAGGCTTAGAAGTTCCCTTTGGTTAGAAACAACATGGGAGAGTTTCCCAGGCAACAAACCACCCTTCATTTACAGGCCTAGATGGAAATCTAGTGAAGGATACAGTGGATAATGTAATCCCAAGGTCAGTGACAAAACTAACAGCCTCAGTTTAAAATAAACAAATAAATTTTAAAAAGATCCCTCAACACACAGACATGCAGCAAACCAGAAAGAACCCCCAAAGCCTTTTAACCACATGTGAGCCTTGCTACTTAGAATTGCACAGGTCTGCTGTCTTCCACATAATGCTTTTATTCTCTAACTTAGCTTGTCAAGCTGACAGAGACTTGTTTTATGCTGTGCTTCTGCTAAATTAGAGTTGTAGAAATGTATTCTACCCTCGTAATACTTAAATCTGTAAGCAAGGCAAGTTGAACAAAGAAAAAAACCCACAACTTTCACCAGCATTTCATTGTTCAGCAGCTGAATGGCCTATAGCTGAAATGGTAGATGTCAATTTTTGCTCCTGAGTTGTTGGACATAAACACCAGTACTTTAAATTGATGAAGCTCATTGTAATCAATTTTCAGCTCCTATCAGTCACATCTGGAGCTGCACTAGTGTGCTGCTGGGCACTGAAGTGTAGCAAATATCTTGAGACAGTCAGAGCATAAAAATATTTACTGAACTGATATGAACAATTGGTCAAGCCATCAGTAACATCCCAACAAGTCTAGGCCTTGGGTTTTCATTGAAAAAAAAAAAATTTAAAATTATTGAAAACTTCCTGATTTTTTTGTAAATCATTTAACACTATACAGTTTTAGTTGCTTCCTAAAAAAATGAAATGCTAAGTTCTGTTTTAATATACATGGGAACTCTTCAGCATAACAAGCAGGTTAAATGTTTGGGGTTTGCTTTTTTTTTCCCTGTTTTCTGTTGTTTGTTTCGGTTTTTTTTTCCACCTACCACACAAGCCAACTGAGACCTGATTTAATTCTCTTCGATGTACTGTACTATCAAACCTGGAAGTGCAAATCCAAAACACTTTCTGTTTCTGCATGGCTTCCCTCCCCCCCCATTTTCCTTTACACAATTAAAGATTAAAGAAGCTGAAAAATACGTTGAGGGAAAACAAAATGATTGGCTTACTTATTCACTCAATATCGTGCTGAGAAAAATGGCCTCAAAGAATTGGCTACCAGATTACATCCTGTGAGTGCACACAGCTCTGATCAGGTCTGTATCCTTATTGTGCTAACAAGAGTAGAAACACAGGCTTATCCCTTGATTGGCCTATGATGTGTTGTAACACTGGTACACGGCAAGTGGTCATCAACAAACACAGGGAATGCAGAAAGAAGGACAGGTTAGTGAGCAAGGACAGGGAGGCCAAGCAGTAACTACATATGCTTGCACAGATGATAAAACCTCATTTTTCTTATAGTCCATTATGATTAGAAGATAGTAGAGACCAAGATGCATCAGCATTCCCTTCATGGAAGAAGCAGTTATCTTCAGTTTTGCCTAAAATTGCCACAGACATAAGTAGGTCAGAGAGAAAAGAGAAAAGGAAGGGACGTTTGGAAGCTGAGATGACAGGTTCACATGGGAAATTATAGCATGGGAAAAACAAAGCCTAGACTGGGAGGGCAAGGAAATGTGTGACATAGAAGAAAACACCATGGAAAGGGGTGTCAGCAGTTCTGTGTGTCAGATGAGATGTGCAAGTGGGCAATCAGGCCAGAAAAATGTAGAAGCAGAGCCTGTGGAAACGAGGTTAAAAGCACTCACTCAAAACCTTTACTGCTAAGCAGAGAAGCGAAGAGAGAGCTCCTGGAAATCAGGAAGTGAGGAGACATATGCAGATAGAAGCAGGGGCTTGAGTATCAAGCCCAAAATTTTCCTGGTTTTTTTTAGGTCGTGAAGAAACCCCTCTTTCAGGCAAATTTCAGTTACATTGGTAAACTACATTGCTCAACAAGACCAGACCCTTTCAGGCTTAGCTTTAGATCTCCTTGAAGAGTTCTGGGGTTAGCATAAGCCAGCAGGCAGCAGACACCCAGATTCCAAATAATACATGCGTCCCCAATATAAAGGATATCCTGGCCATTACTCACACCTATCTTTGTCACTAGACATGAATTATTAAAAAAAAAAGTCATTTAAATATAAGAGTGAGCTACAAAAAAAAGGCATAACAACACATTAACACCATAATTAAAGACTATGCTTAACTACAACACTCAACAAAGACACACTTAGCACCTCCAGCAGCGACTTTGCCCAGTAGCAGTACATCTTGAAGCGCTCCTAGAGCTCTGCCTTTGCAGAAAGAGAGCACAAAAGAAAGGAAAAAAAGAAAAAAATCCAGCCACACAAAGCAATTGCTTTTAATGGCCTGACAGCCTGCCCTGCTTAGCGTGAGAGAACAGACTTTGCAAGCTCCAAGATCTCTAAAATGGGAAATAGAAACATGACAAGTAATTTCCACTTGGTTCCAACTCCAGGCTCAAACTTGTAAAACTGATAATCGAGTATATACTACAAGATTAGTACATACTCTTCATTTTGAGACGGTGCTTTCCTTTATTTACACACACCTTAAATCAGCAGTTTTAATTAACATCACACTTCATTTCGCAAACAAAAGGCTCTAAATTATTTGTCAAGCTCAATATAAAAACTTTTCAACATTTACAACGCTCCAACGTTTATAAACCTTAGTTTGTTATAGGCTTTTTGTGTCAAGTCCAAACACTGAGGTATCACTTCACAAAACCACACAGCTCATACTGCCCCTTCCTCTCACTTTTCCACACAGAATCCACAGGCAGGCCTTGGCAGCACACAGGCAGCCCTGCCTCCCCGTGCATGCTGTAAATGACAGCTAACAAGAGAGGAGAGAAAAAAAGTTTATTGTTTAGAAATTAGGCCTTTTATTTGTTGGGTTAGTATTTTCATTTACAGCCACATCTGACAGTTTGCCTACATCATCTGTAGTTAATTAGACTCGTTTTGTGCCCAAGCTGACCACACAAGATCTCTGCATACATCTCTAAATATACACCAATCTATATTAAAAAAACCCCAACATAACTTATCATCTACTGCTACTTTTTTTCTTTATTTTTGGTATAAGTAGTAACTCATCAGTTCAATGTACAGCATATAACTTTGGCTGAACTCCTACAGTATATAATGTATTCCTCTATCATAACTGTCAGCACCAGAACACACAGTAATGATGCCTTGCTACTTTATCGCTGTATTGGAGGATTTTTCTGCCCTCCTTATGTCAGCAAAATCCCTGTCCACAACAGTTAAAACATTGTTGTGGACAGTATTGATGTTTCTACTATATTAAACAAAGGAAAACTAAAACATGAACTAGTCTTTATTAACAGACAAACACACAAGTGACTCAAAAACACTGATGTGGATAATTATTCTTTAACAAGCTCATTGATTGTAGCAGATAGAAAATAAAATGTCTGCCTTAAAATTCTTCTGCTTTCAAAGCTGTTGCATAAAAGTTTGATAGTATAAATTGCTTTAACTCACACGCATTGCTGTGTCCCAGCTTGCTTAATAAAAAAATGCTTCTATCCAAGCCTTACCTTTGGCTGTCATTTCTAAAATGAAATGGAAACCCATTTCATTAATCTTGCAACAGGTGTCAAAGATTGAAACCCAGCTACTACAGATTTCAGGCCCAGTGAAAATGCTGTGAAAGTCCAGATAAAAGGATTCTTCTTGTTTTTTGGGGGATACTGGCCTATTTCACAAAAGTTTTGTGGAGGTTTGGGGTTTTTTTTCCCCCCTAAAGTAAGGGGCCCACACTATTTCTTTTCAAAGAAATCACAGCTAATTTTAAGTAGGTTATTTGCAATAATATAGCTGTAATTTACACAGTTATGAGACCAATATTTGAACACAGGCAGACAAAAAAGGAAGGGCAATCTATCCACATTTCAGAAAGCTGAAGCTAGAGACAACTCTACAGGTGAACATGGTTGCCATGGAGAGGGTCTAGGTGCTAAGATATAAAGAATAAAAATTGGAAGACAGTATAAACAGGGGTTAAAAAAATACAGAGCAGAGAATCTTAAGGTTCTTTTTCTTGTTGTTGGTGGACAGATCCATAAGCCCCTTTCAGAATAACTGGCTCCATCTCAGCTTTTCCTCCATGTGCAAAAGGAACTGTCAGTTCAACAGTAACAAGCAAATAAAAGAGGGGAGGGCTGTAATAATAGCATGGCCTCCTGTAGCTTTCACAAAGTCTTAAGTCTAAGGATTTCCCAGATCAAAGAACACTTTTTTTTTATGCTGAGAAACTCCTGAGAAGTTTTTATTTCCATTATCTGTTTTACATTTTTTTCCAATGCATCCATGCACAGTGCTCTACAGCAACAAGTTGTAACAGTTTTGTTTTTAATAATCTGAAAACAAGGTACTTCCTTTTGGGTTTTTTCCTAATCTACCAATTTCCTCAGGTGTTGGAAGTTGAATCATCATTCAGCACCTATAGAACTGTACCATAAATTTTATTTCCAACACTATTATTTTTTCTTAAGGACTCATTATTTTAATATCCCTCCATTTTAGCACTCCTCTATGTTAAATTCCTGCCTCAGTCATCTTTCATTTCCAGCCCACTCCCCAGAAAAGATATTTTCCAAGTATTTTTCCCCTTTTACAGCTTCCTCACCCATAAGCATATAATCCATCTAAATCCATAATTTCACTTAGCAAGCACTGTGTCTCCAGAACACGCAGATTAATTGCAAGAAATCTCTTCAGAGGACAACGGGCTAAGCCCTTGGCCCATCATACACAAAGGAGCTGTGAAAAGGAACTAAGGAGCCCCTTTTAGGAGGGCACACACCTTTTTATACCGACCCTTACAAGGCACCAAGCCTGATGGAACAGCCCTCTCAGGTGTTTTACATCACATCAGCTCCTCCAAGCTGTTGTAATTCCCCACCATGCCTGAGGTACTGGAATACCTCATGCAGACATTGCTCACAGGTACTTCCTATTAACTTCAAGAGGCACAGGATTAAAGCCATAAAGACCTCTCACCCTTGCCTTTTTATTTCCTCCTCGTGTTGAGTTTTGTTGAATGACACATCCTGTAAAAGGCATATGATATAATTGGGCAACTTAACTCTGTGTTAATGAAAGTGGGTTTTAGAATTTTGCCTGGGTATTTTTGACAAGCGTATTAGAGAATTTCTACAGAGGAAGTTTTTGCCCTGTTTTGGGGGGGACGGCTCTGATCCAACTAAGAGTCAGCTTGAGGCAACTGAAAAAAAACTGTGAGGATGACCTCCATTATTATTTTTTTTTTCAAGTTCCATGGAGGGACTACTGTAGCAGCCCAGACCCAGCTGTCAGCAAAAAAAGCTTGGTCAATTTAAACCATAAACCTTGGAAAACAAGGGCTGACAAGAATCTCGTGTTCTAAAGAAGTTGGACCTTTTTCACCAGACTTGTTGATGTACAACCCTGGGATTTAGCCTGGCTCCAGTAGAATTAGAAAAGGACTTTTTGAGATGATTGTTTGAGACCATGTCTGAACCCCTGTAATCCTTCCCTCTCCTGTGTAATCCTGCTTGAAGATAATTTAACTATTTGGAAACTGCAGTAAAACTTGTGTAACTCCCTAATTAACATAACTCGTCCTCTCCATTAACATGTCCAGCCCCCGAGGCCCTTAAAATTGTGTTGTGTTCAACAAACTATTCCAGTAATACTCCACACTGGATTTGTGTTTAGTTTTTCAGACTGCCACTGACTACCTTTCCAAGGTATTACCACCATAATTTAGCTGCTGATCTATCCATCTGAGGTAAAACAAAACCAACTCAACCCACAAAATATTTAAAACACAGCAGACTGTGTCTAATCCTGGGTTGACTTCCTATCTAGTGTTTTCGGAATAGGATGGGAACAATTCTAATACAATCTGGGATCCTTAGTATAGAAAAACAATGCCAAAAAATTACAAACAGAGAGAAGGAAAAAATCTAATTATGTGACTTCATGATGAAATCATGTAAATAGTAATATGGAATGGCAACACTGGCTTCAAGTCACGAAGCTGCTGTGGAACTCCCTAACCCAGGGAAGTTGACCAACACTGATGGGTGACTGCAAAGCCTCAAGACAGGGATATGTCAGCTTTTTTCTAGGTTTGTTTTAGGCTGGCCTTGAGTATTATTTTAGCATAATGAGCTGTAATAGCAACTGTCTAATTATCAGGTAACTCCCACCTGACTTGATTTGGTTTAGCTCTGTACAATGGTGTGGTGTAAACCCGACTGTTATTTGAATTTTAAAGCACTTTTTTTAACTGATGCAAAATAGTAGAGAGTTGTTATTCTGCATCTAGCAAGCTATCTATGAATAATATGCATAAAAATGCAGATAGAGGAGTACAGTCATGAAATGACAGCAGTGGCTTTCAAAGTACAGACAAGACACCCAGGACTGAGAAAAATCTTTTGTAGACGATTACTGGTCACCAAAGGATGTGACCTTGGGAGCTGCATCCTAAGAGAAAAATGAACAAGCATCCAACATTTGTAAAACATATCACTTAGGATGTAATGTGGGACTTAAACCAGTGAAAAAAGAACAAGGTGGAGAGCATGTTACAGCAAGATGTTAAATCAGCCTCAAAGGAACTGTAGAGTGAAGGGTAAATAAAGCATTTATGACATACTTGTCCTAGTAAAGAACTTAGAATGTTGGTGCAATGCAATTCACTCTTACCTCCATCCCTGCTTGAGCACAGCTGAATCTGTCAAGGCCCCAGAGAGAAACTGGATGGTATATATTGGAGAAGTATAACACCAGAGCAAAGTAGAAGAAGGGAGTGTATGTAATGATTTTACGTGTATTACTATTGAGACTTTCTCTATAAATTATTTGTCTCTTTTATTTGTATGTAGCAGAGCTTAAATAATATAACTATTTGATTAAACTGGTAAGATTTCAGCCAGACTAACAACAAACTCCTTGCTTTGCACACAAGGTGTGGGGTTTTGATCCACATGAACTGCAAAGACTGCAATGCAAAACTGTTCCAACAAATTGGTAGAGTTGATCTGGATTTAGATACAACTGCTGGAACTCTACTGTATCTCACATGCTTCCAAGAGCAGGATAAGTCCATTTTCTCTTTCCTCTCTACCTTTTAAACAATTCTAGGTTCTCTTCAGTATGCATTTGCCTTGAAGCTGAGCTATAGGATAAACCACTTTCATTTTAGCTAAACATCTCAGATTGAATCAAGTATCTGTAAGGTCAGATCACTCAACGCTTCAATCCCAATGAAAAACAATGAAATAAAGCCATATTGTTACACGTGAGGGATATATTCAAGTGCCAGCATAGCTGACAACTACCATGAATCCATACTATGACTATGCTGGGCAATACTTTTGTTTTAATAGCATTATACATAGTGTGTCTTGAGAAACATTGTCCATATCTGCAATCATTTAACAATTCAAAATTAGAAATAATATGTTTGGGGGCTTGTTCTTTCTTTAGATTTTTATTTTTTTTTTAGCTTTGTTTATACCCATTTTGCTACTGCTGTTCTGAACCTAGTCACATCTCGAGCAAGTGCAGTGAAACAGATTTATGAAAACAATACAAAATATAACTCACTTCTTCTCACTGGATAGCCACTGCAGGGATGAACCAAAGCCATCTGTTTGTTGCTATTCCTGCCATGCTGAGACCATGTACATACTTTATTGTTTCCCATGTACGAAAGCACAAAATTATCAGACACTCTGCAGCACCCATTTCTTCTTCTGTAGAAGATCAGGCAAGCAAGCACAAAAATTCTCTATTAGAATTTGAGATGTGTGAGATCAGCAGTGGAACAACATGAGCATAGTTGTGTAGTCTATGCCCTACCTGGCGTGTGCAATGAAAAGGCCCCTCATTTTTCACCAGTGTCTTAATCTTCACAAGTACAATTACAGCATTCCTCAGTAATGGTAAATACAAATTATACTGCTCTGCAAGACAAAGATAAGCTCATTTTTATGTTTCAACAAAAATGAATGTATGATTGGAACAACAAGATATTTATCCCTGCTTAAATGTTAGGATTATATAACAACTTTTGAAATATCTGCACAGAAATTCAATGTTTTCCAGTTCAGCATCTTAGAAGTCCTCTCATAAAACTACAGTGGAGACAAAAAATGCTTTTTCTTTGTTACAATACTCTTTAGAGGCTACAAGAGATCAATCATAAGTCATTTATACAGGTTTTTTTCCTTATAATATATCCTTTGGATACAGACAATTGTTTAAAGGACACCTGTCATATAATTTACCATTGCACAACCAACACCTTGATGAAGTCTTCAGTGTGATTTGAAACTGTGCATTAAGGAAAATAAATTACAATCTATTTACTAACTTAATTACTTGAATAGTTCACCTCATATGTTCTTGGTTAATTACAGCCTTCTGTACCACCCTGTAATTGAAAAGATAAAGAAAAACAAATATCCAAAGTGTCTGAAATCACCATGTTATGGATAGGAAGCCTTTTGCACTCAAGACAGAGCAGCCTGTTGCTTAATAGTTTTTTTTTATAAACAGCATGAGTTTATTACTGCAAACCCGCCTAGCAAGTGAGAAACTTCTGAATTTGAAACTCTTGAGTGTCATGCTTCCTTCCAGAATTATTTAAATGGAGATTTGCTACAGTTTACAGTTTATAAACTAAATCCCAGGGAGTCATTCCTAATCCTTATATTTTTTTCTCCTGTAGCTAGCAAACAAGTTTCAGTCGAGGTAATGTGGTTACAATCCATTTGTATATATTGTTTATCACAACAAATAGCATTTATAACAATGCACAGAGCAGGAAAAATACATTTTGCACTAGTTTTATATGTTTATTCTTCCTGAGACAGGGAGTCATTTACTCTGCCTTGCAGAACATTTAATCCTTTTTACCATTCAGATCCAATAGGATTTAAAGATGTACCACACCTCATGGGGCAGGGCCTGAGTGTATTCCAAGAAAAATCCCATCTTAACCAGCTTTACAGCCCCAGCACGGCTCCACTTCTGGAATGATTTTATCTGTTATTTTTAGAACTGATAATTGTTTATTTTGACATACAATTTTTAACAACTGGCAAAGAAAACTGACAAGTGTATGAAATATTCTATTAAAAATTAGGAGAGGGATATGATTCCATCCTCTTATTTTCTGACAGTGTAACAGAGTAGGACTGTTTTGTACAGAGGACAGTATTTCTTCACATTCACCAGCTCAAACTGTCAGAGCTATACATATATATATATATATATAATTTGCCCTTGGTGCACTTATTCCTTCTTCCTCTGCACATTAAATGCCTTGCAAGTTTTTAGGAGGTAGACCTATTGACAAGGGAAATGTTGCTTTTCTTTTAGAACAACAACAAAACAAAACAAGCAAAAAACCAAACTAAACCAAAAAACAAACCACAAAACCCCAGCACCCAATTAAAAAAAAAAAATAAAAATTCCAATTTACCTGTGGGTTGTGGGTTTACTGAATTTGATATGAGCCACCTACTGTGCACCTCCTGTTTCAAAGCTTTGGTACAGGTGTTAGTTAATTCTCCCTTTTGTGTGCAGTTTTAAAAATATTTTGTATGAATTGGTTATTTAGTTTTGTGTTCAGTTTTCTAAACCACAGCACTGTGTACATTTAATTTATCCTTATTTTAATTTGTCTAAGAAACAGATGTTTAGTAGGCACAGGCTGTCTCACAAGGAGGGGAAAGGAGGACAGCCAAAGTAGTTTTAGGTTCCCTTGTTGAACTGAACAACACACAAAGAAAAAAAGAACTAAGCTAAAATATGGAGAAAAAAATCAAAGTAAAAATCCTAGTGTAGCCTCAGTAAATCAGCAGGTGTTTAATTGCTTAAAAAGAATTAGGAGGTGACAGACAACAGGTTTATACTAGACTTTCCCAGCATGGTGTTGAATTTTGAAGAACACCTTGATCAAATCTCTTGTGTTGGGAAGGCCAGTATGAAAAGGAAGAGTGTTAAAATCTGAGCAGATGCCAAAGGAATCCACAAAGCCTACTCTTTCAAAATGTACTTTGCTGTAGCAGGAGCATGCTGTTGCATCTCCAGCCCATAAAGATTATCACATCACAGTCTGAGCAGTGTGAGGTCTGGACCTTGCCACATATTTGCTACTGGGGAGGTATTTGTAAGAGGGGAGTATGAGGAAGGAGAGCAGGAAAAGGGATCTTCTCTCTGCCCACGCACAAGAGGCCTGTGCTCTCTTGTTTATCTTAGAAAACCATACTGTGCTTGTACTAATCTCTAAAAGGCCAGGATTGGAAACCTAGAAGTGACAGGTTTCCAGCCATTCACTGATTATTGCTAAACGGTTCATACAAAAGGGTTTCAAAACACACTGCTCACGTTTCACTGTATTGAAATTCTTTCAGATTTAGAAGAATAAATCTGCTTCTTTGGAAAAAAAGAATCTGTTTGGCTAAGAAGACTTTTCATTCCTACCTTCCTGCTTTGTTTGCTCATCACATTAAAATTACTATTTTTTTTACACTGAAAGCCAAAAACAAAGCATAAAAGATATTTACATAATACTTTACATAACAAGCTCCTTTTGAGAAATGAGAATATTAAAATTTCAAAAGTACAGTCACAGCAAGTGGTAGGCGAGCAACGAAGATAAATCAAATCCTATTTCTTGCCATGCTGTGAAAAGACGGCTGGTTTTTAATCATCATGATGTGCCATATGTAAATTCCATCAAAGAAGAAGTTTGGTAAATGTTATATTTCTTAACCACGGGGAAGGAAGCTATTTATAAACATCAATTAAATGATATAATATAGTCTAAAACCATTAATAATGAAACTATTAATCTAGGTAGACATTACTTTCATATGAAATAGTTTTTGAAATACACTTTTTCAAATGCATATTTAACTAAAAAAAATATTACATTTTTTCTACTCAAGGTCATTCTAACTTGTCTCATATTTCTGGTGATATGAGTAAGTAAATTGTTCCAGAAAGGAAATAATACAAAAAGCACTCAAACCTAGAATCACTTCCTCAAAAAAATCTGAGAATGTTTTAATCAGCACCTATAATTTATATGTGGTCAGAAATCTACATATGAAGGGTAAATGCTAATTCATGTTGTGCTTTGCCACAGGAAACACTTGGAGATGCAAATTTCTTCAAAAGGAGATAGTAGTGAGGCCTAACAGCATAAACATCTATTTGCAATCCTCCAAAGGAGTAAAGAATCCACCACAATAACACTATTGCACTAGAATTGTACCTTAATCTCATTAGAAGAATGCAAACTAATCTGAAAACATTGAAAATCATAATGTTTCACCAAATACCTAGAAAAGCTGTAATCACCTATGCCACAGTAACTAAAGCTTTGGCATAGAATAGTTTATCTGCCCTGTCTCAAACCAGTGTGGTTAACTGAAACTTGGTCTTTAAGCTTTAAATGTGAAACTAACACTTAAAAATATGGTTTTTTCCCAGAGAAGATGGTGAATTAAACAGGTTTTAAACAGAATTCTACACCAAAGCATGAGGGATAGCTAATGACTGTTGGGAAAAGCCTTCTTGCAGTAATGGAACTGACAGGCTACCCACTGGATGCCCCAGGGAAGACACAAGGATACAACATTTTACTTTTCTATGTAACGAAGGCATGAAGGAATTTATTTCTTCTTAATAGGTATCAGGCTTCAGACACAAAATTTCTAAGAGACCAGAGAAAAGGATACACTTAAAAACCTGAACAAAACAAACAATCCCCAAACCAACCAACCCCCTCTGTCAAGCGCTCACCCTTTCCAGATATTCTGTACTTAATTTATATTCTCCTTTATCTACAAAAAACTCAATTCTAGTTCACAATCTCACCAGAAAATTAATAGAACCCTGTGTTTGTTTTCTGTGAAACAGGAACAAACGTTTTCAGTTACACATTTAAAACCAAAGGTTTTATTCTGATGAGTTTTGTGAAGGGAGTAAAATATCTCCATATTTTCAGCACGCTCAGCAATGTCTGTGTGCATAAACTGAGACCTGTCATAGCTGCCTTGTGATTAGGATAAATTTAATGCTTCACCTCTTTGTGATGTTTGTTGTTTTGTTATAACCGGTGTGTAGATTGAATGGCAGGTGACATTTCGTAAGATTTAAATAAGGTAAGAAATTAATCAAATTAATATATTCATTTTCCAAAGTATGATGAGTCATTTGCATATAAAATGCAAGAGTCTTTAAATACACCATGAATTCCATTTCTTAAATTTTTTAGCATATATATATATATATATATACACAATATATATTTATGCAC
Organism: Corapipo altera; assembly: GCF_003945725.1. Lineage (NCBI taxonomy): Eukaryota > Metazoa > Chordata > Aves > Passeriformes > Pipridae > Corapipo > Corapipo altera. The sequence goes on along the minus strand of NW_020884934.1, from coordinate 1,671,167 downwards.
ACACACCCCCATTGCAGAGACAGCTTTTAAAACTCTGAAACTCTCATTAATATATAAAGCAGTTTGGACTGTGAAAGTGATAATTCTTACCCCCTACAAGCATGTAAGATACCACACTGCAAGGTTCTGCAGGGGATCTTCGGAGCTACTTATATGTCAGCTGCAAAGGCAGCCTCTGATCTGTCCTTCTAGAAAAGAAATATTCACTTACAATGCTCAAATTTTATTCCAAGGCCAAGGTCTGATTCTGTAAAAGGAGTTAGACAGATCCTTATTCATACATGGAATGCCATGGAGATCAATGAAAACCTGGCAGAGGGGACGAGGTCTTGCCCCGTGGTTGCTTTGCAGAACTACAGTCTTATTGAAATGTAAGGCAACCATGACATGGAGCTCCATATAGAAAAGAAAGAGACAGCAAATTAACAGATCTACCAAGAATAAAGAATAAAACACTGTCCAGGTTGCATTAAAAAATACCATAGGAAAGTTGCACTTAAAAATTAAGCGTTAGGAGTTTCAGTGTTGCAGGCTAAGTCCTATTTAATGATTTTGCCAGTGTATGCAACAATACAGTGAAACAAAATAAGCTGGTTTTGTTGGTCAATATTGAAAATCTTTTGTGTAAAATTGATTTACAGTCTAACAGGATTCAGCTACTGAAATTTGCTCCTGTCGAAGAAAGGACAGCCTTTTATTTACGAATTGGAGAGAGCTAAAACTTACTAAAGATGCAACATAAAGGTGAAAAATAGAAACTAACATATGGTATGAATTCACATAAATACAGCCATTTTAGCCAGCTGGAGCTGAGCTATAGTGCTAACTGCACAGGTTTGGCTTTGCACAGGGGATTCAAGAATTATTGGTATTTTAGTTCACATGCATATGGCCATTCACACAGGACATGCATATCTTCTTTTGTAAGCCAGAATTCTACTGTCAGAAAAAGAAAGGAAAGAGCTAAGAAATGCTACAGAGAGGTATAAAAATAACTATAATTAGAAAAGGTAAACTTTAATTGGAAGAATAGTAGGCAGTGCCTAAAACCACAGGCTACTTGCAGGAAACTTGGACTTTCAACATCACTTGCAGGTCTTAAAAAACAATCCCTATTTTCTTCATAACTGCATGCACCACTTCTCATGTGTACACTCTATGTTAAGAGTCTGCTTAGAAGTAAGACCTGAGTCTATATAACAATTTGCCCCACTATTCCTCTGCTTAAAAAAAAGGAGTGAACCTCATTTCCCTCCTGGTGGCAGAAGAGGACTTTGGCCTTTAATTCCTATTTCTCCATATGCCAGGGGCACCACTGGTTTCTTAGTATGAACACTCACCAAACTTACAGCATGAACATATTCTGCTTAAGGTTATATATTTGACAACCTGTCAAACAAGGCAGAGGACTGGCAAACATGGAGTAAGCCCTACTCCATTCTATATTCTACATGATCATACTGAAACATTACATAGACACACATAGGCCAGTGCAGAAACGAATGACTTTGAATCCCCTATGTCAGCCTGTTATTCTTTATGATTGTTAAGAACTTGGCTACATAGGCTGGGGAAGGCACTTGGAAGTTGAATTCCATGCTTGCTTCTCAATGTACCCATTAGTGCAAAGAGCAACAGATCCTCTCTCCAGAATGGTTACACCAATGGGACCAAAATCAGTCTCCCACGTAGAACTTTTTTTTAAGGGTGCTTTATGGGTGTATGTATAAACATGTTTGGGTATGAGATTAACCAACAGTTAAAATAAACTTTGAAAACAGTAACTGAATGTACAAACATTTAGGAATTTGTTTATCCGTTTGAGCCAGACTGCCAGTTAATGCCTATGGTCTTACAGACAATTTCTGCTTGGAGGGGAAGCTAAGGATAGAATCACTATTGCTTTGATACAGAATTCATTGTTATTTACAGAAAGCATACGAAAAACTCTTTTCTGAACACAACAGGAATCTTAGATTTGGTTTTGAGAAAGCATGACCATATCAGGAAATTAATTTGAAGAATTCTTTTAATCCACTTACAGTAACAAGTGTTTCTGTGACACTTTGCCACTCTTCTTTGCTAGGTCTTTTTCACTCCTTTCCCATAATTTACAAGTCTCTTTTAACATTTGCCTCTACATTTCCATACTATCTCACTGTTACCTCCTATTATTTCAGCTATCTCCTCTACACTAAAGATCAATTTAATTTCAGCTTTCTTTTCAATGAGAGACGACTGACTCTAGGAGGTATGAGGAACGTTTATTCTTTGCCTTTCTCATTATTACTTTCATCCTATTCCTACAAGTACACACAACTTTGCATACTGCTTGCTCTCACAGAGCTATCCTTGAAGACTTCAAATTCCTCTTTCATTTTTAAGCATCACTATTCCACGCCCTTGCGTCTGAAAGCAAAAATATTTCCTATTATGATTTTAATTCCTACAAGAGATATACAGCAACTCAAGTGTATCTCTATTAATCTAAGGAAACAGACATTTGATGGAAAGAAGTGAGTGTAAAGGGGGTGTCTGTGAAGAGCCACGGGGAGGAAAATAGTTACATGTCAGCACAATGGGAATAGAAGCTACAACTGTATTAAACTCTTAATAGAGGTATTTAAATTAAAATACCCCTTTGAGTGAAATTCTGCACTAATGTATGTTACCTTAGACGTCCCCTGTCTCCTTTCTCTCATCCTACCAAAGAATCCCGGGAAACATATTAACCTCCTGCAGTGTAGTCAGCAATCCATCCCACGACTGACTGCCCCACATCATGCTGGCAGCAGACCCCGTGGGTCAGCAGCCCTGAATCTGCACTTGATAAGGAGCTGAGGTAAAAGATTAGAGACAGGTAAGGTGGGATAATGGGCTCAGCTTCCGCCACCTCGTCTTGTGAACATTCTCAAACTGAAATATTAAGAGCTCTTTTCCATTAATTAAATGGGAGCTGAGGGGATATATAACCTGTCAAGGTCTGAATAGCTCAACCTCCAACACTTTCTCCAACAGAAAAGCCTCCCTGAGAAAATGAGGTAAACATTCTTATTAAGCGGGCTCCTGTTTTCTTCTTCACCCCCCCTTTGCCCCATGCACTCAGAAGGAGCTCATAAGTATCACCCATTCTGGATACTTCAACGAGTAGTTTAGTCCGACAATGAAAAACAAAGAGCCCTCAAGAACAAAAAAACCTTTATTTCCATCAGAGGACTTTTCACTGCAGGAGTCACTTTGTTTTACTGAACAGACACGCTAAATCTACTATTACAAAGTCACATCGTTTTTCCAGAGAACAAAGTTGCTGCTTAAGCTACACACACCTACGTTTCTTTGATTGCTGGCTTTTTCAGTTTGCTTTTATAATTAACACCTGGTGCCAGCCTTAACAGAGAAACAAATGACTTAGTGAATGAGAGCTGAATGTTATAAAAAAGGCAAAGTATTCAGCTGTGCTAAAAATGAGTTCTTGAATGTACACGCACACTTCAGAGCAGGAGAGTATCCAGCTTCTTACAGTACCAATTTTACAGGGTTAGGTTTGCCAAAGGAGCAGAGTCTGACCAATAAAACGCAGATCAATAAATGTCTGTGTCCTTCTGCACATGCCCATGGGCACTTCACAGGCACTTCTTAGGCAATGAAAGAAATTGGTAGTAAAAGTAGAAAATAAAAACCTAATTTTCCTTGTAAACCACAAAAGTTCTACTACCATAACTGGGACTTGCAATGCATTAAATGCTCTGCATGTGAATAATTGATTTCTTCAGTATCTCCAGAAATGGAAGGGTGTTCCTTAGGTCACAGGTGGAAAGCAGCACCAACAAGTCTGGAAAGTAGAATGACAAGCTACTTGACCTCTGTTAAAGCCAAACAAAGGTATTTACTAAAAGAGACAGATTATCAGCCAACTCTTGAAGTTTTCACTGATTTGAGTAATGAAAAAAATTGCTTGCAGGAAACCTATGATTGAAGCAAAGCTTGTTTCTATAAATGTGAGATGTACATTGTATTCAGGATACATCACATTTTCACTTATTTTCAAGAGAAACAATTAATTAAGGGAGTTTAATGAACATCACTTTACTTTTTACCAGGTTTTAGCTCTGGGGAGGGTAGGGGGAGAATGTTTCACCACAGGGACTTAGCCACCAGGTACTCAGTGGCAAATCCCAGTAAGTAGGCTCTCTTAAGTTCTTTTGTTCAGAATTACATATCTGCAAACAAGAATGACCTAAATTCTTTACAATTTCTCAGAAATTATAGCCTAGTTTTCATGTTAATATATGCTTACTTTGTAGTTGCCCACTACTGTAATAAACCACAAATTACAGGTAATAATCTCAACTGAGAAACACCACAAGATGCAGACACCTTCCCAGTGAACACTGCAGATTTATAATTTCATAGCATGTAACCACCTCTCTCACAGCTTATTGAGTAAAATACAATGAAGGAGCATCAGAAGAATCCTCTGTTTACTTCATCTTCAGGGCAACAAATTATAGACAAAATATAGTATTTTTGTCTACTGATGTTTGTAATACCTGACTTCATTTTAAATTAAAAGTTCAAAACATTTACAATACTGAGCGTGCAGTACGACAAATTATCCGCCCATTTCTATACAGACTGCTGGAATAAAAGTTGCTTCATCAGAATAGCTGTGCCATCCCTTGTGCTGCCACTCATTTTCCAGCTTCATTTAAGCTGTGCCAATTAATAATAAATGCGATTTTGGCCTTCTGCACTGTTTATGATACACACTCGGCAGAAGTGACAGCATTCCAAAAACCTACCCAGACTTTTTTGTAGAAATACACAAATGTATAAATTGGATAAAAAATAGTGGTTATGATTTTATATTGAATTAAAAAGACTTGCAAAGGTAACAAAATTAGCACTTATTACACTAGTTAAACTACAATTTTTTTTCTCTCAAAAACTTTTAAATGAAAAGGATTAACTTTTTAAAGAGCACCCCAAGGAACAACAGCTTTTTGTGCAATTTAAGTTGTGTGATACATATGACACAAAAGTAAGTGTGGATGACAGAGCAAATTATCATATTTTCATATGTATAGATCTCTTTAAAAAGAACATTATTCTTTTGACAGACTTGCATACTCAGGTCTCCTACTGTTCCCAAAGGCTCCCTCCCTCTTTTAAGATAGCTGTAGATTTGGCAAATCCTCCAGGTTTTGGCAGAGGTTTATTTTCTCCTCCAAGGAAACTAAGGAGCTAAAAAACAGAAAAAAATGGGAATCTGGGGGTCTCTGAGGAAAATCAGAGAGTAGTTCATGTCACAGGGAGTTGAACACTCCTGGAAGACTGGGGTTGCAGACGGATTGGTCTATAAACAGGCACGGGGCAAGTGCTGCTGCAGAGATGTTCTCCCACTGTGACTGTGGATCTGGCACCATCCTTGGCTTCCATCAACAAATTATGTGATTGCTGAGGACAGAAGTGCAAGGTACAGTGTGACACAACCACCCAGTGTATTTGGGACATTCCCAAACAGACTTCCCTGCATGTTCATGTATAAACTGACCACCGCTGAATGAAATACAGAGGACAGACGATATCACATGAAGAACCTGCCTTAGTAATGGTAGTGGTTGACAGAATATGCTTTTTTGCAGCATCCTGCTTTTCAAATAAAACCATATATTAATGTCCTTTGAAATTCAGCATCACAAAAAGACAATCTGTATTTCTTTGTCTTCTCTAACTTTGGTTGTTTTTCATTGCTGATTCTTCCCACAGTTAAGTCTGAAAGTCAAGGCACTTTGCCAAAGTGCATATTACATCTGAATCAATTTAGACGCATATTCAATTTAAATAGAGCACCTGAGGTATTTTGGTGTACTATCTTTACACAGATTATTATTATTTGAATTCTTTATGTAACTGTTAAAACATACTTAGAAGAGTGTAGTGGTTTGAACCTTGTTTTCCCCCAGAGGCTGAAAAGTGGTAACCCCCAGGGGTGGAAACCCCTGGAAGTTTTGAAGTTCTGTCCAATGAGCGCTCCTGCAGAAATGTAAACATATCACAAGCACCGGAAGAGAAGAGTTGTAGTTTGGTTGGTAGTAGTAGAGGTAACCATGTCGTAGAGCCATGAGGAAAGGGGCCTGGAGCCCCTCAGGGCCTCTGGGGCCCCCCAGCCCCAGTTGGGGGCTACAGAGACTTGGAACAGTGTTAAGCTGGACTGTTTGTCTGTAGCTGTGAGCTGGGAGATGTTTTCCATCTTGAGTGAGCAGAGACAGAGCAGAAGCGGCGGCAGTGTCCAGAGACTCCGGCTAAGAGCCAGGACAGATAAGAACTGAACCGGAGGAAGCAGCAGAAGCTAGCAGCAGAGCTACGGAGTTCTGGGTGTAAGAACTGATACCAGACCCCCCAAACTCCTTTGAGACCTCCTGGAAAGGAGGAAGATGATGGACTCTTACTTGAAAGAGCCTTGAAGTGCAACATGCACTGCAGAGAGGAGCTGAGAAGCTCAGAGAATCCTGGGAAGCTGGACCGGGACGGAGAGGAATGTGGAGGAGGGCTTCGCCCCCCCCCACTGCCTTGAGGCAGAGCATGGAGCTCTGCAAAGGGGAATTTGAATCCCCTGAGGAAAGGGACTGCCACGAAGACCCCTGAGCTTCGTGATATGACGTGGTGACGCGAGCTTGTCCCTGCTACGCAGTCCACGGAAGAGAAAGACCCTCGTTTTGGAGACGACGGGCCAGGGGGCTTGGAGACCCCCTTGTGTGTATTGAACAGAGATCCAGCTATAACAATCCAGTTACTGCTGCATGCATGAGATGAGGAGACCTGCTGCCTTAGAAGAGACTCCTGCTTTTAGGACTGGAAGAGATCTGTCCTTCCTTCCCTCCTGGACTTTTATTTGGAGGGGAGAAGAGATCTGATCCATTGTAAATACTATATGTCATGGTAGAGATAGTTGTGATCGTGTGTATAATGTGTTATAGTATTTATTTGTACGGTCATTGTAATATATTCCCTTTCCCCCATTCTGAGTCTGGTTGTGTTTTGTCTGGAAAAACCCATCTCACATTGAGTTGAGATGTGGGAGGGGGAATGGAGCTAGAGAATTGGATTTTGGGGCTATCTCAAACCATGACATAGAGAATCAAAAAAAAATGGGTCAAAACAAAGAGTTTTCAAGTGGGGAAAAATGCAGAGCTAATATATCACTCAGAAGAAAACAAGTCATTTGGTTTCTGGCATAAGCTTTTTTTACTCATCTAGAAAATCAATTTTCAAAAATAAGTGTTAAAAATAACTAAATATCCAGATAATGACAGGTAATGACAAAGAGAAGGATCTCGATTACAGGGTTATATACCAACCTTCTTTTAACTTTTTTCTGAATATCACAAACTATGCTACTGTGTCTACTGTGAACACCTTTCAGCCTCTGATGGTTTGCATGGTAATCAAAAACTTTACTTCCCTTCTACCTGTTATTACTAAACTGGATCACAGCAAACTTAAAATGACAGGAAAAGACAGATTTAAGAATGCAATATGCAAACATCTGCCACACTCACGAAAGAATAGTGAGGGCCACAGAACTAAAAAGGAAGAAATACAATTTTATGAGCTATCTCTGAAACAGGAGATATAAATTAAGGTGTAGAGTTACAGGAAAAAAGATAAAACATAGATAATATACCTACAGACATATTAGCCAATGACTGTTATGTGAGGTATATTGAGACTACGTGGCCATAAAGAGTAAATGCAAACAAACCTGAAACAGATAGAATGGACCCTCTAAAAACTCTCTGAAAACCCCACCTCATCCCCTCTGGTGATTCAAGAAGTCTACTGTAAAAATGTAAACTTAAATAACTGGTGGTTGAATTTAAAATGTGGCAGGTCAGTGCCAGACTGCCTCATCTGCCAAAGACTTACCCTCTGGCAGGACAAGATGACACCAGCAAGGTATTGGACTGAATGATCCCTGTGAGTCCCTTCCAGCTCAAGATATTCTATGATTCTCTAATCTTATACTGACCCGTTGAAGCCCATGACTTATAAAGCAAAGGTTTTAATTCCATCCTCAGTACCAGACTGTAAGTCAGAGAAGCTCTTCAGAACATACCTCCGTTGATTCAGTGAACATCCAAACAGGCTGAAGTTTTCCATGATTTCAAGCAGCTACTTTAATGGGATTAAGTATATGCTAAAATGAATTGCTGTAGCAGAGCCTGCATGAAGAATGTAAAACACAACAGGAGAAACCTGGAGATTTCTTGAAGAGTTTTCTTTCACAAGCTTGATGTTGCTGCCTCGATGGAGTGAAAGGTAATTAGACTGATTAACTGAAAATCATTGAGGAGCTGTCATTGGCTCCTCTGTCGGTGCTGCACAGTGCCAGGATCGTTCTGCTTTGCAAACACCAACGAAGAATACTTAATGAAGAAAGGTGACTAGAGGGTGAAACTATTTTGGGATTTTTTGCACTGTAACGTGGAACATTTGCTATTAATTCCCAATGCATGTTTTCCATTTTAAGGAGTAGTTGCCACCTTCCAAGTTTAAATTCCTTGATATTTCATATTTTGCCAGAACTGAATTTTTTTTGGAAGAATTGTTTCCAAAGAGAAATGAACAAATGAAGAGCATTCCACAGAAGAGTTTTCAGCAGGGAGTCTTCCTGTGATTTTTAGAGCACTACATAAGAGGAAAAAAAAAAAAAATCCCTTTTACTTCTTCAAGTGGTAATATCAATCAATTCATCAGATTTTCTTCTAAATATAAAAGAATTACTGGTAAGTTTTCTTGGAGCCTGATATATATCTGGTCAATAAATGAAATATTTGGTGAATTTTTCAACAAAAATAGCAAGAATATTCTGGGGAAAAAAACCTCTGGGTATATCAATTATACACTGAAATATAAAATTAAAAAGTTATGGGTTGGTGTCTTACAGCATTTAATTCACTTATTTGCAAGTGATTTTATTCTCCAATTCATCTTCCCCATGAGTAACAATAATTGTAAAGAAAAACATCCTTAGACAACACTGTTAAAATATTTTCTGTATTTATTCGCAAATTATTTTTATTGATCTAAACCCAAAAATTCTAAATAATCATGGGAACCTCACTGAACTTGACTATCTCTAAGTGATTGTATCAAAACCTATTGCTACCAAGACTAAGCAGTTGAGATCTTACAAAAAAATAAAAAAAAATATTCCTTCGAGGGAATTGTTCTGAACTGTCTATTTATATTTAGGCATGAATTTAAGCTTCATTCATTATAAATACACATGAGTTTATTCTCTAAGTCTTCCTACACTGGAGGCAGACAAAACATTTGGTGGCAAGACAAAGAAGCCTAAGACAATTGTGGATTAGCACTAATTGAATACAGAACAACTGCAAACCCAAAAAATAGCAGTATTTTCATTTAGCTAAAGAGTCTTCTTTTAACCTTCAGACACATAGGAATTTTTGGATTCCTACCAAAGTTCTCACATTTATACCTCTATCCAGTGCGAGGCATTTGGCAACAACTTCTGTAATAAGTCAGAAGAAGACAATAAATGCCAGTGCCCAAATGAGTCTTGCTAGTTTTTAAGAAATCTGTTAAGTGGACAAAAGAAATCTAGACTTTCTCTTCCCCTACTTCAAAAGGACTTTGATAGGAGGAAAGAAGGCATCCCACAGGAAGAATTTCTCATCACTAATGTACAATTTTTAGGCGGGAATGTTACATTATTGACTTACATGGCTGGAGTCAGCACGGTTGACTTTATGGGAACATCCACACAGGTAAATGAATGTGTGGTGTGGAAGTGATTATGCCTTTTCAAATGCTAACCAGCAACAGAAGGTGCAGGCACAGACCTTTAACATGAGCAAACAACCACCATCCCACCTTAGAGCGTTTGGCTTGAAGGGTTTCCTCAGAGATTTGTGCCTTCATTCCTACTTTCACCTGGGTGGGACCATACAAGCAACGACCTGCTGTTCCACCCGGCAAGAACTAGAACACCCTGCAGTACTGCTCTTTTCTATACTGAACTTTGTCAAACCAAAGCTTAAAAAAAAGAAAGAAAAAAAAGGAAAAAAAAATATATTTTTTGCGACTGGGTGACAGCGATGGAATGAAAAATGCAAAAAAAAAAAACAAACCCAAAATGGAATTTTTGAATAGTCAAATCAAGGGGAACAAAAAGAGCACTGATGAAAAGTTGAATGACTCAGATGAGGAAAAATTAGTTGACTGTGTTCCACCAGAATTTGCTTTTTCATTTGAAACCCTATGATCTGGAAAGCAACATATTTGCATTTACTTTTTAATGCATTAATAGCAGCTTAATTTTGAAGGTTTCTTCTTAAATAATCTAGTTTAAAATTAATTGGCATTTGACTGATATAAAAACAGTTTTGATTTAGCTTTCTAGCTTTATTTCTACTAAACTTGTATGATTTAAAAAGTAATATATTTTCTTTAATTATTATCACAACAGTACAGTAGTTTTGCTGGCTTTTCTACTGAATAATTTGATCACTTATAGAAACGAGCTTTGCTTCAACTTGCTATTGATTTGTGTGTACATGCATTAAGATTTTTTGGTCTTTCATTATAAGCTAAATTATAATATAATAATGTGTCCCATGTCCAGGACAATGCAATGTGGCATTGCTTTTGGAGGAATTCTGGACAAGGATTTTGGGCTACTATGCCAGCAATCTAAGGAGTAGACAGATAGTTTCAGATTACTGCCTGTCATAGCATATAAAGCCACAGTATAAGCAAATGTGCAGCAAAGCCTCTGTGAAAAAAAAAGATTTTTCGCTTTCATATTCTAATAATATAGTTTGAATCAGAACTGCAGAAGATCCTATGTTACCCAAGAGAAAGGATTAATTACGTATTAAAGCTACATAATAATTACTAAGTATACTTTTGAAGGATATAATCAATTTTTTCTCATTGTACATGATATCATAAGCAATTTGGAACTTTGTTCTTCCTTTCTAATTGTTCATCTATTGTAAGAAAATCTTAAATTTGCTGATCATTTTAAGAAACATGCACAGAAACTATCATAGAAGAATGTTAAATTTGGAAAAGTGAAGTACAAAAAATAAATTCTTGCAAAAGGAAGACTGCATTTTCTACATAACCTTTTATGTGATTCCACGTGCATATTTAATACAAGTGCATGCTTTAACAATTTTATCTTAGTGTTTCTGCACAACTCCCTCTTCATTCATGACATTAGACTGTTTACAGCGGGGGCTTTTAATCTGATAAACCTACTTACAGTAGTCCTGAGTTCCATTTAAGCTTTGCAGTGGCAAGAAATCCTGTAGACTAAAGTTGTTTTATTTTACTGGTGAAGTCAATTCTTACGTTTAAAGACATGTCCTAAACTAGGGATACAGCGTAAAAGGAAGGATTATCCATTATCCCTACCCATTTTTATCACAAAGAGACCATACCTCCATTCACAACAGGTGCAGAGACAAATTTGCCCTAATGTAACCTCACATATAAAACTGCTGCTTAAAATAGGGTTGTATGTGAAAATGATACGAAAACCCAAGAATCTCTGCAATCCATACAATAGTTGACAGCACATGCTGTTGTCACAACTTAAAAGTGATTGAAAATTGCTTTGGAAATTATGGCTAATGGATTATAATGGATTATAATAGCCTTTGTCACAAATTACCAAGAGTAGTTTGGGTTAAGCATCATGTAGCTTTATACAACACGATACTGCATTAATATGTTATTTCATCAAACTGCTCAGAAACCTCTATTAATCTTAATGGACTCCCCCAAAAATAGATCTCTTAAGAACTTTGATAACATCTCTTTCAATACAGGTGTGCTGGTTTTGGTTGGGATAGAGTTAATTTCCTTCACAGCAGCAGCACAGGGCTGTGTTTTGGATTTGTGCTGGAAACAGTGTTGATAATTCAGGGATGTTTTCCTGACTGCTGAGCAGGGCTGGCACAGAGCCGAGGCCTTTTCTGCTTCTCACCCAACCCCAACAGCCAGTGGGCTGGGGAGGGGCACCAGGGGTTGGGAGAGGACACAGCCAGGACAGCTGACCCCCCCCCAGACCACAGGGCTGTTCCATACCATATGGCATCATGCTCAACATACAGAGCTGGGAAAGGGGTTGGCAGGGGGAAAACGCTGCTCTCGGTTATTTTCCTTTTATTTACAAATTATATGGATTATTATTATTATTATTTCAACTGTTAAACTGTTGTTATCTCAACCAATGAGTTTTCCGGGTTTTGCCCTTTTGATTCCCTTCGTTCATCCTGCTGGGAGGGACTGATGGAGTGGCTGGGTGGTGCTTAGCTGCTGGCTGGTGTTAAACCATGACAGAAGGTCTGATAGACCACTATTTAGCCCAAGAAGTTAGACCTTATTACATAAAATAAAGAGATACTTGACAGAGAAGCAGAGTTAATGTGTGCCGAAGAAAACCCCACGTGGAGCATGGACTGAGCTATCTACAAAGAAATTCTAGAACTTCCTACCTCCTCACAGAACCCTAAAAAAAATAAAATTTTCAAAACAGGTATTGCAAATACACTGACCTGAAACCTCAGGGTGAAGATAGAGACGAGGAAAAGGAGCTGCTAAACTGCCTTTTATAACTTCCTAAGTTCTTTTTGGGCAAAACATAATCATGCAGAGTTAATAATGCTAACAATTCTTCAGTTATTAAAAGATTCAAACAGAAACATAACTTCATGTTGCATGATGGTGAAACAGCCATCAACATGCAAACAAACACCTACAGCTACCCTCATTTCTTTGGCTGTGCTTGTATGGAGAATTCTAACAACATTCAGCAGATGTTGTCATTACATGGGACTCTCTTGACTGCTGTAGCTCTGCAACAGAAACCAGGATTTGCATACAGGTAGTAGAATGCCACTTCTACTAAAATGGTATTTACAAGTGGACTTGTTAACAGCAAGAAATATGGGATACCTGCTCTGCAAACATATTTAAGAGCATTGCATTGTACAGTATTCTGGTTTTAATGTTCTTGCTAGAAAAAAAGCATTTTTTACCAAAAACTTTCCTCTGACTGCAGAAATGCTTGATATCACCCCTATTTTATTTATCTGAAATAAAACAGGTGCTATCACATATTTATAGTAGGAAACAGTGACCGTCTTAAAATTATCTTGGTCTAGACTACTCGCTAGCACCTATATATGCAAAATCAACTAAGTTATGGATTTCAGCACTCTCATTAAAACTCTTCATAAAGTGTGAAAGGGAAAAACGGCGACAAACTTTGGGAATGTCTTGTAGTTCTGAGAAGATGGTTGTTTAGGCAGTTTCATTAATTCACCACGAAGAGAAAAGAATGGCTACTTGGGGCAGGGAGAGATGGAAGGGAGAGAAGGGAAAAAAAAAGAAGACAAAAGCATGAATTTCCCTCCAGTCAGAAGAATTTGGGGAATAAATCAGAAACTGTTCCAGCTGCCATCCTTATCAAACTTAATGACATTTTACACAACTTGCAGATATCGATTTGACCAGAGACAGACAATTCACGGCTTCAAAACCTGCACTGCAACTTTACTACCATTCATCTGCTACAGGTAACATGGTCCAAGATTAAAACAGATAGCATATTACACTTAAAGGAAGAGCATCTGCTGGAAGTACACTGCAGAACAACAGATGTTGCCACATCAAATAACTATCAATCTTACGCTGATCCAACGGCACTGGTGAGGCATTCAAAATGCAGCTGGACAAGGAAAGACTCGCCCATCCCAATGTTATTCACAGAAGAACTCTGGGTGATTTAGCAAAATAATCTTGAAATCTCTGCACATCTCACCAAACCTTACCTTTAAAAAGCCATTTAGATTCGTCACAGCATTCTGTCTAGCAGTAAAGGATTTAAGCTGTTTGCTTGCCTTTGTGTACCTGTAGGATTTTATCCCAGTATCCAACAGTCCAGACACTGGCACAAAAAATGTCAGTTGCTCAAATGTGAATACAACACTATTAAGGACACACCAGTCATTATAAAGCCATTATAAAGTAGCATTTTAAAGGCAGGATGTAATAAATGAAAGAAAGACTTCTATAAGTGTTCTGACTGTTTGCAAGATGCTACACATTACTCTTCCTGGAAAACTACCATATCAAGGACCAGAAGAGTACAGATTATTTTTGAGGGGGAAAACACAGAACAGTTTTAATTAAATTTTGCAGGAAAACCTTAGAAAGCTGGAGATTATAGACATTCTAGTACTGAATCTTGTCTGAAACTACTTGGCTCATGGAATCCATTCTATTTTACTTCACCGATCACACTGATAAATGAGGTCTGATTGTCTACTCAAATACAAGACTCTTACAGAAGTTACATCTGTAAATCTTGACTAACGCCAAGGATGTAAAAGGAAAAGAACATTTTAGTTAGTTTATTTTTAAAGTTGCCCATATTGAGTATTAACTTATATTCAAAGAAAAAAATCAAGTTGGATGAAGAGCTGTTTTAGCACAGAAAACCCTAATGGACACAAGAAACAATCTTAAGATTTTTTTTTGAGACTTAATAGGTTATAACCTAATAAGTTGGTATTTCAGAATCTTTCTACTTTTATCTTAATATTGAGAACTACATATGCAGCTCCATACTTTCTTACCATTTGTGTCAAATTGTTTTTATTTCTTCCTGTTTTCCTTCATTTATTAAATCACCTCACAGAGTGACTAAGACAAGTGTTGCCTTAGTCTTGGCAAACATACAGACATACAAAATACATCCAGTATGGTAACAACATGAACTAAATTCTTTTCACACAAGAAAAGTAGAACACAACCCAGTGAGACCACAGCACAGAACATAATTTTTTCTATCATATTTTCAAGGCTTGATAAAGATTTGCCAAACTTGGCTACTTTTCCTTTGGAAATCAAAGGTTTTACTTATTCAGACACTTTCCATATACAAGACAATCTGATGTTCACATACATACATACACAATTATAGTCCCATCATAGGCTTCAGATACCCGAAATCTGTTACCTTGATGTAGCTGGATTACAGTGTGAAACCTGATATTCTCTTACCTAGAACACAAAAGAAAAATTGTTTTAGATTAAGTCATAGCATTGCTCAAGTTATATATTTTGCAAATTAAAGAAGACTGAACTACACAAAACCAACTAATTAGGTTTAGGCTATTGAGCTACAAAATGCACTTTAGTATTAAATCAATCCAAGAGATTTTACAGCATCTCCTGTCACAGCTTTGTCATTTTCCCTCCTTGGATGAATATAAACTGAATCTTTATCAAGTAAGGTAATAACTTGCAACAAAAATCCAAGTTCCATGTTTGTCTATATCTTGGTACGATTCAGGTTCCCATCTTTCAAAGGTAGTTTTTGTACACCTCACCCTACACTGATTTTTTGTTTCTAAGGATGCTACCCAAGCACTTAGCTGTTATTTTGTCTTACACTTTCTTTTCCAACAGCCAGTCAACAAATGTACCATGAGCTTTTGTCAGCAGCACCTTAAAGCTCAAGGAAGGTCTGAAGAAGTAGTGGCACCTTCTGTTTATGAAGTGTATAAACTAAGAAATAAGTATGTTTTCAAACCACCTGCCCTTTAAATGGTATACATCCTTTTAAGCAAAGTAACTAATGTAGCAACAGAGCAGCTACAAGTTCTTCCAATTGCTTGTTGAAGAATATCTATCTATCTATATATATGGATACTGAAAGTTTGTTCCTACAAGCTGTTTATTAACACTTGTGTGGATTACTGGGGCCTCAACCACAACTACAATTGTTCACTTTTCACCAGGTTCACCTCATGAGAAAAGTAAAACAAAGTATCCCATAATATAGAGCTGCAGCCATAAACCATCAGGTCTCACTGTGCTATAAATTACATTTTTAGGTGAGGGGGATTGGAAAATATAAAAAAACACTATAAAGTGCTATCATATTTATAATTTTGCATTAACTTCAAGAAATCCTACCGAAGTTTTAAATTTAGTTTATACCTGCTTATGAGCAACACAACAAGAATGAATACATAAACAGCCAACTTAGTATTGTCTTCAACATGCAAGTGCTTAGAGATAAGTTGAAATCCACCAGTACAATTTCTCTTCCAGGTCTGCTGTGGTCTGCTAGGAAAACTACTTTAACATTTTTCTTTTCATTCCCATTACTCTTTCATTTAAACTAGCTGCAGTGACACAATGAAATCCTGTCCACCTACCACTGCCTTGCTGGTGATTTTCAGTTCTGATCACCTCTCTCCTTCTGCATTAGGTAGTGTCTCTGCCTTGTTAAAGGTATCCACATGTTTTAACAAGCTACCATTTATCACAGGAGGCACAAAATGTTGACCAACTGCTTGGTCTGAGGGCTTTTAATACTTCCCTGTACAACAGCATATGGCAGAAGTGTCCTTAACTACCCTGTGAAATTATCACTACCTCTTATTCAAACAAGCAGTGTCATGTTTTAAGACCATGTTGACAGTGTGGATACTAAATGAACTCAGACACAAAACCACTTTAATCACCGATGTGTGTGCAGTTCTATAAATTACACGACCTGCATGTCCCACAGGAGAGATGGGACAGCCGGGGGGGAAGGGCAAGTGGGCCAGCTCGGAGGCTCTGGCTCTGCTGGCTTTGGACAGCCCAGGGGTAGAACCACTAGGTCCCCTGGATGCATCCTTCAAGCCCTCTCTGGAAGCTTTTGGGTTCTCTCTCATTTAACCCTGTGAGTCTCTCATACAACCAAAACCGTGTATCTGCTTATTTCTTTCTCCCCACAGGTGCTAGAGTTTCTTCATGCTCTGTTTGTGTAGCCATGCACTGACCCAACACTGCTTTGTGACATTCCCCACTCTAGACTTCAAATCATTTAAACTCGAACACAGTTTTCGGTTTTGTTCTTAAACTGGATCATTTAGACAGATCTGGGTTAGTTTCTGGTAACAGCAATGCTTGAAACGACACCACAGAGATTGTGGTAACTCTCAGTAGGGAAGGGAAACTAGTTTTGCTGGCAGAGCATCCCAACCTTTCCTTTAACCTAGTTCTGTTTATCCATTAGGCAACCTAACTGATTTTCTCAGTGAATGGCTATGGGACAGGAAAGCCAACATTTTTTTCTCCCTGTTACTGAAACCTGTGGAACAGAACACTCTTCAAAATTATTTTTTTTTCCCTGATCCCTTTGTTAAGTTCACAATTTTTTAGTAACTAACTTAGCTTAGATTTTCCTTGGTAATTGTTAGTCGAGATGAGTGATGGTTGCGGAGGGGGAGAGGAGAAAGAAAAAAAAAGAAGGAAACATTACCAATGGCAAATGGTTTCTTGTGTTTGTTTCTCTGATTTTATTCTAGAGAAAAGCTGCTTGGCTTCATCCCCACAACTTCCAATAAGGGTTTTATTACTCTTGAAGAAATACAGAATATTCTGGCAAGAATATCAACTATTAGAGTTTTTTAAACAACAAAGTATTTAAATTTTAAATGCCAATGTGTTTTATTTAGAGGTTGCTGAATGCCTTGCAGAAGGATGCAAAAGTGCTATAATCTGAAAATATTTCAAGACAAAAATTTGGGCTTCCATCCAGACAAGCCAAGCAGGCTTTGAGAAAGGGAGACTTTGCCAAATGGACGTCCTGCTACTGCAACTGTTATGTAGTTCTAGACATCTTCCCTATTCAGTGGTTGTGACATTTGTCTAAGACAAAAAAAGAGGAGCTCAGAGAGCTCAGAGACAGACTCTTTCTGTTGCATCCTTCCACCCCTTTATATTCCTCTTATCAAACAGCAGAATAAAAAATACATTTATCTTAAGATTTATATGTATTATTCTGGTTTTTTTAGTGACTGCCAAAACTGCAGCCATCAGCACTGTCCTGTGTCGCATGAGAGAAAGTTTAAAATGGTGTTTGGAAAAGAGTAACAAATTCTAGGAGCATATACAGGGATTTATTGCTTCCATCTAAAATACCAAAACAACACCTGTAAGTTTTAGTAGTCAGGACATTTTTTATAGAAAGAATGAAAAAAAAAAAAGAAAACAAGCATTGAATAGAGTATTGTACCCTGTATTTTCAGCTGTCAAACTGAGCAGCAGATGTTGGTGAGCAAAAGCAATTTCGATTTAATAATTAGTAAAAGAAGTGCTTTAGTGTGGGATAGCAAATTGGCACTGACATGCTCTGGTCTGACACAGTCAAAGGGAACAAAAAAACTAGACCAAGGGAGAATTCTGTGGGACATGGACTTAAGAAATAGGAAATGGCACAAGGAAAAAGCATCACTGGAGACTTTTATAAAGCTTTAGAGTTCATTTCCAAAGGATTTAAAGAGATCAGAGCCTTACAACTGAGGTGCAAATTGGAAGTTATAGGTTTTATGACCAATGATCCAGGAATAAGCCAAGTTCAACAAATATCTGACCAGTCAGCAATCAACAGGAGTCCTTATGGCACAGTATAAATTAGTAGCCTTGAATAAACAGATACACTGTTCTTAAAACCCAGTTGGGAAATCCATTATAAAATAATCCACAGTAACAAAACACCCCATGATTTTTACTTGTGGTCACTACTGATGAGTCAAACTACTGAATTACCATCCCTTGAGACAAATTCCTTATTTAAAATCTTAGAACTAGCAGTTTTATATATTCAATCTTAGCAAGCTCCTTGTTAATTTCTCACTATAGGTTAATCCTTTGAGCTCAAACCCAAAATACAAAAAAATAAATATTTTCATCTTCACCACAGTTGTGTAGACTGCACAGAGTACAAGACTTGCTCACAGCTCTCAGGGTAATCAGGCCTGCTTGCATCCTATGAATTCTCCTTGAGCTCGACTTTGAGCTGACTTCGAAGTCTATGAGCTGAAAAGCAGCTAAATTTAGCAGAACAAAACAAGCAAATGACAGCTAGAGAAGCCTTAGACCCAAGTCTATCCGTTCAATTTACTTGCAGTTCTACCCACTCTTCTGTTTAACTGCTTTGACCAAAGTACCATATGATTCAATCTATCTGATGCATGACAATAAGATAAATACCTGAAATAAAGACAAAATAGCTAATTCAGTACAACAAGACCAAGTAAAAAATAAACTCTCATTCAAATCCTTGCCATTTTAGTTGACTTTTAAATGTATGCATTTCGTCCTTACAGGCAATTTTAAATTTTGTTATTTTATAAAGAAAGAAATGAAATAAAACTCAAAGAGGCAGTGGAATATTCAAGAACTGAGATACGGAGTAAATGTATAAATTACAGAAGCCTTCAAGGGAAAAAGTCATAGGAGACACAGAGAACTGGCAGTTCCTTTGTTTCTTTATCCTATTTGATAGAATTCCTCAACCCAAATAACACATGAACCCCATTAAGATATGAAATCAGTCCTAAATAGGATAAAGTGATTCCTCTTTTGGGTCCAGCAGCTTCATCCTCAATTATTTCAAAGAACCCCCACCTGCCTTCTCAACCTTTCAATCCTGGTTTCCGTTTTAAACGTTGCTTCACATACAGGTGGAGCAAATAAGAACACAAACCAAAGACTGATGTGAAAGATACAGAATCCTTTTATTTTCAGACAGATTTTTTTTTTCATTATTATGAATATGTAAGTTCTCAGTACAGAATTACTTAGCTGCACTTTTCTAACAAAGGACTGTGAGAGCCCCCTTCTCACTTCACAGGTGAGAGCAGAAGCAGGAAGACGAAACGTGTTGGGTAAGTTTAAAGACGATGATAATAATCCTTCAGGAGTATGTTTATACAGAAGAGTGCTGGTCACTCTTGAGTCTTCTAGAGACAAACATACTTTGCTCTTCTCCTTTTTTATTCTTTCTCCCCGGAAAGATGGAGTACAGGGTCTCTATAGGGTGCATTGTAAATTTACCCAGGCCAGGAGGATCCTACAGCCCTACTTCTGCAGCTGTGT
This sequence comes from Corapipo altera, assembly GCF_003945725.1. NCBI lineage: Eukaryota > Metazoa > Chordata > Aves > Passeriformes > Pipridae > Corapipo > Corapipo altera. The sequence goes on along the minus strand of NW_020884934.1, from coordinate 1,651,181 downwards.
TACCACTGTCAGGGTGAACCTACTCCATGTGTCTGGTTTGCATCTCTCTGTGGTGAAGACAAAACACAAACAAAAAAGTGTTTTGCATCATCACTGTGCATCTGCTTTAGTAAACACTTTCTACTCCTGTCCCCACAGAGTTCCTTATTGTTGTGAAGAGATTCTTGCAGCAATGAAGCTAGCTTAGTAAAAAATACAGCTTGTCACTTCCTGAAAACCAGATGTGAAGTATGTAAGCTTTTTATCCTAGTTGATGTGTTTACATACACTGCACTTCCAACACAAAAACTACTGAGCTTGAGCTAGAGAATTTCCAACAAACCCACTGAGGTGCTAATCTTCTCAGAGGCATTATATCCATACCAGGTCTGGACAGATACTTATGGCGATAATAAAATATGTCTTTTGACCCAAATACAGTCCCACTCCTGTTGTCTAAATTACAGAAACACCAGAACAATTCAAAGAAAACAATGAGAAAAATTGTGTTATATCAGCAATTTTACTCTCAAAATAGCTGACTACACATTCCATTAACTTTATTCATTTTAATGTGATCAAGGTCATTAAAGTCTGCTGAGTACTTCACGTACAGAGTATTACAAAGCATATGCAATAACCAAGTCTTGTTTTCCACAATTTAAATGTAAGCATTAACAGAAGTAATTCTTCTTTAGAAAATGATTTTCTGACTAGTTTTGAAAGCTTGGATGCAGATGTACTTATCTGTCCTCTAAAGCCAAGATAAACAACAGCACAAGCTTTTTTTCGCATGCATGGTTGCTTTTTAAATTGTGCCTTGAGACAAACTAATAATTATATATAACTAGAAACATAGGAAAATGCCCCTAATTCACACTACTGACAGGAAAACCACTGCCAATGCCTAAATCAGGGGAAGAGCAAAAATACACTAAGAACACCCCAAACAGCACAGATATATGCATCACAAAAATTGGTTTGTACCTACAGTTTTCCTTCAGTCTAACTTCCATTACTTAAAACAATGATTCACTAGTGTATTAACCAGCTTACTATGTCACAGTCCTATAAGAAGTGTTAGTAGTTATCAGAACTACATATTCTTTGCTTAAGGACTAAACAAACAAAAAAATTAGTTGGCAGTGTTTTAAATGCCTATGTCAAGTTTAAAAAAATAGTGGGGTTAAACTAAAACATCTAATTTGTCTGAAATACCAAGATTTTTCTCCATCTGAATTTCACAGTTGTTCTATTACACAGATTTTATGTCCTGACAGACAGGTTTGTAGCCTTGTCTCTCAAAGCCTTGAAGGATCAGATGTAGACTCCCAAATGTAATTTGGGGTAACAACCTAATTTTCACCTTTACAGATAGCAAAAGCTTATCTGTTAACTCCAAATTCTGGAGTAGGATTTCCATTACTTTCATGCTTAAATTGTAAGGTAGGCAGATCAGAAAACCACGAGTTAGGAGAGCTCTGATATTCTGGGTAAGCAATCACATATTAGGTCCTGTGTCATGAGTTTCTTTTGAAATTATGTAGAAATTAAAACAGTGATAATTACTGTATGTCACATACTGTTTCACAAAACTGCAACAAGTTACTCTAATAAAGAGCACCTACAAAGTCTGAATATTATTCTGCATGACACACTATACCTTACATTTAGTGTAACTGTAAACACTTGGAAAATAATAAGAGGAAAATATGTGTGTGCCAGATACAGGCCTGGATTAGGATGCTATATCAAGACAAGAAAACCCCAAAACCACACAGAGAAGCAGTGGTGGGGTGACCTTGGCTGGCTGTCAGACACCCACCCAGCTGCTCTCACTCCCCTTTGGCAACAGGATAAGTAAGATGAGAATGCTTTTTTTTTTTTTTTTTGGTGGTTGTTGTTGTTGTTGTTATAGCCACAAACAAAATAAGCTCGACTTGGGAAAAATTAATTTAATTTATTGCCAGGTAAAAACAGAGTTGGATGGTGAGAAACAAAAACAAAAAACCAAAACACTCTCATTTCTTCAACCCTAAATCCCCTGCCTCCGTCTGTACCTGAGCAGACGAATGAGGGCAAGGGGCAGCTCTGGCTGCTCCTCACAGAGGGCACCTGGCAGCCCCTGCCAGACCTTGGGCACCTGTACCCTGTACAGAGCCATAAACTGGCCTCATAATCAGGACTGTCAAGGCTGCAAATTCCCTGGGGAAGCTGGGCAACACAGTCAGCTGCAATTTGTCAACAAGCAGATGTGCCCCATCTTAATTTCCCTGTCAGTCTCTGTGCTCAAGGTAGGTACTCTGAGTTAGTGCTGTGGCTACTCCTGCAGCATAGAAAAAGGCTAAATCTTGCTGTTTATAAAGCATTTTGCTTTAAGTAGACCTCTGAGTCAATTACAAAAGTATCTGTATGTGAAATTTCTATCAATAATACTAAACAGATAAAGGAAGAACTAACACTATGGGGGACGTAAGAACCGTTTGGTTATTGACATACACAGTAATTGATTAGGTTTCTCAGCTTCTGTTGCTAGAAATTCTGATGTATTCCACTTAGGATTACTAGTTAGCTTTCATTTCCTTTCAACTTTTGCCTCTGGATAAGCTCAACTATTCCCAAGAAGAAACACTGATCAAGTACATTTGTCATGCGAACAACTATAATAAGGTAATTCATCATAGTCTGTCAGACTCTTATTCCAGGAAGACTGCTGCATTTTTATCCTTACTTAAGAATCTGCTGTCACTCCTGCTCGAAATTTTGGTAGACACTTTGGACATGTTTAAAAGCCCTTCCAAACTGATAGTGGCAGATAATTAAGTTATCACCTATCAAAGTCTTTTTTCACTCTCTGCAATGTTTATGACATCATGAACCTTTCTGTCTGGTTTAATCTGACCTGTTCAGAACATGTGATCCCTTGTTCCTTCCCTTTTCCTTTCCTAATGGTAGCTAGTGACCAATGTAATTCACTACAACAAATGAAACTCTTCTGGAGAGTCTAATTGAGCAATTCTGTTTTCTTTTCAAGGTCTGAACTCAACCACATCCCACAATCTATTCTTCAGCACTGCAGTAGCAAAAGATTCACTTGAAGGTAAAGCAAGCTAGATTTTAGGTTTCCAAAGGGAAGAAGAATAAACCAACACTGGCTCAGAGTTGTGCGTGGGTGAAAGTGGGAGTTGTTATTTAGGCTGTCAGTAATGCTTAATGTTTTTGTATATTCTCTAGTCAAAGCTGAACATTTTTATTTGTTTTTTTGCAACCTTGGTACTTCACCTGCATGTTAGGTGCAAAATTTCATGTACTCTTACTCTTCTTGTATTTTTTCTTACATTTCTCTTACAGTGTTCTGCAGATATAAATATTCTCTTCCCAAAAAATTCTGCTTTTTGTCACAAAAAAAATATGGTATGAAGTTTTAGCACCGGTGAACAATCTCACAAGTGGAAATGCACTGAAGAAAAAAAATACTGGGAGGGAAGTAGGTTCTATTTTCATCTTCCAGACCAGCATTAACAATAGCAAGGAGAAAATAAACTCAGTCTTGCAGATCTATTGCCTCACATACGAACACAAAAATGAGACATAGTTTTAATCCTTGCATCTTGTCCATCAGCCCCTTTTATCTGTGGCTTTGCACTATAGCAATGCAAGCCTAATGACAAAGTGATCTTAAAAGCTGGACTCGATTCCCACTTCAGTCACGGCTGTCAAAAAGGTAGGGAGAGAAGTTAGATCTGATAAGCAAAATTAAAAGTAATATCAGGTAAACCCACCAGGAGATACACTGCGTGCACTTGGTTTATTAACAGCATTTCATTTAGGAAAGACGAAGTAGAGTGACATAAGATTTATCCTGAAGCAAGGCTTCATCAAGTGTGAAAGATGAGGATTCACCACCAGAAGATAAATGAGCACTATTCCTAATACTGTGGAAAAGGGAAGGAGCTCTGATAGCTCTAGGTGAAGCAAGGACCATTCTTAATGCTTACTTCACTTCTAGTAACAGTCTTTGATAAAAATGACATATATTACAAATAAGAAGTCTAAGTATGCAAGGAGCCAAGTCAGTAATATTTCAGTCTGCAAAATACCACCTTCCAAGCATTGTTTGCATTTGTCTCATATGGAGGAGATAGAACGAATTTTAAAAAGACACAAATAGACTCATACACTCAAAGATTCTCATGCATTCGGAATTAAGAACATTTGTAACCATCTCACACTTGGATTTAGAGTTTCTACAGTTTGGTCCCTGAGAAGGGAGATTCAGGAGCTAAAGTAAACATTATTTTCAAAACCAATATTTAAGTAGTATCATGCTCAGCTCTTTTTCCTAGTCTTTTCACTTCAGCTAAAAAGCTACAGAAACAAGATTTCCAGTGAAGATCCTGAAACAACTACGCACTGACGAACACGGCTCATATTGCTGACATTAATTCCAAATCAATCTAACTGCACCCCCCAGCACTTACAATTGGAGGGACACACTTCTTACCTCAGACTATCAGCAGAACTTGGTAATTTTGGCCATATATTTTGCCTCATCCGGTTCAATTTCCTTTTGAAGCAGTACTAAAAGGTGAGAAGAACTAACAGACCTCTTGGTTAGAATTTCTCAGCTTGAGGAACCCCGAGCTGAGACAGATCTGCACCATCAGCCAGTGTCATTAGGTGCTCTTCACACTAAGAGCTGCTTATCAGACAGCTTATTCTGTCCGATGTATACACTGTATAGATTACTTAGGAACAGTATTGTGACTGTCTAACTATCCTGCTCTCATGCTAAGTTTTCCCCTTCCACCACCGCCCATGTTCTCCCACCACAAGCTCCACAGCTGGATCTCTGCTTGCCCACACTGTGGCTCCGGGATTGAAGCAAACAGATGTGCCAGGCAAGCAGATGTTCTAAAACCCTTGGCTGTACATTGTGTCCCCTGACCAAATACAGCCCCTGACTGTGTGTAAATGGCCTTTCCCCAGCATATGCACCTAAAAATGGCAGAACCTCTCATTTTCAATTCATAGGCGTGTTTTTTGGTTGTTTTTATTACTCTAGTTGCCCCTATCAGTCACAACTCACCTGAGATACAAGCAGGGCTAAGAAACTGAAACCTTTCCCTGAAATTACGGATTCTGAGACTAAAAAGAAGAGCTGAGTGCTCATATTCAACTTGAAGACAATATCTTATTCTAATGTCTTCATATTCTGAATAGAAAATCTGGTGCCTGCTCTGCTGCAACTATTTAGTATTTGGTAAAACCTTGTTACTCATGTGGTTGTTATGAAAATCTGCCAAGAATGCAATGAAGGTAAAGCTGATGGAGTACATACAATGAGTCAGAATTGCAAACAATCCCAATTGTTTTAAAATAACATTAAATTTTGATCCAGAAGGCATATCAACGTTACAGCACAGAGAAGCATAGTTCTTATTGCCAAAGGGACCTGGGGACCATTACAACAAATTTCAGGATGCTGGATTTTAAACTGGAGGCACTCCTATCACAAAACAATCATTCTATCCAGGGAGTTGTAAAGACAGCCTAAGCAATGCAAGGCCATAAAATGTTTGACCTCTTCCCCATAAGCCGATAAATCAGGGTGCCAAAGAAGCACAACACCATCCAACTAATAAAGCCATAAGGCTGGTGAGAAGGTGTCAAACTTCAACTGGGAAGCATTTCATTTCAGATTTCCAGGGGGAATTCTTGATATCAGATAGACTGAATTTCTACTCAACTTTTCTCTGTGTGTGTGGCCATCATTAGTTTTAATTATTTCTGACATTTTGTCTATCTGGATCCTTGGAGAAAAGTAATGAGTCTTCTCATGTGAAAGGTGAAAAGAATGAAGATCATATTAAGATCCTAGAAATAATTAAACCACATGATTTTAGAACTATAAACCCCATAAAGGATCCCATTAAACCACTTGGAACTACCAGTGTGACTACAGAAACCTCCTCATTAGCTATAAAAGCCAACTAGCAATATCTTAATTCCAGCATTTCAGTTTCAGTAGTTGATTGTGTATGCTTGTTTCAGATTTAACATCATCAGCAATTGTCAATTGTCTGATAACAATGAGCATGTCAGAAACAGACAATTAATGAGGGCTATTTACCCGAGGAGCTGAGCCCAGTCATTTTTAACTGGTTTTTTTTTGAGTGGTTGGGAAAGAAGTTTGTTAAAGTTATCTTTAACCTTTTCCTGAAGGTCATGTTTGTACTACAATAAAACTTATTCAGCTTTTTGGAAAGAATATACCAATCAGTTCAAATCAAAAGCTCTGGAAAGTACAAATTACATTCTCTCTCTTCCCAGCTTACTGAGAGAAACACTGTGTGATAGTCTTGAGCAAAATTAAGCAGTCTAACAGTCTGTATTTTCTTATCTTAATAGAATTTTACAACGACAATGAATGCTTCAGAAATACTACTAAGGAGAAAAGCTAATTGGTAGAAGATTATAAATTATATTTCCATATTCAACCAAATAAGTACAAGATAATTTATTATTATATTCAAAACTGTAACTCAATGGGTAGAGGCAGAATACTTAAAAAAATAATTTAAAATACTTTCCTCTGAACAATATTGTTTTATGAACTATTAATGTATCAATACATTCTATAAAAAACCACTTATACATTAAAATAGTCTATTTTCTCCCTATTTCTATACATAGTACATTTACTAAGCAATGTTGTCAATATATGCACCCGTCTGTATATGTAAAGTAGCATAGAATAAGTAAATACGTTCTCAAATTTCTACTTTATGAAGTAAATTGTCTGCCTTCTACTGGAAATGATCATACAATGCTTCTTTTCTAAGATGCATAAACACACATCTAAATGTAACACCTTAAGCAGTTCCACTGACTGGCAAATCAAGTTGATTGTACAAGTCTTAAATGATGAGTCTGATTACTCCAATCTTGTCCCAGAAATGATAAAAGATGGGCAAGAAATAAAATGTTACAGTAAATACCATCATATTTCTAGATGACAGAAGCTTCAGAATCCCAAGAGCGCCGAGTTCCATTTTCCTTGATCTTTTACCACCTTTTACATTCCTAAGTTTCTTTAGAGGAACTCCTGTGGCTCTTTGTGTCAGAAGAATATATTAAGCAAATTAATTGGTTACATTTCTCCTGAGGCCACCAGTTACACCACACATTAAAAAGGGGTGACTGTGTTGCCACTTTGTTATTGCCAGACTTTGAATGAAGTGTTATTTGACATATGCTTTCATAACTGTTTGTTAAAACAAATTACAATAACAGACAGTGAAACACAGGCAGTAGCACAGTGGTGACTTCATGGGCTAATTGTCACTGCAGATCTCTTACTGGTGCTTAGAACTGCTGATATAAAGTTTTGAGATAAATTTTACCTCAGCTGTCAGACATAAAAGACAACTTATCATCCAATTTGGATGAGCAATTAATGCAATACAGGAATTAAAACTCCAAGGTGTTTTATATCTTTCTATCTTCTTATTCCCTTCGGTTGTCAATGGACGCTTGACCTAAATGTTTAGAAATAATTATTTAGCCAATACTGGAAGCAGTTTATAGTAATCTATAGAGTCCATAACTATGGAAATCAATCCATCAACCAGAGGAGTTATTCTGCAAATTCTCATGTACAGGGCCAGCAGGGATCTGTAGAGTAATTTTACTACAAAACCAGAGATGCACAAAAGGCTTGGACCTGTATAAATAGTTCTGACCATGAAAAAAACACACCATATATTTTTGTCTAGACAAGTTCAGCAGAGGAGCCAAGAGTTCAGTAGTAAGTTCTGAGTACACAAGCACAAAAATCTAATGTTTATACTAAAATGCATCTCTTTCCTTCCAGTAGTCTTAGAGTATAACAAAAATGACAAATATATAAAAATGAAAGATCAGCAAACAGGAAGGAAATAAGTCATTGAGAATATATTTGAATTTAATACCACGTCTAGTAATTGCTACAGCGCTTATCAAATACTGTTAGAGTAGTACAGTCATGAGCCATAATTTTGCAAAATTTCCCTTTCAAGATCTTTATTGAAACTAAAGACAAAATCTTACTTACTTCACACTGACACAATCTCATCTTCTGGGATAGCAAGCACATTCTTTGTTGCACTAACCTCATACTTACACAGCTCCTAAATTTCACCCTGAAGAAAGAAGGAGCAGCTATTTCAAGACTAATAAATACTGCTGCCATTGAATGTGCTGGTGGTAGCATATGATATTTATTACAATGTCTCTCATCATATATAAGTGCCAAACAATTAGTATTTTTATCATCTGCAGTTATTTGACTTCATATTCACCATCACAGAAGCTAACGTTTAACTTTAAACAGGTTTTAAATATTTCTTTAAAAACAAAGACCTTCTATTAATTTTTTTTTTCTTTTTAAAGTTTCACACATTTGGGAACTGCATTTTACTTATTAAACTGCCCTTGGTGTTACTTCTGAAACAGGTATTCTGAGAAAATAAATGAAATAGATATCTACGATTTTCATATATCAGTATATATGTATGAAAGCAAGAAGAGTATTGTCTTCTCATCTTTGAGACTTACCATTAAGAAATACTTCAGAAGAAATCAATAATAAAAACAAAACCATGCCCTAGTTATTACAAAGTGTATCACTTTAAGATGTGGAATGGTAGTTAACAAGAACAGAAAGAAACCCTGCAACATAGTTTTTTTAGTATGCATAAAAATCTAAGTGTTCGAATTGGAAAAACGATCAAGTATCTGCATTATCTAGACTTTCTTCTTATAGAACAGACTTTCAGAAAGAGTATTCTTATTGAGCTATATTTTAAGGTAAGAAGGATCTTTATTCTTCTAATTGCAATTGAAGATAAAGAAAATACCAGAAATAACCCACTCACCTGTAAAGATATTATGCACCACATGCTGTTTTATCCTGTCCCTGATATTTTATCATTTGTGTTCCAAACAATATTGGAAGAGTCATAAATCATCAGAGTCAGAGATTTGCTGGAAGTCATCTAAAGTCCCTTCATGGGTTGGAAGAGACCTTAAAGGCCATCTAGTTCCAAGCCCCTCTGTCATGGGCAGGGACACTTTTCACTAGACCAGGTCGCTCAGAGCCCCATCCAACCTGGCCTCAAACACTTCCAGGAATGGGGTATCTGCAACTTCTCTGGGCAACCTGTTTCAGTTCCTCACCACCCCCAAGCAAACAATTTCTTTCTGATAGCCAATCTAAACCTATTCTCTTTCAGTTTAAAAGGAAGAAAAATGGTGGCTTTTGAACACAAATTCTCATTAAAGACTTAGACTTTCTGAAAATGAATCAGTGGTCAATGGGAACAGTGTAGCTTTACCAACTCTTTCTTTGCATCAACTGGCAAAATGCAATTCTACCATTTTGTAGAAATAACATATAGCTGCTGCTGTAGTGATTAATGGAAAAGGGACTGCCTCTCTGTTCTGATACTTGATTTATCCTTCTAAATGAACTGAATACCACAAGGGTCTCACTTTGCTTACTAAGCTGAGAATTGCTGTCCTTTCACAGCACAGAAAATAAGATCACCATCTGTTTCTTTGCAAATACTTTATCTGAAGAGATTGTTGTAAAAGCAAAATAAGTTTTGAGAGTAAAATAAGGAAAATGTAATTTGAAGTCGTCACAATAAAAATAAATAGAAGATGAAGATGGATGATGGTGGGTGGTCTGGCAGCCTGTCTAAAAACATATGGCCTGATCTAAGACCCAAGATTTAAGTTAGGAGAGCTTTCTGCTTTCCTAAGGAGACTTCAGTTACAGACAAGGACCTAGGTAAGTCATTAAAACTGCAGAAACAGAGTCATTGTTACTGCTGCTTATGGGCTTTTTTGTTATTTATGAGCATGGAAGTTTGTTATTTAAATATTGTGACATTTGCAAATACATTGTATGTTACCATAAACTCCAATTTATAGCAAAACAAACTGCTTCAAGCTGTGCTAGATGTGGCAAATGGAAGCTGCAGGTGCCTAAGGAGTAAATGGATGCCAGCTTGTTAGCTGAGGTAAGAGGCTGAGGCAATGAACACTGTGAACTTGCATAATGAAGAGCGGGTTTCAGGCAAGGCTGAAATTCAGCAGGTACATGAGAAAAGGGAGCAGAAGCAAAGGTAAGTTGTGGGTTTGAGAGGGTCTGGATATATTAAGGTAAAACAGGAGCTTGTGGTAAGAAGCTGGGTTTATGAAGGCACCGAAGGAGGATAACCAGAACTGTTGAGTAATCTGGCAGTAGCCAAATGCCTTGGAAAGATTTGGAGGTGGTTTGGATAGCAGACAATAAGGATTCATGGACAACCACCAGTACAAGATTTCCAGACCGTAGAACAAGCACATTTTCAGAGCCCTTTTTAAAAAGAGAGAGAAAAAAAAGTAGTGCTGACAATACACTAAATACTGTACTAACAACCATCTTAGTGCAATTGCTGAAATGGTGCTTCCCCAATTAACTCCTCAAAAGGAGTTGCTGTTTCTGTTTCTTCTTGCCCTCATAACACCACTTACTTTGTTTCAAAATGGGCACTTGTGTGGCTGCGCACTGAATATCGGGGAACTAATTCAGCTGAAAAGCAACTTTGAATTCTGCTCACAGTCTCACCTTGAGTTAGACTGAGCATCTACGAGGTAAGTCGTTAATCAGGGCTTTAGTGCCTGAGGCAGCAACCACTTTCCATGGGACATGAATACAGTGAAGGAGTAGGTGTGCAATGGCCTGGAAAAGAGCAAAAAAGTCTAAAGGAGTCGAGCCTTCTCTGCTATCCAATAAAGCAAGCAGAGACTGTACCCTCTTCAAGACCGAAGCAGAAGTCACCACAGAGATTCAGTGATTTCCATTTCTACTAAATATTATTCACAACACAGGCTTGCTGAAAATTGTCTATTAACTAGAAAATTACCATAATGAGATTCAAGGACCTATCCACAATCACCTCTAGAGGAAGCTCTCGAATTTTTTGTTCTATATTTCTCTGTGTACAATTCATGGACCAAAATTAAAGGGGAACTTCCATGCAGCAAGAGGCACTGGGTTTAGCAGGAGAAGTTACATTTCCCCCTTAAAATACTGTCCTTTTAAATACAATGCAGTGATAAATCTTTGTTTCAAACTTGTGTGATCTTATAAGTCAGGAAATCTCCATTATAAAAAGTGTGAACAATTTTCAGATGCATGAGCCTGTTTTACTACCCTACCATTAACATTTTACCATTTACACAGTTCTATTCATAGGATCTTTGAAGCTAGCATTAGGAACAGTAGGAAGAAACACATGCAAAACAAGCTCACTCTTTGGCTCTTGCCCAGCTAAGTCACAGAAATCCAGGAGCTCACAGTCCAGGTTTGTCAGATTTTTTCCTCAGGTGAAATGTGTTCTTTCCTCTCACTTCACTTTTTAGTTGTGAACACTATCACATGTGCACTGCAAAACCATATCAATAACAGGAGACAAAATGACCTTGGCAACATCTTTTAGAATTTCACTCTTCCATTCACATGTTTTTTTCAATGAAAATTTTCATTGGTGGAAAGATATTGCTGGCACTCTAAAGCAACCTAAAGAAAAGGGGAGAAAACCTCAGTTTGCTTACAAAAGAAATCAGATCTTAGTTCAAATATATTAACTCTCCCTCACTTGAACTAAAAATATACTTGAGGTCTAAGCTGATGATATCTTTGAGAGAAATTAATGTCATCTTTACCATGTGGCCATTAACCACTCAGTCAACGGTGACTGGAACCTCCTTGAACTTTAGTTGTACATAGTGCCAGTTATAATACAAGTTCACATAATGAAAGTACCCCCTTGTTCTACAAGAGCAGACAGTGGTCAAAAGTTATATACATATATATATATATTTAGACATCTCACTGTCTTTGCCACTTGTCACTGTCACTGTCATCACTGCATTTGGCATCAATACTCCAGTGAACTACATCATTGTGTTCTTATTTATAATTGACAAAAAAGCGAAGCAGAGAAATACAAAATACAGGGCCCGAAGCTGAATTCCTAAACCCTTATGCTGTCAGCTGCATATCAACAGACTGACCACCTGCAGCTCTGGTTTGTTAAAATGAACCCTGATTGACACCTCAAATTCTCCTCTCCAGCCCCAACTCAAAAAGACCACAAACCATTTAAAATTACCAGGTTTCTAGTTACAATGACTAATTTCAGTCACTTAAATTTTCAAGTGCTGACCAAAGCACTTTAAACATTATAAGGAGGCAATGTGCATTATTAAATTAGTGGCATGACACAGCCCTTCTCGGAATGAAGGATCTGTAGGAATTAGTGGCTACATAATTAGACCACGAAAGGAAGATCAAGACAGAGGTCCCAGAATAGCAAGTCTATACAGGGCTGCTGGAAATTATTTGTCCTGCTCTGGAAGCAGTCTGGCCACATTAACATGCTGCTGTGTTATGCCAATAAACCTTTTGAGGTTAGAATGCCCTGAGTGAAACTGGATAAAATAAGTGACTCAGCTCAGGCTGGAAATCGACAGCTCTTAAATCTTGCATTTCTGAACACTCTGTTCCAGAACTGAAACAAGCAGCTTAATTCTGCTTCTGCCAGACATTAGTTCTAGTTAAGCTTTTCTGTGATCAAATCTGGCTGTGCTGCTATGCCTATATTCCAGACAGGGTCCAGTTATTGCTAAGCTTCCTCAGTGTGAAAAGAGATCAGATGCAGTCTCTCACACTAGGTTTTCTAGAAAGCCTTCTAGGAAGAAATTGTCTTGGGAAAGGATTCCACAAAAAAAATGAGTTTTCAGTTTCTCACAGTATGGGGTGGGGGGAGGGGAAGGAATGGCAATAGTTATTCCGGACTCCCTGTATTTACTCACAAGTCCCAGCTACCTAAGCACCTTAAATCAGAGCTCTAGGTTTGTAGCTAAACTTTTCCAAGCCTCTGCTGAAGCAAAAGAGAGTAATTTCTTAGAATTTATTTGAATTGCACTTAATGTAGCCCTACTATTCAGATCCGGTCAAACCATAACACATCTCTAAGTGCTTCCTTGGTGTGACTCATTAGCCTTGATTGCAGTGCAGTGTGTGGTCAATATGGCTCAGCAAGCTCTCTCTCCTCACCCTGGTGCAGATCCTGGCTTCTCTTCTAACATAGGAGACTCTCTCGGTGCCTGTACTGGTGTCCAACATTCTGCCCTCCCCGAACTGTCCATGTCCAGTCCCTGTCAAATAACCTGGCAATCAGTTTTGTCAGAATGCCTTTTGTCAAAATGCTAGATGATCCCTGGGCTGCTCACCAGCCCATTTGGCAAAGCTGCTCTCTTGCCCAGCCAGCTTCTTTAGTATATCCATGATGCCGCCCAAGTGGACCCCTTAAAATGCCAATGAGCTTTTTTTAATCTTTCCACTGGCCTTAACCAGTTATTGCCTGTCATAAACAATGCCCATGGAAATAGTGAGTACCACGGGTAACACCTTTACCCTTGGAGGTCAGTCAAGAAGCAACACAACACGTGCATGTACTCACAAAATAACCAGGTAAACCAAATCATGGTATTTCACAAAACTAATGCAAAAAAAGTCTCTTTTGGTTTTGAGCCCTTGGTTATATGCAAGGATAAAAATGACAAGAATCTGACACTGTTATTCTGTTGCAGAAAACCCAGAAGGCTTTCTGTGCCCTGGAATAAAGGAAGACATAAAACTTCCACATAAACTCCTGGGATACTATAAAAAAGCGAGTTTTCAAATTCTGACCCTGAACACTGTCAGTAAGTATGCCCTGCTTTTTCAGCCTATAAATTTTCAAGGTTATGTGGAAAGTGAAGGGAAAAAAAAAAAAAGTGCTTCTCATGAGAAAAAACTCCTTCATATCAACAAGGATGGGATTTCTTTTTTTAACTCCTCCAGACATTACTACCTATACAACTTAAAAGTTAAATAGGCTAAGGCATGTTGTATTTTTTCATACATTTAAAATTCAGTTTGATTACAGTCCAGCACGCAATTTTTTAGGATATAGCCATAACTTCTCTTGTAGTTTTGAAAGATGCTGCTAGATATGAGCTATGGAACCAATTAGAGCACCAGTTCTGTCTAAGGAAAAATGAGTCTCCAGAAATAGAGTACTTGTATCACATAAAAGAAAAAGCAGGTATACGTATAAACCCAAACTAGAATATCACAAAAATAAAACCCAAACTAGAATATTCACAAAAATTAAACTGAATTTTCTAGGAAATATGACATAGCCAAATGAAATACCTGTAAAAATATTGTACAGAGGATTTTATGCTGACCATTTCAATTATCCAACATAGGCATGCCAGTGGCTAGTTTACACTAGAAAAATACAACTGAACAATTTGGTAGCAGTATAAAAATGAAATTAATATCTCTCTCAACTCCTTTTCCCTCCTTTAGGGACTCAAACCATTCAAATAATTGACCTATACAGACTTCTCTGTACATTTTAAAGAAAAAATGACAGTAGAAAGAGGGGCAAAAAGATTGAATCAAAATATGGGTTTTGTTTTTTCTGAAAATACAACAATGGGATGGTGCTACAGTGAACACAAGAAACAAAAATTAAAATGGTGATGGGAAACCATTCAGACTTACTTGTGACTGAATGTCTGTTCCTAATTCAGTTGCCAGTTAGATCATTTCCCTCAGAGTTATGAAATGTTCTGGTGCACCTTTTACTTTCATCAGTTGTAGCACTCCAGCATGCTACAAAGACAGAAGAGTCATTGATGTTCTAATCTCTACTTACTTTTTTGGTCAGCATTTTTAATCCTTTCCAGCTTCTTTTGAGGTACAACTTCCTTCCAGCTCACAAAGAGGGTTAATGACATCAATAGATTGCTCATGAGGGCACTTGCAAAGAAATCTTTGCATAAGAATTCCAGTGCTTTTGAAATAATTCAGCATTTTTCAGACAAGACTGAACTGGTTTTATCCCTCCCCCCCCTCACTCCCTCACTTCCAATGCAATAGAAAAAGAAATACACACACACATACACCCCTTTTTGTTGTGGCTTTCTGAAACATTATAAAGCAAAATCTCTTGCTTGTCTTTGTGTTGATCAGTAAGAATGAAAAATACTTGCACCAAGTTGGAAACAAGTCAAAATGCCCTTTCTGACTTGTTAATGAAATCCTTCTGCTGTACAAAAGGCATTTATTCACCACCTTAATAGTCACACTGCAAGTAGATTTTATCTGGCAAGAGACTCATTTATTTCAATGAGAAACTAATCTCTTTTGTGAGATTCACATAAAGGATTTGAATTTAAAAATAAATAAAAGGAATTGTTTACCTGCAGTAGCTAATAATACCTTTGGAAATGCCATCTATGGGTATTGACTACTGAATCATGAAGCATTAGTCTGGCACACTAAAAGAGTTCATGCTATAAAATTATAATGAGCTGGTTCTAGACCAGCACATAACAAAATAAAGACAAAGTTAAAATTAGATTCCGACCACACTCGGAAAAATTAATGGAAAATTGTGGAAAATAATTTCAGAGAACAGGTTTGAAAACCTGTATGTAAAAAGCTTCTGCTTGAAGCTCTGCAAATTGCATTTGAAGGGACTGACCTGACATAAGGTTGGCAATGGATGCAACTGGAGCTTTAATTGAATAAGCCCGGACATCTGTCTCAACTGTCAATCCTCCTAACAATAAGATTGATAGATGCAAGCTAATCGCCAATTAGAGGGAGCTCTTGCAGATACAGGCTGTGAGTCGAGAAGCTGCATGAACTCGCTCCGAGGTGGATGAAAAGAGTGTGCAGAAATGAGAGAGAGAGAGAGTTCTGCCTGCTTCTTTCCAGACAGACACCATGAGATCTTCTTAGGCTGAATCCACAGAGCAAAGAATCACTGGCACGATAATGAAGGTGAGGGAGAAACGCTGGCTCCACAACTGCATGGCCAACCTCTCTCTCATCCTAAGGCATTTTTAAGCAATACTCAGTACAGTTTTACTTACATAGTCATTAGCATCCCTTTCCTTTTAGAATGCATAAGATTTCAGCATTACCTAACGTGACTGCATTAGCTCTCTGTTGTTCTTCCTCCCCCAAACACAAATACATTATCTAGTCCTCGTATCTCTTCCACATCCTCCTTAACAGACTACTATTTGTAATAAAAATCATTAGGATTCCTTTTGCTCCTCATATATTTAAGCTCTTTCTGGACTGTCCTTGCTGGCTGCTGGTTAAAGATTATGTTCCCATTTTCTCTATCGATTTTCTACCATTCCTTGCTTTGGATATATAGGAGTAACCTCCTTTTTCTTCCTAGTATAGCAACTGATTTTTTTTATTTTCACTGGCCCAGACTTTTAAAAATCTTGTCTCTTCTCTCCCCTTTCCCTCTTCAAGGTTGTAGAATTGTGTCTTTGTGAAGGCAGTCTGTGGTTTTCATAGTTTAGAGTTATCCATATTGAGTTTCACATGTGATGCCACCATGATATATCATAACTGCCCTTTAAAGAAGTATAATTATTTTTGGAACACAAAAGTAGCACAGTGAATTTCTTCTTCTCTTTTCTTCTCTCTACAGTATTAAAAGTTTGTTCTTCTCAAGACACACTAATTTCTTTAAATACCACTTTTGTAAGTACATCTGCACAAGTATTTCAATTTGGACTTACGTGCTTGTAGAACAAAATTGATAAGAAATGTGGTGGCTGTCAGGAGCAAATATTTGTTCCATTTCTTGTTTCTCTCTCTATTAGGTCTCATACTAATGGGAAAGTTGAGGTTATATCAGCAGTTGCCAGGTTTAAGAAAGAACACTTGGTAGCACAAAACCTCCAGCATGGCATAGACAGATCTACCACCTAACAGTGTAGTGGTTTTTTTTCCCAACAACCCACAAATATTTTCTGGTGCAATTTAGCAACTTGTAGTAGACATTTGAAGGTACACCACATTGAATTTTCCCTAATAAACTGTTGAGATAATCTACTTCTAATTTGCCTATGACTTGGAAACATACAGTCATATTAACCACATCCAGAATAAAAAGACTTTCTGGATGGCTCACAGGGATGATGTTCCACTTTGACCACAAGAGTTACGCTTTTTTCTGTACCAAATGTTTCTTAGGTATCTCAAAACAGCCAAGTTTCACTGTTCAGTGCAGTTCCCAGAAAAATATCTGAATTCATTATGCAGTGCTTAATAGAAAACCAGTACCTTTGGCAAGTGGGGGGGGAAGGAGGAAGCAAAAGAATTTAGGCTTGCATTTTTATATCTCAGCAAAGAAGTTTCCACCTACCTAAAAAGCCCAGAAAGTGACTTCCAGATACTTATACCTGCACCAAATAAATCCCATCTCTGCCATATAGATATTTTGCAGTGGAAATTGGCTGTGCTGCTGATTGCTGGTAATGGAAATGCCAGAGATACCTGAAGTCCCAACGGTTAACTCATTTCTGTAACAATAATGATCAAGCCATTAAATGTACATGAATATTTAATTTCAGCTGCACTTAGTTCCAGTCTTAATTGTCAAAACCACTTTGCTAAAAATATGCAAATAAATTATATATTCTCCTTGTTTATGCAACATCTTCACCAGACTTAGGACAAGGAGTTAAATCCATCAGGAAGCCATTTTAGTGGCTTGTTTTGCCAATTCCATTTACCCTTCAGTAAGAACTAGGACTAAGCACAGCTGTGGCATCATCCATTCTCCTTCCCCAGCCTTTCTTTCTAGGCTTTTTTCACAGCTTTCTCATGATCTACTGAAAATAATTCCTGTACAATGAATTGGTTTTCTCACTAATGCGTTTCACTTGATAAAAAAAACAAAACAAAACAAAACTCTGCTGTCCAACTTTAGGCTTTTAAAACATCCTTACATTCAAAGTGAAGGAATAACTCAGGGTTAAAATGTGATGTGTGGAGAGTAATTTGCTTTAAATATAAAATTCTTTTAATGGTACTATTGAAAGTGCCCTTAAGCATTCTCCAGAAGCTATTAAGCCATTCAACGCATCCTGCAGCGTTACAAACTCCACATACTCTGTCCCAGTGACAACTCCATGTGGATCTTTTATCTAGAAGAGCTATATAGCTATGAGAAACAGCAGTGGCTGGCATATCACAATTTAAAAAAAAAATAAAATACGGTTTATTTTTAATTAGCTTTCTAAATGTCTGTTCTTCTGGTAGGCTTACTTTGTGGGGACGAAAGACATATAACGATATTACTTAAACAACTGGAAGATTAAAACCGAGTAAATAAAGCTGGACAATTAACAACTATTGGAAACAAAACTTAAAAAAAAAAAAAGCAAACTTGAAGTAGTACACTACAGCCATTACCAAAGAAAGGAGTAGAGGATTAAGTGACCAGTGTAGCACAGGTACCCTCAGAGGCAGGCAAAATGCATGCCTAACAGTTATGCCTTTAGGCAAAAAGTCTTAATTCATGGAGTTACAAATCTATTTTCCAGTGTCACATGCTAGAGGCCACACAGCCAAAGAATGTTTTCACATACTTTTTCATAAACTGGCAGTGCAGCTGACTGCTCCAATTAAGTGCATTTCAGTAGCGCAAATGAAATTGTTTTTCTGTCATTGGGAGAAGGTGAACTTTGCAAAACCTAATTATTTAAGAAACAGTAACTACGTTTCATACAGTATGTTCCAAAAGATGCTTAAATTTTACAATAAAAAGCTGGTGCAGATGATGGTACAGCAACCCAGCTGAATCCTTTGCATGGAAGATCGATTGTACACAATGTGAATTTATTATGTTTGAAAGATTGAATCAAGTTGAATCAGTACCAAAAAATTATTTTATTCAGCTGGCTTAGAACTGTGATCACCTCTGGACTAATATCTTCGAGATATAGTGTGTGTCCTAAAAAGAAGATGAGAAGATCAGCCTCTTTCACCCTCATCCCACACACCTACTCAAGCAAACAGCATGTGGGAGATGCTTCAAAAGGAACAATGTTGAAGGGAAAGATGGAAAAAAACACAGCCCTAGAACATATTTGTGAATATGGCAGTGTGAAAGTTGAGTCTAAGAAAATCTGTCTGTATATTAATTCAATGATAGACAGTACAAGAAGGATTTTTCAAAAATACTGAACTTTTCAGTTTCCTTTATGTTAATATATATGTTTAACTGGTACAAGGATACGCTGTCACTACCTTTTTCTTTTCAATCTAGGACACAAAGTGAAATTAATTCAACAAAGAAACATACAGTGTAATGAATTATTCCCTCATTTGTTGTCCAATCTTCCTCTAAAGTAAAGCAGGAACAGAAAAAGACATTCCCAGGTTATCCAACTAATGCATTATTCCAATGGAAATACTTCTCAGCATTGTCATAAAGTTTATGCAGAATTACTCTGCCCTATTTGCCTAGAACTTCCTGCAGCAGATTACATACATGTACTCAAGCTTTGAGACACTGTGACACTGACTGCCCTCTTTACAAAAACATATCAAAATGTAAGCATGAAAAATCAGTTCTGGACCAAGCCATTACATTTCAACATTTTATCTTTTCAAGTTGTAAAAGGATAGAACATTATTTATGACTCTCAATGCGCACTCAGATTTTTCAGGTGTTTAACATTCCTGGTGAAGAGGTTAACAAAAATGAAAGGTAGACTTGTCACAAGTTATTATGTAACTTCAGAGAAAAAGTCAAAGGAGCTGCTATGAGCTCTGGCCTGAACAATCAGATCCTTTTTTTCCCCCTTTTGTTAAGAGTTTCTGAAGTTTTGCAACACACACTGTGTTAAGTAAATGCCATTAATATCAGAAATCAACAATTTCTAGAGAATGCAGTTTGTTGCCATATAATCACTATTATTCAGAAGCCTCAATATAAATACTCAGTTCATAACTCTTGGGATCTATGTATTGTTATGTGTTGTACAAGTAGTATTTTTGAAAAAAAAAATAACACATTTTCTAGAAAATGCTACTAACGAACACTTCCTATGAAATGCAGCTTACCTGCTGTAGCTCTAATAATGAAGGGAATGAGTACTCAAAATTTTATAAAACAGCAGGAAGTGAAAGAATGGTAACATTCCTAATTTCCTCCACTGGCATCACGTACACTTATATTTGGGAAAAATAAAATATATTAAAAAAAAAAAAAAAGAAAGAAGAAAAGGAGAGGGAGCAAAAAAATATTCAGGCATATGCTCCTTTTCTCCATTTTTGTTTTATATAGCAGGTAGTAAATGAGAATTAAAAAACTTCTGAAGACAGTTACTTTAAAATGGCAAAACCACCCTGATGACCAAACTAGAATCAAGGTCACTCAAAGGGCTATAATAGGTGAATCCCTTTTTTCATGTTAGCTAGAGCTCAAGGACTTGAAAGTTACACCACTTCATACTTCTTACTATGTAGATACATGACTCTCTTGCTCAGTGAGAAGAGAAAAGGGTCCTAGGGTTGGATCCTGCTTGTCATAGCTCTTAGTCACAAACATCTCAATGAAAAACAAACACATACATTCACTGAAGCAGGACTGGGAATCAGGATTCCTGTCACTCCCAGAGGAGCACAATTCACAGCAGGTCACAAAAGGAAATGCTCTCTGTTCTCCCTCTCACCCTGCAAAACTTTCTGCAGAGTGCTCTGGATTCAGCAGCAGAGAGCAGAAGAGCCCAACCCAAGGCTCACTTAGCTACCCCAACCTGCAGGCTGAGGTTGGGCTCCTCTTGGGGTTGGGCTTGGACTAGATGACCTCCAAAGGTCCCTTCCAACGCTAACAATTCTGCGATTCTGTGATTTGAATTTATAACCTGCTTGCAAATGTGCGTGTAATGAAATATTTAATGCAGAAATGTCCAACCACCCTCTGAAGTGAGAGGCAGGATTCAAAAGCAAGGAGGCAGAGGAGGAACAGAACTGCAGTCTGCCACTGAGCAGTACACATAGGAGTACCAGTCATTTTGTAGCAGCACTTCAACATGATTTTTTTCTCCTCTTTCCTCTCATCTTCTTGTCCCTCTGACCCCAGGGCAGCTCTCTCTTATCCTCTACACTCTGGGATTAGACTACTGACTGCTCAACAGCTGATTCCAGCACCAGGGGTGTGAAATCCCACCTACTGCTGTAAAACACCTGAGACTGAGAACTCTGCAGATGCTCCCAGGTAAGTTAAACTGTGCCCTAGCCCCACTCAGGAAAGGTTATTTACCCTGATCCTGCCTTGTAAGGTAAGTCCACTCCTTGAGCACTCCTTTCAGGTATCAAGATACCTGAAAAAACCAGTAATCTTTGACAACAAACTGCAAGTCTTCAAGTCGACACTTAGGCCAGCAACGGAGAAAAAAATCAGAATCTTCTTCATTTTCCTTTTTTCCTATTCCACTCACATCTTTTTCATATTCTTCTCTTCAACATACAGAAATGCCTGTGTTATCCACCAACTTGAAGGTGTACTTCATTGCTCAGCATGTTGCTTCCTTGGATTTGACTCTGTACTGTCCAACTTCCCTGTTTAATGTTAGGGAACTTAGAATATCTTTATGTGGCAAAGTACAAATATTTTTAATACCAGAATTCTCTAAGGCTAGACATGCACTTTAGCCTTGATATGTTCTATTTTCTGATTTAAGATATCCTGACACAGAATATGAGTGACTATAAAGTTCATCCAATGTTCAAAATGATCTCATGCCATCCTTAGACCCTTCTCATCACCCATTCCAGTGATTCCCTTACTTTATTCACGAAGACCAAATGCACTGTGCAGCAGGAATAGTAAAGTAAAAAGTGAGGTCAAAGAAAGTGAGACCTGTGACTACATAAAAAGGAAAATCTATTTCTAAAAGACTAAGGTTTTTCATATTCTAAATCTGTCCTTGTGACACATAACCCATACTCGAAAATACAGAAAGAATAAATACGAGTAGAGAGTCAATTCTGCACACACAGAATTCAAAACTCCTTGTACAGTTATCAATTTTAAAACAGTGTGAGTCAATCCTGGCAATGAACAAGTAATGCAGATCACATTTGCTACATTATCTGCAATTAATGGAACTCTACCACTGCACTAGAAAAAAACTACAACATAAACTGCCTAAGTACCTGTTAATTTAGGCTATATCCCCCTGCAGTTCATAGCATTGTATCAGAGGAAGGCAGAAAGGGAAAAACAAACAAGCCAGAACAAAAAAAATCCCACAACCACAAAAAAAACCCATAAAAAATGGCCAAAGTCTCTCCAACCCAACTCACAACAAGGTGAAGAAAGGTTGTATTCATTTATCCAACCACAAAGTCTCTTCTGCTGCTATCAAGGCACCAAGAAGAAATACCCAAATTGTTTCCTCGAATAACAGCAGACAATTCGTATGAGTAAAAAATCCATAAAAATGAAAAAAAAAAAAAAAGGCATAGACTCTAGATCACTTATGCAGCCACACTGACAGAACACAATCTCTAATCATAAACACTGAACCTGTGTATGTTGTGAATAAAGATCCTCTAGATTCACTGGAATAAACTACAGTTCAATGTTCATTATTTCTAATGTTTCTTATAGTTGCTTGTGAAGAGAAAAAAAAATGACCCAAGTGATTCTGGACATCTCATTCATTAAAGTAAAAAGTATCCTAAAATTATGGGGGATGAATGTTACTGACATAAAAAGCATAAGGGAAAAAAGGACTCTTCTTGTTTAGTATATTCTGTTATCTTTACATGTTCCACTCAAAATTTTCCATCAAGATTCATTTCTATATATTCTGTTATGTTTACATGTTCCACTCAAAATTTTCCATCAAGATTCATTTCTATGTGTCTTTTTGCACAAAAAGACAAAAAGCACCTTGCTTTGAAAAGCAGACTATTTTGACAATAACTACAGGGAACATATAGATATGCAAACATGCAGCAAAGCAAGAAAGGAGATGCTTTGTAGAATGGTGGCCTCCTCCTTCTCTCCACATATATTTATAGTAAGAACATCAATCTCCCCCTCAGCAGATGATCGCCATTGTCTTCTGCCTCCACACAGTAAGGTTAGAAAGCCTTTCCTTCTCACATGATGAGTATGAAGATGAAGGAAAAAGACATTTTTGTTTGTTTTTTGGCAGGATTTATGTTATACCCTACTCCCTTACTTCTCCATATATGTGAAAACTTTCCTGTGCAACGAGCAGTAATTGAGATTGGGGAATTAGAAAGTTAATACAAGCTGATTGCCAGGAACAGAAGGACGCATGTTTCCAAATGGAAAAGACCAAATCAAACCAATAATGATGGGATAAAGTGCATTCAAAAAAAAAGCAATGCCATGAAGAACAAATCCAGTTTTTATTTCAGTGTGAGCAGCTGAAGTTCTGAATACGTTTAGATAGAATGCCAGATAATTTCTCTTGAAATCAAAAATCTTCATCAACATGAAGCTGTTCAATACATCTTTGATTTCTGTAGGCACTCAGTATAATTTCTAAGGTTATTAATTTCTGAGTGAGCAACTGCCTAACTCCTCACACTCCTCAGATTAATTTTTCTTAAGCATGGTATCCTTACAGTAAAGGTTAACACATTTCTGCAGCAACTGAGCTAAGGTTAGTTTACATACTTCCCTGGATCCTACACACATTTCCTTCCCACAGTAGATGGAGGAATTTCCAAAGCTGAAAGCTATTTTGAGCAGCTTCCAGAGCCTCTCTTTGTAACACCTTCTTGACTGTGATTTCCTAATCACTATGCAGAAGATTTCACTGCCTAATTAAAGGACTGGTGCAGTGATGAAGATAAAGAATACAGAGCAGGGCTGCAAGCTAATCTACAAGCAAAACACAGGAGCTACTTGTCAAGAGTAAGGGCATATTTTATCGACAGCTGTGTCCAATAAGGATGAGTTATATAGTGAAGGTTTAATATTAATGCATTTCAGTCTTTCCCATTACTTACTCGTTATACATACCTAGGGCATTTCCAATTCTCTCACTCTCCCTTCCTATTGTAATGTAATTAACATTTTAACCCCTCTGAAAATCCTTGTTTTTACATCATCTCAGCCTTTTACAGACAGTGCTTGACAGAGCTGTAGGTCTCAGCAGTTACATTTTTGGCCCATAAAATGCAGGTGGGGTGTGTAAGTCTTGGTGATGAGTGAATCTGGAGGTCAAATCCATTATTTGCACCTGTGAAACTTTCTGTTCCTTTATATATCTCTCCCTATGTATATAGGGTGAAGTATGCATGTCTACTTATATCCAAAAGGATATAAATAATGAAACAGTTACAGATCACTAACATTATACACTGAAGACATTACTTACTGTTACGTAAGACAACCATTTTTAAATAATATGTGGTTATCAATTTAAATATTGTTCCTTTGGACAGTCGTGGTTCAGCTCCCTTGAGAGCTGGACTATCTCTGTCCAAGTCATCCATTCCTCCACGGAATCCTGCCCATTTATAGAATAATTGTCACCTGAGAAAGACTGTCCCTTCACCATGGATATAGAAGCTCTTTGCTGTCCAGTGAGGAGGAAAGAAGCAAAAACCATAGAATAATCTTACAGCTGAAACCAGCAGTCTGTTCTACCTATACACTGTCATCAAAAAGTATGAAATCAAATTCCTCCTCGTGGCTACTAATTGTCTGTTCCTTATTTGGAGGCAACTAATTTGAGACGTGGGACATAATCTGCAGACACAAGCCTTCAAAACACCACAAACAAAGAGAGTGCTGATATCAGCACATAAACATCTACACAACCATACCTGAGGCATGTCAACCTGAAGACCCAACTGATGCTTTTAAATTGTTGGATGTATATTGTCCAAGCCTGGGTTTACACTGTACAACTGAAGGATAAAAGTAATAGGCCAATAGTAATAGGCCTTGTAATCACAGAGGTGTTTTAAAATTGAATTTGTCATATGTATATATATATATTTTACAATAAAATTCTGCTTCACCACAAGCTATGAGGTGCTCATGATCTCACCTCTCCCTCCTTCTGACACTTGTGGGAAGGGAGCTGTCAGGACCCCAAGCACATCTCACCTCCTGGGGCTTTGGTTAGCTGGACTCAAGGCCAACTCAAAGCACAGTGGCGACCTTGAAGACAGATATTGTAAAGAAAGTGAGAAGAAACCTCAGCTGGGACTGACTGCTCCTCCTTCCCTTGGGAGCTGCTTTTGTGCAGAGCCTCTCATCCTAGATGCCTGTCTGAGCTGTGCTGCTGCTGTGCCGCAGTCCTGTCAGTGCTGAGCTGGACACCAACCTGACCCAGCCTTGACCCTCATGGTTCCTACAGCCACAGCAGATGATCAGGACCCCTGGCTGAATGTGCTTACCACCATCCCCAGGTCTGCCTGGCTTGCTGCTGTGGGATGGGGCTGTTCTTGTTGAGAGCACTGCCCTGCCTCCTGTGCTGCCCCCAGCGGTTTTCCCCAACTCCAGCACCATCAGGCTTGACTCCAAGCCTCCCCCAGACCCCACTCCCCAGTCTACCCACAGCTCTGTTGCTGTCCCCCACTACTGTATCTACCCCAGCTCAGGCTGCAAGTGACACCCAGCCCAGTCCAGGTTTAGCAGTGGTCTCTGGTGACCCCTGGCAGGAGGTGTTGGCAGGGTTGCCACTTCAACATCACTTGGCCAGTAGTAACAAAATTATTCCCAAAAGACTATATTTGCAGATATGAAAGCTCACTCAAAAAAAAAACACAAAAGGTGAGAAGTAAACCTAGGTGTCCCACTGAGAGGCAGAATGTAAGGGGGTGAGCAAGAGGACAAAGGTTTCACCACCACAACAGGAAAAAAGACAGAATCACTCTCCTTTCCTACAGAATCACAGAATGTTAAGGGTTGGAAGGGACCTTAAAGATCATCCTAATCCCAACCTCCACTGCCAATGGCCAGAGACACCTATCACTGGGCTAGGCTGCCCAAGGCCTTATCCAAGCTGGCACTGAACACTGCCAAGGTTGGGCTATCCACAGTCTCCCTGGAAAACCTGTCATATAAATAAAGAAAGACTTCATATAATATGCCCTGGCTGTGTTTTCTCACAGTGGCAAAAAGCCCCTGTGTTCAGACCTGACACGTACAAGCACCCCTTAGACATACAATAATCCATGGTCAGCCTGTGCAGTGATGGATTTGCCTCCTGACTGCCAGATCGGGCACCAGAAGCTATAACTTAGGGTGGTAGACTAAGTTAGACACGTGCTGAAACACCTGCACTACTGCAAGCATTCATGTCCCCTAAACCAAGCTCAGGACTCCCTGTTCTGCAGAAAAACCTGCAGCAGCAATACCCTGAGGCGCCTGCACATGGGAAAGGGAATTTCAGTCAGGATTGTAGGAGCTAAGGTGAGAGCCAGACACCTACAAATTAGGCTTTGCAATGCTAAACAGCAAAATACCTGTGTCCCTTTGAGGATCTAGTCATAAGAAAGAACAGTTGAAATACCTGGAAAAAGCACACGAGGAAATCAATAATTCCGTCTGTGTTCAGTGTGAAGACTGGACTGTGTGCTGTAAATATCACAGGCAGGATGGGAATGGTGAAGTTGGAAGGAAATACTGAAGAGCAGCTCGCTCAGTACTCAACAGAAGTTTGTATGGTAATACCAGTGTGTGAGCAGGTAATTAAAGACTGTATTAGTGCACCTGTCTGAAGGGGAGGTTGCACAGGCAATCTTCATCACAGCGTTTCCTAGGCTGCAAGAGCTTGCCTTGCCACCTTGAAGTAGCCTTGGTATATGTTAATTTTCATTCCTTTTAATGTCATATTATATAAACAATCCCTGTGTAAAGATTGACTTCAGATATTTGTATTAAAAAAAAAAAGGAATTATCCTCTTTGTTTTATTTGAAGGATACATTATAACACCTTTCCCACTCAAAGGACACACTCTAATTAAAGATTGAATTTTCTCAAGATTTTAACTAAATCTGTCACTTAGCTTATGAATTAAAAATAATTAAACACAAGGTCTCATAAGAATTGTAGCTCTGCACTTGCTCACTTCTCTCTGGTTCCTCTCACTAACAAATTGCTAGTTTTCCAGTGTTTGTGCTCTCTGCGTAATTTGAAATAATGAATGCACATGGGAAAATAATAATTAAAAAATATTTTTCCCCATTATAGTCAGAACTTTGTCTTTCTCAGAAACAACAGTTATTCCGCTCTTGTCTGTGGCCGAGGAAGGCAATAGCTTCTCTACAGGCAATTTTGTCAGGGACCAGCTGGTCCCTACCAGAAGATGACACCCTCTTCGTTTGTCCCAACACCTCAGAAGACACAGAGAGTTTTTGGGGAAGATGGCAGCTGTTTCACTGAAGCTTGGTATGGTGTGCGTGCTACCTGTGAGCAGCAAGAGCTGATGTTCCCACTTCTGGGAGCAAGACTGCTCTGGAAGGTGGGTCACCATTTCACCGAAAAGTTTCATTGAACAGCAAATTTGTTAAACACTTCCTTCATTTCAAAAAATACACGAAACATAGAAGTTCTGAGTTTTACTATGTACTGTAAATAACATAAAATAGATCAGTGCAATACCTGCCCTAGGCCTTTTCTTACCGTGTGAATGAAATCCATTGTTTCCACACCTATTCTACAAAAAATTCAGCATATTTAACCCAGATATTTGCTGTCTCAGTTACCTGCTACCAGCAGGATTAGCAGATGACCTTATTTCACCAGCATGGACATTCTCATCCACGTCATAAGCCTCAGCTCCTCTTGGCTGCTACTATTTCCCTTTCAAATCTCAAATATCCCAAGCATTTTATGATTGATTACTTTACTGACTAATAGGAAAAATGAAACTGTGACAAGAGAAGAAAAAAATTCAGATGTTTCATCCAATTCCTTTGACCTCTGGAATTGTATGAACTCTTTCCCTCAAGCAGTGCCACTTAGGGCTAGTTGCTCAGAATGGTTTTTTTTTAATCAAGATGGTTTTTGACTGTCCCCAAGGTTTGAGACTCTACAAACTCCTAAGGAATTTCAGCTTTGCTTATGAAAAAAGGAAAGAAAAAGAAAATAAGGGAGCATGCTGGCCACACATTAACTAAAACATTTACCCTGTGCATACAATGTCAATTCTGATGATTTATCAGTGTCTATAAGGCTGAAATTCAGCTGGATGTTATTCTGCAAAAGAAGAAGTGCTAATGTCAGGAATATTTGCGGGAGCACAACATAAATGTGGTCTCCACTTCTTCACAGATATTAATCTCAAAATTGCTTATTTATAAAGAGTAGTTAAAGATTCATAACCACTTGTGGCTCCATTTCTCCCCAGCTGACAGCAAAAATTAAATACGAAACATAATTCTTGCTCAATTTTAAAGATTAATCCATATGTCTGCCATCATCCAAAGTATGCAATTAGAAAAGTGTGGAATTCTGAGTGTTTCAAAAGAGATACCACTCTTCAAAAATGGAATTTATTTTTCTGTCAAGTGCTGCCTAAGGTTAGAAATGCAGTTCATAAAAAAGTCATCCTCTCTATATCTCAGCTCTTATCTCTCTCATAAGATGAGTTAATGATGTTTTATGGCAGCTGCACTAACTTTTTCCTTCCCTCTGCTAAAACAAAGAAATGCAGTGGGATGAAAAAAAACCCACAACCAACCAACCAACCAAAAACCAACCAAAAAATCCCCTTGCTTTCCTAAAACGTTATGGGTTTTGCTTGATTTTTATTTTAACTTTATCACATCGAGATTTCCCATCGATTTTGCATATGCTTATACATTTCCCTCTTTTTCCCAATACAATTACTTCCCATTTCCTTAAAATTGCTCTCCCAAAACAAGCATAAAAGTTCTTGAGGCCAATTTGTGATAGTTCAAAGCTCATTCTTTTTTCTGACTGTCTTTATGAAGTTTAAAGAAACATAATTACCTTGGAGACCTTGAGTCTTCTGTCAGATTTGACTGAAATCACCCAATAGCTCCAGATATTTTCAGAGGAAGAGAGAGTCATACAAAGTCACAAACACTGAATAATTGTAGAACTCTTCCTTTAAAAAACAAACCAAACCACTAAAAAAAAGCCCAAACCAACCAAGCAAACAAAACCAGTGTTACCTTAACAAATAAAATGGAAGCTGTCTTGTCGCTGAGCTGTGCTTCAGAAGTATGAATTTCAAAAATTCTCCTTACTCCAGGAGACAGTCATTTAAATTCAGTCAATTTTAATGAGCACTATGAAAAGTCTATGAAGAAGATTCATTTTCATAAACCAGTCTGAACTTCCAACTTTTGCTCATGATGTTCTATTACTTTTTAATGCTATTTTAATATATGCCTCTAAAAAAAAAAAAAAAAGAAAAAAGGAAAAAAAAAAGAAAAAAACCCCACCACCATGGTGGCTTTTAAAACCAACTCAGATGTAGTAATTTTCAAGGAACTTTTTTTTTTTTTTTGGTAAATTCAAAGTTTGTTATTTCAAAGTAAAAATAACTTGGCTGAAACTCCTCCTAAGATTAGCTTTTGTTCAAATCCTAGTGCTCATAAATGACAGAAAAATCTGCAAAGATAAATCTCATCTTTTAAATTACTGAAAGCCTTCATTAAGCCTTAATATATGCTGTCAGTTTTAAACTAAATAATAGATGAGATTTTAACATAATCAGAAAGAAACTGCTGGTACCTGCCTCTGTTACCATCACAGTTAACTTGACATGGTAATTTTCAAAATAATGCCTTCTCTAAATCAGTTAAAGACTGACAAGCACCCACCATTTAGAAAACTTTTCTTCACATAGAAGGAAGCCCCTTACCATGAATTTACTGGTATAAATGATCAAACAACTCTTCTGCTTGTATACTGTGGGAATAAAATTAGGTGGCTGGGTTAACCAAGTAAACAGATCTGAAAAAGTCATAGTAACAACTTTCTCTTGGAAAAAATATCCTTTTGTTACAGGACTACTTTGTAAGTCTTGTGTTATTTGATATTTTGCTATTCATGGGTGGAGGGAAAAATCCTGCTGGCATTGCCTAGAACAAGAAATCAATGGCTGGCAACTTCTAATGAGGGCTGGGCTGCATCTCTGCTGGTCCAAACTCCTCCTAAACTTATCTTATGAGCCAGCTAAGAGCCTTTATGCAAAGCACCACCGAAAAAAAGACTTCCTGCACGTGAACATAATGATGGTGAAATGAAACCTAGTTATAAACAGTGGCAGAGGAGGTATGCCACCAATAAAAGTTTGGTTTAGGAAATGTTGCATTTCTCTTCCGGAAGGTCACTGGTGATGGTTTCAAAGTCTCTTTTAAGATAGTCATGTTTTGTGCTTATCAGCTGTCACTATTAGAGACACATTTCATTATTTTAGCTGCAAAAAGAATTAAAATGGGATGTAATCATTTCAAGTACTTCACAAGTAGCTCAGAGTTCTAGTTCCTGGATCACTTGATAAAACTAGAGAAAATATTTGAACACTCAAGGAAGGCAACAGAACTGTGGATAATAAAATGCCATGACTCATAGCACTTTTTCAGTGTTAGGATTTATTTTCTGGTTTTGTGAAACAAAACAAGAACTGTACAACTGAAAACACCTGCAAAGATTTCAATCCCTCTGGGCTGAGTCAAGCTCCCCTGGGCTTTGTCTGTGGAATTTGACCAGACCTTGGAAATCTGGAAATTCTTTCAGGTCGTGCAAATGTCCCTGGCATCTAGGCATGAACCTATATAAAAATAATTTAAATAAAAACAAACTCCACCATCTACCTATGAAATGAAATTTATTACTCCATCCTCCTGACGATTTATGGGTGATGACAAAACATAACACAGACCCATTTATTTTTTCATCTTCCAAGGAAAATAAGCAGGATGGACTAACTGAACAGGAAAAAGAGAGAGTTGTAATTCAAATAGTGGGATTAAGGTGTGAATATTCTTTTAAATCCACTTGCTCCATGAGCTTAAGCAGCTAAACTCACCATTAATAACCAAGATTCCTCCATGATTAGAGAGTAAAGTAAAAAACTACTTACTAGACACTCAACTCTTCCTTGGTTTGACTGATGGGGCAGACAGAAGAGAGAGCTCTGGTGTGCATGTGTGTAAGAAGGGAAGCTCTGCATACTTTATTAATAATCCACTTTCTTTTCCTAATACCATATGCTAAGGTGAAATGGAGGCTATTCTGCTTTTGTTGTGGCCTCCTTATACTGAAGTCTTGATTACTGTTGTTGCTTCATGTCACATCTATCCGTGTGGCACGTACTGCATATATCCAGCATGAATATTTCATGAATATTGGGGAAGCAATTGCAATGTGAGACACAATGCATATTTCAGATGACACATGACTGATGTGTTTGGAGATCTGGGTTTATTATGTACTTGCAACATTCATCTACTATGAGAAAGCTGGTCTTTCCCCCTATTGCACTGACTGAAGTCAAAGAAGAAAAACAAATGTGCATTTTGAATGTATCTGATCTTTTACTGAAACAATGAATTAATGTACTGTCATGTTTGTTTTCTACTTTCTTTCCCCAAAGACAGAGCACAGAGATAAAAACATCAAAACTGCTTTGTATTTGCTTCAAAACATAAAAGTTTCCTTTTAAAGAACTTTTCATGCACCATTATTAAGCTTGGATTAATAAAATTTGGATTAATACTACACTTTTTAAGTAGGGCTTCTACTATAGAAATCATTCTATTGATGTCTTTGATTTTCTAAAGAGTACCTCTATTTTACCATCTCCAAACAATTTCAAGTTTATAAGCAAGGACCCACATCTATATGGGGGTCATTGTTCTTTTTTTATAAATAGCATTTAAGATAGGAACAGTATAATAATAAACAGTATTTAAGACAGGAACTTGGATGAGCATTTGTTGCACTCTCATTTCTGCTGTAAGAGTACTCATTTCTCGATTTCTTTGGTTTCTCTCTTTCTTTACACCAAAACAAAACAAAAATAGAAATAGCATCCCCCACCCACAAACTCACACAGATGATTTTGAAGAGGCTTCATTTGATCCAGTGAGGAAAAAATATCTATTTGGAAGCTCAACGAGTTTCACAGAGAAGAGTTTTCCTCCAACAGGTTATCTTTAAAAACCATGTAATACAGCATCTTTGTTATAGCAACACAAATATACCTGCTTATTTCCTACAAATATTGTATATAGCCAGAGGAATAATAATTCTATGTATTCCCCAAACCAAGGCAGCTCTAATGATTACTTTTTAACTGTTTTGAAAAATCAAAAAGACAAAAACTTTCAAGAGAGTGAAGAAAATACAAATGACCCAGGGAAGACAGAATTGGTCTTCAAAAGCCTGTCATCAAGTTTTTGCTGTAATGATTTTAAAATTAAGAGCCTGCTTTTCTATGCAAATATGTCTGGGCCATTTTTATGGCTTTTCTTGGCAACCTGTTGTTGGGATGTCACAGATTAGATTGGAACAGGAAACCTGGAGAGAGGTGGACGCTCCCACGTTACTGACCCACAGAGATTTGAAATATTTTTGTTTGTTTGTTTGTTTTAACACCTTCTCTTTCATAGCTCATGCAACCTATTCCTCCCTTGAGGCAAGTCTTGCAGGGATTTTCACCTGGGTCTCCAGAGGAAGGAGAATGTTGGGGATGTGGACGTGCACAGTGCGCCGGCAGAGCTGCGTGCTTTGCAGCTCCTCGCCCACGGGCAGCATTAGGAGCTCCAACAGCCCCCTGAGTTCAGCCCAGGTACAGAACCTGGCACACCTCACTCAGGAATGCACTGGAAACTGTGTGGGAAGTTTGAGCTAGTTCTGAGTTAATTTAAGAAGATGATGAAGAAATCCAAAATCAGGTACCGATCGAGCAGGTAGTGCAGCTGTTCTACGCTCCCTCCAAGTTTTCCCACTGCTATAAGAAAATTTTACCACCTGGAGAGATGCTTACTCAGTAGAAAATTCTTTGGGTCATAATAAATTTCTGGACGTCAAATGGAAAAATGCCAGCAACAATTCAAAATCAAACAAACGTATTGCTGAGTCAATTGGTCTAATCGTGAAATTCCCTCATTGCAGTTTCTCAAACCCACTTGTTTCCCATTCAGTGTGGACATTTCAGCTTCTGTACCTCCATTTTTGGCCCTTATTTAAAGGGTACATATTACAGGGTAGAAAAGGCTGCTTTCCTCTTCCCTCCTTTCTTCCTTTTATAGATGTTGCAGTAAGAAAAAATAGAAAGCCTATGGCCTGCTTATAGTTCATTATATTTATTTATTGTATTTTAAATGTAGCAACCCTCTGAAACGAAACAATTCTGTCATAAGTTCTAATGTTTCATGGTCTGAGAAAAAAAGGATACAAACAAGCTAAAAATATAGGTACATCTCAATTCATTATGCACAGATGTTACTGAAAAAATCAAAGCCACCTGCAACATTCAGAAAAAAAAGTTTATTAATCCTTCATAAGCAGACCTAATAAATGAATAGCATTCATGGATGAACAAAAAAAGAAATATTTCAGAAAAATTACGTGATATGTCAGGAATTGTAGAAGAAAAAAGAAAGTAGATATCCCTTGGAATTGGTAAGTGCTTCCCAACAAAGCAGCTAACTGTAATTTTAAATGAGGCCACGGGTGCTGGTTACCTAAATGCCTTCCTATGCGGCAGCTGCTTGTTCATTGGTCTTGGTGGACAGTTCATCACATCAAGGAGCCCATCACAGTTATTGCCCTTGTTGGCAGCCCTGGCATAAGCCAAGAACTGAAGGGCCATCTCTGCTCCCCCTGATGTGCAGCACGTTGATGAGGTTTGCTCGTGCTGTACTTGCTTGTTCAGTGCTTTGGTAGTTGACTTTAATTCCCATGCTTTACTGCCCAGCAAACCTACACTCCCTTGAAAATATATATTCTTATCTAATCTTGTCTGCCTCAATTAATCACTGTGGCTTAAGATAGCATCCCAGTCCTTGAAACTAAGAACGGGAGGTCAGCCTCCACAAACCTCCATTCTTACCTCAGAAGTCAGAATTTGCTACAAAAGACAATGTGGAACAGCCAGCACTGCTAAATAAGAGATGGGAAGATATTCTTCAAGCAAAAGCAGCAATGAATCATCTGTAAACAGAAGTGTCATGACCATACAGATCACAGAGTATTTTCCTAAATAGAGATGCTGTAACATACAATGCCAACACTCACAGATAAGTGAGGGAGAAGAGAAAATTAAAAAAGCTGAAACCTTCCCATTGTCTTAGTTCAGCAACAGAACAGAAAGAATACACAGCTCAGCCTAGAGACACAAATCTAAATAAAATCTGATTGATCACTCTTGTGTATTACTGTTAATATAACTTTAAAAACTACACGTTTGCTCTCCTGGGTGCTAGTATTTAATCCATTTCTGATACACATTAATAAAACAGTGCATACACACATCTTATGTATACATACACACATATATGCTTTAAAGCAGCATATGAAATTTTGTGTTATTCCATGGTCCTGACCAATAGTTATTAATTTTCTTGCTTTCAACTGAAATTCATTCTACTTACACTGAAATCGCTAACAGAAATCTAATTTATGTGTAAATATAAGAGTGTTAAATCACTGTGTTCTGTTTCATATGGGATTCTGAGCCATCACTTAAAGCATTTCTAATGTTCCCATCACTACAACATCTCCAGTAGACTACGGTTATTTGAATTAAATATATGAAATATAAGAAAACATATTCTTCGGTGGTATTTCTCACATTCCTCTTTACAAGCAAAGAATAACTGACAGAATAATATATATATATATATTTAAATAGGAAATACACATACTTGTGTATATGTATTAAAGACCAGCGTTACTGATCTCTAGCCTTCATACTAGGTAGAGTGGCAGATGTAAAGATGTAGACTCCCTCCCAGTTCTCATGCTTCTGAGATAAGGATAACAGCATCTATACACTCAGAAAAAATGTGGTTAAGACAATTTTGTTGTCATATCTGAGTCCTTCAACTATAGGAAGAGTAATATAAGTGGAGAGTATTACACTGGTGAGTCTTGATTTTCCATACAGACAGCTCTGGGGTACACTTTCTAGTTAATGATACATTTTAATTTACTATGATGGTTTTGGCTGCTGCCTTGTGAGTTATTGTATTATGTTTAAAGATTTCCCATGATAAAAACACTTCAATGTATTTATAATCTGTTGACTTTCTCTGTGTTCATTTGGTCAGTTACCACTTCTGGTTATTGATCATCTGAGATGGTCACAGTTCTAAGCAAGTGCCCTCAATAAAATTGCATTACAATAAAAAAAACAATGACATTAACTAGAAAAGAAGGAACACTATTATTACCATTTCCTAATCTCAAATGCCCAACCACCATTACAAACAAAAGGAATGAATATGAAAAAATCAGCCATGTTCAAACACAAATAAATTCAGCTTAAAATATTGCCTTGGGAAAACAAAATCGTCTGTTAATCACTTAAAATACTAATGAAATGGAAAATTACTAGAAAGATTAGTTTCTGTATTCAGTGTGTGGCATCCCATTTTAGTGACACTGGAAAATACAAGGCTGATAAATCCCAAAGGGTAAAAAAGTATTTTTTATGTAAACACAAACAGACCAGCGGTCAAGACTCGTATCCCCACCTTGACCACAGCCAGGCTCTCCCTTATGTTCACTGAATTCTTCCTCTTACCTCCCAGTTCCTTTGTCCTTCTCTGTTTTCATCTGTTCACCAAGAAACATCTGCCTCTTTTTGCCTTTATCTTAGGTTTCTTTTAACACATTTCTTCAATCATAATCCCAGATTAAAAAGTGAACTAGTATTCTTGCTTACTCAGTGAAATTTTGTTGTACCCTTCCTGCCTACAAGGAGCTGAGAGATCTTTAACGAGATCTTAACTCTCCTGACTAACTCTATGGTACTATTGCAACCAGGGGGAGAGGAAAGGCTTTGCAGATTTACCACTTCTACTTGCAAGTGGGGAATCCTCCCCAATTATTCATCTCTCTGCTGGAAGTGATCACGAATTTCCCACCAGACAGTTTCCCCAGCAGACCATGCAGGTCTGTCATAACTGAGCTCAGGCACTCAGTTGTCAAAATGAAATACAGTGTTAGGCCATTCCTGACAGTTATCCTCTCTGGTCCTTTGACATTATGTCTATCCAGCCCCTGAGGATTTTCAGTTCCCACAGTTCTAAAAATCCCCCATCTCTGCTGACAGCAAGAGTGGAAGTGGTCAGCTCCCAGGCTCTGAGCCTCATATTGCAGCTGCAGAAGTGAGCTCTCCAGGTGTCACCAGGGGAGTCAGGAGCAGAAATCACTTCCTTTTTACAGATAGGTTTCCTTTCCCTTTCCTTTGCCTACTCTAAACCGCAGCAATCATTGGTTTGGTTTCTCCTTTAAAACAGAACTTGAAAACAGAACCATTTGCTGGGTGGCCCTGTGGTAACTCACCCATCAGAAATAACAGACAGGCCCAGATGGAGGAGAGGAAAACTTTCTGCATTGCACAACTTTGTATGACACCTATTTACAGTGAGAAAGAAACTCGTGTCTCCTTCCCTAATCCTCCCCCTGCCCCCGCCTCGTTTCAGTAGCCAAGCCTTAAGCCCATGAAGTTGCTTTACTTCCACACATCTGTTGGCAAATCTGGATGGCTGTCACATAATTACTAGAGGTTAAAAAAGCAGGGTTAGTAATAGAGATAGCAAACTAAATCTTGTTTGAGAAATCTCTGTATTCCTTTTTGTCATGCAGAATCAACTCTATCAGTCATTAGCTTTGGAATCTAAGCTGTTTACCACACCTGTGGGTTTTCAAATGGAACCAAAGGAGTTAGTTTTGACCTTTAAATGGCTGGAAAAAGGGTACTTGAGAGACGTTTTCTCTGTTGTGTGATTGTGGTGCAGAGAAATTTGTGCTAGAGTTCTGTCAATTTACTAAAGTTGGAACTGCTAGAAGAGTGTTCATTGTCAAAGCCCCCTGACTCAGAAATGGAATGCCCCTTTAGTTTCCCAGGCTGGATTTATTGATTCTTCTGTGATATTAAACTGCCTTCTCTACTAGAAAACTGAAGTAAGTTTTGAACATTAAAACTGGTGTTGATATTTTGAGCAGCTTAATGAAGAATATTGCTTTGTGATTCTTACAGGCAGCTGAACCCATTTTAATAAAACTTTGTGATACCAGAAGAAAGCACAGTAACATTTAATCTTATTCTTTCATACTCCATAAGCAGAAAATATTCATATACAATTAGAATGAAATTGTTTAGGGTGAAGAAAGCATTTCTTTGTTTGTGAACAGTGTATGATAGAGAAACAAGAGCAAAGCTATCTGTTTTAAAGGAATTGGAACAAGTCCTGCTGCAAGTTTAGATTTTGGGTCTAAGAAGAGATGAAGTGAGTCATTAGAGAAACAGCAGCAAAAGTTCCTGTTGATGAGGTAGTCTATTAAGTGATGTGTGAACTAGCAAACTACTCTCTAGATGCTGAGACATGTATTAGTATCTGTCCCCCAGCTCCCTAAAAAGTAAATGCCAGAACAAAATTGCTTTAAGAGCCAATTTCACGTCACTCATTACTTGCAAGTAAATTCTGCATCTTCCCAGCACTGAGACGCAGGCAGGAGCTCTTGGTATAAGTAGAAAGAATTACCTCAAGTCAGATGAACACCAAAATGCCTGTCCTTCTAGCCAAGCTACCGGGAGTGAAGATAAATGCACCCTCCTAAAAAGTCAGTGTTACGTTCTTCCTTTGTGCTTCCCAAAACAACCAGCCCTTAATCTGTCAACCAACTTGACAATAAGTCTCATCTCGAGATGAGAAAGCATTTGATTCCTACAGGTTAGTTTCAAATCTGAAATCTGAAAACACAAAATATAATTTAGGTTAAGAAGGCTCCTCTGACATTTGTCATTTTAGGCTTTACTGCCCCTTTCATGATGGTCGGCCTTTGTACATCCACATTGAAGTTTGTTAAGTGATGTTTTTAGGGACATGGTTTAGAGGTGGATTTGGCAGTGTTTGATTTACTTGGACTTGATGATCTTAAAGGTCTTTTTCAACTTAAATAATTCTGATTCTATTCTAAGTGATTTTAGACGTAGGTTGCAATTCGACAGCTGAAAAATTTTCAGCTTATCAGCTTATGGGTCCTTCCTCTCTGGAAATCCAAACAATGCTACCTTACTTAAGGCCATGAGAAGTAAGCAGAATGATGTAACTGCTTACAACTTCATGACAATATCCAAACTATATTTTGTCACCTTATAAATGATTAAATTGAAAAATAATTAAAGTAACAAGCAAAATAATGGAATGATACCTTTAAGAAACTATTGCATCCTTAAATCTGTTTCTTGTTTCTGTGATACATTTATACCTCTCAGATTCTCTAAATTTAAAAATACCATTGAAATATTTTACACAACTCTCTGTATAACTGCCAGTACCAATAACTTCATTCTGTTAGGTAGCTGCTGTTACAATTTTGTATCTGCTTTCATAAATCAAAAAAAATTCTGAGATAAGTTAATCACTTCAGTTACACTTAAAACTATCTGTCTTACTCAAATTGATGGAATAAAACCCACATAGAAATGTCCATATTCTAAATTATTAGAAGTATTTCAAAGATTTTTTTGGCACTTCAATATCTAATACAAGTTTACTGTCAGAAAGGTCTGCCATGAAGTCCAATGAGCCCTTACGGATTATCCTGAAAAAAATCAAGGAATTGGAAAATTATGGTAATTTCCTTACGAATGGACAAATCAGAAGGTTTTTCTTTTTTCATAGTATTTACATTATCCAAGCATGTTTAAAATGAGACATTATAGCCTTCTTTCCATTATTTTAGTTTCACATTGGCTGGAATGCAGGTAAAACGTAGCTTAAAAAAATGCATTGCCTTTTTTATCTATGGCCACTGAAACTTCACCTAAACTATCAATGATAATGTTTACCTTCACTACAGCTGGGTAGTCTGTGGAAAGACAGTCAGTGCTCGGCTGAATTTCAAGTGTTTCCAGTTGTACTTAAATATTACTATTACAAATATAAACAAACCCCTTAAAAATTATTTAGTAATTCAAAATAGACTTTACTGCACGATTCTACAGCGTTTCCTCAGTGGTTCCAACTTTGGCTCATAAAAAACCAGACAAATAAATTTCATAAGGAGCAGTTAAATCTTGTCTCAAAAGAAACTTTGAAGGCAGTTTGAAACTGTAGCTCTAAGAAGGTCTCTGTTAATACTGTTGCATCTGCAACTGAAACAAAAACTTTAATTATAATTTTTGACCAGATCAAACTTAGTTTTAAAAGTTCTAATTTCTTTCTTCTCATCCTAACCTTTGCAAAGCAAAGGCTTATCCCTTCCTACTATGTTCCAGTTGATATGAAATTAAATGTGAAAAATTAAAGCAAGGGCAGTGAGAGTCTAGATTCACAAAGCTAGAGAAGATGACTTACAGTATCTCCAGGGCTGGGAAAATTAAACTGGAGAAAATTAGAATCAGACACAGTTCTTCAACTTGGTAGTTAAAATATAATCTGCAAATACCACCTCCTGTTATTATTTTTCTTCTCACCCCCCCAAGAAGAAATACTACTTTTGCTAATGTTAAATGCATCTCACATCTCTCCCTCTCAGAATGAGAAATCTCTGGTTTTACTACTTGCTCTGCACCATATTCCTCATTCCAAAAGTGGACAGCATGAAAACAACTCAGTGAGAAAGTTGTGTTGGTTGCCTAATTAAAAAGGTCAAAGTTTGTGAAATAATATACATATTATGAGGTATCTTTTTAGTGAAAAACCATCTCCAGTTCCTCCTAAAATAAGGAGAAATAAAACACAACCACAGCTTCCAAAGTCTCAAGACAGTTTTAGCTTGTTTTATCACTAGTTTGCAGCAATCTCTGAGTTACTCTGCATTAAAATTGTTCATAAACTTCCCTGAAGGTACATCTATGTTGAATGTAAAACATGTCTAGAAGTGACTCTGAGCACTGACTCATTCTAGATCATTCACACTACCTGTTACTTTGGTCCCAGACTCTACTCTGGAATGAACAAACCAGCTCTTCCCAAAGTAAAACATATGTCCATTTTTTGAGACAATTGATTCTCAGGTCTGCTCTCAAGACACAGTACAGGTGACTTACAGGAAACTGCCTCCCATCAACCCAAAAGAGTCTCTCAAAACCACCCTGGTATATTTTGCTTCCTCAGACATACTCCAGCCACAGCACAGAGCATCACATACATTCATTTATAGTACAAAATAAGAAGGTGGTCAACACAGAGGAGCCCTGATATTTTATGCAGTGTGACCTTAAGCAAGAAAAAAAAAGTTCTGTCTGTGGACTCAGACACTGTAAAAGGTGGAGGAGACTCAGAGCAGAGTGACTTGTAATGTGGACGAGACCAACATGCACTAGAGAGTCTGAACCATTACAATCTTAGCCCCCTGTGAAGTATTGGCCCCAGGGAGTGGGATTACTCCTTGGCCTTTTTTCAGCTGCAGTGCAGACTTTCCTTGGAGAATTACCAAAGAGTAGAACCTAGCTGAAGCAAAATACTCAAACTAAACCACCCCATAAATATTGGCTTAACCCAAATATTTGCTTTCAGGGCAAAACTGTTTGCCAGCTCTATCGACTTTTCATCAGCCGAGGATTCATTTTCCATGGAGAGTCCTTGGAAACAACTATGGTTAACAACTATGTCAACCACCCAAACAACTTGACTAGGGTGGAACATATCTTTTTTCTATTCCCCTTACCTTCCCATGAAGGCTAGGGCAAAAAGGCTAGGTCACATGCAGGCACTAGAGTCAAGGAAGGTGAAAAATTCTCCCAGATGTCACTAAATTTTGTATATTAACTTGTCCCCATGGAGAACACCACACAGCATGTACACATGCATATCCACGAGAACACTGTATTAGTATCAACCTGGGCCTAGCTATTTTTGCAGAAAAATCGAATGAAAAAATCACTGACTTTTGCACTGAGTAGTTACCCTTCCAGCATTGTCTAAAGCAATAAAGAAATGCTCTCCCTTTTCTAGTTTCAGATGGTCATCTTGTCTTGCACTGAGATGTGATATTTCTAGAAATGCCTACTGATGTTTATTTATTCTTCATTTTAAAATTAAATATATTCCTAGCTAGCAATCTATAAAGTGCTCTAATGATTTCTAGTTAAATAAAAGTATAAATTTGTTTTTTTCAGCTATTATTAAGCATTTTGTAATACAGGTGAAAAAACCTCCTTTAAAGAACTATTCTTTATATTGTCAACTTTATATGTTACCAGCCATTTGTGACTGATTATTACTCCTTAGATTGGCTAACTAAATCTAATATCAAAAATCCATTGATAGAAAGTGGCCACAAATTCATCAAAGACATGTGACCATGATATGACATGTGACCTCATGGAGGTACAGGAAGGGTAAACTTCAACTGATTTAATTTCAAACAATTTTTCTTGAGATTGCAGTAATAGTTTAATGATAGAGAGATGTTAGAAGGAAAAAGGTGTGGAAAATGAAATTAAGCTGTCCTTAGAGACTGAAAGCTCAAAGAATTTTGAAGAAGAGTTCAGCAGTTGTCAATGCCAATAGAATTTAATGGAGTAGATACAAAGCAAAAGACAAAATCAATACCAAGGTGCTTGTGCTTCATTCCTTTGTAGTTGTCAAACCTTTGAAGTTGTTAAATAATGACTTATAGACTAAGAATGTCTACTTTGACATTTCCTTAATGCCATGTCAAGAATCCAGCTACTCACACTCAAAAAAAAAAAAGTTTGTATTATATGGAAAAGAAACTCAACCTCAGAATGATACGATGTGAATTTACACCACCTGAACCTTCATAATGTTTTTGTACAACATAAACAAAATAATTAAAAAAAAAACCAAAGAAAAAACCCCACAAAACCTAGTCATAATTTCTAGACAAATCTTTCTTTCAGACAGACACACATACAGAACAAGAGGATCACTTTGCAGGCTCAAATCATTCTGCAACAGACAGAAGATCATTCTTTAAGGATTCTCCAATGAATTGCTTCTCTGAAACATCTCTCACTCAACTCTGTGAGTCAGTCAATAACAGAGTCGGGTTGAAAATGGCCTAGTCACTGAGGAAATAGCCCCAAGTTGCACCAGGGGAGGTTCAGATTAGGCATTAGAAAACATATCTTCACTGAAAGGATGGTCAGGAATTGAAACAGGCTGCCCTGGGAAGTGGTGGAATCACCATTCCTGGAGGTATTTAACAGATGTTTAGATATGGTGCTTGGGGACATGTCCTAATGGTGAACACGGCAGTGCTGGATTATGGTCAGACACAAAAATCTCAGAGGTCTTTTTCAACCTACATGGTTCCGTGATTCATCTTTTTACAAACCTCATACAAACCCATGGTCCCTCCATGAGAACTCAGAGCATTCAAAACCATGGGATAGAGAGACTGTTCCCTTCCCACTGTGTGCCTGCTCCCCATCCACTGAAGCTGGTACAAGTTGCTTCCCCATCTCCCAGACTGGGATGTGACACAGATGAAAAGCTAACAAGTTTTGCTTCATAAGGCAGCTACTGCTCTCTGAGCCAGCAATTTGGTGCTGTGGAGCTGGGGCAAGTCAGCCCAATGGTGTTGTAAAGCAGGAAGGTCAGGTGAATAAACCAGAATAAAATTAACCCCACTTCACCAAGTCACGGGGGAGAAGCACTATGGCTTTGATTCATGACTCTGACCTGATTAAGTTGCAGCAGCTGAAGAGGTTACTGTCCCACCCCCCAGCCCAATTAGGCAGTTAAATAAACCAACACTTTGCAGAACTTAATTTCTTAACTTATTGCAGCTAAATCCTGCAGGGATTGTGAATCAAACCCCTCAGGTACCATGGCTCATCGTCTCACCCATAAACTTACACGTCCTTTGGTTTACCCTAATACTACAGTGGCTCTGGAGCAGAAATGCCACTGTTCCATCCTCCCCACTCCTGGAACAGAGGCTGCCAGCTGAGGGAGAGGGAGGACGGACACCAGCCAGATCTTCTTCAGCTGCCCAGCAGGAATCAGCAGAGCTCATGACTCAAACTTCTTACTCTGACCCAGAAGCACCTTGTCTAGTTTAGGTTAATCTACTTTTAAAATGCAGCTTAGGTGTCAAATTTTAAGTTCACCTTCTAACTCATTCTGTATTCATCCCATTATGTAGAAATACCTGTGAAAGTAGCACAAATTATTTGAAATTTACATCAGAGCAAAACCAATACTTAAATTTTATAAATACTACTGTTTCTATTAGCAATTAAAAAAAATATCCCTTATAAAGGCGTTGCACAAGAATATCAAATTAAAGGAACTGAAATATCACTGAGATTCAATTCTGAATCATCCTGCAGAGAAGATCAAGGTTAAAACTAGTCCCTTCATTACCTCAAAAAGCCAAGGAGGAAGCAAAAGCAAAGCTGCAAAACATTCTTTCCAGCCTTCTTATTGCATTCAATACCTCTGGTAGAATCTTGTAACTCTGACAGCCATTTTATTCCTTCACATATTTATGGAATACCGAGGAGAACAGATTAGGCAGATTTATTTCTTTTCAAGGTCACTCCTTTAGTGATCTGAAGCTAAAGCGAAAGCTCAGACTTCCAGAGTATTCTTATATTCTGATAATTTGGATATTCAATGGATTTTAATTTAGACAAAACAGGCAGGATATTGGAAGATGAATATCTTTTTGGGAAACCAATCACTTAATACTGGAATTGATAAGTGCAGGCTGTGTTTTGTGCTCTCAGTATTATATCTCCATGAGCTGTTAGGCTATGGTGGGTCTTCATTACAAGTGCTCTGCAAAGGGTTTGAGCTGGGATTTCCTAAAATGCTGTTAAAGGGTTCAGACAGAGGTACTGAAAACAGAATTGGCATAACTGAAATTCAGCATGGGGCTGATTTTGTGGTTTGGATGCCTGAATTTCATTAGGACTATTCATTTTTTTCCATGACAACACATAATTAAAACAAATACTTCCAGACATTGCTGCATTCAAGGTGCTTTTTTTTTTTTTTTCCTGCTACTGAAGTCTCATTTTCCTTTTAGGAAATTTTGTAGAAATACAAATTGATGGGAAGGAGCCTCCAGAGAA
Organism: Corapipo altera; assembly: GCF_003945725.1. Classification (NCBI taxonomy): domain Eukaryota; kingdom Metazoa; phylum Chordata; class Aves; order Passeriformes; family Pipridae; genus Corapipo; species Corapipo altera. Next base: position 1,607,011 of record NW_020884934.1, on the reverse strand, counting down.
TATTTTGTCAGCCAGTAACATGCATGGATGAGATGACTTGCTGAGCAATACCTTGTTAACAACTTTAAGGTTTTAAAGAAAAGTAGGAAGGGGTTTAGTTTGCCTGCTGCTTGCTTTAAGAAGGTAGTGTATAATCAAAACAAGATCTCCCACAGGAGAGATTCTTTAGCAGAAAAGGAAGGAAGGAAGGCATTACCCCAGACATTTGATATAGAGGGTATGACAAGAGGAAGAACAAAGGAACAATTCAATGCCTCTTATTCTTGCTGTAGCAAGTGCTACAAGGAATAGCAGGCAGGTTAGAGGACAGTGCTGCTGAAGCATTTACTTAAGCAAAAGGACAGAGGTAGCTGGTGCAGATGACAGTTAGTTGGAAGGCATACATATCCTCATTCCATGCCACCCACTGTTAGGCAAGGCCTGGAAATATTCCAGTTTCTCAGCTGGTAAGGGCAGGTCTCTATTGTGTCTCACAGTAAACTTAATTTTTGCTGCTATGAACACTTTGAAGCACTTCCATTTCATCCTCGTAACTTCCAGAAAACAGCCCAATACAAATGGTAACATATATGCAATGATCTCCCGCTCCAGAGGCAAGAACAGACAGTTTGGGGTCATGTACAGATAACTGCTTTTCCATATTTTCTAATTTTCATGCTTTATCACTGGGATCTTGTTGCCTGTGCCAGTTTTTTGGTGCCAGTCAACAGATATTATCAAGACCCTGTGATGATTCACCTGACCATTTCACTAATCCAGCTCTGATATTGCCAGAGTCCTGTAAGAGATGACATGTTCAGGGAGTAAAGGAATACAGTCATATTAAAACTGTTGCACACGAGACTTGAGAAGTTCCACATTTTAGAAGTGCATGGAAAGAACTGCCAGCAGAGCCATTACTTTCTTATGGAAAGGAAGTAAGCTTATGAATTTCTTGTTAGGCTGTGAAGCAGCACAAGTAAGGGAAAGATTCTGAGTCCTAAACTGATGTATGAAATGCTTGTTTATCAAAGCTATTAACTGAAATAAAGTAAAATTGAAACAGCGCAAGCTATCTGATCTCTTGCTTTCATCATTGGCTAGTAGCCAGTTAATTACAGCAAGTTAATAATGTATTAAATTTTGTTTGCTCAAGTTATTGACAATTTTCATTTGGTGCAAATATTCAAGTTTTGTAGAAGCTGAAGCAGCTATGGTTTATCTTTGCTTTATACCATTTGCAAAGCCAGCAACTGTATAATGTAATGTGACTGTACTACATGGAAAAACAGCACAAAAGAAACTCTGACAGAATGTCAGGGATAAAGTTTAATCTGTGACAAAACTATATTTTAACTTATATTTTAACTCATACTTTTGTAATGTCCCAAATAAAATTATTTCTAAAATGATTTTAAAAGACAGGCAAGTATAATAATAGGTATTTTGCCATTGCAGACAAAAATCTCTGGAATGGGCTAGAGGCTGAACATTATTTCATATACCTGTGCCTGGCTGTGACTGAGAACACTGAATTGGAAACATTTTCCCATAACTGTCCTCGAAAAAAGGTTTTATACACCCCCCCAAAGTGAAGAAACTTGACAAATACGAGTTACTGAAAACCCCAGTGGACTCTTTAGCAGAAAGTAAATCAGATTTCAAGAGAATGAGCTACACAATAGATGAAAAGGGTTTTATCTGTTTTACTGACCAGGACCAAAGACCTTTTCTATCCACTTTATTCTGGTTCAGAAACCTGTGCAAACACTAAACAAAACCACAATTATATGACATAACTTAGTTCCACAAACGAGCATTGTAATTTGATTCTGGAATGTTACACAGTTCATTTGTTACTATAATATCCAAAGAAATAATGTCAATGGAATATTTTTGAACTTCCAGTCACAGTAACCAGCTCTTCACTAGCTCTTTCTGCACAACCTTTTGGTGGGGCATGAATTTTATCATCGCATTTGCTTCTTCCTCCTCCAAACTCCTGATCTAGGATTCCCTGTTAGCCCCAGTGCATTCCTAGTTTTCTCCTCCTGCCTTGCTCCTGTGGCATGATGTTGAGCCTGCCTACTTGCCAGGATTCAGGTCCAGTCCCCCAGTTCCCTCTTTTCTCCAGCCACAAACTCCCCTTGGCTGTGAAGCTGACTGCTACATTCAGACAAATCATTCCCAAATGCACCTCACCGACTCCACACAATCTGATATCTCCAGCTGCCAAGCAGCAAATGTGCATTTGATGATGGCTTAAAATGTAACAATATTCTGCCTCTGAAGTAAAATAAGGAATGCTAACAGTCTTCCTGTTTTATTTTAATGCTGTGTCTGTATTCAAAAGTCTCATTAAGCAGTGCTGCACTTTTCCTTCTAGAAGGATGCCTGTGCAATGCTTTTTCCTAAGGGTTTAACAAAAACATACATGAATCACCTTTATTTGTGAGATTATCTCCAGGATGTTCCTTGCACAGTGAAGGCTTAGAAAATAATTTATATTTCATTTTCACAGATCCGTATTCCACCTGACAAAAAGAGGAACATAAAAAGACACTGTTTGTCTACATTATTATGTTGTTTTGTTTGGCTTTTTTTGTCACTTCCATATAGCATTGTAGACCTGTGATCCACCTGGGGCAAAAATTTTGGTGATATATGAAGACATCTCTAAATATAAAGAGAGTGCTGGATATGATGGCAAGTTTGAAGAGTGAAACAGAAGCTCTCTGGTAAGATAAGGTGAAGAGCTGACAACTCTAAGGAGACAGAGCTTACTTCACTCAGTACAAGTACACAGCCACTGTAGCACCAAAATAAAGCTACTTGGAAGAGAGACAGATATGTCCTGGGGGGGGAAAAAAGTTTAATTTACGTTATTCTTCTTAGGATACTAATACTATAAACATTATTACTATTATTAAGTGGCTGAACCCCACGCTCGAGCATATTTGAGAAAATTTAAAGAGACTTAAATTCATTTGCTTTCGGAGTTTCAAGCTCACTGCAATCCACTCATTTGTCACTTCTATGTTAACTAGTCTCCTACCTGTTCAAATACAGTTTCAAAAGCTCATTTTACATTCCTACTACATGATAATTATCTGTTGAAATCTGTCTTTATGACCAGCAGGAGATAAAGTGCAATCACATTCATCCAGAAGCACTAAATTTCTTCCTTCCTTTCTCAGTACACTAGATAAAGCTACAGTGAATTTTTACTTTCATTTTAGGGTAATTTTAATCTTTCGTGTTTCAGCTTCTTTATCACCTTAATGGCCCAGATGTGTTTTTGGAAGAAAACATTGACCTCTATCCACAGACTACTCCTCTGAGAAGTTCCCTAAAGCTACAGTTTCTGTACCAAAGTAATATAGTGTGTTTACTTCCAATTAATTGAACTGATTTTAAAAAGAGAAGAAAATAGATCAGTGAGGACAGTGTGTCAAAATGTGGTTATTTTTGAGTCATAAACTTAAAAAAAATTCCAAAATTCTCTAAAATAACACGATGCTTTATCTTGTCTGCAATAGATATCACAGGGAAGCTTTTTCCAAAACCTATTAGATTTTCTTTTGTAAGAAATATTTTTTTCCAATTAGGTTTTCCTAGAAGTCTGTAGAAGATGTGGAACCCACGCAGAACATGCTGGAGAAGAGGCAGACTAAACATTTGCTACAATATTTAGTTCTGTATGTTCCAGTTACAATATTCTGAAATTAAAAGTATTAATTCAAAAAGAATTCTTTATGTTCCAATTACAATATTTGGAAATTAAAAGAATGAATTCAAAATTTAAGGGTATTGCAGAAACACTATGAGTTCATTACAAATCCAGTTTATCTACCAAAATACCAATAGTATCTTCCACACTGTCTGATACTATTTACAATATTGATGACAAAATCAGTGCATATGAGGAAGGTATTGCTGTATTTTGTTTCCCACTAGTAAGAAATATTGGTGGAGAATACAGGTAGTAGGAATTAAAATAAACTCGCAAGTATTAAAACTTCTGGAAAACCAGAATGCCTGAAGAAGAAAGTGTTGTTTGCACTGACTATGTAGCGAGAAAATAACTTATTTTTACTAATTTTATCCAACTCTGAACCTCATGAATGAAAACTTGCATCATAGAGTTAGATTGCCAGAGACAACATATCTAATCTCCAGTATTTTCACATCTTTAGATAAAGTAATCTGGAAATAATTTATTTCCACAATGGGGAAATGTGTTTGTTTAAATTTTGTGAATTTTAGTGTGCAGGGATTTTTATGTGGCAGTTTTGAATGAAACTGTTTAATGTACATAGTCACCAGAAAAGCATAGCTTGAAGATCATAATAGCTATAATTTGCATTTGCATTACATAAAGGTGTGCTAAAACAGAGGTGAGAAAAACAGAGTTTGAATTTGCCAGTTCCTTCTCAATTCAAGCTCACATTAAAAGAAATACTATTAAAACAAAAAAAATATATAAACTTTTTCTGTGTTCTCGGGTGTAAAAGGCAAAACACAGAGTGGCCTTTCAAGTATGACTGAATTTCTTTGATAGTTCAGAATTTCATATAACTCCTGAGCACCCAAAGGAGCGTGCAGCCAACCAAAACCCATTGTACCCTGATTCACAGCAGATTATAAATCCCCAGCCTATTGTAAAACAAAAACAGAGAATGAGACAGAATTAGAAAGACAGAAAAAACATGGAAGAATGAGAAAAATGAGAAAAAGGTGGAAGCAAGGAAAGGAAGAAGGAAATGGAGGAATGGAAGAGAGAATGAAAGAAAGAGAATAAAAGAAGGAAGGAAAAGAAAAAGAAAAAAAGGGGGAAAAAAAGGGAAGAAGAGAAGAGGATGAAGAGGAAAAGACTAAAAAGTGAAGTGAAAAACAGCTTATGTATCCCCAAGAATCTCATGACTACATTAGAACTGGTGGAAGCTTGCCAAGGCTGGCACAAAATTAGTAATGTTATCTTTCTCCTCAATAGTGGTAGCCACCACAAGTAAAAGGTGATGAGAATTGGAAGCCTTCCCAGAATTTAATTTTCTCAGGAAAGCACTCAGTAGATAATTCTATTAAATTCTAAAATGTTGGATATGAAAAATATAATCCCAAGTTTAAATGACACACCTGTATAGACTGTACAAGGTGATTTATTTTTTTAAATAGGGCAAAACAGTAAAAGAAAAATGGCTTAAGCATCTGAGAACAGTCATCAAGGGGCTCAGGAAACAGAGAGGGAAATGGAGCAAATTTAGGTTCAGCACTCTCTTCTGAAACTTGTAGTGCTTTTCCTATTTAGAGGTGGCTTGTTTAAACATGGTAAGGGTAATATACAGTGAAAGGATGAAGATTCTTATTAGAAACATGTCATATGGCTTACTAATGAATGAAATATAATAGAAAATGCCTTAATATGTGATACTAAAAAGAAAATCAATTGTATTTGCAAGTTGTAACAAATATCATAGTTTTATTACATGATGCAATACTCTAGAAAGACTGCTGAATTTATTTTACCACTCGGTTCTAATTTTAACAGGTGGAAACCATAGATAGAGGAATTTAGCATTAACTAATTCCTCTATTTATATATCTTTATATATTTATGCCTGTAAGGTGCTCAGGATCTCCTTAGTAAATAACACTGAATGGGAGTATAAAGTATAAATAGCAAGTAAATAAGTCACATTTCCACTGGTAGCAATCAGGTCTCCTGGGACGTTGGGCAGTAGACCTTAACCAGGAGGAGACACTGGCTGCTTGAAAAGCTGTTTTTATACAGAATCCACTGGAGGTTACATTTGGTGATAAAACAGAAGATGAAGTTCCTCAGTAGTTTCCAAGTCCAAGACTGTTTCCCAAAGAACAGCCCAATATCTGTGCTTGTCTTGTGTCCAGAGAAGTTATTTTTTCTACCTTAAGACATAGAGACATCTCTACCAACCAGTGCAAGATACTCAAACAATACTTAAAAAATTAGACTTCTATAATACATTTTAAAACAAACAAAAACACAGTAAAAACCTCAAAGCTAAAAACTTCTTCCTTAACAACATTCTAGGAAGAAAACATATATTAAAACATAATGTGCAGACTTACAGTAGAAACTAGTGGTTTCCATTTTTCAAAGGAGACTTACTCTCTTTAAAACAAAAATCTGTCTCCTCTTTTCCCCCACAAAAAATGACTCATTTTCAGCTGAATGTCCTTTCATTCACTCCCAAGATTTTTTTTTTTTGGTTAATAAATCTTACAACCCTAATGTATAAAAAATAGTCTTGCAAATAACCAAGTCTTAAAGAAAGTATAAAAGAGATACAAAGCCTGATGAAGTTTTTTTTTTTTTTTGTTATACCACTATAACTACACTAAAATATAGTATTTAGTTCTTAGGCAAGAGGTGTTATCTTTAGAAAAACTCATAAAGAAAGTGCAGAGTAAGAAACTATTATTGGGTTTGAATTTTGCAAGTCCTCCTCTCAAAGCATAGCAAAATATTTAATGAATAATAATGAATTGCCTCTAAAACTGCCCTGTAGATTAATTTTGTGTAATGACTTACAAAAACAAGTACTTCTGCTTGAATTTAGAGTTTAAGGACACTAAATACTTCAATATTTTTGAAGTATAAAGTAATCTTACTGAACAAGGGAGAATAATAGGTAGGGAAAAGAAACAGTGAAGCAAAGCTATATTTTCATATGACACAGCAACAGAAAAAAAAATTCAAAAAAAAGGTTATATGGAGATTTATCATATGTTCAATATCATACACATGTGCATAGATGTACCATAAAGGATATCTATAAAGGAAAATTTGATTTGCTTTTATCATCACAAAAGACTATCAAATTAAAGGCAAATAAACTGCTGCCACTAAATTGACAGGGATGCTTTTTAATTTCCTAAATTCAGAACTCTGTCTGATTTTAAACCATTAGATTAAAAAGCAGGAGGATATTTAAATATTTACAGTTAATAAAATGTACTAAAATATAATTAAACCAGGAAATTCTAAAAAAGTGGCTTCAAGAAGTGAAAAGGTAATACGATGATCACTACATATTTAGGTTAAATAGATGAAGACTGGTACATATCAGTGGTTCAGAGAAGAAAGAAAAGGAAATCTGGAGGAAAGGGGGAATTAACCTTTTCAACATTAATACAGGACAAAATCTGCAGTAATTTTTCTGCATAATATAACTACAATATCAGAGTAGTGCTGTGCACTCCAAGTTGGTCTGAATTTTTAATAGCAACATATTTATAAAGACACAAGCCAGTAAAACAGTATCTCATTTTTAAGACCAATCTGTGACAAAAAGCACTAAAAGAGAAGCTGGTAAAACACTGTCTTTTGTTTTTAAAGAATGCACATGTAATTTTACACAGTGTTATATACAGCACACACTGTAAAAATGTTTCCTTGACCAAGTTTTGATAAAGCCATCTATTCAAGTTTTGTTTAATTATATAAGAAAACTAATGAGGAAATAGAATCTTCAGTAATTAAAAGGTATAAGTTCTGAAAGCACAGAAATGTTTTTTACAGCAACAGGCTTCTAAATAGAAAATATCCCTATAATCTAAAGTAAATGGGTTATTTTTTTCAAAACAAGTATTTGGTTATGAATGGAAAACTTGACTTTGTTTTTCAATCACGGTAAGAAAATTCCTCCCTTAAATCCTGTTCAAAAATTTGATTTAAATCTCATAAATGGAAATTTTCATTTCCAAAGTTCAGTAGGGGAGCAAATGTTTTGAGAACTCTTCCTAACAAAACAGTAACAATATGTTCTAGTGTAAAAAAACCAGCAAATGTACGTTATTAATTATGTACTCTTTGCCCATAGTGAATACCCCCCCAAATGCATTAAGGGGAATACCACACAATTCTAGTACCCCTGGTTACAGAAAAAGATTATATTTGATAGCACAAACTATCAAATTCTTATGTAGTTTTTTATAGGTTGGTTATAGTTTTATGTTCTTGAAAATCTAAGACTGATAGGATTTCCTCTTCAAACACACTTCTTCCAAAAGTATTCCTTCCTTAATTTTATACTTTATTTTTTCAAAATGTGTGTGTGGTGGGTATAAACAAAATCATTAATACAGGTATGAAAACAGACTGTATCAGTTATTTCAAGACTGAACCTTAGAAGAGCTGATCTGGTTACTATTTGTCTACCTCAGCACACACTAAATCTAAATCCTAATAAGAGGAAGAAGTAAAAAATACCCTTCCTTCCTTCATGACCCAAGAATGGAAACATGGCAAATAAATGAAAACTGGTAATTTCTATAAAGCTATCTTCCTAGAAAATAGAGAAATCAAAATATTGTAATTTGTAAAGATGAAATTTGCACCAGAGTACAACCTTTAACATAAAGAATTCAAAAGGTCCCGCTGGCATTAATTCAATACTTCTTAATAACCTTGTCATTCACTATGCAAGAACAGAAAAGTTTGAAAAAGTCAGTGTATATCACTTGTGCCATTTACACCTAACAGAGGAAAACAAAATAGTGACATTTGCTAAAAAATTAAATGATTAAACTTCCTAGAGTTCTTCTAAAAAAATCATTATTAAGGAGGATCTGGGACCCTGGAAACTTGAAAGTCTGTCACATCAAGTACTTTCAGGTATATTTTCTGAGGACTGAAAAGAAACAGTATAGTAATGAGAAAGCCAGTCCTGTTTTGCTGTATCCACTATCATACTTATTTCCCAAAATACTCATCAGAGCATTGAGCTGTTGGATAACAAAGAGCTCAGAAAAAAATACGTTTCATTATTCCTTGTATATCTAAATCCACTCCTTAAAAGCTACAAGGGCTAGAGCAAGGCTTATTGCACATATGAAATAAACACCTGGAAATTCTCAATATGTGCTTGAAGAACTATTTTTCCTACCTTAATAAAAACCAGCAACTTTGAGAATCAAATAATATCCCTTGTGCATGTGGCATTTGGGGTTTATCACTGTGGGGGTGGGGGAGAGGAGGAAATCACTTAAGAGTGAAATGATAAATCCCTCTTATGCAATACAAGATGGTTTCAATGCCGACTTCTGCAAGGCAGAGAAAAGTTTTCCATTTAATTCTTTCTAATTGCCTGCCTTAGTTAATACTGTTTCCTGACCCTTTACCATCAGAAATTGGAAAAAACAAGTCATCTTGCTGCCAGGGAGTAAAAAAACACCGTGCACAGCAGAATACCAATTCAGGCTGCAGAGCTGGTACCATTCCCCCTTGTTGTCTTTTTTCTTCTTCTAGTGAAGTACATCCCTAATGAAGACTGCAGAATAGCACAGTAATTTGCTTTTCATATGAACCTCTTCAGCTCACTACCATGCACAGCAAGGCCGACTGCAGCACTACTGGAATGCTGGCATTGAAATTACCCCCTTTTCCTTCACGTCTGCTCATTTTGACAAAATAATGATCTGCAGACAACCAATAAAGGGCATTTTTCTTCTCCCAAATAATTGATGATTGGATCTACTCTTGTTACAGTTTACTGGGGGTTGATACAGGATTACAATTGGAAGAAAATGTGTTCACCGAAAGCTTCCACACAGCTGGACTCTCTGTGTAGTATTGTAACAATCTAAAGCCTAGGGTTAGACTACAAAGACTGACTCATTTGCTTTGTCAGAGACACAATTTTAAATTCACTGTATTCACTGACTTAAATTCACTTTTCCATAATGGCAAAAAATAATGGCTCTTAATTACCCAGGCAAAACTTACACATATTGCCTCAGTTTTGGAGTTGTTGATAAAGCCTTCCCCCTGTTTAACACTTAGCATTATGTTTACTTTTCAAATTACCTAATAAATACATTCTCCAAATTCCTTAAGTAGCAGCATAATTTCTAACTGCCTTTGAAAAGCAGAATCTGAATTAGTGTTATCATTCCTTTCTATTTCTGAAATAATTGAGAGCATTCCTGGGAGCACTCTCAATAGCTTTTTTTTTTTTTTTTTTCCTACTTATGTTGAAAAGTTGTTAAGGTTGATTTCTTCTCGAGCTGAATTGTTTCAGGCTCTTTCATCAAGCAGTGGTGGCTTCTGGAGAACTTCAAACCCTGAGCTGGGAACTGACTCTGCATCAAATGCATCAGCTTCTCCAAGACTTGCCTCCCTTGTAGCAGTTGACAGAGCAGTAGAACAATATTTCCTTCCCATCCTCATGGCCTTTCTACAGGCTGAGGAAGTAGATGGACTTTACTGCTCTCGCCATCTGAGATGGTTTTTGTTTGAAAGTTGAACTGCTTCAGTGACAGGATGGATTTTCTCATGCCAGCCACGGGAATTGAGGGGCGTGCACGGGTGTGAGGGTGAAGACTGTAAGGCTGGTGGTGTGAAGGGCAGATATAAACTCTAAAAATCAGACTATGGAACTGCTATCAGGCTAACAACCCCCTTGGTCTAGAGGAAAAAAATGTAATCAATAGGAGCTTTATGAGAAAAATCCTCCACCCTTTGCCAGACAGGTGGAACAGATGGGAGAGAAGCCTCTGCCCCTCATGCCCAAATAATATTTCTCCTTGTAATGATTCCCTCAGCTATGAACACAATCTATTTCATAAACAACAATAAAGCTCAGGAAGATTTCCTTTGAGGATAATTCCTATGAAATCACAGCTATGGATTTCTCCAAATAATTTTTCAGAGAACAGTTGTAACTACACCCAACAAGGACCTGAGGTGCTGAAGCCAGAAGAAAGGCATTCAGTTTGTGACTGCACATCCTTGGCATTGGTGTTTTTAAGGGTAAGGTGACAGAGGAAGTATTGATATGTATGGGTTTGATGATAGGGATGTATTATTTTAAAATAACTTAAGAACCAGGAGCAAAGTATGAGTTTATGAAAATAAAATACAAGGCTAAGAAATGGTCTTCTTCATAAATCCAAAAGCCAGTAAGATCAGAAGTGAGCCACAGGCAGAAAGGTTTGCATAGGTTTCTCTATTATTCCTCTAAAAAGAAGGATTACTAGTTTTTATTAATGCTCCAACATTAAAATCAAAGGCATTTTAAAGAAATGTGAAGAACTTTTTTCTCTGCTTTGTGAAATGCATAAAACCATACTATTAAAAAAAAATAAAAAGACACATTTTCCTAAGCATTTGTGTACAGATATAAAAGCCTTGCATACTCATGTTCATGGGCTACTTGCACTAAATTTACTAAAGATGCCAAGCAGAGACAGAATATTGATTTTTGAAATATAAATCATCAAGGGATGAATAGTCTCTGACACTCCCTTGGGTTTATACTCTTTGTTGGCTGTCTTTCTCAGTGGCTTCCTGAGACTGATGCTCATACAACCTACTGCTCCTACATCTCCAGAGCTGCATGTGAACCTTTGGAATTATATTTGAAGGTGCCAGAGACAATAGTTTATTCTCCCCACTTTTCCATTCTGCATATAGAATCTATTATGCTTGCTACTAAAGTATTTCTCACTTCAATGAGAAGAATTGATAATTTATCAGAGAATTTACTCTGATATAATCTGAAAATATTCCAGCGTATGAAATAAAATAAAACAAAACCAAGCCAATTCAATCCAAAATAAATAAATAAAAAAAAGATATCTGCAAGAGACACTTAAAAATTGAAGCTTCTGGACCTGGTATATTCAGAGTAAAGGCTTTTGTAGGAAGAACTCTAGAGTGAAACATGTTCCTGGAATCTCCCAGTTCAGGCAGGAAAGAAACAGGGAGACAGTAACAGTTACACAAGGAAATCTGAAAGCATTTTCTGCAGAAACAATACACTTGTACTTAAAATAGAAAATAAAAATGTTTAGTAGTGGAATGGTAAGTAGTACAAAGTAGTAATTAAAGAATAAAAAATATACCTTTCTACTTTATTGCTGTTCATTGTTATAATTACTCTCTACAGATAGTTGGTTAATTAACTTCCCTTGTTATTTGACTGCACATGATGAACGAAGAATCAACAAAACAGAGGATAACAGGACACAGAGAGGACCCAAAACTCCTGTTGCTGATGAACATACATGCTGCCCCTCACACGGAGGCAAATATAATAACACATGCATTTCTTCACACCCAATGAAGCAGTTAGTACTACCTGATTTATTTTTAAACAAAGTAGAAAATTTATAATGCATTTACAGAAAAGCATTGCTTCAAACAAGACTTAAGTCTTAGTTCTCACTTCTGAAAATAATAAAAAAAAAAAACCACTAGGAAAGGAAATAGTAAGTTCTTATTTAACATGAAAACTTAAAATTATTGCAAGAAGAAATATCAGCCTTCCAGTGAATGCTATTCTATCAATATTTCAATATAATATAAAAGGAAAAGTTGAAGAATATTTATATTTTACATGAGAAACAAATGACAGTTGTTAGAAGAAGTAGAACGATACCTCACAGAAAAATGCTTTTGGGGAAAAAAAGCACAAAGTTTCATATAAATTATGTTTTGTGGAACTGAAAAGCAGATTTAGAGTGATAAAGAATATATTACCTGTAAAGGGGGGTAGCATATTACAAAGCTTTCAGAAAAGAACAGCTGGATTGCAGTAGAATCTCTCTTCTAGGAGACAAATAGTACTCGGTATTTAAAATATGACTGCCTTCAAAATATTTGTCCAAACCCAATTACAGGTCATCAAGCAACTATAATTCATGTACCTCCCTTTTCAGTAGCCTGATTTTTATGTGTTGAGAAAGTGCTCTGACAGTCACCTATCTACTTTTTGTTTACTGCTCTTGCTGCACTACAGTTAATTCAGGTGATGTATAACTCCTCATGTAAATAGACTCTTTTCACATGTCTTAACTGCCAAGTACCTTTATGATGCTTTCTGGGACATCAAAAGTATTAGTGATAGGAAAATATTACTCAGCCCACTTATCACTTGAAAAAACCAATAGTTTGGTTTTCACACTGTCATTTAATAGATGAACAACATCATTTAGGAGCATGAAAATTGCCCACAAAACTCAAAATTTGTAAGGTGGAGTATGACTTTTTGAAAAGCTGTACTTCACAGAGATATTGAGGAACTGCTGTCTGACAGCAGAAGAACAAATCTTTGGACTGATCCCTCTTTTGTGAATGAATAAGTCATCCCCATTACAGGGAGCAATATTATCAGCTCATTCAATTTTGATGGAGTGTTTGGTGTGCCTTTCTGTCCTGATACTACTGTTTTCCATTGTGTACTTGCCTTTATCCAAATAGCTTAGTCTATAGCCTTGTTTTCTGAGAATTGCAAATACATCAAAACCTATTTTAAATTAACACTAGGACTACATAAAAGTGAACCTTAGACTGACATGTTAAAAGCAGTATGCATTAAAAATGCACAAAACATTATTTAATATTCTGGAAATTAAATTGCAGAGAATTAAAAGAAGGCTCTCTCCTCATTCAACGACTCACAACATTAAAAAGTTTATAATGAAAACTAATAATAATAATAATAACAACAATAAGGAACCAGGAGCCAATTGCTGAGTGATTCTGGGAGTGGTTCTATGGTTCAAAGACAAGTGTCCTTATGAGAGACCTGGGGGTAATTTGTCCAGATACTTTAAGCAACTGAACTAAGTTTAAATAAATGCTACCAAAAGAAAGTTCTGCAATCAGTTTGTTTGTTTGTTTTGTTTTCTGGAGGACTATGTAAGCATTTACCATCTACTCCCCTTAAAAAGCAGATTATTTTGTACTTAAACATACTGTCTATAATTTTCCTTCCTGAACAGTAGAGGTTAGTTTATGTTTTGATTTTGACCCACAACATTATTCTTAATTGCCAATATATTTTGCAGTGTGGAAAATCTTTTTATAAGACTCTTAGACAATCAGGAATAATTTGATGTCAAGCAGGGTTTCTTGCTTGATCTGATTCTTTAGATGCTATTTCCTCTTTCCCAAACTGGGGGTTGGATGAGGATTTTTCTGTTTTCAAACAATGGTGTAACAACAGACAACACTGTCTAGAAAACATTCATTCTAGTTAAAATTCATTGAGTAATATATGCAGAGATTCTTTATAAAAATAAAATAATAATAATAATAAAACAAAAAGGATCAGAGGTGAAATGAAGCCTCATTTGCCATACATAAAAAGAGAACCAAAGGACACTGGAAATCTAATAAATTCTTCGAAGTGCCAGATCGTATCCAAATCAAGAGAAGAGTAAAATTGTTCACCTCTTCAGCAAGGATTTATTTCTCACTTGACTTGGTTGAAATACAGACGGGGAAGAGAACAAGATCCTGAACTGATACACATCCTTACAGCTCCACCAAAGTCAAAAGAATAAAGATTTCCCAGCATCTGAAGATTAGCCCTTAAGAGATCAAAACTTTACAGGTTTTTTTCATCCCTGAAAAAAACCCCACAACTTAGTACCTTTAAAATCTGCTCTAATGGAGTTCAACTCCTAAGACAGATGGTCTGAACGTCGAGTCACACTAAGCACTGGTTCGAAAGAGTAACTTCTTCCTTGCAGCAAACTGATCTCTTGTCCAGGACTGAAACAGTCACTCTGAGACAAACCAATTAATCACAGAACCTCTTTTGCTTTGGGGGTGTCACCTCTCCAGTCAGTGCTCTGCTCCCAAGAACTTTACAGGTGGCTGAGAAGACATGCAAATTTCCCAGTAAGATTGCACTGTAAACATTTTTTTAATCTTTTGTGCAGGGCCACGCAAATAAAATCACTGAATAAAATGTTGCTTGTACTGGGATGAAATAACTTACAGCACAAAAACTAATCCTTTATTCACAGGGAAATTTGCAAGGAGTCTGAGGCTTAGCAGCTGTATCATAAATTCCCAGTGAAGATAGGAGTTGTGCTGCTCTGGCACATAAACCTATTCATATTCACTACATTATTTCCAATGGGATATATCCATGAGCCACAAGATAACTCCATCCATTTTTAGTGTGGTTGTTGTATAAAATTATCATAGAATAAGTTCTGAAAATATGTACCAAATTTTTATTGTTGTTGTTACTTGTTTTTTTTTAGTATTTAAGGTATCTTTCTTTTTCTTAATTATTTTCTTTTACTGTAGATTTCTTTTTCCTGGTGTCATTAAAAAATTCTCAGGGAAGCAAACTTTCACCTGAATGATCTGAATTGAGTCCAGCCTCACCAATTCAGTGGTGATTGTAGACAGAGGCAGGGGCTGCTGAAGAAAGCCAAAGATAAACTAATGAGCACATTTTTTCCCCTTTTCCACATGATTATGACTTGCTGAGGGTCTTGTTTTCTCTGGACCCAAATGCAGAGAGATCAGTAAGTTAAGTGACTGGATAGCTCCAGGGGAGTGGTTGGTTTAGTTTCCTACTAAAAGTAAACTCAGGATAGTAGGTTGATGGTGGTGTAATGATGATTTGTTTGTTTGTTTGTTTCTTTGTTGTTTTTTTAAATTTTTTTTTAATTCATTGAGAAATATTGATTGGAAATCAAGTTTTTAATCTTTCTCATTTATGCATAACATTTATGCATCATGTTATTTCCAATAACAAGAACTAGGTAGAAATACAGTTGCCAACTGCTGTTCTTGCACAAGCTAGAAAATAAAGTGTTCAAATTCCCAAAATGAGAATGGATAAAGAAATAAGATTCTACCCTAGATTTTACAGAATTTTCCTTCCTAATATTTAACTAAAACCAAACCAATCAAACAAAAAAACCTTAAGATAACATTAACTATTATCTAGTCCTGGTAATATATTATTATTGCTGTTCTTGACTCATAAAATCTACAATTTAAATAGAGGTTGTATTTATATTTTATAATCCCTCAGTCATCAGAAACTAAGAGAATTCAGAAAGAAGATTTATTTTTTTTTTTTGCCTTCTGGTGTTTATACCGACTACAGAGAAATCAGTCATACCTTAAAAGCCACAAGAAAATTACATTTTGTCCTGAAGTACCCAAATACGACAATGTTTTTCTGGCTGTGGGAGAGAAAGATACGATTTCCTTGTCATCACTTTACCATCTGTCTCTAAACAAATTCTAAAGGTGGAGAATTTATTTTCAAAGGTCAAAAAAACCCCAAAAAACAACAACAACAGCAAGAAAAACCACGACCCGCAAACCCATACAACTAAAATGGTCAAAAGCCAAATTATTTTTGAATGGACCATTCACAAAATGCTATGCATTTCTTCTCTGCCTTTCAAACACATGCTGTCCCCAGTGCCCTGCAAACACTTTACCTCAGCTCACTAAGATAAAGCATTCAATGCAATTCCTCAGAAGAAAAATGTGAAAACATGCCCTGTCTACCATAATGGGACTACCTATGACTTCCTTTTTCATTTTTTTTCTTGCCTATTTTATTACTTTCTTCTAATAAGCATTTCATGTGAATGCCATACCACAGACAGCAAAGTGGATCTGTCTGTAGTTACCTTTTGTACAGATCTCGAAGTGTGTATGTTAAGGATTTCCACAGGCCAAAGCAGACACTCTGTTCTATTTTGTTCAATTGTGGGCAACACAACCCTAAGCACTGCACTGTATCAATCTCTATATGGTGCTGCTGGACTCAGCAATTGGCTATAAATTTGCCCAGGACTGACAAAATACTTGACTCCGCTCTACAAGCAACTCTGCTGTTGTATTGCAGAAAAAATTCCATTGCTGTGCTCCCATATCTTGTCTCCAGATATGAGGTCAGAGGATGACAAAACAGGCTGGTGGGATGGCAGCAGAAAGCTCCTCAATGGCACAGTGTTCAGTTTGTCACTTAAGGGTAGAAAAATCAAAGGAAAGGACTGTGCTTATTCAACCCAGCAGGCAGCTAAACACCACACAGAACCAGGACACAGCAATTTATTGAAACTGCTAATACAAAATACATAGGGGTTTCTGGCTGAAAATATGAAAATAAGGGGAAAATTATAATCTGCTAGCTGGACATAATAGAATCCAGGTAATCAAACTTGTGTTACTAGGAAAAAAAAAAGCAAAAATCAAATATATTTATTAAAAGAACGTCCACAAAACAAACAAACAAACAAAAAAGCACCCTGAAATTTAGATGAATATTTGATGTTTTAAATCAATTTTCACCTTGATATGACAGTATATTTATTAATTATCATTAACAGTTATATAAAAGATAACTAAATGTTTGTTGGAATCAATAACCTGAAATAATGCACTGAAAGTCTCTAACTTAACTAAGAGATAAAACTAAGAGATAAAACTAAATTTTCTTTCTATATTTATTAGAAAAGAAAATGACAAGAAGGACTAAAAAGTATTAAATAATCTAAAAATTTCTACTCTACAAAGTTAACATCAGCAGCAAGATTGTTTTGACAGCTATACTGCATTTTTATTTCAGATAATGTTTTTAACTAACAGCTTAGCTGGTTAAGTGGTATTAGATGAATATTATTGATTCACATAGATTATGACAGAACTTATCAAAAATAAGAGTGACTTAAATCTACTACATTATTCTTTAGAGACCTCATATACCTTTAAAGAATTGTTTAAATATAAAATACAATTTTTTTTAAATCAAGACAAAAATTTAAGTTATGATTTATATCAACACCCCTCTATACTTTTAGTATCTCCATATTAAATAGACAAAAATTCTCTGCAAGTCTCAAGTTCAAGATCATTTCCTATCATCCTCAGCTGATCCAGAACAAGAACAACACAGTTCACATATTGTTGACATGACAGTTTCAAGAGAAATAGCTAAAAATATACAAATAAAGGCATGTCTCCTGATAAAACTGGACAGGAAAATAATTTTAGGATATTTTATTGATTTTTGTTTCAGTTTTTGCATTAAAAAGTGGGAAAGTGGGGAGTTTTGCCTCCTTTGATATTTTTTGAGAGTGTGGGGTTTTTTGGTTTTTTTTTCAGAGACTGGTATATAATAAAGAGGATCAGGGTATATATGGATCTTGAGGGTAAAGGACTGCTTTAATTTCATTCCAAGCACAGCATTAATAATAAATGCTTTCTAAAGGCTGTAGATGTTATCCACACAATGAAACTGTAAAGATGAATCTTAACTCCACAGCAGGAAAAAAATGCATAAACCCCATGCTTGTACAGAGACACAGAGTTAAGAGAGAGCAAACATTCTGAAGAGAGGAAATAAGGTTATGTGCATTTAAAAATGAAATCAGCATCTGAATGCAACATATTTTTCTAACAGCATAAAAGCCAGATGATGTCAAAGCAAGAGGACTTCAAAGCTCCAAAGAAAATGGTGTCCAATGATGTCAGTACCAGTCAGAAGTTACAACACAGTAGAAGTTGTTCTTTTTCCAAGGAACAACTACATAAAAAAAAGAATTCATTTGACAATTAATTCCATCAGCTTTAATTTTCACATTGGCATGAAAATAAAATTGTATTTTCTTCCTAAGCAACATTCCTAAATTATTTTCATTCCAATATCTGTAGCATTCTGGCTTTTTCCCATAGAACAAATATACACGTAAGAAATGAGTTAAAAAAAATTCGTGGCTTTGAATTTCTTAAAGTGCACAACAAATTAAGAATTACTTTACAGGAGCTGAGATTTTTCCAGTGCTTCCTCTTAAAGCTGATAATATGTAAAACCAGTACTGATAAACAGGACAAGCATGCAGACTAAAGAAGGTATGAATAAAATGACCAGATCAATATGAAGTATCAAGCGAGTCTACTAAGAACAAGGATATTCTACTAAACATGCAAGGCCACTTACACCAGCAGTCATTACCTTAAAATATATAGTCTTTATCTGAAGTGATGAAGTGTTGAAACTACTCCTCCTAACACATCTTTCTCTTATGCAATGCATTTTTCAGCATGGATACATTTTACAGGGTGAACTCTTTGACCTAGACAAACATCCATTTGAAACTCATTTACAAACCCCTTTACTGTTGGTGAAACAATTTCTTCAATAAAGATCACACCTCGAGGGGTTTAGATTGATTGTTTCACAAAATAGATAGTGACAAAAAGATTTTTGACCAGCTACTTGAACAGGCAAAGGCACTGGGTGGTGTCACTTCAAAGACAGCGCACATTTTTTGACACTGTCTCCCACAGCATTCTCCTGGAAAAGCTGCAGCCCACGGCTTGGACAGGGGCCCTCTGTGCTGGGTTAGGAACAGGGCCCAGAGAGTGGTGGGGAACGGGGCTGCATCCAGTTGGGATCTGGTCACTGATGGTGTCCCTCAGTGCTGGGCCCAGTTCTGTTTAATGTCTTTATTGATGATCTGGATGAGGCGATCCAGTGCACCATCAGCAAATTTGCAGATGACACCAAGTTGGAGGAGAGTGTTGATCTGCTGGAAGGCAGGAGGGCTCTGCAGAGGGACCTGGACAGGCTGGAGAGTTGGGTTGATTCCAACAGGATGAGGTTCAACAAGGCCAAGTGCCGGGTCCTGCACTTTGGTCACAACAACTCCCTGCAGCTCTACAGGCTGGGGACAGAGTGGCTGGAGAGCAGCCAGGTAGAAAGGGACCTGGGAGTGTGGATTGACAGGAAGCTGAACAGGAGCCAGAGTGTGCCCAGGTGGCCAAGAAGGCCAATGGATCCTGGCCTGGATCAGGAACAGTGCGGCCAGTAGGAGCAGGGAAGTGATTCTGCCCCTGTGCTCAGCGCTGGTGAGGTCACATCTGGAGTGCTGTGTCCAGTTCTGGGCTCTCCTCAGTTCAGAAAGGACATTGAGGTCCTGGAGCAGGTCCAGAGAAGAGCAACGAGGCTGGGGAAGAGACTGGAGCACAAGTCCTATGAGGAGAGGCTGAGGGAGCTGGGGCTGTTCAGCCTGGAGAAGAGGAGGCTCAGGGGAGACCTCCTCACTCTCTACAACTCCCTGACAGGAGGGTGTAGCCAGGTGGGGGTTGATCTCCTCTCCCAGGAACCAGCAGTAGGACAAGAGAGAAGGATCTTAAGCTGTGCCAAGGGAGGTTTAGGTTGGATATCAAGAAGAAATTTTTTACAGAGAGACTAATCAGACGCTGGAATGGGCTGCCAAGGGAAGTGGTGGATTCACTGTCCCTGAAGGTTTTTAAGATGAGACTGGATGTGGCATCAGTGCCGTGTCTGGTAACCATGGCACTGTTGGATCAAGGGTTGGACTTGATGATCTCAGAGGTCTTTTCCAACCCGGTTGATTCTATGATTCCATGATTTTGAGATGAATTGGGCCATATCAATGACCCCTGGTAAGATACCAGGCTTCAAGTGTAAATTCACAATTTGTTCTGACTTTGTTTCACTGCTATAGTCTGGCCCTTCATTTCATATATTTAAAAAAATAGTTATTTTATATCAGAGTTCAGTATTTTTTTTGAGAAAAATATGCTTCTGTGGCCAAATAAGCATGAAATATGGAGGTCAGCCTTGCCCAGCACAACCATAAAGCCAAAATCCAAAACTATGGGGTTTTACATTTCTCCCTTCCAAAACTGGGCAAGAAAAGTAACAGGAGTCAAATTCTGACTTTTTTTACCTGAAAAAGTATATGAACTTTACGAAAATTTCATTTTATAATGAGGAAATTTGTAAAAATTAGTTTGACTGCTACAGGATTAGCTCAGAATTCTGCAATTTTATTTCTATGTCAAACCACTGCTTCCTTTTGACAGAATTGTCGAAGGAACAGATGCAGAATGCTTCTGCTGGAGAGTTCAGCTAGAAATCAAGCAAATCAAACTAATACATACATTTTATATTTTTTTTTATATAATGTAGAATTATCTTTTTTTGTGATCCTCATCCATAGTGGCTAAAGAAGTAATTCTTTCACTTCAGTCATTCCTCATCAGTCCTGGGCCAATATTTAATAATTCATTTATACTTCAGGAGACATGTTGAGACTTCTAATTAGTTGAGATGGATTTTATGCATAATAATTTGATGTGTGTCTATGTCAGACAGATGAGTACACACTTATAAAGTTCACACCCTTAAAACTGTCATATGCTCTAGTGGCTTCCACTTAAATAGAATTAAATTAAATAAACACAAACTAAAAGTATTTTCTTTTTCACAAGATTTCAAATCCATTTATTTGAGACTGCTTAGAAAGACACTGAAGACAAATGGACATACTTAAAAGCATATTTTGACTGTCATAAGGAGGATTTGGTCTAAATATATTAATTTTAAATGACATTTCTAGTAAAAATATAGAATTAAAATGAAGTTATGCCAGTTACATTAAAAATAATTCACTTAAAATACTTTATTATAAAAAAAAGGGGATGATAGAACTTTAGGAACTTATTTCAAATAATAGATGGGAATAGGTTATGATTTGTCTTTGGACTGGTGTAGTCTCCCTTCTATAATTATTTTACTCCCAAGAGGGCATCATCACACTGCATTGAATTTGAATCACTTTCAGAGTGCACTTTTCAAATGTTCATAGCCTGCCTTTTTCCGTAACCAAATTCTTTGGGATTGAATGCTGCAAACACATTTTGTTTGCACACATGCCTGTTTAGAAAGAACCACCTTCTTTTCACTTTTAATTAATTTCATATGCTCGTGTTCTGGTATTTTGTGTTTTAACATAAGGCTTCTTCTCCTGTCAAATATCCATGCACCATTTCAAAAATGCATTTTCATGTGTAGCAGCTGTCTTAACAACTGCCAGATAGATGGATCAGAAGCAGTGTGACTGTCTTGCCTTTTAAAAATATTTTAGCTTTTCTCTGAGTATTTATATCATGATTATAATGCATTTTGCATGAACATAGCTTTTCAAACAATCTTTTCCCTTATCTTTAATTTGTTTTCTGCATTGATAGGCGTAATCAATAATTCATCAATTTGTGAATTCAAAAGTATGCCTCTTGAAATGTATTCTTTTCAAAGTTTTATTTTTCTGACATAATGAAATGAATTCCTATCACACTAACTAGCATATCTGAAAGTTCTCCTGCTCTCAGTTTCAAAACACTACCTGTGTAATGTAAGGGTCTCTTCAAATGAGCTGCTAGGACTAAACTTTCAAGTAAGACCAGAAGAGATTACCAGTTATAAGCAGAATTTTAAAGCTATTTCCTTAAAACTGGCATGTCAGAAGACATTTTGGTCAGCTAAGTGGAAGTTCTGAACAGCAGCATGAGAAATAGAAATATTTTGAAGAAATAATCAAATTCCATAAATGAAGCATTACCTTCCTTTGGCTTCTTGCTGGTTCAGCACAGCATGAAGAACAACCACCTCTAAGAGTCCTCAGAAAAACCATTGTAACAACAAATAAAGCAAAATCCATGAAGACTGCAACTGTTGCACAGAACTATGTTTTTACCCTTGAAGAAAACAAAAAGCTCAACCCTTCTCTCAGCACTAGATTATTGCAACTTGTTCTACGTGTTGAATCCTTGCTCTTAACTGATGCCTTTAAATCTCAGTCAAGTCAGAGGTGGTTCCTGTCACAAAAGAATTCCAAATATTATAGCTCAGATTTTGACTATACCAAAGTCTGCACATTCTTCACAAAATGTAAGACTTAAAAAAAGCCTTTCCTGCCTGTTTTTAATCCTAATGATTGTTACATTGCATTGTTACCATAGAAAACACTGGATGAATACACAGGTAATTAATGTAGAACAAAATTATTGCATTATGCTATGAAGAACAAATGAGATATATAAAATCGATACCCATTTCTAAAATTGAACCCATGTATCTACAGGTCATTTGCAAGACGCTGTGATTGTATAAACGTGACAACCTCTTTTTGCTCTTTGAAAATTCGCACAACATCTGTTGTGTACATTTGTTACAACCGAGTAACTTGCTGAAATATTCTTTTTCCTACACTGAATTGCGATGGGAGGGACTTTGTTGTGTTGGAACTGTCACCATGGAAAAAAAAAATAAAAAATGTTTACAGGTAATGTTCTTGAGATTAATTACTGACAAACAGTCTGAAGCAGTACTAGAGCTGGATTCAGCTGCCTAAACTACAGGCATCACCCTTCCAACCCTTCCAGAGAAGCAGCTACAGGCCAGGTGCTACTGCAATGAAACCATTAGTTCAAGCAGCAAATACCCACCTAAGAAATATAACTAAGCTTTAGTAACAGTTGTTAAAAACAAGTATAGCTTGATGTTATTATTGTCTCCTTCTCCAAATGGCATTGGTAAGTGTCTAGAAACTTCCCACCCATTGGAAGAAAAAGAAAAAAAAGCTATATTGCTCTTATTTTTGTTGAGTTCTTTCGACTGTTTTATATAGTTTTATGAAGATAAATCTCTAGACTTTAATTCTACTTCTATACTTTTACCAGAAATGTTAAAAGTATCTCCATTGATATTGAAAATAAGATTCTTGTAAGCTATATTATATAGAAAGGTAATGGACATGGAAATTTATGTAGTAGCAGTATGAATACTGAAATATAACTATTTTATGAATGTAGTCTGTGAAATCACTATGGGACTATGATGAGGCACTAACATTTTTGGTTTAAATACATTATACTAAAACTCTTGGGATGCTCACCATATGCCTATAATTCTTAAAATGAATGCGATTTGCTCAGGAAGACACTGCCACCTCTTTCCAGAAAACAGCTGACAAGCACAGATTTGAAAGACAACATCATTTTCCTAAGCTATACATTAAACTGATAACTGTTATGTGAGATTGAAAGCATAAGGATTGAGAAAGCTTCAAGTACACAAATCCCTGTGAAGAAAGAAGAGTTGCCTTTCAAGAGCATTTTTGTGAGTTTTGAGAAAGGAGTTGACCTATGAGAACATTAAAGAGAAGCTTTTAAAAAGTTAAGACATGAGATGAAAAGTGTATTAATTCTAGTTATATGAGGTATCCAACTACTCCTGTAGCCCTGTATTTCAATTTTTCTAGAGTCTTTATGCAGAAGATGTAGTTATTTAGGTGTTGATTGCACAAACAGGCAGCTAATTTACTTTTCCCTGTTTTTCAGATGCTGTTTTGTCAAGACACGTTTTCTCAAAAATAATTTTTCTTCCTAATACGATGTATTGTCTTTCAAACAGGTTTTTTTTCCACTTAATGCATTCCTTCTGAGAGGAGCAAACCCAAAATTAGACCTTCTCAACACTTTTTGCATAGTACATAAGGACTTATAGTCCAGGCACAGCTGGACAGGAGCAGGTAAACCATAGTTTTATTGTGAGAAATGGGTGGCTGATACAGATCTGAAATTGGGAGGACTGCAACAAGAACTGCAGCAGTTGGAGACAAAGGTGAAGGATCAAAACAACTTGCTTCAGAAGTTACCACCAGTCACCTGGAGCTCTGCAACTGGCAGGGTACAAGATCTCATCCTGTTCCAAATATAAACTTATTCCATTCAACAGTTAGAGCAAGCAGAAACAAAAGCATAATCACTACAATGGACATTCAGTACTTTGCAAAACGGTGGAAATTCTCATTTGCCAAGTGTTGCTGAAGCAGCACTTATCCCAGGAACAATGAGAGATGATACCACTCCTAAGGACAAGTAGATTTTCGTATAAATAACGTTTGTCAGCTTCAAGTTAATCACATTTTTTGCTGAGATCGCCACCGTCTAAAACCAATGCATAATAATATTAAACAAGATAAATTGTTTTTTTCAAAAATAATCAAGCATACTTCCTTTACACTTAGCTTCATGTGATAAAGACCTTTCCACTTCAAAGCTTGGTAATGCTTATCATAGCTTTTTAAATTTTTTTTAAAACGTTTTTAATGCTGAACATGGCAGAGTATATCATCTTTATTACTTAACGAGTAAATAAGCAATTCACTATTGCTCACAATGCAAAACTGGAAACCATGATAAGAAATCACTAAATAATGAAGGGTGTGAGGGAGTCCTTTTCCTACACAATGCATGGCCAAATGCTGCAAGTCATTATCACAGACAGCTCTGGATGACAGACAGACACAGATTCCATAAGAGAATTAACTAAAATTCATGGCAGAAAAATCTTTCCAAGACTGTGGTGCAGATAAGTATGTCCTCTAGTGCAAGAAGATCCTAAACTGCAGTATCCCAGGAAGCTGAGAATACAAACAGATGGAAATCTGTTTTCTCCTGGTACTTCCTAAGCATCTTCTATTCTTGGCTAGACATTTTACCATAATAAGTATATGTAAGATCCTGCACATATGGGAAGTGAGAGGGAATGGTTTGCAGCCTTTTTGGTTTTTTTGGTTGGCAATATAAAATACATGCATGTACTTACCTTTTTTTTTTCTCCTGAAGAAAAGTCTTTTAAATATGAGACTCCCTTTGACAGTCATATTTGGTTTCAGAAAGACTGTTAGTACCTAATTTTCTTTTGGTTTTAATTGTTTTGGTTAGCCTTTAGATGTGCATTCTAGAAAATACACAGCAATAGGTACTAGAGATGCATAAATGTCAAATGATCTGCATCTAATTGAGAAAAAATACACACTGAAATGGAATACAGTATAGACAGCTAATTGATCATCATGAAAAAATAGGACAGTGTTTAGGTTTCAAATGAATGAACTAACGTCAGAGAATTATAGCTGTTTGCTTCACCCAATATATATCATGACCCGTTTATTAGAAGAGAAAAAAATGCAAGTCTGTCTTTGTTTCAATCTCCTCGAGCCCCAACAGCAAAAAATCCAAAGTATAGTTACATAAGACGTCTTCTCCTTCAAATATTAAATCACAACCAAAGAAGTGTTGACAAACAATAAAATATGGGCAAAACCATTAAAAATTGTCACAAACAATTGAAAAAAAAAATTCTGTTTCTAATATTACAATGATAAACTCTCCCCCACCACCTAGCAAATAAACAGCAGTTTCATTCATGAATTTTTAAGATATTTTTTGACAGCTTAATCTCATTAATTCTGCTTAACATTTTTTTCCCACCAGGATTCCCAAGATGTACTGAGATGTCTGAAATGTTTACTGTCTTTAAAATAACCATTTCTGACACATAACATTATGTCCAGCATATACCAAAGTTTTCTAACATGGAAGGACCAATGTCTATTACCTCTGATGAGGCAGTAAAGCTCTAAGATGTATCAACATAAAATAAGATTTATTGAAAGACATTCCTGAGTGGTTTAAGTTTTTTTTTTTTTGGTCATCAAGAAACTAGTGGAACCAATTCCAAGATGTCATGCCATTAAGCAAATGAAAATCTATGTCAATACAATTGTTCTCCATACAGTTTTACAAAATACTATAAGATTACAGCACAATATTGCCTTTCCATATAAACACATAACTGATAATAAACCAACCAAACCAAACAAAAACCCACAAACAAACAAACAAAATCAAACAAAAAACAAACCACCATGTACAGCAGAAAGAAAAGAAAAACAAAAAAACCCCATGTGTCCTCAGAACGGAGTCCTGCATCCTTCACTGCTGTATTAAAATGAAACACATCTAATATGAGATTTTTAAAAGATGCCCAAGTTCTTGGGTTTATTTTCACAGGAGGAATTCCATCTGGAAGTAAGAAAAAAAAAATTACTTCCGAGGACTGTTAGGCAGTGAAGCAGGTTACCTCTCTTCAGCTTGAGAGATTTTCAGGTGCAGACTGAAGAAAACCCTGGGCAACCTGGTCTGACCCCATAGCCAACCCTTCTTGAGCAGGAGGTTGAAGTGGAGACTTCTTGAGGTCTCTCTGTCCAACTGATATTATTCTAAAATTCTACATTAATTTCATTGCTTGTATAAAACATCGAATAGGGTGTTGGTATCAGCTTTGGAAGAACTACGTGTTACTAAAGATTTGCTTCACTTTCAAAATACAAACTGAAGAGTCAGCTTTGGTTATGTATCTAGTATAGGCATTCCCAAAATAGTCTCATGCCTAAAAGGAGTTATACTACACATAGACCAGAGCATTTCAGTCATCCAAAAGTCTTCATCTCACATCCAATTCTGCAGTCTTTTATCCTCAAGAGGTTCATTTGGTTCCAAAAACCTTTTGCTTCTTAACATGACAAAGCCAAATACATGATAAAACTAAATGAAATATGAGCATAGCCTGAGTTGCTTAACCTTTGCTACTACAAAGCTTTCTCTAAATTGTAACTTTTAGCAAATTAAAAAGTATTTGATTTTGAAACAAATTTCTTATAAACAAAAAATCAGCATCTGCGAGTGGTTGCAGTTACTAATATCTACCTTTTGAATAGATGACAGGAATAAAACCCAGAGAGCAGGTGTATTCTTTAATCGCAATGTTGCTGACTGGCAGTTTTATACACCTGTTTTTAAATGAAAGGTATTTATATCAAAAAGGAGCTCTGTTTGGGCAATGACAGATTCAAAACAAGACAGAGAGAAAAAAAGATTTCCACTAAAGAACTCTTTCTAATTGGCATTCTGCCCATCCTGTGCACAAAGGAGAATGTTCAAAATACTTACTAGAAAAATAAACTTCATTATTGTTCCAAGAGTATTCAGGAGAGAATAAGAAGAAATATGTAAGACACTGTTTCAATACTGAAGAAAGTTGCCTCTCAAAGAGAATGTATCCTACTATAAACAGCAACAAACCAATAATTTTGTTCGTTCATATATACAATGTATTTTTTTCACTAAGAAATCATTTTCCTCTCCCACTTGTGTCTAAAAACTTTTTTAAAAAAACTATTAGTATCTGAAAATTGATGATTCTTTTTCTTCTTCCTCCTCAATTCCACAAAATAAGTGCTAGAGTCAGCTGCCATGAAAACACGAGTAAAAAACCAAACCATGACAAAACTAACAAGAAATTTCCTTAGACTCCAGTCCCATGAATGGTTTGTATAAACCTCTCCCTGCCTCTCTATTTACTAGAATCTTTTTGCTTTTTAGGCAGGAAATATCAATCCTAGCTCTTTGAGACAGAAGAGCTTTGCTATCTACTCCACAGCAAGTCACTGAAGTAGCCAAAAAACCGAGGAAAGTGAGTACAAGCTCCTAATATTTAAATAAAATGTAAGTATCACCTAAGAGCACTTATTCATCTTTCAGGAGTTTTTCTGATACCATTTAGAAGTTTCCCTTTGAACCATTATTTAAAAGCCTTATTGCATTAAAAAGGGTTAAAAAAATGTATACCCAAAAAGCTTATGGATCAACTCCCCCCCTTCTCCTTCCTGAATTTTAATTTGCTTGTATTTGTTTTGTTTTGTTTTTTTTTTAAGATGTTCTCTACAGATAAGTCACAAACAAATACAGCCTGCTGAAATATTAAGTAATGTTAAATTATTTTAGCCTAGGCTTTTCTGCTGTGCACTGTTACTTGCACTGAGCATAAAATAACAATCAATCTAATATTGGTGGTAAGTGACATTAAAATTTCATTTTAACTCAGTGTTTTCCTCGTATGCATCATTTTCAGGCATAACTAATGTAGCATTAGCATTGACCTTAACAAATTCCTCTTACCATTAAGTTTGAAGTTACCTAGACTAATTGTTATCTAAGATTCCCCCAGCTACCATGTAAAGCCTATTAAGCTAGATTAAGAGCTGAGGTAATTTATTCAAAAAAGCTTATATAATTAAAGACCTTAGATTCATATTCCAACAATGGAATGTAAAATATTTAAGAGTTCTAAACAAAAAGCAAATTACTAACTTTCTCCATAAACCTTTCAGTCATAAGACTGAGTAAAGATTAGAAGTGCTCTTCTGTGCTTCATTATTATACGTTTTTTTTATACTGCAGCAGAGAAAAAAAGATTTCTTTGTGGATGTGGATGTGAAATACTACACAGATTATGGAAAGGTTTTATTAAATAATTACTCTTCTTAATCTAGTGCATTGGCAGTGACAGAATCAAGTGTTTCCAGGTTACAGTTGGGAGGAAAAAAAAGAGACCTGAGAGTAATGCCCATTTCCATTTGCCTCTGCTCTGGATGGGAGAGCACCCGGAATCTTTGGTGGCAAAATGTAGTGTGACAAATAGCTTCAAACCTTTTATCTTCAGCTCAGTGAAAAATATTTGGGAGAAACTAATAAGACCACATTAATTTTTCTTGTGGATGGGCATTTTATATTAGTCATTAGGTTTATCAGTTATTATTAGTTATATGAGTTACGCAGCAAATTTATTACATTTGTTTATCTTCAGTCACTTCAACCATTTTCTAAACTTGCATACGCCAATAATTTATTTCCCAGTCAAAGCTCAATAAATAATCACAAGAGTCTTCTAATTCTTAGTCATTAGGAATCCTCAGTCCTCTTTATATAAACAAAGAACAAAAAGTCCTACGTCAATACTGTTCTTTTCATGCAAGCTGAACAAAGTGGCCTCGATGATCCAAGGTTTTCTACCACTTGGAAAGAAATTACTTCTGCTGTAGGTCCTACATCCATGTCAGTACAAGTTTACAAGTAGAGGCACTCAACAAAGGATACCTCCATCTTCCTGGGAACTTCCCCCTTACCTTCTGCCTAGAAGAAGACTCAGTGTGAAAAGCTTAACTGAAGGGAAGCATAGAACTTTCTTAATCTTAGTCTTTTGTACTTGGTTTATCAGACAGCATAAAATAACACCAGAAAGAGATTCAAAGGAATGCAGAAGACAGCTTGACAAAATAAAAAAATTGAAAATATCTCGGAAATAAAAAAGAATCAAAAGAAAGCACAAACTGGAATTTTCTACTGGCAAAGCTGACTGAACCAAACTGTGAATAGCTCATTGTAAAAGCTTCGATTAGTAACATCTGGTTGCCTTGTATATAAAATTTAGACAATTTCATATTAACGACACGGTCATAAAGATAGGTTTTCCCTTTATATTCTGTTCCTCCTGCATCAAAGATAGATTAAAGCAAAGGTTCCCATCTGCAAACACTTTAAGAGCTTCTTTGCAATTTAGTCTGTCAGTTCTGGTGAGCTTGGTTTTACTTCTCCCCTAACAGAATGTTCATCTGGTAGTAACCTTCCAGGTAACATTCAAAGCTTGCTATTCTTTCTGATTGCCTTTGTAATGATAAATTGCATACTATTACTGTAAGTGTACTCTTTGTTTTACATGTATTTTATCAGCCATTGCAGGTTTTATCAAAATATTTAAGATGGTAAGTGTAATTCTCCTCTTTGCTATGACAGCTTTGTATACAGTGACAGGTTTACTGAGCTCTCTTCCTCAAAGAGAAAAAAACCCAGACAATATCCAGGTGATGGCATAACTCAGATGTTGTAACTCAGTGGACAAGCTCCCACTTCACCACTGACTGCAATGAGAGAGCAGGATGTGGCATTCTTGGTGGAAATGAGCTTCTGCAAATATACTCTTATGCAAATATGCCCAAGCCGGCCTTACAAATAATGTAAAACTTGGAAGAATGCAAATCAAAGATGAATCAAAGATGTTTGACAGCAAAAGGAGGAAAGTAGAAAACTTTTTTTCCTCCCTCAAACATAAGAATTCTGTTGTCTAAGTAAAGATCAGATTATGTTTTACAGATGTCAAGCTGAAATGCTTGTGTTGCTTCTACAGCTGGCATGGGATGTAATAGAAGACAACCCATAATAGATTTCTATTCTATGAAAATCATCAGGCAGTTAGTGTTAACTCTTAACACTTTAAAACTGAAGCTGTACTCTTGCATTCACAAAGACAAATGAATATAAAACATCTGTAATAATATACCATGTAAGCAAGCATGATGTGTGTATTTTACCTCATACTTCTCTTTTGCAATATTGTTTTGTTATACTTTGCCTAGTTAAACTGAGCTGCTACAAGAACATGTGATATTCAGCCTTTAAATTTTGTCTTTCAATCAAATTCAAATTTTAGGAAACAATAAGAAGTTTTTTTTTTTTCTCAACTCTTATTAGAAATATTGTAATAATGCAAACTGTCAAGAAACATTACTATTAATCTTCATTCTTATGTAGCTGCCACTTCACATATCACTAAATCCTCCACCCCCTGCATCTCTTCCATTCCTTTTCACCTTGACCATCAAAGCAGCTACAAGCTAGCTAGAGACAAAAATTTTATAGAAGACTATACATTATTTATGTGGTTAAATAATTCATCTGTTTTAAATAATTAGGAAAAAGAACAGAGAACATATTCTGGATTATTATAATCACCAAACCATAAGCACTAGCAAATCATAAACAGTTGCTTCTTAAAAAAAAAAAAAAAGGGTAACTATCATCAGAAAGAGATTCTTTGTACAAAAAGGATGTCATACCTGGGTACTTTATTCTCTGAGCTGATAGAAAAGGTCTGTGTACTTCGTACCAGCTTTGCACTGAGCTTTTGGCAAGGAGCTCAGTTCAGAACATTTCATTTGTTTAGTTTCAGATACGTCACCTTTTCTCTTTTTACATTACTACAGATCCAATAAAACCTCCGACTTTTGTCACTATACAAATGAGGATCACAGATAAGTTAGCAGTCTGTACCTCCTTTGGACAGCAGTCATGAAAGACCACCTCGTGAATTTTTCTCTCAAAATAGGCATTTTTTGAAACAGCTAAAGAATTTCTAAGAATTCTACATTTACCTGTGTACAAATGTATAACTATTTTTATTATTCGAGAGTTTTGGTTTTTCGTGACAAGTTTTACTTTTAAGATGAGATTCTATGAAATGTAGACAGCCAACTTACTTCACTTTGAAACGGAGCTTCAGAGGAAAAATACAAGACAATACAAATTTCAGCTTTTACCACAAGTAGAATTGTACGATGAGCTTTTGGCACAACAGCAGTGTTTATCATCTATTTTCCAGATATGCACAGTTAAATACTGGACAAGCCGAATGTTGAAACATTCTGTGTGGAGTTGGAATTGGAGGAGATGCAAGGTACACAAACCCACAGGTACAAAAGGAGCTCTGAATATGAAGGTCCATAAGGTACATAATTTTACTTTCAAAAGTAGAGTCCACTGCAACCAGTTGCTAAAATTCTTTTATTCTAAATTGTGGATGTGAGATGTAGAGTTCAAGATTCTAAACTCAAAACAACTGGAATAACAGTTATAAAATACTAACCTATATGCTTTTTGTACAAATTCTGAAAACATTAGCTTAATCAAAAAGAAAAGTAAATGAAGTGCTATTTTTTTCTGAGTATATTAATTCATAGTCTGTCCAGTCGTATAGTAACATGGTTTTAATTAATCTCCATCAACAAGATTAGTTTACCTGTGCATTTGTCTATGTGAAATGAATATAAATATTACAATATCACCTATGCATTTAAATCACAAAGCTCATCAACTTCTGTTGGCAAGGTGAAAGATAAAAGCTACAGAAGGTCCTTCCCAGCCTCTGTCACTAATGATAAACAGCATTAAATGCTTCTGCAGACACTAATGCTGCTATCTTGGGAACACAGGCAGCCACCATGAGAACTTTACAGCTTCACTAATCATACTCTTGTTTGTCACAGAACACCAAATAAAATCTCAATGAGAAAAGGCAATAAATATTAACAGCTATGAACAAAGGAAGGTCACATTAATATGTAGATCTTTAAATACAAGATGCTTTCTTCATTAACTAAATAACTTGTTCATTATTATAGAGTGTCAAGGGGGCGTAAGGGAGAAAATGTATTAAAAAAATTCCCTGATTGATAGGTTTAATATATTATCTACTCAACGTTTAATATTTACACAATAGGGATTTTTGCTCGCTCTGCTTTTATTTCAAGGTTGTAAGACGTTTGCATCATCTATTTTATAACCTCTGTACGTTGTTCAGCTTTTGGTTTACCCAGAAACCTTTAAGTTTTTATTTTTTTCCTCTAGTTAGAAAGAGTGTTGAGGGCATATCTGGATACTCTCCTGTTTCTGATCACAGAGCCACAGTGATGGCTTCCAATTTTTTTTTCCCCCCTCAAGAACTGGATGCAATATCCCTACCACAAATTGGCAAATACTCCTTTAAAAACATGGTATTAGGTAGACCTGAGCTGCCACCCGTGCCTCAGCATGTGGATGTATGCTTAGGTCTTGCAATTCATCTAAGGCAACAATACTTTTATTGCACAAATGCTTGGCAAAGGATTAGCAAGAACAAAAGGAAGTGAGCACGTTCAAACTCCACTCTCTCTTGTATAATGCTGTACCTAATGCAAATACATCGTTTATACCCAAGTGATTCAAAGGCTTTACACCTGCATTTTTCCCTTTAATTCCCCTAAGCCCTTGCCTGTACTTTGACAAGCTGTTCCCAGCTTCCATTCACCCAACAGCATTCACAAGGCTCTCCCTGTACCAAACCGTGGGCCACAACTCTTTGTGATGCCATGCACTCTCTTGAGAAAGGGGAAAAATAATATCAGATTAACGTGACCTGACACTCCACCATTATTACTGCAGAAGAGGTGCACAGGCCAGTTCCAGAAGTGGTTGTGAAGTGTGTTAGCAAGGCCATGCATGTAAAGCCTCTTGGGAATGCAGGGAGAAAGTCAGAGTGAAATAATGAACTCTGCAAAAGCAGTGGGAGAGCCTCCCATATCAGCCCTCCTTACCCAGGAACCTTCCTCTCCCTTCTGCTGCGGTACCAACTTGGCCCCAAACACTCCTTTCCCAACAGCCATGGCATCACTCAGTAGTACCACATTTATGTGATCTTTCTTGTGCACAAGCACTGAAGATAAGATTATCAGAAGTTAGTGGCCTGTGAAGGGCACAATAGTCCTGTGGTAGCTCAACCTCAGATATACAACCCCTGACTCAAGTGCACATGAAAAACC
Organism: Corapipo altera; assembly: GCF_003945725.1. Classification (NCBI taxonomy): domain Eukaryota; kingdom Metazoa; phylum Chordata; class Aves; order Passeriformes; family Pipridae; genus Corapipo; species Corapipo altera. The sequence continues at coordinate 1,573,309 of NW_020884934.1, read as the reverse complement.
TGAACATTAACAGTATTCAAGGCCTGTGGTTAAAATGAAAAATTATATTTTAATAATCACTTTAATATCATGCTAGGAAGTCAGAGTTCTTAAGATGCAAACACATTTAGTGATATATTCAAATTGATCTTCAGTTGGATGATTCTTTCATATGTATTACTTCACTCAGAATAAATTAAATCAATACCATTTTTACATATTGTAAATAATTACATTTTTGAATTATTTGTTGCTGATTTATTATTGGAAAGTAGGAAACAAAAGCCAGCCTTTATAGTGGTTATGAATTAGTCACACATCTAAAACTAATCATTGAAAATTAAGCATGACCAGACCTACCAACGTTACAGATTTTTAGTGGTATGCAGAATTTCAGGGCCACACACCTGAAAATGGAAACAATATTTTTTTGTCTGAATCAGAAATTAAAATTGTAAACCTGCAATGGGATGTCTTGAGAGGTGTTAAGAAATATCTGGAATTTATTATTGAGAACAGACTCACCTACCAAACAAGCTGAGAATATACTTCAGTACATGAGTTTCACATTTATTTTACCTGTCCTTGATCTAATTTCTTTTAGCCTTCAAGTTCTCCAGGAGGTTTCAAAAACAAACAAATGAAACATTTGCTTTTGAGGATTTTTTTTTAATTAAAAAAAAATATTTTAATAAGCTATTAGTTAGAGTATAATGGAACTGCATACAGTAATTAATAACATTCATACAGTATAGGTTTATTTAGATCTATTCTCCAGATTTTTACACTTATATAAAAAGAATGAGTGTATTAATGTATCACTTTAATCAACACTGAAAAATGAGTTTGACCTTATTGTAATAAAAATATGGCATAAATATTTTGTTCTGCAGTGACCAAAAGACATGAGGAGTATTCATAAAAGTAAGCAACATTATTTTTTTTTCACGTAAAGGTGTAGAAGGCAGTTCAAGTTACAAAGCAAGGTATCATGAGCAAATAGAAGTGAAGTGCTGGAGTTTGTATCTTTCAATCTAATTTTGCTCCAAACATCTTTTTTCAGCTCCTACCCAGTTGTTTGCCTTTTTAGCTTACATAAACTTTTTGGCATCTAAGACATCTTGTGGTAGAGAGTTTCTCAGTCCAGTGGTGTGTTGGTTTAAAGATACATTTCTTCTGGAGGGTTGAAACTCAACTTCCCTTTTATAGTCCATGTTGAGGAGAGACTCCTCTGGAAAGTAGAGGGAAATATTTAAGGAGGAGCCTATCAGATAGTCCACTATCTTATGGTCATTTCCCCTTTCTTTTTACTGGCTATAGAGCCTAACAGGTTTCTACCTTCTGCAATACGTGTATACTTTCTAAACATGGAATTCCTAGATTGCATGCATACTTTATAAACATATCACATATCACAGAGCTTCCCCCCCCACTAAAGTGATGGATATTAATGGTGAAAGGTTCAGAAGAAGAGAGTAAAGTCAGTCAGCCACTCACAGAGACACCTGATTCTTTCCTGAGTCCATTTAAAGCCAAATTCAAAGAGAACAGCAGGATCCCAAAATGGTATTTCAGACAAGACATTTTCAAACAAGACTGTTGTTTGACTTTCAAGTAAAAGACTTTTAGAACTCATTCATCAAAAGATAAACAAACATAAGAGACCTTATCACACAGGTGCAGCAGATGTAACAGAAAAAGGAGGGAAAAAAAAGTCACACCTTTGACAAAATGGGAGATAAAAGTAGATAACAAGAAGCAAACAGGGAGCCAGATTAAAGTCACTCTCTCAAGAACTTGTTACAACTCAGATCCATCCAGCAGAGACCTACTTCACAGCAATACCTTCTCAGGCTTTAAGAAATCACAAAAAAGCTGTCATACCCAAACATATGTTCAGGTACTAATTGAATGCCCTACCCTATTACCCTGCTAGGACATAAGACTTTCAGAGAAGCAACAGCAAAGCAGTTTACTTTCACTACTTGGATCATGAACAAAGGAAGAGTAGGTATCACCATCACAGGAAAAAGGAGAAGAGGAAACGTGAAAGTTTCCTAAAATAAAACCTTTGCCTGTTTTGAGCAAATTCAGATACTTTTGGTCGCAAATTATAGGCTTAGAAAGCACTTGTCTCTCAAGGAAGCAAGCTATTAAAAGTCATAACAATGAGTAAGACTGAAAGGGAAAACTGGATAAAAGCCATGTGCCTCAGACAGAGTCAGGTCATTAGCAATGGCTTCCTTGCGTGGAAATATCTTGGCCCACTCCCTAGTCAGTAAAGAGAGACTGGTTGCTCCTCTAGGAACTGAGCTAGAGAAATTAAGCACTGTTCCAATGATTTCTATGGAAGAAGGAAGAATAGAAGTCAGCAAAATTCAAAAATCAAGAAAAGTTTGGGAAACAAGCCCAGGAACATTAGCTTTTAAAATGGAGAAAATTTGTTCAAGAATAGAGTGTGACAAATTTCTTGTCAATCTCTTGCATTAAAACCCAGAGTTGTTAGACAGTAATCCAAAGGGATTATCCTAAGACAGAGAAACAGTTGAAAAAGTTGTAGATATCAAATGCAGTAAGTGAGTCCAACAGTTCAATCTACATTGGTTTTAGACCTAAAATTCTGAGAATCAAGAATGTTCACAGTGCAAACTTTTATCCATACGGTCATGAAGTATCAGTGATTTTAGGTGAGTTCCTGGAAGAAATTCTTTTAAAGTACCATAAATAATATTATGGCTCCATATCAAAGACTTGTCTGAGGTTTTGAAGAATGATGGATTCATCTCTATGACTAATACCAACCCACTGGGCATTATGATAGATATGGGCACTTATTTCACTCCCCTTCCAAGGGACCATATCCTTCTCAGTCATCTCAGGATGCAATAAATCATATATATCCATTTCAAAGCTCTGTTTGGGACATAGTCTGTGGAAATGACCAGCATGAAAAATAGCAGCTAATTCCAACAATAAAAAAAACTTTTTATTTGCCTTGCAGAGAAAGGTATCAGTTGCTTTACTTACCAATTGATTGGGAAGACCATCTTAGGAAAAAAAAATATCAGGAAAATCATCCAATCATCATCTTTTCGGGTGAGCTTTGGGTGATTTTTCTTCTTTGATTCCTTCCCAGGGAGATCATGTGTACTCTTCCTCAAAACTCATTTACATTATTCATATTGTTTCAGTATTCCATACTGAAAATTACTCTGGAAAATACATAAGCGGTCATTTATCTGACAGCAGGAGCTACAAATTACCTTTGTAATTATATCACATCCTAATGTTAAAACTGCCTATAACCTAGTTCAGGGACTACGATGATGTCAAGAGGCATCAGAGGGATTCAGCCAGAACAAAATACAGCTGGATGATGGAAGAAGCTGTCACAGCAGGAGGAACAACAAACAAAGTCAGAAGCAATTTTTCTGTGGTCAGCAGTTCCAGCAGCACTATGTCAGAAGCAGGGAAAGTTTACTGTTGGAACAAAGCAAGAATTTTCAACAGCTGCCTACAAGGCACCTTTGGAATCTGTAGCCAACGGAGAGTAGCAAAGCCATGGCAAGAAGTACATTAGAAAATTAAACCTTGCAAAGTTTTACCCAAGTGTTTAATTTCAGATATAGTTCCAGTGAAGTAAACCAGCTTAATCATGTTTTAAGTTAAATAGCTGTGTAAACATGTTCAGGTTAAAGATCAGAACCTGAATCTGTATATTCTGTTAGAATTGGATATATAATGTATCTGTATTTTTAATTAAACCAATTTCAGAGGAACCTGTCACCCCTGCATAAGTAACTTAGAATCCACTAGTCCAGAGAATAAGAACTGTACCTGCATGTATGGCAATGTGATAGGAAACAACACCTGTCATGTTCTATAACAACACTCACTCCCTGTCAAGGTGGCTAAAATGGAGCAATTTCTTTCCCAGAAAGTCTTCTGAAAATTATTTTATAAAGTTGCTCAAAAAATACATTCAGAAGTAATTCTTGATACAACAATTCACTCACACAGAGCAGTACATATACTGAAACAACAGAAGAGAGTAGATTTTGTTTATGTATCTGAGAGCTGCTTATTCTTCAGCTTTTAGTAGTGTCATTCCTATGATATAAAAGTCCAATATTCTCATATGGTAAAACTGCTATTATTTAGAAGGATAATAGATTATAGGCCCCTTTCTATAAACAAGGTGTGACTAATCTATATTATTTCAAGTAGAATCCATGTATTAAGTAGATATTAATAGACAATGGTAGTGCATTTTAATTTCATATATTTAAAATACACATTTTACATGTCTCATAGCTACACTTCATTTTTTAATTACTTCATCTTGAAAACAGCATACAAATACAGGACTATTTCTTTCAAGTGAAAGGATTATTTGGAGGTCCCAGATATGTTTCCCCTTCAGTACTATTGTAAGTGATAAATTACAACAAATTGCAAGCCTAACAAAACAACACTTTTTACTGCATTGTCATATTTATTATAAAGTTCCTGGTTCATTGCATTTTGGCATTTTATTCAACTGGTTCTGACAGTGATTAACATGGTTTGGGCTTCTGCTGTTTCGCCCAAGAGAAATAAAACACCAAAATCTCTGCAGGTGTGTAATGGGCCAGGGACTCACAATCTGTTCTGCAAAGTCAGACTTCAAAGACTTCAGAAACAAAAATCCTGAAGTTGGCATTGCCTCTGTAATAATTTAAAGCCTTTTGCATATTTCAAGGAATTCTAATTTCAGTGTTTTAATCAGCACCGTTATTCAACAGTTTTCTGCAACAATTTAACCAACTGCATGACAAATTCTCCATTAGCTTCGAGTTTCACAAACCAAATAAAACAAGGAGTAAGTAGATCTGAGACTAAATAACAGAGCAACCTAAATTATTAAGTGCTTACTTGAACTCAAAAAGGGTTTTCACTTATTTGAAGCACACCGCACAACTTATCTGATGCAGATGGGTGGTGAGAATTATACAGTAATTACAAAACAGCAATCAGACAGTTGCACCTGCAGTAAAGGAGCCTCAGGACAACAACCTAATTGTTTCTGTGATTACTTGTCTAAAAGTAACATAGAACTTACTGAAGAAGAGTTAAAGTTCAGGTTAGAATTTCAAGTTCTTTACAACTTTAAAAAAAAAAGACCCAAAGAGAAACTCCAAAACAATACTTATTTCTGCAAATATTAATACAAAAAATCTCTTGTGTGTTATAGAAATTTCAAAAACATTTTATCACTAAATATCTCTACTAGGAAGCAGAGGAGATATTTCTTTGTGGTTTGTTTTCTTTGAAAGTGCATTTCCTTATATACAATGTACTTGATTCTATAAGGACTTTGATAATTTCTTGCTCCTTACCCAAGTGGTATTTTTCTTGAATTTTGGTATTTAGCTTGAAATTCCAACTTCAAAAGCATAGTTTTTTAAGTATGACACTAAGTATTTTGGTCTTAAAAGGAAACTGAAGCAGTACTGTGTACATTTGCACTTTCCCTTAGTTAGAAATGATAAACCTAATTTCAATATTCACTTCTAGCTCTAAAATACTCATCAGAACAAAATGAGTAACTGTAATACAACATAAAGCAGTGGGAAATGCTTGCACGGTTTTGCTGAGGACTCAGACAAAACCACTGTTCTAAACCAAAAATTAAATCATTCTCTTATTAACAATTAAATAAGATTATAACGAAGATAACAACATAATCACAAAGGTGAGCAAAGGCCTGGGAAGCTGCCACATGAGGAGAGGCTGAGAGAACTGGGTTTGCTTGGCCTCGAGAAAAGGTGGCTTACGGGACACCTTGGTACCGTGTTCCAGTGTTTAAAGGGTGGCTACGAAGAAGATGGAGACTCCTTTTCTTACAAGGAGTCCCATGGACAAGATGAGGGGCAATGGGTGTGAGTTACTCCTGGGGAGGTTCCAATTAGACTCAAGAGGACAATTGTTCACAAGGAGAGCAATCAGCCATCGCAACAACCTCCCCAGGGAAGTGCTGGATCCCCGAGCGTTGGACGCTTCAGTTCCATGTGGACAAGACGCTGGGCCATCCTGTCTAGACCGTGCCTTTGCCAAGAAAGATTGGACCAGATAGCACTCGAGGTTCTTTCCTAACTGGTGTTCTGTGATTCTGTGATTAGTAGAAGGAACAGGCCAAACAAATTTACCATAAGGAGAGAAGTACCATACAACCTTCCCCCTTGTCCTTACTAGATGAGGGTTGACTAGGTCCATTATTTAATTCCATAGATGTTTGTGATTTAAGACAGTTGGGTCTGAGTGAGTCGTGCAGAGGAGCATCATCCTGTGCACTGTCCTGGTTCCTGACTTGGCTGACTGCAATGGAATGCTGCCACCCCAACACTCCTGCTTCTCTCTTTACTTTCTATCAGCTTTAGGATCAGACCTTTGAAGTAGAGGGGGAGGTGAAACAAGCAGATTGTTATATACTGGCAGAAGCCAGAGCTCCTGAATTTTGAGTCCTATAAAATACTTATTTCAGCATCATTCATGCCAATTGTTATGGCTGGGGTTTTTTTTGTTTTGTTTGGGAGGTTGATTTTTTTTGTTGTTGCTCTTTTGTGCAGAACCACAAAATGAGAGAAAAACATTGAACTGCATTTATTAAATCCTTATGCTTATGGTCAGCTTTTTCCTCCCTATTTGTACTTTATAGTCACAGAATTCTACAAGTCTGAGTATTATAAAAGTGTTTGATTCTTTCTTTTAGTAACAAGACAGGACTAAACTTTGACTCATTGACTCTGTGCCAAGAATGAAATTTAGCTTAAGTAAAACCAAATAGAAATTAATTAAAAATAAACAAAAAAAAAAGCCACAGCTTATTCTTTATAACAATTCCATACTTTTAATTTTTCTTTAAAATTTTAGAACTTTGGTGCTCTGCATGAGTTATAATAATGTCAGTCTGAGAGAATTTAAGAGATAGACAAGTAACAAAAGCAATTGTATTTTCTACTTCTAAACCCACATACTTCACATAAAACTGTTGCAATTCCACTTCACTCAAGCACTTAATTAATACTAAGCAAATAATGCAGTTAAAATACAGTACTAAACATGGTTGAAATAAAAGCACTACATCTATAGAGAGAAACTACAATATATAAAAAGCATAGTAAAATCATTGTATAGTAGGAAAAAAGGTAAAAGTCATACTCTACACAAGAAAGGGCATTTGATAAGGAAAATCCACCTAGTAGGGAACATTTGTCAAGTCTTTTGCAAACAAAAAGATTGCATAGATGCCTCACAATGGGAGTTTCTTAAGAAACTCAATATAGAAACTTCAGTATCCATTCTTCCAAAGAAACTTCATCCATCCATTAGATAACAGCTGGAAAGGTAATATACATGACTTTTCAAAAGTAGATTTTCCATATATCATCATATGCTGTCTTTGTTCTGATCACAGGTAATTCATAACCCTCATAGGAATGTTCTGATGGTCATTATTCACCACTATTTTTGATGCTGAGGAAACAACTTCAGTAAACAATATATAGCCATGCCTGTATTGTAAGGTCTCTGGTGTGCCTGCATTTGAAAGCCCAGAGGCACAGCACACAAAATCAGAATGAGAAAAGTTGTGTGTGCCACCAAGGAGACCAAAATAATGATTTAATCTAACATATAGAGTAGAAGCCTGGGTGGTGTCTGCCTTCAATATGTCCTGTAACTACATATAATCTACTTGGAGAAGTAATTAATAAATGGATAAAGTACTTCAGAAGTGAAATATTCAAAACTGAACAGCAGAAACGAACAACCAGAACTGATCAGAATATTCATGTCACAGATTCAAATACCAGAGAATGCAAGTCATAAAAAAAATTTGCTGCTTTCCTCCACCTTAAATAACAAAAAGTAGTACTGCTATCAATATCAGCCAAGCATGTGTGATGAAATATTAGCTTCCTTCCCTATTACACATAAAAACACGAGACATGTAGGAACTCAGTAAGGTACAAATACAGGCCATTCACAGAAGGTTTGGGTTTGGTGGTTGTTTTGGTTTTTTTCTTTTTTAAGTCATCAGGCATCCAACCAAAGAACATAACGTTAGTCTTCCTTCCACTACCTATAATCCACAATTGCCAGGTGAAAGGCAACCTCTGAAGTTGTTTGTGTATGTGTTTTTTCCAGAGTTATACTCTCCTGGTTCTAGGTCTGTAACACCACCAGTTTCTCTCTGAATTGTAATAAGCATAGCATAGAATAAGGATGTTAATTTTTCACATTAATTCAAATGTTGTAATAAAGTATTACCACGTCTCCTTGATATGAAAGTTCTGTGATATTATTCCTATGATTATTAATTCCTTTGGCATACACACAGAAGTATTTATACTGTATATAAATTAATAAATTATGCAGCTAGCAGTTAGCCGAAGTCACTCATTCCAATTTCTGTTAATTAATAATGTGGCTGTCATATTAAACCAAAGGCTTTGTGAAGAAAAAGAAAAAAAAAGTTAAACTGTTAGCTGTCAAACTTTAAAAATGCTAATCAATACCATTAGCCTGAAGATACTTTTGGCCTTACCTGGCCTCACTTTTCTCAAACAATTACTTTATCTCAAAGACCTTCTCTTCAATGCTTTGTTTTCAGAGAAAATGAGAAGCTGGGGAGAGCAAAGGATACACTTAGATGATTGTTTGGTATATATTAAATGTTATATGTATGATGTTGGGTAATGCAGAATTAATACTGCAGATCCAAATGACTGCAAACTATCCAGAGGCAATAAACACTCCTGGCTGATAATGACTCGCGTCCCTGAAAGTTTCATTTTGACAGATCTCTGCAGGATTTTCCATTGATACAAGTCTGCTGAGAAAAGACAAGATGTGAATGTGCAGCTTCAGTAATCATTTTGATGCTTAACTATTATAAATACTTTTCATGATAAATTTGGGAATGCCAAATAAATGTAGCTTAGCACTATGGTAACTACTGCACCACATTTTGAGATGCAAGCAGTAAAATTCCTTTTCTACAAGTAACACAATCATTTCACATCAGACAGAAAAGGTAATCATCACTATGATTGTTAACCAGACAGTTGGCTTAATTACATCAACACTTGGGGGTTACTGAGTACCCTAGTTTTCTGACAGTTAAAATTTCCTTCCTATTCAAAACTGATTTAAGACTTCTCTCTAAGACACTTTATGAGTTGAAAAACCAGCCCCCACAAGAGAAAGGAACACCACCCCCCCCCCCCCCCCGCTAAAAAAAAAACCCGGCAAAGCCCCACAGAAAATTATTAATCGGGGTATGAAGTGTAGGGCAGGTGGGTGCAGTTTGAAACTAAAATGATTTAAGTACTGCATTTGGTTTTATGAAGATAGCTACTAAAAAGGAACTTTAATTTTTCCATTAATGTAACTGTCCTCTCTGTATACCATGCTAATTCTACAAAATTGCTATTCCTGACTAAAACTTGAGAGATTTTAGTTTAGAAATAACCTTTACATAGAAAATGTGCATAGAAAACAAGAGTTTTTTTACAGACAGCACTGCTCATATAATTAGACATATTATCACATATCCTTCTTTTAGAGTTATCTCCTATTGCAGTTCATAGGCATTGACTTTAGTACACCACATGAAGATACCTTCACAAAACCCAGAAACCACACACTACCAGAGGAAGAAGATGATGACCACTGATGTGGCATTCACAGCAGAAACCACACAACTTGTCACTGGCATTTTGCTCCTCTGCTGCTTCTCAATTTTTAAAACATTTAAACTGAAAGAAAAGTTCTTGAAACTCTGAAGCAGGTACCCAGTGAATTCCTCTGATTGTGCAGGGACAGAGGGAGCTGTCAGCTAAAGCAAGAGAATATTCAATATTAACCTGTTCCATCCTATTTTCCTAACGAGCCCAGTGGCCAGCACCGCCTGTGCAGTGCTCTGCCAGTGCTGCCCAGAGCCCTGGTGAGTGTGGGAGGGAAACCCAGGGGTCAGCTGGATTGGGAATGTGCAGACAAAAACCAGTTGTGGCGGCTCTGGCACACCCATGTTTGGATTCCGGCCGTGACACCGTGTCAGCACAGCAGGTTTCATGAGAGTATGCAGCTAACTCAGAAGAACTATCCTATAAATCTCATCAGGAGGACCTGACCTGAGGCTGCTGCAGCCCCACCGAAACAACCTTTAATCTGACTCAAGAAGCATTCAGGATTTTCTTAAGATCTTTCTTAGCAGGCACTCTAATATACCTCGACCTGTAGGATATGGAGGAGGAAAAGAATAAAGACACACACAAAAAAATAAAACGGGCAGTAGAGAAGACAAATTAAAAAAAGAGCGTTTAAGAGTCCATAATTTCAAATTGCTCTGCATTCTTTTTGACAAGCAAACTTGAGAGACAGGAAGAATGGAGCTTGAACGTAGTATTTCTAAACTATCTAAAATCAGAAGAACACATCCAAACTATTTCTCTGTTGAACAAAACAGCACCAACACTTTAATTTTAGCAAGAGTCACAAATGTTCATGATTCATCTTCTGGAGATTAGAGCCATAATATTAAAACATTATTCTGAAATTCTTCTGCCATAGACAGAAAATGTTCAGATGGAACCTGCTTAGGGTTTATATATCTTCTTCAATGCTAATCTTCCTGGAGTCTAGAGAGGCTGCTCTAGAACCTATAATTTCTATGTATCTTTCTAACACCTTCAATTTTTTTTTCCATCTCAGAAATATCCTTTCTATTTAGGTAAAATCTCAGAAAAAAATGACCAATGTACGCATTGATCACAGAGAAAATGGGAATTCATACAAAATGTGGTGATGGTAGAAAGAAAAAAAAATCAGCCTCTGAATGATTCAACAATGTTCTGACTATTCATGTTGACAGATGTGTTACAGAAACACAGACTTTGTTTATACATATATAATGCCAGAGTACTAAAAATGTTTATTTATGCTCCAGTCCACTTATGCTTTCTCTGTGTGTCAGCTTAAGTCTCACCTTTTTTCCTCAGGCAACTTTTACACACCCCTTATGTTTATAAAGCAATGACATTCCAGACTTGGGAAGCTGAATAAATAAAACTGAGAATGAGGCAAAAATCCTCTCTTTCTTCACTTCACCTGAGATCTTCTTTTTGCCCCCACTCAAATAAACTGGCTTTTTAATGTTTTTTATAGCATCATTTCATTGCCTAATTTTAATGCCGTACACGCATACTCTAACTGCTTAAGATCTCCCTACATCACACAGGGAAAGTCCAAGAGAGTGATTGCTCCAAGAAGAAACAATTGGATAGTTCTTCCCAGAACAAGGTCCAGTTCTTTGTAATGAAGATAATTCTCCCTAAAACCGAAGATTTCCTGTGGCTTGTAATTTGCCAATCTAACGATGTGTGGTCTTTTATAATTCCTGACACCAAAAATTTAGTGCATTACATATTTGATGAGAGTGAAAAAAAGAGCATGTCTGGTATAAAAACCGTAAATATAAATATTTCACAGCCCATCATTCTCATTAAAAAGTAAAAGTATTTCTCATTCATTTTTTATATGCATTTGGACATGTGACATGTATTTTTGAAAGCACTGTCTAAAAAATTAAAATAAAAAACTTCTTCCAAAATAGCTTGAGACATATTGCAAAAAACCCAAAAGCACTCAAAAAATTTACTTATTCATATATTAAATTTCAGATTCAAACACAGTTGAAGGAAATAAATAAAATTATTGCAATGAAAGAGAGAGATTACTTGTTAATTTAATGTCTCTTCACAGCTATAATAAATCCATAATGCTTTCACTTTTAGTGGATAGAAGGTCTGAGAGAAATAAAGGATTTTTTGCCTTAATACTTCAAGTTATAAAATATTTTGTCCTTAAAAGTGAAAAGCACCTGATTATGTTGAGTTTTTTGTTGTTTGTTTGTTTTTCTAACATAGTATCTGACCAACATCCCTGAAATCAACAGAAGAAAAAAACCTTCAAAAATACTGAATTTGACTACTGATTTAATTAGTGCTAAAATGACTTGCAATTTCATATAACACATCTCAACCAGCCTATCTTTAAAATCATATTCTGCCATCACTGTCCTAAAGGCCACCACATTTGCAGGAGCACAACTCAAGTGACAGGAGTGTGAGAATAATTCCAGTATCCCACAACACATCGCAGCATTTTATACTCACCTCAAACCTCCCACTCAATGATCATCATTGAATCAAATTAAAGATTCAAGTATATAGCTCCTATCCTCCAGAAGAGACCCACATCATGATATTAAAATGCCAAAAGAATATATTTAATACATTCATTATAAATCATTTATTTTTCTAATTTGATATTTTACGCATCATGCATAGTGGAAGAAAGGTGCCGTGGCACTTATGAGCCTTTGTTCTTGAAATGATGTGTTTCTGTACCAATATTTTAGCACTGTAAAGTGATTCCTAAATAGCTGTAAAATGGCATCTTGTTGGCACGACTATATATAAAGTCAAACATTTCATGGAAGTTAATATAAAAAACTGAGCCTACATTCTGCTTCAATATTTATTTTAGACAGTAAATGAACTTCTTCCTTCTTTGTCCAGAAACTTCAATTAAAATCTAATAATAAAGCCCAGTCCTCTGTAAGAAGTTTACTCATAACAATATTTTTCAATAATACACAAATAAAATACAAAACACCTATTGCTTTCAAAGAGGAATTTCAGAAACATGACTGAAGACATTCACAAACTGCATTTGATTAGATATTTAAAAGGAAATTTGTTCAGTAATTAACACAACCATTATACCAATTGTTTTGATTACTTTTCTTTAAGTTTGTTGGTTCTGTCTTTGTTTTAGTTGAGAAGGAAAATCAGTTTATGAGCTCAAGTTTTGAATACTTATAGACCTGTCAACTTAATGTCATGTGTTCTTCGTAATAATACAATTGCAGCACAAAAACACCATCCTAGTTTAAGGATATATATTTAAGTTTCATTTTTCAAATGAAACACTGACAATATATCTATAAATATATACGTGCAGATCAACCTTTCCTGAAAGTTCGGTTCTTTTGTTGGATACACTGTTGATGTCACAGTTTAATTGTTCTGAAATCACAGTTCACAACTGTGAAAAAAAATTGAAAGAATTAACTACATCTGTTCTCACTATTTTTCTATGTTGCAACAGTTCTACCTATAGTTTTATCACATATACTTTGGTGATATCTGAAAGAAACTCCATGAAGAACTAAAAAGAATTATGAATAAACTGAAGAGCATCAGCACTCTTCAAGAACTGTCCAGGCAGGAACCCACTCATAACTGTGCTTCCTAAGGTCGTTCAGATGAGAACTACAAACAAATACTATAAGTTGTCCTTAATGAAAAGAAAGTTACTCTTTGTTTTTTTTAAAATTTTCATATCTTTTTTTTAAAAAAACTGGGAGAAAAATGATTGATTTTTTTTTAAATAAAATTTCTTTTTGAAATATTCTTAAATTTATGTTTTAGAAGATAAGTATTCAAATTTCAATATTAAAATTTTAATTTAGGATGATTTTTTTCTATTTTTTTCTATTTATTTTTTTTGTTATTGTTAAGAAAAAAATGATGGTTTTGGCTGAACCAAAATATCAAACTCACTCCCAGCCCTTTCAATTTTTTTTCCCATTGCTGCTATAAGGTACTGAATGGGAAAGACGTTCTTCATTTAAGATCACATTTTATCAAAAAAAAAAATTAAAAATTAAAATCTAGTAGGAAGAAAAGAAATTGATACAGACTGAGATCATGACAGTGAATTAAGAGTAGCTAAAAATGTAAGCTGCAGGATATAGTAACAGTAACCAAATAATTTTTTATTTTACATTCTATAATAGACTCCAGTGTAGTGATTTCACTAAAAAAGATGTATTTCATGTGGAAATGTTCATGAACTGATTAGCAGAAAATAAATTAAAATATTCTCATCAAATTATTCATAGATTTGCATGGATTAGGCTTCTGACTTCCCAAGACTTCCCAAGGCTTAAAGCCAGTCTTCTACAGATGCTGAGTCACTCTGACTTTCCCTGAAGGTAAAAGGAAAACCTTGAGATTTATCAAGTACTTCCTATGAATAAAACATTTTGATTCTACCATAAGTAACTCTGTGTAATACTGAGTAATACTGCTGACAATCCACTAGACTGAAAGACGTAGAAATAAATCCAGCAACCTCCTTACTTTTTTACCCAGAGCTAAAGGGAAATCTGGCACTAAAACAGAAAACCAGGCAATTTATATGGTAAGTCACTGATCATAAACTTACTTAGCAAGTGAATGCCTGTTGGTTAAGATGGTGGGATACCTCCACATGATGAAACAACATTGTTGGAACAATATCCAGCCCCAGATAGCTCCTTCCCAAAGATGTGCCCTTTTAACCGATTAAAAACATTTTTAACATTACAGAAAATGCAGCCAGCTCTGTTTTGAAGCAAAGAGAAACTTCTCACCGTGGAAATCCAGTAGTACCAAATTTAATAGAAGATATGAATTGAGTTTACATCTAACTTTAAGCAGGAATAAATCTCTGTAGGGAAATGCAGTTAATCCTGCTCACTCAGTTTGCCTAAGTAGCTTGTTAGTAAAGGACAGTGACCCTGTGGTGTGTTTTGGTGCATTAACGTGTGAACTTCTAGAGAAGGGACTTTTTGGGCAGATGGTTAAGACTAACCTCATCAGTGACTTTTTCACAAGTCTCCCAATTAGGGATGAACTAATGGTGGGGATGGGGAGGGTGGAGATAAGCTCATAAACCAAAGCTCGAGATCAAAATCTGAATATTGCTTCTAAGGAAAGTAAAAACAGACACATTTTTCAGGCCTTGTTAAATAAAAACAAAGTGTATTTGGAAATGCCATCAGGCATTCCTGGTGTCAGTATACTTTGTTACTCACATGAGTTGAATTTATATCCCGAACATTTTCAGTTATTTCCACTTTTCAGAATACCATCCTTAACTTTTTGGCAAAATAATTTGATAAGAATGTGTCAAATCAATTAACATTTTTGTTGAATGCTGTTTGGAGCATTTTGAGGATACAGCATATTTTGTAACATATTAGTATATAGGAAAACAGTGGCATAAAAGAATGTACTACATTTTACTAGTATACGCTTAGTTATTGAGTCTTATTTCTGGTCCAGAAGCAGAATTACTAAATTTATAGGTGATCTCTTCTCTGCAGAGGAATTAACTTTCACCTGAATCAGACAATTTTACTTACTGCAACAGCAAATTACATTTTTATTTCTGGATTGTTTTCTGCACTGAAGTTTCGACTGCATGGACAAGAAAGATTCAAATTGCTCAGCCTCAACTTCATTCTGTAAACTGGTTTTTAAAGAAACCTTTTAAAGATGCTCGACATTTATCATATAAGCTAAGCCCATTACAATGGATATAAAGGAAAGTTTAGAAGTCTCTTGAATGTGTATGGGGTGGAGGGGAGGGGAAGAAGTTGTGAAAATCTAAATGGAAGAAAAACCAGAACTGTCAGTGCTATAATTCTTGACCTGAGAGTCTTCACAAGTAGAATATGTAACCTATCGGTGAATAATAGGTTTTTCTTCTGCAGTTACTACCTCAATAACTCAGGAAAAAGCTGCCATGAGTCCAGACAATCTTTGTCCAGAAGAAAAGAAGTTAGTCTAAATTTATGCATACAGTTTTTTGCTGCAGCTTTATTTATGGTAGGATAGATTAAGAATAACCTCTTCTTGAATTACGCTTTTGCTTATTTTTCTCCAAGAGTCGAATCAAATAAATCTGTTGTTCTGAGCAAAAGGTTTTTTTTACTCCTGCTTTCAATTGCACTGTGGTTGCATTACTCTAGTCACTCTCTTCCTTCGTTACTCTGTGCATTGCCCTCAACCCTTAGGTCGAAGAAAATTCCTCATTTTCTCCATCCCTCATACATCCAAACCTGGGGAGCCAAGCCTGTGATAGCTGCTCAGGAGTGCAAATCAAGCATTTCATGCCCAAAGCTATTACACAGAAATGACTGTCTGGGGTTGCATCATCAGCATTACTGCTGTAGCATGAAGGAGAAAAACAAAACAAATATTAATGGCAGAGATGGAAGGACAGCAGTGAACACAAAGACTTGGTAAATCACTGTTGCTGGTTTTCCATTGCCTTCTCGTTTAAAGGGAGTTATGCAAATCGACCCCAGTATTGACATGCAGGTGTTTCACCTCACATGTACTATCCTATTACCTCTGAGGTTTCAGGGGTTTGTCATACATGGGTGAGTCAGGTAATTAAACTATTTGTTGCAATTAAATAGCATGAATACTGTAGAATCTATTCCTTCTCCCCTTTTAACTTTCCAACAGAAATTTTAAACCGTTTTACAAGTAAAGAATTTGACCATCTTGCCCAACAGATGGCAAAATTTTCCAGGTTTTCATTTTAAAAAGGTCAAGCACAAGTCTCAGCAAGGTAGAGTAAAATATATCTGACATGCATAGCATAAAACCTTCTATTGAGTTTTAGGTCAATGATTTCTTAAAAATATATATAATAGATTTATAGATCTAATACATACCTTAGACACAGAAGAGTTTCATGGCAGTACAGTTTTCCCTTTTTATTTCAGACTCGATTAATATATATTCCACAAACCCCAGCAAAGAAAATGCACTGATCTTGTGGAAAAAAAGTATTTAAAGAAGTGGTTTCCGTGAGCACTTATGATTCCTCCCTTTTTTTTTTATTAGGTTTGACATTTTTGACACTATACTGTATTACAGGCTATTAGCCTAAAGCAGTGATTGGGTAGATTAGATTTTTACTGAAACACAGACTGAGAAATGTGTGAAAAATTGAAATTACAAGCCTATATTAGCAAGTTCTTTTCTGAGGGCAGCTCCATCTTTGTTGTACAACGAAGTATAATAATTTAGACCCTGCAGCTTACATCAGCGTAAACTGAAAGCCATATCCAACGTGCCCTGACACTGAAGACATCCTCCAGGAAACAGCTCTATTTAAGCAAATGTCAACAAAACATAGATTTTCCTTTGTTTTTTTTTTTCCACCCTAAGACTTTTGATACTATTTGTTTCTTACCTCCCTTTTTCCTTCCCCATCTGCTCCAGCAGCGGATTCCCAAGCAGACCTGAACTACCCATGTGGGACCTTGGCAGCTCAGCCAGAGGGGCAGGTGGGAAGTACATTCCCTGCAACCCACCCACCCCTATCTAACCAGAGCCCCTCGATGGCAGGGGCACATTCCTGCCCTTTGTGCCCTTGAAAAATTTGCCCTTCAAAATATCCCAATGTATCAAGTTCACATGTTGCCTTGGGGCTTAGAAGGGTTCTTCACAGGGCTCATTCTCTGCAAAAAACCATAGCAAGTAAATTTTGCTGCATTTCATATTTATCATGTGCTAAAAAATTCAGATACACTACGTAATATATACTACACAATAAATTAGGATAACACAAAGCCAACATGTTCTGATTGCAAAAAGAGCATGGTCACAGCAGAAATATATAAAAGTATATAATTATTTTTTTTTATGTATCAGTGTCTTTTTTGCATCCTGTGTGATTGTAATAAAGGAAAGTGAATCCACAGTTGATGGATGGATACTGCTTTCAGAAAGTTGATAAGATGGTAATGATACAGGCACTGAACCATGTCTCTACCATCTCATAATAATATTCATTATAAAAGCAGGCTTTAACTTAGCAAGGGGCATAACTTTTGCTCTTTCTGGCAGAGTAAAAAGAAACTCTCATGTTTTTAAAGTTTTAAGTTATAAACAGCCTACTTTAATTCACTGTATTTACTCTTTCAAATTTGCAATGTCACAATGTCAGCCTGCCTCCCTCTGCAGAACCACGATCCGTTGCTTCCAGAGGGTGGCTGCAGAAGCTCCACATTCCCCATCGCTCTGAGCTGCAAAGAAAATTGGTCAGCAAAGCTTAGGTCAATATTCTGGGCAGCAGGGTCAGAGTGAGGATGATGCCACGTTCGATAGGAGACAGCAGGTGGGAGCTGTGAAGCACGAGGCAGCACATTCATATTTCCAAGCAGGGCAACGCTTAATTAATCCGCAATTTATGAAACTCCCCGTGCTCCCAGGAGCCCTCCCAGGGAGCCTTTGCTGGGTGGTACCCGGGGAGGTAAAAAAGTGCCTCCCACAGTGCACTGTGCCTATGGCATGAGACTGAAGACTCTTGACAGCACAGAGGGAAAAAAGCACATGAGGAAGCAATTAATACCTAAACCAAAATATCCAAACAGCACTGGGCTAAAAAGTGAGCACTAGATTTTGAAGCCACATCAGAACAAGGAGTCTGAACAAAAGCTGCATGAAAGGGGAGCAGATACACAACACTATAATTAGGCATTTAGCAAGAAAACTTACCTTCTACACTCAAAGGCAGCAGCTGGTATTTGCTTTTAACTAAAGAGCCTGCTTTCCTTAACATGATATTTAGTTCTAACCTTTGCCTGAGCTAGTTATAAGGTATTCCTAGAATTGGTGGTGTCATTTTAAACAACATCAAAAAGGAATGGGAAAGATTTTTAACATTAAATAGTATTTTTCATATTCCTTTCAATTAATTTTAAATGCAGCTAGTCAAATGTAAACATTATGCCTCACAGAGTGCTTTCCTTGAAGAAAATGATCCTCCAACACACAGAAGAATCACCATTATGCCAGATTAGATCACTGGATCGCCCATGACAGTAAGGAAAGCCTCACACAATGTAGTCTTCTCAGTTTCTAATACATAAAAATGACTTCTATATCTCTATCATCACCTCAAGATTGACCTTCACTAGAAGTTCATCTTCCTGCTTTCCTCCTGTTTTTGCAAAACTTTTGTTCTCCCACTCTGCAATTTCAGCTCCAACTGCTCTGCTGATTCATTCCTGAATTCCCCCATTGCTTGACTGAAGCACTTACCATTTTCAGTATCTTTCCCTGGGACCAGATTACAGCATGTAGAGAATACCACTACTCCTCTCCTTACAACAACAGATTGAGTCCTGAACTATTTTCACTCGGATTCTCTTCACTAGTCTCATACTTGTTACTTATTTCTCTTTTCATATTATTTCCACCGTTGTCAATACACAAATGTTTCCCTCTGGATGCTTGCCATCTGGAACAGTCTCTTTGCATTGCTTTGCCTCATCAGCTCCAGCTTCTATTAAAATCTCCTTAAAACCAGAATTTTAAAATATAAGTATATTTAATATGAATATTACACTGTAATTAAAGCAATAAACTCTCTTTGCTTCCTTTCCAAAAATTACGCACTGTTCATTTCAAAGCCACGGTCAGCTTCAAAGTGCTATGCCTAACATTTCTGAGCTGGTAAAGAACAAACAAAACCTAAAGACAGAACCCAATTTGTAAACATTAAGTCTTACACGGTCTCTGTGCATATACATAGAAGTGTACACACATTTATATGTACGAGTCAAACGGAAAAGCATTCTCCCATCTCTTAGGAGAAATGGGAACAAACAACCCAACCAGTTTCACTCCCTTTAAATGTTTCATTTGTCTCAAACCCATGAAGAATGTTGTGCTAATAAATGCTGATAGCCTGTTTTTGCAGCAGGCAATCTCCTGGTTCCAAGTGAGTGACTGGAACAATGTTTTATCTCCCAACGGGAGACAGAAGACGTCACTTGGACTGCTGGAGTCGGTGTCGCTGTTGAGAACATCTTGACCAAGATTTACAGAGCAGAGTCTAGCCAAAGAAACAGTGAAAAAGTTGGACCAATCCAAGGGGTGACATAAAAAGGACAGGATATTAAATATTTTACGTGTAACTGATGAACTGCAGCCAGTAAGAAACTGGGTTCATTATGTATCTCTTAGCTTTTAGAATTTATGCTTTGTAGAGCGAGCTATTTAGGTAACATCATAGAATAGGATCATTTTTCTCCTCATCTGCATACTTCTCCATCAACCGATTTTCTACCAAATTGAAGTCCAAGTTTCATCTGCTCTTCCAAAATATTGAATATATTTCTACTTAGCCACGTGCAGAGCACTCTGCTCTCATACACATCTAAATAAGTGCACTGAAAGCAGTGTACAGATATTTGCCTGCTTTGCTGGAGCAGAAACAGAGACTGAGTTTTTGATCACAAATGTTTGTCATTGTTGTGGTGCATCATCAGTAATTTCTGATTGATGTTGTACTTCACACAGCGTTCTGCTATTTCAGCTGCTGTAGGTTTCCAAGGAGAAAGAGGTTCCAAGACTAATGACTACCAGAAAAGTCATTAATAATTTTAGTTGCTTTGCACTAACCAAAATTACATTTTAAGGCATGCTGTATTTTCTTTATAAATTAATGACATGTAAGATGTCTAATGAGATTTGACTAAGGTTTTAATTAAAAAAAAAGACACAAAACCAAACAAAACCAAAACAAAAAACCCCCACCAATAACAAACAACACACTGATTATGTACTCATACCCAAATTTTACAATATGGCAAAACTTGGGGGGAAAAAAAAAGAAAAAAGAAGTAGCCTGATACATAAGAACATTCAAAAGATGTAAATACCTACAGTAAATGCGGACCATTCATTGCTATCACACCTTGAGAATGCTCTTTGCTTATCCTTTAATTTATTCAACAAAACATAGGGAGGGAAAAGGTGGTTCAGCATAGTAGGAGAGTGTCAGAGTGTCTGATACTTGACCACTGTGAGATATTACTCTGTAACAAGGCTTCACTTTCAGCTTCTCCATATCTAAGGTCAGCCCAGACTCCCAAAACCACAGGAAACACCCTTGAAAAATTGTAATGAAGTACAAACTGTTTCAGTATGGTTTGCTGTTGGATCCACTGCATATTTAATTTATGTAACCCAACTTTCCATACTAAACATGCAGCTCAGACAGAAAAGATATGTCTGGTTATAGATTGGCCTAAATACAGAGTACAACTCATCCTGACTGAAAATCAGATATATTGATACTGTACCGTATTATTAGACACAAAATTATGCCTACAGAGATAGATCTTTCTGCAAGTTTTCTTTTCAGAAAATCACCCACTTAAATCAAAGATGACACGTTGATCCAGCGCACAGGATTTCTGTCTTGTTGAAAAAAATCCAGATATTTTGTATACCATGCAAATAATCCAGTCTTATATGGTCCATAGAGTTCAGAGTAATGTTCCTGAAAGAGGTTTATGACAAAAACCATCTGCTTAACAGAACAAGTGGAATTTTCTATTTTTTCTTATTTACGTGTTCCTAATCAGGCATTTGCAACAAAATCTACATCTAACAAGCCACTACAGTTTGACCTGATATCATAAAAGCCCAGCTACAAAAAAAACTTACCCTTTATAAAAAAAAAAACACTGAAAGATCTAGTTAGTTGTCAGCAACAATTCAGACGTTATTGTTAGGCTATCAGGATAGCCTAACAGGTTGTTAGGATTAACAGCCCCCAAAAATTCATGTGAATACCAACTGAATTATACCCATGTTCACTATTCACACCACTCCTCTCAGTGTAAGTAGAGAATGGAGGACAGGGAAATTTAAGCTCAGCTTTATGGTATACATCACACAGATGACTATATACATATATAAACAGTCACACAGAAGAGTGCCTGGTGGTGTCTGGTTTTTAATTCAGCACCACGTAAGCCATTGCAAACAAAAATAAATTATTTTAACCCATTAGGTCCCAGATATATCTATTTACTTGCACTTGATTTTTTTACCGTCTGTCTTGTAAAGCTTTATTCTTAATATTTATACTATTTACTCCACAACATGAATGCGCACAAGTTCATTTTTTACTTTACTTTCATTTATAGCTACAACAATGAACACAAAAAAAACAACCATCATCTTCTGAGCTATGGCACGCAATGGCATCATATTTTCTCTTTTGTAAGGGATTCATAATGTTTACTGAGATACTTTTGTCCAAACCCTATACAGCTAGAAAATTTTATCTAAATCAAAAAAATTGTATCAGAGGATAGAAAGCAAAATTTTACAATTTTGCAGTTTCAGTGATTTTTTTTTAACAGATTTGAGAATTTTTTACTGGTCAATTGTGAAAAATTCACCAAAACTGGATTTCCTTTGAGAGATAGGGAAAGGAAAATGGAAGATTTTTTACCTCTTTCAGAGCAACTGGGGCAAATTCTCACTGCAAGGAGGATCACACCTCACCAGTGTTAATTAAGAACTCTGATTCCATATTATTTTCTCAGCTCAGTTACAAATGACTTAAACGAATTTTTTAAAAAAGCTTTTCCTCCCCCCCCCCCCCCCACTTCAAAAGCAAATACCATTAAAAAGTGCAAAGGTGGAGAAAGGCACAAATGATGCAACTCAATTTATCAGCCTAATCCACATCACTTGAAATCCAATGAATTGTATGTGGTAGTTCAACAGGGAACATCTCTTGTAATTACTTGCTCATGAGCTTCCCACCAGCCAATAACTATTTGTCTTAATTGACAGCGTGTAATCCTCAAATAGCTAAACCTTCCTGTTTGGATGAATGAATTCCGCTGATAAACTCTTTGTTAATGTCTTGAAAGGAAACCCAGAAATTACACATTAGTGGGATATGAAGACAAACAGCTTTCTACCCCCAAAATAAAAAAACTAACTGTCCAAAGCACACAGCAGCAAGTTACATGTATCTTTATTTAGAACCTTTGGATTTTAACACTAATTACCTTTTTTTTCAAGGTTTAATTTACAGACAGTAACATTTGATTACTTTCTCTTTGGGTTTTTATGGCATATATGCAGCCACAGAAATGAGCAGATTCTACGTGGAGATTAGATAGAGGCAATGAATACTTCTCATGAGGTCTTTATCAAAAAGAAATCCACTCAGCCTTTCATCTAAAAATACAAACAGAAAAAAAAACCAAACGCCCAACTCACAAGTCTGCTCTGAACAGCAGAAGCCTTTGGCCACCCAGAAGAATACAGGAATTGTCAAGAACCCCAGAGCTAAAAGTTTCAGTACCAAGAGAGCACAACAATTTTCAAAGAGTCTACTTTAGAAAATACTTTTTTTTTCCCCCTACTGTCTCTGGACCATCCCTCTAATCCCATCACCTTTTCAGAAATAAGAGCTTTCAAGCACTTTTCTTCTCAAGAGACAGCTACGTAAAATAC
The DNA here is from genome assembly GCF_003945725.1 of Corapipo altera. Classification (NCBI taxonomy): domain Eukaryota; kingdom Metazoa; phylum Chordata; class Aves; order Passeriformes; family Pipridae; genus Corapipo; species Corapipo altera. The sequence goes on along the minus strand of NW_020884934.1, from coordinate 1,550,102 downwards.
TGCTGAGCCATCATAAGAAAAGCTGTTCAGAAAGACAAATTTAGAAAAAAAAACAATTTAAGCCCTGACTATAGATAAAATTTTATAAAACACTCAGCTATAGAAAAATCTCTATGTCTTTAAATACAAGTATTTTAAAAGCTAACAGAAGTTACCCACAGATTAATGATTGTCAAGATCATCCTATAGTACCATGACTCAGTAAAATTAGTACTAGTAAATTTATTGAAAACATTAATAGAATGTGAGCTTTAAAGCAAGTTAATGTACCTATATTTTTTGTTTGAACTGCTTTTCTTTAAAAAAAAGAGATATTCAACTTCTGGTATATTTTTGATGGGCATCTTTAAAATGTTGTCTTCACTGTAGAATTTTCAGTAGATCTATGAAAAGTTCATGAGAAACCCCCCTCTGACCAATGCCTTATCATGAAAGATTTCATGTATTTATGCTCTCTCATCTGTGAATTACACTGAATGTTTAAAATCAGAAAATGGGCTGCTTTCTTGACCTTAGTTGTTACCCATTTTTAGCTATGAAATCTTTCTGATATTGTCATTATCGCCTGTCTAACATTATCCCACCTATCCAGCTTTGCAATGCAGTATTGTCTACAGCCTTTGTGCCTTGGGGAAGGATTTTTCATTTCATATTGTTTGTTCAGACTTTAATGAGATTCTTAAAAGAGCAATCCCTTGGATTGTAATAGAATCCCACTGTAGATCAGTGACTGGTAGAAAGTGTTTTGACGTGACGAGTTTCACAGAAAGGGAAATTTATGTTCACAAAAGTAGACTCGATCATGAAAGGTAGAAGGAAGAGAAAAGAGAATGAAGCAGCAATGGGCACTCACATCTTATTAAATGTATAACATCAGAAGATATTAAAAAAAAATGAAAAAAACCACCAAAAATACTACTAGAAGTCATATTTTAAAATTAAATTGCTTTTTTCCTCCCTCATTTTCAAAGGACTCTTTTCAAAAATATGGATAATGACAACTAGAAGTTACAGGATCCACAAGAAAAAGACAGGCAAATTGGCTTGAAAAATCTGATAATGAGAATTGTACTGGAGTCTGTGATAATAAAATTTAATTTTTGTTTTAAAAAACAACTTTTTATAGCATCTTCTCTAAAATAAATTATTTCTCTAGTAAGAATCCCATGGTTACATCCAGAAACAGAAAATACTTTGTATAAGCAAATCTACATATCAAAGTAAAATAATTACTTACTTCCCCTCAATATACTGTTTTGACACTATTTTTAGGCATGCTTTTGAAAATTTAAGTATCTTTCGAGGAAACAGAAAGACAGTACAGTTAAGACGATGAAAATATTAATTTACAAAGTAGATCTACTAACATTACTTTTATGCATTCTCTGGTATAACACATATAATTTTACAAAAATTTAAAAATTGTCCAAACTTGCAGACCACCTGTGGATTCAGCAAGACTCTGTAGGACAACAGAAACCTCCAATACAAATGTTAACTGCTGTGATCAGCTCCACATTTAATTTCTCGTGGTACCCTCAAAAGCACAGAAAACAGAGAAAAAAATAAGCAAATCACTCTTAAAGCTAATGTTCCCCGAAGGCAAGAGAATAATGATATCTGGAGGAGAAGCTGGAGAGAGAGTAAAAACTGTTGTTTGCACTTATTAACTAATAAGTTCCAGCTGATTTTCATTGCGCTTTAAAAAGGAAACAATTTTTAAAAAATAATGATAAGCTTTTTTATTCTTCTCCAACATATCTTGGGTTTAGCAATTATTAATATGTACCCGTAATAATATATAATATTATTATTATATTCCTGTAATAATATATAGCATTATGACAGGAAAAGTTTAAATCATTGAAGGAATAGAAGACATTACTGAAGTAATGTAACAATGATATTTGTTCTTCATTCATCTCTTATCATTTTGAGTTGACAGTTGGCCAGTTTATCAAAGTGACAAGCTAGATTATTCATTTAACTAAGCTAAATTTCTAAATCATAGGTTTACTGAAGTAATTAAATTACTAAAATGTATCAGAAAGCTATGTGGGTGCATTAATTCACAGCCAGTAGCAAATTGCACATGAAGACACCTTTGCTTTATTGGCTTTCAAACAGTTCAGAGCAGACAGATCAGCCAACAGCTCACGAGAGGAATTTTAGACAGCCTCCAAAACGTGACTAAGCAACATGCAGTGCACACAGCCAGGGACAGGCCCGGAGTAATTGTGAACTAACTGGTTAACTAGCTGCTGGCCAGCTCATGATTCCTCCCAGCTCAGCCTTCACTGCCCTCTCAGTCAACTGGGGAGCTGCAAACAGGGGGAAAGGGGAAGGTGCAAAAGAGTCGGGGACGGTTTAGTCGCAGGGTCACCCTTTAAAAACACGTTCAGCTCAGAACTATCCACGTGCACTTTATCTGGGCTGTAGATTAAGTGCCCCACAGATGCCGAGATATCAGAGCTGGCAGTTTGCAGGGGCACCCTCCTTCCAGGAGGATGCTTTAGCAGAGCCATGGACAGATGTCTGAGCCAGGTCAGCAGTGCAGCTTATGGCAACGCTTTGGCGGACTCCGAGCCGCTCCGGGTTCCTATCAGCCTCCACTTAATCCCAGGCAAAACCTGGCCCTGCAAGGCCGTGCACCTGAGCTAATAAGCTGCTTATGGATCCAAAACACTGAGGAACAGGGGGCTGAACCAGCAGGAGCCAGTTTGGGTCCTGTTGGCGTGGAAGGGAGCCAGCACTAATAAGCCGGGCCCATATGACAGCTCTCACACTGGGCTGTGCTGCACATCCCAACAGTGTGGGTATTTGCAAGGGTTTTTTTCCATTATCCACTGTTTTCTTGCTGACTGCCTGGCATGCCATCAGGTTAGTCTGGCCCTAAAACAGCAAATTGTGGGCGGGGAAATATGGAAAGGTCGCCTACACGTATAATAAAAAAGTGTTGATTTTTTTTAAATCTTTGATCGTATATTTCAGAATTTTAATTTTTTTTCTGCCTGTAGCATGTGTTTAATAACGTTTTAAGAAGAAAATGTGTAATACTTCAATGTTTGAAAACTATGAATGACATTTTCATTATAGGTTGTGCTTAAAGTAATCCCTATGAGAAATGAATTTATATAAAATATGCTCTGGCGAATTAAAATTTATGCTGCAACTACAGAACTCTGAGGAAAGACAGATTTTGTAGAAAATGTATCGCAATCCTCTTATTTCTCCATTATAAAATGCTGTTAAAAACTTGCCACAACATTGGTTTTGGTTTTATTTTGGGGGAAAATAGTGTGTTTCCTTCATTAGAATGCAAATCTTGAGGTAAGTACATAAGATATGCCAAATCATCTTTTAAATCTTACAAGCCTATATCTGAGCTATAAACTTTTTTGTTTTATGGTAAAATTTATCTAATTAAAGTCTAGAAATCCAATCATTCTTAAAATACATTTTGGAACACATATATTGCTTTTGTAAGTAGTGCACAGTTGAGTTAAAATTTACCCTTTTCCCCCTAATATGAAATTCATGTACTGCACTCTTCACTGCTCAACACTCATATTTTTCATCATGGGGTGGTGTTTTGGTAACCAACAAGACCAAATGGCCTTAAGTTGTGCCAGAGGAGATTTAGATCTGACATTAGGAACGATTTCTTCACCAAAAAGGATTGTCAAGAATTGGAACAGGTTTCCCAGGGAAGTGGTTGAGTTACTATCCCTGGAGATATTTGCATATTCCATATTTTAAGAGGAGACTAATGCAACCTAAAGACTAGGTAACCCCCTGCTGGGAAGTATAGAGTGTTACAGTATATGCAATATCCATTTTGATGGAAGACCTTTTGAAAGGTTTTCCTTTCATGAATCACGAACATGAATCACCTACAATAAAAGTGAACTCTTAAGGGTTAAAAAAACTCAGCTATATTTTCTTTGTCTTGAGTATTGCATTAAAATGGATACTGTACCCAAAGATAAAAAATTAATAGAAGTAATATCAACCTATACACTCATGAAGAAAATATGACCATTTACGTGAGAAAAAAAGAATCGTTACTGAAGGGTAAACAACACAGTTCTACAGAAGACAAGACAAGCAGATGAGGAAAGACAGAGCAAACCTTGCAGTCTCCAGCTCTCTGTTAGCCTGTGATTTCTCCTGGAATTATCATTCCGGACATTTTAAGTGTTGCCATAAATATACCATGTGTATAGTTTCTTTCTGGTCTGTATTACTCTTTCACATTTCATGTTTTTTTTTCTTTTATTGATTTTATTTCTCTTATTGATTTCTTAAATATTCAAACTGGAACAGACTAAAAAAAAAAAAAAAAACAGCAAATGGGCAATACCCTTGTAAGCACTGTCTGTCTGTCCTGGGAAGAAATAACATGTGACTTCTATGATTGTTTATTTTATATGAATATCAGTCAACATTAGTTCATTTTTTTATATAATTTATACTACATATTTAGAATGCTGTCTGACATGTTGCCTGCAAAAAAAGCAAGAACCATGCATGTTTCTGAGTCCAAAGTTTTTTCATTCACACACTTATAAGCAACTCCATTCAGCCTTCAACAGGTAATTTCCACACACAGGGAAAAGCTCACCTTAAAATCCAAGAAACGCTCCTAGGTGATTTTATACAAACTCTCCTTTCTGCTGTGAGGTCTTTTTGAGTGAAATAAAATCCAGAAGATCTAAATGCCAAAGGAGATGACTGTAGTCCATGTGGACAGCGCCGCAGAAGACATAGAGCAATTGGTATAAAACAGATGTTAGATCTCCTCACTTGATAAACTCTCTGTATGGAGTTTTCCTTAGACTGCAGGATTCCATTCCTGAAGTGTCCTGTAACTCTGTTCCACCACCTTTCCAATTTCTTAAGGTTTTTGTTTTGGTTTTAAGTGTCGATACTGAAACTAAGTATATTATGACAGTAACTGTTTTAGCAGTCACCTGCAAAATCAGTATTACTTTCCTAATTTCCATCTACTATCCTTCAGCTTGTACATAAGAGCTGTGTCAGAGGTTCACAATTGGGTTATCCAGCAGAAGGCTAACAATCTGCCTCATCAGATGAGACTCTTGATGGAACTTTAAGGTGATGAGTAGTTCGCAAAGAAGAGAAGTTTGTGTCCTTTACCATCATCTACACCATTTATTGACAAGCCACAAGAAAATGCGAAATCTGGCCTTTTGTTCTTAGCAATTGTTATATTAAAACACCAAGATCAAAACTTTGGATCTCTGCTCAGGTCTTCTGTGTCTCTTTTCTCCTAATCCCACTTCTTTCAGATGCCCTAGATTAGACTCGCACTAAAACAGCAATCCTGTCAACATTGCCCCTCTTAGCTGTTGTGAAAGCAAATTGCAAAGCCACATATGGCACCTCAGGGTTTGCCCAGAGCTGCAGAGCATCTGCTGAGCTGATTTTCCTGCAGGACAGTTATAACACGTGTCCCTCAAACATGCACACTGGCAGCTTGTTAGGGATGGCTTCCCAGTGCTTGGGTCTCAGGTTTTTTTGCCTCAGAGGTGTGTATATAGATTCCTTTGATGAAATTTCACAACATCCTGGGGTTTAAGCAGCACGAAAAACCTGTTATGGAAAATACTGATGACAAACCACAAGGGCCACATGGCCTATCAGTGATTAGATTTTCAGGATGTGTGTTATCAAAGTTGCAAGATTACTTTGCCTAGACAGACCAAGCCAAGACTTCAATCTTTGTGACCACTTCAATGTGTCATAGTTTCTAACCTCCGCAGTCTTTTCTAATAGGTTTAATTTTAATTTTTGTTTACCCAGTTTTGTAGGTGCTTTTATTATCTGTGAATATATGTAATCCAGGCTAACGAAGAAATACAATTATCAGATCAGTTGCTTTCAAATACCCATTTCTGCCACAAATAAATACATTATAAAAGATCTTGACTCATAGTTCACTAAAAAATTACCTATGTGATAGTCCTGTTCTTTCCATCTCAGTCAGTCTTTGGCTTTGATGTCTCTGACTAAGCCAGAATGCCATTTATCTACAGGAAACAGCCCAGTGGTATGAAACACATGACTAAGAAATTACAAAACATTCTTGGCCTCGAAGAAAAGGAACAGATAAAAAAAAATCACCTTCACTTTCTGATTTGCTAGAAGGAGATATACACAGAATATAAAAATATGTGTTTTACATGACACATAAGACAATATTATTGCGTAATTAGGAGGAAAAAACCTGACTGTCAATTATGGCACATTATATGTGGGAGACTACTGACAACGTGAATCCCTGCAGGGAGGGATTTGTAAGAAATTCCCATTACAGCCCATTGTGTCCTGCTGTTCACACAGAGAGGGATTTCCTAGAGTTGACATAAAATTATGCTTACCTTTGGCTGTCACCAGGGTAAGTGCTAATTCAACATAAGTGATAGTTTTATTTGTTTCATTTGTCAGGGAGTAACAGGCATACTAGTTACACTGTGAAATATAGGAATTCTGCTTCACTTTTACATGCAACTGAAGGGGACCTTAATGATCATCCAGTTCCAATGTAACGTAAAGGCATAAATAACAGTTTTAGTGCTCACTGTGAGTGGGAAGCTTCAGAACCAGTTCAGATGACAGTACAGACCTAGTCACTGATTTCTGTTCTGAAAGATCTTATTAATGTGGTAGTTTGCAGTACACAAAATGATTTTTGATGCATCCAACAAAAATGAGTACATAACACTGAAATCACAACTTAAGTTCACTATCGCCTGGTTATGTATTTTCCTGTTGCCAGCTACAGGACATTTGAATATGACCCAAACACAAAAAGCCAACAAAATATTTTGATATTTCATGCTTGCATTAGTTCAGTGCCTGCAAAACAGGTTACTCTGGCAATTTGACTGTTGACATTCAGGTGACAGAGGTGAAGGCAATATAAGAATCTCTGCAGACTATAACCACAGAGACGGCGCATGAAATACATTTTGCAAAACAGAAAAATTGACCCATCAAGGGAACAGAGACTCTTCCACAAGTCAACATGCTAATAAAGTAGTTGAGAAAGCTCAGAGCAAGTTTAAGCTCTGCCCATGTTGGAAATTAGCACACTGACCTTCTAAGCTGGGATCGCCAACGCAAAAGTAGAGTGTCACCAAGGTCAACAATTAAACATATGGGCAGCAGCTGCAATATCATCCATGATATTTGTTTCCAAGAACAGGAAAAATTAAACTATACAGTAATATGAGAGCTGTAGAACTGTAAGAGGTTAAAAGTACAAAAAGGTCTGTTGCTTTCAAAGCCTAAAACAATCAAACAATTGTTGCATTTTAAGTGTACAACAATAAACTGGTGATTAAATTTATTCCATGTATATGTTTTAAAGGAGCTTGATATTAAAAATAATGAATAATTAACATAAATGAAGTAGCAATTATTTTTCTGCTTTTCACATTTGCCATAATAATTATGAGACTCGTCAGTGAAAAGCAATAAATATAATCTCATTTCATTTTGCTGATCAACAGCAATCAGTTAATGTGTTATCATATGAGATAAAATCGATAGAACAGGAAATTTATACAGAGATGTTTATTGCTACTTCGTGGGTACTTCGATTGATATTTTAAATTTATAATTAGAATAACAGCTCATCTGCCTTTCATCATAAAAGCAGAAAGCTTCAGTCTTTGGGTTTAGACATCCAGATGTAAGAGCCATAATTTTGCTCTGACAGAATTTGTAGGAAGACCAGTTTCCCCACCCACTTTACAGCAATAAAATGCTCAACAAATACTAGCCTTTAAAAAATGTTCAAATTAAACAGCATAAAGAGATATTTCAACCTCATTAAGCAAGGGAATGAAATGCCAAGAACTAAATAAAAACATATTCTTATATAGTCCACGCTGGAAGGATTTCAATAATATGCATTTTTACATTACTCTTCATAAAATGGACTTTATTCAGGAAGATATTTATGCATATTTCTAATCTTATTAAAGACTTACTCACTGATGAGCTCATTGTATTTCAAGACGTGTCTTTTTTTTCTCCTGCCATGATTCCTTTAGAGTTGCACTTCATAGATAAAATACAAAAATTACAGCACAAGCAGTCTAATAGGATGCTCCATCTGTGACATTGACAGGATAAGGTGTTTCAGATCACATAAGAAAATCTCGAGGGAAAATTTCCTCCCAACTCCAGGCAGCTAGCAGATGTCATTCTTTCTCTTCAAAAAATTAAAGTCAAATTATCTCATTTTTGAAATATCTAACGCATTCTTAGCTGTTTCATTTTTCCTTCAAAACCATCCTTTTTGAATATTTTTATAAAGTCAATCAAGTTTAAATTCTATTAGTTAGAACTAATTAAAAATTAAATTTAAATCCATTTAAAATGGATTTAAATTTTTTTTAAAAAAAGAAAACAAAACACATACCATAAAACAAACTAACACACACACAACCCCCAAAAGAATTCACAAGATCAAGATTTAAGAACAGTAGAAAGGCAAAGAAAGAATCTACATTTGTGTGTTCCTTCTGTAAAGGACAGGTCTTGGGCTCTCTGTGGAGCATAAATAGTTATCACAAATAAAAGTGGGAAAGCACTGCAGTAATTGTGTCATCTATTGGAATGGCACTACATAAGTAGCAATTAGCAAATAACAACTTTAGTAGTATTGAAAATAAAACTCAGAAACTGAAATTTAAACTAAAGCTTAAAAACATACTCTTAATTCTTTCATCCTACTTTTTAGACAACATCGTGGAAATCTGTTGTTTACAAAAATTTTGCATCTTCTGTAGTCTTTCACTTCTTACAGACAGATGATTGAAATTCAGACTTTTCTGTATGACCGGACCGCTGGAAAATAAACACTTTGAGGACCATCATAAATTCTATAGCAACCTTGGCATTGCACAGTTCAAATTGTATTGTTCAATATCATTCACTGAATGCATTGAGAAGTTTTCCCCAAAAATGTACATAGCCCACAAGCCACAGAATCATATTCCTTGTCTCATTTACTACCACATAGGTTTATATAATATTTTATACTGGCTCTGAACTTGGCTTCCCATACCAGTTCCAGTCTGGCTAGATTTTTGGCAGGTATTTAGGAATGGTCTATACAATTACCAGTAGCACATTAAAAGGAACTGTGAATTAGAGGACCTGAGGAGGAATTATCAATCACACAAAAATTAGATGAGCCCTAGTGACAGGAAACACACGGTGTAGAAGAGCTGTGGTGAAATGAGCCGGGGCACATAAAACATCTGCCTGTGGAAGTTGTGATCTCTCCCAAGCCTTGTTCGTGAGCCCACTCAAAGAATGTGAGCAAAGACCAAGCACGAGAAGTTATTCATTCTCATTTGACCTACCTCATCTTCTAATTAGCATTTGGTAATTGGCTGGAAAAAGTCCAATTTCTTGCCCAGTAGATGCTCTTCAGGTGTGCTGACTGCTTTGGGTTAACACCTGGGAATATGGCAATCTGTACTAAGTGATTTAGGAATACAAATCTCACTGTAACTAAGTAGAATCCAAGTACCTAACAGCTAGGGATTTTTGAAAAGATGACATGAAAAAGCTGCCAAAGAAGGAAAAGTAAACAAAGAAGAGAAATCTTGCTCTTCTTTTCTGCTTTTCAGATCATCAAACCTGAAAGATTCAGTAAAAGCTTTATAGAGAGGGGAAAAGAGAACATAACAACAAGGTTGGAGGTTGGATCCCTGTATAGGCTTAAGATCTGGACTCAATCCTTGTGAGTCCTTTCCAACTCAGACTATTCTGTGATAAGTTCATTTAAAACTAATTGTAAACTAAGTTATTTTTAAGAATAAGTTTTAGCTTCAGGTAAAATGGCAAGAATATTCTGGAAAAACAAACAAACAAACAAACAAATCAAACATGGTAATGGATAGGGAAAATCTAGATAACAAATACTACAAAACTACTTGACTGGCAACTCAGTCAAGCTACCGGAAGGAACAATGTTAAAGTAATCATTTGCCAAAGTGTTAAATGAACTCCAACTGTCTGCTCTGCAAATCTCAATCTGAAGGCGTATCCCGAGGCATGTTATCAAATCTGAAAAAGCTCCAGTTGAATAAAGTCTCGTCTGACCCTGAAGAATCAGTTTGGCTGACGAAATAACAACACAAAAACCACGCAGAAATCTCTCTTGACACATTTCTCTGAGGGTGGATTATTTGTTGGTTTGATCCCAACTCTCAGTCAGGATGAACCACAAGAACCTTTATAGCAATGTATCAGTCTCAACAAGAAACTAATGACTAACAGTACTGTGGAGGCTGCATCCCATTAACTCAATCAAGGTCGGCAGCATTAACTGGCAAACAAGTAATTATATTTTTACACTGAGAAAATGTAAGTCTGCAAAGTCAAATAACAAGTGGACGGTAATTTTGATGGTACCGGTCATGAAGTTTAAAAATTTCAGTGAAGGTTGATTTGATAATAGAAGGGTAGCTGCATCCTTCCAGTTTCATTAAAGAATGTAAAGAAAGCCTTTCCTAGAGATAGAGAAGTGTTTTCTACTGAATCTTATCTACTGCAAAGTTCTTATTAAGGATGAGGATTTGAGGTCAATCCTCTAGTTTCAGAAAGTTAATCGAGTGATTAAGCTTTGACTAGAAACTTCAGGGATAAAGTTTTTCCAGCTGAGCTTAACCTCAGCATGTGTGATGGAATTAAAATTACTAAATCCTCACTTCCCCAGAAGTCTTGTGTTTAGAACAAAACTGATGAGTTGTTGTTAGCATCCCAACCTTACACCATACATAATTATTACAATAACAGGTTAATCATATTGAATTGCTTCTCTTGTTCTCAGTGGCTGTTATATAATATTTGAGAAAATAAAGGTAAATTAGGAACCTACTCCTGCAAGTACAAATGTAAATAGCTCAGCTCAGTTCTGTTTTGTTCTATAGAGATTAATACTTGTGTATTGATCTAGCCACATGCATCCACTTGAAACCAAGGCCACTAATTAGATGCTAAATGTGCCAGGAAATTTGAGTTTCAGTTATGGGTTCTGTCACAAATGCGTGATGCACTTTAAAATCTTTACCTGAAAGATACTGAGTGAGCAGAAAAAATAGTGAGTTCCATTTTCACATCAGCTAATCAAAAGTTCTGACACAAAGAAAAAAAAAAAAAACAGAAAAAACCACCAAACTTTTTTTTAAGCTTTGGTAAATTCTTCCAAAACATCTTACTTATGTACCCCTCAGACATTTTTTTGTGGTTTTCTCACAAAAATATTCAGTATACTCAAAAACTTATTTCTGACTTGGTTATAATCACTCTACGCACAAAGAAAGTTTTAACATTAGGTCTTGACACTGTGACCCATAGTGACCAGTGTTAGTGTGGTTTTCAAAGCAGAGAGTGGGGAGAAGTGGTTCTGTCCACAGCCCAGGCCACAAGCCAGGCTGTTCAAAGTGAGCCATCTCTCACACATCTCAAATTTTGATGTTGGAGCAGATTTTAGAAAACCTTCAGAGTACACAGACGTTGAAAGATTGCTAACAAATCCTTTTGCTTGTGGGAAAAAAACCCAAACAAAACCACCAAAAAAACTAAACCCAAACAATTAAACAAGAAAACCAATGAAACTGTCAAAGCAAAGTCCCAGTGTGACCATTCATGGGACTCTCTGGCAGTCTCACTCTCATCATCACAGACTTTCACTGCTGGGACCGAGGTCCCTTCACAGCAGCGGCTCCACTAACCAAACAGGTCCCCCTTTGACTCCCTGCACATCCCACTCACCCAGACCAGTTTTCCTCACCAGTTCAATCCCAGGTTCTCCATAGCAGAGTCTCAGATGTCTCATTGCACAAATCAATTTATTTATGGTGCAGTACCACAGAAACAGCACGAGCTGGTGCCTCCGAGGAGAGACCCTGAACAAAGGACTCCCCAGGCTTTTATCCCCTCACAGTCCAAGCATGCCACAGTCTCACTCTTCTTCCTCAGTCCCCCACTCCTGCTCTGTCTCTCAGTGTCTACCCACCTGGCTGGTGCCACCCATCTTCGTGTCCTTTGTTATCACAGCCTCTTGCCTTGGGCTCCCACTCAGAGCTCAGTCTGCGGTTTGCGAACCGAGCTAGCTGCACCAAATGTATTCCTCAACAAAAACATATTTAAAAGTCCCATGATCACAAAGAAAGTTTTTGTAGAGCTTGTTGAGGACACAGTTGAACTGCACTGTTGCTGCCATGTTTGCCTGAACCTGTACAAGCTGGAAGAAAAGTACTGAGCAAAACCGATTAGGGTTTTTCTGGTTTTTTTTTTTTTTCTTTTTTCCTTATATCTTTTAAGACAAAGAGCAGATGGATGAGCTGTTACTGTGCAATGCTCACACTTACTGTGCACAGTCTTTATGCACATAGCTGCTGAAGGTTCTGTGGACTGCAGGCATTGACTTTGTGCCTCACTGCTGATTTGAGTTCAACACGCACACAAGCTCTGCAAGAAGGGTCAGACCACAACGAGATGCCATCTTCCAGTGCACTGAGAAGTCAGTAAGCCTTGCTGCCAGCAAGGCTACTTAGTTCAGGTTGTACACTGATAATTTATTCTGAAGCTATTATGTCTGAAGCTATAATGCCTCCAGCTCCAAAACTGTTTTGCAGGGGGCAAGATTACTATATTAAACTGCTCCCATGTTCAACCCCTGAGCCTCCTGGCATATTTCCTGGCTGTGACATCTGCCTATTACTATTTGACAGGAAAGCAGTCCAAAAGCCAGACTGTTCTAGGCCTCCAAGACCAGTGTTGACCTTATTTCTAATAACACACAAGAAGTTATGTTCCACATGTACTTCAGGTTCGGTGTGAAAGAAAATACAATACATGTAGAACACAGTACAGCTTTACCTAGCAGCATGAGGGAATACATGGACATAGGAAAAAAAAACAAGCAAACAAAACAAAACCACACACAGACAAAAAATGATCCCCTTACCCCTGAAAGAGAAAGAAGAAAAAAATTATTATTGCATTGATTTCCTCACTGTTCTGGATAGTTTTCCTACAAATCAATGGATCTCAAACTTCTCCCAGAGCTTGTAACTTTTCTTAGCATCCTTCACTCTTGGCATGAGATCTTCCACTCCCTGCTTTCTTCTTGCTGACAGTTTCCTGTGGCTGTCAGGAGGCTTTCCCACATTCCTGTGCTCTCCCTCTCTCTTTGCACGTTCTTTCTCTGCTCTGCTAAACACCAGAGAAGACATATGGAAGACCAGACTCATCTTGAAAGGTGTGGTTCCAAGTGCATTTCCTTTAACAGCAGCATGGCTTGAGCAATCTCTGTTCTCCCTCTTTACTCCTCTGACTATTAGTCATTTATTCCCCCCTTACTTACATTGGCAAAAATATTTTTGAGCTTTAATGTTACTTTATGCATGAGATTCTTCTAATGGATCATTATTGTTGTCAAGTGCATCCTTACTAGTCTTAGAAAAACAGATTTATATGTGACCAGTTTGTGGCCATGAGACTTTACTCAGGCTACCAGTAAACCACATCTTGAAGAAAAACAAGGGATTTAAACACAGGTTCCCCAAAAGCACAAACACTGTATGACAGCAAAGGCCTTGACAGAGGGAATACAGAATGATGGCAACGGCTAAGCTGCCAGAGCTATGAACACAAATCAGAAACAGCCCAGTACAAGTCACTAAGAAAGTGCAAGCTTGTGAGCTGGGGGGGGAAAAATATATTTTCCCAGTCAATAAAGTCATTAGACTGGGTTAGCCAAACAATAAAAATGAACCAAAGCAGACTCCAGCTGTGGAGGAAGAAACACTGTAGGTCAGCATCACACTCTTCCCACCAAAGAAAAGACAAAAACATTAACATTGAGAATTTGAGGTTCTGACCACTCACCGTAACTCCATTCTGCTTTTCTACTGAATAAGACCACCACCATCAGTCTTAGCCCTACGAGGCTTTGAGAAAAGTAAGGGTAACACCAGAGAAAGGGGTACAGATAGAAAGTTTGTTTATATCAGTTCTAATTGTCCAGTTATGAGGAACAACTTGTAATAGTTGCATAATTTGGTCTATAAGTACTCATATCATTGTAACGAGGCAAATAGTTCTTTGAGTCGACTTAAGACTTTAATGAGATTAAGAACAAATGCTTTTGCATACACAGTGTGTTTCTTTAGGCCACACGAAATAGCTTGATAGGTACCCTACTTAAGGGCTGACTGCTAAAATTAAGATGCAAAGTTGAGGCTTGAGATGAGATAAACTGGCCCATATGCCTAATTCTCATCTTTACCCTTTGGGATCTACAAGTTAGTGATTAGGAAGAAAAAAAGCTGCTGGCTGTTCTCTAGAACACCTTCCTTGTGAGGTAGACATTACTAACAGTGACCAAGAATTACATCTCCTTCCTGATGGGATCAGTAATCAAAAAATGAACAGTACAGACTAAAATAATCCTTAAACAATCATTTACACTGCAGAAGCATAGGCCATACATCTCCAAACTACTGTTTTACACTACGTTAAAAAGAGTTCAAAGCTGCTTTAGCTTTCACTGTATTCTCAATTTAAATTGTAAAAAGGTACAAATTACTGAAAGTTTAGTAACAGTTGTAAGCAGCTGTGATGGATATCAGACCATAAATATTTCTGCAGTTTTACCTGGTCTCAATACCACATGAAGAAGGGGTGAGCAATGCTGACAGGGGGGTTGTTGATAATTCATATTGCATGGCAAATATCACTGCTGGATTGTTTCCCCTGTCTCCTCAGATAAAGTCCTGCTTAAGACTCCATTTATGCTTTGAAGTTTGTACATTAACTAACCCATCAGACTAAACCGGTTCAAATCAGATTAAACTGGACCAAACTGGTTTTCAACCAATTCAAACTGAATTCGACTGGACCAAACCAGACTAAACTATTTTAAACCCATTAAAATGGTTCCAACCAGATCAAAGTGGTTTAAACTTAATCAAACTGGTTCCAGACAGTTTCGACTGGATCCAGTTGGTTCAACGCAGACTAAATCAGATCCAATCAGTTTCAACTGGATTAAAATGGATCAAAAAACATCCTGTTTGGTTTGGTTGGAACCAGTTTGATCTAATTTAAACCAGCTGGAACCAGATAAAGCCAGATTGATCTGCTTTGAATTCATTGGAACTAGTTGGAACTATTTTGATCTGGTTGAAACAGGTCTGAATCGCTTTGTTATGCCTTGAACAAGATCAAAATAATGAATTACGCCAGTATTTAGATTTTAATGAAAATCCTTGGAGGTTCAGGTCTCCATCTTCTGCATCATGCTGTTCTGTCACTGTATTATGTGGACTCCAAAAAAGAGCAGCAGCAGTAGAAGTAAGGTAAGGTAAGTCATGGCCAAAAAGGTCAGTCAACCCTGTTATTGTCACCATCTTGGCAACCATATATTTTTCTTCACTATATATGGAAAAGCTACCAGAGTTTAATGGATGTAATACAAGTTAAAGTCAAATAAAATTGCTGGGATAGCAGTTTCAGAGAAGATAATAAATTACAGCTGCACCTAAAAATGGGAAGCTAATTTGTATTAATTTTGTGGCATTATTGACAGCTACACAGGAAAATCAATCAATAATTAACCTGTCTTATTTTTCTTTAAGGGATGAAGCCCTGTATCAAATGGTTTCATATTTTAAAAAGGTAGGGTTATCAGATTATAAAAAAAGCAAAGCTTCTGTGCTTATCTGCACAGAAGCTTTGGTTTTTTGTAACCAAATAACTTTTTAACATCTTTGTCATTATAAAAATACTAATGTTGATATTTATTACAACATTATGGGTAATGTTTGCATGAGAGGCTGAAACTTAAGCCCATTAAATGCTCCAATCTGAAATGAGAAATGGCTTCTATGAACTGCCATTGATAATGCAACACATGAAAACATTAACCAAAATATTTACAAAAATTTTTCAACAATGTATCCAAAGCGTGCAATAATTTCTCTGAAGAGTACACAGAATAAAATTAGGATACATACTTATCCCCAGTTTTGAGACAGAACACTTGTAGCAGTTTCTAGTTATTAGCTCGAAAGACTTATACTAAGAATTAAATACACCTAGTAAAGAATTATTTAATAAATGAATATACCTAGAATGCTGGTAAAAAAATTACAGGCTACACCTAAAATGCACTAAATAAAAAACTGATAAAACGATACAGTGAGGCTACATCAGACAAACAAGGCAGCAAAGATAAGATCAGAATATTTCCAGCTACCTGAGTGCCACAGAAACAAGGGAGAATTTCTCTTGAGTCATTTTAGTGACATCCCATTTTGTCTAAGCACCATCTATGTCTGCACAGACACTGAGGGTATGTATGCAGTTAACCATGTTTGGGAAAATGAAAGGGGAGGGGGTTGGAAAAGATTGATATGGAACACCCTGAGAAAAAAAATGAAAGGACTCAGATTTTGCTGTTATGTGGTCTAAGCTCATGAGGACCATACAAAATGTAAATGGTGGTGACCTGAAAACAATGTGCCACACAACTCTGCAGGGTATGAGAATGATAGAGAGCATGAGTTTCTGAACACAGCATATGCCCCACTATCGCTATATAAACCCTTTTTCACGTGGTCTATGGCCTGACACAAATGCTGCTGTAGCCTGTGGTCATGTGTGGAGGGAGAGGGGGGGTGCAGTGGGAGTTTGTGGGGGCCTTGCTCTATTCTTATTATTGTTGTGGAAAAACATCAAAGTGTAAAAATCTTAGATGCACAGAACGTAGCTGATGCATTGAAAAATGATAAAACTGAAATATAAGGACCATCAAACAAAAAGAAGAAAAACAATAGCAGATAATTGTAAAAAAGAGCCAAGAATGCAATGGTGATGAATTCAAAGAAGAGACTATGAATGGTTCCCCAACACCAAACGAAGGCTGAAAGCCACAATACTTTCAGAATTATTTTAAGAAAGTGAACAAATATTGTTAAATTGTTCATTTACTTTTTGGTCATCACCTCTTCAAGACTCATCTCTGTTCCAATTTGCTGGAGTAGCAAGCCATAAGAAATAAGAGAAAAAAGAATGTAAAAGACAAATAATACTGAATAAAGAATCAACTTTCTTTTTTTTATGTCTTTAGGTAACCGAGAAGGTAACACAAGTAGAACTCCAAAACATTTTCTAAAGGTCAGCAAAATACAAGGGTAAAAAAATATTTTTGTGATAATTAAAGAAAAAAATCATAATGGAGAGGAATTAGATAAAAAAATTTATCTATGTTCTAAGACTTTAGTACTTTTAAATTTCAACCTTTATTTAAAGTCATAACAATGCATACGTGGCATGATACAAGACAAATCTGCTAATTCATCGTATGAAATTCCTTTCAATATATGAAATTATGGCTGTCCTTGGAAGGCTGCAAAGTTTAACTAGTTTATATTTTATTTAGTACTTATGATCCTGACAGCGGGCTGCCTTAGGCCTCATTTCCACTTAATTCAGAAAAACAACATTTCTTATTCATGTACTGTCTGATCAAAGGCTTACATTTAGCACAACACACACAAAAAAAAAAAAAAGAAAAAAAGAGGCACATTTTGAGTAGATTTCTTACAGCTAAATGAGAAACTGATGGAACTTGTGGAAAATGTATTAGTTCAGGTCATACTGGTTTTGCAATTTGTGCATGAAGTTGTCTTCCAAAATTTAAAGTACTCAAAATCAAAAAGAATAAATGTATGGTATGATACGGACACATAATGGCATAAATGCAGGCATAATAATCACTGAACAAAAAAAATATGAGGTGAGGCTTCTTACTTTTCCTGAGTGGTTCACGTTTGCATTATTTACATTATTTGCATGCTGATTAAAAGCACTTTGGGCATGAAGGATTCCAGGCATTCACATAATTGAGTTAGTGCTGATGGATCTTTGGGCCCAGCAGTCACAAGACTGTGCAGACAGAATAAAATGTCAGTTCCTTTGCCTTGAGTATTATGGGCAGATTGCTTGTGTTTAGACAAGTCTGTGTGTACAGTCAGTCACCACCTGTCAAGGAACATAACAAAGTTCTACTTAAACCACCAGAGTAGAATAAGGTCAAGTCAATCACATCCCACTTCTAGGATGCTCTAAATATCTGATATGCCTCATACAGCCACTGACAAAACAAATAAATTGTCTGTACGGTTACATCAATTATTATCTCTTAAATTATAATTTTCTTGAAAATCTGATGTGATGGTCTGCCTGACCTTTGATACGTCCTCAGGAGTTTTGCCATCAAGATGCCTCAGCTCCCAGCAGCACCCATGGCCTGGGTAAGGCAGAATGCAGTTAAAGTGTCTCACAGTTAACCACCAAAACAAATTCTGGCTGAGCTTTGATTCATTTTGCTGTGCTGAAACTAATAAGCAGATGCAGTTTGATCCAGTCAAAGACACAACCGTAGGGAAGTGAACAGGTTGTTTTAAGAACCTGTGAACTGACAATGTTTCTGGGCTAGAATTAATGTCATGGAGCTCAAGACAACACCAGCCTGGCTTATGGTGTTCTAGTGCCAGCTTTGTTTTGCTTGAGATGCAAGTTTGTTATGCTTGACAAACTGAGTGTGACCAGAAACACTTCATTTGTTTTACTTCAGCTGCTGCAGAGGAGACAGGCAAAATAGCGTTCAATACAGTATTGAATGAGCTTTGTTTGCTTAATTTCTTCTGTTAAATATCTGCTTGTGTAAAAGGACGGGAAAATGGCAAAATTTGTGAAGTTTCAGGTGCGTGAGAAACATGAACATAAAAAAATAAAAATTCTTGCAACAATTTACATTTTACATTTCACTGATCATAAAAGCAGTAATTTTCTCCATTTTACAATGTCTCTAACTTACTGCTTATTAAATAACTCTCTCTCCTGACAGTCTGTTGTCCACTCAAGGGCAAACATTTCCTTAGATATAAGTGTAAAACCTCACTTAAAGCTATAATTTTTTAATAGAGGTTTTTTTTTACTCTGGGAATTTCTCTTCTTTAATCATCATGAAAGAGATCCTAGCTAACTTAAATGAACTATTTTCCAGCACCTTTCAAGTGAGAAATTTGAAGGAGAAACAGTTTGGATATAAATTACCATTTGGTTCTTAGAGTTGGCCTTACAGGCCTTGAAAAACAGATTTGCCTGCACACCCCCAACAGCAGGAGCTGGAACAATGTGTCCTGTTCTTTAGTCGAAAGAATGGATCCCTCTATCCAGATCCATTTAGTCCCTGAAGTACTTTGCACGCTCATCGATTTTTTGACAGACTCGCACTGGTTTTGATTGAGATTCTCTCTTTTTTTTAATGTTCAGTATGGGTTACAGTATCAATTCTGTTAGTTCAGAAAGTCCATTTCGCTCCTGCACGTTGTTAACTATCCCTTTCTTTCACTTTGTCCTAGAAACCACACGAGACAACAAAAATCCTAAGATTGACAAAGCTGGAATTTTTCTGCCGTGAAACACAGGATTCTTTAAATCCCAGTATGAAGTCTTATAGAGAAAAAGAAGAGGCTTTCTGAGCAATGGAGCTGATGCCCAATTTTTGAAATAACATTTATCCACGGTAGTTGTCTCCAAATCAGCATTTCAGGCACTGCCTCTGGACAAGCCAATTTCTTTTTCAGGCTTTGGTCCTTAACTTGTCATGATCACAGCCCTGGACTGTGAACTGCTGCTTCAGCATCCCCTGCCCACCACACAGGGGGCTCAGCAGCCACACAGGTGGGCTGGGCTGCTGTCAGTGCTCGACAGGCAGTACTGCAACCCCAACACTAAGGTGCAGTAGGTTTCTATAGCTGGGTTTTGGCGGGGGGGCTACAGAGGTGGCTTCTCTTAGAAGTTGCTGGAAGCCTCCCCTGTCCCATGGAGCCAATGCCAGGCAGTTCCAGGACGAGCTTCTTGCCGCTGGCCAAGGCCAAGCCCATCAGGAGTGACAGTAACGCCTCTGGGATAACATATTTAAGAACAGAAGGTTGTGGAGCAGAAAGAATTCCAGCCAGGGAAGAGCGGAGTGAGAACATGGAAACAACAACATAGACACCAAGGTCAGTGCAGAAGGAGGGGCAGGAGGTGCTCCAGGTACCAGAGCTGTGGTCCCTGCAGCCCATGATGCAGATCATGGTGGGGCAGCTGTGCCCCTACAGCCCACGGAGGAGCCCATGTTGGAGCAGGTGGGTGCATGAGGGGCTGTGACCCCATGGGAGGCCCTAAATGGAACAGGATCCTGCCAGAGACCTGCAGGCTGTGGAGAGGGAAGCCCACACTGGAGCAGGTTTTTCCTGAGTAGGATCTGTGGCCCTTGTGGGGGACCCACGCCAGTACAGCTCATTCCTGAAGGACTGCACCCCACGGAGAAGTGACCCAAGGGACAGCAGTTTGGGAAGAGCTGCTGCCTGAGGGATGGACTCAGGCTGGAGAGGTCCATCAAGGACTGTGTCCCATGGGAGGGACCCCACGGGAGCAGGGGAAGGACTCCAACTCCTCTCTCTGAGCAGCGGCAGAAACAACAACTGACCATAACCCCCATTCCTCATCCCCCTGCACCACTGGGGGGATGTTTTGTTTCTCACTCTTTGGTTCTTACCCTGTTAGTAATAAATTTAAGTGCTATCCCCACTTTGAGTCTGTTTTGCCCATTAAGGTAATCAGTAAGTGACCTGTCTCAGCTGTTATCTCAACTCATGAATCCTAAGCTGATTTTTTTTCTCTCTCCTCTGTCCAGTTGCAGAGGAAGAGTGAGAGAGTGGCTTCAGTAGATACCTGGCATCTGCCCAGGGTCAACCCACTACATATGAGCATCAAATGACTCATACAAGATCCTCTCATTTTTTATTTTCCTCCATTTTATGCCACAAATTTTATTTGATATACACTTTCCCGAGTTGTGTGAACCCAAGGTTGTGCTCCCTCAGGTATTTTCTCCAGTCTTGAATCAAGTTTTTATATTACTTCCTCCTTCCTATGCTTTATTATTCCGCTGTTTTTACACGCTAACCGAAAACCAAATTAACTTTCTGGTTTGCTTTCTCAGTAAGGTAAATGGAATTTGTTACCTCCACAACAAATTAATACAATATAGCCAGGAAAAAATAAAAGTATATATACCTGGAAAACTTGTAACACACTTCATGTCACTAGTTGGCACATGAATAATTCAATTTCAATTACTCAGTGACAGAGTCACCATGCAAACTGTAAAAAAATTAATCAGTTATTTCTTAGAGTGAAGTAAGGTAGTCCCCCAATATTCAGCATCCAAAATAGATATAGGACTAGAATGTTTTAGGGACAACATGAGGACAACCAAAGGACATTGCTTTCTTTCATAGTTCTGGATGAACTGATGATTTTACCTGCAGAGTAGCAATTTAATTTGACTCTCACCCACAGAAAAGATAAATCTTAAAAGATGAGACATTTACTGAAATAACTGTGACAAAGCAAACAAATTAACAGTCAGATTTGCAATTGAGTGTATCTTTGTTAAGAGGAAAGTCTGCCAACTTCTCAGAAAAGCGGGAGACCACAGCAGAGCAGGAGACCTCAAACAGATATTACTTTCATTAAAACTCTGCTAAAAAAAAAATCGCACAATCCAATCCAAAACACAAAACAAAACACACACCCCCCCCAACCCACACAAAACAGCTTGAATCTAAGCACCTACACTTCAGTCTTCACCAAGGGAGGAGGAAAAGTTTGGATTTCCCCTTCAAAGGGAAAAGGAAGTTGATCCACCAGCCAGTTTGGAGCAAAGTTGTTAAATCCATTAAGTACTTCACGAATAAACTCAAAATCTCATGATTTTATATTAAATTTGATTTTATATTTAATTTGATTTTCACTTGCATACTGAAAACATGCAAGCTTAAAACATCTGAACATTAGATATTAAGGAGGAAAGAAGAAAGGTCAGAACTTCTTTGAAGTCCAAAAAGTAACTTGAATTATTGTCTAATTTAATTTTTAAGAGAGAGATAAGATTTACCACAGGTACAGGGGAAAGATAAGACAGTGACACCTTTACATCTACGTAACAATAAGCTGACCCATGCTATCAAACTGCAGATATAATAATTATTTGCTACCACAAGGCAAGTAAGCTTGCATTTACCCTCAAGGCAATCATTTATCTGTTTGGAAAGACTTGCATTTCAATTTGGGGAGTTTTATTTATTTTTTTTAACCAAACAAATATATATATATATAGTCTTTGCCTCATTCCAATAAAAGTTTGACATTCCCTTGCTATGGGAAGAAGTTATTCTAATCCCAACAACAGAAAAAATTTAACTACATACTTGAAATTCCTAACAGGACAGAAGAGAGTGCTGACTCGTAGACATATCAAAAAAACCCCAAACAAAACACAATTTCTGCCCCTCTCAGCAGAAACAGTTTTTGCATGCTTGGACTGAAGCCCCTGTTAGTTCTTCTGATACAGTCTGCCAAGGGAAATGCACAGATAACATTGGCTTTGATGATTAAATGCTACAAAACAACATTAATAGATAGATTTATTTTTAAATTACAAATGGTAATTCGGCATATTTTGCTTTTCCAGTAGTGAGTTCTTCAGTGAAAACTGAACATTTGTGTATTAGGGAATTGCCTTTCACATTTAAATTCAGTTCTTCCTAAACTTTATTAACTTTGAGACTAAAAGCAAAAGCCCTGATTAAGATGTTCAGTAATTAGATCTGAAAACAGCATTTGTTATACAGTGAAAATCCTAATAAAATGAAAGGAGTAATTTCACTTTTGGAAAAGGAAAATGCCACAGAAGTGGTCTGTGTGACTATCCTAAAATACGTAGTAAAGTGATTCAAATTATAGTTAATTTTTTACAGCCAGAAGTATGTTTTCATGGGTGGCATGGAACCTTGTGGGGATTTAGCTTTTAACATACTACAAATTAACTGCTTCCAAATATCCTAAAAACAACTGTTCTAAGAAAACAGGGTCTATTGTGAGCCAGTGATTGATTCTATAGGTTGCTGGAATAAATAGAAAGTATTTGCAAATGAAAAAAAAAATCTTGAATAAATACTTTTAAAAAATTGAAAAGTTAGATGTGGCAACAAAATTAAACAAAACAAAACAAAACCACAAACAAAAGCAATGCTTGCACCATTGCTAAGATTATTCAGAATTAGTCAGGTTTTGCTTTCTAAGAGGTGATTTTGGTACTGGTGATAAATTTAACTGAAATGTGACATATGCAAACTAGAATTAAATGAACTGGATTACCTGAAAATTGGAACACATCTTATTTGTTATTTCCTCGCATGCAAAAGCAAAGATAACGTTTTAAAAGGCGTGGACAACATTATTATTTATTACTGCAACACAATCGTGACCTGCTGAATAAAGCAATTAGGCAGCTGCAAAAAATGCCTGCTTAATTATCCTTTCTAGTTTAGGTTCCTTCATAACCTGACTCCAGAATCTTAGTTTCATCAACCCCAAATTCTCCAGCCCGTACACCAGAGACAGTAACATTCATAAAGTTTGGTCTGGTTTATGATGGTACCTGGGGAGGGCTGCAGACAGGCTGACACAGCTATTCTGAGGTGTGAACTGATCCTATTTGTCAAAACAGGTGCTAATGGAAATGCAAAATGACAACAATTTAAAAGTCGGTGTTAATTGTTCCACTGTCAAACACCATGGAAGGAAAAAGGGCACTATAGAATCTGTTGTTGTTAAATGCAGCAGCAAGGAGTGACATAGTGGATGGAGAAGGCAACATGATACTTCTCTCAAAAGGCTGCTAGAGGTGGGAAGGAGCAATGGATAATTTCTCATCTAGGATTTAGAGTATTATCTGTCTTGTTCCAAGACAGACATGAGAGGAACAGATGTAAATTTATGGGACTGCCTCTTAGCTGTGGCATGATAGGACCAAAGGAATCAATGAAACAAAGTCCTGAAGAAAAAAATTATCTTTTCTTATTTACAGTACACTGCTTATAAAATGATGCTTGTACTGACCCCTGAGGGTTAGAGACCAGCCATTATCCAAACAGGACATAAATCACAGAATGGTTAAGGCTGGAACAGACCTTGAAGATCATCCCTACCACAGGTTGCTCAAAGCTCCATCCAACCTGGCCCTGAACACTTCCAGGAATGAGGCATCCACAGCTTCTCTGGGTAACCTGTTCCACTATCTCACCACCAGCATAGTAAAGAGTTTCCTCCTAATATCTAAACATGTTCTCTTTCCATTTAAAGCCATTCCCCCTTGTTCTATAGCTAAATACCCTCATGAAAAGACTACATACCATGTAAAGTGAATGAAGCAAATAGAAACAACAACAGGCTGGGCTTGCCCTGGTTCTCCACCAAATCCTGTTCTATTCCATTATTTCAAATGTGGGATTGTTTAACATGTTTTGTTCCCCTTCTGCTTTTCTCCTGCTGTTTTGCTCATCCCTAGGAGTATCCACTTCTGGCAAAGTACAGCTCTCTCTTCCAGAACCTGGAGGAATGGTGAGGGAGGCCTGGTGCCCCTTGGTCCCCACCTGGCAGCATCCAGGAGGTGACAAACACAAACTACAGGTTGGAGACTATCAAAGAAAGTTTCCAGTCCTCTCCCTGTAAACCAATGCCTGAGCAGCCTATGGATAATACAGTTCTCTACACGCTGTACATACATATATATATTCTTTTTAAAATGTAGACATTATTTTTTAGGTCAGTATCTTAATTGTTACTTTGAAATATTGCTCTTATACTTCCAAGTTCTCAACTACTCTCTGTAATAAAATTCACCCTTGGTGCTATTAACATTCAAAGATCCTGCTTACTGAAATAAGGCACTGTTTTCCTCATTATGTTAAAGTGAGCACAACACCACGCAATTGCACAAAATTTGTTGTAGATATTTAAAACCGATTACATTTTTTTTTTTGTTTGAGAAAGCAATTTGTGCAGGAGCTTCATCCTATAAGCAATATCCTTAGCTGAGATTACATAGTGCCTCTCAAACAATGCATGTTAAATTGCTATTACAGTCAATTAAACGACACAATATGAAGTGGTTTTACCCTATGCAGTTCTTTCAACCATAGAAAATGACTGGTAAATGTTATCAAACAACCAAACCTACAAAAACTTTTTATAACTAACAACATACCTTGCACACAACAGACAAGTCATAGAGATTCCCTAAAACCAAAACCATTCTGGCACCTCTGTACCTGCAGTACAAATCTTCACATTACTTTACATTACAGAAATTATGAAGGCAGTATGCTATTACCCATTTCAGCTAAAACAATTTCTTTTTCCTGTTCCCTTTTTGAGGTTTGATGTTATCTGATGTTACCAAAAAAAAAAAAAAAAAAGGAAATATTTTCATATATATAGAACTTTAAAAATCCAACCCACAACTATAGTGTTCCCACTCCTTTGTAGGGCAAAAAGAAAACAGATGGCGTTTTTTCTAGTGATAAGCTAAGTAATCTGTATTTCCTTCTAGAGATGCTAGTCTTGGTCTTCCTATATTTCCTTTTATCTGGTATTCTAGCTGCAATATCATCCTGTTTTTACCACCAGTTCTCCAGAAAACCACTAATTCTTGGTGAAACAAATGCAAAATTAGATGGTTTAATGTGTTTTGTGCAACTCTGTACTATGTCACCGATGGCAGCTTTCTGAAGAGATTCTGCACAGCGTATTTTATTAGTAAAAGTGAAAGTTTTAAACTAAGTCTTCAGAAGATTTTACCACCGTAAACAGAAACAAAGGAGAACGGGATAATCAACCAAGTTCAGTAAATAACTGATAGAACAGCAAAGAGCAACAACAATGAATCAAACAAACGTCTACGTTAATTGATTCTGCCAAGTGCCTTTTCATTAATAACAGGTTATACTTCTACATTGTGTCAATAGGTGTGTGCAACACACAGCCCTCAGGAAAAAGCAATCCCTGCTGCTAACAAGCAGGTCATTTGAACGCTTCTTTGCTTAAACATTTGGATAAAACACCCCTCCACACTCCATTTCACTGGCTGTCTCTGATTTGCTCTGGCTGACATTAAGCTGGGATGAGATCTCGGGGCAGAACAGCCCCTGGTGCTCTCTGGAGCATGTTCCATGGTCATTACCATCCCTGAGGCTGCCTAATTCCCGTGAAAACCACAGTGTGCCAAAGTGGGAGAACAAAGTGCAGGACTGAAGTGTGCCTAGGTCCTAGACCAACTTGGAGTCAGAGCACACACTTCATTCCAGAGCCAGGCAAGTTTCTGGATGCCATGGTAGAGCCTAACACTCCTGCCTGGAGCTGAGTGGTGTGGCTGTGCTCACCGCTTTTCTCACTGAGCTTTTGAAAGGATTAGATAGCTAATATTTTAAAACCTTTAAAAGATTAAAAACTTGCAAAAGACTTGCAAAGTGACCTTGCAAGTTTTAGTTGTTTACAAACCTCACCTTATGAGCTCGACCTGTTTGTATTTACAGGGGCGACGAAGATATACTTCAGTCTTCTAGAAATGAAGATGCATATTATATTTGTCCCCTCAAATATTGTAAATCTACAATACTGCTGCACACATAAAGAATATATAAACAGAACTCCATTTTCTGATCAAAATCTAATTTCATGCCCAGTTTTTTATTTGCTTATACCGGTACTACAGTGGAATAAATATGCCCATAGACCAAGTAGCCTCACAGTTTGAAGTTAAATGGAAAAAAAAAAGATATATGCAGATTTGCATCTATTTAATCACAAGTAAAACCCAGTGTATTTTCTTGCAGTCTGGAACTGTACCACGTTACCTTAATCATCAACAGAAGGCAAAAATCTATTTTACAAATGTTTCAAAAAAGCACTCAAAATGTAGATTTCAATGTGCTGACTAAAGCTGGAGCAAACCGCTAAGCAAATAAAACAACTGAACCTTTGTTATTGATAGAGAGCACTCAGACAGAGCCAGGTTTCAGTGGCATACTAAACAGATTACTGGAACCACAACTGACATCACTCACCACTGGTGTCGATTTAATTTTCAGAGTTTTATAGAAGATGGAAACTTATATTATTTTTCAAAGAGTTGTAGCTGACAAATGAGTTATCAGGAAGGCTTTTTGTCCCCCAGCATTTTCTTCTCTAGGTTGTGTTAGATATTTCATGTGAATGTACATATAACAAAGAGTCCTTACAGTTACATCCCCATACCCCAAAAAGCCTTGATGGATGTACAGGTATAGACCCCACCAGAGGTGACAGACCGACTTTAAGCTCCTTCTCAATTAAGCAACAGAGCTACAACAGGAGATGCTCTCTTTTTGAGGCTACATCTCATACATAACGTTGCTACATGAACTGCTTTAAAATAAAATAATGGTTACTGTTCAGCCAGATCAATTTTCCAATATAATTCACCTTTAGTTTCACAAACAATTAATGCAGTAAGTGTTGCCCAGCCTATCACTGCTGCTTCAAACATGCTCCCTGGATGCAGAGCTTCAAAATCAATGCAAATGCTTTTCCAACCATGTGAGTTGTTTGGTTATGTCCAGTGTGGGCCAACCAGAAGCAGATACGTAACAGCTGGCAAAGAAGATCTGTTGCCCACTTTTCATACATTTCCACAACAAATCTTCCCTCTCATCAGCTCTTCGAGCTGCAGAACCACACTAAGCAGTAGAGAAATTCATAGATTCTGATTGCTGCCACCCTGTTTAAATTTCAACTGGTTACAAGGATCCTTTTCAACAAAAAGGAGGAAATGAGTGGTTTCTAAAATATTTATGTGTTAAGATTCTTAACACAAATGCATTGATTTTTTGATTAAAAAAAAAAAAAAGAGAGGTTACAAGTAAGGAGGATCCAGAATCCTCAAACTTTTGTGGAGTTCTGGGAGAGAAAACAGCCAGTCTGAAAAACATCCCTCAAACAAAAACAAAACAACACCCAGCAACAAGCACCCACTTCCATCAAGAAAATAATGTTGTCAATGTGTGTGTAAGCTATTTCAGCTGAAGACAAAATAGAATTTCATTTAAATAAAAAAAAATAAAGTCTCAAATGAAGACATTGTTAGTTAAATTAAACTATCAATGCAGTTATAATAATTTTTGCCCTTATGTAACATTTCAAAAACCTTAGGTTATTTTCCCCATTTTAAATACAAAGTTTAGGAAGATGTAGTAAAACAGAACAAAAGCTATCTCTTCACACTAATACCGTTGAAGTGGGTGGAGGTATTGTTTTAAATACAACTTTAAATGCTTGTATGTTTGTAAACTGCAAATGAAGATTTCCAGAAGCAGTTCACTAGTTGTTAAAGTGGTTTGAATAGCATTTTAAGAACACCAATCTATTTCTTTAAGAATTTAGTACTAAGTATATTACTAAACCATGACTCAAGTAAGCATTTCTTATTCTGATAGAAAAAGTGTTTATATTTCACTTACAGAAATACCAAATTTATGAGATCTGAAGATTGTTTAGTTGCTACTCTACGTGCACAAAATTGGTTTCACTTCCAGAGGTACTCAATACTATTGTACTTTCCATTATTTATTTGTGATTTGATTCATTGCTTAAGATTCTGCCAGGTATTTGCCATTGGTACTTCAGGAATAATAATTTAGTAACATCACTTTCCAATATTAGTTTAACTGGTCCTAATTAATCACAGCGACAACCAGGGGATGTGGCCTTTACAACATCACTTTAGACCCAAAGAAATTAGGAAGGAAACACACAAGCAGCTAATCTGTCATTTTATGGCTATTCCCCTCTGCAGCACTTACCAGATGCATGCCTAACAAACTTAAAAACTTCAGCTCAGCTGCTGAGGGCTCAACCCACAGCCTCAGGGTCTCGTGGGCTGCTCCAGCTGCACTCACCCTCCTTCACCACCCTCTTACATGGCTTATGCACATTTGGTTTGCTGTTGATTATCACTCTTGCTTTCAGCTTTTTTTTTTTCTTTTCTACCTAATTGGTTCCAAGTTTCCTTAACTATGTTATCCATCTTCCAAATGCCCCTCGTGAGATCTAATTGGACTGCATTTTCTTGAAGCTGAAGCTCACTGTGGTACTTCTGCCAGTGTTTCTAATATCTCTGTAGGCCTTGCATATTTATTTTTTTTTTAACTTTCAAGTATTTCTATTCCCTCACAATTTAGTATTACATGTTAATTTTATTAGCACGTTGTTAACACTCTCTCCCAGATCATTAATAAAGACATTAAAAATGACTGATTCTAGCAGTGATCCCCGTGGTACCCTCAAGACACCCTTTGTTTGTAGTCTTTCAGCCAAGCTTTTAATCCACATGACAGTACTCTTATCCAAGCCAATTTGAATTAATTTTGAAAGTCAGGCTTAGCAAAGCAACAGCCAACCTTCTGCAAAAATCCAAAATTACTACATTGATTTCTTCCTCATTCCCTCCCTCCCCTAAGTTTTGTAGGTTTTTTTGAATCAACTCCTATAATAAGATTTATTTATCAAATTAATTGGCAATTATAGGCTATGTATTTGTTATATCGCACCCTTTGAAGATTGCATACAATTTTTTTATAGTACATCTGCTTTTTTCCTGGTTATTATACATTTCCTTCATAGCTTCTGGTATTTCAGAAAGTCATAGGTAGAGCTGTGGTAGACACTGCCTTTCCAAGCACTGATCTGATGACTAAAAAGTGGTTTAGAGAGAAAGTAAAAATGGGTTTACCTAGAAATTGATCTACATGTCCATTGATAGGATTTCAGTACATGTTCTAAGTTGTAGGATACTGTAGTTTTATGGAAATGGAGTTAAGACCAAACTAATCTATTTCCAACCTAAATGAGATCCAGGCTTCACCACAGAAATTGTAAAGGTAAATATCAAAAGTCATAATCTATGTCAGTTGTTGAGTAAAATAGAAAATAAGGAACAAATATATGCATCTTCCTGTGTGACTGTATGCATAATAAAAGGCATTTCCAAGCTATTCCATTTCTTGGTTTTAATCAATAATTATTAATTATTTTGCAGGATTTTAACTTACTCATTTTCTAATCATAAATGCTTTTTCTCGGTTTTCCTTGTCTAAGAGTCCTACTTAAAATTTATTTCAGTATCCCAGGCAACTGATCTCTCATATTTGGTAACTTGCCTAGGATTTTGTGTGTGCATGCCTTAACCCACAGATGTAAAATGGATCTCTGAAGATTTTTAGTTTACTTCACCTTATTGCCACATTTATAAAATATTTCATTGTTGACGATAACAGTGTCAATTTATCAATTTCAAGAATGTAAGAATAAGAATTTTTAATCTTCTCACATGCACTAGACCCCTTATTTCTAAAATTCTCACAAAATACATTTCTGAACTTTGATATCCTTCTATTATCACATCATGCAAAAATCACTCTGCATTTTGATGAGTGCAAGTAGATGGCATTCAGCA
Organism: Corapipo altera; assembly: GCF_003945725.1. NCBI lineage: Eukaryota > Metazoa > Chordata > Aves > Passeriformes > Pipridae > Corapipo > Corapipo altera. Next base: position 1,519,591 of record NW_020884934.1, on the reverse strand, counting down.
GTTCCAAACACCTTAATTTTATAAAGGGTTCTAAGAACAGCTACAAGAATCAGATCTGAAACTTCAATTTTACAATGATGGGATATATAGTTTTACTACCATCCACCTTAACAAAGGACAACTGTTATCTCAATACCCATAAGAACCCCTTTACAAGAATTAACAGAATCAGACATAAAATACACCTCTTTCTTTTTTTTTAAAAGCAACATGTTTTCCTCCTCAAGGAGGAAAAAAACCCAAGCCAGTGGGTCTTTCAGTGCTACACAGCACTGTGGAAGTTACAGAGATGTGAGGAGACATGATACAGAAGTGTTTAGTTCTGTGCCATTGGAGTCAACACACTTCACAGAGAAATAACTAAACCCTTCTTTATGAAGTGCTTCCTTTTAGTCATCAGCACACTCAGTGGCCCATTATGAAGAAATTATACTTGGACTTGAAGGTTGGAGACTTCAAGTTTAATCCTTGTTTAACTTTGTGAAGTGCCTTCACTGGATACTTTTTGAAGAGGTATAAGCATTCTTAAAGATGCCACTTCCTACAAATATCCTTTTTTAATCTCTGCTTAAGATCTTCTCAATTATTGCTTGATTAAGACTCCTGTTCTTGTAAGTTTTCTGTTAACAGAAGGGGAAAAATGAGTTTATAACCTCTGCTCATGTGTGAGCTTCTGGTGGAAACAAGCACTGCTGTATTGCTGGTACATATTTGATCTGCAGATCACTTCCTGTATTTCTGGGTCAAGTGGATGAAAAAAAACTATTTAAACTACTGCAAAGAATGTAAAGTTCAAATACATTTGCAATTGCAATTTTTTTGGTCTTGTTAATTATCAATTTTACTGTCAGTTATATCCATTCACATTTCTATATCCTTTTCCCACCATCTACCCCTACCTAGAATATTTTCATTTCAGTGCTCTATGGGATTATATCCTTTCTTCCCTGCTTTCTCTACTCCCTCTTCCTCCTGTAGTGCTTTCTTGTAGCCCACTTAAAGCTTACACTGCTGGATGGTGCCAAGTGCTGTCCAGTCCTCACGATCTTGCACAAATACAGGCAGTTTAAACAGGAAGATAAAATCGAGAAGGAATAGATGGAATCAGCAGCATGGAACTAGCAATGAGCTGCCAAGGGAATGGCGACACTCCTGGGTCTTGTTCCTTACAGATCTGCTGGGCCTGATGGCTGTGCTGCACCTGAAAGGAGGAGCTGGTGTGGGCTGAGATGTGAGAGGAACAGGATATTCTGGATCTTGGAGATTCTCCTTTTCCATGACTACAGCCACAGTCATCTTTCCCACTCACTGAAAAGGAGAAAACAAGTAGCCACCCCCTTTTTTGTTCTCCAGCGCTTGATTCTGATGAATCAGAAACTCATATGCAGACCTATCTACTCCCTTAACAAAATTAAATAGTTAAAAGTCCTTGCTTTCAGAAGTTCCTTTCACTCTTTCTTTCTCAGGTTTTTCTGCATCCTAAGTATATTCCTGTACACTCTTAAAAGCAAATATTACATGATAGACTGTATTATCCATCACTCACACTCAGTAAGCATTTTTACATAGGTTTCACATTCAAATTTCAGGGATTTTTGTGGAGCGATTTATGTAGGTACAAGCTCCTTAAAGTGTCCACTGGGGACATCTGTCTTCCCAATTTCATCATTTCAAGTGAATATAATACTCGTGTCCCCAGGTAAAAGTCATGATGCAATTCTATCAGACAGTTGCTGTACTTTGCACAGTGTGGGTGTGAGAGCTAATTTTGTCCTCAGATTCAGAGGCTTCATTAACAGTCTTAACACATTCACTGCAGCTTTCTAAATCCTTTCAGGCTTTAACACTTAAGCTACTGCAAAAAAAAAAAAAAAAAAAGAAAGAAAGTTCATATACAGAAAATGCTGTTGCTCTAACCCAAGTGAAACAGATCTTTTAGATAATTGCAGCACATTGCAGCAACATCACTCCAGCAAAATGAAATTTATGAGAAATAAATCACAGCTAGTAAAGGCTGTAAATCACTATTTTGGACAATTTATTCTGATATAAAATATGTGAAATTCTGAATTGAGATGCATAAAGAGAAAGAGTGGAAATCATGTGTCAAATATATGCAGGCATATGAATGTCAACATAATGCATATTATACCACTTTGCTGTTATGCCTTTTTATTCAGAGAATTTCATCATGTGACTAATTGTTGAATGTTATTAACAATATATCAAGCATATGGAAAAAAAGCCTTTTTCTCCCTTATATAGGCATTTTTTTCATCTGCAAAACATTTCATACAGTGGGGTAAACTTCAGATATTTTCTATATAAAAAATTTTAAAAAAACCCCTGAAACTCTCAACAATATTCTTTTAATGTACGTCATGAGACTAAAGATAAATTAGTCCTTCTTTTGTGTCATGTAAAGCTTCCATGCACAAAAATATTTTCACCAACTGATACACGTTGCATGGGAGAACTTGTCTCTTCATAGTATTTCATTACTTAAAAGCTGTCCATGATAGCAAGTCATAATACAGACAACCAAACTCCTACATGTTGCTGTTCAGGAGCTATGAGAGTTAGAATTCTGCACTTAAATAATACAGAATCCAGCTACATTTCATATTAATGTGAAAAGCTATAGCTAAATTTACAACTTCTGTAAAAAAGGGAAGCTTTACTGTTATCTGGATTATTACTTGCTGATTCATTTCTGTTCCTTTTCATGGTCTCTAATCCCAACCCAAAGACTGCTTCTTTTTGATTCTTCAGTCTTTATGATTGAAGTAATATAAGAAATTTTAAATTATGGATGAACTTAATTCCAGTTAAGACTTGCTCCACAAAATGACTTCCAACAGTTGCAAAATACTTTGCATACAACTTCAGCAGCAATGAGGGATGTTTGGAATAAGAGGAATTTGTGGAAATTTTGCTTTCCACAAACAAGTAATAATCTGGATGGGTGTCTCCCAACAGCAAATGCTACTGTTTTCAGACTGAGGCCTTTTAAAGAACAAATTGACCCAAACTGGATGAAAAACAGCCATTAGCACATGAAAAATTATTGCTCATTTTCATACTTACAATTACATGTTTAAAATCTTCTAGGAGCTCCCACATTACTCCTCTGGCGCAGAAGGATCCAGAAGCAATGCAAGATGAAAGCTAATTTGTTTCAGAATGCAAAGGCCCTTGCTTACAGTGAGTCACGTCCTCTCATATGATTAATTTATTAATACACTGAGAAAGGGTAGACTTGTCCTCTTGTGCAAACTACAGATATCCCGGGGATGAAAAAATACTGAGATGCAAATCTGAAGAAATAAAAGCAAGGTAAAGAGGTTGGCAAGTTCAGATTGTTTTTTTGTTAAGTAAGCAAAAATATGTAGGCAGAAAGGGAAGAAGGGAGACAAAGGAAACAGATGCATTTTTTTCATGACCATAAGAACAAAACCTGTCTGGAGTGAAGAGAAGAAAGCAAAATGTCTAATTTTCCTACTAGTCTTAAGGATTTCTGAATCAGTAAGCTTCCATTACCTATTGTTCTCTAAACTGAAGCAAGACCTACGCCGACTTCTGTCCTGCAAAGTTGGAAAAATACTTCCCTACTCCTCAACAACCAGGTATCTGGAAGGACTATCTGTTATATGGGATTTGACAGCTCTGGGGATGTACCTGTACTTCATGTGCAGGGTTTTTATTTCACTGATGGCAGATTTCAGCTCGGGAAACATGTTCTCATTCTCTCAATCAGCTAAAATGGTCCAAATGTTATTTTTGCCTGCATCTCAGATTTTCTTTTGTTTTATTTTCTTCTTCTCCTCACAGATAGAGGTACATTAAATTCTGATTGAATTTGCTTTGGATAAAAGCTATTAATTCCATATAACATTAACTTCATTTGAGAAACTAATCTTTTCCCAAATAGTTTATTATTTTAAAATGTATATAATACAAAACATACAGCTTCTTTTCCCACATTCACCGCAATTAAATATATAGCCAAAATGACAGTAATTTGAGCAATAAACTTTAAAAATAGACTTAAAAGTATATTCCATGTTTTGTTTTTTAGCATTTATTTTGTTTTTCATTCTCTAAATATACAGTATCAATTACTGAGTAAAAAATTTTTAAAAAGGAACTTCCCTTTCTGGGATGGATAACTGCCCTCTAGATAGGGTAAAAATGAATATAAATATAACACGACTTTTTGTGACTCTTTTATCACTTATATTTGTGAAAAAGAAGAATTTAAGTTGATTAACAAAACAGATAACACGAACAACAGATACACTACCACTTCTGCAAAAGCTGCCTGCAATAAAAGTATTTTATCTGCTTTATATATGATATATATAACATAGTCATCTGCTGAATGGCTATTTTGCTTCAAGTTTTTTTCAAGCTTTGAGAAACATTTCCAACACTGCTTCTTGTGAAAGTCTACAAACATTTAAACCCTTTTCCTGTCTCTCCTGGTCCCTGAAAAAGGGAAGGTTAAGCTACAGTAAGAAAAGCAAACTATTTCAAGGGGGTTTTCTTGCTCTGAAATACTTTGTGGGCAAAAGAGCTACACTGTGCTTTGGTGACTCCTCCTTTCACCAAGAGCTTAGTAAAGCATGCTGAGTGAATGGTCAGGTGACAGGTTTGCAGTAGGAGCTTTTGGTCCTCCACATGGCAGTGAAGGGTGGTGGCCTGTCAGTAGATACAGCTCAATGGTGGGTGAGCCCATCTGGTTTCCTCCAGCTTGCAGAGAAAGACCAGGGAAAAAGTAAATTCACAATACAGGCTTAAGCTCTGTTATACTATAGCAATGGATTTCAGTTACTGAAAAGACATTAATTTGTAGTCCCAACATGTTTGGCAAAAAATCCACTGTCTATGTAAGTGGCTTCAGAGGTATTTTTCTCCATAAAGGACAGTTTTAGTCAGACATGTTAGAGCAAGGAAAATGCAGAAGTCCACAGATGTTGACACAAAATTGATTTAACACCCTTTGGGACATCTGTCATTTGGAAACTTCAAGTCTGACTCAGCAAAGGCTTCTATTCCTTAAGAACTGCAGGGTAAACACAAGATTAATTCCACAAAACTCACACTGGCTTGGCATTGGTAAAGGTGGATCCCTGTGGTCACCTGGATGGCTTGGCATAGACTTTGCCCACCTGCTAGCTGGTGTGAGACTTCCCAGGCTTATTGATGTGGACACCCTTTCTAAGAAGCTTCAATAATGCTGGACAACTTTCTACCCTTTCCCTTCCTCTTCTGGTAGAAGATAAAGCACATTTACCAGCTCTTCTCAGAAGTGTTGATTCTTTGCCAAAGGATTAGCAATATTGAGGGCAAAAGCAATATTGCTTTCTGTTCCTTGTTGTGAAAAGCCTTCCTCACTTTAAACCTTTTCTAGCAAGAGGGCAGTAAGTATGGCTGCATTCTCACTGAACTCTCCAGATAAAAAGTGCAAAACACTCTGAAATGGAAAGTGCTATGTAATCATAGGATATTACAGGATGAAATTGCACTTCAGTGGATCACTACATATGAAGACATATGGTTTGTTGGGTCATCTTTCAAAAGACAGACATAGCTCCCTCAAGTGTTTTCAGTAACTAGTGGCAAGCACTGCCATGAATAATAATAACAAAAATAACATATAATCAGTCAACATGTATAGTAATTAAACAGAACAATCTGTGAAAAATTCTAGCCATGTTAGCACATCAGGAAAACGAGAAAGGAGTAGGCAATGTCTTACAAAGAATTCATGATATTCAGCATAATCAAATAAAATTAAACGACAAAGTTAAACAAATGAAGATTTAACTTATATGGTCAAGATTTTTAAAGAAATAGATCTATAATCACTGTAAAGAACAAATGACAGGAAAACTAACATCTAAGTGTAGGACTTTCCAGGAGTAAGTACAGGTTAATAGAAATGTGAATGCAAGCATCAGAAGTATCAGGGTAAATGGTAGAGTGGGGTTCTCCACCATTAGGCTAAAAAATAATCCCTGTATCAGTCCTGAGGCATCCCAACCCTTAACCTCAGACCTGAACCCTCAGTCCAAACTAAAAAAGAACAAAATTAAACAACATCAAATTGAAGGTGAATGTATATTCAAGAATTTAGGTAAAATTAACCATTTTGGTGCAGTTACACCAATAGTTATTTAAAGGAGGATGAACAGACGAAAGAGGAAAACTGAACCTAACAAGAGAATGAAAATAAATAAACGTCAAGTAATATCAAGAGGCTTTATTATAATTAGCTACAAGAAAATCCTCCATTTTCTATTGTAATTAAAATCTGAGAAATAAGAGATAAATCTAGTAGTACAGCTCTAAGCTACACAAGAATGATATGAGAGAAAACAGCATTTAAAAAGTAAATTAAATATGACAAGAAACAAAAAAATGTCAATTTGTCCTTCAAATACTACACAGCTTCTGTCAGTGAAATGACTTTTAAACTCCAGTCATATTCCTTGCAAACTCATGTTATCATCTGACATCTGATTTTCAGTATATATAAATTCTTTAACCATTGCAGATATCAGTATATGACAGTGACCCTTTCACATTCCCACACTAGTGTAAATTACTCTTTGAATTGGTATTCACTCCACATATGCCCATAAAAAAACAAACAAAAACAAAAGAGAAACAAAAATTTTTCATGACACAACTTGGATTTTTTTGCAGCTACCCTTCACAGTGCCAAATATCCAGATAAAATGAAATCTTGTTCTTGGCAGTGACCAACTGAAAATGACTGAAAAGGCAGACTTTAAAATGTCATAGTGAAGATGGCAACACAGTTTATAGTGGTTACCTGGAAATAATATCAGCTAGGGAACAGTTCTTGTGGGGAATAAAAATAACACTTGCCACATACTCTCAGGCATGAAAACAGTCTAGTATTCAAACATAGCTCACATGAGTCAGAGGGCTGGAGCACCTCTCCTGTGAAGACAGGTTGAGAGAGTAAGGGTTGTTCAGCCTGAAAAAGAGAAGGCTCTGGCAGTAGTTTTAAGAAATATTACTAGAATTCCTATGAACTTATGCTCCAGAACGAAATAATCAGAACTTACATCACTAACCCCAGTTTTGAAGATTTCATTAATACAAATATTCTACTTTTAAAAATTGATCATTTCAAAAGCAGAAAAACAGGAGGAATGAAGGCTGATACAATGAGAATGGACAGTGACAAAACCAAAAAAAACAAATGGTCTCAGACCCTGGTAACTATAATTGCAGTAATCCTGAGGTGTGACCACTCATTCACCATTGCTTCCTGGCTGTGCATTACAAACATTACTACTGCCAGAAATCACCTCAGAGGCTTTAAGTCTGAGACCACTTTTTGCCACTTAAAACCAGTGTTTTTGGTAAACTTCTCAAAACAGGAATTCAACTTGTATACTGGTAAGGATTTTCTTTAATGATGGTTCTAGCACTGCTGACAAAGAGAGATAACTCTTTAAATAGCCTTTATAAACAAAACAAAGTAATTTATACCAGAGAAAGTGCACAGAGGCATGTGGTTTACACCTCAGCTTCACAGCCCGACAATTTGCTTGGCATCTTGGCTTGATCTGTTTATTCACTTTTTTTTTTTTTTTTTTTTGCACAAGGACAAAGAGCTTTCCAAGGTGTTAGAAGTGACCAAAAAAACCCAAAAACCTAGCAGTGATAAAGCCCTGCCCAAGGAGAGTTGCTAGTTACAGTTTTCAGATGAGCACAACAACCAAGCTCGTATTTGATGCACCACATTAAGGAAGTTCCATTCGCTTCTTGTGTCTTCCTCTCCACACCCACTGAGATACCAACTAATTCAGAAAGGTCTCCACAGGACTGGCCAAGAGGAACCCTACCCACAACTTCTAGGGCTGAATAGGTGAAGGAATATCAGAAAGCTTACACTGTCTTCTGTGAGGACTGCAAAGTCGTATTATCTCTGTCAGTCAAGAAAGATTCTGCAGATTATGTACTCATGAGAAGCTGCTTTCAGGCCTTTGAAGGTGAAAATACATGCCTTAAAACAAATTCAGAACTCAGCTTTGAAAGTTGGTCTATGATAATAAATAGCTGCAAGACACAAGATCAATGTAGGAACATTAAGTGCCTAAAAAAGGACTCTAAAAAAATATTATGTATATTTAAAACAGTTGAAGTACCTACTGCACAAAGTATGGAATAAAAGTACCATCTATCAGTATAAGTTTGCTGCAGTAACTTCTTGATGCTAATGTGTTTTTTACATTAATCAGGAGCCCATTAAAGAGGTTCATTGCAGCAGCAGTATTAGTTACACAGAAGGATATTCTTTTCAACCTAACCTAATTTGGAGGTGTAAATATATGTAATGTGGACAAATTGTCACTTTAACAGAGAAACAAATGAATTGGAGCACCTGTCCCCTGGTTTTCTGTGACACATGCTTTTCCACACAAAGTTGGTCCTACTTATAACACTTTTTATCTTTACATCCTAATGACAGCACTAAAATCAATCATCATGCTCTCTGTTCCCATGAACAGCGAGATGAATCTGCCACAGCTTGAATTGCTACTACAGTATACCTAGGGTAAATTATCTACTCAGGGATGACAGAAATCCTGCCCATCACACAAAGTTATTTTGACCTGTTAAGTGTCATCAGGTGATGATTAGAATCATTGACACCCTGGATTTCAATATTTGAGATTTAGGAAAATTAAGCATGTGTTCTGCATCTAGAACACCTTGGTATACAGCTTCAGTCTTAACAGATCCAAGTTGTTTCAAAAAGTAAAGATCGAACTGCAAAGTGCACAAACTTGGTACAGGATACTTAAGTTCTAGTCAGTAACATTTTTATCATCCATTGTATCCCACTAAACTGTTACTATTATCTGGATGGGCTCTGCTTCTGGGTAGCATTTGTCTCTCAAAACATGGCTTTTTCAAATTCTGAGCATCGTCTTTGTGCTGCTATCAAACCATTTTGCAATAGCAGTATTTCTGAACAAAGCACTTTTATCACTGGGTAACCGACATTGGTGAGGGTTAGATGACCTTGGTGGTGCTGCAACATTTGTAATTCTTCAGTACAATCAATTATCTCATGATAATGTCTTTTGTCAGAGAATATTGTAAAGGCAGTGAGGATTTGATTTTTTTCTGTGAAAGAAAAGATCTGCTTTGACTGGTATACAGAAACATTCATACATGGGTCACTGACTGACAAGGGAATTGTAAATTACTTTGTAATAAAAAATAATAGCAGACATTTATATAGCAGTGTACCTCACACACAATGACCTCCATGCTCATTATAATATGTATCATTTGTCAAAAAGAAATTGCAGTGACCATCATATCTTCCAAGAGTGTTTATTTTAAAATGGTGAATGAAGAAAATCTTAAATTTCAAATATTCTCTATCGTTTAAGGGGTAGCTTACGACCTTACAGCACCTATACTAAACACTTGTAAATAAAAAAAAAAAAGGATCCTAAGAAAAATCTGTTAAAAACTAAGCATCATAAAATAAATTGAAAATTTCATGCAGGAAACTTGTGCTTCAAATTTCAAAAACTGTTAGCAGGGAGGAAAGAGTTGCATGCACACACATGCACAAAGACAGACATCACTTCAAGCACTGACATTAAAAATGGAAATTAGAAGAAGAAATATTTTATTGGAAGCTAATCTTTCACAACATTAAATCTAAAAATCTTCAGTGCAATAAAATGTATCAACTCACAAGAGGGGCATGATACCAATCAACACTAAGACATTCAAGTAAACACGTCACAAACTTTACTGGAAGAGGATGACATATAAAAAATGATTGATGATTATACTCCGAAAATTAGAATTTTTCAGAGCATTGCTATAGTTAAAAGACAGTAATATCTGAGAATAATAATGACTAATTAACAATGTTCCTGCAGTACATTTCATGTTTAACTGGCACTGCTTTTGGAGAGTTAGTTCCTAAACCATTAATATATCACTGAAGATGATCTAGGGCCTTACACATAAGATGCTATAATCAAGATCACAAATACACAAGATACATAGGGACTAGTTCTAGGATCATCTTCACGTGTTCTGAAGACATGTTTTACTTGAGGTTAAAAAAATTACTTTTTTTCTATAGCCTTCCAGCTATTTAGGCAATAGGACACTATATATATGTGTATATATATATATACATATGTGTACACTCAGATGCATAAACAGCACAAGGAGCTGTTTTACCTTCTCTCTTCAAGTACTGTATGAAGAAACCTAATAAACCATTGTAGCTTGGACTTACTGTCTTGCTGTTAATCAATCTTAACCTCAGATCCTCCTTTTTTTTGCAATAGTAACTTTTGTTTATATGGATAAAGGGGTGGAAACATCCTCCGTAGTTAAGTAACTTTTGAATTTCATCAAGTCTCTCTCCATGGTGACAAAGTCAACTTTCCCTCATTAGAAAACAAAACCAAGGCAGAATCTAACTCAGTGATTGACTTTGTTGTACATTCAGACAAGGTGGAATCCACTCTGTTTAAAGACTTGTAATTCAGGGAAGTAACAACAAAGTTTTTCTTGAACTCTCAAGACATACCAGATTTCAACATTGTCTAAAAGGTAGTTTCTTGACTATAAATATTGCAAAAGCCTCTGGGTCTGCCACAGTCTCTTTCCTTCCCCAGTCTCTCCAGATCAAGGTCTGGATATTTCCCACCCCCAACCCCGTTGGTGTTATAACATTTATTTTAAAGTACTTGATTTCCAGTTTGCCCCAACTTGACAAACTGTTTATTCCACTATAACAGAATTATTGCTCTGGGTAGGAAGAATGCTCCTCATTTCCTTTCAGTATGGAGTTAAATACAGCAAAAACTTGCATTAGACATTATCAGTGTATTCTTAACCTATTTTAGGAGCTTTTACACATAACACACATCCCTTACTGATAGAGAAACTCACTCATGACTGTGTTTACATTTTGAGTTATTTTATTTTCCTAGCAAAAGGAAAAAACACAGCAAGCACAATGCTTAAAGTAAGTTTTAAAAAATAAAAACTGAGAGAGTGTGTTGCTTTTGTAAAATCTGGCCCTCAGTAGTTTACCTAAGATCACAAGAAAGTTGTGTGTCAAGAGGAAGACTTGTCCAGGTTTCCTTTGAATTATCTACTAATACATTGGCAATTGAGCAATTATTCCCAGATTCTGAAGCTCATATTTTTCTCATGCATACTCGTAGATTTGTCACATAATATTGTCTTAGAGAAGATGAATGTCTGTAATATCCTGTACACCTGCCACCTTCCACCCAAAGAGCATTACAATGAAAAAGACTCACCATCTTATCCTACACCAGCAGTAACAAACACTGCAGATCAAAAGACCACATGCAGAATCTAAAATATGCAGTTTTAAATCATCACACTGAATTTTGCCTGTGACTCAGCACTTAATGGCAATCACATTCTTTAAAACACTGTATGTTATGATGGTAAGTTTATATAACAGATCAACTAGAAACCAGAGGTTACACAATGCTAAAAGAAATTTTTTTTCTTAAGTTTCCACACAAAAATAAAATAGAAGGCAAAGATTAGGCAAAGACAGATGTCCTCCTTTAATAACTTAAAGGTAACAATTCATTCAGCACATATTTACAAACTATATTTTTATTATTTTTTTATTGATCCATTATGCGTTTATAATCTGTCACTTCATGATCAGAAGAGTGTTGCCTTTTTAGTGACTGAAAATTTCTGCAAATACTATTTGATTAGAAAAGGGCTACAATAAATTTGGTTTACCTTTATACTCACTTTTTACATCAGGAATATACAGTTAATGCATCTCACCACAAAGTCAGTCATGCATCAGCCTTGCTCTGAATGTATGTGAAAAGCTGTTTCTTTTTAATCCACACATGAATGAGAGTCTGGTCATTTGAACTGTAGAAATGAAAGGATGATCATACCACTTTCTTCTTCAATAGCCCCCATAGAAGATTAGCATGCCTTAGGTTCTCTTCTTGGGTGAGCTATTCAGCCTTGGAACAGGCTTCTGAATACATCATTTTAAGTAAAACAATTTGTAGTCTTACTTCCTTCCTTCTCAAAATGCTATTATTGAATGAATTGAAATGGAATGGAATTCTATTCCACCACCCAAACCATGCAATCCACCTTAGATGCCCAAACTTCCTCTTTAGCCCTGAAGCTGAGTTCTTCTTTGTCACCTATGCTCTGCACATGAACTCAACTAGCTCTCCTTTCATTCTTTTCTTCTGCATTTCCCAAACATTTTATTTCACTTATCTTTTTTTGCCTTAAGAGTACTGCTTTACATTTCTAGAGATATATCTCTGTCCTCATTCATCAATACCTTTCTCCTTTCCTACTTGCCCCCCAGGGTCAATCTCAGACCTCTTAAAATAGATCTCTTAGAGGTAATAATGTCAAGGGGAAATATCTATCATGCACATTTTTTCTTTTGTTTATGAGTTGTTTGAGACAGGATAGAGCAAATTCTTAAAGTATCTTTCAGAACCACAGCATTAACATACTTCTAAAAGGCATTTATTGGTTCTGTGTAAGTGCATAATAATGAAAATAAGATGTTCTGCACTGAAATACAGAATGAAATATAACATTGATGTGAATCACATAGGCTAGATGCTTCAATAATTTAATAACACTATTTATAGCTATTTATACTTCTTCAGTGAATACTATAATGCCGTAAAGTATTTTCATCTTAAATAGTATAAACTAACAAATACCTTCCCTGACTTAGCACAAATTGTAAGCAAGCATGCAGACTGTGCTAAAATTACAGTGTAGCACAGAAGTACCAGGTTCCTATAACATGGAATTAAAAATTAATAAAATCCCATATTATGAGACTATTTCATGACAAAAGCACAATCACATGCCCTGTTTCTGTGTCCCAGTTAAAAAATGTGAAGGGAAATAAGGAAGACAAAGATGGAAAAGGTCTGGGAGAAGGAAGACGCAGGAACAAAATTTAGGTTACTGCTTCCAAATTAAGACACAGTTACACTGAGATTTATGCAAGGAACCTGAAGGAGTTAAACACCGAACCTCCTTCAGAGTTAAATGTTGGTTTAGAAAACCTTAACTTGCTAGCACTACGTATCGATCCTTGAATTTACATATTGCTAAAGGTACAAGCTAATGCTTTCAACCTCTGTAATGAAAAAATGCACCAAATATATCTCATGACAGCAGAAAGACAGATCAGTCTCATTCTAAAACACTAAAAGATTTGAAAAATTGCTGAGTCAGCAGTAATATCTGGAATCCAAAATTGTGGCGAAAAGATAAACCAAAAAAGATAATCGTTATGATAGATATAACTTATATTTGCAATGGTGTTTGTTTTTCCTTTTCTAGGAGTATGTTTTGATTTCTGAGAGTTGGCACAAGTTTTGATTTAAAGAGTACTTACAAGTAGCTGATTAAATATTTGTGGTACGCAGTGCTAAAAAGGAAAATACAAGTGCATAATGAATTAATGTATCTGATTTGCTGATGCTATTAAAATGTTATACAAATCTTATAAGGTAAGATTCTGGGAGTAAGGAATGGGCACAGAATTGCATGGTTAGAACACAACCATCTTGTACAGACGGGGAGGGTTGTCACCATTATGATCAAATGTAATCCAAACATTTGGAAAAGAGGACAACTGTTCTCAGCCAAAAAGATCCCAGGCTTTATCTTCCAAGAGTCAGGATACCACCCAGTGGTACCCTGATACGATCATTCACTCATACTCTTTGGTTCATACTGGAGGGGATAAAATTCCTCCCTCCTCCTTCCACTGTCTTTTGCTCCAAAGAATAAAAGTATTTGATAACAGAATGATACAGATGAGTCTCCTCCAGTTGTACTTGCCAGAACTCTAAGGCAGCTACATTTAAACGTCAATTTGAAGATGGTAAACTTCTGCTATCATTTCTTGAACTATCACAGATCAAGGTAGCAGGGGTGAAGGTAAAAACACTAAGCTATTCTCTAATCAAAACAACTGAAAAAAAGGTCTTTCAGAACTGAAACTCAAAGCAAGAGAAATGAAGAAAATCCCAACAATCATTTTATACCCACGAAATACACAGGTTCACAATGGATCCTAGAAATTGTTTTGATAGCTGACTCTTCAGTACACAAAAAAGGGAAAGTACTGCACAATTATATAGAGCATAAGGTACAATTAAGGATTTATTGGCATTTAATTGTTATTAATCGTGCCACTTTGTGCCATAAATCACCAATTACACACAATATGCTGTGCTTAATCAGTTTACATAAAACCCATGTGTGTTTGTGCATATATGCACATGCACGCAGACGCTCAAAAAAAAAAAAACCTTATTTTTTTCCACTTAATTAAAACTGAAATCAAAATCGCTATTAAAAGTTCATTTCCAATCTTATTTAGTGAAATATGGAAGATCCACTTTCAGTTAGGTATTTCTATAAAGGAATTAATACTCTCATAATGAGATTATCATCTTGCTCTCCAACCTAAAGGAAAGACAGCCCCGCTAAGAGTAAAGCTGACATTCCTGGAAACCAAGACCTTTTCTTGATCCTCAGGGCAGCTGGAGCTTGGGAAACCACAGAGGTTTCCTCAGAAAAATGCCTCAGCAATGTCCTAGAATGCTGGATTGTCCTCAACCTCTTGCAAAGACTGCTGAAACCAATGGCAATTACTGTCAGTTTTGTTGGTTTATTCTGCAGCGTAGACACTTGTACACCAGGAAATCAAACACAACTGCAATTGCTTTCACACAGGTCACCACGCAGCCATCAGCTGGTAACAACTGTCACTCATTACCTACTGAAAATGTCATCAGATTGACAGCACAGATATGAAAGTCCTGAGGTTTCCCTCCTCAGGTATCTGAAGAATCTCTTCCTTCCACTGAATGAGTCACACTTTCCCTTCTTAAGAAGTTTGCAGTGTTACCCAAATCCATTAAAAAAGGCTATAAAATACATGTCTGTGCTATACTAAGCAAGTACAAACACAAAGCAATTTGTCTACAACAATAAATGTTCTCAATCCACTTGTGCCTCAACAGCACTCGAAAAAAGTATGTAGATGTGCTGGGCAGGAGAAAACAGGGGGGAGAGAAGGGAAAGAGTGAGTTTTGTAGTGTTTTGGCAGTTTAACGAGTTCAGATGCCAGCAGACTAATGACAAGAGAAAGCTGTAAGTCAGATGTCCCTCACAATTGCATCCTGCTACCGGCATCTTTCCAATTACTTTAAGATAGCCCTGTCTCTGCCAATACGAGGTCCAGAAATATAGAACAGTAGCAGCAAATTTTTAGGCAATCAGTCTTTATGTAAACTGATAAAAAAAGAACATTTACAGGCCTATGAAGTATTCTGCCAGTCTAGTCTCCAAACAGTAAGTATGTAGACCATGCTGATAACACATTCCCCCAGAAAGAGAAGTTCAACTCACACCAAACCATGGCAGACAAGGAGCACTTATGACTTGTGCGAGTCACAGGTAGCACAAGACCCGAAAACACGCTCTGCTGAACATCAGAGAATTAACTTCAGTAATTTCCTCTTGCCATCTTCTCATCATTTGTCAGGAAATTATTGTACCTGCTGCTTTTTATTAGCTAACAGGCATATAGCTCTCTCCAAACCCTAAGCTCACATAAACACCTTTCTTTTGATCTACTGCCCCAGGAGAGCTTGACAGATAAGGACAGAGCACAGATCTTTTCATCCTGCTGAAAATATTGTTTCCCATCCCATCTCCCCAGTTTCCTTAGCAAGAGAGAAACATTCAGGTTAAAAAGATCAGATAGTCTAATAAAAATAATGGCAGTCTCATAAAAGTCTAATAAAAGAAGATAGTATAAATAGAAGATAAAAGTCCAATAAAAAAAAAATCTCAAAATCAAAATAAGTCAAACGATCACAAAGTAAAAACCAAGTGACATCTTGGTTAGTGCAGGTTAGCAATTTTTTGCAAACAGATAAAGTTCAAAATTCTCAGAGAACAAAATGATTGTCAGAGTGACCTTCCCTCAAATCAAGGAAGAAGAGATGTTTTAGCAGTGAGAAACACTGTTAGTATTAAGCTGTTAAACCTCTTACAGATACTGTTGTTAACAACTCAGTACTCCCCTTCTCTGGACAAAACTAAACAAAATAGAAAATTTGGTAAAT
Source organism: Corapipo altera (assembly GCF_003945725.1). Classification (NCBI taxonomy): domain Eukaryota; kingdom Metazoa; phylum Chordata; class Aves; order Passeriformes; family Pipridae; genus Corapipo; species Corapipo altera. The sequence goes on along the minus strand of NW_020884934.1, from coordinate 1,503,359 downwards.
TTTTCTTCCTTTTTCTATATTTTAAAACTTTTTTATGCCTATATATCTTTTTTTTATATCTATGCAAAGGATATTTAATTTAGTTTCCCAATTCAGATTTATTTTAAGACTGTGAAACATGTAATGGACATTACAAAAAACAGACACATTATATTCAGACTATCATGACACATTATAACCTGCCAATAAAAGTCACTACAATGATGAAAAAGCTACTATTACTACTGCCTTACTTCTCCCCCCTCCAGTCAGACAAATAAGTGACCTACAAGAAAGCAAGAAGGGAACACCCTTTCCTTTTTGAAAGGACCTTCTATATTTGTTACGAATAGCTGTTCACATTTAAATATTTAGAAGCCATGGACTTTTATGGTATTGTAATAAGGTCTGTCATTTTACTTCTTTACAATACAAAAATAATTTCATGGATGCCTTTTCTGAGCAACATTACAGGTCTGCAATTTTGTGATTGCCCTTGAAAACAAGACGAACTTGTTATTTAACCAATCTGGTAGCAAAATACCACAACGTAGATTGACATACTGCTTTCATTTCACTTGTGTTCAGTTATTTAATACGAGATTTTAATTCAAGTATTTTCCAGATTTATCTAATGTTTCAAATTAACAAAAGAAGATATGGAGCAAGAATGTAGAAGTAAATAGCTGTTTCTCTTACTATTAGCAATTGAAATAATTCTTGAATGGCTATTAAAAATGAGTCCTCCCAGTTGTTTCCTGCACAATGAAAAATTCAAGTAAGTTGATTCTTTGTATTTCAAGTTGACAACATTAGGTCAAGTACCTCATAAAACATTTTTTTAATTATTCTTTATTCTTCAATATATTTTAGTACTTCAACAATACCAGCTGACAACACTGATGGAAACTCTCTTAAGCATTTCAGGTAAGTTATTTAATAAAAACACCTGATTGTGAACCATCTACTATTCCTTAATATATTTTGGTTGTTTTAATGGGCAATGAATACCCTCTTCACAAAACAGACTTATAAAAAATGAACCTTATGCATCTCTTGCAGAGTAACCTTTACTGTAGAAGGGACATCCTACTAAAACAACAGGTAAAAAACCCTTAAAAATAAAAGCAGAAATGTAAGAAGGAATCTAAGAAAAATAATTTAAAAAAGCAAAAATAGTGGATAGTCCTGGTTAATATACTAACAACTATATTGCCACTTGTTTAGCATTCATAGCACATCAATAAATATTACACTGCTAAAAAGGCTTCTGATTCTCTGTGCTTGTTTTACATTTTCAATTTCTTCTCAAGCAGATGTTAGATGCAGTAATTAATTAGATTTAAACCACTAATTTCTTGCGTTCACACAGATAAACTATATACAGAAATGCACAAGAAATGACAAAACACTAGTTAACAGAATTACAGAGTGAATTTTTTTTTTTAACACACAAATAATTTCACAGATATAACCATCAAGAGATCTGAAAAATCACATAAGCACATATTTGGTAAATTCTACTCTGACAAAAGAAATGAAATAGTAAGTTATTTATTGTGCAACTTACTACCTGTCTGATGTATGTCTTACCTTGCACTGAATTCCACTGTAGCTCCCGAGAACACACTCTCTATGCATTCACTACCATCTTAACTACCATTGTAATAAGTCTATTTTATTTGAACTCCTAAAGATGTAGAAAGAACTGTTTTGGTGGTTTGTTTGTTTGGTTTTTTTTGTTGTTTTAATTATGTCTCTAAGTATAAAGAACAACTTTTAAATATTGTCTTCAGTTCCAAGACAATGAAAAGCATGTTTTTTGCATAATAGTTTTTTACCATAATACAATTAGTTCTGTTAAAATTAGAGATTTTCATAGAAAATTCCTTCCTTCTGACATTTACAGGCTATAATCGTAAATCCTGTTTGTTTGTTTCAGCTTGAATCTTATCAGAGACATTTTAATTTTCAATTAAAATTGAGAGGAAATCCTAGAAGTCAAAACATGAAAACCTGAAAAAAAGCCCAGTTACAAAGCTGAAGGGCAAATATTGACAATAATACAAAAAAAGATCTGTACACAAATGAGACAGGACCCAATTCTTTCTGAATTATGGCAAGAATTAAAAACAATAGGTCCTAAAATGAGGCAAATACATGCTCACAATTGTATCTTTTGATGAGTAACAACAGTTTGAAGCATTAGATTGACTGTTTTTCCCATTAAGGACTTGAGTCAAGAAGAGAAGATGGCCATAGAAATTCCTCTAACCACCCACTTCTCTACTTTACTTTCTCCAATGTCAGATTGAAATAAACAGCATAAAAAAAAGACCCATTAGTGAACATCGTAACAAACTGAATTATGGATAATTTTGATATCTCCTACAATGTTTTTAAAATCTTTTCACCTGTAGGAGGGCAATGACAGAAAAGGAAAAGATCATAAAAAACAGCTGAGCTTTTTCCACTAAAAAGCATAATAGTACAGAATAAACTACAAAATCCAGATTACTTTAATTATTATTTCACTCTCAGATTAATATTGCTTGCTGATGACAATTTCCTTTTTTTTTTTTTTATTTTTTCTTGTATGGTTTGCAACCTTCTCAGTTTAAAAACCGTTTTTGATGTAAAACTCTTTTCCCACTACCTTCAATTCTATCTTCTAATCTTGCTTCAGTCCTCCATCCCTTAGTGTAAAAGGGCAAAATGAAGGGGGTTTGGGTTTTTTTTTTTTTTTTGTCTTGTCATTGGTGGTTTTGAGTTGATTTTTGTTTTTCATAATACTAAGGAGGCTTTCTGTTCTATTTACACTCCAACTCACACATGTACTCTTCTACAGCAAAACTGTCCCAAACTGATGAATATCTGCTATCTGCGACTCATAGAAATTCTAATTTATTCTCAGCTACAGCAATCACCGCTTTTACTGTAATGAACATTCCTGACCCCAGGCTGTTAAAACCAGTGTCAATTAATAGCAGCTTAATATTTTGCAAATAATGTAAGCATGATGCAGGAACAGCAAAATTCTTGTATATGGTACAGCAGCAGCTGTTCTGTTGCTCACTTTTATGTCATTTGCTTTCAGTTCTTGTGACTCTGTGCTCCTATGTTCTTGTACTAAGCCTTGCAAAATCCAGTCTTCTGGACAACTCTCAACTATAAATAATGAATACCAGAGCATCATGAAAACTGAACATAAAATTCCCAGCAGGTAGCCATAACGACACTGCTTTAAAATTATAGTACATTAAAACTTCAGAAGGTTGCATAATAAAATTGCTAAATGATTAAATTAATATACTAATCGTTGCAACGATGATTGCAGAGGCAAGGTACTAGCAGGTGTGGAATACATAAGTGTTGTCTGAGTGATACAGCCAGGTGTGAAGAAAATTTAACTGAATCCTGACATATCCCAAATAAAGAACAGTATGAACTGCTAAAATCGGAATGTAGGTTTAGTTTACTGCCTTTGTTTCCTTGCAATAAGGTCAAATGAGAAATATGGAACTGTGTGTTTTGGACAGAACCATTTATTCCACTACACACCAAATGTTTTACTTTTCATCAGCACTACTGCCTGCAGCTTATTCCTTTGTATATCACCACTATAGCTGTGTACATTAAATTTCCATGTTAAATATTTTCCCAGTTTCTCTGCATCAAAGGATCAGCTTCATCTGGTCAAGAAGCATTTGGATGATACTCTCAGGCACGTGGTGTGGTTCCTGGGGATGGTTCTGTGCAGGACTAAGGGTTGGACTCGATGATCTTATGGGTCCCTTGCAACTGAGCATAATCTGTGATTTTCCCAAGTGGATCTCCATATTTGTTCAACTTTCTCTTTATTATGTGCAAGTCCTGATCTAAGCCTAAAGCACAAAGGCAATCAATGCTGAAGAATGACTAGAAATGGTTTCTTTATTCCACTCCTCACTGAATAGAAAGTTTCCATTATCTCCCTCAACATCTCCACTTTATCAATTTGACAGGGGCATGCAGTTCTACACTCCACTGCCCTCACTCTAGAACTGTATACAGCTTTTCTATCTTTCTCTAATAAAAAAATGATAAATGATAAAGTCTACTGAAAACTACTTGTCTTCCCTCAAGTGTCATCTCCCTTTTAATTGCTCTACACTTTATCAAAATGCATATTAGAATAAATATCCAGTGTCAGTCAGAACAGATGCATACAATACAAAAGCGTATTTGAACAAGCAGGAAAAAGGAAATCATCACAGCACAACAAATGCTAAACTAGTTAAGCCTGTATGTAAGGCACCTGTGATAAAATTTATACTATAAGATCCTAATGTTTTCTGGCAGATCACTATACCTGACAAATATTTTTCTTGCAGAGAAGCATTAGTTAAGATGCATTGTTCAAAAATAATTGGAACAAAGTGGCAAATAAAAACATGTTCATTCAACTAAAGATTTTATCAAGCCTCAGAGGGTAAGACAGCACACTGCTAACTGTAAGAGCAATGCATACCTGGTATCCAGGGAAGCACTTGAATTGAGAACAGTACAAAAAAGGGAGGTCCCAGCCTTCATCCCCCAGTGGTTCTGGCACAAAAGATTCACCCTGCAGGGTTGTGTTTGATTCTTGCTAAAATGATCTCCAATTTACCTAACAAGGATCCTATTTCTGTCAGGGATGGAAGATACCAATGATGATGGTTTGTACTCTTGTTTTCTCCTTACTGTCCCATTACATTTCTGGCTTTCAGGCTTTAATGAAGACAAAGTTCATTGTAGAGTGCTGATGAGCTGTGGTATTGCTCATGTCCTGTCAACCCTTAGAAAGCCATCGTCCCCTATGTGTTTCCTCAAGAGTTCCTTGAGGACTTAAGTTTCCACGATCAAAGGAGGTGCTAAGTGAAAAATTACACTTCTTTACATTCTTTAATTCCTTATAGCTCACAAATTTGAATGGTACATCTGGATATTAAGAACTTCTGGAAGAGCATGGGATGTAACTCTAATATCTCTTCAGGTCTCAACTGGCAGCATAACAGGGAGGATGAACTATTAGTGATACTAAAACATACTTTTAGAATTATGATACTACAGTGTTATTGCTGTATTACCCAGCACTTTCTTAAATGGTCAGTAAAACAGACCTCTTTATATTAAATTGTTCCCCACCCTAAACTTGAACTAAGTTTATATCAACTTCTGCTATCCCATCGTAAAAACTAAAAAAAGATGTAGCACGAGCCTCTTCCTCTTGTTCTATATTCTATCAAGCCATTCTACAAGTACTCATTTTCAGAGAAAAAACAAAGTTCAGAAACTCAATTTTTCCAGTATTCTTCAGACATTTTCTAGAGAAATCCATCAGAAAGCTTGCCTGGTCATGTTGCAGAATTCAAAGAACCTAGCCTTTAGGTATCATAACTGCCTTTTTTTTTATTAAGCAGAAGAAGATTAATTTGGCTCTTTGGTTATATAAATTGAAATACTTATCTATTAATACTTGAAAAACCTAATCTACTAATCAGCCAACAGATTCTGCAAAGCAATCCGTTCCATAGCTTCAGTTTGCCACTTTGTTTACCTTTAATAGAGTCTCAGATGAGGGGAAGTGAAAGCACTCACTAACAAAATAACTCCAAAAACCACTGCCCTGTGGCCTTATGAATGCTGCTTACTCACTCTATCTACTTACCAGTAGGGTAAGTAATTCTCTGTGTTCAACTCCTAATGGTTGTGCACAGCACTTGCACAACAGTTGGACTGAAAAACTCAGAAGAAAAGAAGAAACACAAGGAAAAAGGACACATACCCTGTGTCTGACTTGTAGAATAATTTATTTCTCAATTTTATAAAGAAGCAGATTAAGTTCATCTTTGCTATCATCACTGCAATCAAAGTGTTCAGTACATCTATCAGTGTCCTATATTTGTCATATCAAAGAGGACTTATTTGATAGAGTCACTTCCTCAAAAATTAACAGGATCTAAATTGCTTTTAATTAAAAAAATATAAAAACTGAGCTTCAAACTGCAGTTTGAACTCTGAAAATAAACAGAAATAAAACTGTTCATATAATAAAACATGAAAGTTTCACAATCAAACTTTTTCTCCATGGGAAATTATTTAATGGGCCTGGCGCTTTTAATCATTTCATTCTGTTTTTATCCCTGGGCTTTACTTCTGAAGCACCATAATCAAATACCAGGTTACAATGAAAAGTTGTTTCAGTGCCCCAGTGCACATTCTCTTATTGAGCTCCCTGCCCTTTCCTACCTGTCCTTCCTCCCTCCCATCTTCAAATAAGAAGTACAGCTTGATCTTTTCCTTGATCTTTCTGTAAAAAGCAATCTATAATATTGACCTCTAAGAAGCTGCTAGCAATTAGATTTCCCAGGGGGGTTACCAGAGCCCAGCCAACGTTAGATGATTCAGGAATTGCAAGTATTCCAAGGACTTTTTGAGTGAAACTCCTTCACCTGGTACAGCTGCAGACACACATTAGCTATGCAAGAGGGTGAGTGCTGCCCTCCAAGTTCCCTCCCCCCACAACTCAGACCACTGCTCCATGTGTTGCCAGCCTGTGTTGTCAATCCATCCTGGAGCAGACCTTAATTCCTGCAGGTACTGCCCCTCTGCCAAAGATTCAACTACTCATAAAAGCTTTTTATGTCTGAAAGTACCAACCATCTTCCACAGGCACGTAACAATTGGAGGGTTTCCTTTCTCTTTCCTCAATGAAAACATGGGCTGCTAAAAACAGACCATCAACAGGGGTCTCAAAGAAGCATAAAAAGAGCAGATAAAGTCCTGTGTACTATCTGTATGGATAAATAATTTTCATTACTCAGTAAAAACATTATTGCTCTTTATAAAAAGTGCTCTCAGTCACTTCATTAAGTTTTACTGAAAATTCTTAATTGTACTCTCATAGTCTCTTCCTTATGAACAATTATTTTTAACATAGTAAATCTCTTGGGAGCTTAAAGACACAAGTCAGTAGCCATCAGAGGTCAATACTTCTTGAGAAATTTCTCACTCGAAAATTAATTTCTCTACGCACCCAAGCTTTGCTATTCTCAGAGTTACTCTGTAGGAACAATATAACTTAGTTTTGTTTTCCGATCTTGAAAGGACAAACAAGCCTCAGGGTCAGATCAATTTTCAGATGAATCCTTTTGTTGCATCTCAGACATTTTATGAGGTCTTTTTCCAAATAATTTCATCTCCCAATTACTACAACAAAGGTTATTCAGGAAACACAGTCAGGAGACCTCAAGCTGTCTTAACATCCCCTTTCTTTTGATAGGCTGAGTCATAGGCCACCGAGGTATAATGACCACAATACTTAAGGACTCCCCAAGCATCTCGAATCTATAAATCAGACGGATCTCCTGTCTTTGAAGTAAGTTTCTTTCAGATGATTAGTGAAAGAATGGTAAAGTGTGTAGCCATCAAAGTCCTTTTGTGGTCATAGCAAATAAAGCAACAATTTTCAGAAGGTCACAGCACATATTCACCTGAAATTAAATGTATTCTGAAGTCTCTGTTATAAATTTGTATATAAAATTTTAATTACAGATGGATGTGTCAAACTGCTTGATTTTTTTTGTGCCTGAATTTTAAATGAAGAGGTCTGCAAGCAACTGCAGAATTCTATATGTGCTAAACAATCTCCTTTGAAGTGCTTGCAGAAGGAAGCCAGTAAGTGATTGTCTTCTCAGCTCTTTAAGAAACTGAAAAGTCCATTCACACAGCAGACAGCAATTCTTTAATGCAATCCAGTGGAAGTACAATTGCTGATTTTTGCAATGTTTAAGTTACAAAAAGTTGGGACTTTATCTGTTTTTTCCCTTCAATCTTTTCAATACAGCATTAGCAAACCATCCGACTTCCATCTCCTCCTTTATTAAGAAAAACAAACAAACCCTCACACGTTATATGAGCTGTTTGGGTGGCTGCTAGTTTAAGTTTAGAACACCAAACTAGGAGTGAAAAGGAAGAGGCTAAAAAAGCACCCTTAAAAAACACACTTTGTAAAATTAATTATGTATATGTAGGTACCACACACATGTGCTCAAAAATAAAAGCAAAAGATCTACACCTGAAGGTTTTTCTATGAGTGATGGACAGGCCAAATTTGAGGATTGTTGGAACTGAGAATATCAGTTTCCCTCACATATCCTAATCTAATGTAATTCTTAAGTAAGAAGGTACCAGAAAGTTCCTGGACATTTTTCCACTGAGAGCCCATAGTACATTCAGAACAGAATACAGGAGCATAAGAGTAATGCAAATGTAGAGAAAACATTTATACAAAAATTGAGAACTAATCATGTCTTGATTATACAAAGAATATTATTATTATTAGAAAAACATCCCAATTAAGAACAAATAAAAAAAACCAACAAACAATAACAATAAACCAACAAAAACTGTTGAAAAACCACTTGACATTGCAAACTACTGCATGATGCATCTGGGACTATTTACTGAATATCTAATCCAAAACAGATTATCAGAGCATAAGAGAATAATCTGCTTAAAGAGTTCACTATGGCCTGGAAAGCATTAACCTCCTTTGACTTTTTTATTTGTGGACTAAATCTTCATTTAAAAGAAAAGGAAGGTGAGGGAAAAGCATCATTTCTCTCTGGGATGTCCCGTGAATGCACAGTATGATCTTCTATTGCCAAAGCTGGTAGAGAAGGTCACTTTATAGAGATCTTGCATGGCTGCTGTCAGCCTGGGCTATTCAGTCTTGTATTACTCAAAATTCTCCATAACAATAAGAAAAAAACCAATAATAGTTAGAATTATTCCACTGAAACCACTGAGTTTGAGTTGATACATCAGTGACTGTAACAAAAAAAGTGTACTATCAAAAATCCACAATCCAGGTGTGCAAAAAACGTGGCGCTAAGTAGCGAGCCAAGGGATGAAAGAGGAGGATGATTTGCACATGGAATTTGGAATGGAATTACTCCACGCTGGCACTGATGAAAACAGAAATAAAATTAGGGAGAAATAGGACCCTTCCTGCCATTCAGTCAGCTTCTGGGATGTGAGGAACAACCGTTTTGTGCTTGGAGCTTCTGTGCTGTTCCAGATCAAACAAACCAGAGAGGGATACAGAGGTTTTCAAAGCACTTGCAGCTTCTATTGATTTCTGCTGCTTTCTGAAACAGGTCTGGAGTTTAACACCAGCATTTCTGCCCTTTCTCAGATTCCCCTTGATTTATCTCTTTTCTCTCTATTTTTTTTTCTTCATCTTTTCATTCCTTGACTACCTTCCTGAAAAGGGTTTTGATTTAGCTAGTCAAGACTTTCAATTGCAACACTGCCATGAGTCAAGGAACAAAAAGCCCAGCAAAAATCAATGACTAAGGGCATAAAAAGATGAATTCTGGTACACCAAGCTGGAATGATTGAAAACTTACTGCACCAGATGCTCATTATGGACTCTGGTCATTTCAGCACAAAGTTATTTGGATTTTCTTAGAGTCCTACTGTGATTTGAAGAACAGAATTCAGACAATCTGTTAATTCAGCTGCAAAGGTGCTAATTGCCAGTAAGGTGGCAACCATTTTAAACAACCACATTTACTGCTAGAGAAATACTTAGTCTGTATCCTAAAATGGGTTGATCTTGGCAACCCTGTGCCTTGGCTTTTAGCAAGGAGTAAAAACCACATGTTAAGCTTTTGCTACTCTAGCACATCTTCCAATAGGTCAGTGCAGAGAAGGTACATCTTCCAGTCCTACTTTTTAGCAATTTGTCTTATTCTACCTTCAAGGAAACAAAAATCTTTCATCAGAAATAGTAGTAACGAGGGGTTTTAGCTCATTTTAACTAACTTTTTTCCATCCAAAAGACCTCCAAGCAAGACTTTTGTTAAAGAACAATCAAAACAAAAAAAAATATCACCTCTAAATCAAAAATGTAATGAGAAACTTTTCAAGACAGACTTGACTTGGTAAGTGTTCCAATATTTTTGTTACAGTTTAAATAATTTCTTAAAAAATTAAAAATGAAAGAAAGTTTGATTACAATTGCCACTGGACCAAGCCAGATCACTTTTAAATTCCTAATTATTTAGCACTAACAGAGCTAACATTTTAGCACTACTTAATTCATGAAATAAGTTTAATATTATACAGTTTTATTCTGTACTGAGTCACTTCTGCCCTCAAAGAATAAGAGAATCGCTTAGTGCAGGATCAAAATCTCAATTACTTTTTCTTACTGACCCCTGAAACTACAAAGCAGTCAAAAATAATAAAGCTAAGACGTATAGAAAAGGAAAAATGAAAATTAAAATTTGCTGTGGGAACGACGATGAATAAATAGCAGAAAGAGCAATGTTACAAAATATTAAAGAGGATGAAGTGAAAAGGAGGAATCCAGAAAGCTAGAAAAGAACATGTCAGAATTTGAACAGAGAAGAGACAACAAAAGCAGAAAGTATGTTCATTCAAATATCATTTTCCCATTAAGGGTTCCTATTGATAGATTTTGGGCACTGGATTAAGAAGAGACAGCATGTCACAAGAAAGTATAATTGAATTATATAAATTTATAACATTGCATCAAGTGCAGTCATATCATTTTTAAAGACAAAAATGAAATAGTGAATGTCCAAATGAAGAGCAAGGAAATAGTGTAGCATAATTCACCTTACAAGGAAAAGTAATAATAATTCACTTCAAAAAGAACCCTCTCCGAACCAATAAGGATTATAAGTATATGAAGTATAATAATACCCAACAATTACAAACTAGTTTTACATGGAGTCAGTTTTTTGCCTCTCTCCCATAAAAACCTCAGGAGTTCCTTATGCTGAATCCATTTCAGTAAATGCATCCAATGTTATGCCAGTGCTTTTATTGAACCCGACTGAGTTCAAGCCAATTTTTCTAAATATATCCACAATAAAGGGGGTAACATTTTATTAACAAACCATGCACAATATTATCAAAAAGGGCACTGTTTTTCTTTCTGTTTAATGGACTATATTACAGACGTTCGTGTCTGAAACCTGTTATTACTTCCCTAAAATAGCAGTAAGTGAAATGATCCCATTTATCCAGCTTGTTTAGCAGGGACAAAAAAACGTCAGTAAAGCCACTTGGCACATAGAAATAAAATAAGAATTAAAAAAAAAGCCAGAAAGCACCAACAAACCCAAGCAGGTCTATATGACAGAAAAAAACCCTGAACCTTAAACAAGTTTGTTACACATAAATAAAAAGTGTATACTTCTTTTGTTTGGTTGGTTTGTTTTTGCTTTTTGGTGGTTTTTTTTTGTTAGTATTGGGTAGCGAATTTCATTTTTCTCCTTTCCTGCAAGCTCTATAGACCTAAACAGTAACTTACATAACACAAATAGGTAATTTATTTGACAATAAATTAAAGCTGATCTCATTGACTATGGGTTACAGACATGCTTACTAGACAGACTTTAACTAGGTACTTAGCCTGCAAAAACTTAATGCCATGTAAGCAACTGCAAATATTATGGAAAAATCTAAAATATTTTTATAGTAGAAATATTTAAGGACTATTCTAGTGTTGAAAAGCTAAGAGATATACAACACTGGGCATGCTGTATCTATAGTACAGTAGGACAGAAAGACAAAGCTCTGTGTAGAATTTTACTAGAGTTGTTGAAACACAAAAGGTGAATCACTTGTGAATTTTTCAGAGAAAAAATACAGTTTACTATTAGTCCAACAACTTTTACTGCTTCTGGTATTATTTGGAAAATAAAAAAGTTTGGAAAATTCTCTAATTCAAACTAAATTTGGCCAATCTTTGGCCAGAAGCAGAGACAACACTACCCCACACCGGCATGAACAGTACATTGCTTATGATCTTCATCTTGCACTCAGAAGAACCATGATTTGGCTCCTCTTCCAGAAGAGCACTAGGATCTCAGGTCTCCACACACACACACAGACACACACACAGGTTGCCTGGAATTGCTGACTAATCTCTGAAAAGCCTCCTTGTTTCCTGTTGAAGCACCTGGCACTCTAGAGAGAAATAACCAAAATAAGTCTTCTCTCATTCTTTGCAGAAAATATTAATTTATCCTTTCTTCCTTAAAAAAAAAAAAACCAAACAAAAATAAAAACAAAAAAACCCTAAATGATCCACATAAAAAATAAGGTATGGGAGGCAGCTGAAAAAGCATAAAATGGGCTTTACTAGATGAAAGCTGTAACACAGCAGAACAGAAAGAGCCTGGAGTGGGGAATGCGAGAGACAATAACTCACTCACAAAAGTCCCCGTCACTGAATGGACACCCAACTAGCACAGTTCTGTCAACCAGCCAGTTTGGCTTGGTACTTGTCTCCACTGAAAACAAATGTATGAGCACCATGGAAAAGAGCATCCAGGTAGCCAGAGAAACTCTCTGGCAACTTTATTAATCAGTAGTGTTAATTCTATCCTGATTCCTGCACAGTACAAACTGGACTAGAGTTTATCGGTGAGAACAAGCAGCAGCTTAATTGCTCAGCTGCATTTCCTGAGCTAACCCAGGTAGAAGTTTAACCTTTGTCTTCTAGAAGTAAAAAAAAAAAAAAAAAAAACAAACCCAAATATTTTTCCTTATTTTATTTCTTTAACATCAAATAAAGGCTCTTTATATCAACACACTGTTTTAGCTCTCAGTGAATATGGCTGCAGTGAGCTTATGTTCCCTCCTTGGCTTCTTTTTATCACCTTACTCCTGCACAGCACTGCATCTTGCAAGCTGAATGAAGGATAATATATTTACATTGGAAGTCACATAGCATATTTTGTGTGCTGTAAGTAATAAAACAAACACATAACAAGATGTTCAATTAAGCTTCAGATCACAGACAAAGTACATCATGCCCCTTAGCAACGCTTTCCATTCACTGCATAGAAATATGCTGCAGACATGACAAAATTTGGTGAAGTTTCTCTTAGTAATTACTCTGCTTAATGCAAGTTGTCATTACATGGTAGCTTTGATATGGAAAAAATATTTAGTGTCATATACCTATGCACAAAGCTGCTAGAAATAAACATGAACTCTTTCAGTAGAGCCATCATAAACACCACACACTGTTTGCCTCTTTAAACTTGAACTTTGCCCCAGCCTGGCCCACCTGGCCAGCAAGCTGCAGCTCATCCCATATTTCTGGCCAGAATCAACCATGTCATCTACTTAAATAGCACAAGAAACCCCAAGTGGAGTAATCTTCACATAGTTAAAGTGTGCTACACAAACAGGTAGTCCCCATGAAGCTTAACTTGCCACTGTAAAGACTAATTTGTCACCTTTCAATAGAAAGCTACAAAACCATCTGCAAGTTAAGGTGTGTTAGTCCACACCATGAATTACCAGTTACACTACGTTCTGTCTAGTGTATACAGAAAACTCATCAATAACCAAAAAAGCCAAAGAAGAAAATCACACCTTATGCACAAATTTGCAAATGACAGGAATAAAACCTGATTTTAAGCACATTACACAGACCTTCTTCTGCATACACATATATTAGCAAGAAAGCATTTAAAGACTACAATAAAAGAATAACTTTTCTTCAGGGACAGCAGAGCATAACTGGTCTCAACAACTGTCTCTTAGAGTGTATAAAACAGACAAGCTTCAAACTGATCTTAGTTTCACATGACTTACAGATTCTATGGAATAAAAAATTTCATCTGTCATTGCTGAGATCTCAAAAATGCTCCACAAGCAGTACTTCCATGTATAAATATTTAAATCTATCAAGTCTCGGTGTTAGACTTCCTATTTTATTGTTTCACTTTGAAGTACAATGCAGACATTCTAAAGGATTTGTTTGCCCTAGGAATAAAAGAGTAAATAATCACCCTTTGTTTTAAATGAAGAACGCATGTTTGTCTAGAAGGGTAAAGAAACCCAAACAAACAAAAACCAAAACCATCCCCCCAAAAAAATAACAAAAAACAAAAACACCAAAACCACACCCCCAAACAAAACAACCAAAATATCCAGCTCCAAGAAAAAAAGAACAAGTAACAGGTTATCAGAACACTATTTCTTTAGTTTATTTTACCTTCAATCAGAATAAAACAAGGCACAGTCACAGTGCTCAAAAGCCTATTAAATTCACATTTCATCTCAAACTGGGGCGAATAACAAAGTATTAAAGTTACCTGCAGATGAGAGAAAATCCTTTATCAAGGTATATCTGAAACACACCTTTTTTATCAGATATGGTCCTGACTGTTTAAATTGTGCAGTTTGGCTGCACCTTGATTTTGTAGCTGCAGGAGAGTCACCATGGATGCAATGCCTCTGGTTTTTGACAGCAACTACAACGCCTGCTTTTGTGTCAGCTGAATTTGAAATGTTTTCATCAAGAGATTTGGAAAGGTGTTCCTGTTGTCATCACTTATTTTCAGATTCGGGCATTTTTATGGTTCAATTAACACCACAAGACAATTTTAAAGGTCTGGGGGAGGAACAGTAGGATGGAAGGATGGATATGTTCTGGTTTATAGAATCAAAGATCTAAGTAGTCTTAACTACAAATTGATGGAAAGTTCATACCAAGTTTTATGTGAACCAAAGAGAAATACCAACCTGGTTACAACAGTGGGAGTTAAAACTTCTTTTTATTTTTTTTTTTTTAATAGTGCAATAAAATGTCACCAATATTTACAAATGCAAGTGTTTTCCATTACTGCTGTACTTAGTAACACAAGCCTACTCAAAAAAAAGATATGAAGAATGGTTTTAGTATGTAAACATAGGTGATGTAATTAATCAAGGTGGCAGAAGACGTCATTCCTGTAGAAACTTTTTAAGGCAGTTATTTAAAATGTAACATTTTATGTACAGAATTCTATATTTAGATGACACACTGTATCCATCCATACTTAGTGGTTACTTAATCAGGTAGCAATGAAAAACGCATTGGCATTTTCCAACTGATTTGTTCCTAATACTGTTTATTAACATAACTAAGTTAAGGTTCTCCTGCATTTAGCTTTGTTTTTCAACCTCATTAAACGCAATTCAGATTATTTCTGTAGAATATAAGATGAATACAATCTATTTCTGTGTTCAAGAGATGTATGTCACCAACATTTGGGTTTATTCCTATATTACCAGAGGTTTCTCCAACAGATAATAATGCTGAAATTCCAGGTTTTTGGGAATACTGCTTTTATATTAGCGATTACTTACAGAGTAAATATTTTTTTAATTCCATATTAATATTTTTTTCCTGGACTACCTTATTCAAACCTACACTCCTACATAGAATCTAACCTAGCAGATAAATCCATGGCCTCAATATTTCCTCTTGTGAACTTGTTTATTTATAAGACACAGGTAACCACAAATAGTTCCCAGTAACAGAATTGATACAGAAAGCAGACAATAAACTACAGTCCAGCTACTTCGTTTAGTAGATTTATATATCCAGGTATCTGGAAATTAATACAAAATACCTTTCAGGTTTACAAACTACAGTCACATTAGAATCCATTTAGGTTCCATCAATAGTCTGTACATCGTAGCTATTAATTAGGGAATCACTGAATGAAAATAACACCACACTGAACACTTTCATATGGGGTGAACTACTGACCATTGAAAGCAATATTTCCATTCACTTCCATGAGGCTTATCCCTTGATTATCTGTATTTCAATTGAAGTAAATAGTCTGAGATTTGATAAGATAAGGTTTGGAAAATCAAGGTTTTCGATCTAGAGAAAAACACAGTTCATTGTTTTCACAAGACATCTGAACTTCAAAGGTGTCTTATTAGTTCTTGAAAAGTTAATCTGCTATCTAAAATATAAACTCAGACACACCTGAATACACAAAGTACCTATAAAATTTTTCTTCCACATTTTTAAAGATTGTTCTTAAGCATTTAAAGAAAAAGTATAGCAGATTTTTTTCCTAACAACTTCTGCAGAAGAAATACAACTCCAAAGCATAATGTTGCCCATCAATAAAATTTGAAAATACAACACATTTATTCATAAGTGTAGTAGCCACAAGCACAAAACAGTTATCCAAATCTGCGAAATAATTTTCTGAATGGATGTGTACAATTGTGAATTTTAGCCTTTCTTGTACAGTTGTTCCCATAAAAACCAAATCATTTTGACATCTACAATTCTAAATGTTTAAAAGTCTCCCCCACATAATTTAAATGACAAAGGGACACAGCAGACAGAAAGTTCCATGGAACTGAGTAATGCCTCCAATCCAAGCTTCCCTATATAAAACTCTTTTTCAAATCTGTTGCATGTTTTCATGCCATGCTAATATAGCAGCCAATTACAACACTGATTAAAACACCATTGTAGAAATTATTATAAATTATTCATTTTTGCTTGTGTGCTCATTAAAAAAAAACCCAACATCTTTTTTACTTACCCACCACATACTACAGAAAAGCATTAAGCACCCTTGAAAATCAGGAATTCTGTTAACCTTCAGGTACTCACCTAGGAAAAAGGAGAGAAATGCATAAGCAAATTTTGTGTGAGGAGGGATGACAGTGCTACTTTTTAATTTACACAATAAGCTCCCACATTCATGAAATTTTTGAAATAAAATATCTTTAAATTCAAGCTTAAAGGAAAGAGATGGAAATATTTGGCACAGGGAGGCAGATCACAAAGCAAGAATTCGGTTAAAGTTGGATTCGTGCAAAATCCAACCAGCTCGTTGAGCTGCAGCACTGATACAACACTGTTCTGTTACCACAAGAGGAGTCTCAAAACCTTCTCAAACCAAAATGGATAAAGATTGTGTGTTCAGAATATGCTGCCTAAAGCAACATTTTAACAGAACACAGTTCCAAAACTAATTAACTTTTGTGACTACTATAATCACTTTCAAGGTTTCCAGTCAAGCCTGGTGAGAGATCCAAAGTTTTGCCCAATAAAATTTGACAGCTTTTCTAAACTGGTATATTTATATATCTTATCATATTCTCTCTTCAACAGAATAGTGAACACACTGTGCTTTAGGCAATGCCAAATGAGTATTAATGATGATATGTTCTTCTAGAGGTTTAATCAATTCACCATTTATTAATGAGTAGCATTAATGGAAAACAGTTATGTTTATTAGAACAAAAGTTTTCTTCATCATTGTACATGCATAAACCACATTTGTTCAAAAAAAGGCCTTAACTCTCCTATATTTAAAATAGATAGAAAATCCCCCAAATAATAAAAGCAAATTAAATAGCACCTTTACCAAGAAAGCTAATATCTTCCTCTAATATATTACACAAACTTGCATTAGCTTTAGGAAAGGCTGTGCCTTTTTCAATCTGGGAGATTTTGCCAAGGAGTTAAACTACAAAGATTGCAATAAAATGGAAGTTACTAGAAACTGAGCATACATTAAAAACCTAAGGACACTATATTAGCAAAGCAACACGACAAACAACATGATTTTTCCACAGTAGATTTAAAATGGTAAAAGTGTCCCTATAAATAATGTTTTTGACACATAATTCACTCTGGTTTTTAATGTCAAGATACGAAGTACTTAGAATTGAATACTGTCAATAGTCATCATCATCTGTTAAGATTTTTGTGTATTTTTCCTTACCCACCCAATGTGTAGAGCCACAAGCACAAGGAATCTAAAATACAGTTCTTTGGAAATATCACTCAGAAAGCCCCAAAGCACTGCAGCTGCTGGCTCAGGGGTGATCCTAATGATACATTTCAGTGCACGGAGAGCCACTGGCACATCCTGTAAATCTCTCTCTTTGGCTCAACTGACAGTGAGGGGCAAAGCCATCCACACCAAGAAGGACACCTACCTATGGGCTTTGCAAGACTCACAAGAATTTCCAGAGGCATGGAAAGGACTGTTAAAACTGCTTCTGTTACACCCCTGCCAGCCTTCACAGGACAAACTCAGTCCTCTTGCAGAGGTTCTTCAGGAAAAAAAACCCCAAACTTTAAAATATTATGCCTAGAAGGTCAGACTGGCTTGCTGCGGATAAACTAACCAAGTTTCATATCAGAGCATCTCTTAGATGCCACTCCAGGCTCTTACATGCATCCAAGGTTTAGAAAAAGCAGTTTTCTTTCTATTTTATGTTTTCCTAGAGTAAACTGCCTAGTTGAACTTGCCTTACACTTTTCCAACAGTGTATGTAACAGTGTTGTAAAAATATGAAAAAGTACATAGCGTTTTCCATAAGAGAATTTCCAATAACCCTGCAGGGTAACAGCCAGTCTTTAAACTGGTTCAAGACTATATGTTTCAAGTTCTAAGACCTAAGTACATAACTGTAAGTCTAAACGGAGATCTTGTCCTCCCCATTTTACTGTCTAAGAAGAGATTGCAGAAGAAATCTATGGCTGAAGGCCCAAGAGAGAGTCATGAAATCATTAAGGCTGGAAAAGACCTCCAAGATCAAGTCCAGCCTTCAACTGAATATCACCATGGCCACTGAACCATACCATGAAATGTCACATCTACTCGTTCTCTGAACGCTTCCAGGGATGGTGACTCCACCTCTTCCCTTGGCAGCTTGTTCTAAACTTTAGTGATTTTTCCAAATATCCAACCTGAACCACTCCCGGCATAACTCAGAGCAATCATTAAGCAAATAAAAAACACAAACAAACACGTTTGGGGAATAAAGATCTGAGCATCTCACTTTAACAGGAAATTCAGTTGAGAACAAAACTTGACCCTACTCATGCAGAGAGAGAGAGGATTAATTTCTGCCAGTGGCTGATGGCTGTGGAATTTCCCAGTGTAGCAGGTGAACAAATCTGCACCCATAAGGCGACTGTTTATTTTTATAACTTTTTTAATTGTGCGTGTAAAAAGCCTTTTAAATGCTGTCAGTGCCAGCACAATTGTGAAGCCCCTAAGTTTATATTCCAAACTAGCAATTTTGTTAATCTAAGATAGCAAGGATAAGACTTATTTAGCTTCAGGAAATGTAAAACTCATGGCAGCAGTATAAAACACTCTAGTGAGGCAAAACTTTTTCCTAAACAAACAACTGAAAATCAACACAGAGAGCATTTAAAATATTTACCATTACCATGCAGTTTAATGTAATACATCAAATTTCTTCTATGAAACCAAACCATCAAGTGTGCATGTCTGTATCCAGTTTCTGCAAGGGCAAACAACAAAGCCATGCACCAGCAGAGAAAAGGTTTGTGAGGTTCTAATATATGTTATATCGCTTTTGTTGCTGCAATATTATTTACAGGAGATGCTTTTTATTGTTTTAAATAAAAATCACTCTTTTAAAAACAGCCCCTATACAGAAGTGTAATTTAGAAGCCAAAAAAACTAACTTTTTTCATCAAGTCCTTCAAATTGTATAAATGCTGCAGTGAAAAATTTTCTAAGCAACTGCATTTTCCAATGTTATGCTTTTGTGATTTCCCAGTGTCAGACTATTAATGTGACAGCAAATTGTAGTCATTAGTCAAAAATAGTGAGTTAAATGGTTTACATGCTTAAAGTGACCTTGAGACTGTCTTGTACAATATTGATAGCCAAAACAATTCCTGTTTCATGATTGCTCCTGACTAAATCAAATTATATTTCAGTGTAAAAAGCAAACTAAATCTAAATTTTATTTATTTATTTAATTCTATACTGGGTTGTTACTTTTAAATGTATGTGAGACTACATAACATAAGTAAATGTCAGAAATGTTCCTAAAATGTTAGAAATATTCCTAAAATTCAAAGATCACCATGGTACTAGTATACATGGACAGCAACTGTATTGATAAAGTTAGGGATAACTGTGTATTAAAATTCATGAGAAATAAAGATCCGTCCACACAATTATTAATTGGAATACTGTACAAAGGCATCATAATTCCAAAAGCACTGATCAGAAATGGAAGTCACAGAGTTCTGGCTGAACTTCAGTCTTCTTAAGCTTTATGTTTGGTGTGTGACAATACAAGAGGAGAAGGGGGACACAACGTGACACAAATCACCAACTTTACTTCCTTCTTTCTTTGGCAAATAGGAAAATAAGTAATTATTTTTTTTTTTAAATTAATACAAAAGTGTGTTAGTGTCACTTTTCAGGGCAGAGAGCATTTCAGAGCATTTTGTGGCTACTGGAAGTTATCCAAAAGTGACATAAGCAGCAATGGTTACTGCAAACTCCAAGGTGATTATTACGCACAGGACTGTTCTGTCTAAAAGCAAAGAGACTACTCTATAATGATGCAGCACTACTGACATTCACATAAGGTAAGAAGTACTGAAAATGAACTCTTTCTTCTAATATTTCCTTTTTCCCTGCCCATTTTATGCTTCTCTTTCTTAGCATTCCCATCCTCCTCACTCATCTCACCACCAACATCCCATCAGTCCTCTTTCTTTCAGATTTTACTGCTCTACTCTTTGAGTTATCCTTAGATATTTCAAACACTGCAATTTCCAAACTCTTTCTCTTGATGAGAGTGAATTTACAATTCCTTTGGAGTTTTGTTTGGCTATCTAGTACTTCTCTGTGTGACTCAAGTAACACTGAAACCACCTTGCCTAATTTCACTGAAGGAAGATACACACATGGTAAATAGCCTGCTCTGCTTGGGAATACATATATAGAAAGAAAATAGTTTCAATCCCAATTATAGTGGCATTCAACTGGACTTCTAGTCAATCTTATTGCCAATCATGATAAATTCCACTCCCAAAGACATACAGTTAGCCTTCAAATGAAAGGACATTTGAAATAGCTTAGGCCTAATATATCTATTTACTTAAAAGAAAATAAAAATCATTTTACAAAGGCCAGTATTAGTAATTATTGAGTTTTTCAAAGGAACAGTGAAGAGGTGTATATTTAATTCTAATGACAGGGTTCCTTTGAGTTTTACATGAATACTTTTATCTAAAGTGCACGGTGTTAAGGACTGACATTTCAAGTCTTTATCTCAAAAAAAAAAAAAAACCCCACAAAAAAAAAATGCCATAATTTTAAAGGTTAGGATTTTCCTGGGTTTTTTTGCTTCTAGCCATCTTCTAGGTACATTGTCTTACAATCATGCTCAATATCGAGGCCAAATAAGACAAGGAATCATACTATTAGTAAAAACATAGCATATGGCAAAAAACATAGTGTGTCAAACAAGGCAAGCAGCACTACCTCTTTGCTGTAACTTAGGTCAAAACTAGACTTTTTTTTTTTTTTTTACAGGTAGAAATCTGTAAACTCAAACTTCACACAAAGCAAAGCAGCAGTTAAAGCAGTCATTAAAGCACCAGGTTACTTTCTGTAAACATCTGTTCAGTGCCAAAGACGGAAAAATTACCTGCTCAACAGATGAGGCAATCGCTGTGGAAGTTTAAAGAGAAAATATTCTGTGTCATGTGGGCTTCAACTGTAGAAAATCTAAAATTAAAGCTGGGTTGTACACCTAAAGCCAAAATTCAGCTGTCTATATATGAAAAATGATGTGACAACTGCATATTAATAGCAGAGGTTAACTCCTGGAAACTTGCTAGTCAATTAAGCATTTAAGAAATCATTTAACTAATTGAAGTGACTTCTTTATAAAACTACAAAAAATTGTTAAGAGGTATATTTCTTTTCTAATTATCTTCATACAGACTCTTCAAACTTCCAGTGCAATTAAGCTTAATGAAAACTTTAATGATTTAAAGACAAATGAACGTCATTTTGGTTATCCTAGATAACATATATCCCTCACAAAAGCCTGAGCAGTGATATTCTTCACACAACTTCCACACACCAATGCCCTTCCAAAATGGATGACATCACTTAGCATCTCATCTTGGGTGAAGTTTAATTTAACTATTGATTTCATTTGGTTGTAATACCAATTATGGCAACAAGTAGAAAGAATGTGGTTTTTTTTCATTATCTACTAAGTATTTTTTCCATCAAACACAGAAATTTTTTTGGAGTAAACAACAGGTATTTGCCATTATTGGTGTAGTAACTCTTTCACTCGTGCAAGAAACCAAGTAGACCACCAGTAAAGATGCACAACAGAAGAACTGTCATAGGATAACTCAAAATCCATGAAATACAGCATCAGTAGGAAAGACAGAGCACTGCTCTGAGAGACAGGAAACCTCCTCAGGGAGGGCTGAGGTGTCTGGTACTAGAAGTCAGAGCCTGCTGTGGGTCACAACAAAGAAGTTTTATTTTGGTGACCTGTTTAGGAAACAAGAAGCTACTGACTATGTAATGACAGAATAAAACATTGTCAACTCACTACTTAGTTCGCTCCTTCTGTGGACAAGTCAATTAGTTCTTACCAGGTGATAAAACAAATCAACACATATAAAATAAAAATTAACTTAAGCTGAAATCCATTCGAAGTTCAAAGCTTTGCATCTGACCTACCCTCAACTCACTTTCTAAATATTAAAAACTCCCTCCAACAACTGCTGAAAAGCAAGCAGAATTATTTAGAAATACATTTTTGTGAATAATTACCTCCTGATATTTTGCATAATCTTCTTCAGAGACACAAGGCTACTTTTGTGCTGTGTTTCCCAAACAAAATGTGCTTCATGGATATGAATATTAGAAAGTAATTGCAATAATCAAAAGATCAAATGTATGATAAAATTAAAGTATCGGATCAAAGCTTTCACATTTTTGTCAAATACATTTGGAAACACACTCCACAATTTAAGAGTATAAAAGAGCTCATGTATATTCAGACACAGCCAGATGAACACACACACACATACAATGCTACAGAGGTGCTCTTGGAAGCATACTAGATCTGATACTTGAAAGTTTACATTTGTATTTCTAAGATCTCTGCATCACTAAAAAAACGTTTAGTCTAGTGACAATCACAGTAATATGAGCATCACACCGAAATGCATGCAGACATTCACGGGTTTCTGCTTTCTGAAAGTTGACACCACTTAAATTCAAAGATTAAAAAGCAGCCCAGGTTTTCTTCCTAGATTTAGTATTTACCATATAAAACTTCAAAACAAGACATGAAAACAAAACACGCTAAAATTCATCGGTGTCAGTTCTTTAAGTGTCATTGTCACGGGTTTATTTTTTGACACATCTATAACTAAAATAACAAACCTCTTAAAGTAATCCTGTGCTAACTGGAAGCTGACATGTATGACAAGTAAATAAGCTTATCTGAGCTGAGCTTTGTCTAGTCATTACTAAAAATTACAACCGATAAATAGCTTGCAAATAGTATATTAGACCTTTATACTTACTGCCAATCAAAACTGAGACTAGCACCTTAAGATAATGAGGTACTGACATACCACATCATACTGGGATAATGATTTGACCCATTGTCATTTAAAAGCCACTTTTCCAAAGATTGTAAATATTTAAGTATTTATAACATATTCTTTATCTATTCTAATATAAAACTAACAAGTCCTCTCTATCTTTTCAATGCCAAGAACCAAAAAAAAAAAAAAGTAATCAATTCTCAAGAGGAATCTTACCATCACTTTCTGTACCATGAGGTTGTATGATAACCTTCTAGATATTAATAACACCTTGCTTCTCTTTTCTGTCAGACCCACATTGGCTCCAGTAAAGTTTGGCACCCCTTGCAGACCATGCTATGGTGGTCCTGCATTATACTGCATATGTCATGAGGAGTAGATTGTTACAACCACCAATACTGCTCCAACACGTGTCTTTTTTGGGCTCCAGGACAGTACAGACACTGGACTTGCATAACTTCATCTACTCTTGGATTTCTGAGGCTTCTCCTGACTTAACTCTTAAACCATGACCGACTTACCTCACTGGTACTGGCCAAAAAGGGGAAAACAAGAGGGTTTTTACATGTTTTGAGTGTTCTACACATTTAATGTTGACACATTACTGTAAAAAATATAAATACAGCTTTCTATTTTTGCCTATTGATTTCCGCAGTACTTTAAGCTACAGGGAGATGAGCAAGATTGATGAGGCAAAAGAAAGGGAAACACGATCATATTTAAGAGTACAGATTACAAACCAAAAGGGGTATTTCTTTATTCACCTTTAGATGTAACCACGAAAAAAAAAAAAATCCATAGCACATACAACAGTTGCCTGATTCATCAATATATTACAGTCAAAACCACAACGCTTTAAAAATCTTAGCCATTGCTTCCAAATTGCACAGTTTCACAAGTTATTTTTAAATACATGGGGAAAAAGGGGGAATTTGCTTTTCATCACACTAGACAGCATTCCCTTAGTGGAAAGCCATCCACTGATGCCTAGGAATGTCATTTTTAAGTAATAAGTTATGTGCTTGTCACTACAAATCTTCCTAGCACCTGGTGAAATTTGCAGCTGAGAAGGCCTAACAATTTAAAAATAACCAAATCAAAGTATATTTTTAATTTCAAATAAAATAATCACCTGTGTATTTAGCATTACACATATTTAGACAAGCTGCCTGTCTCTGTTCCCAACCCTCTTTCCCTCTGTCATCTCAAACTCATCATTTTTCAATTCCAAATATGCAGATTTTTTTTTTTTGCCTTGGATGACTTGTCATTAAAACTGTCCAAAACTATAATTTATTATGTATACCTATTCATTATTAATCTTGCAAAATCTTCACAGACATCACACTGTTTCTGTTTGCTCATGTCATTCTGCTGCCAAGCCCAGTTTTCACTGCTGTTGGTTTGATGCCTTTTTACATATATCAGCCTCATCTCTCTGGTTGACTGTTTCCACAGCACAGCAGGCCCAGACATGCTCACTGCTTTTCTAGTTGTGTTTTGGTTTTCAAACATTTTATAAGGGTCACACCTTTTAGAACATTTTAATGCGAGACCACAACAATTATTAAAAAAAAAAAAGTTATATAAATGTTTTAAGAAGATAAATAGGTTTGACAGATCAAAGTTTAATTTTTTTTTTCACCAAAAATGGAAAAATTGTCTGTAACTGATATTTTGAGGTCCCAATCTTCCTGCCTTTCTGCAGAATTAATTTTCTGTTGTGTGTATACTTTAGTAAGCCAGTTAGTAAAAAATTTTATGCCTTTTACTTGAGCTTCCACTCCTTATTATTTAATTTAAAGCATTGCTGTACCTTTCTTCTCAACAGATCTGATATACCTCCTAAAATAATCCCTCTTCTCCCTTACTCCCCCCCACTCCTGTTGTTAAAATTTGGTTCCAATCACTGACCAGGGTATTTTTATTTTTTTTAATTGTTGAATTGAAGATCTTAATGGGTGAAATGTAAATATAAACCAAACCAAGTCTTCAACAAGACCCATCACAGACTGTACATGATGATTGCTATCAACAACTCTTCCATATCCTGTGAATTTTCCAAAACAAGTTCCTCCCAGTGGATGAATTGCACCAGCACAGAGAGATGCAAACATATCAAGAATATCAAAATATTTGCAAATACAATTTATTTTGAATCTGGAGGAATTAACACCTTACTAAAGAGCTGGACAGGCTGAAATAAAATCTCCATCAAAACCACATAGGCACAAACTAAAAATGTCCAGAAAAATAAACTTCTGCTACTAGAGGAAGAGAATTGCAAAATCATCTAGTCAGGAAGGAGATTCTGTCTCAGCTGAACCTCACCACTTACAACCAGCAAGGGATTCATCCTTCTTTCCTTTCCTTCTCTTCATTTCCATGAAAATTTAAAAGGCATCTAAAATTTAGTATTTTCTTCTGCAAATTTAATTGTTTCAACTTTGACGCTACCAGCAAGATTACCTGCACCATCTCTCATAATTACTGTAAGAACTACACCTTTCTTCCACTGCATTCACAGTGACTATTTGGACCAAACTTCTGCTTTATTCCCTCATTTCTTCTTACATCAGCCTGCTTCTCACAAAAAGCACCCCAGCTGACATACAGTTTGTTTCATTTTATTTCTGCCACAGCACTTCCCCTTCGAAAATGGAGCAAGTTGCTTGATCTGGATCCATACCGCACATTGTCTCCAGATTTTTTAATCAACTCTTAGAAGCCGTTATTTTAGAAAATATTAGTTTATTAATAACAGCAAAGTTTCAAGAGTCACGTGAGATCTTTTCCACACAGACAACACTACCAAAGACTTGGCCTTAAATGAAAGCCAATAAGGAGCATGAGCCTGCTACTCTGTTTTCTGCTTTTTTCCCCATGTGCCCATGTGCTTGTTTATTCTGTTGGTAATTTCCCTTGGGCAGCAGAAATTGTTGTAGGGTTGAGAACAGCAGGTTTTGGGCTACAGACTTTCAGATCAATTACTTTTTTTTTTTTTTTTCCAGTACCACACACACAGGGGGAAGGAGTCAAAGCTTTATCCTCATGACAAATCTGACAAATGCTGTTCAAAAACCATACTGCAAGATCCGTGTGTCCAGTTGGAAAGTCTTCTGTACTAAATCTGAACAGAGAAACCTTTCAAGAGCTTGTTTATTACTTATAAAATGTGACTTGACATAACCTTCAAGTTGCTGCCATGCCAAACCAAGAAAAAAAAAAAAGACTGAAGTCAGTTTTGCAGACTTAGTTTTGGAATAGAAAAAAAAACTCATTGTGAAAGGTACCAAAAAAAGAACAAAAGAGCAAGCATATTCTCTAAGCTTAAGATCCTGGGCATTTTCACATCAAAGTGCTTAAAGAGGTCACTAAAATGAGGAAAGGCTACTTGGTAGGATGGCTGCCTCACTAAGTGGTAAAATACAGTCAACAAAATGAAAGATGAATTTAAAACAATTACTCTGGAAATACTACTCAGGCTTGAAGTACATCCAGTCAGGGGCTGAACTCACAACAGCCAAGCTACATGACCCTGCAAGTACAAGAACAGCACAGCTGATCTCATATTCTGAAGCTGCAGTTGGGCATGCAGATATTTAAATTATATGTCCACTAATTGACATGCTGCCTAGTGAACTATTACTTCATTATATTTCTCAGTGAAGCAAATTTTTATTAGCTTTCCCTCATATTATAATGTTACTGCACGAAGTAGGATGATTTGACAAATAGTCTTCAGAATGTCAGGTGCATTAGAATTTCATCAAATTTAATAAATTGTTTAAGATATTTTAGATTTCTAGGTGGGCAGAAAAATTTTATTCAAGTGGGTTTGGTTTTTTGGGGTTTTCTTGTTTTGATATTTTTTATTTATTTTGGGTAGAACACATAAGAGGACTAAAACTCATAGGGAAACTCAGTCCAACCTGAAACACGATCAGGACTACGTGTCATTTTATCAGATGATTTTCCTATGTGGAAAAATAAAAAAAAATGCAAACAAAAAACCAAACAACAACAACAACAAAAACAAACAAACAAAAAACCCACCACACACAAGAAGGGAAATGTGAATCTAGGTCTTAGGGGTGAGTTTCTAAAAAATCTCTAGGGATAAATACATTGGAACAGGTCTCATTTCCTCAATCAGTATCAGAGGAAAGCTCCTAAAAGTCTTGGGTTTATAAATCCGTTTTATGAATACCATATCAAAAAAAACATCCGTTGATAAAGGGAGGTTTCCCTTTTTCCACCTATTGTAGACCAAGCAAAGCACTCTGGAAAAGGAACGAAAAGGAACAACCTGTCTGCAGCTGGTCAGCACATCATCTCTGTGGTGCTCTGACAAGCAGCAAGCAGGTACAGAGAAAACCCAGACACTCACAGCTCCTGTGATTGTGAAGTCCAAGGGAATAGTTCAAGCATATGTATTACTTTTGCTAAATATTGCCTTACATGTTTTTGTTTTTTGTTTGGTTTTGTCTTTTTTTTTCATCTATAGTGAACCGCCACTTCAGAAATTGGCCCAGGGTACCACCTAGGCATGAAGGAACATGATCCCCTGCTTAGGCAGGGAAGATCTCAACAGTTAAGACGCACAAGAGACTAGGGAGTCAGTAGTGAACTGCATTTCATTCCTGTGGCAGTCACAGAACACTGTTCAGAACACAGGGCAGCAATTTAAAAACAGTGACTCCAAAATTACAATATTCAAGTATCAATTTTGAGTCACGAACTGCAAGTGATGCACAGTGTGCTCAGGCACACTCCAAGATACTCTAAAGAGATGTCATCTACAGATCTGCATCTTTCAATATAACCACCACATACAAAAGTGTATTTTGTACAAAATATACCTCCTTTCAGTACTATTTTTTCCAAGAGCACATGTCCACAACTCTCTACACCTCTTATGATACAATCACAGATGTAAGTATGTTAATTTTTCTGTTAAAGAAAAGCAATTTAGCTTATTTTGAATTTGGGGCTTATAATGGTTACCTGCAATTCACTCAAAGTTATTTGTAATATGTCCCCCATAGAAAAAAAAGCATATGTCAAGAACTGAGAATCTATAATTTCAATAAATTCTGAATATTAATTAAAATTATCTTGAGTGCAAATGTATATGTGTGTATGTGTATATAAAAACATGCTTAAAAATAGAACAAGAATTACAAGCTTCTGTCCTGAAATGTCTGCCTAGATTCCCAAGACAGAAAAGATGTCTCTAAATCAGGGCAGAACTATGCAAGTAGAAGAGCATGGAGTAGTGTTAAGTGACAAAGTCATACTGTTCTGTGCCAAATTCATTGAGAATTCTCACAGATTTGAAAACCTCAAATGAAAATTCTCTGGCAACACATATATATACACACAAGATATAAAGAATCAACTGAATTAGTAAATGTCCACAGTTTCAGGAAAACTAGCACCAATGCCAACTTGCAATAATCCCAAACAACTCAACCATGAAGTAAAGCAATAATTTAATCACTGCCTTTCCAGATCTCATTTCCTTCCACGACTTGAAAGGAAAAGCCTTAGAAGCACATGCCATAGGGGAAGAGCCAGTTTCAGGTTGAATGGATCTGAATCACTGAATACCAACAAATTAACTGAAGTGGACTAACAGAAAGTCGTTGCCCTTTAATGGTCAAAGTCACTACAGGTTAAATACGAAAACATGAATTTAAAAATATTAGTTATTTCAACTTTTGAAAAATTTTCTGTTTGACATTTCTCTAATCTGTTAAGATACTCTATGACTTTTAAAGCTAATAACCAAACATGTTATTTTAATTCTAAACTGACTAAATATTCAGCCAAAACAAGTCAACATGTTACATATGAAATAACTGTTGAAATTAATGCACATACATATGACATTTTGGTATTTTTAATTCAATGGTATCTAAGGAAAATTAAAGAAATTGAATCAAACTATGCAGAAAATTACTTCTACATGTATTTGGTGAAATCTACATCTCTGTTTTTTGTTTTCCTAAGCATATTTTCCTGCTCTACTTTAAACTGGACTTAGAGTGGAACAGGTTCTACTCCCTCACAGCTCTTTTGTGTGTTTAGAGTTGCATTTCTAAATGTCTGAAATCAGATGTCACTCTCCATTCTTTGTAGGAACTGTAGAAATACGAAGTCCTTAAAAAAGATTCCTCTGCAGTTTCAAGTTTGAAAATAAATTTTCCTCATCCCAAAAAAAAGGTGAGCTGAGCTTTTGCTTCCTTCGTAATATTCCAGATGCAGATTCCCAGCCTTGCCTACAGCTCCACAGATGACTAAAATCACATTTACTGTGTTAAAGGCCAGGTACAGCAACTGGGAGAGACCAAAGCTGGTGTTGCACACACCTTCTGTGCACTGTGCCTTTCATGCAAAGTACTTACAGTGTTTGAAAGCTAAACTCTATGAATATCATTATCACAAAGTCCTTATGCCATTTAGCACACAGACATTTAATATATTTCCAGTTTGGTAACTACAACAGGTAAGAAGGAGGTTCAGTAAAGACGTTTGTTTGCCTTCAAATTGGAAGTTCAGCTGCATTGACATACTGATCTGACAAAGATAATTCAAAGGATGATTATGCCTAAAACTAAATTCACATTCCTTTAGAGTCCTGGGATTTAAATAAATAAAAATTTAAAGACCTTTCCATAATGAATTATTCCATCTATGTGTGCATGTTTTACACAGGAAGGGAAAAACATCCTACTGAAATTGTAATCCTTCAATCCTTACAAGGAACCTTTAAGGCGTAAAGGTATGCCAGTGGTTGTGAGAGCACAGAAGCAGAATTATATATAAGAAGCAATTTTAACGCAAAGTCCTACCTGAAATTTTCTAAATGAAATCTGACAATACGTTTCACTTCAAATCACAACATGCTATGAACCACTATCTCAGGGCAGTTAAAGAAAAACACTGAACCCGAGTTTTATAAATTCTCCGTTGATTTTCTGCTAATATACACAACTATTGCTATCTCGAAACAAGAACATAATTTTTAATAACCCTGTATTGAGCCTGAAAAAGGTCATAAAAAAAGAACAGTATCTTTTATATTTGGATGACTAAATAATTGCTTAAAAATTGTATTTGTAAAAGACCTCCTGAAATACTTTAAATAGTGGGTTTTACTTGAATGGCTTTTGTTCTGGTTTTAAAAAAAAGGTTTTAAATCACCTCATTTCAACTTTCTTCTTACTACTTCTTCCCTATTCCTACTGCTGAAAAAGAATCCTACTTCCTTTTATAATAAGCTACTGGTTTAGTTGATAGAGTTTCTGTCAGTTTATTTATTTACTACTAAAATAGATTCATGCAGAGGAATGACAAGTACAATTTACCTGTATCTTATATAAAGTGACTGAAGAGATCTATTTAAGTACCATATAAAGCAGAATCCACTTCATAAGCAAATGTAAGCTAAACTTCTCCAGACATGTAAATTACTCTTAAATGCAGTTTATGTAGTTTTGAATTAAAATATTGGTTTACAATTCTTTCCATAAGAGAACGATTCTGAAAAGAAAATTTAAACTAGTCCAATTTTACATTTGTTGATATTTCAAAACAGAACATTGAAATTCTTCAAAAAGTTCAAATGCTTAAAACAATTTAGCAGGATTTTGTCATCTTTTTCTCAACTAAATAAAATATGTCTGATGGAGTAACGAGGAATCTGTGTCAGGGCAAAGACTTGAAGCTGAAAACATCTAGTAAATTATACATTTCTACTGGGATTCATTATTAAAATATTATCAATTCCAAAAATTTTATGCCAGTATGAATTATAAATTAGGATGATTGACATAGTAGTGAAAGCTCTTCCATGAAATTAAAACCTAGAGCATGATTTCTGAAGTAACTTTTATGGGAACATTTCCTTGTTTAAGGAAATTTTCTCATCTCTTATCTTCTCCACAGGCAGTTAGTTACACTTCCTGTTCCTCTGAATTTCCAAAGTATTCTTTTATTATATTCTTTATTTTATGTATGTGATATCCTACAAGATTAAAACACAAGTCCAAGGAATTGAACAGAAAGTGAACAAATCTCTACAGTGGTGTATGACAGTCAAGCAGCACTGAATTACAATTTACACTTTTGGACTCACTGTAGCATTTCAATTAACAGGATGCTAACAATAGTACATCCATATAGATTTCATCCACTGTTTCCCTGAAAAGACAGTTTTTGTTTTACTTTTTAGAAGGTAAAAGCTAACTTCTAAGACAAGGGGAAGAAACGGCACTTTTTAAAAATAAAAATAGTTATAAAAGCTATTTTGAAATCAGATTCATGATTCCTACCTGTAATGTTACATTAGTAATGACATAACTAATGATAAATGAATGTCACAAGTTCCACACTGTTTACTTTTGAGGAAAGTGCTATTTTGCCACCTTCCATGAGGGGGGAAAAAAAAAATTCAATATAAAAATAGTCGTACATTACAGAAAACTGGAGAACTCTTGGTTTGAATCAAGATTATAGTTTGGCACCTGGAATTCCAACAACAGTGAAGCAGTGAATAAAAGCAAATGAGAATAACCGAAGATCCCCTGGCTCTGCAAATACTGGAAACGTGGTTTTAGTGGATGTACACACTGAGACAATCCATCAGAAAAGGAATGACCTTGGACCATCAGACACACGAGCCTGGTGAGCACACAGGAAAGGCAGGTTCTGAAGACCAAGCTCCTACACAGGCATCCATCACCCCAAGTACTTTCCTCACTTCCTTCCACCAGAGTCTCACACTCTTCTAAAACCTTCTCCAGACACCTCTCTGCTCCCCAGACAATCCTCTCTTGAACAAAGAGAAGAGAGAAGCACCTGAAACTCCCAAACTGAAAGGTGCTTCACCTCTTCAGTTTATCCAGCAAACAGAGTGAAAGATGTTTTGTGGCAGCATCCAAACCAAGCTGGGACACCCTGCACAGTGAGAGCTGATCTGATCTGCAGAGATGAGAGCAGAAAAACCCATGAGGCAAGAGGTTACTGTCTGGGTAGCAAAACCAGATCTTGGTAGCCCAAAGACTCCACCACCAAACGCAATCTTTCTAAGGCAGACGAGTTCTGAGGAAGTGTTTCCAGACTGCCCAGGACTGCTTCGTCTCAGTGATGGCAAAGACTGAGAAGACAAAAAAAAGACTCCACAAAGAAAAAAAGACCCCACTCAACAAGAACCAAAGCACTGTTTTCTTTTTCATTCTTTTTTCACAACATATTAAATCAGTAGTTTTACCAAACCAGTTTGTTGAGATCCACTGGATTAACACTCAAGGAGATACTGAGTAGTACAGAATAGGGTACTTTCCTGAGTTTGGCTTCTGGGTTTTGTGAGGTTTTGGGTTTTTTAAGTGGGTTGTTTTTTTGGCTGGTTGGTTTTTGGGTTTCTTTTGCTTTTGCTTTGTTTTGGTTTTTTGGTGGGTTGTTTTGCTTTGTGCCTTCTTCAAAAAAGTTGATATTATCTGAATTGTCTTAATTACTCTTGGCAAAGTAGAGGGTGTCATCTTTAATTATTAGCTTGTTTACTGTCAAATTAAATACACATTGTTCCACTGGAATTTCTATATACCCATTAATCTTGGACATAAAAACAAGCTGACTGATTGCAAAATATGGTAATTGAAAACATAATATTAATTTACTGTACTGACTCACATTTTTTATTCTACTTATATTCTATTCTAATATATGTATATGCATATATAACAACTCAAATCACAGGTTTTTAGAAAACAATTGGAAATGTTCTTTATATAGAAAACAAGTGAGAAAAAAAGCAGTGCTTCTGCTGGAATTATATTGTTACATGATATTAGACTGAATGCTACAGTTATGAACAACACACTGCATACTGAACTAACGTTTTACAGTTTTCCATGTGACATGGCTATTTATGTACAATGTGAATTTTAATGAATGATTCTGTCATGGAAAATAAAAATGTGTTCATGGTTCAATAAATGAGTCTGTTGATTAACCAGACTTGACAGATTTCAACCTCTGATGTTTTAATCCTCTGCCACTATCCATGATGCAATTTCAGCAAAGCTAAATATTTAAATTTGAAAGAATAATTTTTGTTTGCATCATCTGGAAAAAAAAGCTTTACGGATCACCTTTTGCAAATTGCAGCACATTAAAAATTTATAAAACAAATTTGAAAACATGTATTCCAACTACTGGTTTATATAATTCAACTGAATTAATGTTCTATTTTTTTATACAGGAACACATTATACATTCTAATTATCAGCTAAAAAAAATTAACCTATCTCCAAGAATGCATAAACATTAAAAATACCTAAAGAGTGTTGTCAGTAATATATGTGAGAATTTGCATGCATACCAAAAATGCATTCACAATTCCTTCATGCTGATAAGCCTATTACTTTTTTTTTCCTGTTTTCTAATTTTCAACTTAAAAGTCAAAAAATAAAAGTTTGTCTATAGTCTATCATCTCACATCTGCTACCAGTAGTAAGCATGCCATCAATAGGGTGTTTATTATACTGGAAATACAAAATGAACCTAATAATTATAAATACAGATTTGATTTATTAGGATATAGCCACGAACATAAGAGCTGAAGAAGAAAACTTAAGAACACCAAACTGGGAAGATAATTTACCACTTTGAAGACCTTGAAAATCAGTTTAATATTCAAATCCTTTAATTTATTCCTTCCTCCATTCTAAGAAGAATTAGCTGTAAGGTTTATTTTACTCTTATGAATTCTAATACATTTCACAAGTTGCCTTGTGCAACAAGGCAAGATCATTTTTTAAGTATTTTCAGTGAAAAAGGTCTGTTGTTTTATTTTATTTTCAGGGAGAAAGTAGAGTTAGTCTCTTTTACAGTTGCAAGAATTCCAAAAGTCACAGTTCTGCTCTTATTTTCTTACCATTGTTATAGTAACTCAAGCTCACACAACAGATGCTACCACACTTAAAGCATTCAACCTACTTGCTCTCAATACTTTACTCCTAGATTTAAAGTGCTCCTACATTTTCATCAGGCTCTTTCTTAACACTTAATATGGTGACTGTTATTCAGATTTTCAAATTCATATTTTAAGCTTCATAAATATGTTCATATCAACAAAATAAACAACACTATAAGGAACGCTTTTCAGGAAAAATAAAAGAAAAGTTATTTTTCAATAATCAGGAAAAGGCTTCTCAGGATATCTGGAAGTTATTAAAAAACTAAGTAACTAAATAAATATATATGTACACACACACAAAATTAAAAATGAGTGATTATCAATACCTATGTCCTGCTAATACCTGAAGTTCCCACTCAGGAAGGAAGCTTGTTTCTGCTGTTAGCTGTGTTCTGAACCAGCACAGAAAAGCAATTATGTGTTTACTCTGAAGGGCTCTTTATTTTTTTCCTTAGCTCTTCAGGAAGTTAACTTGGTGCTTAGGTAACATGGTTACCTTCCAGTTGAGAACCTACTACGTAGTGCTGATTTCAATAATTACAAAAAAGTAAGATTCACAGAGCAGTTAATCTTACACTGTGTTATCTAAACCTTCACTGTGTATCAATCAAGTAAACAAATACAGAAACCAACCACCTCTTTTCAGCCAGTAAACTATTTTCTAAGGCAAACTTATTTCGAATTATTGTTTTCTCTGTTTACAAAATTAATTTTCCCACCTTTCCTTTTACTACAGCATGGCTTAGAACTACAAAACCTACTAAAGATTTACCTAGTACAAGAAAAACAACTTTTTTTTAAGGCTCATTAAGCAATACTTTGAAGATTGACAATCCTGCTCACAAGGCTAACTGAATGATGCTGTTCATATGTTACTTCGATTTGAGGATTGGTTAAGGAAGTTTTCATTGGTTTTCTTGGCTTTCCTACATAGAAAATTCAAGCACCACAGTCTTACAAAAACTGCAAATGTATAATAATAATGGGCAGATTTTGCTTTTGAATAGTTACCAATCTATACTAAGTGGTCAAAATATGGGTGAAGTGGGAATTTAGAGCAACACTTATTCTTCTTAAGTAGCTTAATTTCCTCTACAAGGAACATAAAACCAGGTGAAAATCAATCTCCATGTACTCAATCATGCCTCGACAAGTACCAAAGAACAAATAAATT
This sequence comes from Corapipo altera, assembly GCF_003945725.1. Classification (NCBI taxonomy): domain Eukaryota; kingdom Metazoa; phylum Chordata; class Aves; order Passeriformes; family Pipridae; genus Corapipo; species Corapipo altera. Next base: position 1,467,962 of record NW_020884934.1, on the reverse strand, counting down.
GAAATACAGGGTTTTTTGTGACAGGGGCCTCTGCATTATCCCCACCTTCAACAACTTGCAGTTTGGTTACTTGTAGTTCCAAACTGGCACAAGTGGTCATTACATAGGAGGGGGTGTGTGTTGTGTAGTAGCTTCCTGAGTTCATGTTTGGGCAGCTGTAGCACTCTGAATCCATGAAGCTGATTGTAATTACCTGACTTGAGAATAGGCACCTTCTTTAATTTTAAGCCAGTTGCCTGAGATTTTATTCCTATTATAGCCAAGTTGTTATTTTGTGAATCAAATTTTTGTTCCTCTTGTCCATGTACTTTATAGTGCTACACTACTGTGTTATAACTCTTCTCAGTTGCCTCTCTTCCAGGTCACAGTGCAGTACATTTAATCTCACATGAAATGGAAACCTTTCCAAAATTAACATTTTTGTTATCCTGCTGTGTAACTTTCTTATTTTTAATTTATGACTTTTCAAGATAGTATGGCTCATGAATTTACAATTATATACTGATCTTTACTCTTGTTCCTGATTCCATTTCCCTTCTGAAATTCCATAATAGTAACTAAACACTAGGTTGACCCTGTCAAGCAACTACCTATAACTTCTCTATGAGGGTTGTTCTTTTCTTTCAATTAATAACAGTAACTAATTTAGAGACTGTGATTGCTATAGATTATCAAGCTTATTTTTAACACGAGCATCAGTTTTTCAACTTGAATCTCAGGAACCCTCTAAGTAGTGACGGTCTAAAAAATGATTCATGAGATCAATTAATTAATTCCTAGTAAGTACCTGTCCATATCACAGGGTGTGGTGGATGCTGGATCTCACCAAAGCTGCTTTATCAGTCCCCAGCCCCAGTTGGACAGGGAGAGAAAACACAATGAAAGGCTCACTGGTCAAGATAAGGGCAGGGAGAGATCCTTCACCACAGATATATTCTCTCTCCTTTCTCTGGCTGCACTTGCCCAGGATTTTTTTTTTATCCCTCCCTTCTCAAGTACATTATCCCAGAGGTGCTCCTGATCACTGACAGACTTGACCTTGGCCAGTGATAGGTCTGTCTTGAGGCCAGCTGGTATTTCCCCTGTTGAATATGGAACCTTCTGGCAGCTTCTCACAGAAGCCACCCCTGTAGCCCCCTCCAGCTACCCAAACCTTGCCACAGAAATCCAATACACCAGGGAGGGGGGAGAAGAAGTATCACACTTCACTATTAGCAGTCTCTGCTGGTCCTTTCTACAGCCAGGCCTGTGGTTAAAGCAGTATGAAGATTGCACCACCTTCTCAAATGTGCAGGCTGGCCTCCAACTCTCTTTATCTCTGTTTAGCATCTCTGCATTTATTCAACTTGTTCTCATGTGCAGTTGCACTCTGTCTGGGCAGCTGGAAAATTAGCAACTGAGTGCTCTAAAATTATGCTTAAGGGTTGCATGACTCAAAAGAATATACTGTGGAGTGAGTGAGGATCGTTTCTGCATTAGTAATAAAATATTTTAAGATTCCCACAGTCTGACAATTTTGCAGTTCTCCTAGTAACTTAACTTCATGATTAGACTAAAAATAATGAAATAACAATTTTTTTTTCAAGTTCTCGGTGTCACATCCATTTTTTTCATGGTCCAGCCTTAAGGTTTTAGCATGCATTCAATTCATAACTCTAGTAGCATTTACTTTATTTCAAAATAGAACAGTTTTCCCCTTACACTTCAGAACTGTGGCATTTGGAAAAAAACTTTCCAGTTAAAAAGATAAGAGCAGTTTTGCCCGTAATTGACCACTCCCTTGAAGTTTAATATTCAAACATGCTTTGAAAAGGGATGCTCTTGGATTTGACACAGCAAGACAGAATATCCCTTTCCAGGACAGAGTCCCACTCCAGGATCCCTGGTGCAAGTTACTTCCCACCCACACTGCCTAAATTCCACCCTGCTTAGAGAGAGAAACATGTCTTAGATTTAACATTTGGGGGATATTTAATGGAAGGATGGACATAAGCAATCTTACTTTTCTGTGCACCCCCTCTTTTGCATGAAACCAGGTTTGAAATCCAGGCTAAAAGAAATTGCTTTGTACATAAGAGTTCCCTTCACAACTACCAGTCCCTCTGGTAAATCACAAGAAGGAAGATTAGAAGCACTTTTGAATATCTCTCTTATGAAACCAATTCCTAGGAAATTAAGAATCTCAAAACATGGAGAAAGTATAATCTGAAACAGAAACAAAACATTTATCATGAATAAGCAAGGAGGAGTCATTCAGAATCAATTCAAAGAAGGTTAAATTTAAAAAACCATGGAAAGTCAATGTTCACATTAGTGTTGTAGTAGTACTGTTCTAGAATGACTTAATTTAATTTGAAAAAAATTCTAGTTCCTAAAGAGAGCTGCTTTTAAATGAGCAAAGTGTTTCACTAACATACAGTAGATATCGACAGTTCCTGACAAAGGACACACACACACACAAAAAAATCACATTTGACTTAAAATAAATAACAAACCTATGTAACACAAGGAAAGGTGAAGATGGAATAAATATTATGGCTCCATTTCTGCAGTGACCTCTATGCAAGCAGATGCCTGCCCCAGCTCTGATGTCAGGTTCTGCTCCCCGATGGCTCCTGGCTCTAATAGAATGAAGGAGACCAAATCTGGCATTATCAATCCCTGTCACCCCTGTTACCTGAGCAGAGAAGATAAACAAGTCTTTAACAAAGTGTGCCCATAGATATTTCGATATCTAGTGACACATTACATTTGCAATAGTAAGAGATGAGTCTGCCTCCTACATGTTTGAAGTTCAGACTTGAACATATTTTTAAGTGGCGTTTAAAAGTTATTTAAATTAACCACTGAGCACAATTTCAGTAACGTGACTGTTGTTCTGGATATATAGGATGTAACATGAAATTAATTTATTAGGTACATAAGTTCTAATTCTGGAATATACACAGATTTGTTGTTAAACCTTTTCTTCTGAGACAGGTGCATTTTCCTAAAGGCACAGTAGTGAGGATTTCTTTTTCTCTTCCAAAACCAATAGTTTTTTCCTTTATCACTTACATTAGGAAGCTTGAAATATGAAAAAGCCATTAAATCAAATAGGGACAACACTATTACATGACAACTACATCTAGAATTCAAATAACTTGTTCATGCATGAAGAGTTTTCTTTTAAAAAAAGAAACACCAAAAAAACCCCACCACACAGTACATAATTTTAATTTCTCAAAAATAAAGGGAAAGTATTACATTTATAAAAAGAATAGTACAGCAAACTAAAAGTTATGAAAACTACAACATTAACATTTATTATTAAAGAGGTTGACTATAAAAAAAAAATCATTGTATACAACAGCATATTATTATGTTCCCATTATGTTTGATGTACTGCATGCAGCAATAAGTATAAGTGCACTTAACTACTGTTCCTGTCTGGTGTGGATTTGCCTGTGTTCCTATTGAACACCTGAAAAGGTTTTCAAAAGATACTGAAAAGAAATAAAGTGAAATAAGACGTACTGTATGCCATGGACAAAACAGCTACACAGTTTCTCAAACAAAGCCTATTTGTGTCAGGAATCCTTTTAAATTCAAGTAAAATACTGCTAATAAATTCAAACCACAGACCTGCAAATGGTTCAATTCAGTCGTTTTCTTGAACACCACACAGACAGACAGAATATTATAAATGCAGTTTAACTTAAATAAGGTACCACAAGGAAACAGCAATCAATAAGTAGCCTACTGCTAATCCATCCCAGCAAGAACTCCTTCCTTCCTTTTCCACAGCTCCTCTGTTCCACTTTGAAGGAGGAGACTAACAGGTCTGCTTTAATACAACCAAAACTCATCTGACACAAAAAAGGGAACACAAAAAGGGGTCTGTTGTCCTGATAACACCCACAAAAGGTGTGGCCTTGGTAAAAGCAGACCAGTCAAAAGGATTAAGTGCCATGGTAATGCAGGGAGACTCCTGTTTGAGTTCATGAAGAGCAGTCTTCCCCACTGGTTAGTTTAATGCAGTTTAAGTAAAGCTCACAGAGTTCCAAGGTTTTTCAAGATCTTCACATGTCAAAGCCTCATAATATAAGAGGAAAGAGGAGAGGAAGTAATTTCATCTCCCACCACATGAACTTCAACAACACCTACTGTAAAACCCCAAAGATCCGGAGTCAACAATGCAGGATGGTTAAGAGGGAGGTTTACAAGGTCTCCTCCTGAATCAAACAGCAAGTTTGGTTTGTTTTTAGAATTCTGTCCCAAACATCAGTAATTTTTCTGAAAGTCTTAAGATTGCCTAATATTCAAAATGAAGCAACATGCTGAAAAACCTTCTGAATATCATTATGGACACATGAACTGGGGCCCATTCTCAACATTTTACCATGAATTCTTTATTATCTAACAAATGCTCTCTTGGATCATTGCCTACCCTAACCCAGTTCTGTCAGTTGAGTGGGACACTAGTAAAAGCACACCAACAATCTCTTTCCAGGGTTCATTTCTTTTATACTCAACTGCTCAGCTGGAAGCCTTCACAAGCTGAGTAGACATGGTACCTCATTATATGGTTTAGTGTGCACGGTGCTGCTCGGTCAAAGGTTGGACTTGATGATCTCAGAGGTCTTTTTCAACCTTAGGGATTCTGTGATGTACTACAAGGTATATCCCTGCCTAGACTTTTTGGTATTCTTTTATACCCATTGCCCACATATTCATGTAATCATTTCTTCTACGTGCTGGTACCACCTCCCACAGACATCCCGTGGTAGCAACTTCCAGAAGCTCATTAACCAATGTAAACAAGTATTTTTGTTTCACCTGTTCTATACAATTCCACTCATCAGATACCTCTAGGACTGACATTATTTCCCAGTCAGTTCTGCATTCTCCTGACCGATTCTGTGAATTTCCAAACTTTAGTCCTATCCCTCACTCACTTCCAATTGAAATGCTGAGGCTCCTCTGATCTCTCTTCATTGGCAGCTACTCCACACCCTTGATAATATCAGGTTTTTTTCTCCATCTTCTCTAACTTCACCAAATCACTCTTGAAATTAAGAGGATGCAATTGCACACTGTGCTCAAGAGGATGTTGCATGATTTTTTTTTTAATATTCCCACCAAAAAAAAAAAAAGGGCCTGCATTTTCTTTAAGGAAAAGAAAAACAAAATGAAACCCACTTTCAAAAAGGTAATCTAACTTGACTACTGTTGTCAGTCATTGTCATCGATAATTGGAATAAAAGAATCAGAATTCATATGAACCATATGAGAAAAGAGAAGGTTATTTCAGCTAGATTGCTTTCTTGCTTCCAAGTCCTAGTAGGCTCCTTGGTTTGGGAGAAGGGAGAACATGCTTCTTAAAAAAAAAAAAATAATTTTTTTCACAGCAGAAGTAAAATATAGGTTTAACATCACTTCTCTAAAGCATTTAAACTTGAGAAAATCCTATCATTCCCAGTTATTTCAGTTCTGCCAATAAGGCTCAAACCAAGATATCACAAACTTTTTAAAAATTTCAGAACATATCCTGCACAATAAAACCCTAAAATTTGGTGGTTATGGAATTTCTCTCTTTCTGACATATGATGAAGATGCAGTTTTTCAATCACCTACATTTATTTTCCACTGACTACAATATTTAAAAGAATAAATCTCCCCCTTGATGAAATACACAGGATTTGAAGTGATATTGTATACAACTACCATGAATCTTCATTTAGAAAGTCCTACAGCAAAAGACTTTTTATGTTTATTTTCTATCAAAAAAGATAATTAAGTAGATAGTATTGGGATAGAAACAACATTACTGAGCCACAAGATGTAATAAAGCAGAAAGTCATTTGTCGGGTTGTAGGTCAATGCATTCTCTTTTTTATCTGGTAGGCATGTACAGTAACATATCAGATGGCTGGTTGGCTTGGGTTTTATCCTAATTTCATGTGAGGGGGTTTCCAAATACAACTTCATCACAAAAATCAAAGCCCATAGAATTGCACAAGTGCATTGAAGATTACTCAAAGACAATGGAAACGGCAACCAAAGAGTCCTGATTAACCTACAAAGAAAGAGAGAAATCTAAAACTACTTCATCAAGGCTTTTTCTTACCTTCGAAGACAAGTGAGATATGATTATGCTTTTTATTAATATGAAAAAAACCATGAAATTGTAAGAAAAAACTAATTGCCTTTAATAGTGGTGGTTGATGTAGCTATACTTAAGTTTCATTACAAACATTTGCCTGGTGGATAGTAGGTAGTTTATGCAAGCAAGTGTAATCTATTTAAATAACTGAAACTACTCCCTGGTGTAAATTAAGCATACGTTGCAGATATTATAAATACTTTTTTCTCATTCTTATAACTACTACAAAAAAAAGTTTCATTTCTGTGGTGTTTGAAATCAGAAAACACAACAGTCCACAGAATACTTTACATGTACAGGTTCCTGGCATGTTTCAAGCATTACCATCCTTCAGGTGATAAAAGGCAGCAATCACTCTTCAACAGATGGGAAACAAAAAAGGTCATGTGGCTTGTTCTTAGTCACAGAGAGAAAATTATCCTCATTTACAGCATATGAAATCAGAGTGGCTTTAAAGTAAAGGATCTTAAAATATCCGGGCTAGTTATAACCATTTATTTTAACTCTTTCTATTAAATTCACAAACAATAGAACTGAACTGACTGTAAAAGTGATTAAGGTAAAAACTTTACATACACAGTCATTAGAAAACTAAAATCCAAGATGAGTACTTTGTCTTTTACTTTCACAAATTTGGTAGTGTTTTCAGAAAGAATACTAAAACAGTACTTTATGCAGGAATAATGTCTAGTGCCTTCAAACACAGAATGTGTACCCACTTAAGCTCGTGGTAATGTGACCCATGTTTATCAGAAACAAACTCCTGACAGTCACAACTACAATATTAGAACAAAACAGATTCATTCTACAGCACAAAAATGCCACGATAAGGCTGCCTTTTTTTTTTTTAAATAGTGTGAATTCACCATGATCTGTGAGTTCACTTTGAAGTTTCCATATCACAGTTTGAAGAAATCCTTAAAAAAAAAACATGCCAGACCTAAACACTTGCCTGCAAACTTCATCAATACCTGAGATTTTTGTTCTCTTCTCCATACATTAAAAATAAGCAGAAAACACTACTTCACGTCATAGCTGACAGTTGGTGCACTTAGGCATGACTGACAACATATTCCTGAACACTACCATGAAGTTCACATTACTTCAATAAATTTGTGACTCTGTTTATATTGATATAAACATGATGTAATTTAACTCGAAGCAAATTGAATAGACTGTTTTCTGTTAAGCTCTTACATCCTGCTCTCTGTGCCTCTTACTGCCACACTTTTTTAAGCAGGACTGTCTAAATAATACCAAAACCATTATAACCTGTCTTCCCTCACACAAACTTTGTAACTTCTTCAAGTACTCCACAGTATCACCCAAGTGTAAAGCACAAAACATCAAGCTGAGCAATCAAACTGAATTAATTCAGCCTTCTCTGGATTTTAATGCTGTATTTCCACTCAAAAAAGCGAAAAGCTTCTTCTCCTATGAACTCTTCCACCCCAACACAACTCCACTTTTATGTTAGCCTTGCCTCTGTTAAACTGCCCATAATCACACCCTGAACTGCAGCAGCAGCTGTCTGACAATGAATTTAAAAATACAGATGTGCTGAATCACATTGAATCACCCATGCAATTAGTCAGCAGGCCAAGCACATCAAACAACTGGAATATCAGATAAAACCAATGGGAGTATTTAATTTCCTTCCAATTTATGCCAGTTCACAGGGTGGCCAAACAAACAAGCAAGGCATGAAGGATACTCAAATGGCTGAATTTTTTAAACTTCACTTCCAGAGTCATTGGTAGATGGGACTAAAGAAAAAAAATCCAACAGAACGAATGAACTTTTTAATTTTTTTTTTCAGAAGTAACAATAAATTTCACCTGGAAAACTAGTCTCTGACACTTTCACTTTAAGGAAGCCTAAACACCACCAAAACAATAAAAAAAAAAACACCAAACTGAAATCATCTGTATTACAGACAGGAAAAGTGTTATTCATCCATGTAGTATTTCTGCTTGTTTACTAAAGTTGTCTTTATGAGCTGCAACCTGACCACAAGCACTTAATGAAAGAACTCTTAGAAATTCTCAGAATTGCATATAAAAAACCTTATTACACTATGCCGTATCCATGCAAGTATAAAAAACCACACAACCAAAATGGAAAAAACAACTAAAATCCCACAAACAGCAACTAAGCAAAGTCAGAAAATTGTGGTGAAACATCATTTATAGCTCCTTCTCATTAAAGCTAATGATATTAAAGAGGGAAAAAAAAAAAAAAAGCCTGTCATCTTATGAATCCCCTCCACCCCAATTCAGGAAGTTGGGACTCAATTCCCAGCAAAAATGCACATATAATTCAACACTAGATCAGCTTCTCAAATGTAGTTTATAGCATTATAACTACGGGGAAGTTAAATTGATTTTTCAGTTCAAGTGAGAAATCAAGTTAACCTCAACCTCCTGGCAGACAAGTACATTCTAGAAGAGTAGGACAAAAAAATATCTCAAGGTTTCTGTGGTTAACAGAAAACCCAGCTGCTAATGTAGAAAACAAGCAAACAAACCAAATCAAAGAGAACCCCACATATATCACTGTAGAAGCCCAAAGAGCATATATTCCAGGATGAGAGGTAGTGTCCTTTCCCACCTGAAGAGGATCCAGCTACAAAATATTTGCCACTTTCAGGTTGTAATACTGTAATTCAGAGAAAGCAGAAACCATGTGGTTATCCTTGAATTCTCACAGTACAACCACCTCCATCCTCAATGGGTCACCTCAAAAAAATCACAACGCACTGGTCTGACTCTCAGACAGTGTAACATCCTCAGTAGCATCACCAACAAAGACACAAACATGTCACACCCTAATTACAATTCAATTCCCCCACTTGATCTTTCTCTAGGACTCAGCAAACAACCAACTGAAAGGGTAAAAGCCAAAACACACCAAATATTGGCATTTTCTACATGTTCTTTGTGATCGTGGTAATAGAAGTGTGGCTGTGGAACAAACAATATAAGTGAAAGCTAATAAAATTAATTACTTGCAAGATACATCAAAGAAATTATCCTTTTGACACAACTCATCTGTGAGAGTAAAAGACCTACTACAAATTTTTTCTCTTATATCCACTCATCTCTTAAGAAGAACAGCATTGACAGCAAATGGGAACTTCAATTACAGGTCCAATTTACTTAAGTAGTGTGAAGATCACACCGAAAATTTGTAGGTATTTCTATGTGAAATTATACACACAGAATAAATGCTCTTGGATTTCATAATGGCTAGACAGAGTATGAAAACCCTTTGAAGGCCAGGCTATTCAAAATGTTAAGGTTCAGAAAATCCAAAAGTATTAGTGGGCTTTCCAATATATTATTACTATTCCTGTTATTTACCTAAGGGTTTTATTTCTCTTGAGAAAATAAAAGTCAGAGTGCAGTTGAATCACTTAACATCTCCCATGCTGGAAGGTTAAACCTCTGATCAGAAGAAAGGTTTTCATTTGGGGGGGGAGAGGAGGGGAAAGTCAGCTAGGAAGAAGACTTGGATTATCAGTAAAATATTTTTGCAGAATTAGTTGAATATTTCAGGAAAAAACATTAGAAAATAAATTCCTGAACAGGAGAGTTAAGTAGTTGAAGAGACTGTGATGAATACAACCTATTGTTCTGGGAATCTACAAACATGGACAGTAAGTTAAAGTTATTGCTGTCTACTAAAAAGCTTTCTAATTTGCCTGATAAAATCTAAATAAACTCAGGAATAAACATTGTCTCTTCTCATAAATCAACAACCGAGCAAAGATTTTTCTTACTGTTAGACACCAATTAAGTTTTAAGAGATTGTCCATGAATGAACAAGAGCTACATAAATGAACAATGCACCGAGTGCAAATGTTTTAAAGTAGTGTTCTGGGAAGGATTTAGTAACACATTCTGGTTCTGAGTGGGAAAATTGGTTAATTACTCAGAAAACACAGTAAACCGTTCTTTTAAATAGATATATGCACACATATTAATATATATTTATTTTCAATGGTGTATTTTCTTCCTGGAACAAGCACGATCTCTACTAAAATCAAAGAGTTTCTTGAAAGAGAACAGCCACACCGTAATCTCATCTGCCACATAATAAAGAAAAATACCTCCCCAGTGCAAGACAATATTTTTGACCTGAATTAGATATGTTTAGGTCTCTTTGAGATCACTAAAAACACTGCACTGATGTATTCTTGGTAAGGATTGGGGCCCACCTACAGTATAAACTCTAGAAATCCAGTCACAATCTGAGAATGTACTAGCCCACCATTAAAAAAAAAAGGAAAAAATCCAACACGCCCCAAAAACCTGGCATGGAACTGAATCACATTAAAGACTCCATGTTAATTTATGGTACATTTCAATGCTGGACACATATACAGACTTCAGTATTTTGATGTTTACTTAAAGATTAACTGCTTCATAAATGAAGGTAATCACCAGCACACCACTGACATGTACTCTCAAATTAGGGAAATAAGCCTCTATCAGCCTATTTTTTCCTTTTAGCTAAGACTATAAGATATATTGATATGCCAGCACTTATTTATCAACACTCTCTGAAGTTATTTGTTTGATTAACTTCCATACATTTGTATTTAAACCCTACTACGTAGGCTGGAATCACACACACTTATTGTACATGAGTAGGCAACTTATCCTTAAATTATAAGTTAGAATGACAATCAACTTGTACCCTAAAATTCAAGCACAGAAACATTAATGAAACCTCACTGGAATGGACAGATCAGCACATTAGTAATTCAGAGTGTTTCCTGATGGTTTATTTCACAGCAACGTTTTCTGTTAGTCATCTTGGCAAATAATACCAACAGAAACATGTACTAAAAAAACCAGATGCATTCTAAAACTCTACTCTAAAAATTAAAGTTTCAGCTGTTATGAAAAATTCTGAAGTGTTTTTCTTCACTGCTGCCTAAGGATATCTTCTACTACAACCAATTTTGTTCTTAAACAAGAGGCAGGATTTTTTGGTCTGGCCTGGATTTTTTTATATATCTACAGCAAGTGTATAAAAACTGCTTCTCCTATTTGCACATACACCTATTTCATCACATGTATCATCAGGACTGTATGATTTCTGTGCACTCCTCTGGGGTTACACAAATTTGGAAAATCTGTTTTACCGCTTTTGTTGACAGCACAACTCCATGTAAAAGTACACAAACACAGAACTGATTGTTTCTGTGTCATTTCTCCAGTTGGCTTTGCAGGAGATCTCCTTACATTAATCCCTTAAGAGCTGCTTAGGAAAGAAAGCACCCCCCTCACTCATCTCAAGTTGTTTTAGACAAATATAAATGCAAACTATAACTCTGTGGACTTCTAGATGAGCAGCCGGATTGTCATCCACTGAATCCCATGATGGGATAGGAAAATTTCAGTTAAATATTTTAAGTCAGGTCCTTAGAAACATGGAGCTGATGCCTATTGTGAGTCATACAAGATTTGTTGTACCTTTTGAAATAGGTACTATGATGCTCAGCAATGGAAATGCAGCACAAGCAGGATGCCCTCTCTCAGCCTACAACTATTTTCTAGCTAACTTTATCTCATAATCGTTTCAACTACCTCATTCTCATCTGTGTGATGTAGCCTACAGGACTTCAAAAGGATAACAAAAGTCATACACTGGTTCATCAAAAATGTGTTTTTATCAAAATCGGTTTTGTTCAGAACAGTTAAAAAATATTCTGTATCTTGCTCAGTTTCAAAACATTTGACTGGGATTTTTCTATTTTGCTAAAACTTTACTTTTCTGTTTCCCTTTTAGAATTTTGATGCATTTCAATCTATAAGGTTTTGAGTTTTTTCAAAATCAAATAGGAATGATCCAACATCACTTAGACAAAAAGCCTTCAGTGCATCCATAATGAAATGATTAGGGTGTTATTTCTATGGTAAACGGTTTTTGTCCTGAATTGGAGTGACAATTAAAAAACAGGATTTCCTATGGAACAGTAATTGATTTCCAAATCATTGTGCCAGAAACTATACAGAAGAAATAGCAAGTCCTTTCTATGCCCTCTTAAATGTGCTTCGCAGTCATTCATTCCCATCATCTACATGCCATCTTTGACTACACTCTCTAGATTCTGTGAAGCTCCCAGGAGCATCCACGTTTTACAAACTGGTTTTTTATTTGTGGCAATGTTCTTCTGAGATCTCTGCAGATACATGCTCCATTGCAACCTTTTGTTTTCCCAACCTAAATTAAGTACATAAGACAACAATTTTGCCATCCTAAAAAGTTACACGAAATCATTTTGGCTATAGTTGAAAGATTTCATGGTAAAGGACCCAAAAGTAAAATATCAGCTGTTCCTTTATCTAAGAAAAAACAAGGAATAAAACCACTAACAAGGTAGAACACAGAGCATATTAAAGCTACAGCATGGAAATTGGTGTGCTTTGGCAATGCTTACCAAATGCATCAGTTTAGTTACAGGTATAATTAATTAGCAGACAGCAACAAACACATGTCCTGCTTTTCCTCTGGAGAGCAAAAAAAAACCCACTGATTTACATTCAAGGGTGCCAAGCAAATGTACACACAACAACAAAAAAACCAAAATAACAGATACTCGAGGATTTTACTCGGTTCCTGGAAGAAACAGCAGTTCAGTTGTCACAGCTACTCTATGTAAGGTATGTGAAGGATTGAATGTGGGCTCAAGGAGTGAACAAATTCCTCCTCAGGAGAACAGCAGCAGTGTCACACGTTGATACGCAGTGCTGAGGGGTAATGGAGAGCCACACTGTCAGTGTGCAGGAGAGCTTGGCTTCTGTCCCAGTCCTACCTGAAATGACCTTGTGCAAGCTGTCAGTCAACCTGGTTGAATGACACATCCCAAGGCAGGAAACTCTGGTGTACAATAAGGATTGTTAACAGCAGTCCATGAAAGGTCTGTGACTACTGTGCACAACCTTTAGATGCAAAGTTCACTGAATGTCCCAGTGGGCTACAGTGCACTCAAGGAAAGGGGTTGAGTCTCCCCAAACACACACTAACAGTGGAATATTTCTAGGTCTCAGTGATTATTATTTTGAGGATGCTCTTGTGGCTCTTCCGAGTTCAGCACTGCAGTATATGAAGGTGGTGACATTAAACCCACAGCAGATCTCATTTCAGGAGGCTGCCTGGCCAAAGCATCCACATATTAAGACTTAATCTTATGTATAATCAGCTGCACTTTTCAATCACATCTAGAGCCCTTAGTTTGTTTTGTGTACATGTACATTTAACATAAGACATTTTTATAACTACAAGTCCAGAAATGACCACCAGACCCGTCACTCTAAACTCCTGCAGACCATAGGCACTGTTTCACATAAAGAGTGCTAATCCAGGCCAAAATGATGGACCAAACAAAAAAAATTCATTGTTTGGCAAATTATACCTTCATCACAACCAGATCATAGAGCAGGGCAAGAAACCATCATGCACCTGTCCTTTCAGTCTGAGAACACAGACACCACATGGCAGCCCATTCATCTTCTCCCTTGCTCATTCTGGTTTCTTCTCTTTTCCCACCCTTACTCCAAGGTCAGGTTTGCTTTTAACTGGCCACCAACATTGCTTTTGCTGATGCTGTGTAACCTGCTACCAGCCATTTTCATTTTCTGCTACTGCAGTGGACAGAAAGCCTAATACTTTCTACTTAAGTAGTTAATAGCTGGATTCACCTTGGGATGCTGGGCAAAAAAGGCCTTCCCAAGCCCGAACAGTTCAGATTGGTGCAGGCTGCTCATGAAAGAGCATGCTGTGTGTTTGTAAGCTATTACTCAGCATTACTCCCTCCTACCTCAGGCTTCTTGTCATTCCTTTCCTTCTTTAAAGCACTGACAGCACATAAATGCACACATCTTCCATCTTCTGTATGGAGGATTTTCTTTTCCAGTTTTCTCATCTCATCTCTAGTAATAAATTGGTATTTATATGCATTAAAAAGTGAGAGGGCACATAGTGTCCAACAGAGGAGCTTGCTGTTAGTAGGTACTTAGCTTGACACTTTGAGCAAGTCACTTAACCTCCCCCTTGTCTCAAAACCTCCCCCTGGAAAATATGAGTAACATATTTTGACTTTGAAACTTTCAGCAGACCTGAAGAAAAATGAAACGTAGGTTTATTATTGAAGAAAAAATGTTGATAGATGACCATCATATTCAAAATTAAAACTGATCTGATAAAAAAGCACAGTGTTGCTCGACCAATTTCAATTTTTCTGGACTGAAATAAAGGCAATGAGTAAGAGGAACAGCTGCAACACAACATTCCTATTGCATGTACTTGTCCTACTTACTTAATATTGTATTTGTGGGGGGAGGGAGGAGATCTATTTGAGAGCATTGCTTTTCAGGCAAAAAGAGAAAGCAATAAAGATCATAAAGAAATGAAGGGCATTTACCTACCCTCAAGTGTTTCTTGCTCCAAATCCAAAATAAATTAATGCAAACTCTTGCAAAGCAGGAATGTACAAGAGCTGGCTTTGAAAATGTTAGCTCAGAATATCAAACTTGGCCCATACGCTCACTGGAGCTCAAGGCAAGCTTAACACTATGAACACTATGGTTCAGTGAAAGGTAGGTAGGTAAATTGCATCACTATCCATACTTACAGGCACATTTATAGATAATACATTTTTCCTTTAAATTCATTCGATAAGCCTTCTAAAATGGAAGGGGCAACCTGTTTTTTTACCCCCTAGAACTCCACCCCGCTTTTAAAATATTGTGGGATGGGACAGTCACAGATTTACTACAGGGGTCTTTTGCAGCCTCTCAGAATCCGAATACTAAAAGACTAAGTCTTCTTCAAGTGAGAAAATGTTTGTTAAATTAATAATACTTAAAAATTACAAGCAGCGTACTGGTACCTGGTAATTTTAACAGAGCAACAGTTCTCCACAATTACTAATCGGTAATCTATAATACTCAAGTTAAAGAATTCACTTTATTACATCATTATTTAAACAGAATAAAAAGCAAAAAAAAAAAATAAAAAAATCAAAGGCTGGGAAGAGATGGGAGGAAGGACAATTTAACTCTCCTGGGAAATGACTTAAAAACTGCCTGGTCCACTTTCCAGCAGGATAAAGAGTCGGGAAGGGGTGTTATTTCTCCTTGCTTATTGTAATTTCTAGTAGCTGTGTCACATTGGCCACAAGACACAATCTGGGGCTAACAGACTGCATACACAGAACTAGAAAAATGCAGTATAACTTAAACTAGGGAAAAAAAAACCAAAACAAAACACAACAAAACTCCAACAAACAAACAAAAAACCAAATCCAAAAACTCACAACACACCATCAAAAAACCTCCAAAACAAACACAAAACCAATTCACAAAAAACACACAAACCTGAAACCACAAAACTATTCTAAATAGAGGTTTCTTTAGATTTGCTTTCTTTAGAATTACCTTCAGACTTCTCACTCAAAAACTTTTGAGTTGTTTTTCTACTCGCTGAATCAAAGTTCCACACAAAACATTTATGTACACTTTCAATTCCTAAAATGGGGACTGAGTTCACTGTAAAATAAAAATAAATTTTTAAAAAATTTAATAAAAAAAAATTGGTGAATAAATCCAAATCCATTGGACTTCTACCTACTTTGAAGAAATATGAAAAAAAAACCCTAAACAATTGTTTTCAGTGTTCTAGTATTCTAAATTATGGAGTAAGAATCTCCAAATGTCATTAGCATAGAAAATTTTACAGTGTAAGTGACCAATTTAGTATTCATGCTGAGCACTGGATACATCTTAGTAGCTACTATTATACATTTCATACAGTAATAAAAAAAATGTCTTCACCAGTCACTGAAGTGAGGCAGGAACACTCACATATTTTCACATTTGTGGGCATCTTACAATACTAAGTAGTCCCCAAATGAAGCAATTTACATACATTTATTCATGTAGAGATTATGGCCAACTATTACTAACAGAAGTAGCTGATGATGTCTTTCTCCCAATTATTTTTTATTAGAAATTCTCATGGGATTATAAAATCCAATATTCACAAAGGTTTTTAAACTGGAGACACAGAATTTCCATTTACCAGCCTTAATCTCCATTTAAAGCTGCTCTTCACTACAGTTTTGTGCACTTTCCTCCTCAGCTACCTAGGAGTGTTCTTTTTCAGACATAATTAGATCACCATAAATCATATTGTGCTGGTGTAGAACTGCATAGATTTTGAAGCAATGAAAATCCTTTCCACCACCCCACCACCTTCTTCCCTACCCTCTCTTTTTTTTCAAAAGTATTAACCTTTAGGTACTCCCTAAATCTCACAGCAGACCATCTGATACTTCTCAGATAAATGAGCATATTTAAGCAGAGAGTTACAACAAACCTATTAGAATATGTTCAGTAATTAAAAATACCTTTTTTAAAATTTGCCCTTCCCTGTATCTCTTCAAGGGACACATTAAAAAAGAGGATAATATACATAAAAGTGTTAGAACACGTAGCTAACCACGCAACTGTATGCACTGCTCAGTTCCATTCTGCTTGTGTGCATTAGCAAGGTTTCCTGCTGGGGAATTACCCTTGCACTCATTTCCTCCTCCTGAGGAGGAAGGACATTATCTTGAACCACAGCTCATTAGAGAAGCAAGAACAAACTTTGAACAGTGCCTTTCAAAGAAAAAAGTGCACACGAAACCACACTCCCAAACCAAACCAAAGTCAACTCCCACCTCTAAAAAAAAAAAAAAAAAAAAAAATCATCAGCAAAAACCTAATTCCTCCTGTTTTGTTTTGCCTTTTTTCTTGTAGTTTCTGACAGAACAAAGCCCTTGTGACAACCATTTCTTTGGATTTCAGTGGAACATGTTTTGTAGAAGTTTGTGTTTTTCTTTTTTTAGTAATAATCCAGATGCATTTCCCATGCTGTGATCTTACTGGCAATTCTGACTTCATATCTCATGGACAATGAAGTCTAGCTAAGAATTAAGAACCTGAAATGCTTCTAGTAATACTGATACCTGCACATGTGTTAGGCAGGAAAACTGAGTTGATATATTCAGCTCGGATGCAGAAATTCCTTAACTATAATGCTGATTTTTGGTCTATACTGTCTGCAGATTCCATTACAGAAAAGAGCAACTAAAAGTTACACACATACAGGGGCGCAGGTCTACACAAGAATTCAAATTCATGAAACAGATAGTCAAAGTTGCAAAAATTGGAAAAATTTGTTTACATTTGCTCTAGACCAAGAATAAATTTGAAGTCTGTTCACAAGGGCATACAGTGTAATGTCATCCAACAGAACTAAGATGATTTTTATGGGGTTCGGTTGTAACAAATGATTTTTTAAATCCACGAAAATAACACACATAAAAAACAGCTTGATAGATGTTCCTGAAGTTCTTGGGTATACCACAGAGTTCCTTCCCTGGTTAGAATTATTTGTATGTAATTAAATAATATCAGTTTGAGCTCTGTATGACATCACCCAGCAAGTCCTCTGTTTTTTCTCAGGAAGTCACTGTTCTGCAGAAGGCAGGGAACATTTGTGGGAGGTTGATAACCAGGGAAACCACATACACTTGACTCATTTAAAACCTCAGCAGAGGCATGGTGGAAGATACAATTTAACAAAGCTTCAGAAAAGTAGTTTCATGCTAGAAAGAATGCAGTGAGGTTGCAGATCATATTGCTGGCCATTTCCAGCACACCAGCTTTTAAGATATTTCTCCAAGCAGGTAGGCATTTAATTTTTACACTTGGCTCACTCCCAGTGCTCTAGGGCACTCTCATCCTAAACAGGTTTGAGTTTAGTGCTTCAATATTTTTCACTCCATACACTCCATGCACATTTTACTTTCATTTTTAGAGACGTTTCTTTCAGAAGAGCTGCCTGCTGAAACATTATCTGCTTTGAAGCACAACAGCAGCTGACAACCCTACCAAAATACAGCCTATGTGGTTTGTACTTACTTTGCCTTATGTTACTCACAGTGCAACAAGTCTTGCAACTGTTCTTCAGGACAGGTCACACAGTGTTGTTTGCAGTGGCAATAAGGACTTGAGAAATATGTCTCTGAATAAGAGACATGAGTGTACGTAAGATAGTGTGATAAGAGCTGCTCTGGAGCTAAACCCAGTAATTTAGGAGAAGGCGACTATGCATCAGACTATAAAATACCCTTATTTTGAGCAAGCTTTATAGTACTTTAATTCTCATATAAAACCAACCAGAAATTCAGGACAGAGTACAGAAGTTATAGCAAGTATTTGGACTAAAGGAAACAAGAGGCCTGAGCTCAAAACCTCCATTATGAATACCCCGTAACCACATGTACCAGATAAAAATACTTGAGTAGCACTCACAAAACTACCAAAACGTCTCAGTTGCTTCTGAACCCAATTTTCTTTCAGATGGGCATATTTGGAGGGCTCATTCTGCATCTGGTTATCGTGCAACCTCATCCAGGTCTACATAAGACAATTCTGATCTGAAAATCTTATGAAAGACAGACCATGCCCCAGATAATCACCTGCTTTTATGGAACAGTAAATACAGATCAATGTTTTGTTGACCTGACACGCACAGCTTCTCCACTGGACTTGTGCTGCATGTGAACAGTTTGGAATCTGCAAACAATGGTTTAGATCCGTCCAAGTTAATCTAAAAGCAAGCCTATATGAAATGCAACTTAACAGTTTGAAAGAATAAACCTAGAACGTGAGTTTCACAAAGGCAGAACTACCCAGCAATTCTGTGTTCTAACCTTCTCTTTTAAAGCATGGTTGAGAGACAGGTCAAAAGAGAAAAAATACAACAGCTGACTGTGCAGAAGTGTCACGACTTTGCAGACAAACATGCTTTGTTGGCTAATAATACACCCTTCATACTCCAGGGAGAATTGCTACCTATGCAAAATCCTTGAGATTCAAGATCAGCCTAGGAGAAACCCAAACAGTGCCAGCAACAGCATGTGCAGAAACCCAAAGGTCACATCAAATGTTTAACTACGAAAGACACACATGTGAAAAAGGGAATCTGCAAAATCAAACAGCACTGAATTTGTGTATGCCAGAGACCTCTCAAGGAAAGCAAACAGAAGAAACCAAATAAAAGAAAAGCAGCCACAGCATGTGAGTCACCATGGTCCAAAAACCCTGCCAAGGACCACTAATATCTGACTAAAAACTCCAAATTCTAACTAATCATATTAACTTAGTCATTAGATGCTGTCAATGGTTAATTAAATATATTTGCAGTTTTTGCAGCCTTAAGCACAAGGGATGGGCATTCATTCAGGTAACCAAATGTTCACAGAGGGAGGCATCAGCTTTTTCATAGAAATATCTTTCAGTAAAATTGTTTCATGTAGCCAACTGTAGCAGCAATTCTTTCTCCCCCCCCTTCAGTACTTTGCTATGGATCCTTGAATGTTTTGCCACATTTTACAGAAATAAAAAAGCTGTTTGGGTAGGTGACTTGCTTTAAAAAGAAGGCATTTAGATGAGGAGAGAAAAAAAAACACCTGAACACTGAATGCAGTATTTTCCATGTTCACAGAATGATACTGCATTTCTTAAGATTAAACAAGGTTAACATACAAAAAAATAAAGCACAGTCATTATGTTAATTTTCTACAATTTTTTTTTTATTTTTAACTATGGTAACTCGACTATGAAGAACATTAAAACATT
This sequence comes from Corapipo altera, assembly GCF_003945725.1. NCBI lineage: Eukaryota > Metazoa > Chordata > Aves > Passeriformes > Pipridae > Corapipo > Corapipo altera. The sequence goes on along the minus strand of NW_020884934.1, from coordinate 1,448,114 downwards.
AGTTTTCCCTTGAGGGAAAATATTATACCTCTTTTCTAAATGCACTATAGAATATGGTCTTGTATGAAGCTGCCATTACAGGGCAATAAAACTTTATTAACAAAATAATGGACTTTCCATTTAGGCACATCAAGCCCAGAACAATATTGAAGTGCTCAGTTTGAATTCCTCACATCAACGGCTTTCAAAACAGAACGTAAAAGGTATGTAGTCAGTTTTATTGCCATACAAATTCTTTCTTGTGAAGGTGATGAGGCACTGGAACAGGTTGCCCAGAGAAGCTGTGGATGTCCCATCACTGTCAGTGCTCAAGGCCAGGCTGGACAGGGCACTGAGCAACCTGGTCCAGTGGAAGTTGTCCCTCCCCAGGGTAGAGGGTTGGAACTAAATGACCTTTAAGGTCCCTTCCGACCCAAACCAATCTGTGATTCTGTGGTTGGTCCCCTCACAAAGGGTGTTACAAAGGAGAAGGAGCAAGGCTATCAGCTTCCAGCCACACCAATTCCCCTCAAATGACACATCTGAAGAGCAGAAATCACCAAGGTGTGGACGGGCGCTATCGCTAATACGAAAGAATCAAGAAGATTAAAGCTCTCACGAGGACAAGAATCTGTAGGAACACTAGAAAAATACTTAGAGGGGACAGAGAGGAACATATTGCATCTAGGTGCACTGGCTATAAAGCTCCAAAGCTAACCCAGAAGTACATGTAGACCCTGTAACAAAGGGAGCTACTTCAGGCATTACAGCTATTTCAAAAAGCTGAGATATCACCCCCTCACTGTACACTGCAACAAAGTGTCAACACAAATATTTCTTGTGCCTTCTCATTTGCCCTATTCACCCATAAGCTCTGCTGGGACTTCATATTTTAATGTGCATCTTTCTGTTCTCTAGAAATATTTCGTGGTTGACTAACAGAAGCTGCTTTTATTGTGGCAATCAGAAGATAGTGTTGCTACAATGTTATGATCAGCATTTTGGTATAATCTAGAGTTTAATGGCTTGTATAATTGCTATAAGTTCTCACTCAAGTATACATTTGAGGTGCACCAGTGTTTCTGCTTCACAGCAGATCTGACCAAACAAAGTTAGTTTGAAGCTCTTAACACCATACAATAAACTGAAAACATTTTTCATAAAGAGATTCAATTACACACCAAGCTTTATGGAAATGTTTATATAGTCAATAGTATACACCTAGAAGGGAAAGAACAATGCCAGGGAACTTGCAATACAGAAGTTCTGCCAAACTTCAGCATATTACTAAAAAAACAAGCCTCACCAGAATAACTGGTGAAGAACTTGTCCTTCTTTTGTCTTTGACTGGAGAATGCCCTAACTAATTTTTATTACTTCACATGAAAAGTGTAATACTCATTTCAACATGAGACAAGAAATATCAATTACTGATAGGTTGCATACTGTTTTTAATAACTTCAGAATAGAAAGGGAATTTTAAATCAGACATTCTTTGACTAAGTCACACTACATCATCAAAATAACCTAAATGTAATACTTTTCCAGGAAAAAAAGTGAAGTAAAATGACACTTCTGAAAAAGAAACAAGAATACAAGAAGTCTAAGAAAATGTAATTGGGTGCCTGCTATCAGAAGGGATTTGCTCAACAACAGACACATCTAAAAAGTAAAACAGTTTGTAGTCAAACAGAAGACATTAATAAAAAAATATTTCACCTGTAGTTTGTAGAGGGACTGAATAGCGATTTTGATTGTACTAGATTGTATTTATCTAGTGTGTGCATTAAGTTCCACACTTCTGCCCTAAAAGTACTTTTGCCTACAGCACTCTTGGACTTGTTTACTTTCTATTTTAAACTAAAAATGCAGAAAATGAAATTTGTAATTGTTATCTATCAGTGAGTCTTCTATTTGCTCTCTTAAGTATGTCTTTTGTTACCCAAAAAAACTGAAATTCAGGATTTTTAGATTCCAGCAAAAAGACAACTTGAGGAAAAAGTGACCAGGATCTACATTAACACCCTGTGAGCAGTTCTGAGTGAGAAAGAAACAAGCATTTTAAGTTCTCTACAACATTCTTTCCTCAGTAGAAACCAATTCCTTCTTGGTGGTGCTTGATTTGCCATCAAATATTTTCTTACATTTCCATTTCCACATAGTTTTTCAATCAAAATTAAATTAAAAAAAAATCTTGATATTGCTTTAAAATCTATTCCTTGCTATTTAAATCTGCTAATCTATTTGTCCTGTCCCCTTTGATACCTGCAACTGTAACACCCACAGACATCCTTTTTCCTGCCTAAAGTGCCCTCAAAAGCTTATTACACAGCTCAGTCTTCTTAACCTAATTTTTCTCTCCTTTCAGAGCACCCCCCCGAAACTTTCAGCAATAATTTTACTTCTTCCTAGCCAAATAATTATTACATTATTATTTCTTATATCTTCATATTCTTCATATTGCTTTCCCTTACGAGCCTAATTTTTTCTTCACACCTGGTATCACCTTTTTAATATACTGTTATATTTTCCTTCTAGTCCACTGTCCATATGACAGCAGAATTGTTCTCACTTTCCCTACTCATTTTAAAAACCTGTCTTGAGCAATAGTTTCCTCCTGTCTTTCTGCAGACAAAGGATAGAAAAAGAAAGCTTACACTCTTATGGCTTCCACTGCTATAACATTCAAGGGGTTTAAAATTTTTGCAGATGCTTCAGTGTCTTTAAATTTATAAATAGTTTGCCAATATACTCAAGACAATTCATTTTGCAGTTGAGCTTCATATTTGGCATTAGTTTCTTCTGTAAAGTAAAACTAATTCCCAAACATAGTATGCAATAAATGTCAATAACCAGAAACACTGCTTTAGAGTGTTTTATTCTGTGAATTAAATCAACTCTTGTAGAACGGAAACAAACAATAAAAAAAGGCCTAGTTTTTTCTTTATAGGCTAAATTATTAATCACCTAAGAACTGGATATGGGACCATTAAATAACAATTATTTCAAACAGGCATTTGGTCTTACATTTCTGATTTCTACTCTTTTATATTCTCCATAATTACTGGATTGGCTAAATACAGTTACAGGGTTACCTAAGGTCACAGTCAAAATAATTTCAAGTGTAATCAGCAAGCCATTGCAAGTATCCATTTGTCAGCAAGAAAGAATTAACCATAGATAATTTTGGTTTCATGTTTATTTGGAGATTGAATTTTCCAATTTGAAACTTAGTCCATTTAATTTTCTTCCTTTTAAAAATAAAATCTTCTGAAAGTGGTCTGTAACGCATGGGGTTTTTGTGATACCCTTTTGAAAGATACTTAATTGTTGGTTTATTAGTATCAGTTAGACTCTCATTTCTATTTTTTCTGATTTGTTTTCTCCACAAGCATCATTAACAGCTAATGATGCTAATAAAACATGGGTATATGATAAAAAAAATGCAGACTGATATAACAGGCTTTATAACAACACGACACTGCAATAGGGTGTTTTACTTCTCAGACAAAACTAAGATGAAGAACAAAATTATTTATCACAAATCCGAGAGCTTCAGAAGGTATTTTTACACACATTAGAGTTTCACAAAAGCCTTGCTGAAGACCCCCAGAGAAAACACAGAAAAAAAGAAATTAATAGCTAATAATCAAAGAAGAAACAGAACTCTGAACAAAACTGAACTGCAGATACACCTACAGAAGAGAATCACTGCGCTTTACAAAGTTAACCCAGGTCAGATGGGACACGACCAGAGAGGGCTCAGTTGGTAAATACAAACATTTCACCACAGGCTTATTCACTAGAGGCCTTTGGTCTCGTAAAATTTACTTATCTTCCCCTCATCTTTGCCAACTGACAGTGTCTCAGTGAGTTTTAGTCAACCATTCATAGAATCATTACATTGGAAAAACCCTTGAAGATGAAATCCAACCATGAAGCTGCCAAGTTCAGCCCTAAACCACACTCCCAAGTATGATGTTTGGTTCCTACCCAGACTGTCTGTGAATGCAAAGATCCCCTAAAAAGTAACTTGAAAAGTCCTAAGTTGTATGTATCAATACCAGAATTAATAATAACCATGCTTCACCTTTCCTCTGTACTTACTCTTCGACAGAAGTAAGGTGATGGCAAAATACCTCAGTTTCAAGCACTGTTTAGATACTATTCCCTACCCAACCATGTTTTGGTGCTTGCAACTATTTTATTTCTTCTAATAATTTGGAGGAATAAAAGGTATTTTGATGGCTTACATCCTCACATTTCTCCCTCCACCCTTATTTAGTTTCCTGCTGTCTCAAATGGAATTAACAATTATTAATAACTCCAAATTCTATCATCCTGCTTGAAGTCCCCTCGGATTAAGTTCATCACAAGTAACAGCCTTCAGTGACCTATTTCCTTGGCAGTTTGAGGTTTAGATACTCCTTGCACTTACTAATATTAATCAGGATGGCTGATCTTTCTGAACCCTTCTGTTAACTATCCTTTACCAAAAAGGCTCTTCCATGGCCCTGTGATTTTACAGATTAGGATGGTTGATCACATCAATCAGTTACCCCATTAAAATATTTCTCAAAAGTACCTCCTGCTATAGGCAAAAGATGAACTGGTGGTTTTCCCCTCTCTTCGGTGCATGATTAAACACAGAGCTCATAACTAAGTTTCAAATGAGAGCAGATGTATTTATTAAAGAAGCATCAGGTTTCTCTGACATGCATCTGAATGCATTTCAGCTTTAAGAATATGGAAAACTTTTGAATTTTAGAGAAAGTAACAGACTAACATGCATGTGGGAAAAAGCTCATAAACCAAAAAAATAACACGGTTAGAAAAAAAAATGTATTATTCAGAACCTAAACGCTTTGCCTTTTAGAGTTTCTTACATAAATTGCACCAATGCAAGATAATGTATATCCAATTTCCATGCAATTACTACTGTTGCTGCATAAAAAAAAAGACAAATCATTCATATCTGATTTCAACATAGGTATTTTAAAATTTATCTGCAAACACAGTGATAGTTTTATTCGTCAGTTTTTAGGAGAATAATCACCTAAATAATAACTCCATGATGTCTTTGTTGTTGACAAAGACATTTTATTCCACACATACACCCTATAAAGAAATTACTAAACAAAAACATGCTCTAATTTCTGGTGAGAAAGACAACTTAAAATGACGAGAATACCTTTTAAGACAAACACCCTTTAGCAACAGCAGTACTGGACTATTTCCCCCCCACCAGGTAATATTATCCATACTCTGCTTATCTGCCAGAAAACTATAAACTGTTAACAAGTGCTCCATTGAAATAAAAATTAACTTGGTCAGTTCTGCTACTGGTAAAATATTATTCCAATCTAATAGATCTTTGTTAACACAGTATGAGGCAGAATTATATTACAGTAATATAGCAGGTTATCTTTCAAGTTTTTTGCTTTAACAGCCATTCTTGAATTAGAAGGAAAAATAGCTGAGTATATATTCATTTTCAATGAAAGCAAAGTTATCTGATAATAAATGACCCATTAGTTTGCTCATAATTCTGTCAGAGTTATTACAGTCTTTATGTTCTGAATGACTGTAATTTACTATAATTGGTTTGCAGGACAAGAGATAAATTTGACTTGCTCAATTGCCGATTCACTAAAATAATTTTGAACATTCAAATTATTTCAGAACATAACAGTCATGACAAAAATGCAACAAAAACAAAACATGTTAATGAAAGAAATGTTATTTGATTTTTTTTAAAAAAAAAACACTGATTACTGAAAATTACCAGTCTGCCTCAAAGTTTATTCCTAACATTGTATAGATTTTGTCTTGTACATAAATCTTCCCATAATCAATCTTTACGCTGATGTTTAGAAGGATGATGTGGCTAAGACAGAACTTCAAATAGTTTTACACGTGCTGCATGGATATGAGGCTCTGCTGAACATTTAACCTTACTCTCAAATACTCAGACACTAAAATATCAATACAATACAGGAAATTGAGAAATTTGAAGTTTGCATGGAAATGTAAAAGCTATTTTTGGATTTTTTTTTGTTAGGTTGCAACATTTATCCAAGTTTCTAAATTCAATTATCCAGTTCAGAGGTCTTCCGAACCTTGAAATTGGAATTGGTTTGGTTTTATTAATTGTTGATCCTAATGCAAACTATGAAATGGAAAGCGATATGACAACTGTGGTGCAGACATGTTTTAGAAATCTTTGCTTAAATTTAATCTTACCACTTCAGAAAAAAAAAAAAACTAGTAACTACACTGATCTTGTAAAGTGTGAAATGTGATAACATCTTTGCTGCTTTGACCTCCCTTCTGTTTACTTGCTACTCAAAAAGGAAAAGCTATATAGTCTCTATATTTATGTTTCTTTCAGAATCACAAAGCACTTCAGTTTCAATTTTTGTGCTCTAATTGTTCCTAAGATAAAAATCAAAGTGCAATTGTGTTTAAGTAAAATAGCCATTTTTTTTTTTTTTAAATACTGATCATTATGGACTTCACTGGTTAATGAGATATTTGCTCTTGTACAGTGCTCTGAACAACATATCTTGGTCTCAGAAATCTTCAGCCAAGGAAGGCAAATGTGTTGAGTGGCAAGCTCAATCTTCCACAGGTGGTACAGCAACAAGATTAAAACTAAGTTTCAGTTCAACATTTAGAGTCTTATTTCCATGGACAAATACAGTCTGTTACTGTGATGAAGTCAAAACCTAAAGATCCAGTCCTATCATCACATTCGGATTTGGTTCACAGTGGATAAAGATGACATTAGAATCCACACTAATATCCTGAAAGGGACGTCTCAAAGGAAAAGAAATGGCAAATATTTTTATAATGGTTGATTTCAGCTGGACCTAAAAGGTATTGGTAAGTCTTGAATCTCATTTTCCCCTAGTCATACTTGAAAGCTGAACCAGTCAAAGACGCATCTTAAATGAGAGTTTGTTCTTCCAGCAGCTGAGCTTGAGATATATTTCCAAGTAACAAGGTACCAAATTATTTCTGCAGAAGAAATAACTATGACCCTTCAGCCTGAAAAAGACATGACAGGTCAAGAGAGGACATGACATGATTCTGAATTAAACACAAAGAATAAAGAATAAACTCGCTTTCTCCCCACAAAGACCCAGGGTGTGTAAAATCAGCACACCTTTAAACGAGGTGTACTTTGACAGCTATAAAAAGTAAAGTATTTTTTTTTCTCTGGGAGAGCCTTGCAGGAAAAATTAAAATAGAAACCAGAGCCTCATGCACGTGTCACTGAGGAAAGGGACACACATCCCTTTCCACCTCCCCAGGAACTGCATCAGACACTGTCACACTAATGAGGATGCAGATGTTTGAAAACCCCAAATGGAAGCACTGGTGCAGACAGGGGATTGATGATGTCCTGTGCCACCAACTTCACAGGCACTACAGGTGCCTGTTATTTTGACCAGAGCTCCTAGTTACTTGAACTGAGCTGGACTGATTGTGCTAAGGAAGCTAAACTACAAGAAATCCTTGAGAATTCTTCCTTACACAGACAAATTTTTCAAAGCCACGGAAAGTCTGAGGGCAGTCAGGTTTGCTGTGCATGTATTTGATAGGGCACGAAAACTTATTACTGTTTGTGGGGTGAAAATAGGGAAATTCTAGGCAAAACTACAGCCCCTTCCTTAAAATCCACTCCATTTCACCAAATACCACAGCCCCTTCCTTTACTCCTTTCATTTTCCTCGAACTTTTAACAAAGATCAGGTTAACATCAACCCTGTTGAAATTGGTTTGTCAGTACCCAAAGGTATTATCACCATCAAATAAAGTGATTCAGAAACCAACTTGAGAAAAACGACAAATGATTAGTGATAAAAAATAAGCTCAGTAAAGGGTGAAAGGTTAGAAGGTTAGCTTTGACTTTTCACACTCTGAAATATCAGGTTCTAAGTGCTCTTCAGTTAATTAGAAGAAAACTGAATAAAAATGGTTAACAGCTCAACTATAGGTCATCCTCAAGAATTCTAAAACCCTTATTAATTGAGCAATTAGAGTCAGTGTAAATATTTTAAAATTCACATTCTGTTTTATTGCTTTTGCTCTTAGTCTGCTCTTGACTACCTGGCAATAAAATCTTTCAGGACATTTTTTTTTCTGGAAGCTGCATTTCTAAAAAAACCTGAGTGCACTTAAAAGGAGGAAAGACTAGAAGATAATGATCAAGAAATGAAACTGATGATTCTGAAAAAGAAATTGTGTTCCAGCTCTGTTGAGAATTTTAAATAAAAAAATAATTAAGATGAAAATTTGCAAGGAAAAAATCCCCAGTTTTTCACCTGTAAGGTGGGAGTTCATTTTCCTCTTATAATGTCAAAAGGACAAAAGTATACATTAACATCAAAAAGTAGAACATTCTGCTAGTTTTCCTTTTGCAATAGTGGCACACAATTAAGCCTAATTACCCACAGTTGAAATTTTACTTTTTAAGTTAAAATTTACTGAAAATCTTCTTAGAAAGGCTCATACTTACATTTGTTACATATGACATTAAAACTAGAACAGTATTATACAGGAAAATCTTGAAAGTTCATTCTATAAAAGATGCACTAATACTTTAGATTTTTTCTCATCCTTAAATAGGTGTTATTATTTATTAGAAATAACTATCTTCCTTTGAATTGAGCACTTGTTTTCCATCATCTTTATCAATGTAGTATCTCAGCACTCTAGAAACATTTTATTTATTTATGATTTGTTTTTACCAAAAAAAAATTGCATTAGGTAAAGACATATATTGCTATATCTTTAAGGATGGGGAAAATAAAACATCACAGTTAATACTGAGAAATACGTTTACAGTGGCCCAATAAAAATTCTGTAGCCTCACAACCACCAACTACCCCCCACACACATACACTCCAGAGAACTTTTTTTCCTGTGTTCATAGACCAATTATAGACTTAATTTTGTTTAAATTCTTGACATGGGTGTTGTGCATGGGTACAAATGTGCTAGCATTTCTAATAATGTTTGGTGATTAAAAAAAATGATGCCAGACAAAATACTTTTGTGAAGGTGATTTCAGAAAGATCTAGCAGCTGCTTTGTTAGTTACATGATACTTTTCCAGACACTGCCTAAAAAAAAAAATAAAAATAAAAATCACACTGACTGGTTTAAGTACAACATCACAAAATATCAAGTTTACTGTCCACCCTTATTTTATATACCTTCTGACGCTGGGATATCAGATCCAATGTCAGACATGGATGGTGGGGAAGGGTCTTTAGCATCTTCATGGGCTTGACTTCGTGGCAGGGCAACAAGTCTCCCATAGCCAGAAAGCCCCAGAGTGATGGGATCCACATGGAAGAACCTGGGCTGCAAACCTGCAGTGTTTTGGCTCAGGAGATAGAACCAAGGAATCCTGCTGGGTAACCTTTTGCATTTCAAAACCCAACATCTCGCCAGATAATAACCACTAGTACAAAATGCTGAAGGGATTCCAAGGTATCTATTTTTCAATATATAAACACAACCTCTTTTATCATGCAAATGCTGAGCAGTTCACACCTAAGTCTGCTATCCCTGACAAGAGGAGCTATTCTATCACCCATTTACCTTTCATGCCATTCTCTGGTAGATAAACTCACTTCACATCAAAAAGTACTCAATCCTCAAATAGCCTCTATTATTAAATAAACTGTCTGATGAACAGGGTCTTTACTAGATGGTCATAAAAAAAGTCTGTTTTCTCATTTCCTTCCACTGAATTCATATGGAAAATGAGCTCAATGACAGTGAGATAGACCAGCCTAGAACAAGATGGGATACAGTACTCTCCCAGCACTTCCTCCAAACTGATAGGAGAAAAGAAAAAAAAAAGTCATACAATTCTGGTTTAGAAACCCCTTAAGCCCTCTTCCTTTTTCAAATAGGATATTGATTCTTCAGTGTTGCACAAGTTTAAGGCTGCGATTCCTGGCACAACACCTGTAGCTATGCTTCTAAGAATTTTCTTATTTTCTTCCTTCAGATTTCCAGCAAGGTAACTGAAGTCATCCTTCTTCCTTGCTGTGCTGGTGTCTACAAATCCACTCTGAGACACCTACTATGGAAAAGACTAGATATTAAAGTCATTTTGATGAGCAACAATTTGGAGACATATATGAAAAGCTGGTTTAAACTACATCAAAGTTGGAAGCCATGAGAGCAGTAATCTTCTGGAATGGCTTACAGTGGAAGACCATTATTTTCTTCTCCCTAATTTATCTATTTCATTCACTACATGACTTTATTTCTGCACCAAGTTACAGCAGAGACCCTAGAGACAACAGCTTCATTAACTCTACAACTCTCATTCATTCTCCAAATACCCTCCATTAAATTGAGTAAGAATCCAGTGAAAAACAGCGTGTGAACATGTAATTAAAGACAATTATAACACATACTCACAGGGAGAATGGGGGGTAAATTTAAATTGAAGAAGTCACATGAATTCTGACATTCCTAACTGATCCAAGATTATAATCTACAACAGCTGTGTGAACTAGCAAGAGAGGGAAATGGAGCACATATTTTCTCTGAGTGCATTTCGTGGCTACTTGCCAACATCTGGCAAAGTCTGAGGCTCAGGAATTCTGGATTCTCTTCCAGATTCTTCAAGCAGTTCAAAACCTTTTACACCTGCCTCTCCTAATGAAGTTTATCGTTCCCAAATAATCTTCTTGATTCAATTCCTAGTGCTTTACTCCCTGCTCTATTACGTGCCCCATTTGCCACTTCAGCTGAGCACAACAGGCCCATTCTTCACCCATATCCAGACAACTCATTGTGCTAAGCACCACCCCATCACCTAACTTAACTTCAAATATTAATACATACATTAAACAGCCCTGCTTCTAATAGTGTTTAAACATTCAGAACATGCAAAAAGCCAGTTCCCAAAAACAAGAGGGCATGGAAAAATAAAACGTGTCTCCTATCGTGCTTGCATGCTTGAAAAATCACAGTGCACAGTATCTTAGCAAATAAAAAAAAATAATAACTCCTTTTCTTTCCTCAACTTTAACTGAAAGCCTAATGGTACAACACATATAAAATTAGAATCTCAGTCTCCATAACTACAGTAAGTGTCCTTATTGATGTGCATGATTATAGAGGACTTCCACCACATTTAGTGACATCTGCTCCTTTCTGTATAAGATACTTCATTTACCTCTGGTAGTAAAGCTCATAAAACACAGACCAGTCTCCTACTAACAAAAAAATGTATGTAACAAAAAAAAATCCAAACCACTAAACAAAAAAACAAACCAAAACAAAAACCAACCAACCAACCAAAAAACCCTCACACACAGAAAAGAGACCACACCCAAGGAATAACTAGAAAGAGGAAGAGAATGTCAGCCAGAAGTTTCAGTGTCATTTCATGGAAGCTGAACGAAGATGTAATGACTTGAAACAAGTCAAGACTGTTTTCCCAGGAGTTCCTGGAAAAGGACAGCACTTATCTGCAGTTGGCAGCAGCGCTGAGAAGCAGCTTGCTGGTGTTAATGTAGGGGTGCTCACACAGCTGAAGAACACTGAGGGGGAAAGTTTAGGAGTGCCAATAACCAGGCAATGGAAGCTGCCTTAGTAAAAAGGAGAAAGAGAAACCTTGGCATTGAGCAGGAAAAACAAGGAAAAAACATCCCAAGGGATTTTAATCAACAAAAAGAGACGTTTAATCTGGTGGCATGGGCAGAGACCCATCCCATAAACAGCTTGTAAATTACTGTCTTGACAATTCTAATCCCAGGGTTATATTTCAGTCCATCTAAAAGCTCAGAAAGTTTATAGATAGCAGTAAGCCAAAATACACACAAATTATCTAAAAAAAAAAAAAAAGGGGGACAAACAATAAATTTACATGCTTTTAGTGATGATAATAGGAAGTACAATGGGCAAATGAAGACTTGCAAATAATTTTAATGAGACTTTGTGACTTCCAACGAAATTGTACATGAATTTCAGTACAAGTCATGTGATACATATGGTAAAAATCCTAAATTCATATTTGCATTTATGGAGGTTAAGTTGACTACCTCCATTCAGGAGTGAGGCTCTGGTTTAATGCTAGAAAATGCTATAAAAATCAAGCCAACCCTCTGGCTTTTTGCCCAAAAAAATGGAATCCTAGTGATTATTAGCAAAATAAAACAAAACAGAGGTCATTATTGAGCCACAGTACAGATCCAGTTTGTCTGCATCTTGAACACTGTGTTAGGTTCCAATCACTCCATTTACAAGGACACAGGAAAAAAAATATTGGGGAAAAACTCAGAGCAATAGCAATGACAAACTTATGCAGCAACTAAGGAATTTAAAAGTCACGATTACAAACTCTATATGGTCATCAGTGGCACAGAGAGAGCAGTTAAGTATCACTGTACACTCTAATATGTGAGCTAGCAGTTATCAAAATGAATTAGTAATTTAAAACAAAAGGGAGCAGTTTCCTTGCAAGGGCAGATAAACCTGCTGTACTCCTTGCCAAAAGATAAATGAAAGCTAAATATTACACTGGGGACCAGGCAAATTCATGGAATAATAATCCAAAGAGGGTAGCCAATTATGTAAAACCCCACATCTGGCTCTAGAAGTTCACAGAATTAAGGTATAGAGATATTAGAGGTAATGTCATAAACACTTGTGCTGCTGTGTTCACTGCTGGAAACAGAAAGATTTATGGTCCTCAAGACTGATTCAGTCCAGTCACATGTTCTTCTGCATCTGGGCTACAAATAGCTTGCTTATTAGGAATCCAAAGCAGGATGAAAAGTTTAAGCTGTAAAGCAGCATCAGCTCCTGAATCGAGTGAAATGCTGCCTGATTTGCCACTTCAAACCTAAATTTCCCTTTACTAGCTGGAAATCAAGAAATAAACACTTCTCAACACTCGTAGTTTGCCAGTGTTTACAAGTCACGGAGTAAAAGCATCTTTGTGTACCAAATGGTTGCTTTCTTAAGGTCCTTGTCAATATACAGAATAATTTGCCCTAATCTTGGGGGGATGGAGGAGGAGGGGGAAGAAATCCTCAGGGCAAAGAGCTTTGTTTAATTTACCTAAAATACAAAATGTAATTCTATTTGAACTGTAAGAAAGTTTGTCAGTTTGCTTGTCTTCAGTTTTAGTAGCTGTTTTTGAAATGAGAGCAGAACTACTCCAAAACGTTGTTGGCCCAAAGGAAAGCCCAGCAAGCCCTAATTTCATTACTTCCCCTTGCTTTTACCTACCTATATAGTCTGTGCCAAATTATCAGAGAGAACCAAGCACGTTAATCCCAAAAAGCCTTATGTCATATTATTTAGACAACTGTCAAGATATAAATTTCAAACATCTTCCTTACACATTAAATATAGGTCTGAAGACTTATGTTGTTCTGACTATTTCAGAAATATTGTGTAGGTTTTCTGGAAAAAATGGAAACTCTTTCAACCTGTTCAAGTTATCGTAGAAGAACAGAAAGATCCTTACTGGTTGATAAAAAATGTGGTCAATTAAAAAAAAAATAAACAGAAAAATCACAGCTTCCTACAGCCACTATGCTGACTATTCTCTTTCCCTATATACCGACCTCCATTCTGATGGAAACTGGCTGCAAACATACATAAGAAATGTGACATAAGAAATGTCACTGAGTTCTTCTTTTCTAGGCAGATATGGAAAGACTGTGCTCGTCTGATAAAGTTTTGTGATGAGTTGAAGGACAACTGCAGAATGAACTGCATCTCTGCACTTCAGTTCCAGTTACATTGCCAGGTTAGATAAAAATATAGGAAAACAGAATCAGAAGACAGAACCTCTGCTAAAGGTTTCAACTATTAGCTCAGCATAACAGAAGAAGAAACTTGCTAACACTGCAAAAACAAGTAGGAGAGACAGGTCAAAGTTTCTGACAAATCTGTTACTGCATATTCCTAATTTAGCTGGTATTGTGTTCATAAAGATTCAGAAGGGAAAAAAAGAATACTCAAAAACTCCATATTCTTTCAATATAAAAACTACTTCGAGTAGTTAATGCTTCACCATATCCATACCAATATTACTTGTTGTAGTGGATGAGGGAAATCCAGTATTTTTATATCAGACCTTGAAATTTGAAAACAGAGAAACCAGAACTCGACTGCACTGGTTCATTTCACCCAGAAAACCTTACTACATGATTCTCACACTTCAACCCTGTTACTTGCCCCTCAATTGCAACCTTCAAGAGAGTTTTCTTTGTTCCAGTCACCTGAAAAAGCCTCTCATTAAGCTTGTTTCTTTCCTAGCAGAACCTCTGCAATCTCAACAATTGTTCCAACTGTTTTCTGTAGGTGCAGTACTCCAGTAACTTTTTTAGTGGGTATTTCCTAACAAACTCTAATTAAATCAAATGAGCTTTCCTTTGTTTCTGCTTAAAATATCTTGATCTAACCCCATATCTAATATTAAGCAAAATGGTTAACTCGTGGAGAGTCCCCACCCAGTAGCTCAGCTGTGATTTTTTTATTATTACCTAATCACAGATCACTTTTTACTGCAAAGTGAAAAAGAAGGGGAGGAAAAAAATGTGTGACCTCTTCCACATTTTTTTCAGCTAAGACAAATTAGTTGATTGTGTCAACTTTGGTTTAAAGTATTACCTATGCCATCACTTTTGCTGCAACAATAATCCAAAAATGATGCATAGGGTTTCTTATATGTAATGATAACCAGATTCAGACAACAGTTAGATTTCTAGTCAATAAAACAAAGGGAGGTATTTGAATCATTATTCACTGAATTATTCAAAACTATCCGAAATTTGTTATCTCCAAATATTAGTAACCAGCCTGATCAGACAGAACAAAGCCACATTTAAAGTCTTCTGCTTTTATGCAGGTATCCTCTACAGATTAAGCCTACAACTTACTTAAATAGTATAAATAGCCTAAAATCTTCTACATAAATTTTAAGCAACCAAACTCTGCTGTGAAAGCTGATGTAGAACAAGTGGACTGATCTATATTTTTCATTATTTTTAGTTTAGTAAAACAATGCTGCACATACTGAACTCTCCAGCATGCTGTGCCCCATCATCAGAGGCTCTGTTACACAGAACTCCACACTCATCGTTTTCCTTGGTGTGACACAAATTTCAGAAGAAGCAGCAAGCCACCAGCTGCCTCCAAGTATGAATTCCGCCAGCATTCACTTGCCTGGCAGACTAGTGCCAGCACAGCTGATCTGATTTTTGCTGCAGTTGTACAGATTACAAGGAGCATGTTCTCTGTACCACTGATGAAGAAACAAAGTTTCTCCACATTTCTCAACTGTGCTGAGTATTTCCCATCCCCTTCTAACTATGGCTGCAGTGTAACAGTCAACAAAACCAACGTGTCCCTGAGCTTGAAGAAGTGTAGCTAACAATTACAGATGAATTTACAAAATTATTGTTTGTTAGATATCCTGTAGAAATTCAGTACCCACACTGACTGCTACTGTTAAGTCTTAAGGTTCTGTGTTACACCACTCTGTCCTGGAAGATACTGTTCACCACACATCCCTTCACAAGTCTAGATCTCAGCAAGTGTTATTTGTCTCACTGCCTCATAACAGTATATCTCCAGTCCCCATAGAAGTAAATCTCCCATTCAGCACAATACCATCTTTAACCAATACTCCCTTTCCAGGAAAGTTCATATCAAAATCTTATTTTGAAAATTCTTTCTAACTCTAAAATCCTAGCATTTCCTCTACTGATCCCTGTTACTTCAGTTTGCATAATTTATCTTTTTGCATGTAAGAGCTTCAGAAATTAAAGCTGCAACTCGGGCATCTGAATGCTTCTTCTGAAACACACAACATAACATCTTGAACGCCTCATATTCTTCCCCAACTCACAGTACTGCTACTGTCTTGTTTGATCTCTCTTTCTGTTTTATTCCCATTGCAAATTATTTTTAATAAATTACATATATGAACTTGTGTATTTCCTATTTTTATTTCCCTTCCTAATACTTCTTAGTCCAGTGTTAACATGGAACATAATTTTTTTTATTTTTTTAAACCACTGATTGAAAACATGCAAGTATTGTATGTAAACACATATGAGTAACAGTATTTGTGGGGAATGGTCATATTATAAAATCCAGGTATGTAAACTCCTTGGAAAAAAACCCAAAACAAATAAACCAAGAAAACCAACAACAACAAAACACCCCCCCCCCCAAAAACAGAAAAAACATCCTAACTACAAACCCCAAACTGCAACAACATAAATGTTACTCTTACTTAATTTCCATTACTGTAATAACATATTCAAGAACTTGCAAGGTGTATTTTTTTCCAAAAGTTTCTTTATGTCCTGATGAGCTAGAGAGACAAATTCAGATCTACCTGGGTAACAACTGACAGGAGACATGAAGCCCTTGAAATGCTGCCACAGTACTGGTAAATCATTCTCCTAAAAAAATGGAAATACAGACAGATTCAGACCCTCTTCTATGTTACTTTAATTCTTTCTTGAAATTAGCTTCCACAAGCCATCAAGGGTTTCATTAGA
The DNA here is from genome assembly GCF_003945725.1 of Corapipo altera. Lineage (NCBI taxonomy): Eukaryota > Metazoa > Chordata > Aves > Passeriformes > Pipridae > Corapipo > Corapipo altera. The sequence continues at coordinate 1,431,571 of NW_020884934.1, read as the reverse complement.
TAAAATTTGATTTATTTTGCGTAACTAACAAGTTTGGGGCACAAATCCCCAAATATTTTATATCTATGGTGCCAAAATTCCTTCAAGGAAGAAACACAAGTATACATTGGTATATGTTTCAAACATAAATTCTTTGGGTAGTTTAAAGAAAAAAAAAAAGCGCTTTTTCCTTTCCTATATTTACGTGTCTCTACAGTTTAGAGAACAACATTTCTGCATCATACCACAAATCTGGGGAAGTTTAAGTGTTTACCAGAACGAAACTTTTACACAAGTAGACATAAATCTGTTTCAGTGAGTGCAAACTCCTTTGTAGTTAAATTTGTTGACGTGTTTCTTGCATGAGCTAAACTGAAACACTCTGCTTTAAACTGACCTGAGAGCATCCAAACGAGATGGGCTCCTGTGAAGTAACATCTGTTTAAAAATCACACACTGAAATTCAGCCAAATTAGGTTTTGTGGGTGCAGCCTGACAGAACCTCAGCAGCTACCCAATTTGTGTCTGAACATCTTTTATCTCCATCATTCCCTCCTCTCCCATCAAATATGGATGTCTGTTGCACCAAGATCCAGCTCTCAAGCTGCTGCTACATGCAACAGCACAAGCTATCGTTTGTTATGTTCATAAATTTTCCACAGAAGTGGGAATCACTCACTCCTCTCTGCCCCAGCCCACGAGTGCAGCATACAAATTTCAAGATAAATCTCATTACAAGAGCTGCAAGTTGAAGATGGCAAATAAAGAATCTCTTACCACACCAAACCCAAATTCAGTGCTGCTTCTCTGTTACATGTAGGCTACTGGCTACATGGATACAGATAAAGACTTGAAATTTACCTTTACTGAAACTTTTCCAATATTAATTAGATAGTTCAGATTATCAGACTGTTAAAAATATTAAACAGAACTAACAATAAATTCTTGGCCCTGTATACATACATTAAGTTTCTTTTTGAACACAAGAAGAGGGAGAGCAACAGAAGTACGGAAAATAAATCCTTTTCATTTCATGATTTTGGCACTTTTGAAAGCTTCATGTGGAATTCAAGTTTCAGGGAAAAATACTGTACAGAAGCGTGCCAGCCATACCAAAGTGACAGTTAAGGGTATCTTCTGTTCATTGCAAAGCTTGAAACAGGACAGACATGGAAAAACTTTCACATCAGGCTTCCTTTGAAGGATTGGAGTTAAAAATGTTGTGGTTATGTAGCAAAAGCAGACTCCAGACTACAGAGACAGGTGTACCTTCTGTCATGTCAGTTCTTGACATGAAGTTTAGACACAGGTAATAATTTTATATATTATGAACTGTAATTATGAACTATATCAGATCATCAGTCATGAGTTCCCTAAACTAGAAAGCTGCAATCATATAATTTATATTTTTTTTCCTTGAGGTTTAAGTCTATTTTGGGATTCAAATAGCTATTGAAAAAATTATCCATATAAGTACTAGAACAGCAACTAAAGAAATCAAATCAGACAGATTATCAGACAGAATTCAGCACCTAAATTGGACCTGCATTCTACAAACACAGCTAGATTTCTGAACTAAATTCAGACAAAAGCAGTATCAAAAAGTACCAACAAAAAAAAAGGAAAAGCCACCACCTCAAGCTAACAACATAAGAAAGAAAATCATCTCATTGTTCATACTCTTGTATAATATCTTTTAGCCTTTGCTTAAAAAAGAGCCCAAAACTAGAAGACTGTAGACACTAACAGGCACAAAAAAAATGAAGTGCCTTTTATCATTTGAATTTTTTCACATCTCACACTGAAGATATTCACAGATAAATTTAACATCCTGTTTCTTCTGAAGCCAAAAGATGGTTCAAAAACTAAAAAGGTAAATGGGGATAATCTCACCATGTTAAGCCAAGTATGTTTAACAACCTTTTATATACACGAGGTAACATCTTAGCATGTATTTGGCAGGAGAGAAATGTTCTCCACTATCTCAGTATTTCACTTACTGATCAGTCCAACAAACACCAGCAAGGACCTCTTTCTGATAAGGAAAAATAATTTAAAATGTATATATACTATATAATTTGGGAATGCTTTAAATACCACCAGTAAGACTGCACAGATTAACATTGAACACGCATCTTGTAGCAGAGGGTTACATTTCACAGCTCTAACAAGAATAAAAGTCATCAAGAGAAAAGAATATTATGTTATTTAATTTTTCTTTAAAGGAAAATTCCTTAAGGATCTAGCTAGGGACCATAAAAAGCATCATGAATTGGGAAAGCCTGTAGCCTGAATAGGTTCTTACAGCAGATGATACTCCACACTCTTCAACATAAAACATTAGAGACATTTGGGAGTACTTCCCAAACAGCATGGTTCCTTCTCAAATAGCAGCCTACCTGCTTCCATGGAGTTCAAAATTAGCCAAGTTCCCATTAATTCAGTAAGGACCACAGATAACCCCGCAGAGTTTCAGCTCCAAAGTTATTTATCAATCCATTTGATCTCGAATTTCAAACAACTTGGAAAACTCCAACATGCACACTTTTTCAGTAATGCAAGCTGGTACAAACACATTCCATACTTCAGTAGGAAGAGCTGGCAAGCTTAATCAAGATGGATCCCTCAGTTATTATCTATGATCAGCCCAAAATGTACAAAATGCCATCCAAAGTTTCTGTGCAAATGTGATAATCAACCATTACAAACTTTTGCCACAAAACTACTCTTTTAGGACAATATTAATCAGTCAGAGGAATGTTACTAGGATTCCTGTTCATAAAGGTAGATAGAGTTGTAATGACTACCAGTAGCACACCAGCTTTCATTCCCAATAAAATATATTAACAATCTTTTTTTCACAAAGTAAAATCCACAACTTACTGCATATTTATGCAAAAAACACCCTAAAACCTGAAAAACCTCTCAAGTCCGCATTTCTCCCCAAGAGGAGAGTATAGAGAGGAGCAACAAATATATTCTTATTGGTTAAAGTTCTTATCCTTGGCCAAAACATCAAACACACTTTTTAAGCCAATACAGTAATATTATGCCAAAAAAAAAAAAAAAAAGGAAAGAAATGCTTATTTTAAGAACTTAAAATGAAAAATCCTGAAGTCCTCTCACTTAGGCAATGTTAGTTCTATGTTAACACAAGTACAAGTTCTGTTATGCAGTAAGTCTGTTGCTGGCACAAAGGAAACAAGTTTTAACATCAGCAAAAACTATGAAAGATGTATAAACCATGGGAATAAAGCCAAAATATATGCATCTAGTTTAGCTCAAGACTGGAAATGAGGTGAAATACATGGAAACCTTTTATACATGCATTTTCCCGGAAGTCTGACCCTTTTTTGACTTTTATCCCCCACTAGTAGTTTCTACTAAGTTAACCTGTATTATGTGCATCACCTAGTTAGTAATTTTTTACAGAAGTTGGTAATTCTGGACACACAGTTCACACGAAAATGTAAAATATTAACTTGCATTACTTCTAGTTAAGTAGCTTTTAGATTCAGCCAAAACCCAATTGAATTTCTCAGCTACCCATGAAACTTATATAGCTCCTAGTTTATATTAATTTTATCAGCCTAGTTGTGTAAGTTACCTGACCAAAATAGCAACATGTCAAGTATCTTCAAAGATATTAGCTCTAATATTTCAAATGCTGCAGCAAAATTCAATTTTAAACACCCTGAAAATTACAAAAAATGCAATACATTTAATGTCACCAAATGACTTAGGAAGCCTTCAAAAGTCCGTGTGCATGTCAGAACTGTTCACAAAACACAGAGACCTTTCACACTAAGGAGTTTGTTTCCAATCCCAGCACTAACAATCCGCAAGAATCGAAAACAGCAGGACAGATAATAATTGGGTACCTGTTTGCATATTAACGACCAATATTCTGTCTGCAAAAATGAAACCACGTGATTTCAATACCAGAGATAGATAAAGATATACTGTGTTTAAAACCTGACAATTTTAGCAGCTGCAGAACAGCACAAACCCTACAGACACCACAGAGCACACCAGAACAGTGCTCTGACTGGCACTGCCGAGGATTATCTGGGAATGTTTTGTGAGCTTCCGAAGTAATGACACACGTTTTCCTTCTGAAAATTCAAACAGCTGGTTCTCACCAACACACGGCTCTGTCGGTGCCAAGTTAAAGGAATCCCACACAGGATCACAGGAAAACTCTGCTTTCACTTTTCTAGTCAGAAGAACTAAACAAAGAAAAGCAAAAACACACACACACACACATTTGGGTTTATCTGCCACAAGCGAGGCCTTCAAGATCTTCATTTCTCCTGAGAGTGTCCCATGTTTGCATAACATGTGACAAAACTTCAATATGGAGAATATTCTTTGGAGAACACAATAGAGTTTTCTGCTAATAGAGCTGGAAACTTCACCAATAAGCACTTAAAAAAAAATAAACGTTTGGAACTTGATCTGTAAACAGGTACTCTTCCATTGAAACTAAATGTACTAACAGTATCAGATCTTGGCAGTTAAGACAGAGTTTATTTTGTTCTGAACTGCAGAAGAGGTGTCCTGTGTAATGGTAATTTCACTGATGCTTCCAGAGTTGAGAGAAGGATGCCTACCGAGGAATCCCCTTGTTACATTAATCCCAGAGTAAAATCTGAAGTATATTAATCATCAGGAAAGTATCTTCCAACTTCTATCATCTCTCTGATAGTATCACGACAAAGAAAGAAGACAGTGATATCCCAGGCCTTCATTTGGCATGAAAATCAACTCTCTTCCTAATTTCCCTTTTATAGGTGCTGCAGCTACAAAGGCTACTTCTTAAACACTGGAAGTAATAAATAGTATTTTGCCTCTTCACAATCTTGGATATTAGCAATGGTTTCAGAGGAACCAGTGGACATATATAACTAATAACATTTTTGCAGGGTTTCTTTGTCACTTCAGCAAACTCCTCTTTCATTGATTTTGGTTTTTGACTGACTGATGACCAAAAGAGCAAATGGAGAAAAGGGCTTGCTTTCAGACTGCAAAAACTACCACTCAGTAGGTTGCAATTGGTGTTCTTTCCCACTTAGAGGGAGTAATATTAAGTTTGAAAATAGGCATTTCACCTTTTCATTGGGAAACACTCAATTACCTCCTGCTTCTACCACAAACATGTCTGGTCCTGTGACTATTTTAGTTTTGAGGACATAAGCAAGTTCATCCCCACCTCTCCCCCTACTGATAATGCAGAGTGGGCAAAGAATACAAAATACTATCTGAAGTGTTATTGAGCACACAAGAAAAGCCTCCATTTCACTGGATATGGTACAAATTATTCTGTCAATGAAGGAAGACACTGAGGGTGCAGAAGAGTCCAGTTACTTCAGAATTCCTTCTATCCATGCACACATCAAATTATTTAACCACCAGCAGTATATTATGCATAATTCACAGAATCTTAGTGACAGTGAAAAAGCACAAGTTATTTATGACCAAACTGAAAGAGTAAGTTACTTGCATTCAGTTGTATTTTTCACACATTAATGTTATGGAATTAAAACAAGTATTCACAAATATTTTCAGTGAAACAAGAGCACCAGATCTTCCCGTCCCTCGTAACCTCCCCTTCCCTCACTACATGGTAACCTCTTAGGAAACTGGTCACTAGAAGAACAGGAAAAACATATATTACTCAACTGCATCAGTCCTTCAACTCCATTGATTCCTTTCCCATACTCATTAGTATTCCAAAGAGAGTGCAGGAATCCTCAGCATGACCTGTTGTGTTTTTATAATCCCGTAAAAGAAAACAGTCAGCATTTCAAGCCTTTCCAAAGGCTCGGCTTATAACGAAACGTGTCAAATACCTCAACAAATTTTCCAGCTCCCAATAAAAATTCTTCTCAACAGTGTATACAGTAAGCACATCAAAGACAACAGCGAGGGGTGCAAAGGGTTTTTTGTTTCCTTCTCAAGGCGGTAATGTTTTTCCATTTATGAATTTTTCCTCTCTGCAAATTAAGCCTATGGTGTAAAAGCTAAAGAATCAAAAGGCTCAGATTTTTCAATCAGGCTTTCTTACAACCATCTGCTTAGGGAAAAAAGGCTTTATTTGTTTGACATCACTCAAGTTTTCAAAAGAACAGCAGCAAAATTTGCTTTGCAAGGTGAACAAAGCACAGAGTTTGCTAATATCATTCTGGCTTTTAGAGACCCAGAAAGTTAAGTTTAAACTAATAAAATCAGCCCTAAAGCCTTTGGAACATTCAATCAGTGTGGAGACAGAGCACAGCAAAGGTAGTGGAATGGCATAACTGTGGGATCAGAGTCAGATTAAGACTCTTGGCAGCTGGCAACTGAACTAAAATGCCTCTTTCAACATAGCAAGCCAGAACATCAATATATTTCCTTAAAATCAGGATATTTTAAATTAACGTGTTCAGTCACATTACATCTGTGGAAAAGCAAAGAAAACTCACGTTATGGCAAAAAAGGTATTTGCAATCCATAGGAGCTTTGGCTATTCTTGAAAAGCTATTTCCCTTCCAAAAAGGCAAATTGATAAAAGACAAAAATGGGTATTATTTATGAAATTTACATGATGATGAAGGTGATGCTCTTTAATAACTGGATTTAGACAACTAACTCATTTCAAGTAGGCCATTGGACAGATGGTCACAACTTTCAATCGTGTCCAGCCTCATAGCAGTTCAAACTCAGGACCAAGAGGTAAAAAGCTTTGTACGCCATTAATAATCTCCATGCCATCTGTTCTCTGTAAATGGAGATGCTCTAGGACAATTCTCAACATACTTTTTATTACAATATTTATTTCAAATCTTTCCAGAAGCTTACTATTTATCACATCGAGTTCTCCTAGTCTGCCAAATATTAATTTCTCTCATTGGAATTAGTTAGGAAAATACATGAGTCATTTCAATTTAAAAAACTTTACCTGGCACAGAACCCTAAAATTGAAGCTCCTTTTGCATGACTTAGTTAAGAAGTATGTGTTGTTCAAGAACTTCCTCAAAATTTTAAGTAAAACATCACTTGAATTTTGCTGACCTCATGATGGGCTACATTTGAGCACACAAATTCTGAAAAAGCTTTAGTAGGAAAATAATTGAAATTAAATAACTGTGCTAAATATCCTCAACAGCACATGTGGATTTCAACTTCCTAGTGATGATGAGGTGACCTTGACCAGCTGCCAGGCACCCACCCAGCTGCTTTCACTCCCCCTTCTCATCACTGGAGAAGATAAGATGGAAAAGCTTCTGGGTCAACATAAAGACAGGGAGATCATTTACCATTTAGTATCACAAGAAAAATAGACTTGACAACTTGGGGAAAACTAAATTAATTTATTGCCAAATAAAATAGAGTTGCTTAGTGAGAAACCAAGACTAAAACACCTTCCCCCCTCCTTGCTCACCTTGGCTCCTCTATGTCCAACCTCCCTGAGCAGCATGGACAGCAGTTTATGGTCTGTCCCCAGCTCCTCTGTGCTGCTGCTTCCTCCTCATGCTTTTCCCTTACTCCAGCACGGGACCTTCCCACTGGTGCAGTCCTTTATGATAAATGTTCCTGTGGGGGCTCCCCATGGGCTGCAATGCAGGTATTTGCTCTGGCACAGGGAATACCTGCCCCAGCACAGTTTCTCTAGGAACTGCAGGGGAATCCCTGCTCTGGCAGGGAGCTGGATCACTTCCTCCCCCCTCTCCCGTTGTGCAGTCCCTGCACCCCGTGCACTGCACTTAGGACTCAGGTGCCTGACATCACCAGCTCATCTTGGACTTAATTTTTTTTCAACTTTTATACAAGATTTAAAACCCATCTCAGCAAGAATGATGTTGAAAGTGGAGTGTTAGTTGTTTCCCCCCTTCCTTCTTTTCCATTTCTCCCCAGGCTTCCACAGAAGTTCACAATTGGTAGCTTGTTCAGTGTTCAGGAACAAATTTTTTTGTGGCGATGCCACCTCTAAACCTGAAGCCTGAGTGGCAAACCACCATCCTGTTCCCAGGTGCCAGACAGGGCAGGCTGAAACCAACCCTCCCAAGGGGCAGGGACCCCACACAGGGCAGCAACAAAGCTCCAATCCTGGCACCTTCAGCTCCCCAAAGGACTCGAAGGGCACAGGCAGGCAAAGGGATTGCAGGGCAACTCTAACACACACAGGCTCAGCTGAACTAAATATTCTACTGACTGAGGGGTTTTTATAGCCTTTTCCCTTCTGCTGGCAGAGATCTGAAGTCCTGATAAAGCAGGCTGACAAATCCAAGTGCCATAATCCATGGATGCTGGCAGCAAGGGCAGAGGTAGAGCTTTTAGGAACACACAGTCCAGTGCCACTTCTAGGTCTGGACAAGCTTTGCAATTAGGTAGGATTCTTTCTCATTCCATAATTCTTTTTTGCTCCTCTTATTTCCCTTTATTCCTTGAAAAGTTACTTTTTAAATATCAAAAATATTTGATATTTTTGTATCAAATGTATTGATACATTTAGTATCAAAAATAGCTAAGAAATAAGATGCCACTTTAGGAACTGGCAAAGGAAATTAAAAAAAAAAAAGAAAAAAACAAACAAGACCCAAACAAAAAGGGTAAAAAACTCCACCAAGAAGGGGCTGAGAGAAATGACAAAGATTTAAGTTGAAGAAGGCAAATTACCTCTCTATGACCAAAAGCAACTGCAAAATATCAATCAAAAACTCATGTAAAAAAAGGACTGAAATATGCTTTGCCCCCGCACTGAGCACTAATGCTCAACTGAAAAGGCAAGAAAACTAAAACAAGACTTTGAACTTCACAGAATACACTTGCTCCCTAACTAATCTTGCTGATTCCAAGTTAAAGCCCCTGCATCCTTTGCCCCAGTAACTTCTTAAAGACCACTCTCATTGAGAAAGCCTGGGCAGAACAATGGAGGCAAGGCAGTCTTGAACACATGGGTGAGTAGGGGGGAAAAAAGGGCATTGCCAATAAGAGAAGTGATAGAACACTATGAAGAAAAAAAACCCTAAAACCCCCCACACTGAGCTTCTTCTGCTTCTTATAAAGAGAAGCAGGTATAAGAATTTTCATTGAGTTTGCAGGTGAAGTAGTAGGAAATACAACCATCTAATACTCTACTGCTTGCATTTTAGGTTAAGAGTTTTGCTTTTCAGAAAAGCTAATGCACAAGATAAACAAAGCTCAACAACCTGTATGTAAAATCCAGACACATTAATTTGTCATGATTTCTACTCCTTTTTTCAGAATGGGCAATACAGCTTCCTGAAAAAGTTGCATTTAAATCACTTTTCATGATGCTTTAGAAAAAGCAGCTATTTTCCAAAATGCTGACAAATACAGAAAAAGACAAGGCCACAATATAAACCAGGAGCTAGAGTGCTACAACACAGTCAAATGGCCTATTATAAAGCTGTCTTATTGGGCAGAGGGAATAGAGAGAAGGACCAACACTATATCCTGATTAATCCACCTTCAAATCATCACTTGATCTTCCAAAGAGCAGCTGTGGAAACAGCAAGCCTACTTCCTTTACGTTACAGCTTCAAGTATTTGTGTCTGGAGTTCCAACAGAATGATTCTCTTCCCTAATAAGCAGTGTGTACCACATACAGTAGAGAGAGCTCCTGTTCAGAGGCTGTGACAACCTTTTACACAAAAATGTTTTCTGAGGATTCTTTTGCCTTGCTGCCAAGGCCACCCCCTCTCTGAGCCCCCATTTCATGTTGTATTTCAAGACTTTGCCCTGTTATTATAGTCACAGCATAGTTTTCCTTGTCCTTACCCTCACAGAACTCTTATACAGGATTACAGAAGCTACCAACAGGCTTGGAAAAACAACACACCACCTTTCCTGATGTACCTTCAGACCTAGCAACACTACCAATACAATTTACATCAGCAGTTTTATCAAGTTACACCTTTTGGGAAACATCTGCCCACAGCTACACAAATAGGTGGCTGTACTGGGTTTGCATGGCAAGGTTTTGGTAGCCAGGGGTGCTACAGAGGTGGCTTCTGTGAGAAGCTGCCAGAAGTTTTCCCAATCTCAGTCCCTGGAGGCTTTCAAGACCCTCCTGGATCAAGACTTCAGCAACCTGGTCAGACCTCGCAGCTGATGCTGCTTTGAAAGCAGGAGGATGGATTAGAAACCTCCAAAGGTACCTTCCAACTGGAATTATCCTCTCCTGTGCTGGAATTTTAGAAACTGCGGGTATAAAAATCTTTCCCATCAATTGACTATCATCTATCCATTAACTTGCAGTTAAGTCTCTTGCAATAACTGTGAAGCAGGACATTTTAAGTACGAGTAAGTACAGTAATTTCTTATGTAGAAGTATTAAATAAACTGAAATAACTAACTGAAGGAGGTGACATTCTCTCTGAGTTAGCCTCACTGAAGTAGTGCAAATGAGCAAGAAATATTTCACTGTCTCCTTTTTATATTTCCTAATCTTAGCTGCATTTTTTAATCAAAGTATTTGCAAATAACTATAACCAGGCCAACTTAAACTTCAGAATTCCCAAACTTTAAAATCAATTCAACTATTTTTTTGTAATTAAAACAGATTACAGTAGAAACATCTGCTTCAACTGGATGTTTTCCAAAGTATTTACAATTCAAATGTAGCTGCATTGTTTAAATAAAGAAGTAGAAATAATAAAATAAGAAAAAAGCCAACCAGTAATCAGAGGAGAGCACGTCCAAGTCTTTGCTTATGCCTGATCAAATGAAAAACTAATTTAACAGCAAGACAGTGTTAGCTGTTGAAATAACACCTTCAGCTGATGTTTGGAATTCAAGGCTGCCAGCTTCCCTTACCAGACAAAAATTATTTCTTAAAAATCTCCAAAAGCAGAAAGAAATAAAATTATAAGGTGAAATATAAGCCATCACCATATTTCAAAAGCATTCAGATGGTAGATAATCCCCTTTCAGATGGACTCCCCATTACTTTGTAGTTCCATATCAACTTAAACACTGTAAGGAACTGAAGGAAGGAGCCCCATCTCTCCCTGTAATTCCATATTGTTTATTTCTGCTGCTGTGCCAACTACACTGTTGCTGCTGGCTTCTGGACTGTGGAAGGGATCCAAACACAAAACAACTTAGCAGAATGATTAGCTGTAATCTGCAAGTTCTTAGATCTCCTGCCACCACACATACACTTTTTCTGGCCTCACTGTTGGACCAGTAACCAAAAGCCGTTCTGAAAAAAACAGCCACCGTACTTTAAAAAATGCATATGTTTTTGAGTGTGGTTAAAAATAAAATAAGAAAAAAAAGCAGCTTTATAGAAAAAACATTAAATCTTGCAAAATATTGTCACTATTTACTTGGATGGCATTTGGTCTTCTAACAAATTCAAGAAAACAAGAAACAGGCACATTTTTAAACATTTAAAATTTGAAGCTTATATACAAAGCAGTCAATTTTCTTATCCGACATTTGATGCTCACAAAATTCAGTCATCCTGCTTATACTCTAACAGATCTAAAACAAGCACCTTTAAATCAAAGAAACTACTGAAACAACTGGCAATGGTAGGTTTAAAGAGCTCCAAACAAATATTCAAGACAAAGGGAAGAACTGTCCAGTTAAACTCAACATAATCTTCAAAGAGAGTAACTTATGCCACAACACTACAATAACAGCCATGAAACACTGGCTAGTAATTATGATCTCATTTCATAATATAATTCCTCTTTGAAGCAAAGATTCTAAGCCTATGTATTAAAAAACCCTGAACCATGTACCAAATTCAAATATGCATCTAAACGTGGCTCAGGAGCAACAGGAGAAGTGCATGTCATAATTACAGAGTTACAGTATTAGTACCTCTCAAGGTCTGAGACAAGTATGATCTGTGGCTCTCACTAGAGAAATTAAGCAGTCTATACTACTGCATCCCTCCAGGCATATTTTGAACAATGTAAGGTTTTACCACACACATACTGAAGTGCCCACCATTGAAGAGGGACATTTAATAAGCTTAGAGAAACACAACAAAAACATATTTGAAATAATATATACTTATAGAAGTATATAAACAAGTAGAGTTTCACCAAGTTCTGACTGTAAATATTTCATTCTTTAAACCTAAAGAGTTTGCAGATCAAAAATATTTGACAATATAATACACTATTTTCAAATCCCTGTCTCTATTGAATAAAAAAGTCAGTTTCCTTGAGATGGGATCTACACCCATAAGGAGGTGGAAAAGAAGGTAGATGATAGTAAAAAGGAGTTGACAAAACCGTAAGTTAAGGGAGCTCTTTGCATCTTAGTGCATGAAGTGATTCTTGTATTTTCTACTGAAGTTCTCTCAATCTTCCATCAGCCTTTTATCACAAAGACAAAATTTAGTTTGGTGAATGACTGGTAGCAGTACTATTTTAATTTCAGTTCATGCCAGCAACTGAATCCTTAAAAATTGGTACAGATTAACTTTGAGGAGCAGAGACTCCAATGTAAAGAGAAGCTCTGACAACTACATATGGAAGGAAAACAAATGAAAAGTCCCCTGCTATTCTATGTAATCCAACTTAAATTTGGACAAGGCCATAGTGAGAAAGTAATGTGAATTGCAATACGTAACTGAGGACTCAAAAGCGGAACTGTTTTTGTGACATACCAGTTCTTACAAATAGAAACAGACATTGCTTAAAAGTTACAGTGGGTTTAAATGCTATTGCATATATCCTTTAAAACATTTATTTTCAGTTGGTGTTTATTCTCAGTTTGATTTACTCCTTTCTCCTATTTCAGGCAAATATTTGTCTCATATGACTGAGTTTTTGAAACAGAGTGAACTCTTTTTCTATAATCAATCCTTATTGCAGTTTTGTGACACTCTTCCAAGATTTGTTCTTCTCAAAAAAAAAAATAAATCAAGAAACTGAACATTAAACTTAATTTCTGAGGGCATCTACCCAAAGAATAGCACTACCATAGGGTTATACTAATCTAGACTGATTTATTACCTTAAAGAACAACATAAGGAGATTGTTCAGTTCACAAAAAAAGATTAAGTTATCTTTAGCTTGCAGCTTCCCAAACTTCAACCTGGATATTTAGTTACAAGTATTCTGCATTATCCACAGTAAAAAATTTATTAACTAAGAAACTGCTTTCCTGCTGCCGCCTGTGAAACCTCACCCTACAGAGAGAGGGTTGCCTCCAAGACAACAGGCACGTCAGCAGCGCTCACATTCAGCCGGGAACAGAGGTAAAATGCTGTTTACACAGACACAGCCCAGTCGGCAAAGAGAGCACCGGCACAGGGGCAGCCAGAGAAGAACCTCGGCACCGAGGTGAAGCAGCAAATTCTTACTGAATTGTTAAGTCTTAGAGAATTCAGGCAAAACTTTCATCTAGTTAAGCACTAAAAACATAGAGAATGGGTAAAAAGGAACATCAGCTTTCAGTTTAGCTGTCTTCCGTGGCTTTACTTTACCTTTAATTCTACCTTAAGTCAGTTACAGGTATGTTTGTGCATCTAGGCTGCTTAAAGCAGCACACTTGCATGTTTTAAGCAGCAACAACTTTTCTTTGAATCTGTACTTTCTTTCCAGTGTTTTCTGAGCATGCACTGATCGCGACAGAAGCCAAGCTTCTTTTTTAATTACTACAAAGTACAGAAAGTTACTCTTTACTAACTATGCGTTGTCAACTTCTACAACACATTTCAAACAGTCAGGTCCACAATGGATTTTCGTAGGCAGACGTGAGCAACTAATTCCTCTGACAGCATTAGCTCTGCCCACTGAGCACAGGGAAAACGTTGGACCTAAAGCAGTAATTCCTGCTGAAAGGCAGGATACATGAGTTTAAATGTGCATTGCTTACAGCTGTTTTTAAGAACAGAGAAAGTCTGTCTCATGTCTGCCCATAATATATCATGCAATTAGTTATACAATCCAGTATCATGTACAGAACAGAATAACTCAATTTATGTTCTGTTGCTTAGGAAAAAAATACATAAGAGATATTACGCATCAAAACACATAATACATTAGGTGGGCCTATCTCACTGGTGCTTAGAACCTTTTGTGTAGCTACTAATCTCTTCAAGAGTGCAATACAAAGCTTAAAAAGAAAAAAAAAAGAAAAAAAAGCTGTCATGTAATCATTTAGGTTATATGACAATACCTCCAAGATCACCGAGCCTGACTATTAACCTAACACTGCCAAGTGCCCCACTAAACATGTCCCTAAGCATCACATCTACACTTTTTTGAATGCTAACAGGGACAATGATTCCACCACCTCCCTGGACAGCCTGTTCTGATGTCTGACCACCCTTTCAGTGAAAAAGTTCTTCCTAATATCCAATGCAAACCCGCCCTGGTGCAATTTGAGGCTGTTCTCTCTTGCCCAATGGCGTGTTACTGAACAATCTAGAATATGATTGTCTGTCTGCCTGAAAGTACCAGAAGAGCCTTTTCATTTATGTAACAACCAGAAGCTGCAAATACAGATAATGAGAGGGAGAAAAATGAGACAGGAAAATTAATAAACTCATTAATAGCAGTCCTTGAAAGTATGGGGCTTCGGATACACTTTCAGTTAAATTTCTGAAAAGAATAAGTTAATTGTAACAATGCTAAAGCAAATATAAGATGCGAATACAGGGCCCATATTGAGCATTAAAAGCATACTAAGCTTCAGTATCTGCAGCTTGTAAGTGAGAAAAGGAAGACAAGCGACTAATCAGATCACAGGACACAGAAAACTCTGCCACTGCTGCTTATTTGCAATATATATCACATCATTATTTTTTAAAAACCAGGAAAAAAACTCTGCTATTCACAGTATATCTTCCTTGATAACTAGAAGAAACAATCTCCAGTACTGCTTCAGTTACTTGAAAAATCTTAACACTTAAATCTCTAAAACTCACCAACATCATGGCCAGAAAGCAGCAAGAGCTGGGCTACTCTTCAGGTAGGGAGCTGTGGGTGACCCCAGCACAAATGGTGCCCCCTTGGTAGGGCACAGTGCCTGAACAAGTTGAGCAGAGCCACAAAGTGACAGTAACACACCCCCATAAGCAACAGGCCAAGGAATGAGCCAAAGTCAAGCTGGGGAATCCCACTGACATTCAGGAGCAAGCCTGGAGACAGACACTCAAAACAGGAGCAGCTGCCTGGCCTGAGCTTAAATGCAGCTCCAAGGCTCATGAGCAGAGGCTGTGGGCTTCAGTCCCAGGTGATGCTGGTCAGGGCAGTTAAGGCCTGTTAGTGTCCTTGGGATCTTGACACAGCAGAATTTTTTCTATTTATTCCACTCATCACAAATTAAAGTCGGTTTTCACAAGATTTGTTTAAATGGGTACCTTTCTGTCTACCAGGCTTTAATTCATTCTGGAATAAAATGTCATTTAAATACCTGAACAAGCATTAAGCAGATGAACTACAAGGCTTAACACTGAAAAGTGGTTTACATACATTTTTCATAGCTCTGTATCAGCAATATTCCTGTGTTTTATGGCTGTTTTGCTTATTTTCAAAGAACACTGCATAGAAATAAGGATACTTGTCTAAAAAAAAATGCTGAAAGGAAGCTCAGAAGAGATCATCTTTGCAGAGCATATAGAGACCAAAAAAAAAAATCAAAACCCCCAAAAATATAGAAAGGCCAAATCAAACTGATATTTACCAAAGATGATTCAAGTATGCACAAAAAGATGCTTGACAGCAGGGTAAACCAAAATAGCACAAATTAGAAGAAGGAAACATCATAAAATTTGGTGAGTCTGAGGTAAGGACTCGGTAAGACAGTCTGAAGAATATTTGGGGAACAAGTTATATAAATGAATAGCAAATCCTTTCCCAAGCATGATGGGAGCAGGAAACATGTCAGGATGTCAGCAGCACCTTCTGAGGAGTGATGGATAATAGAATGTGCAGAGGGAAGGGACCTTCTCCTGTTAATGTGCTCCTGCATGGGGGACTTTAAGGGCTGGACTCCAACCTCAAACACATAAGGGGAACACAAACAAATGAGCAGCACTAGATGGGATAAAATAGCTCAGCTACTAATTACAGCATGGCATTAAAGGACAAAATATGGCTACACTCGATTCTAACAAGCTTTTTGAATATTGTATAAAAACTTACAGCTCTGTGAACTTAATGTGTTTACTGAGTAAATTAGTAAGTAAAAACATTCCTCTTAAGAATCAACGTGGCTTTTGTAAAGGGGAGTAATACTTCGGGAAGCTTTTAGAGTCTTGTTAAGGTGTCAAAAAGCCACGGACAGGGGTCTCCCTGTTAACAAAAAAGGCTTTTGACAATACCTCTTCCACAGGTGCTTAAAGAAGCAAAGCTGCCACCAGATGTAAGATCCAGCCTGAGGAAATACCTGCCTAGTTTACAGCAGAGAGAAGTCACTGGGGGAGAGATTGATACTGAAACTGGAGATGTTCAATTAAGTGCTCTAATATAGCAACTAGAAGGTCCATTATTAAATTATCTCAAAGAAGAGATGAATAGGAAAGTAATCAAGTTGGTTGATAATACTTAGCTATTGAAGATGATAAGATGACCAAACACCTAATTAAAGAGGAAACATCACTTGTAACACAGGTATTATCTTAATCATTATTTATTGGAGACTGGGATAATATTCCAGAGAAATTCCACCAAAGATTTTCATCTTGCTTTTACTTTCTTTTGGCATCTTTTTTTTGAATACTGCTGTGGGCATAACCAGTCTTACATTCTGTGTGGAAAAAAACACCTACAGATTTGACTAGGAATTGACATCAGCTGGAGTTACACGAATTCCTTTGTGACTAACCATTAAACTCATCTAGAAACATGCATATCAGTTTTAACAAAAGATATACTTAAAAATAAAAATTTTAAAAAAAAAAAGTCTCATTTTGGGCAAGGCAGGCACCTAATTGCACTGAGACTCTGCTTTTGCAGCATTTACAGAACTCCAAATTACTCGCACCATTTGGCTATTTATCCAGTTCATTTAGACTCAGTTTAAACTGTATGCACTAGGAGAGGTCACATTAGAATAACGGAGAC
This sequence comes from Corapipo altera, assembly GCF_003945725.1. NCBI lineage: Eukaryota > Metazoa > Chordata > Aves > Passeriformes > Pipridae > Corapipo > Corapipo altera. Next base: position 1,414,549 of record NW_020884934.1, on the reverse strand, counting down.
AGCTATTATAGCTGCTATATTTACAAAACTGTTGCTGCTGTGTTATTTTGTGACAAGTTCTACACTGTGAAGATGACTGCTTCTGTATTGCTCGAGCTGCCTGTGCTAACAGCCTCTCCTGGTCTCTGCACAGTCAGCACATCATAAACTTTCCTTCCCAAAGCAGATTTTTTCTCTCCATTGGCCTACTAAATTTGGGTAACTGCAGTACACATTTTTCTGTGTTATATCTTAAGCCTGTTGGAACAGCCTAAAGTTACCAAATTAGGGTGCAAACTGCTTTTTAAGAATTATATTTAGCTAAAAACAAATTATTATCTTGATCAGCATCAGGAATTGATAACGGATCCTCAAGGCAGCTTAAACTATGTTTCTTAGTTAAAAAAAACACAAAAAAAAGCAAAAATAAAAACCAAAAAATATCCCCACAAATGCTGAAGTTGGTTGGGATCCATCCCTCCGACACAGTTTTTTGCTTGTTATGCAATACTTCACATCTTGCACATTAAACTCACATTTAAAATTATCTACCTATCTACGAAGTGGAAGCAAAAGTTGTTAAAAAAATTTAAAAATAAAATTAAAAAAAATAATTTAAAAACGGTTCCATGTTTTATTAAGGGAACTGCAGGTTCCACACGCCTGATCCCTACATCGGGCAAAACAGCAGGGAACATAACAGAAAGCAGAGTTGGTAAAATATGTGGATAAATATGATTTATATTGGAACAGTGAACATGGCTTTTTTGAAGAGAAGCCTGGAAACATATTGCAGTTCTGTGAGGAACAATAGCACAGGGTTAACGATGTTCCATCTAAGGAATCCACAAAGATTTCCAAAAGGCTTTTAAACAAAGCCAGAACGATTCACTGTGGGTTCTGGGTTTGTTTTGTTTTAAAAGGAAATCAGGCAACCACCTGAGATAACAAGAAAGGCATAAGCCACAGATTGTAAATCCTTGCAATTCATTTCAAAACGTGTTTAAAAAGGTCAATCAGGAGCAGTCAACATGGATTTACAAAAAGCAAATCATGCTCGACCAACCTAATTTCCCCCTGTGACAAAATGACTGTCTATGCAGATAAGGAGAGCACAGTGAATGCAATATACATTGACTTTTGGAAAGCTTTTGACCATCTCACACAGCATTCAGATTTGAAAGCTGAGGAAGCCTTCCAGTTGACAAGTAAAAACAGTGAATTAAGTGACTCAAGAGATTCATCTGGCATTATGAATAATGCACAGAGGCATGGAAAGTATTCTGTCCTGTTTGAACAATGCATTTGTCACATCAGTTAAAACATAAAAACCTTCTGAACTTTAAATATATACTGTAAAGAAGGACACTGTCTCAATGGCAATAAGCCATGGCAGAAAGAAAAGCAAAGAACTAGATATTAACCTGAGCATCAAAAGGCAGCATCAGAAGAGCAACATAATTCAGGAATTAGATTAACAGTCATTATTATCTATCTCTCCCATCTAAAATCATTTTTTTCAATTATTAGCAGGATCTAGTTCAGAAAGCTACATGAAATGGATGTGGTTCAGTGGATCCCAGATTGGTGGGGTTTTTCTGTTTGTTATTTTAAAGTGTTTCCTAATTCTCTGGAGTTAAACAAGAATATGGTTGTCTGGTTCCATCTGACAATTTACAAGAACCAAGGAAGCATCAGTAAGAATCATGGCTAGGAAGCCAACTACATCAAACTGTAAGCAACCTGATTATCAATCTTTAATAAAGGTTAAAAACAAAAAACAGGAGGCTGCACTTATCAAAACAAAGTGTTTTGACAGGCCCAAAATATGTTTTCTTTTGAGAATTTGTCTCTTGGGTATTTTCCATTTTCATCTGGAATGGACAAAACAAAAACAAGGCTTTCCTACACAACAAAATAAAATGCAAGCTTTGGCTGTGTCTCTAATCAGATTTTTCAGCAATGAAGAAAAAAACCCACTTCCATCTCCTACTTCACCACTACCAAAAGGAAGTTAGATGGAAATAAACTAGTATTCCCAGAAGAGAAAATATCTGTACCACTTGCCTAACAGTCCAGCTGAAGCTCCATTTCAAGCACTTTCATTGATCCCAATAGTCTAGACCAACTGGTGTACTGGTGTCTGATAGCCAATTCCCCCATGTCATCCTTCTCAGAGTTGCTTCACTTTGTTTTCATGTAATTTAATTGTTTACATACAATATTGGCCTTTTCTGGTATGAAGCACAGTTCCTACTTTCATAGCAAAATAGAGTTATTGTAGGCTGTGCCAAGAAACTACAGCATGCTATTCAGTAAAATTAGAACAAACAGGAAAATTTGTCATCACATAAATGCAGCACTAATTCATTTTTCATGACTGAAAGAATGTAATTATAGAGCATTTCTAATATAAAAGGCTTTGCTGCGTCAACTTAACACACATTTTGCAAGTTCCAACTAAATAAAAAAAAAATTTAAAAAGTGAATGGGTTTAGAATGTTGTCAGAGTTAAGGATGTGAGAAGAGTGACACAATATTCATTCATACTTATTTTTATTCAACCAGCTGGGACATATAGATATTGTTTATGAGGTTTCTGAATATATCAGGATCAAATGGAATTACAAAATAAATATAATTCTAAAACTTTGCTAGTGAAAGTCACCAATATGAACATCTAAAAAACTCAAAAGTCAGTTATTTTAAATGCAACATAAATACTTACTGACAAATTCTCTTCTCTAAAAACATAAGAAATTGAAAAATAATGAAAATATTCTTGGAATCAGCCTGTTGAGTTTACTTCAGAAGTCACTGACTGCTTTTTTTATCTAAATGCCTTGGCTAGAGAGAGGGGGTTTTTTAGTAATAATCAATGTAGAAGACTCAGTATGGTAAGAAAAGGAAGAACAATTCCCAAAGAAGGGAATTTCTTCCTCTCAAAGGAATTTCATACAAACCCTTCTTTTTCCCTCATTTAAGTGATTTCAGTTCAGCACCTTTCCACTGTGCACAAACCAGGGTGGACAGCTAATCTGTACAGACTGCAGGTATGGAACCATGAAAAATTTCACAGAAATCTCACTTAAACCTGGCTTGTTATTTTTGGGCTGCTAACACCTATTAAAAAGTACTTCTACAAACAAATATATCAAAGCTATTATATTCAAATGAGTTAATCATGCAGGAACATAAGCCTGGAACATTCACTTTGGTGGTCAGAAGAAAAGAAGTGCACCCTTACAGCAGAATCTACAGAAAATTAATTTGGTTTTTCCAACACATCCCAGCTGTGGATTCAATTTTGAAATGCCATTCAGAACTGCTACTATCATCTTTCCGAATTTCTCCTGTTGTTTCTCTCTTTGTACAACTATTACCCATGGTTTGCATTGAAGTGAGCCAATTCTTTACTCTAGCAGCCATGAGTAATCATAACACTTCCTTTTGCAGGCATTAGCTTTGTCAGGAAAGAGAAAAAAAAAGCAAATCTGGAAAGTGTATGATTTTGGGAAAACTATGAAGTTATTATGAAGGATTTCTTAACTTCACACAAAGTGTTAAAAACTTAAAACTTGCAAAAGCCATCTTTAATAAAGTCAGATAAACTATGGTACTTCAGAGCAATGATACTCAGTATTTACACTGCAATTATTTAACAGCTTTGTATCCAAGTCAACAGTGAGGGTCCAGTTTGCATAGAGCATTCAAAGAAAAAAGCAATTTAAGGCCAGGGGATGCAATTTAAAGATACTGAGCAGGAAAATATACAAGTTGGATGACAGTGAACAATTTATTTCATTCCACAGGTCTCAGAGGTTTAAGCATCTAACTGGAGAATCTAGCACTGTCAGATAAACAGGTCTGAAATTTGCAATCCCTAGAAATGGAACTGTAATATGAGGAACCTTGTTGTATTTCAAATTACAATCTTGGAAAGCAGAAGGGAGCAGGGTGTTGCCGATCCACTACCATTTAAGTAGGATGTATAGAACTCCAAAAGCACAGTGGTTTGAATAATCAAAAAAAAAAGGTAAAGTACAGACTCACTACCCAGACAGAGGGTTTTGATCCATCCTGTCTCACCAAGGGAATATTAAGTTTTTTTATCAAGTGAAGTTTTTTACACTTCACACTCTTCCTATCACAACTCTAACATTGCACAGCAAACCTGATGTTCTAGAGAGGGAATTCCTGGAGCAGGATTCTCCAAGCCCTCTGGCTGGAGCAGTGATCTGAGGCAGGTGACACCTGCCTATCAATCAACCCCTGATGACTTAGGGCAGAGCTGGTTCCCGATTTGGTACGAAAGAGATGATGAGATATTAAAGCGGTGGTTCTTCTTCATGTACAACAAGAGATGTCTTGGAAGTTCTCGTAGTACACATTCTTTAATTTACATTTAAAATCCTTGACAAGTAACTAAAGCTCATCCTTTAGATATCTTACTTCCCACATCAGTGTTGTTCTGTGAATCTGGACTTCAGTGTCTTGCCCAGAAAGAGAAGAGAGCAGATTAAACCAAAAGTATACTCATAATTTCCTGATGATTTCCAGCTGGCAAGAAAGGTATTTAGTGTATCCAAACAGTCAGGAACTTTTATAATGTCATGTAGTGAGACATCAAAACATGATGGCTATAATCCTCCTCTACATTAACTTTTTGGAGAAGCAGCAGTAATTAGGAGTTACGATGGTGACTTACCACTCATACACTTCACAAAGAGAAAAGACTGATTATGACAGCAAACTATCACTCTCCAAAGCCAAAAATGCCAGTGTAACAGAGAAGACACACCAAAAAACAAACACACAAAAAATTGCAAAGTCCTTTCCTGCTTTATAGAGATTCTCAACATTTTACTCAACTCAGTTGCCCCTTCTCAGACTAGATACTCTGTTCATGGTTCTTTTCTCCCTCATGTCAATTCAGCAATGAACTCAATAATATTGGAGGAGGGAAACAAACAGATACTTAAGAGCCACTGTATTTTATAATCTATGAAGCCAAATTAAAAGGGAGCTGTCCAGCTGGAATTTCTTCCCCCCCCCCCCCCCCCCAACCCCCAATTCTCCTGGAAAAATTAGTTCTTTCAGATTCTAAAATATAGATCATTTTAAAAAGTGAACAGCAATTGAAAGTGACTAAATAATAAAACTTAACACTTAATTAGGCAAAGCTTTGAACCTATTTTTTTCTTAATAGAGATTGGACATACAAACTGTATGGATAGTTTTGTAATGTACAAAACTTCAATTCTTACTTTGTAGTAAGATCACAAGAACCACCTTTGTGATCTGTTACAGAACACACACTTTTTGTAGCTACATCATGTATTAGTTTCTTTCAGAAAATACCTTATAAAATGCATTTCAAATTATATTCCAGTTTGGAGACATAGGCTAGTATCTCATTTTACACAGCCATAATATGCTGCATTTCAATATTGATTCTTAAACAGAGCTATTTTCTAATGGATTTTTGGAAAATGCTAAATACTACCGAAATGTCTCAGAGGTGATTAACCTTTTATGAAATCAGAAATTTCAGGGCACACTCCCTGGGAAGGTTACCTGCCACTGTTGGCAATTTCAGGACATACTGCCATCATATCAGCTATAATTTATTAGGTTGTGTGAACAGGCAGGGAACAGCCTTTCTGTGCCCAGGTTTCCATTCTCCTTTCTGTGGAACACGGAGCCTGAATCCCTTCGGAGCACAGAAATCTTAGAGGGCCTCTCTGTTCAAGAGCACATGAAAGCTCAGAGCTGGTCTGTGAAGAATTCCAGTCCTGGCTGAAGAACTGGGAGCCTTCTAGAGCACAGACAACTGTGAGCAAACTGCCTTAAAAAGCTACAATCTGATTCAGTCTATCAGATTTTTCCAGCCTGCTGCACAACTGCTCTTCCTTAAAACACCAACTGCTATTTCCTACGGGTTTGGGGGTTTGTGTGGTTTTTGTTTGGTTGGTTTTGTGGTGTTTTTTTTTTTTAAAGGTATTTCTCATAACATTTTTTTTTCCAATTATTGTTGAAGTTTTTTATCCTAAAAGTAAACCTACTAAAAACAAACAAACAAACAAACATCTTTTAAAATCAGCTATTTATAGTTTTTTCAAATATTTCCTGCAGATTAAAAATACAGATGCCTGAAACTAGCACACAAGGCCTCTGATAAGACACAGTTATGTGGTTTAATATCAATCATTGCTTTCATAGAAGGAAAATCCTGAGATCTTTGCCTTTTCCCTCCACCTCCCAAGCTGAAGACAGGAAACTTTGTTCACCCCTTTCCTGACTGCACACTCTGTACTAATGGTTTGGCACCTTTTTGGACCAGGACACAAGAGCCTTTCTGGCCTGGGTAGAAACATGGACAGCATGTTATCCATAAAACCTGTCTGCATCCTAAATGACTCTCCACCATGCCCTGTCCAAAGGAGATTAATGAGACAGATTTCCTCTCTGTCTGCTGCTCTGCGTGTTTGTGTTCCATGCTGAAATCATGAAGAGCTTCAGGGCAGAATTAATAAAAATTGATTAAAACAAACCGGATCTCTATTTTTCTTCATTTGTGCCTGGAAAAATATGTTCATATATTACATTAAATTTCATTAGTAAAAGCCACAATTCAGGATGTATTAAATATCCTGATTACTGATATTTATTATTTGAATATCTTCTTAATCTAAGATGCAGATCAACTTTTCTTTTTTTCCTGGGAATTCTAATAATAACTACACATTTTCTTAATACCCTTAGTACTGAAAGCATAAGGAGAAGGGACTGGTAAGCAGTCTTCCATTGGGAAGATTCAGAAAATTTAACTTTGCTCATTAACTGGCATAAGCATTCAATCCATCAAGTGAAAAGGTGAATCAATGACTAAATATTACATGCAAAGATAAAACTCCAGAATCTCAGGAAAGTGGGGAGAGGGGGAAGAAAAATTATAGTCATGTCTAAGTTCACAGAGCACAGAACTGCAGAGTTCAAGCTGAAGCGATGGCTTATCCCTTCCGCAGCAGATTTGTGAGATCAGATTTAAATCTGCTTTGCTGCTTTCCCCAAGGGCTGCCAATGCCCAACAGCAGCCAGAAGGTGCAGCTGGGATTCTCTGTACATGTGCTTCTGACCACAGGGTTTCTCAGGAACTCCAGCCCTCCCAGGTTTTCCGAGTTTACAGCCTCTAAAACATTTATGCTGTGAGAATAGGTATTTACAGCCACTCTTTTTCTAACAAGTTACTTTTCCCCCCAAAGAAACTTAAAATTTTATGTTACAAAAATTATCTAGTATCATAGGCATTCTCTCTGTTCCCAGAAACAGCTCTGTCATCTTTGTGATCTCTAAACAGGTTCCTTACAGCCAAAGAGTGAAATTCAGTACATCAAGGTCCAGTCATAAAGCTGACCCCCATGTTAGTGAGCACTTCAGTAACCAAATATATTTTATTTATTTTGATGTTTCACTTTGTAATGTCAGAAAAGATTTTAAATTCTTCTCAGCAGGAAAATACATATATACTGTACTTATTTTTATCAACGTGTCAGCACTACTCTCATATTTAACATATCTGTATTAGTTTATATGGAAAGACATCTGCCTTTTAATTCCTCTGCCCAGCCCACTTTCAAATAATTCCAGCTGCACAGTACTCCAATTTTCTCCAAGCTTGATGTTAATCTCAAGTCCAGGATGATGTTTGCTTTCTATTTCAGGGCCCCAAAATATAAACAAATTTCTTCCCAAAATGCACTCTTCAATAAAGGAACTAACTGGGAGAAAAGTGATGCTAAATAAATTATAATTTTTATTTCACTTTAACAGCAGACACGTCCAATCACTACAAGCACTCAAAATCTAAAAGGAAAAAAAAATTTAGTCCAACACATTTAGATACCCAGTATACAAAATCTATTTGCTACAACATCAGGCACATACAGAAATAATAGCATTCTTTGCATGTAGTTTCCCAAACAAATAGCCTTGGAGATGAAAACACACACTTGTCAGGATGACCTCCCCAATGTGAATGCCAATTTTTGCAGAACATAACTGTGTACACACTAAAGATGAGAAAACAGTTTTTCAGGGTCAAGAGAGATTTCAAGGCAAAAAGCTACATTTACCTCATCTGAATAAACGATTGAGAACAGAAATCCATTAATACAGCAAGAAGATCCACATTGCATCAGTTTTCAGTAGACTTGACTAATCTAGAATCCATTTCTATAACTGGATAGTCTCCATTTTATTGAAGAAATAAATGTCAGATTAGACAGAGCCATACTTAGATTCACATTGTGAGAGATAAGAAAAGAAAAGGTTGGTCAAACTGCACAAGAAATACCAATGAAGTAAGAAAAATTACCAAGGAATTAAGTTGCTAGGATACTGCGCACTAATGTGAAATCAGATATAGCAATTAAAGTAAAACTATACTTTCAGGATGTAAGAACAAACCCATTTATTAGTCTAAGCCAAGTAATTAAATGGAATATTGAAAACAGAAGTAAATGAAAGAAAGCAATTCAAAATGCTACATAGTCCATTTGGTAACAAAAGCTTTAAAGGTAAATTGATACACCCATTACAGACACCAATCTGACAGTAGCAAATACAGATTAAGGACTGCATTTGCACTTATACCCTCAACATGATCTTCTATTTGGGAAAGTTGTGTTTAAGTATTTTCTCAGTGTTACTGAGAAGCCAATGGTAGCACAGAATAATAGAAGCTAAGCGGTAAAACCACAAAAAAAGCCCCAGAACAAAACAAAAGAAAAGCAAAAAACAAAACCCACAAACCAACTAACCCTGCTTGACATCTACCTCCAAAATTCCATTAGAGCTGCACGGATAATAACAAAATAGTCCATCACCAGAAGTATTCTGTAACGGGGAGAAGTAAATCGAGTCCCCACTTTTTCAGTGTTTTTCATTTTCTAAACCCATCTTAGATACCTAAATTAACACTCAGATCTCCCTCCACCTTATGAAGGCATGTAAGAGCACCTAACCTCTCCTTCTTTAACACTACCAAACTAATTTCCATTTGATGAATTTGGTTACACCATATGAGGTACAGAATGACTATGAGAACTCTCAGCAAACCTCCAAGGTATCGATAAATTAGCTGCCATTTGTGGTGGATTGACCTTTGCTGGATGGCAGATCCTCCAAGCTGCTCCATCACTCCTTTCCTCAGCAGGACAGGGGGGTAGGAAAATAAGATGGGGGGGAAAAAAAACAAACATGGGTCAAAACAAAGGCAGTTTAACAAAGAAAAGCCGAAGACTGCATGTGGAAGCAAAAGAAAACAAAAGATTCTTTTCTTCTCTTCATCAACAATCACCAACCTTCCTACTCCTTTCTCTCAGCTTTTATTGCTGCACTGACACCACACGGTATGGAATATCCCTTTGGACAGTTTGGGTCAACTGTCCTGGCTAGGTCCCCTCCCAAGATCTTGTTCATCTGATTGGTACAGAAAACCTCAAGCCTCTGCAAAGTGTCCCTTTTAGTCAGCTTTTATCTCCTTAAATACTATATCTGTGCAAGGAGAAATTCCTCAGAAGAGTGAAACTAATTAAGTAACCAAAAATGAACAAACGAACAAAATCAATAAAAGTAAGGAAATATTGAAATGCAGAATTTGCTTCAACCTTGTAGATGAAACGAGCACACCATCTTAAAGCAATGATTTTTCTAGGCTGTGCTAGCATTAGCTTCCTTTGTATGAACAGGCAAATTATTCTTGCCCCATTTTCACTGAATCAAGATTTACAAACTCAGCCACAATTATGAGAGATCAGTGCACCTGCTAGTATGCAACACTAAATCTTTCACATCTTTCTTTAGGCACCCGTGATTTCTTTAGATTATAAAAATGCTGACTGCTGCATCCCAGGCATACAAGGGATGCTTGGTATATACCAGATATGCAAGTTCCATGATTGCATTAACTGAATTTACTTATCTGTATTTGTGTGTTATTTGACCAAATGACAGCAAGTTAAAACACTTTTTAAGGGTGATGAGACTCAGAAAACCTCAACAGCTTCTTAAAAAACCCTAAACACAAAAGCTAAGTGTCCAAAAAGATCATCTACAACCACTGTGTCCCAGTAACAGAGCTAATAGTGTTCACTACCAGTGTACTGAATGCACTTACCTTGACGAATATGGAGCATCCACTTACATAAAACTACTCTGCTGTAGCAATTTTACTGCGCAAAAAACACTGTTCTCAAAAAACACATGATTTGAGAGTTTTTGAACCAAGTAGGCACTGACATTAAAACAGGGCTATTCCATAAATAAAACTCTCCAGGCCTTGCACTACAGTCAAATAATACCCTGGCATCTGGAGTTGGCAACAGATGCAGCAGAAGGAGCACTGACACTTGCAGTATCAAAGGATCTCCCTATTTCTGGGAATTCTAATACCCTGAGAATATTCTCAATTATTTCTATGAGGGATCTTTAAGATAGTAATCATTTGAAAGCATGCATACACACGGCTGATTTAGAAATTTTTGACAACAAAACTTTGGAAGGAAGAACAAGCTCTCAGTGGAGACTGTCCCCCCTTCTCTTTCTCAGCCACAAGTCACCCAAATTCCCTACTCCTCAATATCCATTGCATTACAAAAGCTTCTACAATGCTGTACACATCTAGTCCTTGAACACAACACTGTCCCCATCCAAACACAGGCTCTGCTTTGAAATGCCATTGAATCAGGCAGTTCTTGCAAACCAAGAGAACTTGCTACCTTTTTTATGTCCAATAGATGGGCCATAAACTTTTGAGGCAGCTACAAGAAGATATAAAACTGGCAAAATAAGTTCTGATAATCCAGGAGGAAGCTACATTCACAAAAGCATACAGGATGCTCTCCTCTGTCCCCTGACAGGTAGAAAAACATGCCCATGTCTTCTAGTGTTGTATTTTTCCCTTTCACCTGAAGCATCTAAGACATGCAAAAAGGAAGAGGGAGAGGGAAGTATGAGCTTTAGGCTTTGGCTGTTTCGTTGGGGTTTTTTGTATTTCTAAATTTGACAATTTCAGACAGGCTCTAAGGATGGATAAAAAAGAGTATTCTTAGCTCACGCAAAAGCCAGACATGAAACTAAGAAAAGAGCCAGACAGAAATTCTTCCTGATTTTTTTAGGATGACTATTATGAAATCAGGGTTTACTGCACAGTTTAGAACAACATAAGGTCTCAGAATCTTATATAAATATATATCCACTCAATTATTTTAATTTATTTATATACATATATAAATAAAATAATCAATTATTTTTATTTCATACATTAAATTCTTTCAAATGAATACAATATCTATATTTGAAATACGTTTGATTCTTTTTTTACTGACTCATATTTGGCACATTGTCAAAGTCCCAAGTCAACTGTACATCTTGTTTGCATTTATTTTTTTGTCACGTGTGGTACAGTAAAAGCAACACAATTCAAAATGAAGAAAAAGGACATACAAGTATATTAACTGGTTTAGCACTTGTAATTAGGAAATATTTTACAAGTTAATGCATAGGTAAAACCAATTCTATGACATAATCAAACCTGCAAATGTTGGCAGCTATAAAATTTTTCTACCTAGCAACAGAGACAATTTAAGATGTCTTCAAACTAGAGCAAAATAATCAGTGTCCCAGAACACTATCCAAGAGCAAAGACATGCACACAGGTCAGCAGCATGCTGACTGTGCCCTGAACTCCAAGCTCATGGATTAAACTTTCAGCAGCGCCAGGGTCACCTCTTTACGTTGCTACATCACCAGGAGGGACAAAGGATACATCATTTTATTTGTACATGTTCTTGCCTGGACAATTTTAATGTTGATGATTATAACAGTACCCAAATGAAAGTTCTAAGAAGTGTCTGATTGGCTTGTTCCACCTTCTCTGAAAAGCTCCTGCTTCCTCCTTCTCCTCCTGCATATTCCACAGACTGTTGTCTCCTCACTGCACACTTCTCTTCCCTCTTGCTCTGATCAAGTCTCCCTGCTGCATCCTCTTCCTCACGGCTTCCATTTTCCTCTCCTGCAGGCAGCACAGTGTTTCCTCCTCAGTCCCTCTTGGCTACAGCTCTGACAACCTTCACCACTCCTCAGGTGTGCTTGTGTCACCTCCTTCCTCCCGACCTCCAACCACAGCTCTATCCCTATGGGCGAGTGCAGAACCAATGGCACTCAGAGATGGAGCAACCAGCTGCCTGAGGAGCTGCTCTACGTTTCCCAGAGCTGCCAGGAATGCCACCAGGAAAACTCCCTGCTGAGGCACACAGCCAAATCCTAAAGCTGAGCAGCACTGCATGCTCTCCCCATCACCCTTCCACAGCCTGCTGGAAGACACAGCAGCTGAAGATGCTGACTAACGCTGCCATCCAACCGATCCATAATTTCTGGAGTATTTGGAGCATATCTAACAGCTTTAAGTCGCAGAACAAATGCAACCTGGCAAAGCCAGAAATTATGAAAAATTTGGTCATTTTCCCAAGCAAAAATGTTTAGAAATAGTGTAGGAGAATAGCAATGTTTCTGGCAACTGACCCTGTTAAAATAAACAATGAATCAGTCTTTTAATTTGTCATCCCCAGCTTAATAATTTAAGTAAGTGATTTTTTAAATGTGCACCTGGATTTAGTAAGATTTTAGCAGGAGCCCTTTGTGGTAAACACACCAAATAATGACAACTTTGAACTTTTTTTAGCTATTACTGTCTAATCTGCTCCAACATTAAAGTCAATCTTTGAAAACAATCTGCTTTTCAAAATGGAAATGGAACAGTTAGCTGATACCATTGGTTTCTCTTTCTTCAGTAACTATGATGGAAAGAAATCTTTAACCATTGCCTTGGTGCATACTGAAAGAACTGGATTTTAAATTGACTTGTAGATAAACACAAATCTGCCTGAATACCATACAATGGGTAGATTTCATAAGGCAGCTATTTGGGTGTCTTACTTGGCTTAGGCACCTGCAGTTTCTGATGAAACACTTCAAAAGATTTGCTGTACTATGCTCTGCAAAGGGAGAACTTTAGAAGTATGATTAGGCAAAGGAGAAACAGAAGATTGATCCTGAATACCCATTAGATTTTATGTTCAATAACACGCTTGCAAAATATTCTATGAGAGTTTACCTCTATATGCCATCTGCTTTCTCTCTGTTGTGATTTTAACACACAGAAGAACTTTGCAAGTCCTGCAAGAGAGCCTCCTTTTCAAGTTCAATCTCTGCTGACAACTTGGTGGATTTGGTCTGTCAGCAGACAACACAAGAATTTAATTCATTTCTAGAGTTTTCAGCTTTCCAGATATTCATTCAAGAACATTGAGTACCAGTATTTTGAGTACAGAAATCTGATTGAGATGGGATTTTTTGGTGTGTGTTGTTTTTTGTGGGTTTTTTTTGCTGCAAAATATCAATTAGAGGTCATATTATCTTACACATTGTTTTGGTAAGTAGCTAAATCAAGAGAGCAGAATATAACCTTGGACTGAACAACTAAAAAACATTTCAGAGCAACTAGAAGATAAAAAAACAAGCCTAGAGTAAAGCATTATCATTTCAGAAGCACAAAATGAAGACTTAAAGTATCTGCAACACCAAAATGTGGCGACTCAGCACTTTCACATGAGTTTGTCTGGAAAGAGCATCTTAATCAAAGAACATAAACCCAAAAAGCTACTGAGAAGCTTCTGACTTTACTGAATAGCTCCATCAAGAGACCACTCTGATCAATTTTCACCTTAACCTTTTGAAAACAAGGGTATTTACAAAAAACCCGCAGTCCTAAAAATGAAATACGGCAAGGGTAAATTAATGCTTACAAGGAGGATAAAAAGAACTGTCAACAAGTAAAGTCTTGCAATGTATGTATAAAGAAGATTGATTAAGGAAAAATATTTTCATCTGTATAATTTCTTTTTAATGCAATGCAAATGGAATTTTGATTCAAAAGTAAAGCAAATTTCAAGTTCCACGTCAGAAGCTGTAGAATAGTTTAAGTGTGAGAAATGCCATGCTGGATATATTAAAAAAGAAAATAAAAACCTATCCTTTTTTACAACAAACAGTAGGAATCAAATATTCTCAGATTATCCTAAGACAACAAATATTTCAAATATCATATGGAAAACAAATTCTACTAGCTTCTGCTTCATATCTGGAGAGCCTTAGGTTGATCTTTGGACAAACTTCATTTAGCATTCCCATAAACAACATTTACCACATAGGTAAGAATGTTCTAATTAAATTTACTGCTGATAAACTTTGGAAGAACTTTCAGTGTAGGGAAAAAGAACAATTTAACATCTAAAAAAACTTCATATCTTAAAGCACTAAGCCAATACAGCAGCCTGAAATGAGAAATGGTAGAATGGTAGCTATTCACTCCTTTTGCGTAGAGAGTTTCCTGTTTTAAGCTGATAGTTCAGGACTTGGAAGCAAAAAAGAAAAAAAAAAAAAGAAAACCAAACAACTCACAAGTGTGAGCTCCAAATGTGACAGTTCCTATAAATGACAAGTGGAGTAATCCAGCAGCAGTGAACATTAAAAATAAGGAAGGATTAGTCACAAAAATTTCCTAGTCTTAGTCACAAAAGTTTCCTAGTCTTATTTATAAATGAATTCTTGGTTCACAAAAGGGACTATAGTATGTGGCAGCTCAGAATACCAGATTAGTGCTGATATATATTCTGAAAACTATTAATATAGGTTCTGTTCACAGAGTGATATTCACCCTCTGGATTGTGGCTAGTCAAGCACACAGCATTTGGAATAGAAGTATGAGATACTTGTCACAATATAAAAACTGAATTGAGGAAATCATTCAAGCTGTTCTTCTGAAATCAGGCACAGGAAGAATCAACCACAGAAACAAGTATATCATTATTAAACAGGTGCCACATAGAAAAAAAAAAGGTAAAGAAATAAGATAACATAAAATTGCACAATTTAAAAATTAATAATCAATAAGAATCAGTTATTCAATAAGCAATTAATCAATAATAATAATAATCAAATGATAACCATACATTGTTATCATGTGAATGCAGGTACCAAGGAATCAGGCAACGCTCACCTGTCCCCAGTCTTTGGCTGTGATCTGGCCAAGCAACAACAGCAAGTGCCAAAAACACATTTACATCTGCGGTACCAAATGCACATGGACCACGCTATTCATCAAATATTCTTCTTTTCCAGTACTTCACTTGGGCTTTTGCCATGTTAAATTTTATTCCCACAGTCAATAACGTTATGCCTACCTCTACCCAGACAATTTCCTGAAGATCTGGAATTTTAGGATGTTCATTTGTGTTGGCATAAACAAAAATGCCACGCAGCCAAACAGAAGTTATGATACACTGACCAACTCTGCTATTCCTTTTTTTTGCCCATATCTCCTTTTTTTTGGCCAATTGTCCTTGAATTTTCAATTATTTGCTACTCTTTGCAGTGATCAGGAAAGGGACATACCTGCTTATTCAGTTCAGTCATTCTTCTTGTTTGTCTGCCTGCTGCCTCAGTATTTCTCCCAAATCTCTCCTCAGCTGACAGAGAGGTACCCATGAGAAACACCAACACGTTTTGTGGAGTTGAGCTTCGCTGGGAAGGTGCAAGAATTGGCCATGAATAAATATTCTGCCACATTCTAAAGTTCCTGTGCTGGTGAACGGGGCTGCATCCAGCTGGCGGTCAGTCACCAGTGGTGTCCCCCAGGGATCAGTGTTGGGCCCAGTTCTGTTTAATATCTTTATCAATGATTCAGATGAGGGGATTGAGTCCATCATCAGCAAATTCGCAGACAACACCAAGCTGGGAGGGAGTGTCGACCTGCTGGAAGGCAGGAGGGCTCTGCAGAGGGACCTGGACAGGCTGGAGAGTTGGGCTGGTTCCAACGGGATGAGGTTCAACAAGGCCAAGTGCTGGGTCCTGCACTTTGGCCACAACAACACCCTGCAGTGCTACAGGCTGGGGACAGAGTGGTTGGAGAGCAGCCAGGCAGAAAGGGACCTGGGAGTGTGGATTGACAGGAGGCTGAACATGAGCCAGCAGTGTGCCCAGGTGGCCAAGAAGACCAATGGATCCTGGCCTGGATCAGGAACAGTGTGGTCAGCAGGACCAGGGAAGTGATTCTTCCCCCATCCTCAGCACCGGTGAGGCCTCACCTGGAGTGCTGTGTCCAGTTCTGGGCCCCTCAGCTCAGGAAGGACATTGAGGTGCTGGAGCAGGTCCAGAGAAGAGCAACGAGGCTGGGGAAGGGACTGGAGCACAAGTCCTATGAGGAGAGGCTGAGGGAGCTGGGGTTGTTGAGCCTTGAGAAGAAAAGGCTCAGGGGAGACCTCATCACTCTCTACAACTACCTGAGAGGAGGTTGTAGGCAGGTGGGGGTTGGTCTCTTCTCCCAGGCAATCAGCAGTAGGACAAGAGGGCACGGCCTTAAGCTGCACCAGGGGAGGTTTAGGTTGGACATTAGAAAGAAATTCTTTACAGAGAGGGTAATCAGCCATTGGAATGGGTTGCCCAGGGAAGTGGTGGATTCTCCGTCCCTGGAGGTTTTTAAGATGAGGCTGGACGTGGCACTTAGTGCCATGGTCTAGCAACTGTGGTGGTAGTGGATCAAGGGTTGGACTTGATGATCTCAGAGGTCCTTTCCAACCTGTCCGATTCTATGATTCTATGATTCCTTAAGTTCTAAGCTGTGTAAGCACAGCCAGCAGCTTAGTTCCATATTAAATACCACCCCTACAAATTTACCACTTCCTGACTAAAAAGGCAACACAGTAAAAACTTCAGTAAGGGGATCAAGAGACAAAAAAACTAAAACTCTTCTTAAAGAACCCACACATGACCACAACCACTCATACTTAACACTATCCAGGAAGGTGGGGATATTTATGCACAGAAGGTGCTTTGGTTAGGTGGTCTCTGAGAAAATGCAACACATAAAAAGCTATTCTTCCAAAAAACAAAAGTAATCAGGCATTTTGCCATAAAGTTAGAAAAGGATCTAGTGAGACAAGGCACTGTCCAAGACAGGTGAAGTGACATTATCAGGTGCAGGAAGTATTCATGTTTAAGCTATAAATTAGAGTAGCTGACTCAAAGTTACACACAAGTATGACTTTACCATTAACAGTTTTGTGACAAGTACCTATAAAACCCCACAGCGAAATTTCCAGCTTACATTAAAACACAAAATAAGAAGAAAAATATTTTTTTCTCCCATAAGATCTTTCAAACACTTCTAGGTTGTCATTATGAGTTTAAGTGTGATAATTGCCAACTCCCATTTCAGTTGCTCTCCCACATATGCTTGAATTTCAGGTAAACTGATAAAGCATATGTTGCTGCTTGTTTTTCAAGTAAAGAAATTAAACCCATGAAAACTTCCTGCTTGTATTTCTTTATATTTTTAGCAAAACACTAGGGAAAAAAGTCCAAACTTGAAGCCTCTTCTTTACAGACTTTTATGGTGGAGACCAGCTGGTTGAAGACAGAGATAGGAGAATAATATAAGGATTTTGCTTATAAGAAAGTAAGCAAAAATTGATTTATGATCCTTTTTCTCATTGCATCAAATTCTTAAAAACTTTTTTTCACGCAGAAGTCAGGAAAATTTGAGAACAATTACACAGATACTACAGATAACACAATATAATCTGAGGAAGCTTGATCTAAAATTCAAGCTTCTGAAAAAAAAAAGGAAACAGGGAACAAGTTTAGAAATTTGTCAGAGAATTAACAGCAGCATTAATCTCACGAATGCTGCATCCAGGAATTCTGCCATTCTGTTTTTCTGCTCTGTTTTTGTATTAGTATAGTTTGCTTACTTCTGGATTCTTCTGGTTCACTATCAGCAACGAAGCAGATTTCTGAACAGGTGTTCAGACAGAATATTTGTCGTTTCTTAGAAAGTCCTGGTGCCTCCCTAATTCCTTAAATCCTGTTTAAGAAGAACCTGATCTAGTAATTCTGAGGGTCAAATCACGGTGCTTAGTCCAGGCATATGTGCACACTCAGGTCTGTAGATTAGCAAGATTAGGCTCTAAACTCCGGTATTAGCAAAGTGCACACACAAGATCTGGCTTGGCAGCTCCCCTCGTTGGACTCTGTGGAAGCCAATAATAAAAAACAATACATCTGCCACTGAAAATTTAGTGGATGTACTTCCCATACACAATAATATTCATGCTATTATATTTTACTAGATGTATTACCTTTTAATCATGCTAGTAAATAATCTTTTACAGGAGAATTACTGCTTAACAAAGAAATCTCAAAGAAAGGAAGAAAATGCTTATTAAACCATATTCAGCACTAAACTAGAGGCCTTCCAAGTGACCTCCTGGTGTTGCAAATTTCAGGTTGTTTTTGTGGGAAAAGGAGGTTGCATTAACACTTATATTTGTTACCATTTCAAATTACCTTTTTTAGGGTTAATAAGCTCAAATGCTTGCAAAACAAGTGAAAAGCTTAAAAACACTGGAAGTATTTATATCAGACACTTGTGTTTCCATTCGTTCTGCTTATCTTGCAGCCTAAGAAATTCACAAGTTTAACACATGAACTCCTGCAGCTACAAAAAAAAAAAAAAAAAAAAAAGAATTTAACCGCTTTTGACTAAAATGGTTGCATTTGATGAATGGCAAACGGACACCCTCCCATTTCACAGAAATTAATGATGCCTCTTCAGCGAAGAGCATCTGTTTCATGAAAGTAGGACAAAGGCTGGAATGTAGCACAGCCTTTCACATCCAGCATTAACCAGATGACCCACGATGACCTGGAACAGCATAATTCTGACTCTGCTGAACTAGCCAGTTCCAGGTCTTCCATAACTCATCTGTATTGACATCAACACTCCAAAACCAAAGAGCACATATTTTTGGTGTGACTTTTATTTACAGAGGCAAAACAAAAACCCCAACATTTCTGGGGGAAGTTTCCATTCTCCCTTCCAGAGCACTTCAGTTATTGCACTTAAGTTCACTTTAGTTTTGCCCAGTTTTTCTCATCAGAAGACAACTTTTGCAATGAGATTTCATTTTTGAGCTTTATCAGTGCAATATAGAGTTAAAAATATATATGTATATATAAAGTTATACGTAGTTTGTAAGTCTATACACAAATACAGTTAAAATGTGCATATTCAATAAATGCAGCCTATACGCCACATATTGCTTAAATAACAGAAGAAATAACCTGACTCTTTCCAAACTTCTGAACAAGAATTTTTACTGAACACAATGGATACTGCATTTTAAGCTGGCCTAGATCTCACTCAAAACTCTGAATTTCAACATGCTTTTAGCCTTCTACTACAACACTACAAATAGAAACCAAGACCAATGACTGGATCTGTTTTAGTACAGCTATTGGAGGATCTGATACTAAAAAAATTTCACTGAGAAAAATGGGACAGGTACTCAAAAAATGTTAAGTGGCTGTGTTTGCAAACAGAAGAGTAAGAAAAATAAGTATATTGAAGATGAACTACACAAGGCTAATCAGCTCAGCCACAGCCCTGTGATCTTTCTAGTTCAGGGACTTGTTTGGAGAGCTCCTCTTTCAGCCTCCTCCCCTTGCTATAGGCTACTGAGCTGTAACTACTCAGAAGATACACTTTATATAGAATAAGGAAGGCTCGACACAAGAGTTAGTGGAGAACCAAGAGTTCTGCTTTACTTCATACCTTGTCTCACTGTATTTTGAGAGGAGAAAGCTTCAAAAATGCAAATGTTGAAAGAGGTTTGCCAGCAGACAGAGCAACACAAAAAGGACAAATAGCCACTCCTTTAGCCAACATTCTAGGTGGTTGAAAGCATCATTTATTGTATCATTTTAATGAACAAACTTTAACACTTCCACAATCTCAACAGACTATTCTGAGGTGGGGGAGAAAGAGTTTTTGAGTTGCTGGGATCATCAGACAACTTAAAATCATTCATGAGTGCAAACTACAGAATAGTAGTACTTATTTAACAAATTCTTGCTGGAATGCAGCTGCTGACAAATAAGCCTAGATAAAATGGTCCTGTTATATGTATGAGGTTTCTACATGGCAATTACTTAAGATTTACAGTTTATGCACTCAGCAAGTTGAGAAAAATGCCAACACGCTTGTGTGGCTGAATGACTCTTCATATACTGTGACTGCACCTTTGAATTTTCACAGACAAGTACACAGCACATTCCTACAATTCCAGCTGCAATTGCAAAATATTATAGACAACACACAAGTAATTCCTTGCAGTAACAGAATCTCAGTTTTATCTGAGCACTGATACCGATTACTTTTGTGTTTCACAATGAAAATAAACAGAATTGCAAATGATACAGTTCCCCACAGATGAAAGGAGACAATCATCTTTGATTCAGCTTATATAACTGGCTTTGTGGCAGAAGAGTTCGTGTTTTATTTTATTTTATCATTTTTTTTAAGTGTTGCCAGCAAAGTTTCACACACACTTAAAATTCTTCAGGGGTAGGGGGAGGGTGGCTGGCAAAAAAAAACCCAACAACTTCTCTCCTGGATATTGGGAACATTTGCAAACAGTCAGCTAAAAAATTGAATTACATTCATCAAATAAAATAATTGCCCTATCTTCTTGATCATTTATTTTCAGTATTGATCTAGATGGATGCACACAAATAATTCTTTGCCTATCTCATAATACCTATTTAATTCCCCTATATTTGCAATGTTATGCACAGACAGAGGTTTTCAAGAGGAATTAATCATGGTAAACACTATGAAAACCTCTGAAAGAAACCTGCATACTCTCACGAGCCTGAGCAGCCTTAGAGCTCAATTTAATTAGTATTAATTTTAAAATGTTAAATCCAATGTTTCTGAGATCTCATTATCAGGGAAAAGAAAGAGTAACCACTTAGCTTGCTTTAATATTAAATATTTCCTTTAAGTTACATACTTGGAAGAAAGACTTCCAGTTAAATTCTCTATATACATCTGTTTAGTTTTAATCTGAAGTAGGAGTTGTCTAGAGATGTACTGAAGAAACGAACCAAAGTCATACCCTATACTGAAGGTATACTAAAGAGTTTTGTTTTAACTATATTTTAAAGTAAACAGCTACTGTAACTATGGCAACTGAACCTATGAAAACAACGGGAAAGTACTTGGAAATATCAAAAGAAGCTACCCAAGAACTATAACCCCAGCAAAAGCTGAGGTATTGTTACGAAAAACAAGGTAATTCTCTATTGTCCCCTTTTCACAACCTGCATCCCTTCCATAGATACAATGGAAGTTAAGTTGTTCTTAGTTGTCATTTTTACTAAATCAGACATTAATGTTTAGTGTTATGTCCATTATCTTCACTCAAATCCAAGCAAGAAAAGAAACAAACAAACAAAAAAAACCCCCCCCCAAAACAAACAAACAAAAAACCAACAACAACAAAAAACAAACAAACAAACAAAAAAATCACACAAAATTTTGTCTTATATCTGAGATAAGAAAATCCTGTGCTGAAGTTTCAGATGAGAATGGTTTCCTCGTGTTTTGGCCCAAAACAGATGACAATTTCATGTTTATTCAGACTTCTTCAACGGATTTAATGTATTTAAAATATCCAGTCTTATGTCAGCACACTGACATAAGACCAAAGAAAAACCTAAAAACCTAGATAATGCAGGAAGAAGAGATGAAAGAGCAGATTAAAAGAGAATAAACCTGAAAATGGAACATAAAGCCTAAAAGATCTTGGAAATACAAGAATGTTAAAAAAAAATACCATTTTCTCACAAATAAAAATGCAAAGTATATTATGGTTCCTTTAAATTGTGGCATTTTCTTGGATTAGAAAAGTAACCTTATATATGGTGTCATATTTAAACACTTCATGTTTAAATTATTCATTGCAATGTAAGCCAAGGGAAAAGCCTGCAGTGGTAATCTCAATGATTTCTAACAGAAGTCACCTAAAACTCAGTACCTAATTCAGATCTGGTAATATTTGGAGGGGGGGAGGGACTCAACAATCCAGCATTATTGTAATGTACTCAGAAAGCAAATCTGAGCTTTAGTGATCATAGAATCATATGAGTTAGAAAAGACCTTAAAGATGATCCTAGTTCCAACCCCCACACATTTCATGCTTTCGGAATCACTGTGTTTCCCAGAACCTACACAAAACAGAAGAAATATTTTTTTTATCAAGTATTTGCTCTGTTTTATTTCAAATAATAACCCTCTCTCCTTCTCAGGTCTGAGAATCAACCAGTATCCATTTTCTAAAAATTATTTTGGAACATTGTCGAAATCACAGGACATTTCCAGTGCAACAGGCTAAAATTAGATTCCTAAATTAGATTCCTTTTTCTAAAACTTAGAAAAATCTCTCAGTAAAACAACAGAACTTCTGACTCTATCACCTCCCTGCTTCTCATGTTCATGCTTCACTGCTTTGAAAGGAGCGGGCTGGTGCAGAAAGACTTTGAAGAGGTTCTTTATTTATTTATTGACCTCCCAGACCCACCTAAAATACAGCACACAAATGGTCAATTCTGTTTGTTTTGAATGAGAATAACTGAAAAGAAGTAGCTACTAGAAATAAATTATCTTTCTTTCCAGCCAAATGTTTCTTTAGGAGGATGCTTGCACACGGAAGGACTTGATTCAGGTGTCCAACACTTTCCTGGGAAAAAAGAGGCAAATACTGCAAAAATTCAGTACTTCCAATATCCATGAGTTTGTGCTAATCCACAGACTGCAGGTTGTGGGAGAAAGCAGAAGCTTCTTAAGGTAGCTAGTTTAAGAGTTTTCAATTTATAATAACATGCATTCAGAAATCTTCTGCACATTTGTACCCAATTACAGGTAGGAACCCATAACCTATTAACTCACCCCTTTTACAACTTAATATTCTGCTAACCCGTGCAAACTGAACCACTATCTCTGAGATAGAATTCTGGAATAAGCAAGTGCTAAGCACTGCATTAATTCTGGCAGTGAGTTTTTATTAACAGTTTCTAATGGTACAAACCAAAAACATTCCACAAAGACAATTACCACATGCAGTATACCAAAACTACTGAAGTGACTTCTACTTCAGAGACAAGAATATTTAATTCTCAGGAATAAAAAAGGATTTTTAAAATTCTTTCTTTGTGAATTAGAGTTGTTTTGGGTTTCTTTCCTTTTTTCAAAAAAATATCAAAACACCTTTTGGTGCTTTTCAAACACTGGAGCAACAATAACTACACCTGTGACACTGAAATCTTACAAAAAAATCAACATAAAACGAATCATCATAAAATGAATTACTTTTAGCCTTGGTAGATATTAATTTTCAATTGTATGGGTATTATTTGTATATGTCACAAAATCTCTAATTTGAGTCAAGGAAAAGCATTTTACTGTTAATAATGAACAATCAAAAAGTACGACTAAAACTTTCTTCTCTAGACTCCACTATATATATTGCAGTGCCTTAGAAGGAATAGGGGAGACAAATTCCAAGAAAAAGTGTTGTCACACTCTTCCATTAACAGCTGCAGCTTATTTTTTGAATAAGTAATTACATACTTAGAGCAAACACATTTATAACTCTGACCTAGCTAGAGCACATTTTCATCACTTTTTCAGTGCAGAAGTACATTTTCCCCTTATTTATCCCCCATCTGTTCTTTCAACATTTTAGTTTAAGCAGTGGTCAATGAGAGGCACTCTCTACAAAAGTGCTGCATACTGAAGTTGGATTCTAATTAGACATTTATTATTCTGCTGCAACACTGAACACTGATAAAACAAATCTATCCAGATTCTAGGCAGTTCATTATAATCTAGCATCACTATTTCCTACTGCAGCATTAATGGCATCGAGACAAGACAGTGATTAAAAATTTATATCTTTCTGTAAATGGAAGAAAATTTAATAAATTTTTTTTTTGCTTAATTAATTGTGGTTTATATACTGCTACTACACAATTACAACAAATTTCTTCCAACTATTATTGATGATCTCATTGTGCTGTCACTAAATTAGTCCCAAAGTGTTCAAGAAACTAACAACAGAAAAGGATTAAAAAGGTTCACACATCTAAACATGCTAAAATGACCAGATCAAATAATCCTAAATATACAAACAAGTAAAGAGTCAAAAAAGTTATTTGAATTAATTCTGAATTAATTCAAACTGAGAATAAAAGGAAGTATATATCGCCATGCTGAATAAAACTGAAACATTTGTTTAATGCAAAAGTTCCTTTTCATAAAGTATAAAGTGTTATATTGTGCAGTTATTAGCTCTCAGAGTAGCATTGCCAAAGAAATCTGGAACAATAACTTCTTCAAACATTTAAGACAGGTAAATTCATTTTTGAAAAGTAGTAGCCTGGTGTTCTCATCCCATACTTAAGAATTCAGCTAAGCAACAAAGATGAAAGAACAGCACCACCTAGTTCTCTATTTAAAAGTTTTCAAATATTATCATCCATTGATTTATTTTTGTAATCTATATTCACATATGCCCGTGTATTCTGCAACAAAATCTGTCACACTGCCATAGGAAACAATACTAACAAGTTTGTCAGGAGTTATTAAAACATCTGATGTAGATACTTCACAAGTGTGAGTTGTGAAGGAAAAAAACAAAACAAAACCAAAAGCAAAGACTTGATATGACATATGCATAGCACATGAATGCTAGAGACTTGTAATAATACAAATATTGTTCTGAGGCACCATAAACACTGGATGGATTTCTCATCCATCCCTAATACTACTTGTGGGACCATTTCTCTAATTTAACCAAAACACTGTATTTGTACTGATTCCTCCATACAGCAACCTGATACTTCACAGTATGTATATGTGTTCCAGATACAAAAAATATATTCATGGAGAAGACATTATGAATAAGAGGTTAAAAAACCAAATTAGAGCTCAAGCAAGTTGTTTCACAGTTACTTTTCTATTCTGCAAACAGTAGAAGCCTTTCAGAAAAGGAGTAGATATTTCAGGTGCTAGTTGGTTTTCATCTCAGGAGTTCCCCTTCCAGAGAACAAGAAATGTGTATTGGAGCAATCCAGAAGTTTACCAGGAGACAACGGCAGTACCTGAGAAGTTATCTACTCCTGACCCAGAAACCACCTACTCCTAACCAAGTTTTACTAGCACAGTTGCCAGTGTTTAAACGTGGTAAGCACATCACTACACATGCAGAATAGCCATTCTGTTTTGCTAGACATGCTAGATTTCCTCAGATCTCACTCACATCAGGAGGAAATAACAGCAGGGGAACAGTATTTTTGAAGATATCTTCTGCCTTGACATTAACATTCGTAAGTCAGCTCCAATTTCTTATACTAATATACATTTCACTAGATTTTTCCTGTAAGCCTCTTAATTGAAATAAAGCACAAGTGACATTGATACTGTGAGTATTCTGGATAGCACTGAGTTTTACATTGAGATGGCTTGTCTTGCAATATCACAGAGAAAAGGGGCGTTAACACCACCTACAAAGTGTTTCAGCTGCATTTGAATCAAACGCTCAAATCAGCCAGTTGATTTATCTTAACTAAGAGAGAAGAGAATGAAATGAAGCCACACTGAAATGCTCTCATGTAGCACATTTGTATAAACATGCTGAAATTCATCTAGATTGCTGATTTTCATATGGTAGCTTTTGAAGTATTTTTCTGCTCTCAAATTTGCCCCTTCTCACCGATGCCTGTAAGAAGTCTTCCATGCTGTACTGACTCAAAAAAATCAGGCTAATAATGGATGGAAGAGACTAGAGCCTTATGCCTACCTCACTAAAAAGCGTTTGAAACTGATGCCCCTGGCAGGACTCAGGCTCCAGTGCCAGGGACTGACTCCCACTGCTTCCCCTCCTGCCTTCTCTCAGTGCACATTTGAGGAAGGCAGAGAAGTAGTGGGAAGAAAACAACAATAATTTTAAAAAATTTTAAAAAAAAGAAAAAAGGAAAAAAACGTCTAAGCCAGCTATCATATCCCTCTCAGGTATTTTCTCCTCAAAACAGGGAGAAGGATGTCCTCTCACAGCTTCTACAGAAGGCACTTCCCCTAAAATCTTTCCTCGTTGCGTTTTATTTCCTGCGGAGAGGAAGAGGTGGAGAGGCATAGCAGGAGAAAGGAGAAAAGGCACACTTCATCTTGCAACCCTGCAGTCATACAGGGGTTTGTACCAGCCTAACCTTCACACATGTCCTTGTCTTTCACAGCAAAGGCTTCTGTGGAGACTCTGGAAGGGAAGTTTTATTCCTAGAGAAAATTAATTGCCCACATTCCCTGTCCTCCATCTATCCATGTACCTACGTATCATCCACGTGTTGTCATGGCATAGCTCACTTGTTGCAGAATTGACACATCAATGTAAACAGACTAGACAGGATCCAAATTTGAGGCCTTTATCCTCGCAATCTTAACAAAGCAAATCCCTCATGCACACAGAGTAGGGCTACTGTTGTTTCCCCACCACAAACCTTGCAGCAGCGAACAGAAGAAAAAGAGAAGTTTGTTTTTCTTGACAGGTATCCCAGGCAGACAAGGCCTAAAGGGAGATTACCCTGCATTTATCTGTGACTAGCCAGTCACCTATCTTGAAATTTCTTTCTGAAGATGTTAACTTTCTGGAAGAAGTTTGAATCATAAGAGTTTTTAAAGACCAATTAAAAGAAAAAAATAAGCCTATGATATTAACACATTAACAGCAAATTTTCATTTGTTTAGTTTACGTGATAAAGGCTACTAGATTCTGCTTTCCTACTGTGATTTACAGTATATTTCAGTTTGCAATAGACAAAATCTAATGAACAACAAATGCATCTGCACTTCCAAATCCTGCAGTACAGATGTCACAGTAAATGACGAATATCCCTTATAGGACATGTTTAACTACCTCCTTTATCCAGATTTTCTGTTATTCCATTTTGCATCAGATCAGGAGAAAACTGTGCTTTTGTAGAACAGGAGTATCCCTTGCTTTTGTAACAGAAAGACAAATCTGTATGAAAACTGATATAACTCTTTTCTCAAAATTCAAAAATGGTTTGGGAAATTCTGCAATCACATTATTTTCAGGGACGTTCCCCCTCCCCCCCAACTATTGCTTGCATAAGATATATCAAAACCTAGTCACTTAAACCAATCTTATCCTCCAAGCTATTTTCAAATTACATTAATCTTGTGTGTTAAACATATGTGAGCGTCCCTGTAAATAAGTCTATAGGCCATTGAGGCTTTTCTCTAGCATAAATAAAAACAAATGGCCCATGTATTTCTATTGATTATGTGCCTTCCCCAGCGCCTCCAAAATTCACCATTCCGAATGCAGCAAAGCAATAATGAATTAAAGTCTGCAAAACAAAGATGACTTAGGAAGCAGAAAACAATTTTACTCCAATCTAGTTCAAAAACTCAAGCTTACTTTGTAGGGAAGGTACTGAAATTATGCGAGCTTTGGACCATTCTTTAAAGAGTGAATGAGATTTACTTGCCCTAAGAACGGTATGCATTTTGCATTTTGCATACCAAAAGGAAGCATTAACCAGCAGTTTGTAAACCATAAAACTTCACATTGACTAAGGAGAGAGAAGCCAAATACTTGACAAATACTTGATTAAAAAAATCCAGATAAGGTAAGAAGAATGTTCTGAAGAAGTTGGGCAAATCGTCAAGGTGCTAGCCCACACATAACTTATACACTGCCTGGGTTCAAAAACCCATCATCTTGATTGTGTTTATATAAGCAGCAGTCAAGATATTCCCTAAGACATGCTAGACTGAGGAGTCCAGCCTTTAAAGGAAGCACAGTCTATAAAGGTACTTCACTGCTAATTTGGTTTTGTATCAAAAGATGAGACACACTCTCTTTCAATATGCAATGTCCTATTAGTTGTCAAATTTTATATTTAAGTTCTGAAAAGCTCCTCAATGTTAGGAGTTGCTAATTTTGGTACAACTGTTTTTAATTTAAAATTGAAGGGATTTCTCTTCCACTGCACTGATACAATTTTTCATTAACCACGATTATCATTGAACAAGATGGTACTTATAGCTCCATATTAGTCCAGATCTCACCTATTTTTCATAGCATTACAAGGCTACATGATACAAGCCTGGAGACATCAATAATGCCACTAGAAACCTGCAATGGAAAAGTTAAAAAATGGTAAAGTTAAGAGAAAACTGCAATGCCAAGCTTACTGTAATGAAGAAAATATTTCACATGACACTTAAAAATGGCCATGTTCGTTTAAGATTTCCTCCAAAGAAAAGAAGTTCTCTCATCTCCATTACTATTATCTTAGATGTTAACAAAACAATTCATAAAAAAGAAATACTACAGTATATTTCAGTATATTATGCTATTTTATGACCTGTCATAGATTTGGGATATTATGTTATATTAGTCCTTGATCGGTAATCAGTTTAGTAATATTTCTAGTCACTGCATTTATTTTCCAATTTGCAAATGGTTGCAGTTAGACATTTTTGTGTATTTGAAGACATAAAAAATTTCTTTCCATTCATGGTCTGTAGTGTTTTCATTTATCAAATGAAGTTTTACTTTCTCTGTACTAACTGTGCAAATGTATGGAGAATTTTTCACTGTTCTCCACTGTACCACAATGAAGCATCAAGTAGTATGTCAAGAGTTACACCTCACATATAAAAAACATATTAACACTCAGGAAAGAAAACAAAAAAGAGACTTTGAAAGGGATAAATATGAGTTTGACATTGACATTAGAGCATATTTTGTACAGTCTTTTAATTATAAGAGATTTGATTGCTTCTGCTTCAACTAGTACAGCTTTTCCCCTTGTTAAGGACCAACCAGAACAGCCTTCCTGCTTTATAGCATAGCAGGAATAAAAGCAGGTCAAGTTACACTCTTAATCCAGCAGATGTAGGTCAGTTTGGGATAAATATCGGAACAGACAGAAAATACTAAAGTGCCTGTGCCTACTACAACTGCTGCTGTGAAGTAATTTGGCCTCACTCTCTTCAGAGCTGTCAGTCAGTTGCAGTTGTTGAATTTCCATTGCTGAACTTTGAAAAGAAAACCAGAGTTTTAAGACTTAGATAGGCCTGTACAGCTGTGCTGCCTATTCAGCTGCTGCCAGAAGCAGCGGCAATAATGCAGGGGATCATTTATTGATGATACCAGGAAAGGCATAACTGCGCTTTCATATCTGGTCA
The DNA here is from genome assembly GCF_003945725.1 of Corapipo altera. Classification (NCBI taxonomy): domain Eukaryota; kingdom Metazoa; phylum Chordata; class Aves; order Passeriformes; family Pipridae; genus Corapipo; species Corapipo altera. The sequence continues at coordinate 1,385,331 of NW_020884934.1, read as the reverse complement.
CGAATTATTTTTGCACGTAACAGCATACTCTGGTTACTTAACCTAAGGTTTAGTAATTGAATTACCATGATTAGAACCACTGTTTGATTAATACTGTGGTATATGAGAAGTTTAAAATATAACCAGGGTATTTTTATCTCTAGCATAAGAAAACAGTCTTGCGCTATCCTTCCCATCCAACAAAGAAAATGACAGGCAGTCAACAAACTGTTTGCACAAAGATGACAACAGAGGGAATGTCAAATATCCAGCTATTTAAACAACCACCATACTACATATATGATGATATACACTATTTTACAAAAAACCTAAACCTTGCCAACTCCATTCACAGAACAAAGAATAAGCTGTAGAGTTCAGTAATGTACCTCCATGTAAACAAAACTTACACAGAGGAGCTTTCAGCTCTGGAGGAGCTCTAGGTGTTCAAATTGAGAAACATAGACTATGCACTAATTATTTTTCTGAAACTGAAGAGCAGCTGCCTGTGGACACTTAATATTCTTTATCAGATATGTAAGAAAAAAGGAGAAAACTAAACTCAGTGCTAAAAAATAGGAAAAAAGTTATATGTATGAATTTATAGTAATGTAAAACTATATTAAAAGTGATTTGCTGCTACTTAAAATGTGAAAGCTATAAAAGCATTCACACTCTCCAGGAGCCATTGGATTAAACTATAAAGCAGTAAATACAACTCAGTTCATGGTTAGGAAGAAATGGTCTTTCCCTCAAAAATCCCAAACTTTTCAAGACAGCAGAAACAGTCCTGTAAACAAGGCTCATAAAGATCCCAAGATGTCTATGCTGCAAATAAAAGGATGGCAAAGGATGCAAGTATGATTTTATTTTTCACATTTACAGACATTAGGGAAAGGAGATAGGATGACAGGTATGCAGACATTGGAAGACTCCTTCCTGTCTCTTCCTCTCACAATCTCTGGAAAACAAAACCGACCACCTACATTCTTCGATGAATCCTCTGGGCCTTAAAATGTTCTACACACAAAACACTTGTATTAGAAGAGAGCCCTGGAAGATGCTCTACACAGCTTCCAATATTTTGTCACTGAAATAAATGTTCTCTGCTTCTTCCTCTCCCCTTTAAGATGCCCTTATGGTAAAGTCTCATTTATTGATACGATAAGCACCCATCCTGAGCTTAGAGTGCATTAGCATAAAAGAAACTGTTAACATTTGGGCTTTGTCTTTCATTTTCATTTATAAAAGGAAAGGGAAAAGATCCTGAAATAGGTTCAGAGACAAAAGATAGAAAACCCCCACGACATTAAGAACCCTTGCAAAGACACCCACATTTCTTTTTGAAAATACTCAATTCTTTCTGAAATATTTTCATTATGTAGAAAGATAATTGTTCAAGGGAAAATTCCTGAGAGTAATCATGATTTTACAATGTATTCCTCGCCACTGGATGTGATATTTGCCTTTCTTCCTTTCAAACACACCTCAAAAACTCCTTGGGAAGAAGGGATATGCTCATTAAGATCATACTTAATATCGATGCAATCCCAGAGGACTCACATACTAAACTGTGTCTAATAGTTTTACCATTCTACATTTGTTTTAGAATGCCACTGACATGCTTTTTAAAATGCACATTGTCTCTACAGAAGACCCTGCATTGTTTTGAGAGGGTCTAACTTTAAAGAGTTTCTGCCTGCTGGTTAATTCAATTAAAACAAATTGAAGTAATCCTTCTTTCTCTTGGAGAAGGCATTAAGAGGACAATGACACCTTCTATTTCTACTTTTTAAATATTAAATGGAGAGGGAATAATTGTTCTAATCATTGTTCTAACACAGTCAACCACACTCTGGTTTTACTGCTGTTCTCTTGGCAACTACCAGATGTCCATGTCCATTCCATACATAACAGCTGTTATCAGTTACTTAATCACCATTTGTGATGCACAAGAGAAAAAAATCACTTCAAAATCCAATCTTGACTTTACATAGCAATATTAAAAGATTAATTCTTTGGTGGAAAGAGTAAGAGTAATCACATTCAACACATTTTGTCAATAGTAGGCTCAGGCCAGAGTGATGAGAAAGCTAATTATGAGAACTAAGGCTTCTATAATAATAAACTATAACTTCAAGACATTTACAGTACATTATGATGGAATTGCAACTGACAAGTAAATTTAAAAGCAGAGGGAGATTCACTGCTTTACATTTCTGAAATAATATTGAAAAAAAAAAAGAAAAACAAAACCAACAACAAAGTGGACAAGAAAAATGAATTTGTTTCAACAGAGGTTCTTCTCTTGATCAGCATTTCCACGGAGTTACTTCTTTGATGAGAAACTTCAAAACTGTTTACTGTTAATTTGATGATTGAAACTTGATAAATACTTTGAGTGCAAGAGTGATAAATATTATGTGAGTGAGTCATCCCTATTCATGTACTCCTCAGGGAAGTTGTGTGACATCATCAATGGGAATCTGGATTGTTTAGTTACGTCGTGTTCTAAACCTGAATGTGAACTGCTATATGATGACTATCAATAAAAATGCATGAGGAAATCAAGTAAAAGAATTCATAAAATATGAACTAGCCCGGGAACTAAGCAGCTAATAAACCTACCAGGCCTTGGATAGAGTGATGGAAGTCATATAAAAAAAACCACCGTCAAGTAGAGTATTTCAACTTGTGCTATTCCAAATAAAGACTGTATTAAAACTACTGTCTTTTATTCTGTAATTGTCTACACCCTTGCAGACCTTACAGAATTACAACTGCATGTGTTTGACTCGCTGTACACTGTATTAGCACATGAACACTTTGCTGTCAAGACAACCCCTATGCATGCAGCATTAGGTTGCCTGGATTTTGCTAACAGAAACCAACGGAAAATTCAAACCAGAATCTAGACACAGAAGATATTGAGTAATGTACGATAACTTCATCTTAAATCATCTTACATGATCTCAGAAGTAATCATTTGCATATTCATCCAGGTTTGTTTGCAGGTTTCTTAATTCTGCCCATAACAGATCTGGGCTAACGAAAAAAAGAGTCTCACCAGAAAGCAATTACCTGTCTTCACTGATTTGTTGCATCAGTGACCACAATTTCAGACAAATTATAGAATCCCTACATAATTTTCATTAGTAGACAGGTTGCAAGCATTTGAAGTATAGGAAGAAACCACGTTGAGAAGGTTTGCCCATTGTTGGCAAATCTTGGAAGTAGATCATTTGCTCCCACACCGGGCACTATCCAGTGCCTTCTTGGAGCCGAGTACATTAAGGCATTAGATGCCATTTGCATTATCACACAGCAGGGGGCTACAGCAGCTACAATTCCAGGATAATCCTAACCTGTATCTGTACCCTATGAATCCAACGGAACTATTTCTATTGTTACAGTTTCTCACGTGGTACCTCTTGACAACAACAAGCTTACTCGTCAGGTTGCATAAAAGCAGCTCAGACCATGCACTTGAGTTATTCTAAAAACATGCCCCCCTTCAACTGATAAATTTTACCTGAGTAAGAATAAATTCATGAAGCAAAAAAGCAATCAGAATACAATAAAAAAGTAAGGCTGGCTGTAAACATAAATAACAGCTTAACCCCTTGGGACATCATTTAAGTACTCCAGAATCATTACAGAGCACAAGCTAAGAACAACTGCAGCCAGAGATCCTACTATTTTCACAGCAAACACTGGAGAGGGCAGAGCAGACTAATATCGTACCCGAACTCAGCTGACAAACTGCTTCTCAGCCCAACATGTTATTAGTCCCTCCTCCACCTCCATTGCTCCCCTTTCACAGCAAGCAGTTGACACTGGCCTCTTTTACTTCTTGTTTGCCTCCTTTCTGAAGGGACTGCTTGCTGCTAATGCTATTCTGTGCACAAGCTGAGAAGAATTATTTTATGTCCTCTTCCCTCAGCCGATGCTTCATCAATACTCAGGACAGATTTCTTAAACAAGTCTCTCCACAGACCATGCCAGAAAGGCACACTTCCATACAGGACACACGTCAGCTTGACTCTCTGTCACCTTGTGTTTAATTAGCTTCAGTTTCACCAACAGAAACCATCCATAATTACAGTCCAGAAGTGCTTCAAATCCTCAGAACACAGATCTTATTCACGTAAAAAGCTGACGAAAAACCTGCATCTCCCACAGCCCACAAGCAGAAAACTGGAGGATTCTATCAAATCCACTCAGCCACTTCACATCACAGTTTGGGCAAGTCAGTCAAGCCAGCAGCAAGAACTACTTTTAAATGCAGCTATAAAGTTATCAAAAAGAAATGTGTCTAATATGGTAACTGACTGTTATTTGTGTCAGAATAAATGGCAGAAACTGAGAAAACAACGTTTATGAAGTTGCACTGTAAGGTGGGCTGAAAGAATCTGATATTCTGTCAGATACAGTTGCTACTGAGGACAGTCTTCCAGAAAATATTTACTCCTCCATTCTCCTTTACCTTAGGAGAAAAGGATAGGAGAAATTACTTCCTCTCACTCCTGCCTGAGTGTTACAGGTTCTTTATATCCCCTTGAAGCAGCTCTCTGCTGAAGTGCAGTACACAGAGTGCCTAAGTATTTTTGATTGAAGTTTTAATCAGGAGCTGAAAAAATAATTGTGTGAGAAACTGAAGAGAGGGGAGATGTTTTACACACGCAGAGGGCAAGCTGGGTAATGTGTTAAGCATCGTTTTTGCCCATCTGCAAGGACAGGCCCAATCTGGCTGTTTTCACACAGTCGCAGTCAGGTTTGTATTACACCCCGTTTCTTGCAACATGTTTTTTACCTGATGCAGTTCACAGAGTTACATTCTGCCTGGCACGCTCCCTAAACTGCAGTGAAAGACATCACTGTTTTTAATCACTGGTTTACTCTCAAAACTGCGCTGCGCTGAATGCGGCTGATTGCATCTTAGGAGAGATCAAATCCTCCTCCTCCAGCAGCAGCCCCGATTTTATTGGTGACAGAAAGTCAGTCCAGACGCTTCCCACCCCCACACCCCCCCCAACTCCTGCTTGCCCCCGCTCCTTTGCAGGGCAATGAATTGACAATTCACAGGGAAATGCAAAAGGCAGAGAGGAGCCAGCCCCCAGGTGCAGCGCGCCGCACATGCCCCAATAAATAATCCTGTATAGCACCAACACAGCGGCTCCTTGTGCGGTGACGTACCGGGCAACCCATAAACATCGGGAAAGAATACAAATAATCCGCCCGACGGAACCGTCCTTCGCAGTTGCCCAGAGCACTCCCTTCCCCTTCCATCCCTTCTCGCCTCCTCGGTCGGTAACTTCCCCGGGAAGTGGAGCGGAGGGGACTCCGGGGGGGTCTGGATGATGTGGGGTGTGGGGGGTACGAGGCTCGTGTGTGTCGGGGAATCCAGGCGGCTGCCTGTGCCCCCGCTCCGGGCTTCCAGCCACAGCTCCCTCCGGAGATCGCCCGACACATGACGCAGCCATGTGAAACGCGAGATATATTAAACTTGACGTGAGATGGCACAACGGAGGTGAAAAAAAAAAAAAAAAGGGAAAAAAAGAAAAGAAAAGGAAAAAAATCTTACAAGGCCACTTAGTTTTAATCGACTCTTCGCTTCTCTCTCCCGCACCGAGACGCCCCGCACGCCGAGCGAGGGAAGGGCAGGGAGATGCCCCGCCGGCCAGCGGAGTTGCTGCGCGGTGGTTCCCCGACCCCCGGGGCCGCCGGCCCCCCGATCGTCACCTCCCACCGTGTGGTCCCCAAAGCGGCCGGGGGGCCGCGCCGTCGTCCCGAACACTGCTCAGGGAGGGAGGGAGGGATGGAGGGAGCGAGCTCCCGGCGGCAGCGCAGCGGGCTCGGCTCCCGGCTCGGCTCCCCCCAGAGCGGGAGAGGGCTCGGGAAGCTCCCGCAGGCACCTCGCAGCGCCTCGCGGGGGCTTCCCTGCGCGGCGGTCGCTCCATCCGACTTGGCCGGATAACGGGAATGAAGGGGAAGAGAGCGGCGGCGGGGAGGAGGAGGGAGAGGGGGAATATACATCCAGTCTGCAAACTAGCCGCAGGATGAGCCGCCTGGAGCAGGATGGTGAAGGGATCTGGCTGCTGAACCCGCGGCTCATCCGATTACCCTACGTGCAGATCTTATGCCTCGCACACAGACACGCACTCCCGGCGCCATCCCCTCCACCTCCGATCCCGCCGCCCCCCCCGCCGGGGAGGGAGGCACGGCTGGAGCCCGCACGTTCCCCGGGATGTTGTTGCGGCGCTCACGCCGCCGCTGCGGCTGCACCCGCACTTTCGGGGGCACGTTTTGCGGCGGGAGAGCGGGCGAGGAGGGGACGGGGGGAGCCGGAGGGGGATGAGGGGGTTCCACGAGCGACTGGCGGCGGCGGGGGAGGTGGTGGTGTAGGTGGAGGGAGAAGCGCGGAGGGCGAAGGAGGGCGGGAAGAGGCTGACGTTGGAAGGGCAGGAAGGGTTAACAGCCGTGCGGCGCTTCAGCGCTGGATAGCGCTACCCGGGCGGGAGGCTGGAGGAGCCCGGGGAAGGGGGGGAAGCCGGGAGAGGAGCGAGGGAGGGAGCGGGTCAGGAGTGGGGCGGTGGGCAGGGGGGGAGCCTGGGATGCCCCGGGCCGCGGCGGTGCCCCCCCCGGCGTCCCTCCCTCCCCGCGCGTGGGGCAGGGGTGGGGAGGAGGCGGTACCTTGTACGAGGATCCCGCAGAGGCTGTAGAAGCGCAGGAGCGCGCCGGGCTTCAGCCGCATCCTGGGGGCTCCCCTCGGGCTGGGTGGGCGCCAGGCACGCAGATCCGCAGCCTCCCGCCGCTCCGCTCTCCGGGCGCTTCCTTCCCCCCGCAGGAGCCGCCGTCGCCGCCGCCTCCGCCGCAGTGTCTCCCTCGCTGTATCCAGTGGGGTGAGGAGGAGGAGGAGGAGGAGGAGGAGGAGGACCAGGGTCGCGGGGGTGGACTGGGGAGGGAGGAGGAGGAGGAGGAAAGAGCGGCTCTCTCCGCTGGCTCTGGCGCTGCTGGGCAGGTTCAGGTTCCCACCGCGGAGCGGTGCCAGGTGCCCCCGCCGGCTCCCCTCGCCCCTGTCGGCGCGTCCGTCCGTCTCTCCGCTCGCCTCTCCTGTGCTGTCCCGTCTCGTCCCGTCCCGCTGGCGGGAGGAGGGGTGGGATGCGCAGGGACTCGGCTCCGCTCCCGCCGCTTCCCGGCGCGACACACAAGGGCACTCTGGGCTCGCCGGGCTCCCCCGGCCCGGCCCCGCCCACCGCGCACGCCCCGCCTCTTTCTGGGGAAACCACGCCCCCTCAGCCACGCCCCCAGCGCCACACCCCGGCCCTCCCCGCGCCGCGGCCACGCCTCCGCTGCGCCCTTGGCCACGCCCCCACCCGTGCGGCCCCGCCCCTCAAGTGGGTGCGTTACTGGCGTGCGCGGCAGCCCAATAGCCGGCGCCCGACATCGGCCGCGCGGCCAATGAGGCGGCGCGTTACAAAGCGAACGGGCGTTCCTCTGCGCCAGGTTCGCTGAGTGGCGGCCGGCTCGGACCAATCGCGAGGGGCGGCAGCCGCGCGGCCACGCTACAGCCAATGGGAGGGGAGAGCGGCGTGGAGGGGGCGTGGCCGGCGGCGGGCGCTGTCCAGGGCCGGTCCTGAAGCGGCGGCAGAGCCGGGGCGGCCCCGGCGGGTGCGGGACGGGTCGTGTCGGCTCCGAGCGGCCCCTCACTGCGGGGAGTGAAGCCCCTTCTCCGCCCTCTGCGTCTCCTCCCGCCCCCGTCCGAAAACAGCTGGTAAAAGGATGAGTCTCCGGATTCCTCGGAACACCGGAATTCCTGTGCAGGCGCCTTTCCCGCGGCTCCGCCTGTGAGGCCCCCGAACAATGGCAATAAAGAGCGTCCTGGACTTTTCGCGGTGTTACCCGGACTGTGAACGGCTTGGAGAAAGTTCTTCGTTTGGAGGGTTTCCCGGGAGGGTTGGGAGCATTTCCTGGTCCTAAAGCGCTTGTGGTCTAATAGATAAGGCTCTGAATGTGGTGAGGAACCCAAGAGGGCAGGCAGCCACTCCTGTTCGTGTGATTGGTGTTCAGCTTTAAGGGATCTGCCTGTGAACGTCCTGTGGAGGAATTGTGCTGCCTTATCTGGGAGAATGCAGGATTCCCGTGCACCCAAACGCCTGTAGTGATCAGGTGTTTCTCCTTGTTCTGGTTCCGTTCCTTTTCTGTTGAGGTTTTTACTGTGTGTTTCCCACAGTATCTCTCTGTAGTCCCGACAGTCTTTGAATCCAAAGAGCTTTACTTAGATAAGTGATAAAACAGTCTTTCCTGCAGGAGAAGGAAGCTCTTTAAAAGCTCATTTCTCCAAAGGGTCCATGGTCTCAGGTCATCAAGGAAGTGCAATCAGTTGTCAGCTTCACCTCAAAGAGCTTGCACTAGGGTGGGATCTGGAAAGTTATGTATTCTGTGTTCATATCTTCCACTTTGGCAATTAGCAAGTGGTGATTATACCTGGCAACAGTTGATAGTGCATCAGGTTTTATATTGAGTTCCTTCTATCTCCAAAAGAAGCTCACATAAAATACAGAATCAGATTACAGAATTACATTTTTATGTTCTGTCATTCGAATGCTTTTTTATCTAAGGAACCTCACATACATCCCCATGCCTTTGGTAGGTTACATGAACACAGTCAAAGATGTTGCACTAGAACGTCCCCTAGGAAGGGAAGATTTGAAGTCTGTCTCTAATGGACGAGTAGATTGGATGACACTTGTCTTACCTCCTTTTTTTTTTATTGATACTGAAAAAATACACAATAAGCAAAGGTTTTACAACTATACTCGGAGTAAAGTGCAGGTGTGGCAGTAATGACTGGGGAATGATTATCAAAATATTGTAGAAGTCTTACAAAAAGGATCAAACAATCATTTTTAAGGCAGCACTATAAATGTCAACAAATGCTTTTTTTTTTTTTTTTTTTTTTTAGTGGAGAGAGGAAATTAAAAAAGCAATTCCTACAAAATAAGCAACTTAAATCCTTCACTAAGGCAGGACTATAATCCATCCTGAAGTGCTTTTGCTTTAATTATGATAACTGACAGCTCTGTAGTTCTGACAAGTCATACTTTTGATTGTAGCCTTGTTCCAGGAAACATTATAAGAAAGATACAAGTGTCTTCCCAGCTTAGTGATTAAAAGGTGTAAAAAGAGGTCCCCTGGCAAGTGTAGGAATGAAATGCCTGTCTGTACATCATGGGGGCTTCCAAGTCTTTGCCACAGTAGTACACTTGGAAAAGCTGATCTGCATGTTTAGACACACCAGCTCACATTTTCTTCCCAGAATCCAGTAACATGGACATTACGCCACACCCCGTGTTAGAAGTATACCAGAAACACTGATACTCACCCTTATTTTCTGGTTCAAATGCTTCCAAAATGAGTTGGCAACATGTTGATGGGAAGCTGGTTCACCGGGAGTGGAAGTTAGCATTATTCCTCTGCATAACAGAGCAGAAATATTTACTAAACATTAGAAAATTACACTTGGGTCTCAATAAAGCCCCACCAAGCACTGCACTGCAGAGGAGTATCAAGAAGTCTTTTAACTGTATGTGCTGAAGTGACCTTTCTGTCCATTTTTCAAAAAGAGAAAAAATTCACAACAAAACCCTGTGATTTATCTGACTAACTATATAACTGAAAAATTAATGATTAAAACCATTAGAATCGTACTAGACATGATGTCACACTTCTTCTGATTAACTTAGCTGTGCTAATTTGACAGTTTAGGTAGGCATAGTATCACATCTTGTGACATCCAGTGGCAGCTGACACCAAACATAAGCAGAGCTTTGTAATTAGTCTGTGGAGCTGGAGCTCACACACAGCATGGCCAGAAGCATCGTTACTTCCAAAAAGACAACAGGGACTCTTCAGGAAACACACTTCAGAACAAAGCAAAGAGTAAACCTCTAAAATATTAACACAAGAGAACAATGAAAATCAGATGCAGAGGGTAAACATCTTATCAGAACCAGAAAAATGTTCTTCTGCACTATTCTGTTATTTATCAAGGTGATATGTACAAATATTCCTATTGCTAAGCAAAGCGAAAGAATTTAATTCCCAAGCATGATTTAGAAAGGATCCTCAAGTATTTCCTCTCACTGAATCAATAAATAAAAGTTGCCCAGCTTCCCATACACTTTCAGCATAAATCTTACATTACCTTCTCCTACCTGACAATTTTTTTCTTGTTCACTCAAAAATTAACAGACAAACTCTTCCTCTAGCAGAGCAACCAGCTTTCTTAGTCGTTCCCTTCCAATTATTTCCTCTTCATCCTTTTTTAGATGGCATAGATTTCACAGGTATTTGTGTATAGTACAAATCACTCCATGTCTGGGTCCACTACATGATCGGGTAATTTTCTTGCACACTTTTTTACTGCTGATAAACAAGACTTTGGGATTCTCTCTGAAAAGCTAAACTCCACCTCCTCTAGAAGGAGCCATCTGTATTGCACTGGGCCAATCTACCTCTAGAGTTTGCCTTGAAAGACAAGCAAAATCTGGAGGGATAAACATGTTTTTAATTATGCTCCATGATAGCATCAGTCTTCTATGATTAGGGAGAGGAAATGATGCCCAAGGAAAGCTTATTTGCTTGGCAAAATATTGTGGCTTTGTTGAATTCAGCAAATGGTGGAAGATGTAGAGATCATTTAAGGGAGAGAGAACCTTCCAATATTACAAACTGAGAAACATAGCTCTAGAAACACTTGCTCTGTGCTATGTTCTATAATACATACTTTAAAGTAAATTTTGTGTAATCTAGAGGGTAGTGAAGAAGTAGTCAAAATATGGTTGCAGAGTTCCAACAACAACAAAGGAGCCCCAGAGGAAGTAAGGTATGGAGAAGGCAAGCTGGCAGTGACAGAAGTTAGAGACAGATTCCATCCTGAGCTGCAAAACTGCTAAACACTCGCAAGCACATTTAAAATAGTAATTTGAAAAGTGAGACTTCTTTATGTGGCTCGATAAAAAAAATCCTGTGAGAAAACCCCACTACAGCTGCCACCCAGCCTTGAGGAATTATTTGGTTGGATAACAGCCACTTTTTGCAGCAGTCCTTAATAAGTCTTTAGTGCTTATATTTGCCCCCCTGTACCTGAAAACGGCAGCAGAGCTTCCCTCATGTGGGGAGTCCCTCTCCTGAAGAGAACACAGTGTGATCACAGAAAGGGCATTTCCCTGCCCAGTGCATCACTACTGGCCTAAGTCTGTGTATTTGCCTTTTACATCACCCTTTATCATCCTTCAGCAGCTGGAAGAGAAGAGTCGGGGTTTTGTTTGGTTTGGGTGAGAAATTTTTAGTGATGGAGGTGAGTTGGTGTTGTTTTAAATGATGTGGGTTTGCTTAAAGCTGATTACTAAAAAAAACCAAAAAAACCCCAAAAAACAAAACCCAGCAAAAACCCATATGACATTTACTTACCAGATGCCAGCAAAAATGCATTGGTTTGAACAAATACTGTAACTACTAATTTAGTTAAATCTATCCAACTGTGAAAATATATTGGCATGAATAAAAATATATAGACATGAAACGCATTGCACTTTTTTTTTGTTGTTTGGAAAAAAATTGGCTTCTGTAAAGAGCAATTGAAGTTTGAAAATATGCTGCCGAGAAGAAATGTGTTCATTTCCATAAAACATATTGGTGTGTAAATTTACAGTATGTATCTCTATCAGTTCCAGAGCAATATTATGAATTCAGTGAAATTTTGTTCTGTGTTAGTTAGTAAGATGAAACAAGTAAAAGGAATGGCATGCTGCAAATACTACATATAAAATATGTGTGAGATGAAGTCCCATTTATAAAGCAATTATAAATGTGAGATATTTCACAGACTTTGGGAGGAGAAAAAAGTCTGTAAAACAAAAAAACTGTCAATGTAATGCCAATGCAAAATAAACCAAGGTCAAACCTCATTGGTATCATTATCATTGAAAAATCCCTAATCTACATTTTGAGTTGGTGAATATAATTGCAGGAGAGAATTACCAATGGTGAGTGGAAGCAGAATTACCTTATTCATTACCTGACCTCTCATCCATATAATTTGTGGAATGAAGACATGGAGAAAGATGGTGCTGGTAACATAATTCTCCATACATTCTAGTTAGGTCTCCTTCCTCCTGGAGTAATGGATAATTAGCAAAAGTCTGTGCTTTTCTACACCTTCTAACTGTTAACTAAGAAGCAACTACTTGAAGAAATATTTAAGTTACCTACCCTAGATGATAAAATTGTAGTTATGTCCTTCCAGAGTTCAAGAAACATTTGGACAATGTTCTCAGGCACATTTTGTGATTCTTGAGTCTGTCCTGTGCAGGGCCAGGAGCTGACCTTAATGATCCCTTCCAGCTCAGGATATTCTATGATTCTATATCATCATACGGTTGGCCATAAAAACATATTAATACATGAATTAAATAGAGACTAATTGTGTTTTAAATATGCTTGAACATGTTAGCATATGGTTTAGAATACATCCTAGGTAACATCTTTGAAATATGTATTTACCCAGTTATCTATTAACATCTTTGAAATATGTATTTGTCCAGTTATCCAGTTTTGTTATTTCTGATGCTTTGCAGTTTTTAATTGCTTTGCATTTTATTACTTATGCAAAAATTATATTTTTAAAAAACTCTCTTGCACTCAGCTGAGGTAATAAACATTCAAAAACTTGGTAAGAAGGAAGTTGTTCATTCTGTAGAACATCGTGTAATCCATTTTACTTTCTTAAGAGCAGCTTTAATTACTGACACCAGAACATTTGCAATGGTTATTTTACATGTTCTGGTAATTTTTAAGGAGGCTCTAAACATTTAGATCCAACATTTGGGTTTTTTCAGACCCAGATTTTCATATCTTGTATTGAAAATATTTTCAAATACAAGTTCAAGTGTTTCAGCTGATCCAGAGTAAGATTCAAAAAACTGAACAAATATATTGGTTTGCCAAAACTAAAGACTCCTAAAATAATTTTTTCTAGCACTTCCATGCTTTAAAACAAGGTTCTAAGAATTGATAGGACCTTTCTGACAAGAGTATTTCTCTTTCTGTCTGTATGAAAATCAGTCCAAGGCATAAGCCTCAGGGAAATAAAAAAATGTACACAACACGAGTGTGTTCCTGGCTCACCTTTCCTCAGGAAAGCAATCCCATGTTTGATGATTACTAGTAGATGTGGTCTGAGAGACTAGAGTTGCCAAGAAGTGGGAAACAAATCCAGGTCTTTGGTTTCAGAGGTTTGTGCTGTTTTTTAATTGCTGACACAAGGCAGAATCAAAGGGATGTCATGTGACAAAAAAAAAAAAGAGATAGAGAGGAAAAATCTATAGGGGAGGAAGGTAAAATATATTTAGTCAAATTATATTGGGAGACTAGCTAAAGAGAAATACAGGTATGATGGAAGGTTAGGGTAAAAATAAGACTTCAGGTTGAATGGATGAAAAGGCTGGAATAACACAGAGGTTGAAATGTGGGGGAACATAAATCTTTAGTAAGGAAAAGCAAAGCAATGAAAACATGCTGTTGAGACCCCAGGAGGAAAGAAGTGTGTGATCACCCAGGCAATGAATTTAGGACAAGCAGAAGATTTGGGAAATACAAAGCGTAAGATAAATCTGAAAAGAGAGTAAAGCTTCAAAGGGGGACTGAGAATCCTTGAGCACAGAAACTGGACTGAGGAGCCACAGGATGGGGAGCATGAGTCAATACTAGAAAAGAGGTAACAAAGGGAAACTGTGTGGTGATGAAGAACCAGAAAAGAAAGTCCAACGGTAAAAAGAGATGAGAGCAGACAAAAGAAGACATGAAGTGTGGAAAAGGAAATCAAGATTTAAGTCATAGAACTTACACATCATGAGCTGAGAAGTCAGAGGAATGGGAAGGGGAATTCTAAAAGTAACTACTGGTGGATGAGACAGAACTAGGAAAATAACAAAATTTCAGGCTTTAAACAAAAAGAAGCAGTGTTGGTACCCAAATTGCTTTATAGGGCCTAAAACTCATCGTATCTCATTCTCATAATGCATGTGCTTTTAGTAAATACCTGAGATTCTTGATAAAGTGTATATGAGGTTACTCTTTCCTTTAGGAAATAGTAATTTACTATACTACTCCCTAACTGATGACCACAAAAGAAAAGGTGTCAGGTGGCTTTGAAGACACTAAGCCTTCTGGTGATGTCTGTGGACAGCATTTTTTCCACCTCATTCACTTTCATAAATTTTAGGAAAACACATACATGTACTGTATGTAAGTATCATAGAGTTAGGAAATGTTCATAATGAAAGAAATGAATTTATTACTTATACAATCTTTGTGTTGCTTTTGCATTTTCATATGATGAAGTATAACTGCATGATAGGTCTACCTTATGTTTTCTTCCATGCCTTGTCCATCCATCGGCCTGTTCCACCCCTCCTGACACAAAGCCTTGGTCCTATACAGCTCAAGGAGAACCTCTGGGCATGATTCTTGGTTTTGGGGAGAAGGAAGATTTTGATAGCTGGAATCTCTAATTCATTAACTGAAAAAAAAATGGAAAATATGTAAACAATGTGACAGAGGTCTAAAAGAAGAAAAGACAGTCTTAGAGTAACTGAACGCTGCCTTTGAGAATCGGATTATGTTCCACTATGCCACAGAGTTCCTCTGTGATGTTAGGTAAGTCAACCAACATTTTTACAGTGCTAATAAATTGATATTAATGCTCATTTTCTCAGTTCCCAGCTTCATACCAAAGAGTCTTATCTGCAGAAATGTGAAGTACTGCAGACATCCTAAAGCCAGTGTGAACTGGACTAAGAACACGCAGAGCTGTGTAATGAAAATTGGCCACTTGGAATTAGTGGTTACCTTTGACATTAATCTTAATTAAATACTTCATTATAATGTATCTGCAGAACGAGGACAAATTAAGGTTGCATAGGCAATTCTGAATCCTGGCATTTCTCAAGTCCTTGATTTTTCAATTTTAGTGATGTTAATATGGCTTTCTGTATCTATTTGGTCACATATTAGAATTTTTTTTTTTATTAGCTTATTAGCTTTGATTTAGTTACTCTTTTGAAATATTTGCCTAAGACTTTTAAATCTGTTAGATCTCAGAAGTATAATCATCACAAATGAAGTCAGGGAAAGTTTCAGGATTTTTTTTTTTACCCTGAAGAGTGTGAATCTCATGGATTAAGCCAATAAATCACAAATGAACACAGACATTATGACTACTAAGATAAATAATGACTTACATTGCAACTTGTTACTGGCTCCAAATATGGAACTGACTTCACACATCCTTTGAAGAAAAATGGTGGAAGTATATAAGGAAAGAAACAAAACAAGGAATTACACAAAATACAACTTGCCATTCTCTGTTGAACTGTACCAGTTTCAGAGTAGGTCAGAAGTGTTTGTTACTGTGATCACTACATTATCTGGCATGTAAACCTTCTAATTCTTTTTTAAGCAGAACACTGTTATTTGTGATCAGATTGAAATGTATTTGAATCACAGAAATCCATGGAATACAAACATTTAGTTTGCTCGATTTATTTTTATTAAGTGTCATTCTTGACCTGCAGCATAACAAGCCCTGTTAATATGTTGTTTAATGAACACAACATATTAAGTGAACGTGGCATATTTTTTAATGCAATTGAAACATAATGAGGTAGTAAAGTGTTTCATTATATCACTAGCCAGTGTGATATTGTTTGATCAAGTCAAACAGTTTGCTTCTGGGTGAAAAATGGAATTAAGGATAAAAGTAAGTATATGTCGCACTGCCTGCAGCCATAAGGGGGTGCATTGTTTGTTTTCCCATAGAAAAATCATAAAGGAGAAGATTTAACAGATTAGAATTCAGAATTCAAATTTCTATAGCAGCGAGATGCAAGAGTTATAAATGAAAATATTCGTGACAGAGGAATACAATAAACTATAAGAAGGTTTTCAAGGTACTTGTACTTAAAAAGCAAATCTAAGTTCTCTGATAATCACAAAATTAGTTTGTGGCAAGTGCATTTGGCTGCCATTAATACTTCAGTTGTTAAAAGATGGTACTAACAGCACTTTAAAATACTGATGTGAAAAGCAAGATTTTTGATTCTTATGGGTCTAAATTATTTCCTGAGATTTTTCTTAGTATCAGGACTGTGTTTTAGCCTGTTGTCAGTAGTTTTTCAAGTGACAGACATTGAGATTGGAATGAGCTGAAAATCAGCCCTTGGTAGAAGCTCCTTATGGAAATAGTGTTAAGTAGGGACACATTCTAAATGTCATTCTTAAAATTGTTTTTCTGGATCTCAATTGTCCAAAATTTTTCACTTGCAACAGAGATTCTTCAATTAATTGGTTTAAGCTATGACTTATTTCTAAAGATCAGAATGATTTTTTTATAGTACCAAACTACAGAAAATCCCTAAATACAACTATACTACAAGTGTACCCTTAGTTTTTCCTGTGAAAGTATAAAGACTAAAATTAACAAATGCTATCTGAGCAGCAAGCAATCCACTGGAGGCTGGTCTCTTGCCTACAGCAGAACTCAATTTGATTTGTTTCATATTTATAGCTTTTGCATTTTACAGAGGTCAAAAGAGGTTAATTAAATAATTTCAATATTTCACTTTAACAGTATACAATAACTATTTACTATATAAAAGGTAAGTTGAATTGAAAAAAAATAGGAAACATTATTTATGTTCCATTCCTGCAGTCTGTTCAGGCGTCTGTTATATGAAGAAAATAGAAGGTAACAAAAGATACTTTCCTAATACTCACACTCCAAAATGTGTTTTGATATACAAAAATGCTTCATCATACCAAATCTGAATATTATTTTAACATTATGAAACACATAAAAAAATCGTGATTATTAATTGAGGTATTTAATGAAGATTCAATTTATGGAGTAGAGATTCTCTCTTTTATTTTTTTTCATAATTGTTTCACATTCAGCATTTCCAAAAGTGATGACGGATTGAAAATGGGAACTAGGATTACTAAATGACTCATCAGAATCTGGGAAGATGTGACACCTGTCTCCTGCAAGTGTACTCTGAGGTTGCTAATTGTGTGTATATATGAGATGATTTGAAGTTTGGAGTAGTTGGAATACGTTGTGTTCTTCTCTCTTCATTTATAGAAAAGGTCATGTAGTTTTCTTATACCTTACTCAGGTGTAGCTGAATATGCTCCAGTACTGCTGAAGAAAATTTACAGCTTCTTGCCTGCTTGATAGCTTGGTTTCTGTCCCCACACCTTGATGCAGATTTCTAATCTTGTGTAATCGACTTCAAGAGGGATCTTCCCTTAGGAATGAGCCTAACTTGTTATCATGATGTGATTTCTGCATGTATATTTGCAGAAAGAAGCAGATCAGGTGCTGCTCCTGGACAGTGTTGTTACAAGCAGAGAATTCAGAGGGCTTTCATTACCAGAAAATTCCTATGCAACCAGTTTGGAAGCCAAGGTGATCATGCAGACAATCATTGTTGAACATTTCAGACTTTTCAGTGTACAATAGTCATAGCACTTGACAGTTTGAACAATGGATTTTTCCTCCATACACAACAAGAGGTTGATGAGTGTAACCATTGTCTTTAAATTTCTTTATAGTTGACTGATAAAATACCAAAATATTAATTGCTTCAAGATGACTTTAAAGTCACTGTAAGTGAAGGTACTAGAACAACCTAGGACAACTGCTAAGCAACTGTATTTTCCTGTAGCTGCTAGGTCCATGAATATTCTGGCCTTCACTGCAGTATATTTACCAAAATATAACTTTCGATTTAAATTTGTGTGGTGGTTGTCACATCCAACAGCTTTACTGTAAGTACAGCACTCATTAATCTTTTACACTGAGAACAGTAACAAAATTAGGAAGGCAAAGGAGTTTCCAGGGTTTTTAACTTGACCTTATAAGAACTGTGCTCACTGGTATGTTTTGGTTTTCTCCAGGGATTTTAGGGGAATGTTTGCTGTGTGAGGTTTTACAGTTCATACTGTTGAAGGAATCTCTTTATCCTCTCTAGCCTGTGACTGTTGGACTCCACTACTCCTCTGAGAGATTAGACAGTCTAATTTGATAACAATATATGAGGTTTCCATGACAAGCCTTTTGACAGTATTTTGATAAGGGACCCAGACAAAACATTGCAAGTTCCAGTGAGCACTAGGTCTTTGTCTGATGCCATGCAAAAATTGATTCACATTTAGCCAACGCATTTATCTGTACTACATAAATTAACATTTTTAAAGTTTAGTTGAAATTGTGGTTGTTGTTATTATTAGTCATTCACTGTTGGTAACAGCCATGAGTAAGGCTGAAGATTTACAATTTTTATTATGTCATATCATGTGGAAATCAAGTATCTGACACTTGAATTGTGCCAATATAAGTGTTTTGTTTGTCTTCGAAGACCATGATTTGCACTTCCAAATATAACCATGAAATGGCTCTTTCTCAGCCTTGATTTTCATTTTGCAGTGTTTTCATAGACTACTTGTCTGGCTATATGGATCAGAAGTATGGTGTAGCAAAGGTAGAGACATATTCTGTGCTTATAGACATTCACCACAAGAATGTTACCATTTTAAAACTAACTGTACAGGACTGTATACCCTGAGGTCCATGGTAGTCCACACTAATTTATGGATGATGAAAAAAAAGAGAAGTAAAAGAGACTAATTCCCTGAGTTTCTTGAAATTCAAATGTTTTGATGTTTTGTGTCTTTAACAGTTTTTGGCATGTCATACAAGAGTGAAATAATCAATCCTTCCACAGGATTTATAGAACCAGAAAATATTGACTTGGCTGGGTGACCCTCAGAACACCATTAATATTGTTTTTCCAACCTCTTTCTCAGATACACAACCCACACACTTGAGCCCACTTATTGGGTGGGTTAATAAACCCTGAGTCTTTTCTATCAAATCCAACTAAGTTCATTAAATCAGCAATAGAACAAAATCTTCAAGGACTTTTAATTTTAAGAATACTTTTTATAAGTCAAGATGGGGAATGCTTTTTCCTTTTGCTGAAGAAAATACAGATTTTTCCTGAAGCAAACTTTTAACATATGTATAGCTCTGTTTCTTTACACTTTTTAAATTTCCAAAAGAGTGAATTTTGGTGTGAAATTGCTCACACAGTAGTATGAAGTAAATTAATTGTCTTAAAATATATTGATCTCAGTGTATTATGTAATTTCTACTGATAAGTTGAGATTGATAAACTTTCCTTACGTTAGAGTAATAGAATTACGTTTGTGATATTTTAATTTGTTAATTTGGTATCAAATAATATTAATAAATATTTATTGAATAGGAAACAATAAATAACCCACAAGTGAGCAATTGAGTCGTTCTGTATTTCACTGGTGATATTCCCAGTCTACATAGGTCTATGCCCCAAAAGAATTGGCCTAAGTACATTTTTTTTTTTTGAGAAAGAAATAATTGATATGGAAAATTCACTTCTATTTTCAATTGTTTAGCATTTGCATTCTCAGGTGCACGAGGCATCATTATTTGAACACTGGACAGCACAATTCTGTTGTTTGACTGTTGTGTTGGCAGACTAGATATTACTCTGCAATGCTTTAAGAAGAGTTTCCCTTTCTAAGTGCTGTCTCAGTGACCATTTGTTATGGGAGAATGTTGTTAAAGCATGTCCTGAATAAGGCTGTTGTACAACACAACTGACATTTACTGTCTGTCCCACCTGAAAAAAGTTTAGCAGTGCAGAGCCAGCGATGTGCAGATGCATCATCCACCTTCCACATGACTTCATTGAAGTTCACGCTCAAACCATCCGAAATGTCTCTGAAATTGCTCAGCTCTCTTTTTTTTTTGGTATGAATTTGTCCACGATCAAGCTGTCATTTGGATTTACCGACTTCTCTCCCATCTGGTGATAATTTTGAGTATTTAATTACTTTTTTTTTCCTGTGACATTGCTCTTTTATGTTTCTTGAGAATTTCTCTGCTTTCCATTTGAGGAGCTCAGCATGTGAAGGGAATGTGTTGTGTAAAAATTCCTGTTCTGCCATGGTAGTCTAAAAATTCCATGTCAGGAAACTATAATGTTCAGTGATAAAGGTTGCTGTTGATTTTGGTGCAGTTACTATTTTCCAAAAATTAGATTAATCAACTCTGGTAAAGTATGCTTTTCTAAAACAGATATGCAGTGTGTTCTACTCCAGGAGTCCTACAAGTATGAAGTGGGCTCCTCATTAGTAAACATTGCCTAAAAATCAGAACCAGTGCCATGTAGAGGTACACATCAGAAAGAGAAATATTAAAAGAAAAATCATCTGTTTTGCTACTACACTAGTTGATACTTGAAATTAAAGCAATTTTTCAGGAATGCAGCTTAGCAACCTAAAATATAAACAAGCAGAAAGGGAACAGTTTGTATGTCCTGATGATTTAGACTGACCAAAAAGGGTGTGAAACGACAATCTAGAGCTTTGTGTGCTTCATCCTATGGGGTGAAAAATGTTTTTGCTGGTCTGAAATTAGTGGGAATAGTCCTAGTCTGGCAGTAGTGATGGACACAGCTGGCAGAGCAATCATTAGCAGTCACAGAACTAATGAATATTAGGAAAGACTCATAAAACTTCAAGCTATAGTTGCTTAAACAGAAGAAAAGAATTAAAAAAAAAAAAGAGAGAGAGAGAAGGCAGAACGGTAATTAAAACCCTCAATTAATGTACCAGACTTCTGTATGAAGGTTATGTAGTCAAGAATATTGTGTAGCAGTGTGAAGGGCTTGGTATCTGTAGGGAAATCCTAGGGAAGATCAAAAAATTCATAGAAACCCAATATTCCCATGTCATTTGGGTGCCTCAAGATAACCTGCTCAAATAATTTCAGCGTTTATTTTTTCACTTTTCAGGTTTTTTTCTTAAGTAAGAGCTAAATTCTCTTACCTATTTGAATGGAAACTTCTTTTGATTCTCTGCATTCCAGTGGTTTCCTTCACAAGTTTTTAGTTCTAGCGAAAGGGACAAGGGCTTTACAAAATAGCCAAGTACAGTTCTGAGATAATAATACTGCAGAGAAATTTCTTCTGGTTTATCTGTGATGCATCCACTGATGTTGTCCATAATTCAGTACGTTTTTTCACTGACTGAATAGTATCCTGAAAAGGTTTGAAACTTTATGCAGTACTTCCTGAGAACATCTGTTTGTTCAGTTTCATGGAGCATAATGCTGTAGCTAGTATATCATAGACTGTCCTTTTTTTCCTTTCTGTTTTTGGCCCTTGGCTTGTTGTTTTACACTTCTCTACACCAAATTGCCTAAGTCATTACTGATAGCTTTTCCAGAATTTTCTGAGTTTTATTGTAGTTTTTTTCCTGTTGATCCGTCTTCATTCTGTGTTTTGTTATCCGCGTGTTTTAGCAACTCACCTCTCACTTTTATATAAATTGAGCAAAACAGACTGTAAGGCTCTTGTGGCATTCCTTTAGCAACCTCATTTGAACTCCAATGTTTTTCCTGATATATATTAGTTTAGCTGCTGTATATCATTAACTATATGATCTCTTGAAGCTAACAAAATCAAAAAGTTGCTTTTTTTTGTATTCCCTGCTTGTAAATCTTAAAATTAAATTCAATATAATAACTGTACAACTAGCAGCATAATAGATCTTTTTCTAATGATTCAAAGCCTTGGATACATGCTGAGGGTTCTTTACTGCTGTGTTTGTGAAAATCTATTGTCTTGGTGTCCTCAGCATGATGCGAAAACTCCTGGATAGTACAGCTTTCAAAGGTACTACCTGAGCAAAGGATGCAGCACGTGTTCAAATGTAAATGTTTTAATGGTCCCATTAATTCCCGTGGCCTTTATATGGATTGTTCCACTGAGGTGGAGTTATACCCCTTCCCTGTTCCATGTCAGTAGATGTAAAGTTGGCTCAGAGAAGTTCTGGATTCCCCATCCCTGGAAATATCCAAGGCCAGGCTGGATGGAGCTCCAAGGAACCTGGCCTAGTGTAAGGTGTCCCTGCCCATGACAGGGAGGTTGGAATGAGATGAACTTCAGAGACCCTTCCAACCCAAACTCTGATTCTATGATTTTGTGTTCTGTTTCATGTGGATAATATGATATATTAGGAATGATGAGGTTTATTATTCAGCTGAAACGTGCTGAAATAACTGTTTTATTGTTCAGGCCCTGAATAACACAGGAGAATAATATTTTATGTTCCGTGTACAGGAACAATAGGTTTGTATTTTTCATCTATTTGTTCTGAGTCTTGCTACCTATTCACAGAAAAGGAAAATGCTAGAGGTGTGGGCTGGCTGTGGACTGTTTTAAATATTGATGTATTTAACTTATTACAGCTGGAAATCCAGAATGCAGCTTGTGTTAGTCTGAATGGAGGCTCTAGCTCACTGCTGTACACCATCAGTGTTTGGACTGGATATACAGAGAATCTGACATAAATATTTACAGCATCTCTCAGTCAACCAAACCTTTAAATTCAGAAAAATAAATTACTGTAACAGTGAGTCCATAGTCTTAACACTTTCAAACAAAGTTCTGTCAAAGGGTAATAGAGAAAAATTAGATAAAATAATAAATTCTCATTAATTCGTTTCCTACTTCTCCAACTAGTAATATGGAATAACCAAAGGAAATGGGGATTGCATTTTAAACCATAGCAAATCACAAAAGTAAGATTACCTCATCATTCAATCATCTTGCTTACATTTTGGGATATAAATTGAAATGGAAAGATCAGATGCTTCAACATTCTGCAGATTAAATTTTGCACAAGTGTTACAGCTGCTGTTTAATTTCATAGTACTTAGTACTTTCACGGGGTTGTCTCAAACAGAATTTTAATTCTGTGGGAAAAAGAAGCATAGAAAGCTGATGAAAAGTGGCTATGTGGGTTTACCCAAAACAGACAATTTGAATTTACTTTGTTTTCTTTGGAAGATGTAGTGCTGAGTTCCAAATTAGAGCAATTTATGACCATTCCTTCTCATTTTCATTACATAACGGGGAATCACTTAAAATGGAAAAAACCCAAGTAATTCCAGTGTTCAGATGTCCAGTCTAGGAATTGCTTGTGTTTTTCAAGGTTGCATAACCTATACAATATTGCATCTGAAGACAATCCAGAAACTTGGCTTATTATAGAAAATGGTTATGACTTGTTCCATTTGAGAACAGGTCAATGTGGTCTATACACTACACTGCTTCCCATCTGACTGTGTTTACACAGCTCTCATGAGAGCTATGTTATTCCCCTTTTCCCTTTTCCTCCCTGGTTTTTTCCTTCATCTGGTTTTAGCCTGGTCATATGGCAGCTGGAAACTTTGTAGGGGGGTTCTAAGATGGCACTCAGGTTCCAATGGCGTCTGATAGAATCATCCCTTGCAGCTCTGAAAATCAGTCTCAGGGTAGTGATACTGGAAAAGAAGCTTGGGAGTTAGATAGCCAATAGGTTTGCAGTAGGCAACAGATTTCAATGTTCTTTAATATGGAGAAATAGTTACAGTCTCTTTGTGGCAAAATCAACTACAATTTTGAATGTGTGGTATAAGTCATACTCTTTTTGTTTTGCATTAAGACTATTTCTTGTTCTTAAGTCCACTGTCTGATAATTTCTTTGGTTGAGTAACAATTACTTGGTTCATTACCCCTTCATGATTTCCTTACATGTTGGACAAACTTTCCTTCCCTTTTCTCCTCCAAACTAAACGGTCCCATTCTGTTCAATCTGTCTTTGGTAGTGGAGTATATTGTTTCTACAATCTTCCCGTGACTTGCTCCTTATCTATTCCAGTTCTTCTCTAGGCTTTTTGAGAAGCAGCAGACAGACAGATAGTATTCAAAATATAGGCGACCATAAATTCATACAGTGAGATGCTGTGGTTTAATTTTGTTCTAATTTCCTTCCTTGATATTTTCTAACATTGCCTTGTTGCTTCTTAACCCTGACTATCAGTTCTTCAACAGTAAACCAGTCAGGATCTCCGTGATGACTTGAGGGAAATTGTTTGTTTTTCTGAGTAGTTGTGTACATATGTTGGGAGAAAGGAGAAGAATGGGCTGTATGTGGATATGATATGTAGGGGATGCATTTGTTTCTGCCAGACATATATTCTTCTGCACTTACTGATACTGAATTCCATTTCCTATTTTACTACATTAATATGTATGAGACTCTTCTGTAACTGTTAGGAATCTGTTCTAGCTTTGACTCCTGATTATTCGTGAAGCAGTGAGCACTTTGCCATGTCATTCACCCATCCGGTCCTCTGTAAACAGATCATAATCATGGTTTGTTTCCAGTTGGTCCTGGAGTATCCCAGTTTCCAAGCCTTCTTTGTTTCTACTACAATGCTGTTGTCCCTGGGAGTTTTTTTCTGTTGTTTATTTGATTTTTATCTGATTTTTCATGGTATATTTGTGTGCATTTCTTATCGTTTATTATTGTTTATTATTCAAAGAAAACCAAACAAAAACCGAACCAACACTTTTCCTAGGCCATATGTTTGACGTTCTGCTTAATATAGCGATAGCTTTTCTGAGATACTGCAGTTTATATCAGTTAAATAACACATTCTTTCATCTCATGACACTTATTCATTTTACCACAGGCTCCACAGGGAAGCCATCACAGTGCTGAGCTGTCAGAGTTCAAGGACCATCGGGATTATACTCTTAGTTGTATAATTTAGTTTTAGGTAGTCCTGTAAGGAACAGCGAGTTGACCTTCAGGATCCCTTTGAGTCCCTTCCAACTATGATTCTGTGTTTTATTTGGTTGAATTCTCATATGTAAGGCAGTGAGAAGGTTTAGTTTGGACTTAGCAAAGCTATTAAGAAACAACTTTTAAGTTACTTACCACTATTTTGAAGGGCAACCTGTCTGATCAAGATTCAATATTTTTAAAATGAGGAACTCCTTCATATTGGGAATTAATAAAGTGCTGTGGTTCTATACCCTTCTTTGTCTAGAAATGCTCTCTCATATTCCAATAACAGTGAAAAAAGATTGTGATTTTTTTCTTTGTTTCTCTAATAGTAGTTTTAAGTGCATAACACGCATTACATGATTTTCTATAATTACTACTGGCGAAACAAAGAGAATAAAATCTGTGTTTTGCAAGTATAAGAAGATATAACCTTAAAGAATGCTTTTATTTACATTAAGATATTGGAAATCACCTTATTGTGTTGAAAATAAATTGTGGCTAGAACCTCTTTCCACTTTCGCTTATTTTTCTCTTCAGCTGTTTTGCATATTTATTAACTTCTTATCAGAGATACTTTGAATATAATTTTAAAATAAGAAGTAAATATTTTCTTACTTTTTGTATCAGGATGGTTGTAAAGGAGTACATTTTCTGCATGGTGTACAGGCATGCAATTTCCATTAATAATGAACCACGCAGAAAATTTGCCCTTGAGAGGTACATGTATAGGTGATGTTAATCATTAAAGTTGTCCAGCATTCCTGAACTACTTTCTTATCCAAAAAATATGGGATACATAAAAATTTAATTTTGCATCAAAACAGTTGGAATTCATCTGATTCAACTTATGTAAAGAAATGCCCTTGTCCAAAGTCAGGAAAGCAACGTCCTCTGCTGTATCTTCCATGGACTGTAGCTGACAGACACTCCCTGACGTCTGCAATTTGTTCAATTTTAGACCTTACTCTAAGTTTCCATACATGTCCTTTTCAAGCAAGTATTAAGCCTATTACTTTTGTTGTCAGAAAACAGGTCTGGTGGTTTATTAGGGAGTCTATAAGACTTGGATCTGTTACTTCATTTGCAAACTACTTCTCTCAGGAATTCACTAAGTTATATCACCACTTTCTGTGCCTGGGTAGGAGTACAAGGGTGCTTGTTTCCTTCTCTCCTTATCTAACAAGCTCCCTCTTCAGAGTTAGGCAACAATCCTGTAAATATTCATATATATATGTGTATATATTTTTCACTGTAAGAAGTGTTAATAAATTCAATAGGAGGTACAGTAATAAAATTGAGACTATACATGAAAATTTTGAGCGATAAGGGCCTTTGATTTTTTAGTGGACTGGCAAAATCTGAGAGATATTTTCCTTTCACCTATGTCCTTGATGGAAAAAGATATTTTTTTTGGTGGTCCACACTTGTAGGTGTCCCTTTACTGGGCTCAAATAGAAAGAAAATATAACCAGAAATATAAGCTGCCTTTTTATTTTTTTGTTTTTTAGTGAGAGTGTCTCAAAACAGTTTGAAGACCTAATTCCAAAAAATAGTAGTGTGTACAGTGTCTGAAGAGGTGGCTGGAGAAATCTGAAACCAGTTTATGAAGCCATGTTTTTATTCCATATTAGTCGTCTTCTCTTTCCACAGTTAATGCAGGAATGCAACTAACCTTTTCTTTGAACATGTATTAAAAAATGGGTTTTCACTGTGCTTTGTGTGCACTTGCATTAAACTTCAGTTCTGAAAATCATGAATACTGAGTCTTTGGGAAAAAATCCTTGCCACTACTGTTAACAGTGCTTACTTTAGTTATAACACACAAAATTTGGGGGGGGGGGGGGGGGGGGTAATACTTTAAAAACTTGCCCTGGTGACATAACACTTGATACTTTTCTTACAAACTGTGGATTCTTTGTCAGATCTCATAGTTTAATCAGTTAAGATCTTGAAAGAGAACAAGGTTTCAGCTCTTTAGGAAGGTTTTACACAACTGGTAGAGGAATTAAAGCAGAAACATAGGTATTTAAGAGTGATGATTTCTTGCAAGTGCAATTTACTTGTTGAGCAAATAAAATCTTTAAAGTTTCTTAGGTGAGAAGGGTGAAAAATTTCCATGTGTCCTTGATTTTTAGGGTTAACACTCAATTTAGTCTTAAAGATACCACTTCTCTGCATAACTTTTATTTTCTAGTTTTTAGACTTTTCCTTCAGAATAAAAATATGCTGGTTTTGAAGTGCACTCCCTTCCTCTTACAGTGTTGCTGCTTTCCTTCAAACTCGTGTTGGCTTTGTTGAGCTGCTTTGACTGAATTAGCAGAGGGGCAAGAAGTTGCTTGAAGAAGATTACATCAGTCTTTCTAGAGAACTCCATTATGAATAAAATGTTGATGAGATGAGTGGAACTGACATCAAACAAACCAGACTTGACCTTAAGCAGTACTTCTTTTCTGACTAAACACTTCATACCTCAAAAGCAAGCATACGTTTGGAATGAGTAATGGCATTGAAGTTCTTAAATTCTGAGCTGTCCATCACTGGAGAGTCAAGCAACAACAGCAACCTCCAGGTAGCATCATTCTCAATTGTACTGAGCCTTAAGGAAAAGACTTGGGAAAAATGACACAGTGATACTGTTTCTCTGGTAGCAGACTAGTGTGAATGCAGTATCTCCTATTTCAGTGAGTTACAGAATACTGCACATGCTCCAGTGAGTCTCAGTGAACAGAAGGGAGAACTAAAAAAGACAGGGGAATAACATTTAGCAGTTTAACTGCCTATAATCTTACCACAGTTCTAACAGATGGCTTTCATAGTGTTACTCTGCATTACTAAAAAGCTGGCATATAACCTCAGTGCAGTTAAATTCCAATATTGCCTTAAATACATGGTGTGTTCACTATGTGGGAGTGTGTATGTAAACACATTACCTGCCTGGAAGATACATCATATGAAAAGTCAGGATTGACAATTCTTGTGTTAGCATCATAACTCTCTTGGTATTCAATACTAGACTACCAGGTTAAGATGCTGTAGAAGCCCAGAAGACACATCTCAAACACCAATAGCCAGAGGGCTGTGGAGCCAGCCAAGGACTGTTGCCAACAACAGCCAGGGATTGTTGGTAATAACACACTGTGAGAAAGAACAGGCTGTGTCTGGAGAAGGGGCCCTATGGAGGTAGGGCAGCACCTTTCTGGGACAAACATCCTTGTTCTAGCTCCTGGAGATGAGCACAGCACAGTACGGCACAAGCACGGGAGTGAAGTCGAGAAATGGGTGTGAACATCAGGGAGGGGATCAAGACCACCTAAAACCCCCAAAGCCCTCTGAATCATTTCCAGAAAGGTCTGGAAGAATGGACTGTGCAAGATAACTAATTTGCATAGAAAATGAGAAACTTATCTCCAGCGTGGGGAAAAGTTACCTATGAAAGGGTACCCCCAACCAAGCCCAGGCTGTGCTCCCAGGACTGTATATCCCATCAGCTGGATCAAGGCTGGAACCAGGAGTACTGGGGATCTCTTTCTTTCTCTCTTCCTTCCTTCCTTTCATGCACATGCTTTGGAATCACTCAGTGGAGGAGAGATGGTAGTCCTGGCCAACAGCTGGGAAATAGCAGGGGCAGTCACATATGTCTCAGTGCAATCACAGTAGCTGTTTAAAGCTTCCCAAAGGTGAAAGCTTTAACTTCTGTTATGGTTTCAAAAAAGGAATAGAGACAGTGGGTAAAAGTAGATCAAAAGGCAATAGCTGTCTACCTGTCCTACAAGCAGAAAGAAAGAGTATCTCATGCTGTAATACTGTGTCTGGGACTGAGCAATTGAGACTAAGGAAGATTACACAGAGGACACGGATGATTGAAAAACAGCTCTGAAGGATATGGAGCTTAGAAAGTGACAATGTATTCTTGCTACATATTTTTTTAGTTAGCAATAAAAATGCGTTTTTCTACTTTTTGGTTATATGCATATGCTTGACTCAGACAATATAATTAACTACATGGACTTAACAGTGTATATGCATATGGGGCAGCTTAGAAAATGTATAAGGGACTTCCAGCCTCGCTGGAAGGGGTTCAAAATCTCTAAAACTGAAGCAGAAAAATCAAGAAAAACCTTAAGGATTCCCTTTCAAGAAATTGTAGTGGAAATGTCCCCTAGACTTTTGAAATCTAGGTGCTCCTTTCCTCCACCTTTGTTGCAAGCCACTCCTGGCAACCTCCCCTACAAAGCTGGCAGCTGTGTTGAGGCACAGTCACAGAATGTTACCTCTTCTGTAAGCAGCTTTCAGTGGAACCAAAGCCACTCTGACATTATGCAGACAAATCCCAACTCTGCTTTCTGTTTTAAGGGGTAACAGAGGTTGTTTCGGGAAGACAGTAGTCATTTTCCATTGTTCCCTTTAAAACTAAAACTACATCTCCAGTATTACATTCTGTTACAAAAACTGGAGACTGAACTGAAGAGATAAAATGTCATGGTAAGGGAAAGCTGGCAGAAAAGTTGAAGTCAAAGAGGGATTATGTGGGAGTTCAGACACACTGTAGAAACACCAGGAGAAACACTGAAGAAGGAGATCACGAGGATTGTTGCTGCTCACATTGCCTTCCATTAATTTGTTTTCCTTTCACGTTTTCTTCTCAGAATTTCCCACTTAGTTTCTGAAACACAGAAAACCATAACTACTTCTCCAAATGCCATCTTAATTTCAACCCAGTGAATTTAATTGGAAGTAGTACACAATGATTTCAAGAAGAAGTACAGCCCAAAGCCACTGCTTATACCACTGGGGCTTGGTATATGCAGAGAATTCATTGCATGAAGCTCAGCAAAAGTTCAAGACTAAAATCATTAGTTAGGCTAACTTGAAGAATTTGGAAACCAGTTCTGCAGTGACCTAATTTGCATGAAGCCTGCCCTGTGAAATTACATATAGGTAGGGAATAAAATGATTTGTAAGACTAGACAATTTTCAGATTACTGGGTCACTTGAATCAAAAATATCATCTTTGTCAGAGAATTTGTAGTACAGTGAAATCACCACAAAATATAGACCAGAAGACCCAACATCACCCTTTTCTTACACGTTGAAATTCTTAAAACATAATCCTCATAATAGATGAAAACCTAAATCTAAAATATCTATTTTAAATATTTCTGTAACTAGAAATACCCCTAAGTAACAAAAGACTGTAACTCATTCTATTGTATTTTGCTCATGCAAAGAAGGTGCTGTCACTGTGGGAGAAGGGCTGGTGAGGATTCACAGGAGGAAAGAAGGTAGGAATAAAGAAGAATAATGCATTCATCTATAGTTAAAAATCCTGTTTGATATTTTTTGATAATTCAATTGTCCCAAATGTGAGTTCTCACCTTTTGTCAACTCAATATGAGAGAGAAATTTAAAAGCACAGCTTCAAATGAAAAATAATGAAAAGAAAGCATTCATCATTACAAACTGACTAGAAAACAGCAAGAATAAATCAGGGAAATCAAGCATTGTGGTAACTGTTGTACAGTCTTATGCTTCTTTACACCTATTATTAATTGAATGACAATTCCTGTTTATTGTGGGATACCCAGGTCTTTTGAATTCAAAATGAAAGATGCTTGTGGTAAAGGACTTTGGTATATATTGTTGAAAAGCGTCTACTGATTTAAGGAATAACTTATTGCTGGGTACAGAAATCTAGTTGCTCTTTCTTTCTCTTTCTTTCTTTCTCTTTCTTTCTTTCTTTGTTATTTCTTTCTTTTTCTCTTTTTTTCCTCTTCCTTTCTTTTTTTTCTTTCTTTCTTTCTTTCTTTCTTTCTTTCTTTCTTCTTTCTTTCTATCTTTCTCTGTTTCTTCCTTCCTTCCTTCCTTCTTTCTTTCTTTCTCTTTTTTTTCTCTTTGTTTCTTTCTTTCTTTCTAGTTATTAATAACTGGTAAATAAATCTTAACTTCCAGCCAGGATTTCAGCTGCCATGGTAGCTGAAATCCCCAAACACACTGACATCCTGATCGCAGCAGAAGTGTCACAACAGGGGGGCTTTTGCTCAAAGGTTTGAAATTGTTAACACACATCCTGGTGAACAAATACACCTGTGGTGACATTTATGAGTAGGATCTATGCAACATGAAAAATATCCAACTAAGTTAATAGCATGGCTGACAGAACTCGAATGGTAGTTTTAAGCCCATGTATCTTTGATTTCATTAGGCTTAAATCTTGAAGGATTTGCCATTCTGTAACACATTGTTTGAAGTTATCATAATTTTAGGTATTACATGAAATGTTTCTTTTTATGTTCCCCTTATTCTCCAGTCTAATTACAATAGCACTTAGGAGTTTGGAAAATTTTGAATATCCTCAAGCTGTGGAAACCAGCATGGCCCTATTTCTAGGAACCATCATGTTTCTGAATGTGGTTCAGATGATGCTT
This sequence comes from Corapipo altera, assembly GCF_003945725.1. NCBI lineage: Eukaryota > Metazoa > Chordata > Aves > Passeriformes > Pipridae > Corapipo > Corapipo altera. Next base: position 1,354,138 of record NW_020884934.1, on the reverse strand, counting down.
AGGGTTAAGCAAATATTTGTGGCTATTGCAACCCCTGTGACAAGCACTGAAACCCCAGTACTAGTTGTACTTGCCCTAAGCACACTATATAGTCTATTGGTAAGAATCTTACACATTTATAGAACATTAAAGTCAACTTACAACATAATATATGGATAAGATAATCCTCACTCTGCTGCACGGTCATCATGTTCCAGACAACCTTCTATATAGGCAAGAATAAAATATTAAGGATGATTTGCAGTAAACCTGCTATTAATCCATTCCTTTTCTTTCACAGTCTTGAAGAATAGCTTTGCCTTGGCAAACATTTTTTGCTTCTTTCTTTATTTTGTTTCATTTGGGTTTAGACTGTGTATTGACTCCGCTGTTCACTCCGGATAATAGCTGCTCTCACTGAATTGGTTGTTCTGGTGTCATCCTTTTCTGCACAAGGATTTGTTTGCTCTTTGTCTTCCTCTGGGGGCAGGGTCTTACTTATGGTACTCCGAAAACTTTTTATTTTGAGGATATATCCTCCACCCAGACTTTTAATACAGCTGAAATTGCTCTGTCTCCACTAGTTTAATGTGTGAAAAGAAAATACAGGAGGAGACAAAATTGCCTCAGTAAGTTTCACTTCCATTCCAGTTCACTGCTGAGTACCATGGCACGCCAACAACAAAGATCAGTAAAGGTCAGCAGCAGCAAGACTTTATGACCAGGGATAGATTTGTATCATTAAGATAAATTCACACTTTGGGTAAAATTGAGAAGCACTCTAAGATGAGTGGATACAATTTGTACACAGACAATTACACAGTTTAACAAAAGTGCAGCAATAGATTAAGATTTGAGTGATAACGAAATCAGTTTTACTCTCTTTCCTGGTAAACAAGTGGTAACTTAAACTATCAAAACAGAAAATGGAGGTTACTGATTTATGGAAAACATATTTAGGAAGTCATAAATATTATGTTTGGAGACAAAAGGTGAGAAGTGGATCAATTTACAAACTTTGTTGATAAATACAAGGACTATTCAGAATGAAATGTCACAAACCTGAAAGGAACTTTACTTATTAGTGATTTGACAGTGGAAAACCCTGAAAACACAAAAAATATGTATTTTTAACTCTACCATAATCTTCATTTCAATATATAGCTAAAAAAAAGGGGGAAGTTAATCAATAGCAGAGAAAAATGCCTAAATATATCAAAGGAAATGGCTTATAAAGATTACTTATTAAATTGAAAGAAAATATAGCCAACTCTGAATTTACTCTAGGAGTTATAGTAACAAGCTATGGACTTGCTTTGGTATTTCAACATTTATTGTCAGAAATATTTCTCCTGATGTCCAATATACATCTGTGAATGAAAATTATTCCTTGTTGATTTTCTCCAGCTTCCTGGGAAATGATTGATTATGAACTTGAATAAAATGAATTTCTTTATTTGGAAGCAAATTCTCCTCGAAATATTTATTTTTTCAGGCTGAACAACCACTATTTTTTCAGATTTAATTCACGACCATATGTTTTTAAGCCTACCCTCAGTGGTGGATTTGCTCAGTAGTGAAAGATTATGTTAATCTCTATAGCCTCTGAAATTATTTTAAATCTATTGTGTAGCAACTAATATTTCTTTTTGTAGTTACTAATACTGCGTAATACGTTGGGAGAGTTTGTGTAATTTAATGGGATTTTACAAGCTAGAGAATCTTCTTTAGGGCTGACATATTAATCTATTTTCTTAAATCTAGGAAGCATAGGGGTTAAATTTAAAATTCAGTAGAGATGAAAACATTGAAATGTATTTATACAACATCAGAATTCCAATTCTGCACATTTCTCGACTTTTACAATGTTTTAAGCTTCTACAATTTTGGAAAATAGGATTATAATAGTCTTTTCTGTGGGAGGAAACTCACCAAACTGGCTTGTTCTGGGATTTCCTTTTTCTCCAGAGTGTACTATGTATTTTGCAGTCAATGACATAGCAGTGCACAGGTGAAAGTATTATTTCTGCCTTCATCGCTTCCTTTTTGTACAATGTGTAGAATAACAGTAACAAAATGTAAGGAGCACATGCATGGAGAGAGAATGAGGTTTACCAAACCACAGGATGCACAAAGTGCTTAAGTTCTAGACATTTTCATGAATCGAACGTTGATGCTGTGGCAAATATCAATTTTTGCAGTACAAATGCATGTCACTGGGCATTTTTATTGTCTCCTCAAATATTTGAGAAATTGTAGTTGTACTGGGAAATCTGCTGATTATTTTTCCTTTCATCTTGCTTCACGTCTGCTCTCTCTTTTCTAAAACATTTTTGAAGTGTGTGATTCCCTTTTGCTTTTTTTACGAGTGCAGATTCAGTATGTGTATAGAAAATACAATATTTTTTAGGCAGGGTTATGAATTTTTTGTTGTATTGCTGACTTGTGAATTCATACTTTGGAATTTTGTCAGTTATGACTTTTGCTCTGTGCAGTCCTTTCAGCACCTCGTGTTCTTTCTCCTGGAATAGTAAGAAAAAAAACCCCTCCTTCTGCAGATGAGATGCAAAGGGCATTTACAAGAACCAGCAGCAGCCAAATGCCATGCTGCAGGTTGGCAGGCTGCTTCTCTAATCCAGCTTCATTTTCCAGGGCATCACTTGTTCAGCTTATACAGTGAACTTAGTAACTTGAACATCACATCACCCAGCCTTTAGTAGTGGCTGCAATATTCCTGCTATAAGTACTTTATTAAGACATTTGGACATATAAAAAATCAGTTTCTTTTCTGTATTTGCTTTTCTGTGGCTATCACCGACATGATTGATTTTGACCCACTCAGGTTTCTTCTCCTGATTTGTATTTTGCACAGGAAACACTTCTTCTTTGTTCCTTTTTGGTCAGAAGGAGCGGGTGCGATGTCTGGCTGCACTTTATTCAGCAGAGATCCCTGGGGTGCTCTGGACCTTCATCACATTTCTTTGGTGTAGCCCTCAATTTTGGTCGACTCCTGTAACTTTCCAACACTCAGTGTTTTCCCTGCCCTGCTGGTGTTTGCATTATGCATGTCTGCCCTGCATCCTGTGTGGGCACAGCCGGCCTCGCCCGACCCCTGGCCTGCTGTGTCAGAGTTCTTGCCAAGCTCCATCTGTGTCGCCTCGAAGGAAAGCTGTGGAATTGTGCACCTGCACATATTTTGAATATTTGAAGCCATTTTGCTGCTCCAGCAAATATTATGGCATAATATGAGTCATTTTTTTTTTTTCTAATAGATGTTATTCTGAAAACTGATCACATTGGACCTTTTTTGAGAAACAAGTCACAGTAATGCTGTCCTGTATCATCGAGTACACTGTTGGCAGCTATTTGGGGATGTAGCTTGAGCTTCACAGTTAACTGCACTAAGCTTTGGCTGATGTAAGCATCACCACTCTCCTGCTCTTACCTGCCTGTTGACATAATTCTGAGCAATTTGAGCTCTGCCTGGTGTTCTGGCAGTGCCTCTGCCATGTTCTCTCCACTGTACAGGTCCCTGGAAGCATGTTCACAGTTGTCTGTGGATTGGAATTGAATTATATTTCTTGGCAAATAGCATCCCTTGATATTCATTTTTTTCTGGAACACTTGCTTATCTACCTTCTTGTTTTCAGGTAGGAACTTGTTTTCTTTCAATTCCATAGAGATCCATTCATTAATCACTTGTTAATTATCATTGATTAATCAATGATAATGAAACAGGTCATAACATGCTTTTAAATATTAATCATTTGCATACATGAATATTTATCATTTATTAATATCCAGAGTAGATGAATTATCTGTGGTCTTTCCTGTTAACTCATATAACTTGTACAGTGTCTTTCTCTGAAACACATTCATAACCTGAAATAATTTATCATTCTCTTTTTAATCCATTCTGTGCCAATTTCTCTTTGAGCATTGATGTTTTAGGAGTGAAATTGCTTCCTTTTTTCTTTCCTTATGTGATGTTTAATAGTTTTGGTCTGGATTGCCTACCCAGAGCCCAACTCCTGCTGTCCAGCTTTCTTCTTTTCCCCTTTTCCCCTTTTCCCCTTTTCAACTTTTAGGGAAGGCATGCTGAGAAGTATATTTGGCTGTTGCTTTTGAGACAACACAGTGTTAACATTTAGACTGTAAACTTTCACAACAGAAACACCTTTCTTCTTTTTGCTGCCTTGAAGAGTACTTTTGCCACAGAGAGCTTCTCAATATAAATTTACTCTTTCTTTAATGATATTTTCATACTTAAAATCAATAACAATCAATACAGTGCTATTCCTTCCTCTCTACACTTCCAGACCTCTTACCTGCAGCAGTGTATGTTCTTTTCCTTTTGAATCTTTTGACCTTCATATTATAATATTGGATCTCAGTGATTGAAAATCATGTTTCATATTTAAAATTATAGAATATATACTGTCGTACACCTTCTTGGAACTGTTGAAGCTCTTGACACGCAGCTAGGTCTAGTGAGGATACACTGACATTTCTGCTTTAGGGAAAAGCATTTATTCTTCCAACACTTTGTCAAACTCTCTAGCTATCACGCTATACATAGAACAATTTAATTTATTCCTATAGCTTTTTTGTTCCTTGTTACTCCTTGAAGCTTGTTCCCCCACTGATGGAACTTCTGCAGCACCTTGTTACTCAGCTTGTAACTTTCCCTTTTGCCCTTTCTGCTTATGTCAGAACCAGTTCCAAGATCCCGGCTTTGATCCTTTCGTTACTGAGACTCCAGGAGAAATCACTGCACAGGATTTGCAACAAATCCCTCTATAATTTGTTTTTGTCTGGTAGGCTTGTGTGATTTATGTACAATGCTGTTCTCTTCCTACTCCTGCTGTCATCACCTGCCTTAATGCATGGCTATGACGATGGATGCTATTATTAGTCTCATAGGCTTGCATAGTATGGAACCATTACCTTCTCTGTGGAGGAAAGGGAGCTGAATGAATCAAACATATGGGTTTTGGAGGAAGAGGTCTATGAGTCACAGTACTTTATTCTTCTGTCTTTAACTTCTTAGCCCCTCTCCTTCCCTCAGTGTAAACGATCTTAAAAAGATTCCGTGCTGCTTTTCCTCCCAAGTTCTGTGATACAAAACGTCTCTTTAAATAGTTCAAACAGTTGCTTCCAAGATTCTTTTTGTTAAAAATCAAACTCTAAATCTTAATCCATGTAAGTTACTGTTATCTAAAGATAACAGCTCTAAATAGTATATAAATTCTGCTGTATCTGGCTTCTTGTGTGGCTTTTTTCTTTTTAACTCATAAATTCCTTTAGAGTGAACTTCCTTACATGGATGACACTTTTTAATTCTGAAACAATAGAAATACAAAATATATTTTATCTAAACATGCTATGTATACTATTATAGTATAGTATATATACTATATAGTATATACCACTACATAGTATATACTATATACTATATACTATATGGGAGGAGTCCTCTGCCTGAGACTTAAAAATAGGAATATACCATTTTATTAATAATACTGTATTTCTCATCATATAAGTAGTTTTTATCTTGTGCCTGTTTAATTCTGCATTAGTAAGATCATATTGTACAATAATGTAAGTGACAATGTCCACTAAAGAATATATTGTTGGCAATTCTTTTACAACTTCTGGAGTTTCTCATACCCAATGCTAATGAAAATTTGTCTCAGTTGTCAGTGTTAAGCCAGACATCTAAAAAGTCAGTGAGTCAAATGCAAAAAAACCCCAAATATTTTTGAAGGCATTTGTAAAAAAGACAACACGACTAGGAGATTATATAAAGAACCAGACATTTGCTTTGAGACATTTCAGCATATTTAGATTGGCATTCATTGTGATTGGAAGATTCATAATATTCAGATAGGAAAGCTCACATAGTCAATTTTAGTTAGTTTGAAGGTGCAAAGAATTTGTTTAGGGTAACTTCTTTTGGAAGACAGTGGTAGGTGTAAGATTGGTTCTAGAATGAGGAAACACACCTTATCTGCAAAGTACATCAATGTAACTCTGTGGGATAATGGCCAATGGACTCGAGTACTGGGGCAGGACAAGCAAATGGGAAGACACACATGGTCATAGCAACAACCCAGAAAGAAGAGAGGAGCTCAGGTGTGGGGTGTGGGAGTGGTGGAGAACAAAGCAAAGAGAGCAAAAAAATTGTGGCGAGTTACTCCTGGAAGAGATTAGCTCTGCTTCTTTGGGGAATATGCTAGAGAAAAAAATAGTGGTGTAACATGCTCCAGATTCCACATTTATTCCATTCTAGTAATGGGAGTAGTTGTTCCAGTAGACGTAAAGTTTTTTTTTTCTTTTCCATCTTTTCATAATTCTCTTGATTAGATTGGTTATTTACATAATACAAAGGTAATTATGAATCATTCTGTTATAACTGGACTACAGATTACCGAAAATGACTACTTATGGTGCCTACTAATTTTATTATTAGTTTGAATGGATTATTCTTGTACTTGGAGGATGTTGTCTTTAAAGACCTGTAAATTTTTGAACTGCTCTCCTCTTCAGAGCTGTCTTCCACAGACAGCTTCAGTTTTCTGAATAAGGTTTTGGCAGCTACAACCAACTACATGGTTTCCTGGTTCTGCACTTTGCTTCATATGTTCTTTCTCAACTATTTATTGTTCATCAATTTTGTGTGTGTGTGTGTGTGTTTTAATTCTGAGTAAAAATGCATGAGTTTTTCACCACAAAATGACAAATTACTTGAACTTGATGGTGGGAAGCACTGTTAGTGAAGTCAAATACTTTCAACAGCAAAGCACAATTGTCTAGGGTGCCTACATTTTTACTAGCTTATTTCTGAGCCTCTTGAATTTGCTGCAATAAAGTTCCTTGGTGTTATATATTTGTCTTATTTTCCTCTCGATACTTTCATTTTGCAGTGGAAGCAAGACCCTACTTTTCCTAAGGAACAACAATCACTCCTCCATCCTACTTGTCTATGGATACTTTCTGGCACCAGAAACCTGAAGCTTAAGAACTTATTTTTGTAATAATAAAGCAATGTAACAGAACTAGAGAGTAAACATAATTTTCGGTCCAATGTTATTGCCTTTTCCTGAAATCAACTTTGCCAATGCAACTAATGACTTGGCAAAATAAGGGGATTTCATGAGCCTGCACTTCATTATTATGTATTGAACAGATGTAAAAAGTTCATGGCAACTTAGTTTGCTAAGGTTTATATCTAGTAGGTAGGCTTTTTTTAAAAAAAACCTACGTAGCTGAATCCGAGAAACAACAGATTGTTCCTGGCCCTGATGAATACCCACAGGAATGAAGAAGGCAAAAAGGGATCTGTTGCCACCTGTGTGCATGACACCACTTCAGGCTGTTCTTTGTTCCTGTTCCCCTTTGATGTTATGGTTGGTTTGACATGTAGGGAAGAGCTCACTAAAATACCAAGGTGTGAGAGTACAAGCACACCAGCTCAAGAGCACTGGGAACTCCTGCAGAAACCAGGAAGGCTCAGTGTGCTTTCCCACAAGAAAATGCCATTCTCTACCCCCTCCAGTGCAGGCCAATACCACAACCTGCCCTTCCACTTTTAATTCTGCATAAGTAATTTTCAGTCCCTCGTGATGTTAGTGCCTTGCGTACGTGTATTCCGTGCGCTGCTACCCTCAGATTTCAGCTCTGTGGGTGATGATTTGCCACCACAGGCCATTGTACATTCTGTAAAACACACTGGTACTGATGAAAGGGAAGAAGGGCATCCAGGTGAATTGCCAGAAGCAGCCCTCAGGTTTCATGAGCCTCCTGAAAATAAGAGAGGGAGAAGAATATCCTTTCATCCCTCGCTGCTGGTGTATCACAATGTTCCTATACCTGAAATCACTAAGGTTAAATTTTTTCAGCGTTAAGTTTCTTTTTGTCCAAATCTAGCTCTTAATTAGGTGAGTATTGTGAGAATTCTATTAAATAAGAAACACCATTCTTGCCCTATTCCACCATTACACTCCTCCTTACCTAAATGTTGAACCGTTTGAACACAATTGATTTTCATGAAGAGACTCTCCAGTGGGTGAATATCTAAATGTTTAGATAAACTTGAAAATGTATACAAATGTTTATGCCAATTATGTTTCTAAATAGATTTTTCAAGGCAAGAAAACTAGATAGAATTCTATCCTGGGGAGAATTCACAGTGGAGAAAAGTTTGTTTCAAACTTAGCTCTGTAACTAAATTGTCCAAACAAGCTGCAACTCAAAAACCAGACATTACAATAAATATAGCAAGGAGAAAGTGTTCTGTCACCTGAGGAATATTTCAAATGTTGATTCCTCAGGAGAATTTATCTCTGATACTTCTAATATACTGTCAAATATAAAATTTGGTTAAAATTTCACTTATCTAATTGAAAGATTATTCATCTGTTTTCCCTTTACACTGAAGTAGTACTTTACTGAGATGAATTCAATTCCATTTTTGCAAATTGTTATGTAGGTGGGAAATACTTGCTCAGGTAAGCAATGCTTTTTGATTTAAATGGAAATATCTTGCTTGGCTAAATGACTGCATGGCTAGACCAATTGTTCCTCCATTTCCTTAGTCTTTTATTCTGCCTGCAAATCATCAAACATGCATCTGTTCACTCTGAAATGATTACAGAAAGAAAAAAGTTTCATTCTTCAAACTTGCTGACACAGATTTTATCTGATAGGCCATTCCCTGGTTCAGTGGGATCTCCAAATTTATGAAAATTCAGTATAAAGTTAAGTCCTGAGGATTAAAGTCTTTAGTAAAAGGAAAAAAACCCCACACCTTGTGGCTCTCTAATAAGGGCTTAATCAGTGTGTGAATGACTTTCTTTTACTTAATCTATGTACTCTGAATTTAAAATATTTTCTGTTTTCCCTCCTGTCCCCTTTCTTAGACTTTCTGGATTATCTTGGGTGATCAGACCTTGCCAGGGCTGCATAAGTAGTCATGACAGCAGAAAAGTGCTTCAAAGATAAGCCTTAAGCCCTTCAGAACACATTGATGTGAGGAGCAATAAAGGTGGCCTGGTAAGAAGGGGAAAATGGCTGGGAAAAAGAAAAGATCTCCTGAAAAATACTGCCAGGGGAAGGTCTGTCAGCCTGGATGTTGGAGCTGAGGAAGCAGCTCTGTGATCCAGAAACTTCCTTGAAAAGTGCAGCTGGCATCTTTGAAATACAGCGGGGGGGATCTAGAAGCCAGAGGCACCCTGAGGTACCACTGAGAGGTGCAAAAACAAGGGACTGTAACAAAAACTTATCATCTGAGGCGGTGGTAAATAGTCTGCAAAAATCAAATTGCTCTGAAATAACAGAAAACATCATCACCTGTTGGCTGTTACAGGTGCAAAACCAAATTTAGCAGCATCTACTGGCTGGTCAAAGTAGTAAGTCCTACACCCACTCACATTGTAAAAAGAACTTAATTTTCTTCCCAAATGGAGTCTCTCTCTCTGAGAATATCCCAGGCTGCACATAACCTTCCCTGGAAAGGTTGAATTCTTCTTAAGGGCTTTCTGGAAGAGTTTGGACTCTCTCCAAGGATTCCCAGACAACTCCAGGCTCTGTGATGTGGATCATCTCATAAGGGAGGCCCTGTTATCTTACTTTTCCTCCTTTGGGCCACTTTTAGGGTCAGTTCAGTTTATCATCCCACCTCTGAGACATTTGGATTCCCCTCTGGGATCAGTTCGTTCTCCCCTTTGGGATGGTTTGGTCCCTTCCGAAATCTAATTTACTTGATATCGGTTTATCTTATATAAGTAATATTTATCTTGTATTTTTTAATAGATATTCCTATACATGTCTGTATCTGTCTCCATATAAGTAATCTATTACATCTGCTGTTATGTTGTTGATAAATTGCTTCACTGAAGATAAGTTTATACTGTAATGGTATGTGATGACTGGGCTGTTGCTGTCACTGATTCTTGATATACAATTGATTGGTGCTTTTGCTGATTATTCCTATATGTTTGATTGATGTTGTATTATTGCTGGTAGTGATTTGTAATAGCTAGAGATATATTTGCTTTGCTAGCACTGGTATACTTGACACTGGTGATTTCTGTGGTATTTGTGGTAATCTGTAACAGAGAAATTAGAAGATAAAGCTTCTGTGTCTTGGTTTATTGCAGAATCTTATGAACTCATGATGGTGATCTCTCTACCCACAGACTGGGTAATACTTTAGGTCATGACAGTTGTGCATGATTCCTTGTCTGTTTATACAATTTTTTTTTTATTCAGACTCAACTTCATTATTTTTTAAAACCAAATGTATTTGTTTATTTTAATGAATAAGATTTTTTTTTTTTAGGGTGGGGGGAAATTCCTAAAAGAATAACTAATTTATTTTCTCCATTAACAAGACATTTCATTTTGGTGCTTTTTTAAGTACGTAAAAGAAATTACAGTGAGTTTATTAATAGCATTATATAATTTAGAGATTACAAAGGGCATTTCTAGGCATAGTACTGGGAATGAAAACTAGAGGAGAAACATCTAAGCAACTTTACTTTTCAGAACTTGTGTTGTAAGGCTCTTGGGAGATTATATTTCCTTTTCCATTGCACTTGAACTCTGTCACTTTTCACAACAATTTTTTCATATCTAATGATTTCTTTTGCCTATGAGAGGAAACCAGCAGTAACTGTAAACCTCCTTTTGTGGGTGTAGCTTTTCTTTCTTTGAATTGCTCTAATCTCCACTTTTATGTGAAGGAAAAATGAAATTGCCTGTAAGTCCTCACCAATATCCATGTTAATATTAATTCTTATTTTTCAGCCTAGAACTGTAGGACTCACTGTGACTGTGATCTGCTTATTCTACTTAACTCTGATTTGTTCCACTTTCTGGCTTTTTCAATTTTTTTCTGACTGCTGTGGACACACCTTCAGCTATGACCTTCCTGTAATCATTTTCAAATTTTTATTTTAGGCAAATAACTGAGGAGCTACAAGTAATGAATACTATGACTCTCTGATTTGAAGTAGAGAGGGTATATTACTAGAAACTTGTGAACAATTTTTTCAAATAAGGAGGAAATTTAGCACAAAGATATGCCTTTCCATGTATGCTATGCGGTGAGTGAAAACCTCACACCAAGTAGGTTTTCTGGAAAAGTAATACAAGATTTCTTCAGGGTCAAACAGATAACTTGATCCAAGTCCTCAATTCCCTTACGTGTTCGAAAGAATTCTCTTCTTTGTGAAGGCCTTTGTGGGGAAGAAAAGACTAGAAATTAAATCAGAAAAGTTCTCAAGATGTATGTTTTCAGATGCTCCTTTAAAAAATATAGCTGCTGGGTTGGAGAAAAACAGTTAATATTCTAGGATCTCTTATCCTGCTGTCATTTAGTGCCTTGAGAGTGTTATTATTCTTTCGCATATTCTTTATCCCTGTATCTTCTCTGACTCGGATTTACAACATTGAAATGGAAAGCATTTAAAATATGATCTCATGTCAGCTGAAAAGTCTGAAGATGTGATCATATCACAATGAGATAGTCTAGCAAATCAGGAGGACAATAACTAAGAAAAAAGCATTTTACAGTGACAATTGTTCTTTTATTTTGAAATATTTTTACCTACTAACATTAATGACCTTAGTGAAAAGTAAAACTTTAAATGCTACCTCATACGTAAGAAATAAGATTTCAGTTTAAAAGATGGGAAAAAAGGGGAATTTCATCTGATTCCTGATATTTAAAAAAAAAAAAAAAAATTCAAAGCCAGAGGCAAGCTTCTGCAGATAGTCTTGGTTTATTACCATTGAAGGGCTATGGTAATAATCGTACAAAAGGACAGTTAATTTTTTTTTCTATTTATTTGAATCACTTTTTCCTGAAATTAGGTACTGTATTTTGCAAAGGTGGGTATTTCTCTTTACAAGACCTGAGCTGAATGTTCTGTTGGAAAGCACTTGACTAACAGCTGTGGAAAGCATTTAATTACTACATTTCACTCAAATATCCGACATTTTGGGTTCTTTTGTACATGGTTCTGTTTGACTTTGTTCTGAGTGAGTCTCAGGTCTACTCTGGGGTAACCACCTATATCTCAAGAATTATAGGATTTCTATGTATAAGTTTTAATCAACCTGCATTTTGCTAGTGAAGGTAAAGCAGTGCATGATTCTGAAGATAAACTGCCCTACAGTCTTTGGCTTTATCAAAGAAAAGGCAAATTGTTCACAGGTTTTGCCTTTTATAAAATTCTTTAGAGAAACAGAGAATTAATATGGGCCACAAAAGAGGTGTTATAAGACTGTCCTGGTTAATACTGTTGTGATTTAATTTTGAATTAGTTTATTTGAAATGCCACTATAGTGAGAATCAACAGGATCTAATATTAAAAAATATCTTCCCACAGAGAAGGATGGGTTGACTACCAAAGATTGTTCTGTAGGATTCAGATGCTTTGGATACATGTGGTATACTCTATCAATGTAGATTTATTTCTTACATATATAAGCTTTTTTTTTTCACCATTTCATTAAACAAATTCTTTCTCATGATAGGCATAGTAGTCTTTCCACATCCATGGATATGGATTCTATCTTTATTTAATCCACACAGCTTTTAAAAATAAATCATAACTTCGAAATTAAGAAAGGAGTAGTTTAACATTTCTTGTTTATATGTAGGCAGAAATACCTTATCTGTGATTTATATATTTTTTTAATGTAGTGTTGTTTATAAGCCCTGGAGATACCAACATTAATTTAGTCATTGTTATACTCCTGGATAATCTGTTCCGTTGACATACAATGTTCAGGGGTTTTTTTCCCTTATTGAAGCCTGTTGTTTAGTTTTGCTATCACTAAAGCTTTTTATCATCTATCCTGCTCATTCAGCTGCAAGGTTCAATTCCCATCCATCTAATTTCCCTAATGCCCCATGTCCTTACTTGCCTGAAACTCTTATAATACAACTTCTTATTTTAATGTAGTGGCATCATCTATTTTTAGCTTAGAAAGATAACAGCTGATCGTGTGTGGATGAACATTTATAGCTTACTTTGGGTTATGGTATAGTGCTTCGAATTTAGGAAAATGAAAAGTCATGGAAGTGCAAATATAAACCAAAAGAGGAAAATTGTAGGAAATAATATACCATGAAAAAAATATAGATATTTCTAGCCAAGATTTCTAATAAATTTCCCTAGCTCCTGATTTGTCTTGATCTTCTGCACAAAGAGATCTAAGAGAATAAGAAACTTCTTCACCTTACTCTGTAGGGACTAGCTTAGCACTGGGCCCTGAGATACAGGAGTAGGTATATGTCATGGAGTCATTCTTTCTCCCATCTCTAAGAGGATGAAAAAGCCAAGTCTCTACCCCTGGAATCATATAGACCATAACAGCTGATCTTAAAAGGAAGAGAGAGGTCAAGATGCACTGGGATACACAATGGTGTGAACTGGAGGAAATCCTCTTGTACTGGGATAAAACTATATTCCCTTCCACACTTCCTCAGGACAAGGTGTTAGTTCATAGTGCCAGTTATTCAAATAGGTAAAATAGACATTGCATCCGTGAAATGATCTCTATTTCTAAGAAAGAAATGTAACCAAGCACAGAGGCAGTTGTGTCACCACTATACCTGTTTAATATACAGTGGTCTAGATGATGTACTTCTGAAATGAAGTATTGCATGGCAAAAATAAGGAAGGTTCAATCAGGTGCTCAACTTACAACGCTGATCTTTCGAAAACAGCAGACTGACCTGAGCTTGCAGCCATGCACACAGCTGCATCTGTGCACACAGTTCTGGTATTTGCACAAGAAACCATTCCATATGTGCATATCTTCTTAAGGAGGCATAAGTCAGCCTGCAAGAATGTGTTCCTTAAAGCCATTTTCCAAAATACAGGTTCTTGCAGAGAATGACGTTTTCTAGTATTTTTTTTCGAGATAAACGTTTGCTAACGTCCTTTGCTAGGTCCTTTGCTAAAATGGACTTTAAAAAATTTTGTGGTGGGATTGTCACTGTGACTAGATTCCTACTTTACTCCAAAACCAGACTAGAAAAGAGTAGGTTGGGAAAATGAACTTTGTTATCTGACAACACAGAAAAGGAAAATAATTTATACTAGTGTTTCTAAAATGAAAAATTTTATTTTTTTTCACTGTCTTTATGACAAATGTATATTTAATGGTATGCCTTGTTTCATAACAATCTTTCAGATATCTTTACTGTCCGGATGTTTCATAACAGCCAGATTCTTTCCTACCGGATTTCACCCCTAATTTCAATGGAAATCGCTGCTGACTGTTCTTCTTTTTCTTCCCAGAAAACTATGTCTGCAAAGTACTGAGAATTTTATGCTTGACTGAAGAAGCAAGAGGTTTGCTATGCTATCATCATGATTATTCAGATGACCAGAAATGGTTAACACCAAGGATTGAATAGTTGTCTCAGCTTAGTCCTCAGAGTTCTTAGGTTGAATTTAATGTAAAATCTGAAAGAGCTTTTAGGTAAGAACTCTTAATTTTTGGCATCTTTAAGAGATTAGGTTATGGCTTTTGAGCTCACCCTTGACCTATGTAGGGATTTTTGGGCCCCTCTGCCTCTGTAGTGCTTCCGATCTGAAAAACCCAGTACTGAAAACCTGAGGAAGATGATGTTGCTGTTTAAATATTTATCTGCTGATAAAGCTCTTCTGTCTGATATCAGATCAAGCTATTTTTATGCAGTACTCTATTGATGAAAAATAAATGTTATGGTATTTGTGAAAAATAGATATAAAAATTCCTATTAATTTACCTTTTACCTGCTCGAAATTTCTCTTCCCGTTATATCCAAGCTGATCAAGTGAATTAAAAAATTAGTAAGATCCAATACTTTGAATTTCTTTGCTGCCCACTATATCCTAACAAGAGAAATTGCTACATTTTGTATCATAATGGCTCTTGTTCAAATGGTAAAGGACGTGTACAAGAATGACCACGTAAATGTGACTTGTCATTTAACTCTTGAACTAAAATATCATCAACTATAAAGGTTGCACCATACAAAAAAAAAAGCAAAATAGAGTACCAGGAAGGACCTGATACATGGGATGTGTCTTTTACATGACAACAGGGATTTACACTCAGTAGACTTCAAGAGAAAACACCTTGCAGGTAGAACATGCTGTCCTGGGCTATTGACAACCTTCTCTTTCCCAGTTATAATAAGTGCTTGGGTTTTTTTCATGCAGTATTGTGCTGGCTCTGCTCCTGTTAATGCTGCTTAGGGTGCTGGAGGCTTTTTTGGCTGCCAGGGCATGCTGCTGGCTCATGTTGAGCCTGCTGTCTAGAATCCCCTAAAGTCTCTTTTTCTACCCTTTTTTACATTTTTAGATACCATGATTTGGAGTAAATTCTGTTCAGAACAGTTTAAGGAGCCTAAAGCTGCACTGTGAAAAGGAATCACTAAAAAAAAAGTAACATGGAGATCAGTATTTCTGCACATCCCATGAGATTTCCTTCCTGGTACTGATTTTTCTGGAGTCATTTCATTATCTGACAGAGAAGATAAAAGACAGCTTTTTATTACCCTGGAGAATGACGATTTTCCTGCCTTTTGGATGGACTGAATTGGGCCACATTCACATGATTTCTGTAAGTTTTGCATTTATTAGGAAATCCCATTTGTGCTGTCTCCTGGCATAAGACAGGGATAGGTCATTTAAGAGCAAGATGCCTAAAAGAATAGGTATTGGCAGAAAGAAGGGCAGTTTAAAGCAAAAGGGAAAGTCTCATCACCCTTATGCTTATGGTTGCTTATAGATCCAAAGTTTAAAATATCTAATAAATGAACAGTGCTTTGAGAAAAAGTTCTTAAACCCCAACTAAACAACCCTCCTGCACACCCAAATAAGCAAAACTGTACCTGCCCCAAATAGATACTAAATAAAACCAGTAAAAAGCTTGTGATGCTAACACAAACTAACTTGATGTAAAACACATAGTTCTTGTGATCAGAGTGTTGAATTTCCAGCATTTTTGAAGGACGGTAATGTCTCATAATTTCCTTTTTTTTTTTGCTTTAACTTTCATGTTGATATGTCATAAATGCCCAAGTCTCGTTTAAAAATCAGTTGCTTCCTTTCCTCAAATCTCTCAGAAGCATGACAGCACATATCTATTTCAAATCAAAGTACTGAAAAAAAAAAATGACACTCAAGATCCTTCCCACAAGAGACAAATTGTAAATAGAATTGGAGCTTACTCTGAACTGCTTGGAAGAGCAAAACTGGCAGTGAAGTGGGTATTAATTTGCACTACTTTGACCTTGAGGCATCACCCCTGAGAGGCATAAACAGTGAAAAGTAGACGGTCAAAAAAAAAAGGCGATATAAGAGTTGGTGAAGTATCAAAGGAAGTTTAGCATATTTTTCTACTAGATGTTTTAAACACTTCCTTTAATAACACTTGAAGAACTATCTAGGAATGTCATCATAGGCTTTCATTGGAATAATGCCCATTAAAAAAAAATTATTTTATATTTAGTTTCTAGTTTACTTTTCTGTTTACTATTAGTATTATGATACAAATCATATGTTGTCCTCATTAACTATTTAATGGTTCTCCTAAAAAACACTTCATGGATTCCACATAAAGAACCAAAATCTGAAGTAAGTGGCTTTTCACCACCCAGGTTGGTAATTCAACATGAAAGAAGCAAGGTTACATATCCCTTCTCACAGTTTTTTCACAGTTTCAGAGCATTAAGATGCACAGAGAAAAACAAAATATATTCTCACGCAAAATTACCTGTCTTAAGCTGACCAGTATCTTCACTGAATAAAAATTCATAATTCTACTCTGTGGCTGCTCATTTGTTTATTCTCCCTTGAAACAAAAAGCCAGTAGCTAATGAACCACACACTGGATAGAAAAACTGAAGACTGAAATCCCATTTGTTGTGTACTTGGCATAGAAGGATACACATGAAGGACCAAAAGGAAAGATGTTTATCTCTTCATTTATCCATCCATTCTCATGCTACTCCCCTTTCTGCCCTTTTTCTGATATGCTCAAGAAGTTCAGTCTTTGTTTTTAAGCTCAGTACTTATGTCTGAAGGATATAATGAGATTTTTTTTAAAACATGCTGCAAATGAGATGGCAGTTTCTCAGTTGTAGTCCATGAAAACTATTATTGCAGATTGATTATTAACTTTTTTCTCATAAAAAGTTTTATCTCACAGTGTGATCTTCTCCCCCCTTCACAGACTTGAAGTTAGAAATAAACTGAAGTTTGTACAGTTGTTATTTTATTTTCTCTTTGCACAAGACTGACATTCGGACAAAAATGACTTTTCACTTCTCCTTTCATTTTTTCCCTAAAATTTCATTTTTGCTATTGAATATTTCTGAAGAGTATATATTAATTGTTTTTTTCTGCTTCTTCTACAATATTCCTTCCTTTCAAAACTTTTTTGTCAGCTCTTTTGGAGATATCAAGAAAACAATGTTGCATACCTGTCCACATATCTTTATTTTGCTATACCCAATTATTTGAAAATAAAAGTCAACCTACCTGTACTGACCAGGTTTTGCTGGTCATTTTGTTTAACGGAGCCCTGGGCTATTCAACTATTTACAATTCTAGCTGAAGGCAGCTTGTGGCATTTTCATCTGCCAGACAATAATCACTGTTACCTTATTTTGAGCTACATGTTATCCAGGACAAATGTGTTGAATTTGTTAATATGGAAAACTTCAAATGTTATTAGGCCTTTTAAACTGTAAAAAAAAAAAAAAAAAAGAAAAAAAGAAAAAGTGAATACAAATAAAACAGTTGTCCAGCTATCACACTCAATATTCTTTTGAATTATTTTATGATAACCTTCACATTTTGATGAAATAAGTATGATCTAGAAAAATATTCCTGGAAAGACTTTCAAGTAGCATCCCTAGACCCATGCTACCTAGAGAGGATTCTGTCAGCTAGAAGAACAAAACCTGCAATGATTAGGCCTTAATTCTAAACCAGTAATGAAGGTAACTGATTTTCACAAGTTGGTAGGAGTGTATTAAATATTGCAAAGACAGAAATACTTATTAAATCTTCGGTGCCTACAAACAAGCTTTTATTCCTTCCTTTATGTCATATGGATCTTTTAAGAGATAGTTTGTTTGCAAGTAAATGTCTGTGAGATGTTTTAACTTGCTACAGGCTTCCAGAGGAAGAAGTCTGGAGTCAAAAAGGGTAACTTTAGTTCAGTGATCCATGCAACGCTGCAGCCAGGCCCTCGATGGGGTTGGAATGACACATTTATATCTGTATCTCTGAATACCTTTTCACTCCACCATGATCTGTTGCCATTTCAGATGTTTGAGACCACATGCTCCTTATTTTAGGAGAATGTGGGCATTTGAGTGTGACAGTGTGCAGCCGTGGCACATCTGATGCGTATTGTTCCTGTTGCATCCATAAGGTCTGTGGAACAGCACGGAACATGCCATGCCTTCAGCTGCTCTCAAAGTTCCAGCTCTTAGTTTGGAATAAATCAGCAACCTGGATACTCTTTTCTGGACAGTTAATATTTATTCCATTAATAGGTAAATCATGTTTTATTATCATTTTCATAGGTTACCCTGTTCACAAATCAGACACTGAGGAGAGATACATTCAAGGAGATATCAAATAAAAGCTTGATCCAACAATCAGCACAGTCAACCAGACATTTTTAAAAAGCAGTGAATTTTGCTCTGAAACAACACCCTTCTCTTAATACCCTGCCATAATTGTGCCTGCTGTTACAGACATTTATTTTGCTGGTGTTAAGAACAGTATGTATAATTGAAATTGGACTGTTAGTACTGAAAACGAAACAAAGAAACTTATAAACGAAACAGACGGGAACACCATCTTGTACCGTGTTGAGATCTGGTTGGGTATGGAAGATATATTTACGTAACCGAGTAGATAATGTTCTGCATCCCACAGTGAGAGCACGAAACAAGCAATTTTACTGACGATTCTGCAAGGCTGCATTTGTTCTAAATCCTGTAGATACCTAAAATCAGCATAGTAACAAACTTTCATGCAGCCTAATCCTGAATAACAAAAGCGATTATAATGTTCTTACTCTGTATGCTTATGTCATTTGTTTAGTAACAGAGCGGTAGCAATACATTTCGGAGTTTCTCCACAGCCTCTTCTTTACTTTTTGTCCCATATTTAGTGCAACTCTGGTCAGTAAGGTACAGAACACTGAAACTTGTCCTGGTGGGGAGACTGACACACTGTAGTTGTACAAATGGTAGTGAACTGTGACAAGAGCCAAGAAAGCCTAATTCCCATTATCATAGATTTACCAACAGTGTTTCTGGTGCTGTTATGTCCCTAAATTAATCTATCTGGAAGTAGACTTCCTTGATAGAGCTCTATGAAAATAGGTTGAAGTGTTTGCTCTTCTCCAGAAATACTCCTGTATTTGAATTAGTGCAATGTAGGAAAGGAACTTTATGTTTCCCAATTCCCTTTTGGACACAAGCTCTTTGGAAGGTGCCAGCCCCAAGGCTTCCAAATCCTAACTTCATTTGGAGCTACTTGCATAGCTCCTTCAAATTCCCCTGGAAATCTTTGTTGAATGAATTCCTTCCATGTAGCTATCTTTCTCTTGGCCCTTTCAGGATCCAAATTTAAAGTATCAAAAGTGACCTCTTTTTTTTCCACAAGAGACAATGATACACTTTAAAAATCTGATGATGTTTTTTATTTCATTGTGAAGTATAAAGATGAACATATCTTTGGAGCACAGGAAAAAAAAAAAAAAGAGGTCTAAAATTGTTTTCTCCCATGGAAGGTTTGAGTTTTGATAAAAATAGGCTTTTCTGAGATATTTGAATTTAATTAAAAGTTTCCCTAATATAATAAGCTTTGCAATTATTTAACAGTAATTAATAATATCATCACTGTCTAGAGCATCTCTCTTATAAGGAGAAACTGCAAAGACTGGGCCTGTTGAGTCTAGAGAGAGAAGACTGAGAGAGGATCACATTAATACACATAAGTACCTCCAAGGCAGGTGCCAAGAGGATGGTGCCAGACTCTTCTCAGTGGTGCCTAGAAACAGGATGAGGAGCAATGACCATAAACTAAACCACAAGAATTTCCACCTCAACATGAGGAAGAACTTCTTTACATTGAGGGTGGTAGAGCACTGGACAGGCTGCCCAGAGAGGTCATGGAGTCTCCCTCTCTGGAGACATTCAAAACCCACCTGGACATGTTGTTGTGTCACCTGCTCTGGGTGATCCTGCCTTGGCCAGTGGGTTGGACTGGATGATCTCTTCAAAATTGTTATTTGCTTTTCTGAACTCTAAGCACATTCCTCACAGAGAAAAAATAAAAATACATATTATGAAAATGCTCACATTTGTGTAGGGCCAAAAATATAAGTCATCAACCTTGCCACCA
Organism: Corapipo altera; assembly: GCF_003945725.1. Classification (NCBI taxonomy): domain Eukaryota; kingdom Metazoa; phylum Chordata; class Aves; order Passeriformes; family Pipridae; genus Corapipo; species Corapipo altera. The sequence continues at coordinate 1,333,718 of NW_020884934.1, read as the reverse complement.
AGCAACCCAGTTGCCTTTTTCATCCTACTCACAGAAACATATTCTTATCTAGTGTCTGGAAATCACCGTAATGGTCAGAGTTGTTGGAGCCAAACATTGGCTTTGTATAACTTAATGCTGCCTGTTCTAGTAGTAAAATGTTAAAAGTAATTATGGGAATAATCTTGTCTTTCATTATTATCAAAATAAACATCCAGTTATTGTTAATTCTAAAAGCCATCTATCTAAAGCATTCATGTATGTGTATGTATATATATTTAATCAAGCTTTTTCTTCTATGTTGATCCAGATGCTTTAGATTTTTTAAACACATTCAGACTTACAGGATGACCTGACACAGTGCAGTGGAACATGGTTCACATTCTCTGAAGAATCCCAGTTTCTTTGTCATGAATGGCTGGAGTAACACCTGTAACAAAATACAGTGGCTTGCTGTACCTTCAGGTTTGTTTCTAATTGTATGTGCTGCCTACAGATTCTCATCTCTGTCCTTAGACTCACTTAAGATGACAAAACTTTGATCTCAGATATCCTTTCTGCCAGAAACATCCTCTATGGAGTTTTCAAAGTGTGCTTCTTCTTGAAGATTTGTGTTTTGAGATATAATTGAAGGTCTGCAGGAATCACCTTCTTCCTGTTGGGAAGGATGCACAGTGCTCTTTCATTGTTTCCTAGACTTTCTTACATTCTACTACACCATTTCTACCAGCTTTATTTTAAGGAGGATTTCTCTGTGTGATGCTCTGTGAGTTGTACATGGGGCATAAGGTGTCAGTTTTCTTAATTACTCTGGTCAGCTTAGTTTACATCAGGAAGAATGTCTTCACATTTGATTTTCTAATTAAAATTAATACAGCAAATTCAGACCTGCTGTGAGTAAATATTGTATATTAATTTCACTGGACATATTAGGCCTGATGATGAACCAGAGTTGTTTTGACTTGGCAGAAGGTTAACACAAAAAAAATTCAGAACTCTTTGTATTGCTGCAGTTGGTAAAGCTGCTCAGTGCCTAATAAAGAAATGGTCTTATCAATTTAGTGAGAAATTAAGGGTTAAAGAAGCCTGACTTACTATTATACGTATAATTTTTACTCAATGACATATGTATCTCAACTCTAACAGCTAGCTTCACAGTTGGATACTTTTTGTAAAAGCAGCTGAAAATAATTCTTAGTGTAACTGATAAATCTATTTCTGATCAGGCAAACTTAAGCACTGCATTCTTCCTCTCTAGTGACCAAAATCCACCCTGAGTAGTAATCCTTTCTTTATAAGAGGAGATATCAAATCCTCTCCAACTGTTCTCCATTGAGAGAGAGCTGCAGGCAGCCTCCTGCATCTCATAGATGATACAAGATCTCAAATTCTAATTTCTGAAGGCTTTTGATGAAATGCATTACCCGGATTTCCCTGTACATCCTTTGGATTGTTCTCTCATCTCTCATTCCCTTTCTTGCACAAATTATGAGTTGTGCATATATTCTATCATCTAATTAAGAAAATTCTCCTCAAACATTTTCTCTCTTTCTTCTGTAAAATGTCATTACCACTTATGGAACGTGGGTTCAGCACAGGAGCTCTAGGTTCTCAAATGGCACATACTTCTGCTGCTGAAAGGATTTCTCACATAGCATCTTCTGGAAATACTTTAGAAGCAATTTGGAACAGCAAAGCTTTTTACATCCTTCTGATCTCATTAATTTTTAACAAAAGTAAAAGAAAACATAACTGCTCTTTAATGTCAGGCAGGCAAACAGCCCTGACACTGCAGCCTGGGAAGAATCAACATTGCTTTTCAAAAGGCCTGTATTTTGACTAGTCACTCCAGTTCTCAGAAATCAGAGCAGAGATTCTTGGCACAAATATTTAATATTAAGGTTAAGTTTATGGTCAGGTCCTTTATTCACCTGTGACAAGGAGGAGAAAGATGAACACATCACAAAGAAGCATAGATGTGATGCATACAAAGCAGACGTCAGTGAAACTGTGGAGGAAAACATCTTCTGTGCTTGCTATGATGAAAGAAAATAAAAGCCAACTAACCATCATTCCTAAAAATTAAGGTATAATTATCTTTTGTGTGTGTTAAAATATAGCTCTTTTTGTATCACTGCATCACTTCCTAAGTTTATGTGGAAGTTAAGATTTTCTAACATCAAAAGAAAACGTGTTTAGATAAAAGTAAAATCAAAAAACCCACAAGTCAGAATAAAGAAAAAGTTCTTATCTGTCTTTTTTTTTTTTTCACCAGTTCCTTCTCTTATAGGACTTGAAAGTTCAATAATATTTAAAAAAATAATATGAAGTTGTGTTATTGTTTTCTAAATATCTGCCAAATATAAAAATCCTGTCTTTTCTTAGCAGAGAATGCAGCTGCAGCAAATCAAATGTCTCAGGGAATTTAAGTTTTCCTTACTCTGCCATGCATAGAAGAAATTTGATTCTTATGCTGACTTTCTAATAATTATACTGATAATGTAACAGCTCACTGAGTTACCTTCATGAATTTCAAGACTCATTTCATTTTTTAGAGACAGGTGAAGAAAGCTCATGGTGGATACCTGCTAGGTAGTGAATGCTTTCTGGAAAATTAGAGAAATGAAAGGGACATTGCACTGGAACCAGGCAAGAACTTGCAGCTGTGGGGGCATCAGTCCTAATTTATGAAAAAGACAAAAAGAATCAAATCATATTTTTAACGAGGTTAAGCCTTACACTGGGGCACTTTCAAAATCAGAATGCTCCTGATAAACCGGGTTTTTCTGACCATCAGTGATCTCTGGGAAGGGATTTCAATCTTCAGTTCCTTTTCTACTGGTGACGGGTGAAGAAGACCCTTTTGTAGCTGATTTCATCTGTCACTTCAATCTTCTTCTCCTCCTTTGAAGTCAGAATTATCTAATTCCTCAGTTAAATCAAATGTCAGTTTCTGTTTTTATTTTAAAAGAATTGTATAAGACACACTGCAGATTCAGTGCTTCAGTAGAGTGTTTATTTTTTTGTTTCATTGATTTTGCAGACAGTTTTCTCTTCCCTTCAATGTCCCTTTTCTCTTTGAGATGCCAACTGTGCTGCGGTGTTGTTTTTTTTTTCACAATGCCAAAATAGTATCTCAAAAAGCTTTAAGATGTGCACTTTATTATAAGAGGGAAATGTCTCTCTGTCATGCATGTGATTTTGGATTGTTTTGTTTTTAGAAGGATAATGCTGCTTGGGGGACTGAGGTCAGACCAAATATATCACATCAAACCTTCAGGTTCCAGAGACAATGCCTTGTCTTTGTCTGACTTTCAGGTTAAAATGGCCTGTTAATGGAATGCAAAACTGAAATGCCAAATAAAAAATGCTTCTTCAAGGAGCTATAGACTATGGAGCTGGATTTCTGCAATGAAGATGCAGTATTAACAGAAATATCACTACACAAAACCCCAAACTGCACTTTACTGTGCTTTTTATTACACAATGAACACTCCCTCATTCTTTGGAACTGTTGTTTCTTGGGTGCTTATCTACGGTGTTCTGTAATTCAGAAATCACTGGATGAATCATTAACTTCACAAAGGCCTTTTTCAGGTCACCCTAAGTACAGGAGTTCTTAATCCACAAACAAAGGTATCATCCTCGGTCTCACAATTTCCTGAACTAACAACTGAACCTGTGGGGCATGTTGCTGATGAGAAAATCGAACAGAAGCTTCAGAGTTACTGAACTTTACTTCTCCTCAAAAACTTTACTTCTCCCTCTTTTTGGACATGGGCTGGTACACTAATCCAAGAATAACTTTGCTCAGGCTTGTAATTCACAGTAGGATACTCTGAGGTGTGTTTGGGACCTAGACAAGTTTGGACAGGCTGTCCCAAATCCTTCCAGTTTAAAAAGAATGTGGTGGGTTGACCTTGACTGGACGCTGGGTGTCCACCAAAGCCATTTTATCACTTCCCCTCTTCAGCTGGGATTGATACTGGAGTGTTTTAATTTTTAAATCATAAGAAACAATAGCAGATCACCCACCTGGTACCAGATAAAGATAATTTTCTGAGTCTTAAGCATCAGAGACAATGTTTTAGTTAAATCCAACTACAAATGTTGTTGTATGAACACCATGAAGGATCTGTCAGTCTCTTGACATTTAACTTACATCTCCATTTTAAATTAGTGACTTTACCAAAGACTTGTATTCAAATCCAAAAAGTCAGTGATAGTCAGCTAATAATCTGGGTCTGTGATTGGGTATTAGAATGATATCAAAGTGGATGAAAGAACTTGACAGGCTGAAAGAGTTGAGGTTGTTCAACCTGGAGTAGAGAAAACTCCAGGAAGACCTTATAGCATCATCCCAGTACCTAAAGGGGGCTGCAAGAACATTGGAGAGGAAGTTTTTATGAGGGCATGTAGTGACAGGACAAGAGGGAATGGCTTTAAGATGAAGGAGAGTAGGTTTAGGTTAGATCTAAGGAAGAAATTCTTTACTGTGAGGGTAGTGAAGCACTGGAACAGAAGCACTGGTTTCCCAGTGAAATTGTGGATGCTGCATCCCTGGGAGTGTTGAAGGCCAGTTTGGATGGGGCCCTGAGCAACCTGGTCTAGTGGAAGGTGTCCCTGACAATGGCAGGGGAGCTGGAACTAGATGGTCTTTAAGGTCCCTTCTTAACTCAAACAGTTCTATGACTCCACGATAAATGCCACCTGTATGATTCCACATACTAGGTATTATGCTAAGAGATGATTGATACATAAGTTGTCTTTCTTAATATCTAAAAATATTCATGAGAGATGCAAGTGATGAAAGTGAAGTGTTATCTCTTTAACAGATGTAACCAGTCCCCAGCTTATGGTTTCAACTGAGAGCCCTTCTGAGAAGATGTCTTGATCCAAACTAATTTCAAAATTAATAATGAAATAGAGTGAAGTGTCTTCTTCAGTGAGAATAAAATGGTGCTTTGCCATAAAACCCCTACAATGTGTTCGCTACACTTCTAGGACTCTGACTCCCGCTGCTAATTTTTTTTCGTGTGTTTTCAGACCAAGGGAGTGTAAGAAAATGGCCTTGCAAAAAGCACAGGATATAACTCAGGAAGATGCTGCTACTTTGAGTGCAAGTCCTTAGAATTGTGACCTGTAGAATAAGAATTGCATTGTTACTTTAATGGGAGAATCATGTAGATGTCTTTTTATATGAAAAATCTCTTTGTTTTTAGTCGGCTTGTGGAAAGTACTTTTCCCAGAAAAGCTTATCTAGCACCCATTGAGCTAAATTGAAAAATTACTATCGATCTGAATGAGAATGAGATCAGCCCCACACTGGGAAAAATGACACACACATATATATATATAATATATATATATATATATATAACATATAAGAGTTAATACAGGAAAGTAATTAGTTCCTTGCTTGATACTTTGATATAAATTTACCAATTAATCACAAAAAATTAATGATAATTTCTAGAATTCTATCCTATCTTGCATTTTAAAGGGATTTCTTAGTTTGTCTGTATGTATCACACACTATCTATTTTTTTGCATGAAATGAAATAATTCTACAAAATGTTATTTCTCCTTGAGGTACTTTAAGGATTACATTAATCACATTAAGAGTTAAAAATATAAGGAATTGTAAGCCTCATTAAAAGAAGTATTATTGTACTTGGAGCAAAGGCATAGTGTACCACACACAAAAGGACATGGTCTTAACCAAATATAAGATATTGCAAAGGTGACCAGAGGAAGGTACTGGTATGACTTGGAATGTCTAAGTAGTCATGGTTAGTCCAAAACCAGCTGTATCTCTGTATCTCCCTGGTAAACAGCAACCTCCTAATGCAATAAACATTATTGTGCTGATTGAAAATTAATTTGTTGAAGAAGCTTTTAATTGTTTGGGAGGTAATCACTTCTAAAGAACATAATCTTCCTGTGTCTAGCTTTCCAAAATGGAATACAATTAGTTACTGGAAGGAAAACTAAACCACAAAAAGTATGGTGAGGTATAAATCATCACTGAATGCAAATGATCTTTTATATTTGCGTGGTGCTTCCTAAGTTTGAGTGTCATTTATGGATTATCTTGGGCCTGGAAAAGGAAAGAGAAAGTCTGTGTAGTAGGAGCTGGATGTCTTCAGGTCTGAGGGGTTTCTCATTCTGGTAGAATTCCATGGGCACATGGGGAATGGGGCCTCCTGTCTTCTGCGTGTGCTGAGCAGATAGGGAACAGATTGTGCTGGTGGTGGAGATATCTCCATGATCTCACATATGAGCTGTGACCAGTCAACACCAACATAATGTTCCAACAACTGAGGAAGACAAAGGTGGATTGGGAAGGTCTGTATTAGCTGCCTTATTATCACCTACGTGACTGACATTTAAGTCACTGCTGGTTTCATCTGGCTGCTACACCAATCACAACAGGCTTATAAGAGAAAAAACACAAAAGCATGGAAAATTTCAAGGAACTGTGAGCTCAAAACCATTCAAAGTTTTGCCTAAAACTGAAATTGTCTTTCATGACACTGGTAGTGAGGAAAAAGGCAAGTTTTATTGGATTTTGTAAACTGTTTACTTTTATCTAGGGGACAAGAAAACTCATTTGAAACTTCAGCTAAAGAAGAAGCAGAGCACTTTGCAGGAATGAAGTTTTTCTCAGCTGGACTCTGTTACCAGCAAGCTGACTTAAAGGATGCTTTGACATACAATCTAATCAGATTAATCCAGAGGAAAGATGAGTCCTGAAATCCTAACACTGACAAATTGCAGATACGTGCTGATGAAAGCCACTCACACTTGCTCTTTGTTGATCTTCTTGCTCAATATGGTACATGACAATGAAGATCAAGAGCAGAGACAAAAACACACAAATCACAGATTGTGGAGGCATAAAAAGCTATTGTACCTTTCAGCATCTCCTCGTTGTCAACACATCCACCTCTTGAGGTGTGTGAGATGTCTTGAGATATCTATTTTCACCTTAGGTAAGCTGCCAAGTGTACGTAAAATGAACAGTGCAGTCATGTCCATCTGGACAGCAAAGCACAGAGTTTGGAAGGTACTTCTTAAAAAAAAAACCTCACAAACAAACAACAAAGTGCAAGAACTCCATGGAGGGATTACGCCACCTATTTTGAAGGTTTTCTCCTGACTGTGTGATGGAATTAAATCTTTTTGATGGATTAGATTGGTCTCTGTACACTGATGAAAGTGAAATCGCAGCAAATACCCAGACAGATCTTGTTTTAATTGGTAGGTTGCACAGCCTGTGATACAGACAAGGTAGGAGCTCTGTTGTCCATCTTTCAACAAACTGAGAGCTATGTCTGTGCCAGTAGGTAACACCAGGCCAGTTGCTGCACCAGAGGGCAAGTGACATGACACAACTTACATCCCCTCAGCTCTTTTACCCTCCTAAAATAGGGTTGTCTTGTGTATGCTGCCTACAAAGATCCTGAATACGTCCCCCAGGCTTAGCTGCCCAAGTCAAGGTCAATCCTGCTTGCCTGCTGCCTGCTCAAGGGCTGTTGAGTGGCTCCTTGACCCTGAGATTACCTCAGCTGGTTAGAACATGGTGCTAATAACAGCAAATTTGTGGGTTTGATCCCCATATGAACTTAGGACTCTATGATCCTGCTGGGTCCCTTCCACCTCAGAGTATTCTGTGATTCCAGCCTTGGTTCAGAGTGGTGTGTGAAAGAGCTGCTGCCCCTCACTTCCCTTGGGGGCTGTACTGAAATCCAGGCCCTCCTTGCTGCTGTGGCACACATGGTGAAATTATAGCCCTTATTTACACATTCAAACCCCACAATTTTCCTAGTTTTTCGTCACAGTTTTCGCAAAATATCCAGCTAGAATTTATTTTCCGTAATATCTCATAAAAATAATGCCAGCAGGTAATTTTCTTAGCAACACGCCATTAAAATAAATATCGGATTTCAGCATAGATTTTATGTTTTTCGAGTTTCAAAGTAATCTGAAAAATGCTCTTGTTTTACTCTGCATATGGAAATTAGATTGAACTTTCTCCTTTACTATGTAAAATATAACCCGCAATCTCTTGTAAGCTTTCTAGCTGATATCAATGCCATTGCTTCAAGATATAGAAATTGAAGATAGAGAGGCTTTACATAACATTTTTTTACATCTATTTTAATACATATAACTTTTCTGTCTTCAACAACTAGTTTCTGTTATGAGGAAATAAACTGTTCTTTCCAAGGTCATATGGACTCCAGAAGAGTCCAGTTATATCACAGGTTTTATAATATGTTTTTAATTTTTCAGGTATATTTCTGCTGAAGATATAGCAGCTTGTTTGTTGCTTTACACTGTTTAAAATTTGAATAGTTGATTAGGAGAAAATATCATTCTTGACAACATCTCTGGATGGGACAAGTACCAAAAAACTGGCATACAGTAAAAAGAACAAGAGTTTCATTGTTGGTAAAATGGCTGCAAAGAAACATATGCTTTTTAGTATGTTTGGTTTTTTTCTATTTGTTTATGAGTGGGTTTTTTTGATTTTATTTTTGGTGTTTTTTTGGTACTGAAGTAATTCTTCAGGAATATTTTTTTACTTCTCATTGATTTCAGTTAAAAAAAAAAAAAAAAGTCAGCGGCCTGGGGAAATTTTAAAGAAGAGCTAGGACAACGATTAAAGAAGTGGGAAAAAAGCTTACAATGAAAGAACCAAGGAACCAAAGATGAACATATTCATCTTTCGTAAAACAGAAGTTTGATAGCAATTTTATTAAAAAATGTATTCAGACATAGTCATATAACATGAGCCTTGCTTGTTCTCTTCTTCATTCATGGCTGGGCTTCGCGAACGAAGATTTGGGAAGGCTTTATCCACATTTGTTACAGGCACGTTGGTGACTTTTGAGGCCAATACGTGACAGACATATCCGATTGCAAAAGGCACAGCAGAAAGACTCCTTAGATGGTGTATTCTGCAAGACACGGTTCTTTCTGCGTTGCCTTTTCTCCTCAAGAGTGATCCTGCGTGTGTTCTCGAAGGAGACAGCTGTGTTATAGATGGCGTGTCTCCGGGCCTCCCGATTTGAGGCCAGAGTAGACCAGTTATGGTAATCAATATGGCCAAGGTTGAGATGTTGTTTCAGGGAGTCCTTGAATCTTTTCTTTGGGGCTCCTCTCTTGCGGCAGCCAGTGGCAAGTTCACCATAGAGCAGGATCTTAGGGAGGCGGTGGTCCTTCATCCTTGAGACATGCCCTGCCCATCGCAGCTGTGTTCTCATCAGCTTAGCCTCTATACTTGTGACTGCTGCTTGCTCAAGAACAGATGTATTGGTCACATAATCTGACCAGTGGATGTTTAAGACTGTATGGAGGCAGCGTTGATGGAAACGTTCTAAGAGACGCAGGTGGTGGTGGTAGATGACCCATGATTCGGAACCATACAAGAGAGTAGACAACACTATGGCTTTGTAAACACTGATCTTGGTGCTTTTCTTCAAGTGTTTGTTACGCCATACTCTTTTGTGGAGTTTTCCAAAAGCACTATATGCCTTTGCCAACCTGTTGTCTATTTCCCCGTCAATCTCACCATCCGAGGAGATGAGGCTGCCTAGGTAATTAAACTGCTGGACTGATTTGAGCTCTGATTGGCCAATGGTGATGTGGAGATGATAGGGGACTTCCTGAGGTGCAGGTTGATGGAGAACTTCTGTCTTCTTTAAGTTGACTTCCAGCCCAAAGAGCTCAGCAGCATCTGCAAAGCAGGATGTTAAACGCTGCAGGGCTGCTTCTGTGTGGGCAACAAGGGCGGTGTCATCAGCATAAAGCAGCTCCTGGACAAGATGGTTTAGGGTCTTGGTGTGGGCCTTCAGACGCCTTAGATTGAATAGACTTCCATCAGTACAGTATATAATGTAGATACCGTCCTGATCATCGAGGTCTGCTGTGGCCCTTTGGAGCATCACGCTAAAAAAGATTGTGAATAAGGTAGGAGAGAGAACGCAGTCTTGTTTCACACCATTCTTAATTAAAAAGGGCTCAGAAAGTGTGTTGCCATACCTGACTTGACCGTGCTGATCCTCATGAAGTGAGATGATCATTTTATGGAACTTGGGGGGACAACCTAAACGTTCCAAAATCTGCCACAGACCTTTTCTGATCTCTTCTAGACTTTAAGTAAAGCTGTTGGCATAAATTTATATTTTCATATGAGCAATTTAAAAAATGCCAGAGAACCTTTTTGACCGCTGAAATCTCAGCTGACCATGTTATTTGTAGCATGCCCCTACCATGGTTCTGGTCCAGTCCATCCAGCATCCTCCTGAGTGATCCCCAGGCACAGCTCAAGCATCACCTTGGACTAGGGAATGTTCTTAAATGACCCTTTGGATGCATCAAGACTGTTGTGGAGGGGGAGAGTCTTTAAAATGTGCTGCAGGGGCTATTCCATTCCAGTTGGCCTTAATGTCAAAGAACAGTTTCAAGGGTTCATAAATTACTAATACTAAAAGTTTGCACTGTCAAGACCTCAGACCTGAAATGTCTTCAGATGAGTTGTCCGTGTTTGACCCTCTTCTGTTTTTACCATACCACTGTACATTCAGACATACCCAGTGATCAGTAAAGAACTGACTTCAGATAGAAAGTTGTTTATGTACTAGAATTAGTAATCAGAATTAGTCTTCATTTGGCATCATAAACAGAAAATCTAGAATGTCAGAATGTATTTGATTTATATATATATATGTATGTATTTATTTTTTTTTTTTTTTTAATATTAAGAGTATCTCTTCTGGTGCTCCAGAGATGCATCATATTTATCTCCAGATCAGAGCTGAAGAGCCAATAGTCACAAAGTAGAGATGTGGTCTTTCTTTTCAGGTCTTTGAAAATGCACAAAAATAAGTATATTTTGCAATTTTTTTCAGACATTGAATACAATACATGAATTCTTTGTTAGACAAAGTGAGACTGACACAAATCTTCTTTAAATTTTGATTGTGCAAAGGAAATACTGCCATTCTGCTGACATGAATCTGATCAAGTTAGGATTCCACTGTTAATATGGGTAAATGTTAAAGTAATACTGAGATTTTGCCTAAATAGTCCAATAAGATAAGCACTGCATTCCTAGCTTGTCTATAAGGCACGCTGCTCAAGGTTGCAAACAGCAGCATTGCATCTCATGTCTTGATTTAATTAAACATGCACCTACCCTTAGGAACACTGACTCCATTTAACTCCAGCATATTTTGTGTGATACCATGACAGAACTGCAGCCACCAGAAAAGCACTATAAGGAAAAAAATATATCAATTTTCAGTACTGTGGGCTAAAAGTGCTACTTTTTTTTTTAATAAAAATACCTTTTGATTTATAAAAACGATGGTTTAAAGGTATTGAACAGAGAGCGACAGTGTTGAGATAGGAATTCTTGTTTTCCCAAACAGTGTTCTGGGATACCTGTCCCTTGATTTGTGACTTCTTAGGAGTGGTAAGGTAGCAATTACTTAATTGTATAAAACCAAATTCTTCAGCTACAATGCTTAAACAGGCCATGTTTAAATTGCAATATTGAAATTGTCGGGTAAAACCTGTGGAATCTGGTAAAAGCACAGGAGTTCACTGATGATAAGTGCTCCTGAGCTGCTCTCTCTGCGTGCCAAGCTGACACCACGCTGTACTGCTAGGATGAAAAAAGAGTCTCAAAAAATTATTGTAACAGGCTATTTCGGAAGTAACAATATTTCTCTAGAATTAAACTGATGTGATATCATTATTTATTCTGTTTGAACAGAAGAACTGGTGGTATCTGCTCATTACTTTGCCAGACTTGATTTATCTCAGCTTTTATCTCTTAGGTGATTATTATGATGGCTAATATTAATATATATTAAATTATGTATAGTTACACCACACAAGTGGATTTGATAATCAAAATACATGTTGATATTTCACCAACACTTACAAGTACTATCATCAGAAGGCTTTCAAAATTTGTGAGGTTTGGAAAAAAAAGTTCCATTACTTTTTGAAACGTCAAAATTTGCTCTTTTCCCAAGAGTTTGTGGTTGGCTTTAACAAACGTTTAACAGCAACATGTATTTCTAACAGAAAGGTTTACATGAAAAAAAAAAAGCTTAATTACTGATTTTAAATACTTGCATTTTTACCATTTGCAGCTCAATAGCCATTCAGGCATCCTTTGATATTTTTATAATGCGCTTTTGACCAAAGATGCTGTATATCTTTGAAATGTTTTTAAAAAAAAGCAAACATAAGGAGCAAAATGCATATTGTGACACACGTGTTGACGGTGTCGCTGTTAACAGCGCCAGGAAATCAATTTTTCTCTCCATGAAAGCGATAGAATAGGCTATGGAAAAGGTAACAGTGACTCTCCCTCAGGGGATAAATCACAGCTGCGGTGATGCAGACCCTATTAATTTGTCTACAGGAAACTCCTCTTGTTCTGTCACGCTGCGGGGGAGCAGGCGGGTTTTATGCGGCTCCCGGAGCAGCCGTGTGTGCATTACGAGGAGCTGCCCCATCGTTAGGGAAGTCAAAGATTCAGATTCATGCTCCAGAGATCTCCACGCGATGCAGATCCCAGAAGGGATGGACCGGGAGGAGTCGGCCACCACCATTAGGAGGGCGAAGGGCGGGCAGAGACCCTGCTCTCCCTCCCCAGCCTCCACATCCCACATCCCACAGCCCCAGGGATCACAGATATGCACTTCCTCATCTCCTGCTTTGCTCCCGGAGGCTCTGAAAGGGGAAGAGGAGCCCGGTCTGTAATCAAAGACATGTTTAAGGAGTGAAGCTTAAAGGGCTCAGCCCTGGGCAAGCACGCTTCTCATCCTCTTCGAGTGCATGAGCAGAAGGACATCTGAGGTACCGTGGGTGCTGCCCAAGGAGCCAGAGAAAAGTTCAAGAAGGTGCCCATTAAACCAGCTCTGAGCAAAACTGATAGATTTACAATTTGCTTGCTTTGTTCCTATCGTTTCATCCATCAGCATGTGAATTACATCAATTCAGGCTCCTGAGGCCTCATTCTCATTTGTAAGAAGGGCACTTCACATCACTCTGGTAATATAAAGAGGCGTTAAAATGGGAGTAATTTATATTTACATTATTTTTATGGCTCTGTTGCTATTAGAAGGGTGTAAAGAGGCATTACTATCAGGCTCTTTAGGGTCTTTATTTCCAGGGATTACAATTCAGAGCCTAAATGACTGAGGGACTGTAAGTGAGCACATCTAAGAAAGGCATCTGTGTCATAAGGTACATATTAGAAAGTACTAGTTTAAATCTATTAAACTCATAACATAGGGACATAAGATCTGTTGGAGCAACGCAATTGTTAACCTTTTTCACAAGACTATACTGAATAAAATGTTGCTATCATCAAAAGGCTGTTTGCCACTCTACATGATGTAAATAAATTTGAGATATTGCCTACTGGAAGTTTATTCATTTTATCACGACACCACAGAAATCTCCAAAGTTGTCAAGGATTTGTAATAGACACAAAATTAATGAATTTGGAGACTGAACACTCTTCCTGATGACATGGGATGTACAGACGGAATAATGCTGGAAATGCCTGTGCTCCCTTTATGTAACTTCTGAATATTTGTACAAATCCAGTATACTTCCAAAAGCTATTTATATCTAAAAAACCAAAACATTGATAAGAGTGGCCTAACTGTGCACCTTGTTTTTTTGCAAGTAATATCTCAGCACTGAGAATGAATTTCCAGATCTTAACCACTACTAAAATCTGTGAACACTTCAGTTATTTCCGTATTGTCGGCAACTTGTCACAGAAAATAAAGAACAAAAATTTTTATGAACACTAAACACTTTTACCTATAACTTGTAGTGTTTGGTGACATAAAAAAGCATTAGTAAAACAGAATTAGGGAAATAAAAGAAAATCCACTTGTTCCTGGAGCTTGTTCATATCCTTTCCCTTGGTATCTCTGCTATTCATTTTCTCTCAGTATGTTTTACATTTATAGGACCAAAATTTTCATTGCTTGCAGATAGTCTTTCTCCAGCCTGTTTACTTTTTTAGGTCACTTTGCAATTTACTGTCTATTTATGTTTGTCTTCTGTCCTTCCAGCTTCAATGGCACCAATATGATTAAGAAAGAAAGAAACAAGGGGAAAACAAAACAAAACAAAAGGTAAAACTAGCAAGATACACAGAAGAGCTCAGTGTTCATAGTTTGGTTGAATAAAAATCTCCAAAACAAACACACAGAAAATCCCCTTCTGAAATCCTAAAAATAACTGGACTTTGATTTAACTTCGTCAGCAGTCGTTGAACACTAATAAATCTCCTTTCTCATCAAAAGGCATCCTCATCTTCTGACTGTATTGGTCCATGGATCATACCAATAATTCCTGAACAAAAATTAAACCATGTAAAAAACTCCACCAGTCTGTGCAGTGTCAATGCAACACACCCCTGCACCTGTGAAACAGCAACTGAAAAAGTTTTGACACTTTTAAATAATGTTTCTGATGACGTATGTGCAGTTTTCAGTCACGTGGAGGCTAATAAATTTCTGCATTCAAATCACTTTCACAAATCATTCCAATAACAAATGAAGCCTGCTGGGAGAGTATAAAAGGGATAAGCCAGCCTCTGCTGGTGCTAGGACTGCAAAAACTTGGCTCCTCGCAGCTGCCTTCCAGAAGGGATAGCCTGGGTGGGTTCTGTGCATTTAGGTTTTTGCAACATGAGTTATTTACTGTGGCCTGATGACCTCTGTCTGTGGGACTGTTGTTAGTGGCTCACCTACTATTCTTTCCTCAAGAAGAAGATAACCATGCTGTGATCCTAAATGCAATTAAGATTTGGATTTTCTTAGATTCTCTAAGGCTGCTGAAAAGGAGCAAATTCCCTTGAGACTCGTACAGTGGGCTAATCCTCCAGGCCTTGAACCTCTACCTGCCAGGATTAGGAGCAATAAGTAAGTACACAGAGTATGCTGCTGTACTTCAAGAAAAAACAGCTCCATGATGAATTCTTTAATTTTAAACTATTGCAAGAAGTGTTGCCCAGTTCCTGTAAACATCTGTCACTTTTCTACTCATTGGAAACTCTTGATGTAAGAAAACAGTTACAGCAAAAACTATTCCAGCTCAGCTGAACAATTAATAAACCTGCTCTACTTTTTTTGCTTTCAATCATTATCCTCCAAGGGATTCTTGGACTATTCCACTATTCTCAGATTAAAAATTTAGGACAATAAAGAACTGCAAGTAAAGCTTACGTGCCTCTTGGGAGCAAGTAGCCAGAGATTGTTGTTTCTATCAAATCTCTGCTGACATCAATAGACAGCTGAATGGTCCTAAAGTAGCAGAAATTGCATTAGTTTTGTTTGTATCGGTGTTTCTTGGAGCTCCACAGTCCCAGGCCAACAGCAAGTGAGAGTTTGAGCATCCATCATCCATAGCGGTTCTTACACTGTGTATTCTCAATTTTGGCACAGGGATCTTTCATTTGAGACTGCAGAGACTGGTAAATTCATAACCCAATGCCTGTGACTATTAGTTCAGGCTGATACACATATTATTCAGATCCCATTTCAGGCCAGATATTCATGTCAAACTGAAATTCTTCAGACTCCTGACTGAAAATAAAGTTTCTGAAACTAAGTCCTACTGAAGTAAAAAGGCCTGCCACACTTCAGTTTGTGCAAATTTAGTAATGGGAATGTGAGAAATAAAAAAAAAATGTTAGGAGCTATAATTTAGCATGACATGTAACTTGTACATTTTAGGTAGATATGAAAGCATTTTCTGGCAAAGTATAGAAATAAGTACTTGCTTTGTGGTTTTCTAAGTACCTTCAGAAAATTTCTTTTTAGCAAAACATAACTCTGTTTTTACCTGGAATTTCATATTTTATTGTATAAATGTACCTATCTATAAGTCAATGTATATAACACAATTTATAATTCAATTAACTCAGAAAAAAAAGTAAGAAAATAAATTTCTCTGCTCAGCACTTGTGATGGTTTATTTTACACACGTTGTTCAGCTGCTTGTCATAGCAGGTATCTGTATCAACCAACCAGGAGCTGGGTTAGTCCACTATGTCTTTTCCAAAGTAGAGTTTTACCTTATCATGTTTATGATAAGAATACAATGTCACATAAATTTGTACCAGAATAACAACTCATTGTTACCCAAAGGAGAAACTGAAATTCTCCTTTTTTTTTTCTTTTTCCTTGTGCTGCTGCAGCTTGCTTTGTCCTTTTCATCAGCTGACTTGACTTACTAAATAAGAAGAAAACCTCTTTTTTTTTTCATCCTCCACTCCCTGCTTGTTTTATGCCATTTAAGTGAGTTGAACAGACTAGTGGAGCAATCTGGCAAATTCCAGAGCCAGCATAAGGTAAACGATGGGAATGTGT
The DNA here is from genome assembly GCF_003945725.1 of Corapipo altera. Classification (NCBI taxonomy): domain Eukaryota; kingdom Metazoa; phylum Chordata; class Aves; order Passeriformes; family Pipridae; genus Corapipo; species Corapipo altera. The sequence continues at coordinate 1,317,315 of NW_020884934.1, read as the reverse complement.
GTGTTTAGAAACAGAGAAAGGATCTCAAATTCTCAGCAGTTTTGAGACTCGATGTTTTTCTGCATCTGGTAAAATTATGTGCCAAAGCTCTTACTCCAGGCATTAGTACAGGTGTCAGGAAAGTAGATTTTGAGCTTGATTGCTAATCTGAATAATTAAGGAAAAAAAACAGTAGAGATGGGATTGAAGCTTTTTTCGTTTTAGAAATTAAAAACGTGGGGGGTTTGTTTGACTTGATTTTTAATACAACTAAGAATGGAGTATCTTTTTTTATTTTGGGATAATTTAAATTTTTCAATGTATTTTTAAGTTTGAAGTCAAACATAATCCAAATTTAAAGATTTTCAAAATGAAAATGGAAAGCTATTATTTAAAAGGGTAAACAAAATATTAGAAAATTACTGAAATTTAATTTTTCCCTCACCCTTTTTCTATTTTTGAAAGATGTGAGCACAAAATTGCAAATAGTTTGGCTCCTGAACACTTTCCATTCTCAGTGATTCATTAACTGATGTAAAAATGTGTGTCCACCTTGTGTCACTACAGTTTATAATTTTATTATGCACATTAGCTTAAGCCATGTAGGTCCTTTTACCAGTATTAGATTTTTGTAAAATCATTTCTTTGAAGTATTGTCCTTTGGCTTTGCCGTAGGCACCCAAAATCTGGCAGGAGATTAGTCATTGGGTCAAAGAGACTTTTGTTATCTCTAAGAAAATTCCTCTCGATTTGGCTGGGGTATAAACTTCTGAAAATCATAATTTACATTTGCTCAGGAGAGCATAGTCAGGGGCCCGATAAGATCTTTTTGAGCATTGGATCATCTCTGAAGTTGCTCCAGTATCAAAGGCTTTGGTATCTGCCAGATTCAGAGAAAACACTGCCAAACTCCACCAGGTTTCCTCTACAGTTTATTCACAGCTAAATATTCAGAAAGGGCAGATTGTCCAACCGTTATCCAAATATCCCCCTGCTTAAGATGATGGACTTGTGTTAGTCTTATAATTGCAATTAAGGAATTGGGTAGATATGACTATCGCTGTCCAATTTCACTGATAATTAAAGTTAAAACACATGAAGCTATCCATGGCAAAGGCCAGGAAAAGAAGCAGGATTCTGTTATGTCAGGACTTCTCCAAATAATTCCACTGCCTTTCAGCATAAAAATGCTAGATTTTTGCCCTTGACTGTGTGTTGACTTTGACTGTGAACGTGACTCACTTACCAACAGTGTTATGTCTTATACAAAGCAGGGCAAATGAAGGCTGCATCGTTATACCTATTTCTAATATTTGTTAGACCACTTGTATTAGACTTATATTTTGTTATTTAAATAACTTATAAAATAGGATTTATTCATCTGCAATTTTTGTGAAGGTGGTGAGGTAACATATATCCACTTGTAACAGTAATGCAAGTTTCGGCCTGGTAGGGATAATCATCTACAATATGTTCAGTTCAGAGAGGAATATCAATTTCATATGCTTCTCTGTTAAGATTAATGGAGGTGGGTGATTTTGCATTGCATTTGCTTTTCTTTGAAAATAGAACAGTGGTATTAAAACAAACAAATGAAAACAGACTAAAAAACATATTAGATCTAGACTTTCTAACACTCATTTCCTATAAACAGCATTTTCCCCCCCAACTGAATAGTTCTGTTTAAAATGGCATCTAGTTCTCTGGATACATTTCTCTAGATACATTTCAGCTGAAGAGATTCTGAAGAGTTCCTCAGTCAGAGAATTTCCAGGTTTATGAGTGCTGACATTTAAGACAAGCTCCTTGTTCTGGATAATTAGGTCTCCTTTGCTGGAATTCAAACACCTGGCTCATTTCTCTCTCCGGACCATGATTTGCCCTTCTGTCCTTTGCAAATTTATTCTCCTTGTTGTAACATTTAAAGTAGCTTCAATGTTGTTTTCATGGGGATGGATCCTCAGGTGGTGAAAAGAAGCCTGATTCGATGGATTGCTGGGAGCTTCTTCAGTTTTCAGCAAGAACTAATCTGGTTAAAAGTGGGGTTTTTTTTCATTTTCTTGCTTAACCCACATTTCTAGGGAAAATGAGACTCTGTTGGCTGCTCATCTGAAGCCAAACCAACGTTCTGAAATTTTGACTGGTTCATTTGCATTGTGTTCCTTATTTAAAGCTTGCTAATGTATTAGAGCATTGATGGTGACGGTGGTGCAGGTGGATACTGTGGGTCTAAACAAGTTATCTTGTCACTGTCTGGGAAGGGATTTAAAAGGGGGCACCATACATCTTCTTGAGAGGAGGAAAAGTTCAGTCAGAAGGTGAAAAGACAGGGGTGCTTTGGAGGACAGGAGGCACTGCTGGCAGTGCTTAAGGAGAATAGTACAATGTACTCTAATGAATGTCAAAAAGCAAAGTTACTCTTGATTCACGCTCAGTTTAAAATATTCCTGTAAAATAATTATTTTAACCACTATGTTATTTCTCTAACAGTGACTGCAAGAGAAAGCCTCTAGGAAGAAGGTCAAAAATAGGTGGATGCTTGTTCTTCATTGCAGGTTATTCGGCCGCTTGCTCCAGGGATTTGTGGATTCGGTACTGTATCTGGAGTGCAACAATATTCCCTACATTTCTTGTTCTAGTAACTTGATAGCACCTTTGGGATTTCAGCATTATTTCCAAGTTATGCCTTTTCAAAATTTGTTTATTTAAAAATTTATTTTGCAAGGAAATACTCCTGAACTGCTCCTGAGAATTCCCCTTTTCAAAACTTTATCTGTTACAGTTGGAAATTGCATTTAACTTAGGGGATAGGCTTGTTTTTATTCTTATTTCCCTTATACGACTCCCCAAATAACAGTCAAGATATCAATAGGTTTTTTCTAAAGTTTATTCAAATAATTAACTGATACACAGCTTTTCTATGACTATGAACTAGTTTCAAGTTAGTATGGCAACATGTTCTTCTTAAAAACATTTAAAATTGCTCTTAAGAAAAGAACCTTGAAGAATTAAAAAAGTTCCTGTTCTCTGTGCAGATGTCCTTGTATCTGCTTTACATACAAAAAATGTCTACTATATTTACAATGAGTACATAGTAAATGACTGGTTCTTTTTTCTCTTCTCTTTATTTGAGGCTGTTATTTGAATCAAAGTCCACTTAAGGCAGCAAATATCATTATCACACTGCGCAACAATACACCTTGGTACTATAACTGAGATTAACTTTCAATCACTACAATTTGTGAATCAGTAATTTTGAACAGTTTCACCAGTTTTTCCATGTGAATGGAATCTACTCCCTGCTCACAGAACGAGGCTTTTCTTTAGGAATATGGAAGACAGTTTAGTGGATCTTTAAAACATTTTAACCGTTGAGACAGAATATATCCAGCCAAATATAACTGATGAATGAATTTGCATCTGAGATAAATGTAATCCTTATCCTTGAGGCTTCATAAATAATGTCTTTCTTTGGATTTCAGACTCCAAATGTATTTAAACAGACTTTATACTTTAATAAAAGAGCATTTTTACTAAAGTGGGAATTGTTGATAATGTAGGATCAGGAAATCAGACGTAAATTGTTATGTCATCTATTGGCCTGGTTCAATTTGAGCAGGTTAATAGTACAGGCTATGGATTTCAGTACTGATTTCAAAGCAAGTAAAGCCACAGCCTAATGTGAAGAAGGCACAGATCAAAAATTGGAAGATCGGATAGACAGATATAATATACTCTACTGATTTACCTAGAATGGGATTTAGGCAGAGTTTAATTTCAGACCTAAAACTGATTCAGTCTTTTTAGTGATGAGCTAGATAGTAGTTAAATCTGCTCCTAAAAAGAGATGTTTGCCTCTCCACATCCTGCAAGAGGTCTCACCTAGTGGATATCTTCAGAATAAGCATCATGTGTATGTAAAGATGAGGTTTTTTTCTCTTCCAGGCAGTGGTCTAATTACCAGTTTATATTTTATTTTGTGTGTGCATGGGAGAGAGGAACACTTTCTATTTTCACCTCCTAAGTTTGTTTTCTTAGCAGCAAAACAGGAAAGACTTACTAGATCAAAAGACATGGAATAAAAAGTAATAAAGCTCTTTTGTGGTGGTGAAGGGTGAAGATCTGGAATAAAATTCATTCTGTTGTTTTCCACATCTTGAATATGGATATGAATATTCTAAATATTCACCCGTATAAAATGAGCAGGGAATGCTACCACTTCCTCCTCCTTCCACTTCCTTTACTCCTTGCAGTAATGCTGCAAGGAGTACGTCCTTAATACTTATAGAAGTTTCTTATAAACCCATATTGCAACAACTGAGTTATAGACCTAAATTGAAGGTTGGCTTCTCCTTGGGGTTTGAAATTAGATGCTTGTTTCTCAGTTGCATTCCAGTATCCGGGCTGGTGAAGAGTAGGGGTGGTAGCATAAAACTTCCTTTTTATTTTCCCTTTTGTTTATTCTTGGACACACTCTGTTATTTTTCAAGCTACTGCTGATCTCATTGGGATCATTTAACCCTCTCCATCCATAAGGTTTTGATGCCTCATCGGGAACAACGTGTTCATTCTTCTTTCAGGCCCAAGCAAACAGAGTCTGGTACTGGAGTGCTCGGGGTGTAACCTTTTGGTGTGTGAGCAGAGAGCAGTGCAACGCAGCTCAGACATGCTGGCAGGGCTCCTGCAAACTGAATGGCCATGTTGCTAGTCTGGGTTTAATTTGCCAGAGGTTTAGTAACCCCAGAAACCCTGCAAGAAGATGATGGAGGCATCACTCACTGCACTGGAAGGGAGTTTTGAAAACTCAAGTTTCGCCATATCCAAAACCTTGAGGGTGCTTTTAGCTGTCCCCTGAAGATTTCTGCCTCTGTTTCAGTTTAGGAAAATAAAACAAAAATAATTTGAAGGGAAACTTTCTTTTTTTAAAAAACTAATCTCTTGAGTCAGTTGAAGAGTTTTCCTAATAACTGTTCAGATTTCAAAAAAACTTAAAAATTCCCAAGAAATGGGCTCACATAAGTTTCACTTAAAGAACCACATGGGGAATATTCTAAAGCAATAGCTACTTAAATTAATTTTGAAAAATTAGAGAAATTCCTAATTACTTTAAGTGTACTAAAAGAAAATGTAGGTGGCCAAGAAAGATTAGCCTGACATGTAAAATAATGGAAATATAATTTATGAGGTCTGTAAACAAAATAAAAGGTAGCTGGATTATAGTAAAGTAAACACAATAGAGAGTGGCTAAATCATAATTATTGTCAGGCAGAATGGTTTGAGGTTTTCAACCAAGTGTAAAGGTCTTACTGATAAAAGCAAATGTGTTTCATGTGGGATATTTGATTTTCCCAGACATTCAACTTGATACTACATGACACTAGGTTTCAGAAGTTTTCACATATATAATAAGGAACTGATTATTGAATTGGTTAAAGACTTGACAGACATCATGATGTAGTTATTGAGAAGTATGTATAGAATCATATCTAGTAGGGTTTGTAGAGCTCAGAGCTTTTTTGCTCTGTGACATTTCTATCAGATCCAGATGGCTCTATACAATCCTGCTGATGAAGCCTAGAGGTAATAAAGATCTGTGGGATAAGATATAGTATAAAGCCAGTGAAATCTGAACCACTTGCTTAGAGGATCAAACATAACAAAACATCTTTAATTTAGCCAAATGTAAGGTAATGCCTCTGGGAAAGTTATTGTAAGAGGATGGGACAGTCTGTCTTGGGAACTCCAGAAGTTCACTGATGGATATAAAGGTAATTCTGAATAATTGCCTCAATATGAGCTTTCAGTAAGTCTTAAGAGTACACAACTAAGCAATGAATGGTATTGCTGTAGAAGACAATGGCTCACAATTGCTTCATGTCTAGAGAGTGAAAACATGCATTTTTCCAAGAGCTATTAGAATCATAGATGATTCTCCTTTTAGAAGAAAACGTTTTCCATACGTTTATGGTTGAGTGTTACTCCCATATGTGTGTTCTGAAGCCTTCTACATCTAAGTGGGAAATGTGAGGTAGTTTTAATATGAAATTTGATTATAACTAACTTCTTGGAATGTGTAAATAAAGGGGAGTCAGAGAAATTTGATCTCCTGCAGTTCTCCAAATGTTTACAGTTATATTGATGTCATTGTATTAAACAGACAATCACAACAGACACAATAGAGGCATAGATGCTACAATATTTTACCAAGAAATTTATGGCAGAAAGGAATCTTTTGCATTAACAAGTTTGAGTCCCTGGATAATACAGGCAGCCATAATATGCAAATTATTTCAGATAACTTACTTAAAACCCCACAATTAAATTCCTGTATATGCAAGAAAGGCCACACATCACAAATTAACAAATACCCCTTTGTTGTAAGATTTGTTTAGTGGTGATCCAGGCTTTATCTGCATAGCTACAAAATGTTTACTCTGGGGTTTCTAGTTCATAAATCCTTCGTTTTATGCAAGCTTAATGACAGCCAGTCTTGCCAAAGCTTACGTTTATTATCCATTTGGAAAAATTGGTCGTGACAATACTACTTTGTTCTGAGACAGCAAGTTTCCCTTCCTTCATTGTGCATTCTTCTGATTGTAGAAATGGTAGTTTTCAATACTTAATCAACATGGAATTTTCAAGGCTCTATTCTGTAAGGGCAGCCTTTTGACATACTCTTAATGAGGGAGACCTTGTACCTGAGAGGTCCTATGATTTCAGGTTGTTACCTCCAGAATAACGTGTTAATCACTTAGATAAAAGGTATCAGACCTAATTAATTAACTGTGTTAAGTAGGGAAAATAGCTGCATGATGCCCTTGGAACTCCCCTGTCTTCAAACAATGGTAAAGATGTTCTCTCATAAAGAGAACATGCAAGGCATTCAAACCTTGAGTGACTTTTAAAAGTCTCTTTTGCTGGCTTTTCTGGTCATCTCCTGATGTTTAGTGTACATGTTTAAAGTGCTGGTTGTTTTTTATTTGTACCCTTCTTTCTGCTCGGGTTTTCTGCATAATTTCTTTCATGTGCTCAGACAGGCCCTCCTGTGCATGTAGGAGTTCCATCACTAGGATGTTACACCTCTGTTTGGAAAAGTAAAAACACCTGTACTTACACAGAGTCAGTTGGTGTCAACAAATTCCTTCATTAGTTGTAAATTAGGGATTAATATGACTGGTGTTGAGAATAGTGTCAACATAGGAAAGTAATTTCTGTATTTGTGATACTCTAATTTTTGAGCCCATATAACTGCATTCCTCGGGTTGTCTTCTTAACATCCCTCTTTCCCCAGCTTTACTGTTTGTTCTGACTGGCTTTTTTCATCACAATGCTCTTTAAACATCCCTCTGTAATGAGTCTGTACATGTAACTGCAATCAATCCTCTGCTAGATACTCGCCAGACTGAGGATCCTTGATGCTATAGGCCAGCAAATAAATCCCCTTTCCCTCTGATTGTAGAACACTTGAAGGAAAAAAAAAACAAACCAGTAATGGTAAGAACACTAAATCCTACCGATTTCTAAGACCTCTAATTCCCTTTAATTTGTTTGGGACAAATAATTACTTCACCATGTATCTTAAAAGGACTGTTCCATCAGGTAGTATTGACTAGAGTAGCTGTGTGTCTGACTAGATTGTTTACAGACAGTGCTCTTTAACATGATTATTGTTAAGAAGCAAATTTAGTTTAGGATTTGTGTGTGTGTTATCAGTGTCGTATGTATCTGTTTTGGAAGCTGAACATGGTCCATGAGGTTTCTCAGACAGATCAGCTTGCTAAGATATCCCTCTTGACTGGAAGAAAAGATGTCTTATTACTTTCAGCACTGAGCAGGTTTAGTATAATCAACCCAGTTTTAGCAACAATAATTTGTAGGTGTTGTATACCAATAATATCCTTAGATGTAGGCTAAATCCTGTTCCATCCATCTGTTAGACTGCTAATATTTAGGGTGGGAAGAGGAGGGAGGAAAAACGTGACATTTTTGTAGGAAAATAAATATAGTTGGAAAAGAGTCTCCTTGAATTAAAGAAAATTATGGAAGAAAAGCAGGTGTTCCAACACTGGTGAGTGTTTACGTTCTGAAAAGAGAAACCTTGACAGACAGGGCAGAGAAAGATTTTAGCTGATTTAGTACATGTATCCTTGATGTGGCCCATGAGTTGATCTGATTTATTATGTAAGTACACTTGCAAGGAAGTGATGATGGAAAACATGGAAGAGTGCTGATGTAGGACTTGTTCAAAAACAGACATGCTCTTGTTCAAACAATACTTTAGCTTTTGCATTGTGCAGATTACAGCAGTTGGATATCACAGATATAATTAAGATTGATGGGATAATATTCAAATTGTAATACATATCAAATTATTGAAGAGCTCTTTTAATGAAGAATGAGCAACCTGAGAAAGACAGTGTTGGTTACATTCACACATAATGCTGCAATTGGTTACTGTAGAAATTGTTTTATGCTGTCCATCAGCTCCATTACAGTGCTCATTAGAGGTGTTGTACTGTGTATTCCACTTTTTGGTAAGTCTTTTGCTTGTGAGAAAAACATAATTGTATGACTCCAAAGCAGGATCTTTCTTGCCATCTCACCCTCTTGTCTGCTGTCATTGCATCCCCTTCCCAGCCCTAGAGTGGCAGATTGCTTAGGTGGGAGCCAGCCTGGCACAGGTGGTAGCTTGGAAATTTCACAGTGTTTATCAAAAAGGGAAGAAGAACCATTGATCTCGTTGTATCAGACTCATTAGATAACTTCTTTTTCAGCAAAGTTGGTAAATTCGTTCCCATTTGTGTGGATCTTTGCCAAAACAGGCTTACACTGTTATAAAGTTGGCAAATTCTCCCTTCCTTAAACATGTTTGACATTTTTCAAACTGTTATATCACTAGCTGGTAGTGAGAGAGAATGCAGTTCTGCTGAGATAGCAGATATGCACATACAAAGGCCTGTAAGGAATTTCAATTTAAAACAGAAAGTGAAAATAGAATTTCTCTTACTGGAAGGAAATACAATTGTCTTGTTAATTCATTTAGTATGAATTGTGTCCTGATTACTGTTCTAATCAGTCTGCTCCTCTCTTCTGTCCTATTGTACCATTAACAATTATTGTAGTTGCAGCTGGTGTCTGTAAGTTTGTGAAAACATTCTGCCAAATGAAGCTTGCTCACAAGTATTTCCTTGATTTCATCCAAAACCTTTAACCCATCCTAAGTGTAGACGGTGTTGCAGAATGGTTTTTGAACAGATAACATACAATCAATATACAATTTTTCTGTGAGAATTTTAAACAAAATCTTGGGTTAAAAATCCTTGGTTAAAAAAATTTTGATAGGATTCCTTGCATTTCCTTGCAGAAATTTTGGTGCAGAACTCTGTGGTGTTCAGAAAACTCTATTACAGAGTATAAAGCAGAATAAGTTTCCCTTACCCACCCTTAAAATAAAGATGATATTATTCTCCATGTGGTTCTCAGGTCTGTCTTCTACTCTTTTCAAAAGTAGAGCTACGTCAGATAAGCTAGATATTACTCTAAAGGCCTATCTCCTGTCATTTGTGACAAGCCACCTGTTGGTTTCTCAAAAAATCAAGATATTTTGGATTTTATAATTCCTTAGTAATCCGTAGACTCAAAGAAAGACTGTCTGGAAAAGGGAGTACATTGTTGTTGACACAATTGTCCAATGGATACTTTTGTAAAAATCTGCCCCAGGCTTTATGACCATCAAGGACCCTGGAAAGAGCAGACTTGAAAACACTAAGGAAATTTAAGGGAAGAAAAGACAAGACTGAGAATATGACCATACTATAAAATAGTGTTGTGATCTTTGTGAATGTGTACAAAGGATATAGAAGTTATTCTCCGTTTATAAACCTTCCCAGAGCTCCAGTTCATTGCTGCACTGCCATGAGAACACAGCCTAGAAAAACAAACCGTAGTTTTGATACAACCTAGTATGAAGAAATGCTGAAAAATTCAGAAAGAACACTAAGACCCTGGCTGTGCTGAAGTAAATTCTTACTTTCTGAGAAGGGAGGCCAAGAAAAAAAAAAGGACTTACCTTTACCTGCAATGACACCAGGAAAAAAGAGCAGGATATCTCTGGCAACTGAGAGTCAAGCTTTTCTTTTCACCAAAATATAAACATGGGATTCATAGACAAGCAGAAACCATCTCAGAGAGGGACAGCTTATGATTTTGGTTGGTGCACTAAGCTAAGCAATAGGAACAGGGAATTAAAACATATGAGATAGCGACAGTGGAAGGAAAAGCACTGATCAGCAAGAAAAAAAAAGAAGATAATTTATTTTGTTTTGGATGGTTAAAACTTCTTGCAGTCTCTGAAGGCAGCTGGGTATGATAATAATGCAAGACCACGAGCTTATGCTTTTAAATTGTTTTGCACCTGCTCTTTGTTGGACATGCAAGAAAAAGGTTCATTTTGAAGCCATCTTTAAAGTCCTGTGGTTTTATTCCTTTTATGGTTCAAAACATGCATTGTTATAGGAATATCATACTAATAATCAAATGGGTGTTTTTACTTCCTCTCCTCCCTTCTGATCAAGGACCCATAAACCCATGCCTATGTTAAGTTGCTGTAGTTTTTGATATTTATCATATCCTTATTTCACTGACTCAAGCAAGTGTGTGTATTTTTCATCTGTCAGTTTGCCACCATAAGTCAGTGCTATAGTGACAACGAGATGTTAGAAAATCATTTGGCTTTCACATTCTACAATTTAAAGCTGTAGATGAATGGAGTAAATCATGTATATCTCCTTTAAAATACTTACAGTAATCTGTTCTTAAAATCCAAACCAAATTCTTACTCTACCAGAGAGGTGCATGAGCATGTGATATTTTGCTTGCATCAGCAAATTTAAACGTGCATTTTGTAACTTCTATGCTCTAAAGGTGTATTTTCTCACTTTGCAATGTGTATGCATTCCTCTGTCTAAATGAGAGGAAAAAGGAGAACAAAAATTCATGTTATAATTAAAGTTCAGTGGTGAATTGATCATGTGTCCTTAACTTATGTCACTGCACTTTTTTCCTCCTCTTGATAATAATGTTGAGACCACAAAAAATCTGAATTTTTCATCACCCACTTTTGCCCAGTTATGACAGAACTTTCATTTTCTTCCCATAAGTAGTTCATTATTATCATTTAATTTACAAATAGCCTCTTCTGTTGTTTGGGCATGCTGCATTTTCCCCCCATTATTTTCAGAGGTCTCTGTGGCCTATGAACTTGGCCTAGGAACTTATTCCATGCTTTGAAAAAGCATCTGTTATGTATAACTTGTTTACTGAATAGGGCAAGGGAGGTAGCTCCCAGATTCTAGAAGGTAACCCTCGAGAGTAGTATTCCTGTATTTGGGGATTTTGGTCTATTGGTATTGATATTCTTTCCCAGGTGTGGAGAAAATTGTAAAAAAATTGAGGTTTGCATAGTGTATCAGCTGCAAGGTAACCATGACACCAATTTTTTCACCACAGAAATCACAAATAATGAAATTAGCTAAACAGTTCCTAAATTACCAATTAAATGGCTAATAAATGAGCGTGAGTCAGGTATTCAGTCTTTATTTTTGAGTTTTCCGTATCCTTTGGTGTGTTGCATTTGCACACTGCATGAATCTGATAACTTCTAGAAGGGGAACTAGGACTGCAGGAAGGAAGAAGTTGGAAGAGGAGCAGAAGAGGGAAATATTTGTCATCTTCCCTAACAATGGAAAGCATCAGAGTCAATAGGGATACAATACAACAACTTGTTGCTCATATGAAATCAGCGACAGCTGCTGGACAGGGTAATTGATATTGATAACACTGTTCCTTGGGAACTCTGTTAATAATTTAATGGCTGGATTTTCAGCAAAATTTTTTAATTACCTACTCCATTCCACTGGGAGATCATTAAAATAGGCATTTTGCAATGGTGAAAGCAAAAATAAAGTTCTAAAAAGCTTGTCCTCTGCCAGAGTAGAAATGGACACGATCTAACCCCATCAAAATTAACAAGGACTGAAAGTCAAGGCTACTTATGACCAGGAGGTACCAAAACAGCAGATAAAAATCTCCACTTCCTAAGTGCTACTGAATTATTTCTATTTGGTGTCATAAAAGTAACAGATTTTAGCTTAGATTCCAGAGAAAAAAAGGACCCTGAGTTGTTCTTGTGTCCTTTGACAGCACATTGTAAGGAGCTGGTGAAGTTCTCTGTAGTGTAACTCCTCTGTACCTTAGAGAGGGTTCTACATTCTAAGTTTGTTCAGCTTCCCTAAAGCCAAAGTTCACTTTAAAATATGCTGTAACTTGGCAGGAATCCAGTGAGTTGAAATTTGAAAGTAACACACTTATTACTGCCTTGTCAGTAACACATGACAAAGCAGTAATGTAAGATGGGTTGTTACAGCTAAATCATCAGGGCTCCTAACTTTCTTAGAAGTTTAAGTTCCCCTGAATCCCTCCTACAATTTTATGAGGTCTTCTTTTAGGCACCTCCAGTTCCTCAGAGATGTTAGAAGCCACTGTAATGTGGTTCTCCTGTGATTATATGAACCTGCTCATCCCAGAGTCCATATTCTGTTCCTTCACCAGGACTCTAGGATGTAAACTGTTCCCTTTCTGACAGGCAAGCCAGTGTTCTCCATTTCTTGAAATCATAGTCTTTCCTTCCTGTCTTCCTTATTTATGCTCACACTCCTTCTGTTCCACAGTGCTTTTTCTGTCTCTCCATGTTTCATCTTCCCCCCCCCCCCAAAAGTCTTGTTATAAAGCATATGCAGTCAGTGGTTTAGGGTCTAATGTGAAGAAATATCTTGTTGAACCCTTCCATCCTCACCTTCAACCCCAGCTCCTTGATGTGTCCTTACCCAGTATCCTCCTACTTGCAAGAAATGACAGTTTTGTTGAGTCTTTGGGAACAAACAAATAGTTTCTCTTCATGTGGCATGCATTTCAATTAATGAGGTTGTTAAACAGTTATTTTAGGTTATGACCAACCAATAGCAAACAAAATAAACCCCAAGTAGCCTGTATAATATAAAATCAAGAATCAGCCAGATTTTTCAAGGGTGAAAATGCAATTCCACAAGAATCTGTTGTTGATGAATGTGAAGTTTTGTCAACACAATACATGTAGACAAACTACATATTTTATGTTGTTTGTGAAGTTTGCCATGACTCCATGGGTAGAAAAGTGCACCCTCAAATAAGCACATTCAGTCTATGTTTAATTTCTATTTTATTAAAGCAGTTCTGTGGTGAATTCTTTTATGTGAGGCTTTTATGTGGAAAGGTAATGATGGTGAAGGGATAAACATTGGTTCTATTATACTGTCCTAAAAATAAAATAAATAAAAAAAAAATGAAGAGGGCTTTTTATTTGGTTGGTTTTTTTGTTTGTTTGTTTTTTCTAAAGAGGCTGCCATTGAGCTCTTGAAATATGTGGTGTTTGAAGATCAAATATCTACTCATCTACTTTTCAATGGAAGATTAATTGGAAAATCTACAAAGAACATTCTGGTCATCATTAGGTATTTCCTTGACTTTTGCACTGTAAAGATTTTTAAAAAAGAAATTAATTCCTCTATTGTAGTGTTCCAAGACACATGTTTTCAATAAATATCCATACAAATATCTGTATATTGTCTGTTAGGTGGGTTTAGATTAATTCTTTCCTTTCACTGATTTGTGAAAAGCCTAGTCACTGTGAGAGCAGATACTGAATTTCAGGAAATAAGGAGCAGGCTTCAGAGTCTGCATCACTCCTTTGCCAGGTGGTAGAGCAGCTTGTTGCAGCAGTTAAAAGTCAGAGCCATATGGCTCTGATCCACTGCAACTGCTACAATAGAATGAAAAGTTTGGAAAACAGAAAAAAAAAGATGAATGAATGAGTGAAGAAATAGTCAGTTACTTTGACAAATGTGACAAGGGCTGCTCCGAAAAACAAAATAGTCTCAATCTGTAGAGTTTGATAAGTATCTGCTTTGAAGAGAATAAACATACAGTTTCTTCCAGCTCCAATAAGACATTTAGGCAGATGGACCCTTATGCCTGTGTGACTTATCAGAATTGATGGATATATAAGCTTAGAGGTTTATATGGCCTGATACTCCAGTTTTGGAGGATAGGGATTAACCCAGCGTGGAACGTGTGGAGGATATGGTCAGATTCTGTCCTTGGCAGATGTAATGGTGGATAAGAGAACTGAACAAGCTGATCAACTCATATGTGCTGGCTGGATTTGAGGCAAGTCAGCACAGTTATGCAGATTACACCAAATAAAGGGCTAGCCCAAATCCAGCATTTGTATTAGAATTTCATAGATGGATACAGTTTAATATTAGTGTCCTCCTTCTTCCCACCTCCCTAAAGCTTTTAAAGTGAATAATTGACAGTAGAGTGCCTCTGCACCATTCTTGCACCACTACAACAGTTTTTGAAAGTCTTGGAAAATAGCTGAAGAGTATTTTGCTTCTTGGATTTATATTACGAAGGATATAGTCTCCTTGACAAAATGGAAAGTAAGGTTAAAATATTATGTAAAGAAAACACTGAAAATTGTCAAAAATACAGACTGACACGATGGTAAATTTTCCCCTGTAATCACACACTGCATAGTGCTATGCACAGTAGCTGCTCTTATACAAGGCAGAATTCATGACTTCAATATTTTTCCAGAGTTAAAATCTGATAAACCTCTGATGTATTTCCTTTCGGAAGAGTTTACTTCTGATTTTACAAAAGAATTTCACTGTAGAAAGACAATTTTAGACATTGAGTGCTGCGTATTTGGCTCCAAAACCTCGTTTCAAAAAGCCTCAGTCTTGCCAAAACTTGCATGCTCAAATAAAGTTGAGCGCAGATTTTCAGGTTGCATGCTGGATCTGTAACTGCAGCTAAGGAGCTAGACAATTCTTGCACAGTAATTCATGGCTGCAAGTGTTTTTACCACCAGCAGAGCAGTCATAGGAAACGTTTGTTGGTGTCCTGGCTGCTTCTGGAAATGCTCAGCCACAGGTGTATGTTATTCCATATGGCTGTGACCGTATTCTTACCTTGAAGACAGGAATCATGCTACACGTTCTTCATTTTTATGGCTTTGTCCATGGCTCTTTTAACCTTGCAGTACTCTTTCCAATGCCTTTGGGGAAATCTGGATTAAGATGGTCCAGAATACAGATATTTTTTGCTTAGTGAACAAGACTTGGTCATCTTTAGGCTATCAGAATTTCTTCTTCTAAACCGATAGACATGAAAATGTATCAGAGAACAGTTTGTGGTATTGCAGAGATATTGGAAACAAAAAGCTTTTGGCTACATTTGAAGCAACTGACAAAACTTGTAAGTGAAAATATTCAGTGCTGCTGTCTTAAAAATTTACAGGAAGAGGGATTTTGTATTTTATAGAAATATATTTTGCAAACACCTCGAAGAGTCATCAAACATTCCAGGTTCCTAGCTTAGAAAAGTGTTGGTCTCCATTGGATTTTATCAGAGTTCCACAGTCATACAAAATTTGTAATTTTACGTCAAAGTTCCCCAACTCTTGAAGAATTCTCCCTCTTCATAGGAAAAAAATCATGATTTTTCCAAGGTCATAATCTTGTTAACATTAACTCATTAATATTTTGTTCATTTGACAATTGTAGCTTTAAATTTGTGGTTTATACTTTGGTTCAAAGCTTGTACCACATTAAGTAGGGTGAGAGTCTAGTAATTTTAATTAGAAAAAATTTAAATCAAACCTCCTCTATCCAAGTGTAAAAATGCTGATTCAACAGGTTTCTCAGTTTTGATTTTATATTTGCATAATATGATTGCAAGAAAAAAGTGGGTTTTATCTATCACAAAAATGTTACAATCAATGTTTTCAAAAATGCATCATGTAGCTATTGGGCCAACATGAGAAAATTTGGATTTTTAGGTACAAAGGCTTTGGAAAGGAAATGTGATAATATGCCAATGATACAATCACTATATTGACCCTATTGGAAATCTCAGATACAGGAGTAGTTTTGCTCAAGTAACTTAATTAAAATATGAAGGCCTACTTTTTTGAGAAAGGATAGCCCCTGGAAGCTGTTTGGTGAAACAGGTTATTTGGGATCTAAAAGTTGGAGAATATTTAAACCTCTGATCTTTCTAATACTTATCTAGGGACTATGGATCAAAAAGTTTGCACTGACTTCCCCAGGTACTCTCAGATGTTAAAATTATATATGGTACCAAAAGAGAGAAAAATAATTCTTTTTATTAATACTTCTTTTTTTTTTTTTTCAAATGCCACCTGCTATCAATTTTAGGCTGCTTGCATGTCCAGCATTAACATAGAATAATGCAAATTATACATTTAAATTTTCTACTAGGTATACAAAAATTTTCTTTAGTTTTCTCTCTGTTCTTTTAGCAGCTGAGTTCTGCTTCTCCATATAAAGATTAAGTGAGAAAGTATACCTTGAAACAGTTTTAATGTGCTTTCCTTTAGCAATATTTTTCTTGACATTGTTATTATTATGCAATGCTTAATTCTTTTAGTGCAGTGCAACAATTCAGTAGTCAAAAGAAAGGGAAGTGGGATGTGTTATCCTGTTGCTATTGTTAGAGTAATAACATTCATCTTCAACAGATGATGATTGCTGGAATAAATGACCTATGCCTAATGTTTTAATATTCAAGACAGAATAAACTGGTGAAATGTGAAGGGTACCACAATGACATTAGTGTGTTATCCAAAATGTAATTTAAGAGTAAGTTCGTCCACTTAATATTTTATTAAAAATATTTTATGGAATATAAGAGAAAGAATATTTTCTTTATTCTTAGATTTATACAAGCCTTTTCTGTTTCTCCTGAGGTCAGCTGCCTTATTAAATAAATGTACTTTTATAAAGCAAGGGGGCAGCAAGAAACTTCTGATAGAAAAAAAAAAAATGGTCTAGGATGCTCATTTTTCATGAGTGCAGCAAAAAGAGGAGATGTTAACCATGACCACACTGTGCCTTTGCTCCTTCTTTCTACATATTGTTTGTACCCACCCTCACCCAATAGCACTTATTGTCTCAGTTTGTGTTAAAATCAGTGATTTTGTGAAAACTCATCAGTGATTCGTACTGAAGTATTTTAGCTCAGGTGCTGAAGAAAACCTCATGGTTAATGCAACTTCCAATAACTCTTTCATCCTCTGTAAGATTTAAATCATATGTGTCTGGGGATGTATTTGTAGAGGGTAGATCAAATAATCTCCTATGTCCATCTGATGTGTGTAGTCTCTTTTTAAATAAAGTAATTTTTATCTCTGCTGTTCTTGCTGGAAACAGAAGTCTCTGATGGTGTCATTTACCTTTGTAAGAATGTAGATTTTTCTTTTAACTGTGGATACCAGCCTATAGGAATTGCTTTCCTTGGTATATTTGCCTTTTTAAAAAATAATATAGAAGCAAAAAACATCTAGGAAACATCCTGAGAATAAGATCTCTCTACCTGTGACTGCTAGAGGGGAACTAAGCAGTTTCTAAAATAAAAATCAATAGAAAAGCTGTCAGGCACTGGTAACTTATTTACAGGAAAAAAATTATGTCTTTCCAAATTTCTTTAATCTTAACTTGGTTTATACAGGTGGGCTTTTGCTTTAATCTGTGTTAGGAAAGTTAATCTCCTTTAAAATTTTTGGGTTTTTTTTTTTTTTTAATTGTGTCTTCAACGAAGGTACCAGTTTTTACATATATCAAGAATTTTCCAAAAATCCTATTTTTTAATGGCATTTTAAATTTTTCAGGTTTCCTTTTCCTGCATTTTTTTTGTTGGGTTTTTTTGTGGTTTTTTTTTTCACTTGGAGCAAATAGTGTATTATCTACTTTGTCTGTTCTATAACTGAGCTCTTTAAATTCTTTCATTATGTTTTACTCTTACCTGAAACTAATGCATCTGGGATCCTGTCTTGAGACCTGGAGGACTAATAGCTCTTAGATGATTCTGAAAATCTTCTTTTAAATTATAAGACCTTGTCTAGACTAGGATTACTGTTATAAATGTGTTTGTTGGCTAATTCTGATGAGTCATTTCATATCAGTTTAGATAAGGGGGTTTTGTGCTTGGTAATATTTTCCTGTACTTTTTTTTAAGAGTTGTGGGTTTGATCCTCCATTTTATTTTATTTTATTTTATTTGGTGGTTTTTTTTAGTATGTGCAACTATCTATATGAAATATGGCCATATATGCCATTTCTACTTGTTCATATGTATCACCTATGTAAACTAGCTGCAAGAGGATGGCTAATCAAATCCCTTGTGTTCCTGTGTGTATGTGTAGAACATAATTAATTGATCTCTGAATAAAAGACCAGTAGAATAGGTATTTTGAGGGAAATTTGGCACTTCAATCCTGTTTTAATAGAAAAGAGACTGTGATTTGAGGAGGAAAAGTCTTCAGAATATTTAGGGAAAAAAATTTTATATAAGTAGAAATAGTAAAATTACATAAATATAAATGACAATATTACAGAAGTAGAAATTGTAATATTACCAGAATCATTTTGATGGAGTAAAATATGCAATTAACTAAGAGTTCTACTCTTGGAAACAATGAAAATGTGTATTTCAAGGATACAAAAATAATTTTGATGCTATGATAAGAATAAGCCATATTTTCAAAATTCTGGCTGGGGACTTGGATTCCTAAAGAATTACCAAATTCCAGTTCAACTTGACAAAGAAAGAAAGGAAGACAGGAAGAAGAGAGAATTAACGAATGTCTGGACAGAAATCTCTGTACCTTGACACATAAACATGAGATTAGATACTGCTGTAACAGCATTTTGTGCTACACTTTTACAAATAAACATAAAAATGTTTGAGCTATCTTTTTGTTTGCATTACATACACTTACCCTTAGAACAGAAGATCTGAACCATAAAATTAGTGACACTAGCAAACAAGGCATATCTGAGGGGAGGGGAAGTGGACAGGAGGGGAAGAAGTTCAGTGGGGTCACTGAGAAGTAAAATTACTCCTCTTTGTAACTCCTACACGTGGCACAGAACACTGGGAACTGTGTCCTGAGATCATTTCTTGGCTGGTAAGAGTTGGTGGGTATGCAAGAGGCTGGGTGTGACACCTTCAGATCCATTGCATTTTCATATAGAATATAGCTATTATTATTATTATTGACACTCCTGAACCACTATTATCCCTAGAGAACAGTGTTCATAACCTGACAAGCCTGGTTTGACAGAACAGAGCTGTCCTGGTTAGTCTGCCCCAAAGTGCACAGTCCAGGGCATTGAGCCATCCAGTGCACGCCAGCCCTGCCAGCTCTGTACCACCAGAGGAAATATCACACTGGTAGAACAAAAGGCCTGGCACAAGGCAGGGAATTTCTCTTTAGGGGACTTCAGAGTCCATTCATTATTACCTGTAGCTTTAACCAAACAGCTTTTCTACAGATCTTTTAAAAGTGACTGAACACACTGTTTCTAATAATCCTGCCTAAGGAGTATACCTGCTGATGACACACAGAGGTGAAGAGCAGACTAATGCTACAAAAGAAATTTAATTTAAAAATTAATTTGAAATTTGAAAATATAAAGGCTTTCACTGCACTTTCTTTTCGTTATTTATTTTGTAGTCAAAGAGAAGTTGCCAGGGAACATTCTGCCAGGATCAAACATGAATCCACTCTGTCTCCTTTTGGAAGCAAACACAAAACCTTGCTACTGCAAGCACTGTCACTCGTTTCAACCTGCAAATTTCAAGTAATCTTCCTTGCCTTTGCCCACCAAATAAGTTAACTAAATTACAAAAAAAAAAAAAAGGTCTCAAGCAAAAGCCTTCTCTTACATTTAAATTGGGAAAAGCTAGACTGAATTCCAGTGTGTGTTTCAGCAGTTCCTTTTACATGGAAGGCGTCTGGCTACTTCTGGGATAGTGACACTATATGTATATATAGTGACTAAATTTGTATATGCAGAAACTATTAGAATATGAATTCTGAAGTTGCTCATTGCAGTTACATGCAAAAAAAGCAAATTTTCAAAAGTCTGATGTAGGAGTCGGATATCTGTGCTTTTTTCCTGATATAATCATAATTAATTTGTGTAAGTGCTGGATGATAACATAATGAAGACATTGACATTGGGAATAATACTCTGGTGGCCAAATTACTTTCAGAATTTTGTCTTGTATAAAGCTGAATTCTGGTCCTTGGAGGTAGCATGCTCTAACAAAGAAAAGCACATATTTTTGCGTGTGTCTAACAATATTAACTCCACCTCAGTGTCAGAACAACTTTTCAATGCTCTACAAAGAGGTAGAGTTGACAAAGGAAGAAAGTAAAGTTAGGTCATCCAGGAAATGGACTAATTCAGTCTTGCTTTTATCAGTTTATTTTTGACAGAGATCCTTTCGAAAGTATCTGAATTCCTCTCTGTTGGATATCTGTCAGAAAAGAAAGGAAGTTATTATAAAACAAATCCCTCAAGCTGAGATGAATCTTTC
Organism: Corapipo altera; assembly: GCF_003945725.1. NCBI lineage: Eukaryota > Metazoa > Chordata > Aves > Passeriformes > Pipridae > Corapipo > Corapipo altera. The sequence goes on along the minus strand of NW_020884934.1, from coordinate 1,296,828 downwards.
CTGCTTTTTGATACAGCTGTAATCCTATAATTCTGCACAAACCGGTATTAGGATAGTAATAATGCAAAATGCAATATATCACAGCCGATTTCTTGGAATTTGATAAAGAATGACGACTTCAGATGAGTGATTCTATCATAAGGAACATCTAAGTGTGTTGCAAGATTAACTCAGGAAACAGTGAAAAGTATTACCCAAGTGGCATTGGCTTCCATGTCACAGAATGTGCTCATCATTCTCTGCCTGTACCCAAGGCCAAAGACAATGAGCAGAGTCCCTTGCAGTGGCCACATTGAGTCAGACAAGTTCAGTGGGTACAGGGACATTGCAGTTGTGCAGGTCTCAGTTCGTGAGACTTTCTACTTCAAGATTCAATTTGACAAGTGCTTCACTGAGATTTATTTAGTAATAATTTTCTCTCCTTTGAATGAGAATGCCATCTCTTCCAGAAGAGCTGGGAGCTACAACCCAAATTATCTTAATGAAGGAATCTTTCTACCATGCCTATGACTGAACTGTTTAATAAGGAGGAGAAGGCTGAGAATGGGAGATAAGACTGCATACTGGATGAGATGAATCTGAGGGGACCCAGAAGGGTTTCATTACCAAACTCTTTAGCATGTCTTTGCTGCAGTGACAGCTACTTATAGAATAAAAGGTAATGAAGCTTTGATTATTGCCAGTAAGGAACTTTGTGCCATCACAGCTAATTCTCCAAATACCCAGTGTTGTCTAAGAGGTTTTGGAGTAGACTGGCAACTGCTATTGCTCTGCTGATACAACCTGAAATTGGAAAGCTGTGATTTACCACTTGTGTGACGAGAGTTAGGCGCACACTGACTTCTTTCCTCAATCTGTTCCTCTCCTCTCACAGCCAGGTATCTGCTGGAAAGAAACCCTAGGGTGCAAGAACAGATCATCCAGACCAAAGTACCAAGCTGGTAACCCTCAGACCACACCTCACCAAATCTATAATTAGGAGCAGTTGATAAACTGTGTGGAAAATACTATGACTTTAATCAAGCCTGTGTTCTGTTGGAGCCCTAATAAAGAGTATCTGTTGGCCAGGTTTGGCTTTTCCTACTTGAATATTACATGTACCCAAAGAAGGTATAAAGAAGCAAACATCTTGATGAAAAGGAGTAAGTGTTGTAGTAATGACTATAAACAGATGTTTGCTTGCTTGCTTTCTTTGTTTGTTTAAATAAACTGTATCTTTTCACTGATGCCACAATCAATTTTCACTTCTTTCTTTAAATACCCCTTACTTTTGCATATAGATTTATTTTTCATTTAATATTCAAGCTTTCTTAGTACCTGCATAGTCTGAAATACCTGCCTCTGTGGAGGAACATAACTGAAAATTGGAGCATTGCTGTGTTTTCATTCTAATTGAAAATAAATACATAAAGCTGCCAGTTGTGTTATGTCTTTTGCCTGATGAAAGGTCATTCGTAATCTTTTTTATAGTTAATGGAATGCACCATTGTGATTATACTGAAATCTGAATGCCTTCGGAAAGTTTGAAAACTAAACAATTGCATGCGAGATAACAGAGAAAAATAATTTCCTTTGAAGAATGACCTTTCAAAAGTGACTAGTCCACATCTTTTCAGTGATGCCAACACGTCAGCTTCACATTGTGTACAAACCTCTCTGTCTCTGCCATATGCAAATATCCTCACTGAAATGGTAAAATAACGCTACATATCGTAATATTTACTTTTTCACAAATGTTCATCAGATAATAGCTTTTAAGCATCTTTGAATACAGAACACTGTAGGGGCTGTCAGCTTAGCCAGTTGATTTTGTTTACAAAATGTCAGCATTTCCTTTTTTTCTGAAAAGGACAGATGATAGTGTCTTCTGAAGAAGAGAACCTCAGACCAGCTCTTGATTTACGCCATCAGCAGTGACCTCTACTGTCTTACTCACACTAACAGCAGTAACATGAGGGAATTGTTGCATACGTGGGAATAGAAAAAAGGTACAAGAATTGAAAGATAATGAGACAAGATTATACCATATCCATTATAACTTTCTAATAAAAGGTTGTGCTATATTTATTTGTGCAATTTCTTCAGAAACCCTCAAATTCAATTTTGAACGAATTACGGTAAAACTGGAGATGTGCGACCTTAAGGCCTTTCTTTCAGATGAATGATTTATGGTCACTGAAGCTTATGGTTAGCAATGAGAAAATGGGAAAGAAAAATACTTGAGAAAATATTTATAAACCCTCTTAAAGACTGATCAGATCCTTTCCATTCTATAGCTAATTTTTACAAGGTACTAAATAAATTTTATTTTCAGAACACAGGCTGCTTCACAGGATTATTTGCATATGATAAAAAGATAATAGGAAAAAAAGCATGGATTCCTATTCAGAAAAACATTTCTGTGGCTTTTGAGCAAAACAGTTAAGAACACATGCTGTTACTGGACCATTTATGACATTGGAATGTATGTCCACAGTGATGACAAGAATTACATGGCTAGGTCCAATACCCTTATGCCACATTCTGACTATACTTACATCCTTCTAGCTTTCATTTTCTATTTCACCCTATTGATACTATATTTTTTTGTCCATCATAGATTCGAGGATACAAGTCTCTGTTTTTCGGACTTGCGTGCCCATAAAATGTCATCTAAACAGAGGTAATGCAGCCTCAAAGGATGAAAAATTCATATTGAGCCATTGAAACACAAGCATTGACAAGCTCTATGTACTAAAGTTACTTCGTGGATTAAAAAAAAGAGCCTAAATGCACACGCTGCATTGAAATAGCACTTTTCTGTGAATAATGTTTTGTATATTGATGCAATGTGTCAGGTATTAGGTGATCGAGGTGTTACAGACTGAACATGCCTTCTGGAACCATATTGTTTTGTGATTCCATGCACTCAAGATTTATATGCGGAGTAATCAGTTTATATCACCCAAATTTTAACCGATTACTGGGTGACAGGTGATCTGTAGGACTGCTTTTGACTTTAATTATGTCATATAATGACCTATAACTTTTTTCATCTGATGCATTATGATAATGTAGAACACGGGCTTCTTCTGTCTCAGCAACATCTCTTCAGCATATGTAATCCTTTCTAAGATTTTTAAATAGAAGCCAAAGAATGCTGTATCACATTTTTCATCCCTATTATGTTTCATAGAGTGATAGGAGAATCCAGCTGCACGTTTTCTTGTTTGAGAAAGGAAAGATTATCTATTTACTTGGATTCCTTTTGTATACCAACTCTTTTTGTCAAATGCTCCTTCTAGCAGCAGCAGTTCTTTTCCTTTGTTGGTAACATGGAAGCATGAGTCACATTTTAGGGACATCAGCATTATTTTAATACATTTAATTACATTATATGCATGTCTACCCATTCATATTTTATTTCAATAACTTTCAATCTCCTATCCAAGCCCAAAAGAATAGTTGTCATAATATTTGACTTCCTCTGATTCTAGTCTCAACATCTACAGGGACAAAGGTACATCCTAATAATCTATTATAATTGGTCCCTTTGCACAATTAATAAGTCAAGTCTTATCAATCAGTGACTTTCTGTTTGTGTTACAAGTGCTGCAGATACTACACAGAGAAAAATCTTAACTGTCAAAGAAACTCTGAAGCCAAGTAAGAAGAGTGAGTGTGCTGGTTTTGGCTCAGGTACTTTTCTACACAGTGGCTGGTGTGGGGCTGTGTTTTGGACTTGTGCTGGAAACATTGCTGATAACTGAGGCGTATTTTCCTTCCTGCAGAGCAGGGCTTGCACAGAGCCAAGGCCTTTTCTGCTTCTCACACCACCACACCAGTCAGTGGGCTGGGGGGCCACAAGGAAATGGGAGGGGACACAGCCAGGAAAACTGATCCCCACTGATCCCAGGGATGTCCCCTACTATGTGGCACCACACTCAACATATAAAACTGGGGGAGGAAGAAGGAAGGGGAGGGTGTTCAGAGTGATGACATTTGTCTTCCAAAGTCACTGTTAGATGCGATGGGGCACTCCTGTCCTGGAGGTGGCTGATCACCTGCCTCTCCATGGGAAGCAGTGAATTAACTCCTTGTTTTGCTTTCCTTGTGTGTGTGGCTTTTGCTCTTCCTATTAAACTCTCTTTATCTCAACCCACATGTTTTCTCAGTTTTACCCTGCTGATTCCCTCTCCTGTTCCACTGGGGTGGAGAAGGGAGTGAGTGGTTGTGTGGGACTTAGTTGTCAGCTGGGGTCAAACCACAACAATGGCTTGTGATCTGAGATTTTTCCTCCTGACTTTTGAGGTGAGATCCCATTCACAGATCCGTATTTGACAGGGAATTGATTGGGTGAGCCATCAGCTGCTGTACATAATGAAAACAACTGTTAGGGCTTATCAGAAGCAAGAGAGTAGTTTTGGAAGCCTAAGCTACTTTGCATGGCTGCTTTGCATGATAAGTAGTCAGTGAAAGTAGCAGCCATGAATATATCAGAAAGCCTCTCACCAGCACAGATCCAGGATGACTGCTTCCAAGGTGAGAGCTCATCGGTGGCTCCAGTGTTTCTTGATAAAATACATTCTGAGGGAAGCCACTGCAATGGGATGTAAGACACAGCCATCCCGAGGTATTTGAGATGGTCCAGGTTTAAACTGAGTATCAGGCATGTGAAGGAGAGGTGGGAAGCTTTTTTATTCCCTTTGCTATCTGCAGTGCTGCACTTGTGGCACTGAGGTGCTCCTCAGATGGGCAGAGAAAGTGGGGGAACTGTCACTGTGTCCTGCAGGGGAGACAGGAGGTTCATTTAAGTTTCCCTCCCTCCCTTTCCACCACTCAGGATGGATGGGCAGAAGAGGTTTATTCACACCACATTATCCTTCCCTTCTGTTCTACTTCCAGGATAACACCTTCAAGAGCCAGCTAAGGCCCTCTCATTTGTTCTCTGTTGCTGAACAGCTGGCTGTCAGATGCAGAAGCTGACCTTTCTCAGGCATCCCCTGAGAAAAACCCCATCAAGGTAATAACTAAATAAGTCGAGTGGGGTTTAGAAGGACTGTATAAATTAGGTGAGGAGAATCTTCCACAATGACTGAAAGAGTGATAGAACTGCAACTGTCTCTTTCTATTCTACCCTTGAGGTTTCATCTGCAGATGATGTATTTCTGAAAGTTATCACTCCTGAAGTTTTCCAGTTCTGGAAAGACTTTTTTTTTATGGCGTTGAAAGAAGTGTGACCAGCAGGTCGAGGCAAGTGACTCTGTCACTCTGCTCTGCTCTCAGGAGTAGTTCACTGGGAGTGCTGTGTGCAGCTCTGGTGTCCTCAGAACAGGAAGGACGTGGACCTGTCCCAGTGAGTCCAGAGGAGGCCACGAACATGATAAGAGTGCTGGAGCACCTCTCCTATGAGGAAAGGCTGAGAGAATTGGGGTTGTTCATTGTGGAGAAGAGAAGGTTCCTCTCCTGTGAGGAAAGGCTGAGAGAATTGGCGTTGTTCATCGTGGAGAAGAGAAGGCTCCAGAGAGACCTTATGTCAGTGTTCCAGTACATAAAGGAGCTACCAGAGAGCAGCAGAGGGACTTTATATAAGGGTATATAGCAACAGGACAAGGAGGGAATGGCTTTAAACTGAAGGAGGGCAGGTTTAGATTAGATCTAAGGATCTTTCCTGTGAGGGTGGTGAGGCATTGGAACAGGTTACCCAGGTAAGCTGTGAAAGTTCCATCCCTCAAAACATTGAAGGCCAAGTTGGAGAGAGCTCTGAGCAACCTGGTCTAGTGAAAGGTGTCCCTGTCTGTGCCAGGAGGGTTGGAACTGGATGATTTTTAAGGTCCTTTCCAACCCAAGCCATTCTATGACTCTGTGATTCTGCAGGCAGGTTGGAACTGGATTGTAGCAATTTTAAGGGTTAAATACTTGAGGATAGCTTTTGGGAAGGAGGAGGAACACAAGTGAAATCAAAAGAATTATGCAAAAACCAAAAACTACCATATACAAATTTTCTGGGGTTTTTTTTGGCCTTTTTATTGCCAAAGACATTAAGCAAGACAGACACTTGGGAGTTCTTATCCTGCTGTTTTGCTCTGGAATTCATGATCTTTCCTTGGAGCATCCTAGTAATTATCACAGTGTCTATTTGTTCATTTGTCAGATCAGTTAATGAACGAAACATCACTTTCAGTAGACTGACCTTAGTGAAAGAAAGAAGCAGGTCTTCCAAATGTTTGTTAATAAAATTAAGTTTAAAAAAAAGGTAATGAATGCTTCACTTAGAAGAACACACTGATTTACGTATCTTTCAAATTACTGACTATCTACTGGGTTATGGAAGAAGTGTAAGCATGATAATGTCAAATAAAATATGATTTCTGAACGGATATCACTCTGATTTATATTTGCAGTATCTTTATTTAGAGTGTTGGTTGTTTTTCACATCTGAGATGCTTGTGTAATACCCTAATATGGAATCCATTTTGGAATCAACAACAGCAAATTACATAAGATTTCCTTCCTGATGATCTAACCTGACTCTTATCATGTGCATATAGAGGACAACTTAGTCAAGTAAGACGAAAAAATATGAATGCATTTAAAGCGACATAGAAACAGGCAGAAATTGAATCTCTTGCCTCCTGTTCTAGCACATTAGAAAATTACCATCTGAATATTTAATACCCTGTGCTTGAGATTTACAGCAACTTGTGGGCTAAACATCTGGAACAATTTATGTTTCAAACTTAGGCTACTGACATAGCAAAGCAATTGCATGTCAGCAATGAATCCCTACCTTTTTTTTAAGGGACAAAATAAGGTGATTTTAATTCTATAATATACAATACCTCATTAAGCAGGACCGATCATTCAATTCAGAAGGATACAGATTTTTACGGTGCATTAGAACTAATTTGATCACACAAATAGATAAGCTACATACAGGAGCTAATAATGTGTTTGCTAAAATATTTATGGAGTTAAATTATTCCATAAATTGAACTGTAGATAGTTTCATTTTAATATTAATATGGACAAACTATGTCACAGATGCTAAAAATGTTGAACTTCAAACACATTTCTGGATCGTTCTGATTTATATAAGTGCTTTTTGGTTTAGGGCATGTTCAGTGAAAGATAAAAGGAAAGACATCTTGATATATCTTAAGGTGATAGGTGAACAAAGTGAAGGCCTATATAGAAATAGGTCACAAACTCTCACTTGCATATAATAAATATTTTAATTGAGGTTACTGTAAAATGCTGTTTGCAGTAAATTTGCAGAGAAGTGGTTCAGAGTAAAATAGCTTTAAAACAGGAAATCAAAATTGTATTTTCTGGTAGAGTTTTATTTGAAAGAAGTGTTTATCATTTTAAATCAAAATGAATTCATTTCTTACAAATCATATAGTGGATGTAAAACCATTCCTCTGACATGTGATCAACCCACACATACTTTAGTTTGTCACTCTTCCCTTTCTTCCTGCAGGTGTTGTTAAAAAAATGCAAAAGCCTCCACTTGCCAAAATGCATGTGTACTTAGTTATTTACAGCTTTAAATGAGAAAATAAGCCTTCTTAGAATTCTGAAAATGTTGAATTTGTTTTTCCCAGCTGGAGAGTGGGGTTTGCTTCATTTTTACAAATATGTCTGTGTCAGAATGTTCTTGAGCTTTATGCCAGGAAACTGTGCTGCATGTTATGGAGTTCAGAGGAGGGAAAGAGGACTCTCTCTGCCTTTGGCAACTGCTACATCCACCTGATGATTAAAATAGACTTGGTGATTTTCTAATATGATTGTTCCTGTGAAGCAAAATATTTGATTAGGCAGTGGATTTTGAGATTTCTTCATGCCTTTTTTTTTTTTTTTAAATTATGTATCTCCAACAGTTGCATATAAAAGGTGACCTTCCCTCTGAAATATTCCTGCATTATACTCCAGGGGTTGTTAAATGAATTCATATTGGTTCAAGACCATCATGCATAGAGAAAATGAGATTTTTTTTCTATAAATCAAGTATTTGGGCTGTTGTTTTTCTTTTTAGAATGTTGCATATGTGTCCCAATAAAAATGAGATTCAGAAAATGAGGATATATTAAAGAATCTGACTGTCTCAGTGTCCACCTTTATTCTCATTGCTTTCCTTTCAGTATGCAAATATCTTAATAGGGAGTCATGATGAAAGTCAAAAAATACATAGTTACAATTACTTTTTCCATCCTCCTTTACTGGCCTTCTTTATCCCACTCTATTCCCATACGTATTTGCTATACTTTATTTTGCATTTTTGAAAAGATCAGTCCTCAGGTCTATGAGACAGGCTTTGCTCTTGAGATATGCATGATCTGACATAATCTCAAGAGGTATACCCTTACCTGTGCTGATATGAGGTAAATAAATTAATGTGGGAAGCTGTGATTTAATCTCTTCAGTGAAAACCATATTGATATAATCCTCTTTGCTTGTTGTGGTTTTTCTATAGTATAAGAACATCTTAAAATTCTGAATATAACATCCTGTGAAATACACTGTGTATCTTTTAAGAGCTTTTAAATAATGACACATGAATTTAGTGAGCTCACTCTCCCTGTACCAATAGAACTTTAATAACACTATGAATTCACTAATAGTAAATACAATGTATGAATAAAATTTTTAAATTATTTTCTTTATCATTTACAAAAAATCTAGACAATCTTAAAAAATGTTGGCCATTTAGCAACTAAAGACATATCTAGACATAAATATATATAAAGATAGATACTCCTTTCGTCAACATTTTTTTTGCTTCTACTAACCCATTTTTTTCATTTAATTTCTCCTGTGGTTCCCCCATTTGTGAGTCTCTGTATATAACTGTAAGAACTTAGACAACAGAAGTTGTGCATTTTGGTGTTGCAGGAATACAGTTCAACCTACTGTTTGTGCACCTAAGACAAAATCTAATGTCTACAAAAGGGAGGAAGCTCTTGCCATTGGAGAGCTGCAGATGGAAGAGGTAACACACTTTCTGCCACTCCCATAACAATTAACTTTTCACACTTCTCAGATCAACAGTGCCCTATTACTTCCGAACAACAGCAGTTTTCAGGTGTCCTTGAAATTTTAACGCCAAAACCTGGCATTTGGTTGTCTTTCTCTACACTGTGACCAATTAGTAAAATGATATATCCCATGCATATTTAGCCATCAGAATGAACTTTATTATATAATTATATTGCTATTTATATCACTGTCATTATAACTATTAAGGTCTCTCCCAAGCTTGTAAATCCTAAACACTAAAGTTGTCAAATTAGTTATCACCTGATTTCTCTCCAGGTGGAATTATGTGAGACCCTGAGTCAGTCCCACAGCTGATGGCTGCAGGATGGGGGGATTTCCCCTCATGCTGCTGCAGGAGCAAATGCTCCTCCCTCTTTCTCAGGGTGTGATTCTGCCCCTTTTTAGGCTCTACTCAAGATCATTTCAAAAAGACTGATTGCACTAACCCACCAGAAAAGCATCCGAAATAGTCTCGTGGAGAGGTCTGATGCATGTTACAGCTAAAGCAAGGTAAACAAAGACAGCGTGCAGCAGGGAGCAGTGACAAGGTGTTAGATTGGCTCAAGCTGTCTTCTGTAATTTTGTTTTTTGAAAGTGAAGTGGCACAGCTTTCGTAGCTTGGGTATGAAAAGTAGTGTTAGTTGTGGTCGGTGTTTTTGTTGTTTGAGTTTTGGTGTTGTGGTTTTATTTTTTTCCCTGAACTGTGTGTTAGTGCTAGGACTTATCATCCTTGCTGGTTTTGCTGGGATAGAGTTCATTTTCTTCACAGTAGCTAGTATGGAGCTGTGCTTTGGAGTTGTGCTGGAAACAGCATGGATAATTCAGGGATGTTTTCGTTACTACTGGCAGCACTTACACAGAGCCAAGGCCTTTTCTGCCTCTCACACCACCACACCTGGAGGGTACAAGGATTTGGGAGGGGACAGAGCTGGGACAGCTGACCCCAACTGACCCAAGGCATATCCCAGATGATACGGCATTGTACTCAGTGTGCAGAGCTGGGAGGAGAAGAAGGAAGCAGGGGGAAGTCTCAGAATGATGGTGTTTGTCTTCCCAGGTCACCATTACACATGATGGAATCCGGCTCTCCTGGGAACTGCCGAACCCCTACCCGCCTGTGGGAGGTGGTGAATGAATTCCTTCTTTTGCTTTGTGCTGTCTTTATCTCAACACACAATTTTTTCTCATTTTAACTCTCCTGGTTCTTTCCCCCATTCCACCAGGGAGGAGTGAGGGTGCAGCTGGGTGGGGCTTTGTTGCTGGCTGGGGTTAATCCATGACATCATCCATTCAGAAAGCTTTGGAACCATTCAGAGACCCTGGAATTTGTTTGAAAAGAGCTACTAAAATATTAATGAGCTGTTTTTTTTTTTTTTCTTTTTTTAATAATGTGATTTTACAACTTCTGCTAATACTTAATGTAAGTTGGTCAAGGCTTTGAAAAAGATATGTCGGGTTCTGTCTCTATTCCACTGTAAGATGAATTACTGGTGATTAAAGAGTTGCTGAATATTTTTAAAAATTTTACTAGAAAATCGACTATTTAACCTTTTTGAACAGTGCACATTGATCTATTAGGGAAGAAAAAACTCAAGTAATAATGGATTATATACAATTTTTTTCTGCGTAATGTATCCTTGCTTTCAGGAAATCCATGATTTTCAAGCTCCAGCAAAGTGTTCCCAATTCCCTTTCACCCCTAAGAAGCCCTTCATGTCCCATTCAAGGCCCTGTTGGTACAAGCATCCTGATGTGACCCTGCTGGACCATATGGTCACTAAAATATTCTCCCCCTCAGCATCTCTCTCCAGGTTGCCTTGCCATTTAGAAATGTATAAAAATACCTGAGGAATAGCTGTGAACAAAATTAAACTGCCAAATATGGCATCTATCACATGATCATTAAAATAGTTTGAGCTGTATATACAACTACAGTTTGTTACTGACAGTCATCACTATGTGTATATATAAAAATTAAATTATATCTATAGAAAATAATTGCTATTTCAAATTTTTTGTTTCTACATAAATTCATTTTGGAACAAAAAAAATTAATTTCAAACCAAATCTTCCACAGGTAGAAATTTCCTTCTTTTCTTCTTCCCTCTTTCCTTCTTTTGCCCTAAAATAACTGTATTGTATTTTAAATATCTTTGAAACCTAATGTTGGTGATTCTTTATAGCCTTTTTTTTAAATGAAATAAATAAAAATTTCATTGGAAAAGCCATGCCATGTTTTATTAATGAATATGGCAAACACTGCCATTAAAAGGAACATACAGATCTAGATTCAGACTAAATATTGACCTATTTAAATTGTAATATAAGGCCATGTACATTTATAAAGCTGTTTAGTCCAGACACATACAGAAGTATTACAACAACCACCTGTTTTCTTCAGAATCAAAAGTTGCTGTACAACATGTTTAATTCAAAATTATAGTAAAACAATAATTAAAAAAACCCCACAGCATAATAAACTTTTCAGTATAAAGTACTGACAGAAAAGGTGAGTGCATATTTTTAAAAAAAAATGACCAAAGGAGATTTATTTTTATGATCCTACAAATATTTATTTCACTATCAGAAAAAACAAGCAAAGAAAAAAATCCCCCAAAATCCCCCAAATGCACAATAAAAACAGCAAAAAGAAATGGTTTATCTTCCTCCTCATTTTTTCTATGATGAACAGCAGTTACTTGGTCTTATAGCAGCAAAGATCTCTACAAGAATTATTGTTACGAAGTTAGGGTTTAGTTATCCTAAATCATCTGGGATTATTGGTATTAATCAAATTAGTTTCAGCAAAGAGGGCATAATTTCTCTGCTTCCTACAAAGGTCTGCTGAACCTTTATAATTTTTTTTATTTTTTTATTTCTTTTTTTAATGTTAAAAATCGGCTGGAGTCCCTTTCTGTAACCATACTACCTGATGCTGGGAAGGATTTTGAGAAAACAGGATAATGTTATTCACCTAGAATCTTTGAACTATTTTTTGTAGTGTACATACTATTGACTGTGTCAGCATCTCTCACACCTCATGCAAAGACTCAGCATGGAACAACAACTCATTCTACAATGAAACATAAGACATGATTGCCTGGAATCGATCTTATTAGCCCCAAAAGCACTACAATACTTTCTTCCACTGAATTGACATAGAATTCACCCTAATTGATTTCTAAAAATATAAATATATGCCGCTGCCATTTTATTTTATCCTGTTCTAGACACAAAACTCTTCTGACATATCGAGCTTTGCAACCAAATACCTGCATAAAAGGTTAATTGGAAGAAAAACAAAATGTCTGTGCTCTGTTTCAAAACCCAGCCTTACTGAAGCTTAGAGAGCATGTTTTTCAAATAGCATATTAGCCCTGAAAGACCTTCTGTATGGAATAACCTCAACTAGCACACCAAATCTGCCCACAATTTCTTCCTATGTATTAAATTGGAAGCGTATTTAAAGGTAAGTGCTTAAGATTTAAAATATGAGCTTTGGGATACTATTTTTCATTTGATGTACTATAATGAATTGTTGCACCAAATTGATGGGAACAAATGTTGCAGTATAGTAACTATTGGTGATGCTTGTCATAGAGGGCTTGTTATCTATGAAAGTTGCAGATAGAGTTCTTCGTTCAGTTAAATTGTTATGAGACCAACATCACTCCCTTTCTCAGGAGTTACAAGCAACATCTTTCAGCAATTGCACGTCTTCCTTCTGTGGGTAATTTTCTAAATCTGATGGACAAATTGAACCCTAATGCAAGCTGAATGTCTTCCAGTTTACACCACAATAAATTGAACCATTTCAGGTAGTTTTTGAAGACTGTCCTTGGGAACTCTGTCATAATATACCATAACTACGTTTGTTGAGTTTTCAATTCAATCCTACAGCCTGACTCCACTGTGATTCCGGAGGAAAACTATTAAAGTCAATGGAGATACATGAGTTTAAATAGTTGTACAAGGAAATGCATCATGTGAGTTAGAGTGGACAAGGATGAATCCACTGTCCTCATTTAAATTGTAGCTTAAGCTTGTGCCATTCCCTGAAGTTTCCGGAGTAGAAGAATGGAGCACTAACTCAGTATCATCCTGTCAAGCACATCTGTGTGGCTTTTATTATGTCTGCAATTTAGATTCAGTATGAAAAAAATAATCCTGATTTATCAGTTTTATGACACTGGCACTCTTTCTGTGCTGAAGAAAGTGGAAAAATGGTTTCCTGGCAGTCCAGCTGCTGAATGAGGCAGATACGTATCTACTAGGATTTGAGGGGCAATACTTTTGGGACATTAGACCTTTCCTCATCCTAAGGAATAAATCTGAAACCTTTGCAGTTGAAACCTTAATTTCAATTTGTGTGATGTCATTTAGGTGCAGTTCTAGACAAATGACACAACAGAAGATGATCGTAGTGCCCCATCCCATGATTTCATCAGGCTTTAAAAAAAGCACAGAGAGAGAAGGGAAGATTTTAGTTGGGATGTGTAATATATAATCCCAAATACAGAACAGCATTTGTACATAATCAAGAGGCCAACTGGGGCTGGAACAGCATCAGGTTAGGAAACAGTCAAACACGTTTTCAGTGCCTCTTTCACAAGATTACAGTGATAAGACAGATCTAAGGGCAAGGCAGTCTGTGGGTCAGAGACGGAGGCTGGATTGATGGGGAAATGATGGGGCATGGGAATTCTATAGCACAGATGCAGTGCATTAAAAACAGTGTATTATATGCAGCTGAAGCCAATCTTGAGAGCCACAGCGTGAAAGCAGAGCTCAGGGCAGGGCTGTGGAGTTTGTTAATGTTCAGTAGCTTCTTTTTATAGCACTGTGTGCTTTCCTGAGTCTTGAGCTAAGGTAGCCAAAACCTTAGGAAAAGGGAGGATGCAGTAAAGGTCTTCAGACTGTGTATTTAGATGTTATATTTGTGTTTACAGTAAGATGGAAAAGGTCATGGCTAGAGTGAATTGACTGCTGTTTTGAGCTACTGTAGCCAGGCTTTTAGAGATTCTTCTGGTTAAATGTTTGCAAGGATAACTTGGGCTGCTCCAGGAGATTCCTTCTGGATGAAAACCGCTGCGGACTTTTCATTGAGTAAGTCCAAGTTGGTGATAACAAAACTAAGAATTCTTATAAACCTCATATTCCTGCTCACAGAAATATTTTGAATCTTGCTTCTGGATTTTTGCATTGTACTTTTAAAACAAAATTCTTAGTCTTTGTATTCGGTGGTATATAAACTTAACATTACTGTTTTAATATCTGTCTCCTGTTAGAAGCAGTGCATCTGTTTAGAAGGGGTCAACTTTTGCATTTTAATCACTATAATTTTCAAGGTGTGATAACTTCCTCCTTTATTTTTTCTTCCTACTTACCCATGAACTGCATGATACTTAAAATGAGTTTAGTATTTCTACTGATGGTTCCTTTAGAATTGGCTGCAAGTTTTGTGTTTGAGCTTTTCAAAATGATCATAGTAGCTCTAAAAATGAATTTTGTTCTTTCAAACAAGACTGATTTCATAACATTAATTTTTGAATATCTGTTTGGAGAGATCTTACTTTTTTTGGTGCTAGATGAGGGGTATAAAAGAGTCTTTCCACTGACAAGTTTCAGAGTTTTTGATGAGCTTCAACTGACACCATCACCTCAGAAAAAGAATTTCTTCAAAATGTGAAATTGATAATATGGTTGTTAATTTACTGTACTGCAGCTCTACTTAGAAATGGTGACTTTCGTCTAATTTACACACTCATACTAGTTTCACACTGTTCTGTGAAAGCCAGATGGAGTTTTGTGCCAAATTCTTAGTACGTTGCTTGGGTGAATTAGTGTCTGCAAAGTTTACCAAGCATCTACCTTAAGCTTTACTCTTCTCTCTTACATTTGATACAAAAAAATGCCCTCCAGTTGTTGACTTGACACTGCAGAAATATTTTGGAATTGGATCACAGTGGAGCCTTCAGGATACGTATTATGAAACCTAACATTGCATTTTACCTCAGTTGTTCTGTGTGGATTATTTTCTCATTTTCTATCACCATGTTCAGCCTCCTCTATCTCAATCCATCTACCATCCTTCATGGCAAAAAAGCTCAGCTTGTTATTGAAAAACTCCTTTTAAATGCTTAGCATACAGACTTTAGCATGATATGATACCAGTCATTTGCACATGAAGATTATACCAGTAGAAGTGGAACTGTGCTGTCCTTTCTGCTCAAGGCACTAACAAAGCAGGTTCTGGGAACTCATACTAAACCTTAAGTGCTGTAGTTTGTAAAGCATCAGTTTTGTATGTCAGCATCTATTCTTACTTGTGGCAGCCTGGGAAAGTGTCTGCAATCCACAGCTCCTCTATTCTTGATCCTGTGAAAGAGCATAATAGGTGTGTAAACTCTATTTCTCCGCTTGCACAGGTATTCATAACATAACACAGAGTATTCTTATCTGTGAACACACCTTGCTTGCCTTTACTACCAAATGAAGACTTCAAATTCTTTAAAAAGAAGAAAAGTTGGAGGTGAATAGTTAAATCTCTGGGACTGTTACTTTTTGACAAGTGATACAGACAGCCAGGCAATTTGTTAAGGTTTTTTTATTAGTTATCAAATGCTGAAACCCAGATTTTAGTCCGTGGTGAAGTACAAGCATGGTAGATGCTTGAAGATCCCAACCATACATTGATATCAAGGTAAAATAAAAAAACTAGTAGGTAAACATGTCTCCCTGTCCTGCAGAGCCAGAATTACCATCCTCTGTCACATGGGCCAAATAAACAGTAGCAAAAAAAGATTCCATATTACCCTTTGGTGTGGTCATGCTCTCTGTGGTATTTCTAGCTTTGTCTGCTTGCTTTTCGTGGTGATCAAGTGAGCTGTCAGGGTGAAGCAGGTTGGAGTGAGAATGTTTATAGTAAAAGTCCTTGGTTAGCAATATCCATGTTCTCTTCACTGGTGTTGAAGATTTGTGCTTTAATCCAGCAGCAAAGCTCACAGCCTATCCTCACAGCTTATTTTCTGCTTGATCCTTTGGTTAAGTCGTAATCTCAAAGTGTGGCATTGCAGTCATGAAAATTATGTCACAAATCCAGCATAATGTTTTTTACTGTAGGATGAAGCAGTAAAAGGAAAGGAGCTGAGAGAGGGTGAAATGTTGTTGATTATAGAAATCTTTGAGAAATGAAATATTTCTTTGAATTTATGAAATCCTCAATGTACAGTGTAGAGACCCTAAAACAGCTACAACAAGAGAGGCTTTAGACTGTATTTTCTTTTTCCCTACCTTTTTTTCCCAGTATCAAACACATTTTCTTTTGTTTGGGAAGAGAACGCTTGTAAGTAACATAATTACAATAGTCAGTGTGGAGAGAAAAAAAAAGGTCTAGTATTTTTGCTGAAGGACTGGACTGGGACTTGAGAACTCTGGAATGGTGGATAACAACTTTTAAACCTTGACTTTTAATATATGGTATTATTTTGGAGTGGATGCTGTCTCTCCACATGGATTTACAACAAATACTACAATGGGTCTCCTTTGCTGAAAGCAGACAGTAAGTGCTACTACAATATAATACAATCCCACTACATAGTATTTATGACACTGCTAATAAGAAGCAGGGCTGAACGTGTCTGTGTGCTCAGATCTGCAGAGTTCAAGAGAACAGTAATACTGTTACATCTTTAAAAAATTCCTTTTATTTATTGCTTTCTTTATAGACACTTGTAAGATGTTTATCACCAGGTTGCCTTTTTAGTTTTTAAGTGCTACATACTTTATGAATGTCAACACAGTCACAGAGAAGGACAGGGATTAATAGATAAAAGGCCCAATTCTGCGTTTTTGTAGCACAAATATTGTACATGTTAAATTAATCACATGCAAATAGTTTAAGTTACATTAACTTGAAATCCAAGCAGAGTTTGGACTACGCTGGTTCTGCACTAAGTTGACTGTAAACAATACAAGAATTTGTATCAGATGACAGTAGTAGAATGATCACTAGCAGGTTTTGTACTTTGTCAGCTTTCAATTAAAAACACCCCAAACTTTATTTCATTGTTTACACTTCCCAGGAATGATTCTTATTCTCTGATGGTTTAGATGTAGCATGGAACTGAGAGGATAAAATGTTTCCAATGAAAGCATGTCTTCTCCTTTGGTGATTGGGATTATCACTAGTTGTAATAAATAAAGTGATTTCTAAATGGAGTGTGTCTGTGTAATGTATTTTGATGTAGTGTGGGCATTATCTTTTATGATATTCCGTTTTGACTTCCACTGCACATTATCATAATTTGAGACAGGCACATGTAACTCTGTTGTAACTAAATGAAAATCCAGTCTCCTATTAAGCGAATTTTGCTTCTAACATTTAAGTATTTCTCCTTCAAAACACTGCCTTCAGACCTTGTACACTTAGGGATTTATACAGTAGCAGAAGCAATTTATTTTTATTTTTAATAAATGGCCCTTAAGGCACTTTGGACAGTTATAACAGAATTAGCAGTTTGGTCACATTTGAAGTGTTCCCTCTCAGCAGCAATAACACAACCTTGTTATTTCATTATGAATAGGATCTAAGTTTCATGTATATCTTGTTAGGCTGCAGTGTAAAAAAAAAAAAAAAATCTCATGGGGCTGATCGATCTTAGTTCATGTAGTGTGACCCCTGCTATTTTCAAATTGGCTGTGCAGCCACAGCAAAATTGTCCTAAGAACTTTTTGTAATGAAAACCAAATTCTGTGATGCCTACAGATATTTGTGTGACATGTTCTACAGTGTGTGTGTAATATGCTGGGTGATCTCAGAGACACATCAGAGTTGAGTATAATATGTGTGAAACTTCTTAGTCTTGTCAAAGTCTGGATTTAAGGTGACCTCCCTCAACCAGCTTGACCATGTTATGAAGTTGATAAAAATACCTGTATTTTTCCTTTCTCTGGGCCTACAGTGACTGTAAACAAAGGTAGGTTTTCATCACTTTAGCCAATGCACCAACAACATAAAATATAGTGAACAGCTTCTAAGGAAGAAGAGATAAAGGTACCTTTTTTGAAAGCATAACAAATGTGGCTTGTATTTGTGTTTGGATATACTTTTTAAAATTCTTTCAGTATGATCATGTGTTTGTCCTAAAAAATAAGTTATTTGATTTTTGGAACAGTTTCAGAGCTAATTTGAGGATTCGTGAGATTATTCAGGGAAGATTGTCAAATAGTGAGAAGTAAATTAATGGTAATGATTAAAAATTAGTAATGGAAATCAGAAGCCAGATAATGTGAGTGTAAATCAAATCTTTAGTTTGTCCAAAGGCTAACAGTTGTTATCATATTTTTCGTGTCAAATTTTCAACAGATAATTATATGGCATGTAAAAAGGGAGGAAGATACTTCAGAGAATCAAAATTTGGAGTTGACACTAAATTATTGAGGCTAGTCAAGTATAATGAAGGCTGAAAACATTCTGAAGTAAATAATAAGGTTAGATGAATAGGCAGTGGGACAGGTAATGTAATTCATTCCTATCAGCTATAAGAAAATGCTAACTGGAAGGAGTGATTGGAGTTGTTCATACCTCTGACATCAAAAAGCGAGTGAAGCCACTGAGGAAATAAATCACTCTGGTGGTTCAGTTTAAACAACTGAATAAAACCAAAACCACACAAACAAGTTCTTTCCTTATTGGGTGCCTGCAGTCTGGGTGTGTGGTGTCAGAGACACGAACAGGAGGATGTGAGAGGCACAGCAAGGACCTGGGACCCTCCCCTCCAGCCCTGAGCAGTGACCCAGGGCAGGGACAGTGAGTAGGGTCAGCCACAGCCCAGCCACCTCTGAGTGACATCTCTGGTCCCAAGTCCAGCTGGACACAGTCCCTGGGACAGGCTGGGCTTGGATCTGGCTCATGAGGGCCCAGGGCTGCGCAGGGTGTACTGGAAGGAAATTACCAGGGCATGGGGATGAGTTCCAGCTCCTTGGAGCCCTTTCCACAAGGTTCCCTCTCCAACCCTCACCCTGTGGTTTGCCCAGTCTTCCCCTGAGCCAAGGTTGAGCTACCTCTGCTCCAGCTGCCAAGGCCAGAGGCAGCAAGGAGGGTCTAGCCTGGTACCGGGATTTCCAGGCACCTTTACAGGCAACTTTACAGGCAACAGGGATTTTGGTTAACAAAGAGAGGGAAAATATGTCTTGTTGGTTTTTATTAGTCATTTTGGTTGATTAAAGTAGTTCTCTCTGACACAGAAACCAGATTCTTCACCCTGTGTTTGGCTACAAGCAGCTTTGGAAAGAAGATTAAATGATTTAGGTAGCACTGAAATATTTTCAAATGCTGTGTCGATGCTCTTCTGAAATGTCAAGAGGAGTTTTTGTCCCTAGAAGCTCAGAAGCATGCATCACCTTCATACACAAATCCCAGTTTAAATGAAGCTTTTCCCACTGATTTTTATGACCCGAAATTTCATTTTTAAGAGGAGGTGAAAAGCTGACAATCTCCGCTTTAAAATAGAGTTTTTTCTTATTTGTGAGAACTCTTTTTCCTCAGTTGTGTAAATCTCTAATATGTGCATATTGCAATGGGAACTTCCACTTACAAAATCTTGGGATAGAGCTTGAATTATTTTGAATTAGCATATAAAAATTGGAACCTTGCTGATTTACTGGGAATCTAGCTCCTCAATCATTGAGTTCATAGCTGGTTTTTGAGCTAAATTAACTTAGTTAAACTTTGGTTTCAGTTTTTAAGAGTTAGTGAAATTGTCCTGCAATGGATTTACTCTACAGCTTTGACAGAAAATATTCATTTTTACATCTTTGCATTGTAAACATGCAAATTCGTGAAATCAAAACAATAAAGAAATTCAATAATAAAACTCTGTTTCACTTCACGTTGGAATTCATGATCCAAAATAGGGAAAGATGATAGAAAATCAGGTAACTCACAGTGTGATGGTGATGTGTACTTACCTTGGGAGGCATCAAATAGATTTTGATTTCTGGACAGGTAATTCATGGCAGTGACTTGAAACCATGTCCTCCATTCTCATAGATATGTGCAGGATGCTCTTTTTCTCAGACTTTGCTGATAGAGCTATTTTTCTTTCCTATAAGAACAGCCATATTGATTTGCTCATGGACTAGAATATACTCCATTTTTAAATGGCCAGTGTTTCATTTGTGCTGAATGTTAAATACTCAACTTGGAAACACAGAAAGCCGAAAATAATTTTACGTGCTTTAAAGATGGAAAAAATAAAGTGTGTCAAATAGTATTGGTTAATAAATGTTTATTATCTTGGGCCAGACAACCAATTCCATGTTCAACAGAGTTAATACTTACTTACATGAAAAATATTTTTCTATTAGGAATAAGATTTAGGCACATCAATCTTTTAGGGAAAACTCTGCAGCATCAAAGATATTTTATACCAAAAAATGATAGACTGTTTATAGAGCCATTTCTTAGCTCCTCAAACTCATGTTGACAAGTAGTTTAAATCAACTGGGTTTTTTTAAAGAACAATTAATCTCCCCCAACAATATTTTAGAATTTATTTCGGGGGGCAGTAGATGCTTTTTTTGTTGACTTCAACTTTATTAGTAGTATTTTGAGTATTGATTTTTGGTAAATTCAAGGTATGAATTGTACTAATACAAAAGTGATCAAGAACTTAAAAATTCAAAATTGTGTTGTTTATTTTTTAATTTCTTGTCTTATTCTACTTCCTCCTATATTTCATAGCATGCATGGGAACAGAGCAGAGTGACTACTTTCCCAAAAGGGGTTTTTTCCAGACAGATTTGAGTAGTTCATCTTACGTTTAGTGAGAGAAATAAAATTATTATGGCTGCCTTACAGATTATACTTCTCAAGGTAAGTAATTTCAGGAAATAATTAAAATCTACGTAAAATAATTTTATAACCCCTCTTTTTAATGGCAAATCTGTAAAAAATTTTGTTAGTCTGGAAGTACTTTTTTAAACCATGCAACAAGTTTTGTCTTATTTTAAAGAGATAAGTAGGACACTATACATATTCAGATAATATACATACAATAATGTTACATAGTAGAACTATGGATATTTTTACACTATACATTGCATATGCCACTCTTCACCTGGAAACCTAAAGTGTCACTGAATTATTGGGTTTTATTGGTCCGGTTGTAGTTTAGTATTTTTCCACTTCAGAGTGGAAAACAGGATTAGACAATGACTATTTTTCATTGAAGGAGAACATCTGTAGATTTAGGATTTAGAATAGAAGTTGCAACTCTAAATGGTACATGTGTTTTTAATCTGACTTGATAAAGCAAATAGTTGTATGTGAACTGGTTATATCATGAGTGTGGTGCTAGTGTGAGTCCCTAAGATGAGGATGCCTGTGAATAGACACATAAATTTAGATGAAATCCATATTAGATTTCATTGGTTCTGTTAGTTGTCAAATAATTTATTGTATTTAAAGTCACTTATTGTAATCAAACTCTAAGTCTGATTTATTGCACTTTCTTGTAGTAAGATTTGAGACATCAGAACTCGCTGCATAATTGAGTGAAAAAGGTGACAGGAGAGGTAGAAAAATAAATCCAGTTCTGGCAATTCACGTTGGAGCAAATCTGGAGATAACTGGATATTAATTTGCATTGCTCCTTTCCTGGTAGTCCACTTCATTGCAGAAACTGTCTGCTTGGTAACAGAGGATTTAATAAAACATTTAAGCTGAAATGTGCTGATATTCATTTGGTTCCAATTAGATTAAAATTATTACTTTTAATTAATGTGCTTAAAATTAAGTGCCTAGGTAAGGTGCTGCTGTTAAAGTTGTAACACTCTGCAAAGAGCTAAATAATCATGCTCAGCCCTGAAGGAAAATGTTAAAAATAAAGCAGTATAGTTTGTGCACTCTGTACAGAAGGTAAGGAATGAATTATCCCAAACTTTGCTGGTGTTTTGTCAAGCTTTGTCAGATGAAATGTCAAATTCAGAGAGGATGTGGACAGCCATCTGAATATGTACTCTCTAATCAGGCATATGGAACAAATGTCAAGGTTCAGACCAGACTCTGAGCCTCCTCCTGTTCATACCACTCATCATGTATTAGTGGAAGTCATTCCCTTGGTTCAGGTGGCATCATTCGTGTGTTTTTCACTGCTTTCCAAGAGTTTGTAATTTGGTTTTAAGCACTGAGTGTTAGATCTGCCCATGCAAAATACTTTAGTATGTGTCTCATCTATCATAACTTGGATTTTAGCTAATTTATCAGTTTTTCCTTAACTGGAATTCTTTTCCCTAACAGTTTTTTCTTGTCCACAGAAAACACTCAATAGTGAAGTCAAATATATGTAAGTGTATATATTTTTCTTGTGTTTTATTTTGTAATCCATACAGTTAGTGTGGCCCACTTACCATTTTAACAGTTTGTCATCCAGCCTGAAGATGATTATTAAGCCAAAGATAAACATTTAAAGTTGTTTTCTTTGTGCTAAATTTTGCTTGCTGTATTTCTAGCAGACAACTGAAGCCTGATAAATGAGAGTAAATTCCAGCTTAATGACTTTGAGAAATTTGTAATGATTAATTTATTCATTTTTTTTGTCAGAGTTTTCCAGTCACAAGTGAGAATATATTTTAAGTAGTGTTAAAATGTGTTGCTATAATAGTATTATAGTGGCTGAGAAAAGCAATTTGCAAAGAACAATAAATGCCAAAGATAAAAATTAAGTGCTCTGGCTATCAACAAAACAAAACACTAACCTAGCAAAGAGTTCATTTAGCACCCTTCCAGATGGCTAGAATTTTCCACAAGAGCACATCTTTTGCAATCACTATTGGAAACATATGTATTTTTTTTCCTCTAAGAAAGTTAGGTCTCAAATCATTCCTATAGCAACATGCAGCTCTAAACCTTGATCCTTGTATGTAACTAGACCGAAATAAAAATGTAATATAAAAGGAATTGTATAGCATGATTTGTCACCAAATTGAAAATGAATTGTTGAATGGAACTTGATCCTCTAGCATTTTTGTGCAATCATTCTGCAAAGTAGCTAATTTGTTAATATGCTAATTTTCTAATTTTCTGTCTTCATATTGGATCCTCTTCGAGGAAGTGTAACAGAAATTTTTGTTCAATAGGGATTCTGTTTCAATGCTTCTGAAATAAAATGAAAAAGTTATCGAAGCTATCACAGCATTTTATGAAGTATGATGTAACTCAATTATGGTAGCAAGTGAATTTGAACATCTTTTTGTGTAGAAAAGTACAGGTATATTAAAATTTTTAAGTGCTGGATTTCAGAGACATTTGAAGGGGTTTTAATTATTATTTTAATGGTTAATGAAAAATAAAATGTAAAAGAGAAATCCACACAAGGAAAGTCAGTATTCAATGAAAACTATATACTTTATTTCTACTGAATGATTTTCATTTTAATGTGTCTTTCAATAAATAAATACATTACTTGAAGTCTGATGTTTAGTTTAAAGAGTATTGAAATGTTCAGGAAATTCTTCATTTTGACAGTTTTCCCACAGCAGTCGTGATCATATTCCATGACACGTGACACTGTGTTGTGTGTTGTATGTTGTCTGTAATTTACTAATTTGCATTTTTTTGTCCTCGTAGCAGTAACCTTTTCAGTATTCAATGGCAAAAATGGCCCCCGGGAACTTTCTGATTAACATGCAAGAACAAAGTGTCAAGGAAAGCAGGAGCTAAGAGCATTGCATCCTGTGATTTGCAGTTTAAAAATGTGTACTAACTCGGATGTAGCTGTGCATCACATAGGAGACTGCCATAGTTCTGTGAGGAAGAGATGGAAGCTTAATGTCAAGTGAAAAAGTTTTATGTCAAAGCTTTTAGTAGGAAAGTTAATAGCAAAGATGAAGGAAGGAATATGTTCAGAATAAATTAGTTAATTTTTAATAGCAGCACTTGCTTTATATCAGCTGGGCATATAAGATGGAACAGACTGACAGAAAGGAAAAGTGCTTTTATACCCTCAGATGGATGACTTTAATGGAAAGAATTCTGGCCTTAGATCTGTTCTACTTTTGGAAGTTTTACTCTTTGTGCCAATTTCCTTCGTTCTGATTAGCCAAATTCAGACATCTGTCCCTCAGCACCTCCAGCCAGGGAATTGATCTGACTGCATTGTCTGTTTATATTGAGTTCAGCATGTTTTGATTTTTCTCCTGTTTTCATAGTATCATTCTCCCTGTTTCTTTCTGTTTTGACGCTAAAGCCTGTTTAAGACAGCCTCTGTCAGAGACATCCAATTGCAAAACCCATAAAAATTCAGTTAATTTCCTAGTCTAGACAATGAAGTTACAGTTCTTTTTGTGTCCTCATTCCATTAACCTTTACCATAAGGATTTTATTAATCAATAACAGTGGAACTATGTACAGTGTGAGGGAGTCAGAGAACTGTTTCCTGAGTTGTGATGATAGACAGGAGTAAAATTTTGATCCCTCCCTGAAGGAACTTGGCCAACGTAAAGATCTCCCAGATTTTAGGACAGAAGATATTTTTTTAATACCTTTTCATGTGAATGGGAGAATGAAGGGACAGACACTTAAAAAAATATCATGAGGAAAAAAAAGCCATGAATATCATGAGAAGAAAAATACCTGAGAGTTCTTAGGCCCCCACAAACTATGAACATGTTGTAGACACTGTAGTACTGAAGAAGATAGAGGAGTTCAACAAAATTTCTTCCCTGCCAGGGAAATAAATACTTCTGTAATACACCATTCCTCCCCCTGAGTTGATATCAAGCACTTGAGGGCATTAACCAACAGCTTTGGTGACACTTTTGATAGGAATGAGCCAATTGTGTGTGTTGAGTCAAAACAACCAGAGAGATTACATCTTGTTGAAGAGATTTTCAAGTGCCAAGTGTCATAGGCCCTTTGTGTCAAAACCATTCTAACCTTCTAAATCAAAACCTTAGTAATGGTATGTATTTTCTTTGATCCAGATATTACTAAAGAGTGAGAAAATAAAATTTTCTTACTAGCATTCAATGGTTTTCAGCAAATGTTTTCTGTGTAAATGTGTGCATGTATTCCCAGAATACACATATCAGTAGCATATAGAAGTTGTAGTGGATCTATATCAAGATAGCAATGGAGATGAGTTAGTGGCAAATTGTTCTGGATGGCATATCCATACCTGTCAGTGAAGTAGTAACCAGAGGACGCCTTTTATTCCCCCCCTCCACTATTTTCTGCTTTCATTTCTAACTTGTACTAGGCAGGGGCCTGCAGTCCAGCAGCTGCACAGATCAGATTCATCTGAGAATGAAAATGTCCTAGAAACCCCTTACTGTAAACTAGGAGTCAGTGGGACAGTGAAGTTCAGCTTTCCAGTCTGTACCTTCCTATTTTGTTATAAAGATTGGAAAGGTAAGTGAAAATTCTGAAAGAATGGAAATGGCAGCAGAAGTCCATAGTAATATGTAGTATATTATTTTTAGTACTTGTTCCTCTTTTGCTATTTGTTTATCTCTGTCCTCATTAACTGTTATAATCTGGAACAAATTATTTTGAATGTGAAACTTAATTTGTGTGTGATTTTACATGATGGTGAAAATTAAATGAGAAGTCCCATGTTTTGGGCAAACGGTTCCAGATAAGAAAATAAATGCATGAAAGGAAAGTCTGTTTTATATGATTTACATATGTCCCCCTATCATTTTCATACATATATATGAAAGCTTGTGTTACTTTATTTATTCAATCAATAATGTTGTCTAGAAGTACATTTACTGCATCAAGTCTCTAAGGTATGACATTCTAACAGAATTATGCATCTTTTTGCAACCACACTTTTCTCTAAATTTGAAGGTTTATTGCTTTCTTCCACTTGTGAAAATATTTGGTGAATATTTGGCAAAGGTCAATTCATTAAACTGAAGTTAAACTTTATTGACATTAAAAAAGAATTAGTCTCTCTCCAACCCAGGGAGGAAATGTGTTGTGTACTTAACACTGCAGTTATGTTCCAAAATTTTGCTCATAAATATGCTTTGAATTAAAAAGAAGCACTTAATGAGAGTGTGTAAATAATACTTTTGCAAGCAGGTAAAAATAAGAGTATGCTACTGGTTGGTAACCCTTGGACTATGGGGTAATATAGTAACTGTTATGTTATTTTGCTGAAAATATTTTAATATAGTCTGCATGGAAAACTACATTGAGATTGAATACTTGAGTTTAAAAGCACACTTAAAGGTTCAATTGGATTTTTGAACTTTTTTAGGCAGTTCAGAAGAAACTTTCAGCTGTGTGTATATGTTAATGAAAACACATCTCAAAACGATTAAAGTTTTCGGAAAAGTCTCCTAATGCCAGTTGTAATTTTGTCTGAATGATGCAGCTCAGCATCACTGAAGCATTTCCATTTGCCCCTTATTTTTCCATCCCCTAAAATGGGAAGATCCCCAGCACATGTCTCAGCTAGACAGGTTGACACCAGAAATACTGAGCTCTGTTGTATCATGATTCAAATTTATACCACCATTGAACAGAAATATTTCCTTCCTTTTTTGTTAATATTGTCATTCCAAAGCAGAATTATTGTGCATTTAGTGTATCTGCCTTTGACTGTTGTTCCAGTGTAATCCAATGTCCAGGGTATCTCCTCTGATCTCAGTGTCCTTGCATGAGATGATTACTTTAGAAAAAATACTTTGAGTACACTAGATGTCATATGATGTTTGCTATTTTCTATTTAGAATGTTATCTCCTTTTCTTTTTGCTTATAGTCTCAAGTAATCAAATATCTAAAACTTTTCAAGTTTTAGGCAAAAAATCCAGTTTTAGAGTTTCGAGTGGAGTTATGCATTGACATAAGCTATAGGTATTTTTATCACAGAAGAAATCAGGGAGAAAGAAAAGCTCTTAAAAACAATCTTCATACTCTTCAGGGAACACTTCCTGCTTCAAGCAGGGATTGTTGACAAAGTGCTAAGTAACATGAGAAACTAGTTAAATGTAGTCTCTTTCTAATAAGCATTTCTTGTCAAAAAGACTTTTTTAGGAGTGCAAATTATTTAAAATGAGCAGTTTTAACTTCGTTTTTGAGGCAGTTAAATGGAATTTCTTGCTGAGATATTGCAATGAGGAACAGGAAGAGGTTTTGGATTGGTTTTTTAGCACTTTTCAAGTGATAGAGGTAGAAATCAGAGATGTGAATATGTCCTTCTAGAGCATTTGACCTAATTCTGAAAAAAGCCCTTTGCTGATGTCTACGTTGTGTTCTTTCTGAATGTCTCCCTTAAAAGTTTTTCTGTGTAAACTCTGGACACTTTAACCTTTATAACACTCCTTTACTTCTCTCCTAAGTATTTTTCCAATGGATAACTATTGGTCTGGTGCTGTGTTGCTCTGAATTCAGAGCTTTATTTTCATTTAAACCTCCTAGAAAGCAGGCTGACATTTTGTTCACTATTCCATTGCCTATTTACATGCCCAGTGAGGCAAGAAATGTATTTGTGCCACTTCTGCAATGACCTCTCCATCTTTCAGCGAGTGCATCCATAGAAATGTAAATATAATGGGCAAAATGAGAATATATTTTCAGAACCCATAGAACACAGAACAGTCCTTTGCATCCCACCTCAAATACTGTGTAAGATCAGATGTGCATCACGTTTCAGAGAAACATGGATTCTGACCCACCTACTCTTGAAGAAAACCTCTTGAAACCGCTGGGGTGCTGTGCCAAAAATAGAAGTGTTTGTAGCAGCTGTTGGATTGAAGGAGTTGGAGTGCCTGTTGGGAAAAGCATGCAAGAGTGAGAGAGACAGGAATGGGAACAGCTAGAGCAGTTTAAGAGTCTTGGGGTGTGTGAAGAGGTAAAATCGCTGGATACGTTAAAAAGGACAGATTATGAGACATCAGTCAGTAGAAATCTGTGCTGTTGAAATTATCAGAACCAATTGCAGAGTAAAGTGCTGTTTAACATGAACCAGCTGCTCCTCTTTCTCCTATGGCACGGCAGGGTTAGATTTCCTCTCAGTCATGTATTCCCATCAATATCTCAATTCTGCTGCACTGCTTTGGGATTTGTTTTCTTTTCATAACCTGTCCTTTGATTTCTCTGGTTTGTATCTTTCGCTGTAGCTCCTTCTTTTTTCTTTGTAGGAGTCAACTTTACAGACATTATTCACCTTATCAGCTACTGTGGGTGATTTAGGGTTTATAATTAGTGAGCTAGGCCCTAAAAAAAGCCTAAGCATATTTATTTTGTAATACATGTTAATCAATCAGTTACAGTTTAGGGGTCTTACATGTAGAAAAACTTATGTGGTGGATACAGTATTAGAAAACCAGATGGCAAAGAAAATATTGGAAATAAAACAGGTGGACAATGAATGATATGCAAATTAAATAAGGTTTGAAGGATCTTGGAGTCTAACTGTAAATTTAAAGATAGAAACACCCATTAAGTTAATTTTATTAGTCTAATATTTTATTTATTTATTGCAACCTTGCTTATTCAAATAAGTTTATTTCTTAGCTTGTAGTTTGGAATATTAAAAAGAATTATATTTTACTGAAACACCATCACAAAATACACGACTCTTATGATGCAGTTTCATGAAGGGTAGATTAGAACTTAGAGTCTTCTTGTGCATAAAAACTTACTCTTGTTCTGCTTAAGTAAAAATATCAAGTGTTATTCCATTTTGATGTTTATCAATGCACAGAAGGCATTAGTAAGAAACTCCTCTCTCAAAAATTTGGTTAACCTCTGTACCTGTAATTTCTCCAAAGAAACATAATTACCACCCAACTTTTCCCTCATAGCTTAAACTTGCTCTACATTGACCTGAATAATGCATTATGGCAGATGATAGATTTGTCATGGAGCTTTGTTTACATTACATTTGAAGCTGCTCAACTGTAAAATCAGTTTAAGAAAGAGTGAAGTTGATTTCTTTACATGATTTAGTTGGCTTTTCTTTTTCGAACAGCAAGGTCCATATCGCAACAAATATATTAGCGTCTATTTCTGCAGAGAGAAATGGATTAGCCATCAAATGAAAATAGACAGCTTTGAATTTTTAAAACAAAAAGCCCAAACAAAAAACCCCATACCAAAAAAGAACACAAAACCTAATGAAAATCCACCCCCCCCCCCCCGCTTGAATCTAAATGTCAAAGCTGTTCTCCTAAAAATGGAATCATAGAAAGAGAAATAGATTTTGGAATGTACTACAGTAAAAAAAAAAAAATAATAGCAATAATAAACACACCTCATATTTATACACACACTGGTGGTCATTTTCAAACTGTCCAAAAATTTCTTTCCTAA
This sequence comes from Corapipo altera, assembly GCF_003945725.1. Classification (NCBI taxonomy): domain Eukaryota; kingdom Metazoa; phylum Chordata; class Aves; order Passeriformes; family Pipridae; genus Corapipo; species Corapipo altera. The sequence goes on along the minus strand of NW_020884934.1, from coordinate 1,267,480 downwards.
ACCAGTGTCTCTACAGTCTATTCTTAGAAGCGACCAAAACTTGATTTTTTCTTTTTTTAGGAATTTTTCTAGATCTCTGTTAATTTCAAATTTTTCTCCTACCTCTCCTGTCTTTGTGGCATCTCAGTAAGGGTTTCTTAAATGAATAATTATCTTTAGACAAAAGTCAGAGAAGCACTGCAGAATGATTCATCAGTACAGTGAAGCAGCATGCACCAAAGCACAGTTTCATTGTGAGTTTAAGGCATAGTGTGTGTGTGTGACATTATTAGGACTTGGGAAGAGCTAAAAAAGAGCAGTGCATGGTTACTATATAGATAATTATATCAATAGTGAATAAACAGGAAATGCAGCATAAATAGTCATATAATTATAGAATTTTTTGGATTGGAAGGTACCTTAAAGATCATCTAGTTCCAACCCTCCCACATCCAGGGGGCTGCATCCAACCTGGGCTTGAACACTTCCAAGGATGGAGAATCCACAGCTTCTCTTGGACTATTCAAGCAGAAAGGCTGATAAGAGAAACTGTGTAGTGTACTTGCAGTGTGAATGGGATAAGGAAACTTACTGAGTAGGAACAAAGACTCGTTTCTTGTTTCATGGCACAGATGGCCTTTGCTTTGTGAGGTTGGTGCACAACAGCATGTATCAAATATTGCAAAAACTGATAAAAGTGCTAGAAAATTTCTTTTTGGGGTAGCCTGAATTAACCCAAAATCTCAAAAAGCTTCCAAGGGCATCAGCTTTTATGATGTGGTCACAGGTTTTAGCATCCTTCCAGAGCAGCAGATGTAGATGTATCCTTAGCTGGTAGTTATGGTCCACTGTAGCAAATAAACACAGGAAAAAAGCCAAGAGTTTCAATGATTCTTATAACAGAGATTTCTAAATTCTTCATGAACAGCAATTTTTTAACACTGGAACATAACTAGCTCATATAACTATAAAAGTGGCAAGCTTTGAAAAACCTGAATTTATTGAAAGTATAGTGAGATTAAATCCAAAGCCTTGGATCTGAAAGTTGTTCATAAACATGACAACATCAGTGTCTGTGAACCTTATAAGAACAGGAACAACTATTACTTCTTCATGAGCATCAACTCCGATGAGTAGGTAGCTTTGATTGTTTTTGATTTTTAGTGATCTGTTTAGTTGAGTGTTTAGAGTCTGGGTTGGCTTTATTGTCTTGAAAGATTACAGATTGCCTTTTCTAGATTAGTGTAGGCAGCTAAAATAATTCACTTGACACACTGGGATTTTAATTTCATATTAAAAATATTCCTTTTCTTTAAAGATTCCAGAGGAATAAGAGTATAATGTATTTCTCTCTTAATCCACATTTATTCTGTGTTATTTTTGTAAAGTTCCAGTTCATGAGATCCATACTGAAAAAGGCAAAATAAATACTTCTACAAAGTCCAAATCAGAAAAGAAATTAAACTACACAGTCATGCAGTAATAAAATACGGGCTTAATATCATTAGGTTTAAGTAGACAGGTCTGCTGACTAACATCCAGTTTTCCTACCTTCACCTCAAGAATTTCATTAAGAGTAGTTTTGCTTGCATCTGTGAGGATACATCAAGGCAGCTGGATAAAAATCAAATTCTAAGAAAGTACTGATACTCTAGGATTGGTTAAAACATATAACAAGAAAAGGCATCAATCAACACATTAAATATTGCATGGGCACAATTATATTCAAACTTATATTCAAACATTGATATAAAGGGTTAAAGATGAAAGGGACTTGTTTCTCTTTATGGTTGTCTCCAGATGTGTGATGGAGCACTTTCTCAGAGATGCTGTTTCAGTCTTCTCTTTTTTTTTTTCCTGGTGAAAAGAGGACTGACAAAGCAGGAGCATCTGCAGCAGGAACAGTAAGAGGGTTTTGGTTTTTTGCAAATTTCCATCCGGGAGGAAAAGCAGCTGCAGAACTCAATAAGTAAAAACTTTGGGATGAGGGTTGCTGCTTGCCCTGGCTAGCAAGGATCTGATATGAGACTTGTAGGATGAAGAGTTCAGAGCATCAGGATGCCCACTGGCTTTTCCTACCTTCTTTCCCCAACATGTGTGAGGTGCTACCCTGTTAAAACCTCATTTCAAGATAAAGAGCCTTGAAGTTTCACTTTACAGAACTTTTCTAGGGGGATATGAAATATTGCCACAACCAATTTATCACAGTCTTGTTTTTGTTTTTGTTTTTGTTTTTGTTTTTTTTTAAATATGCCAATATTCTACAGAAAATTACATCTATACTGACTTTGTCTTGTCAGTACTTCAAATAATGGGGACAGTTGCAGATAGTTTTTTCAAAACTTTTTAATTGTAAACCTGTTAATATTATTTTAATGGATTATCACAGTTCAGTCTGTTTATAATTTGTCATTATGATATATCCCATCCCACTAGTGTTTGCATGTTATATATAATATAACATGATATGGACTATATCATAATAATTATATATTTACATAATTTGCTAAATTAATGTAATCTCAGAGTCGAAATAACTGTTTGAAAAATCAGATTGTTTACATAGATACATTAAAAGAAAAGGAAATCTTAAGTAATCTTTATAGTTTTAAGGCCAAAAAACCAACTTTATATGTCAAAAATGCCTACCACAGTAAAGAATATGCAGAAGTGTAGACTGGTCTACCAGAATCACAAGCCAAAGAGAAAGTAGAAGTAGTATGTTGGTATGTATTTGTAATTGAAAGGTCTTGACAAATTCTGGTGCATAATTTTGAACTATCCCATCATATACTTCACTCTGTGCAAAGACATTTGTACTTGAATCTACGTCTTGGTAAAAGTCAATTCCTTCCAGTTTGTATAATTTTATTAAAACAGAATTGAAATACGTTTTGTGCATAATGTAAGGATTAGTAATAGAATTCTTTGCCCTGGAATGTCATGTATGTCAAAGCGTACTTTAAAATTATGAAATTAAGTAATGGAATGAAATACTCTTAAAAATTCAAACATGTGGTGAAGACATTCTTTTAGCTTAGAAAAATCCTTCTCTCAGGTGGTTGAGGTGAGAGGCCACCAATATAGGAAAGAGCACTCTGTGCTGGTTTTGTTTTCACTTAAATAATCTTTATTGGTCAAATCATTATTATTAATCATTTCCAGAGATGGTATCCTATACTAAATGGACCTTTAACCTATCCAAGTTCAGCTGCAGATGTCCTCTCTTGGTAGCTCTGTCTAGACATGTCAGCTTGGAATATGGAAAAGATTTACTTAATACAGCCATATTAGGACAAGATACTTCACATTCCCGGGATATTTTATTAAAGATCATGTATTTCCTTATTTCAACCCTACAGGCGCTAAATGAAATTTTCCATTTTCAGTTAGAAAATAACAGTTGCAGTGGTAAAAGGGGTTTGTACTGCTTTTCACCTCCTAAGTTGTCCAATTGAAAGCTCACACTTGAGGCACATGCTCGGCGTGCCTTGTGTTGTTATTAGCAAAGCTAAGACCATGTGTGACTTTGTAGAATGATGATGATGTGTTACTATGTACTTTCTCAGCTTATTCCAACAGTGAATCTGTGTATTTCACTCCTAAATATTATGCCATTGTTTGACATCTAAATGAATTTTCATAATTCTATATCAGTCTTTGGACAGGAGTAAAAAATAAAGATGTTATCAAGTAGGAGACAATCCTACTGTAAGACCCTGGAACATGGACATTTTGCTGGTCATAGCACCCAGGGGAATGAGATCCTGTGTGAAGCCTGCTAGTAAGGATTAGCCTTAGCTAGTAAGGGCTAGCCTGCTAGTAAACCTGATTAGTTATTTGTTAAAAAGAATAACCAAGAAATCTTGAGCTTACTTTTTTTTTAATTTTTACTGTAATTTTAAAAATCAGTTTTAAGTTGTTTTTTAAGTTTTACCCTAATTTTAAATAACAGTTGAACTGTAACGGTGCATATGAGCTGGGACTTGGGGATTTTCATATATAATGAAAGCCAACGAGGCACATTTAAAAATATATTAATTTGGAGAACTTCCTAGATGCATCTGTTATTCAGCTGGGGGAGAAAATGACAGGTAGGCTTTAACAATCCTTCCAGTTAGGTGCAGTGGGTACATAGCATTTCGACTGACATATCTGTGGTATATCCTCCTACAATAAATATATATATATTTTGCATATATTGCTGTTCATTAATTAACCCAGTAAAAAATACAGGCTTTTGCAGAGAAGAGGTATCTTTGTGGCACTTTTAGAAAATGAATGGAATCTTTTTCTGAAATACTCTCATTTAAGATTGCTAGAAAATTATATGCATGAGTCATGAAGTTATGATCTGTGGGCCGATTGGAAGAGTTTGATTATTTGATAACTTTATAAAATGCTATTAAAATCTTAGAGAACAAAGGCATTAGATAAGGAGAAAACAGTGATGTTTAAAGGGTTTTAGGCCATAGGGAAGGGATTTATACGAGAGAGATTTCCCTCACTGTAGTAATAGATATGAAACAGCTTGTGTTCACACTGCTCAAGACAAATCCTGTGACAGGCAGGCCTCTCCTCCACTTCTTAATCCTAGTTGGCTCAGCACCTGCTCCACAACCCTTTGCAGCTAACTGGGGATACTCTTGCATGGGATAACATCCACAATATTGGACATTCTCTTCCACCTCACACTCTGTATTATTAGGATCTCTAACAGAAGTCAGTACCCTTACCAAATGTGTTTCATTTGGGGTCCCATGTTTGCATATTACTCTCTGTTAGCTTCTGACTTGGGTATCATCCTGACCACATCACTGGGTGTCCTGCTCCCTCCTTGGCTCTGGAAACCTTACAAAATGTGAGGAAATCCTGATTACAAGACCCTGGGACAGGGACATTTTGAAAATAGCCCCTAGGGGGGACAAGATGGTGTGTGCACCTTTTACGTGCAGAGAATCCCATTTAAAGCTCTGTATCAGGATCAGCATCACAGGCAAGACTCAGCATATCCTTCTCTTAAACCCTAATGCCAGATGGAAAAAAGATCACTCCTGAACTTCTGATGCTTGTCAACCATTCTTTTACTGGCTACTGTGAAGTCATTCCACCACGCGTGGAATCACAGTAGAGGTCTGAAAAGCTCCACCAGACTGCTGGCCCATGAGCAGACTTCATCAGCAATTTCTCCGGGTACCTCTCAGGGCTTTGGTTGGAGAACTGTGGTCATCAATGGGATTTACATTCTCATGTCACATGTCCTATTAAGAGCTCAAATATCCTAGCTATAAGGATATTAAGCAAGGAGTCAGAGACTGTCATGGATGGAATAGCTGGCTCTCATGGCTTTGGGTTTGATGGGTGCTTCAAAATCCAGTTTTTTACCATTCTGGCAAATCAGAGATTCTTCTGTGACTGTGTATCAACCATTCTAAACTCTGAGACTGAGGTAGCCACAGAGGTGTACCTGAACCTCAGTTAGTTTTTTAAGAAGCTGGTGGGACAGACAAGAGGTGCCAGAAAGTGATACCTTGGTCATCCTATAGGATGATGTATCATCCAGGGAGAAAGCAGGGAGAGAGTGAAGAAGATGTGAGGCAGATGACAGGGTTGTGTTTGATTCTTTACCAGAGTGGTGCTCTGTAAAACGAGTAAGCACTGTCTCAGAAAGCTGTATTCTGTATTCCTTTATTTCAAAATTCAGTGAATGCCTTTTTCTCTTTTTTCATCTGAGGAGCAGAGTGTCACTGTGAGAGCAGTACTTGTTCTCTGACCTATGCAGAAGGATACCTGGTAGCTTATGTTTTTGCGGTGTTTGTGGATATTTGTTCTTGATGTTCATAAATGTGAATGGTTGTGATTTATCAATCTCACTCTGTTCTTGGCCAGCAAAAACCTGAGCTGTGATGTAGCTTTTTTGTCATGCAGACCTGTTCTCTGGATGTAGAGTCAGGTAAGCTGGTGATGGGAGGCTGCCAGGTACAGAAGCTGTTGCTCCTGCATGTAGCCTGTGCCCTGCTTGTTTTACCCTGCTCCCTGTCATACTTTACCTGCCCCCAAACACAACCAGTACCCCCTACCCCTTTCCTCCTTGCTCTTTGTCCTCAGTCAGATGTAAGGAAAGCTCAGAGTTTGCCACAGCACCTTTCTAGTGATGGTCCCAAAGGTCCTGCTCTGGCCGTGTACGCCAGGCTGCTCTAGACCTCAGGCTGGCTGTCCTTATTGACAAGCTTCTCTTCAGGGAGTTTGGATGCTTGAGTTGACATGGCTGGCAATGTGTTCCTACCCTGCAGCATCAGCCAGTCGAGCAGAGGTTTGATCCTGCCAAAGGTAAGGCTCATGAGGCCTCTGCTCTCCCCACACAAATGGACTCCAGTTTCCAGGTCTCTTCTGTCTTCAGGGATCCCCTCTGTGAGCGTGTGGTTTGCTTCCTTTTTCAGTGACTGAGATGAGCTGAAGTAATGACTGCTGGTTGCAGTACAGTTGTGGGCACAATTGTACAAAGAACACAAGGTCTGTCACCCAGGGAGTGGTGTGGGTGTCTGTGACCACCGCGAATTTCAGAGGACTGTCCCAAAGAGTAATGGTCCTTGACATATTGTCTGCATGGAGCAAACCATGAGATGACCTTGATCTTAGTCATGTTTCTGTTCAGAAGGAGTTTTTTTCAGAAGGCTTACTTCAAACAACAGCCCAGGAGCAAAGTAGTGTGCATGAGAGTATCAGAGAAGTGGGACCAAAGAATAAAATGAGACATTAGCCAAATTGACAGTGTAGACATGGCTATAATTTAGGGAATTTTGAAACCAATATTTTGTATCTTCTATGAAAAGCACTTGTTGTAATCTTGTGCCTTCTCACACAGTGCGTTTTGCATAACAATAATAGAGATAATTATGATAATTACAATAAAAATTAATAATAGTTGCCCTTTTTTCCGTAGATTTTAAAGTGCTTTTCAACACTGACTAATTAAGTCTAACAATATCTTGTGAGGTGGGTAGCAGGTGTTTGCTCATCTCTCTGGATCATGTCACCCACCATGGTAGTACAGCTGCTTCTACTTAAGTCTCATTGACTTCTAAATTATCATCTTGGTTTTCAGGAGATAATTTTCCCACATTCTCTGCGTAGTGTGTTAAAAAGTGGAAGCCCTTTCTTACATGACTCTATTTTGAGAACAGTGGAAATCTGCATGGAGAGGATTAGTGGCTAGACCAGTTGTGGATACATCCAGCATGATGGGAATGGGAGGCTGTGCAGGCATGTGAACCCACAACATGCTTGCCAAGTGAAAAGGTGCAGAATATCTCAGGAAGGAGGCATGAAAAGCCCCTAAACTGTGCAAGAAAATAACTTCCAGATATTGTTTAGTCATATGATCAAATATATCCAACCTTGCCCACTATAAAAAAAAAAAAAAATCCACGTTCTGATCATGCTAATTATATATAAAGGGGGAAAAAAAAAGGAGTCATAGAAAAAAGTTTTAAAGTTTTTTTATATCTCTTCTCTCCTTTTCATTTACCCCCTTAAATGTATTTGCACACTCATGGTGCATTTATTTTATTTTCAGATGTTAGCAAAGAGATTATTCATATTGAGGTAAACTAACCGGAGATGCAACTTGTTCCTTCTAATATTCATGGAATAATCTGGACTCTTTGCAGCAAAATAAGGGGTTTTGAAAGGGATATGAAACGACAGATGCTTGATTCAATTTTTAAAGGGTAAAGTGGAGGATGTAGGGTAACTTTTCTGAACAGTGTACAGAAGAAAACACAAATCCTGTTGTTAGTTTACAAGATATGTAGGTGTTAAGTAATAACAGGATTCCTACACAGAAATTTTTAATATGCTGCTGCACAAACTTACACCCATGCACTCAGTGAGTTTAGTCACCGAAAACTGGAATTGATCACTCAGTTCTTATACACTGTCCAAATAATTATTCTTCTTTATTTTCTTAAGTAGCACACAGCATGTGTTTTAAGAATAGTATCACATAAAAAACCTGGTTCTAATTCTGGCCCTCAGGAAAGTAATGATGATATCTCATGATCTTTGAATATGGGCAGCCTATTTGGGCCCATATTGTGCAGATCAGGCAAGTATCTTTGCCCAGGAGAGCACTCGTGCATCTCTCAAGTCAGAAAGCACTGAAATCAGATAGTATGTAAAAGAATACTGTCCTGAACAGGGAAGTCTGAGCATTTGTGCCAGATTTCTTCTGAATTCAGTGTTTACATGGTCATATGAGAAATCTTTGTTCCTCAGAACTGAAAGTTGTAGGAAGAGTAAAGCACAAATCCTCCCATGCAGCAGAAAAAGGAACAAAGGTGCTACTAGAACATCTGAGTAATTTTGAATCACTGTGTTTCCAGAGATTATAGAAGACCAGACAGATAGCTTACATTTAAAATGGAGAAAAAGTATTTTATGATAACTAGTACAAAGATCTAAATAATTAAGAAGTGAAAAAAAGATGTCTCTGACTAGTATTAACAAAATTGTAAGGATTAGGGATTAATAAATGTGATGTAGATGAACTCCAGACATGTATAATTTTATTTTTTTTTTAAATCCTTATAGGTTATATATCTTTACCAAAAACTCCGAAAAGGGAATCTTGACAAATATTTAAAATAGACTTTTCAAGTATCTTTACTGGATTTCAAACATATCATAAATTATTCAGCCTACTTAAAGTAATATAAAATTTAAAATAAAATACAACTCTAAAGTTATGTGTCTTCTTGCTATGTGTAATGTACTGTTAAAGCCTAATAGAGTGACATATTAAAGTTTAAATTCAGCCTGTTTTGGCAGTCTTCTAGTACCTATTGGGAGAAAAAGTGAAAAGTGTTTTTCTGCTGATTGCAGAATAAACTGCTGATTCTACAGTTGCAGAACTGCAATAGTACTGTGCATTACTGTATAAGATGTCCACAGTAAATAGCATCTGAAAACTTTCCTTCCTTCAGCGTGACCCTAGTGGGGTATTCTGTTACTCCCCTCTCAGGAATCAGTATTTTAATTTGAACAAAAAAAAAAAAAAATAACATAAGCAGAGTTGTAACTTGTGTCCTGGGCATCAGGGGAGTTTCTGAATTTATCTTAATTAATCTTGCTGAAATTCACTTGACTTTTGGCAGAGCAGCCAGTTAGAGAGAGAAGGGCTGAGATGATATATTTTGCTAGTTCTTGAACTAGAACCGTTCAATTTTAACTCAAAGTATATAATTCAACTAAAGAAAAAATCCTGTTTATATGTGTTGAGATAAATCATTTAGTAGCATAAGGCCTTTCTGACAGAATCAGTAAAAATATCTAATTTGACATTCTTTACTTTTTTGAAGTTTTTTCCCCTTCTTTAGGCTGTTGCTTGCAGAGCACTGGGAGGCTTCTTTCCAGACATACTGTATTTTAGAGTCAATATGACATGTCTTAGATTTTTCCCTTGTAGATAACATCCTTCCCTGTACAATTAATGGCCTGGGCACTGATACATGAAAACATCCCCAATCAGAACAACTCTTAAAGCCCTTACTTAATGTTCTGTATAAGAGTGGATTCAAGCATATGCTTATGAGCTTTCAAAATTCAGGCTTGGTACCTGGCCTAGTACCTGAAAGAATAAAACTCCATGTGTCATTAACCTTCCTATCCTGCTCCCATAAAAAAGAAGATCCAGCTGATCGATTTAAATTGTGGTGACTGGCAAAAGATATCAGGTTAGAAATGAAGCCAACTGCAAGTTTAATGATAGAAACTCAATGTAAATCATGCAGGATTTTAGCAGAGTTATGATACATGCTGTCAGAGGAGACTGCAGCAATCACTCTTTTAATAGAGGACTGAAATAGGCTTCTTTAGTTAATTCTTACAACCCCTTTAATAAAAGAAGTAGTAGTTGCAACCTGTAATTCTTTAAAAAAATGTTAGAATGCAGAAAGAGGAATATCGATTTAGAAGGTGGAAATTTTAACATCAGTTATTTTGGTCTGTGAAAATTATATAGTCTGCCTGAAACAACTGCATAGAGCTGGATTAGACCTGTCTGAGCAAGCTGCTCTAGAATGATTTCAGATGTATTATGGAGCTGTGGAGATGGAAGTTCTAGTTTTAATCTCTTTTACTTGCATAACTTTGTCCAAATCAAATGAAGATATGTTTAAACTAACTCAACCATTGCACTGTACTTTAAGCTGACATAATATAATATTTATTTTAAGCAAGACATATTAAAAAAGTCCAAATGTGACACAATTTTACCAGAATTCATAAAGTGCGAAATTGTCATTTACTAACTATATTGAAAGAAAATGAGTGAACATCTTTATAGACTAATTAAAACATATAGTTTAGGCTTTTTCCTTTTGCTTTTCTTTTTTAACTAATTTATGAAGAAACTTTAGAAAAGGGAAAATCCTTTTTTAAATTTTATTTCTTTATTTCTGATTATAAATAATATATACAAGGTATGCAGTGCTCTACCTTGAATGACATTTTGAATGCTTATTTACTTCATTCCTTATTCTGTTTCTTTTTCATTGTTCTGATATCCACGTATTTATGAAATCATTGCTTTCTCCACGTTTGCCCAATGTAAAAGTCCTCTCCATTTCAGTCACATTTTATATAATTTTCCATATTCTATTGTATTTTAACTGCCACTGATGATAACTGTGGCTATGACAGGTGAGGACAGTAGTTGTTTTGCAGTGTTCACAACTAGAAGGAGGGTTATCAAAGGAAATATTCAAAGTACATGTCCAATGTTACTTAAACAAAGAATAAATGTGAGGGCAATAGGTGCTAAACTGTTGCTAAGGCAGCATGTAATGTAACCTAGTAAACAGTTGTGTATGTAATCCTTTCCCTTCGATCTGAGAGAAGTCGGGAAGCTCAGAGAATCTTAAATTTTTATTTCATCTCCTTTCATACTCCTTATATGTACAAGACTACCCATATCTGCTTTTTAGTTTCAGCATGGGCCTATCATGAACTTCTTTTAAGTTGTCTCACTTCCTTCAGCAACTTGATGTATTTATTTTCACTTTAGAAACCTCTATTTATTTAGGAAGTCTGACTGTAAAATAAAAAATACAAAAACCAGCAAAAACCCCATATTAAAAATTCATATATTGCCTGCATGTTCTTTGTCCTCTAGGCTGCTGTTTCTTTGGAATTGGACCTTTGCTTATCTTACTCTGATAGGGAAAACAATTAGCCAAAGAAAGATTTTTAGTAATAATAATTAACCAGATAACACTGCTTTCTTGGTGTTAATGACAGTATTCCCTGATACAGCATTGTTTGGTCATTTTGTTGTTTCTGTTTTCATAAAAATTAAGGTCTATATATATTTATTAGATGATTTAATGTGGCAGTCTGTATGATAAAAACATCTGTTTTTCTGTAATTACCACAATATTAGGTTCAATGACTTGTGCACAGCAAACCCAGGTTTTCTGGAAGGGCTTTTAGACTTGACTGGAAATCATCATGATAGTGAAAATCCGCAATTTTGAATAGCAGTTTGTTCTGATACACAGTTATTTCAACCTCAGTTGTATGTCTTGTCTCTTATTTAAATGTACCTCAGCCTAGGATCCAACCACAGATTCTTGGAATGACTCTTTACTAGAGTAAAAAGCTCGTGGTTATCCATCACTTTTCCTCAGCAAGTATTTATGACCAGTCACAAGTCTTTCAATGTTGTAATCACTTTTTTGTTTCACAAAAATATTCAGGATTGAATTTTCTAATGTATGTAAGGCCCTTTTTTTCACTTGTTTTTTGTGTGACACACACTTCATGTTTTCAATCTCCATTTTAAAATCTGGGCAGGTCAACTGGACACAGTCTTTCATTGTCACCTTCACCACCATTATTTATGAAGATAGAATTCTACTCATCATTCAACTGTTTATGCATTTCAAGAATGTATTATATTATAATATTTGCCCACCATTTTTTTGATAATTTTTTTAAGTTTTAAAATTGTGTTAAACTAGTTATCTCCTTTTCATTCTAACCCATTTTCAAAATACTTGGTTTGCAGAATATAGAATCAAAAACTGTAACTACTATTCCTTTTTTCTAAGATTCATAAAAATAATATGATTTTTTTACTAGGTTCAGCATACAAACTAATTCACAGTCCAAAATAAGTGCTGCTAGGTACAATGTATCTGCCATAGAATGATACAGTCCATAAGACTTTAGAAATGTATAATGTTCTTTCACACATATCTCATATGAATGTTCTGGAAAATCATTTCTCCTAACAGTTATTATAAAAAGATAACAGAGGATTAACTCCATTTCTTCTCCAGCTCTTTTTTTTTGAGTTCAATTCTATTCTCAGATGTGTCCGTGCTTTTAGGCGATGTTATAGAAGTGGAAATGCATTTTACATTTCAGTGGTTATACTAAAATTAGGTCTAATCCCTACTGCTGTTCCCATTTACTGCACGTAATGAACTTCCGTGTGATTGCACGTGGGAAAAACTGTGGCAATACACCCAAGAAGAATCAGGGCATCTGCTCTGGAATCAGCCACAGATGGGCGTGTATGAACCTTGACTGGGTTTTGTGCATTGCTGGAGAGGAAAAGTGTGTTGTATCCAGACTTGTATTTCAGCCTTGTTATGACAGATAACAGCTCAACTACCAGAGAGGCAAGTCTCTTCTGAGAAACATCCTTTATGCTACATGGAACATGAAAACCAACAGGCTTTGTACCCGTGTTTGACAATAGACTGAAAGTAACGTCGTGTGGCTTGGGGAGTTTCTGAAAACAAGGGCTAAATGTGTCCTTGGAGTAAATTTATTTTATGCTAGACCTCTGTCTTGCAGATCTAAATGTCTGCGTAGAATCAGTGGTTATGGCTGTGCAAAAGGGAACATCACAGCAAGAGCAGCTTCTCTTTTGTGAAGGGGTGGCAGAAGAGGGCTATTAGAGAATTTGCTCACAGTTCTCACCTGTCAGAATCAAACATCTCCTACAGCTCAAACTTTGTACTTGTCTGCAGCAGTTTTTTGTCGTTCCGTATGTCTAATTAGAGATACCAGCTCCTGTGTCTAATTCCTGGAATTTCCATGCTTTCTGTGTCTAAGTGCACAGGTTCCCCTCCCTCTAGCTGTCATCTTTATGATGGTAACTGCATCCCAGCATATTTGTATGGAACTGATAAACAAAACTTACACTGCAGAAGAACAAACCTTGGAGTGAACACAGTATGAAATTACGACTTTTTATTATAGACCCATCCAATTTTAATCTATTTTTGATGCCAATTGCAATCAGAGCTGAGAAAATATTGTATGCAATTTTGTATTTCACAACTTCCATTATATTTAATGTGCAAATTACAGATAATCAAAATCAGGATTTCCTTTTTCAAATATATTTGCTATTCAAAATGTTGCACTGAATAATATCTGTTGGGTTTTGGTTTTCTTTTGTTTGGTTGGTTGATTTTGTTTTCTTTTAAGATACTCTTTTTATTTTAGCACTGTCATTCAGTCACGTTGTCTGTACAGTATTTTGTTTTGAACGGAATATAACACTTAGATTTGGACTTCTGATATAAATTAGAATAAAGAGTCTTTAATATATACTGCACTATTTACTTTTGATTTTCTATTGCAGGACATATTTCTGCTGTACTATTTTACAAATCTATCCTAATAAAGTAAACAAAATAAAATAAACAGGGACAATAGAAAGTATATTTAAGAAATGATTTGGAAAAATATATCAGAGAGTCATAGGCTCAACAGTGTGTCCTAACTGAATTCTGGTATCATCAAAGAAAGACCCTAAGTTCTCTGGATGTAAGTGTGGGACTTGACCACTTATAAGCTGCAGCAGCCATTGTCAGCTCAGTGAAGGAAAAAAAAAATTAGTTTCAGAGGAAAACAATCATTTTATCAGAAAATTTCAACAGCAAAAAAGAACTTAAAATAAGTTTTTTAAGCCTTCAGTAATTTTAACACAAACATTAAGCTATTCCTTCCTATCATTTAATTCCTCAACTCTTTTTTTTTTATTTTGACTCACTTTTTATTTCATTTCTCCTATGTGGAGGAAATATGAGACAAAAAAATTCTGCAATCAAATCTAACAAATGAGGTCACGATGTTAATGAAATGGTCAGTGCAATAGTTTTTAATTTCAGCGAGAAAGTAATGTGTGTCTCTTTTTCTTCCAAGGTAACAAATCAAAACAATGGACATGTCTCATGTAAATGCCTTCAGTCTAAACAATCCTTCCACGGTTGTAATCCACAACAATTGCAGCAAGGCAGTACTGAAGCAACAGCCAATATCAAGACTCAGATAATAACAGAAAAAGTTTGGGCTCCTGAATGCAACAGTATATTGCAGTAAATACTTAAGAACTGCTCACTTTTTGAAAGAGCTTTATTTTAAAGGAGTTTTTCGTGTGAGTGAAAAAAAAAAACAAACAAACTTTGGCACTTTTGAAAGAGTTTCACATTTTGTAAAGATGATCTGTGGACATGAATACAGGATACGTTCTGTGCACATGTGTTTGATTTAAATGAATTTAAATTTCCCCTTGCTTACAGCCTGTATAGGTACCTATTCCATTTCATGGTGAGTGTAACAGTACAAGTATGATTAAATTTGGTAGCATTTAACACCTGTTTTTCATAAAATAAAGGGTTTTCCAGATAGAAGTGATAGAAAATCAATCTGAAAGGCAAAATGATTCGTTATTGGGATGAATTTATGGTGCTGTTTGATGTCACCACCTAAGCTGGTGGCTAACAGCTGCTGCAAGGAGTGATTCTGCTCCTCACTCTGGCCATGCAATTTTACCCTCCCATTGCTATGACAGCACCAGGCTTCAGGGCTTGCTGTCAAGATAGTAAACCAGGAGAAAATAATTCATATGTTTCGTTTAATTTTCTTCTTTTTCAAAGTATCTTTCTGTAGATTTTTGGATGATGCACGTTCTTGCAGTGGCAGCTGTTTGCTAAATTGGCTAGGAAATGGTGTCCTTGGTGTGGATCAGCAATTGTCTATCTGACTGTATCCAAGTGAATAAGGTGTGTTTGGAACACTCAAAAAAAGAGCAATCAGAATGCTTGCCTTGTGCAAACACGAATGCAGACTGTAAAGCCCTTTTTCAGTGCTATGAAAACCCTCACTTTGCTGCCAGGTGTGTGTTCCCTCTGCCATGTGCCACAGAGCTTGCCCATGCCAGACACGACTGCTCAGTCAACCTTTTCCAAAAGACTTTTCGAAACTTTATATCAAAGACTTCACTCTTACCTAAAGAAACTGGCTAAATATTGAATTCCTAATTAATTACTGTGCTTGGTGTGTGGGTAACTTCAGGTTATTTAGCCCTAAACAAGGCATAGAATTACTGACTAGTAAAAGGAGATTAGTTCAAAGTGATCTAGGACAATTTTATAGGAATTAATCAATATTTTTATCTAAAACTAAAGATGCACCCTCAGTTTACTAAAATATTGTGATTATATCAACAGAAGACTTAATTGGTATATTCAAAGATATTCATAGGAACTCATTTGGATGCAAAACTCTGGAAAAATTCTCCCCAAGAGGTTTTTAAGGAAAACTTAATTTCTTATCCTTCAAAGGCTGTTTTAAATGTTCTGCATTGTGAATATGTCACTGTGACATCAATGTGTTAAATTACATGCATGTGAAATTTGGCCTGTATTTCTTAATTAAGAGTCAATGAGTGTTTAAGACCTAAGAAACTGCTGCAATACATAAAATAAAGTAATAAAAAAACCAAAATAAAAATAAAAAAAAAATGTGGATTTTTTTTTTTGCTGTTGTGGTGTATTTTGTTGTTTCTGTTTTTTTTTTAACATGGCACAAGGATGATGGAAAATGGCCCAATATTTAAAATTTGATGTAATTAAATATATTTTACGAGATTTTATAACATAATGAATAGAAAATGTGATAAAATTTTAGATAAGTGAAATTAGAAGAAAGGTTGAGAACTGTTAGAAGAATCACTGACAAACATAACTGAAATGTTAACTAAAAAAATAATCATTTTGAGTTTGATGCGTCCATGAAAAATACCTGACAGCAGTAATAATTTGCTCTACTGATACAAATTTTGGTGTTACAAAAATAGCTTAGGGCCACTGAGGGAAAAAAAACCCAAAAGCCACAAACAACAAACAGATAAGCAAATCACTGCATTTAGGTCAGTAAAGTTTCCCCTTGATGTAGGGTGATGGTATAATATAAGTCAAAATAAATATATGAGAACATCAGAATGCTTTAAAACATAGCACAGAAAACAATAATTGATGTTATAATTCTATAATGCACTCTTGGTGTGTAGGTATGATGTAGTATTAATTTCCAGCTTCTCTACTTCAAAAATAAAGTTGTTTTAGGGATAGATTATTAGAAATCTGGTAAGGCTTCTTTGTGAGAAGAAGGTGAAAATACTTCTTCTCAGAGATTATTAAAACAAGAACTGGCATAAAAAATGACTGTCAAAAGGTGGGTTTTTCTAGATTGTGTTATTTCAATATGAAATTTAAAAAAAACCCCTAACAGTTCAACATTTGTTACTTTATTGTTGATTTTGTCCATTATTTATTATATTTTTGAACAACTCTTTTACTCCAATATATTTCCTAAAAATGATTTATTTCTCTCTGTACCTTTTCCGACATAAAGCTTTCTATTTGTTGCTGGTTTTATTTTTGAGTGTTTATCATAAAATTAAGCTCATTGTATATATTTACCTTAGGTTTTATTTTTTATTTACCTTATGTGCATTTATTTCTTAGCCATTTTCAGTACCAATTGTTTTGATTTTTGACTGTCAAGTGCTTTGTGAAAATATTTTCCCATCTTCTGCTCTCTTGCAAGTTTTATTTGCTTGTTTTTAAACAGTCGTTGTCAGTAACGGCTTTAAAGTCACATAAAATACTCCAAGCAGTGATAAGCTTCATTTTAACGTTAAAAGAATGAAATATGGTTTTGAGACTCATTTTAGTTTTCACAGTTAGTGAATTTCTCATGTTTGTGCTGAGTTACAATACATTAGGATAGAATTTTATGGTGTGATCATCACCACTAGTTGTCAAATGCTTTTCACTTGTCCTACTGGGGTTATAATAAATGGCTGTGCTCTGTTCTCTTTTGCTTTGTTCTTAATTCAGGTAAAATTTTGGAGACATGGCACTTCAAGTGTGGAGACAATTTAGAAAATGTGAAAAAATTAATTCTGTTACATACTTTTTAAGGACTTGCCTACCACACCAGGTACATGTAAGTATTAAGGAAGCAACGATGAGGAAGACTCTTGGTCTGAAAATTTTCTGTATTTTAATTTTTTCCTCTTGCTTGGAAGTGATCTCTACAGAGTACCATTATGCATGATTAGTTGTAGTAAACAACTAATAGAATTATACTAACAGTATCAATAGTTCCTAGTATTTTCCTATGGAGTGGCAAACAGACATTGGGAACTGGGTTGTACATATCTGAAAGCAGAACAGAAGTGGAAAACTGAGCAGTGGGCATGAGCCACCTTCTTGGAACACTCACCCCACAAAATACTGAGCACCTGGGGAAGCTGTTCTATGAATTCCACTTCTTTTGAAGGGAGAACTAATACTGAACTTGAACCAAGTAACAGCAAAATTACCACTTCTTGTCTTTCTAAATCTGTGGGTATTTTGTCATCTTTATTATTGTTATTATTTCAAAGAAAGAAAAATCAAATTTTGGCAATAATCAGATTTTATGGTATATAGTGCTCTGGAACAATTCTGATAACAAACCAGTGATACTGCTGGGACAAGTAAATGTAATTTGCAATGGTTAGCAGAGAATTGTAACTGGGTTAGGTCTTGGCTTGGCTGTTTTGGAGCAGCTCTCCTGGTATTTGTCCCAGACACAATATTCTTTTTTTTAACCTTGCTTTATTTTTACCTAATTTTTGGCCAGACTTTTTTTTGTTGTTGTTTATTTCTACATGTAAAACTACAGTGATCCAATTTGGTTGGTGAGGGTAAATATGTAATTTCATTCCTCTAAGCTATTGTCCTCCCATTTTTGAGGTTATTGCTTTTTCTTCTAAGATGAGATGTAGCTATAACTTTTGAAGATGAGATTCTCAAGTGAAGAACATACATATGATTTGAACACTAGGTTTCTTACATCCCTTGAATATTTTGCAGGGAGGTTCTTTAGGTGATTATGTGGCACAATAAATACAATCACAATTTTCTGGGGAATTCTGCTATTTCCTATCTCAGTGGGTGGTTTCTTTTGGTTCTTGATTTGGGTTTGTTTTTGTTTTATTTTGGTTTTTTTTCTTCTTTTTTGGGTAATATATACTTTGCAACATAGTGAGTACAGTCTGACACCTCTGTAGAAATTTAAGATGAAGAAAACTTGGAAATTGGAACAAACAGGAAAAATGTTTTGGGTAAGACCCGCATGACGGGGTGACCCAGACCCAGTGCAAAAGACAAACTTAATTTTACCATTTTGGAATTAGCAAAGCTTACTCTTTTACTCTATTGAAGGAGTATTCTTTTCAAGGGACCAAGTCCTAGGTCCTCATTCAGCATTAGCTCCACTGGGACATAATATGACAAGTAAAAATAAAATTCCAACTATGCACTTTACTGATGTGTTGAAAGCAAACTGTACTCAGAAATACTGATACTGTTAACCAACACAATACCTAATTAGTTCAGCACAAGGTATTTTACATTTTCTCATAAGGAGATGGTTAACAAAGCTATGGTGGCAAGCTTTTGTTACAAAAGGTCAGCATCCCTGAGAAAAAACCTGCCTTCTGTAGGATCTTTCTCTGTGAACTGTGGCAATAGAGCACAATATAATCCTGTTTCTTAGGGTGTAGAGTGGAATCTTCTTTTTTATAGAAAGAACTCCTGAAACTCTTCTTTTCACACTGTCTGTAGTAGCTGCTAACACAGAGGTCTCTTCCAACAGCAATTCTACTTCCTGCAAGGTGTATGAGTTTCGCTGAATGTGTTCGAAGGATTCCTCCTTGAGAGTTGAAAAAGAAATATTGGAGTATTCCTCTTTTGTGCTGCCGCAGAAAAAAATAGGAACATTCAACAGTAAGTTGCAAAGAGGTAATGGATA
This sequence comes from Corapipo altera, assembly GCF_003945725.1. Classification (NCBI taxonomy): domain Eukaryota; kingdom Metazoa; phylum Chordata; class Aves; order Passeriformes; family Pipridae; genus Corapipo; species Corapipo altera. The sequence continues at coordinate 1,248,334 of NW_020884934.1, read as the reverse complement.
CATTGTCCAGTCCATTACAGGTTTTTTTCCAAAGGGTTTTCTCTGACATTACTAACATGCACGATCCTAAAGAACTGAGAAATAGGCAGGGCAAACCTTAACAGTAATGTCCTTTAGTCACTCAAAGGATGACTATTTTATTCACATTAGATTAATGTTTGCTGTCTCAAGGAACAATCTAATTGAAGACAAGCAAAAGAGCTCTAATGACTTCCAATAAAAGAAGGAAAAATGAGAGCAATAGGGAACACAAGGAATAAATGCTGTTTTCTTCACCTAACTGCATGTTTCTTTATCAGCACAGATATATCATCTTTAAAGGCAATAATACGTTGAGACAAGTATCAGCTTTGTAAGTAAATTAAATTTAAAGAATATTATTCTCTGAAGTCAAAGTATCCTGCCTTCTTATGCCTTAGACTATTTAGTGCAAGTTACTCATGGGCTAAAGAGCTTTGTTTAATAGTTGGAGAATTCTCTTCAGTTTATAATGAATAACCTAGAAAGTGTATAGGTGGACTAGTGAGCCATCTTATCCAGTCCATGTAATCAAATAAAGTATTTAGACCAGCTAATTAAAAGAAGTCATTAAAGGTGTATTTTTGCAACAAGTAATTATTGAGTAGAAAATAGTCTTGAAATGTAATTAAGTTCAACTGTTTCTCTCTGTTTACCAAGACTAATTTCTGCCTCCTTGCCAGCACAATGTAACTTTAAGATTTATAATTTGACACTGTGCTTTAAGACACAATTATCGTCTTAAATTTCTGTTCATGACAGAATTTCAATTTTCCATTGAATCTATTATAAGAATAAATGATATCCCATTTCTTTATCTATACTTTAATAATTCTTGTTTCACCAGTGAATGCTGTAGACCTGGTGATTTTTTTACTGGTTAAAAGTAAAATATGATGCTAATTTTTTCAGTATGAACAGAGCTAATGTTCTTTTTTTTAAATTACTGATGCTGAACATCAGGGGTATTTTAATTTTGTGAACATTGACTTCATGCAATGACAATACTTTTTTGCAGTATTTTTAATTTGCTACTGTATAACTTTGTTATGATTCTGAGTAAAATTCTTAGAAATATTTGGACCAGATTTGGAGCTTATTGGCATTGAGTCCTTTAGATTCTTTTGTTGTGTACAGTGTTAGGGTTATTATGTGAGAAGGATAATGGTTTTGCATGAAATTGCACTGTTTTAATCCAGAAGCTTGAAAAGTTTACCTGGTGTGAAAACAACCTTTTGAGACCTAATTTATAAAACAAGTTATAAACTATACATAGTCATTCAGGAAGCCCTTCTTTTTCTTAACAATTTTTGGGTCGTTGTCTTCTGTTCTTTTTGCTTTTGGACTGAGCTACTCACAAGTTTCTAAATACCTAATTAACTTCATAATTAAGATAAATACTTTATATTCAAATGGCTTCTTTAAACTCATAACCAGTTGTAATGCAGCTGCTGTCTACATACTGAAATATAAAATGTTTTATTTTTTGCATAGCACTGATATTAAGACATAATCACAAGTTATCTGAATTAACACAAAAAATGTTTCCAAGTGTACCACTTGAGACATTTATGTTATCTTTGAATATTTAAGTATTTGTAATTTTTTCACCATTAAGAAACAACAAGAATTTGCAATAACCAAAATATCTTCCAAATATAAAATAATTGCTTAATGTTAAATAAATGGGTGTTCTACAATACCTTTATATAAGGTATTCTCTGAAATATAGTGATTCATTGGATGTTTTTAAATATTTTTTTTACTTGAAATAGAGGGGAAAAAAACCCTTGTTTTTGCAGTAATGTTTAAGGCTTTCAGTAACACATTCCCTGAATATTGTATTTCTCTGAATTTTTCATAGTAAAACCTACTTGAATTTCCACAAGTAATTTTACTTGAAATAGAACTACTGAATAAAAATAATAGAAAAAAAGTCAGGATTTTTATAGTTTTGCAAAAAATGATCTCAGTGATCTCTCTCTCTCTGTGTTTTGATAAAGGGCTCTTAGGATTGCATGCTATTATTTATACCATTTATCATTTTCATTTAAAGATTCCTTGTCAAACATTCATAAAAAATAACGTATCGGTACTTTTACTTGTATCTCAAAACACACAAAATGTTATACGATGTTATAGCACAATACAGGCTAGAAAGTGTCTTTTATTTCCTTTGTAAACGCATTGATATAAAGCAAGTACAGTTTAATACTGAAAGGGAGTTTATTTCCCTTTAAAATAATGGGAACCTCCCAGGGTGAAAGAAAGAATGACCCAAAAGTTACTGTAATTAGCTCAATGATTCCTATTAATGAAATAACCCCCCAAAAAGATAAGATTATTTTTTCCTCAATAGCCATCTTAGAACAGAAAATTGACTGCAATCACTTCTTAACACTTGGCAAAACCACAACCAAATCAGTAATAACTTTATGTTAAAATGATATTAGGGCTTATTCACATCAGTTATCAAAGTAATTTCTGGGTAAACTTTGGAGAGGGTATAGTAAGAGTAAATAATATTTTAGATAATTGTACGTGGTAAGTTGATCGCAAGTTTAAGGATATTAAGATAAAGTTAATTTTAAATGTTTTACCTGCTTGGTCATGTGCATGTAAGTGTGAATTGGTCTTGCATCTGCTATACTAGATCATGCTACTGAAGAGTTCATAGTCCTTATATTATTTGTCCTCTGCAGTAAATTTACATAATGGTCTCAAACCAGGAATTGAATTTTCATTTAATTAGGTATAAGTTAAATGTGTGCTATGTAGTTTCTTCAACTGAGAGTGGAATGTACTATTCCAGTTTTTATACCAGCACTGCTTTCATTCAAATGGTTGCTGCTTTTTACGTAGCACAAAATCTTTGAATCCAAGGGGATATGACAGAACATGGCTTTTCTTCCTCCGTTTGGAGACACACCAATCCAGAGCCATTGCCTCATGAAGAGAGCAGTGCCTCAGCAGAAATGCATTCCCAGTTTATCCAAGGGCATAACAAATGGCTATTTTTTTTACTAAAAATCAACCTCTTATGTTCCAGGACACAATAAAATAAAAACACTGCATACATTCAACAAAGCAATTTTGAAAATAATGCGCAAAATATCCATTTTGGATCATAGCAGGAGTAAACATTAATGCCTCTGAATTTGAACAATGCATATTAAATGGCAAGATCACCTTCAGGATCTGGAAAGGAAAAGTAGCTGGTTCACAACATCCCAACCTAAAGCCAATTTCATTTTCTGATTTTTATTAGTATATGTACATCTGTTTTGTATGAGATCTGACATTGCTAGAAAATTATGTTCCTATAAAAATGCATTTCACTTTAGATTTTTCCTAAGAGTCACATTGAGCTGAAGCTGCTAAGCTATTTTCTTTTAGCATTTAAAGACAAAATATAATGAAAGAAATGCGAAAATAAGTACTTTTCCCTGCTAATATATATATTCTGTTGCCATTTCTTCCTATACTAATTAAAAGAGTTTTAATTACCACATTAAAATACTTTGTAAACTGACATTTTTATAATGATTCATTTAAGTGGTATACATTTTCTTAATGGATAAAGTCTATTTGCTGAGCAGACAGACAAAACTTACATCATTAACAGAGTAATTTCTTGAATATTGAAAAAATATCTGCAAGACAAAAAAATAATTCTGTCTTTACATAAATAAAAAAAGTATATGTCTATTATATATAATTAATAATTAATGTATATCATATATGGTATGAAATTAATGTATAATATACATGCCAATAATTTCAATGTATAATAAATAACTATATAATGGTTGGATATTTCAGAAGAATTCCTCAAATCAGGATCCAGGCAGTAAAACTACTATAAAATGGTTTTGAACATGCAGACGGTGATGCATCATTTTATCGTTGAGTTTATTGATTTTATTGTGGCACACAGTACAAATCTGCCAGCAATAAAATAAAATACTATGATACCAAAATGTATGGAGAGATATTTCATTTCATGCATTATGAAGAAAGTTGTTCAACTGATAGCAATGAATGATACACAGAAAAGTAATGGTTTGTTACTTCATACTTACTTGACCTGTGTGATTTCAGCTCCAGAAACACCCCATGTATTTCAAGTATCATTATTCAGATCAGCTTTAGCAGGAGACACTCCCATTCTTATGGAAAATATTTTTTTTTGTGGTTAGTGTAAAGAGGACCTCAGGATTTTATTTCCTACACTGTAAATATCCCAACTCAAATGTTAAACCAAAAATGTGCAGTCACTGAAACACTTCAAGTTATGATGACAGGGTATGTTTCTAATGTCTTTTCCTCAAAGAACTCCTCGAGCCAGTTCAAAATGTGGAGAGATTCATGATCTGGGAGCTGCTAAACCACTGACCTCTTCCCCAGCTGACCAATAAGGAAGCTGGATATGCTACAGGTAGGGAATAATTTCTATTTCTCATGTCCAGTGAGAGATGCAATGTGTGGATATCTCTGACAATGACCAAGGCAGGAGATGATTTTACCACTAGGAAAAATCTGGGACGAATTGGCCACTGTCAAGGGGATAGTTTTTTACTTTTTTTTTTTAATGCTTGCTCTAGAATAAGATTTCTAAAGTTTCATAGTGTGCCCTAGTGATGATTTCTTGATGTAGTTAGCCCTTCAGATAAAAACAAAGTTTTGCCTGTGGAATCCTCTCTCCTTCAGTATCACAATTTTTCAGTCTAATAGTCAAATCTCAGTCCTACCTTTTAATGTGGATTGTTAAGCTCTGACAAATGGCTGAGTATCTGATATGAAAATCAATTTTTGCTTGAAGATTTATATTTTAAAAGAGAAGGTGAAAAAAAAAAGTAATGATTTCAGCAGAAGAACTTAACTTTTTGTGTCAAATTCCCGAAACACACAAGCAGTGTGGGGTTTCTATTTACAGGACATGTATATGTTACATGAAGAGACTGAAAATATTTTTCTGTGTATTGTATCATTTAAACATAGCCCCGGATTTTCAAAAAGGACCTGGAGATACATTCCTCCTTCAGGAAATGTTACTGCATGATAACAGCCATGATACAAAGATGGTGCTGCACAGCTATACTACCATGAAGTAGAAAGCAAAGGGGAATTAAATGGAGAAAAGACAAACATAAGTCCCCTTTATACCCTTCCCCATTCCTCCCTCTCCTCCCAGAGGGTGCACTCATACCTTCCTGTGCACTCCTGGAGACTACAATTCCTTGAATTTCTTATGTTATCCTCAACCTCTTCCCTGTTGCCCTGGAGGAGTCAGCACAGAGCAGTACTTTAAACTAACATCCCTCACACAGCTCCACATTTCTTCCTGCCTTCCAAACAAGCTGTCATTTATCTTCTGTCACACATTATTTTTGTTAAATCCATGTATTTAGTTACTGCATTTAATGTACCAAGGCCCTGCATCTGGATTGATACACTCCAAAACGGAAGTTGAGTGTTTCGGGCTGTAATCTCTAAGGCGGCACAAATTAAAACTGTTTTCTCTCTGCACGAGGTATAAAGATAGAACCTCAGAAATAGCTGAGCCTGGGGAATCAGATGCCCAGCTGAGACAGACTGCTGTCTCACACTCAGGCATCGGGAGAATAAACGGCGCTGCATTTCCGGCACGAGATTCCCCCGGGGGATCGGATACCGTAGGTGTACTCGGAGCATGTAAGACACACCATGACAAGGGCACAGCTCGCTCAGAACAGCATGGCAGCTGTCATGTTTCTTGAAAAACATGGCTAGAATACTACATCATACTTGTTTCCGACCCTTTCCCTTCATCCTTAATACCAGTGGGATGTCTGGAGGTTTTTCCGTTCTTTTCCTGAAGGTTTGCTAGCTTAAATCTCTTGCCACAGTCTGTGTTAATCACCAGGTTACTTGCAAGCTTTGCACGTGGGAATATGTTTTCTTGAAACTGCTTCACTTTGCAGAAAATTATTTAAAGTTTCAGAAATAAAATTATAGAGAAAAGGAAAGAAAGACTGAGTAAGGAGCACTGGGAGTGGGGTGAGGAGATCAAGTGTTGTTCTTGGAGCAGTGGTTGATTTTTGGGGCAGTCTCTGAGAACACGCATATCATGGGTGAGGGCAGCAGGGAAGCACCATCCTACTGGAGCTCTGCATTCCAGAGCACTGCAGAGCCAAAAGTACTTTTTTTTTTTCTTGTTCTTGGGCAATTGAACCCCTAAGGATGATTGGACATGATGTCTCTTTGGACACAGGGCAGGATTTAGTCAGTGATCTTGATAATAGGTGTGGAGATAGTAGCTGCAAATTACAATTACAGGTACTAGTCCCCATAAGTCCTGCTACAAAATTAATGTCTTAAGCTAAGGCCTAAATGTTTTCCCTGTACATAAACATGAAAGACTTGATTCACTAAAGTACTTTTACTTTGGTTTAAAGTGAGGAGTTTTATACAATATAGAAAGGTACCAATACAAGGCATTTTTAGTATATCTTTAGGCATGTGTAGTATGGCACAATAGTTGCATTTCCTTTCAGAGTGCACACATCATTTTGCATTTCCAGTGATACCTCTAATATATGAAACACTTAATTTGGTACTATGCATCGAAAGTACTGAAGAATGAGTATTGTGAATTTCATGTTAGCAAAAAGTACACAAATAACCACTGCTTCAAAAGTTAGATCTGCCTTACCACACTTCATATATTCTCAGCCCCCCCCTTCTACAAAAAGAACAGTTGACTTTTTTCACAATTTTTTTCTTTTTATAGGCAAATGTCATTTAATGAATGCAAAGCTGCTCTTGTGGAAAAATATTAGTACTGATGAAATGTGAGTAGTGAGGGTTTCTCACATTCAGGATGGAATTTCTTCTTATAATGTGAGAGAAGCAGAGACAGAACTGAGTTTGGAATAGTGACTTAGTCCTTGAAAGGTCAGGTGGACATTATACTACCCAGGCTTCTAGAACAGAACTGGCTGAATTCTTTTTCTATGGCCTGTACAACTTACTAAGTAAATATTGATTGATCTGGACTAATTCCAAACAATAATTAGTATTCACTATTACAAGATTTGGCAAAACAAAAGACAAATTTTTCATTCTAATTCAAAATTGGAACTGAACCCCAATTTCATACATGTCAGGTGGTTTTCATAACATGTGTAAGGTTGTTGTGAAAATTTTTTCCCTTCTAATTTGACATTTTGGGTTGGTATCTTTAGTCCAAATGATTATTTTTTTAATTATTATTTTGTAGCTTTGATTCTATATATTTAGGAAGGCTAAGCATTGACTTTGCTCCCAGTGAGATGGGAAATGGACTGAAGAAAGGTTTTCCACCTCACCAATAAACATTTTATACTTCTTTGTTACTGCAGAGTGGGCAATACATCTCTCCATCCCTGCAATATTTAAGAAAAAGTGTTACAAGTTTCCAATATTTGTGTTACAAGAAAAAAAATCTGAAATTTTAAGTTAATAGACTGGGAGATCTATTGCCCTCCTGTCTCTCTGACTCTTTTTTTTTTCTTTCCTTATATACACGTATTTATTTAAGATATATTCTGCTTTCTGATGTTACAATTCTAGCGATACTTGCTGTAATTCAATTAGGAAACGACAACTAGCGAGTTAACTTTTTTAGCTCGGCATATGTGGGTATGCACAAACTCATGCATAACCATAAACCAAACTATCCAGCGGGAAAAAAAAAAAAAAAAGGCTGATACCTTTTTTTAGAACCCGAGTGAAAAATAACAACCAATAAGAACCGAACCTAATTGCTGAGAGAACGACTTATTTGTCCATGCCACCCAAGAAGGCAGAAAGCTGAGGAGTGGGCAGATATCTTAGTAACAAAAGATAACTTTACAGTACATCAACTCTGAGGGTTTAATGCACTGGTATTAAAGCATGAGTGTGTGGAGGCGTGTGCAGTGACAGGCAGAGAGCTGCGTCTGTTATGCAAGTGGAAAGGAGCCAAGCACAGAAGATGGGGATTAATTTTTTTTCTGCCATTGGCTTCAAACTCTTGGTTTACTTGCTTATAAAAGCGAATTTTCAATTAAGTTAACAACTACTGTTTGCCCAGTAACTGGAGGATATACTGAAACAATGTAAATGACCTTACTAATTGTATTGGTTTTGAACTTGCAAAGGGTGCTTTTGCCTCACTCACCTTCATCCCGACTTCCACAGCAAGGATGTCCTTCCTATTCCGTCATTTTGATTGGATTAGTTGTGAGAGCTTTTACATCCCTTCGCCTTTTTAACGTATCATCTACTTTATTTTGATTCTAATTTAAAAACTCCTTAAGATGCTTTCTTCTCTTCCTATAAACTTGAATTCCGTTTCTGAGAAATCACTCTTTGTTGCCAATTGGTAAACAATACCGATGCCATTCCTTGCTAAGCCTCTGGGCAAATACTTTCCTAGTATTTTTCATGATGCCCTGCAGGTGTGGCAGACTATCTTCATGAACATCAGAAAGCTCCCCAGAAGTCTCCTTTGCCACGCTAGCTACAAAAAGCTTAACATATGTTTGCTGCATGTGAGTAGCCACATAACTGTGTGATTCACTCAGCTGCATTTTGGTAATGGAAGGATTTGTTAGAGACCTATGTTGAGGTTGGTTTTGGCTTTGATCAGCCATCACCTGCCTTCTCAAGTCTTTTCCACTGTACCTTGTCCATCTTCCCATTTTTGTTGCTTACTAGAAAAAAAAGGATTAGATCAAACAATCAAACATCAGCTTGTTACACCCACCTTTGCAACACGCAAAAACCTTTTCTTGTCAGAAGGGATAAAAAGTATTCAGTACTTCAAGGTCAAATGTTGCAAAAGAAATGTCAGAGACTTTTGAAAAGGTTTGAAAGAGCTGCAATTCATTAAGTTTCTCAGAAGATTAGGGGAAAGAGAACAACCTGTCTGACTACCAAATGGAAAGAGAAGTAGGCCAACCAGAATTAGGTGCAACAGGAACACAGTAAAAATGACAAATACCTTAAACAATATATCGTTGTTGAATCAAAACCTGGGATGAAAACAGCTGTTCTGAGAATGATATGTTGGAATATAAACTACAAATGGACTATGGAGGAGAAATAGTAGTGCCTACAACTGTAATACCTCCAGCAGCAGCTATTTCTCATTTTCTTTCCTCTACCCCCCAATAGTGTCAGCAGCAATAACACCTTCAGGACTTTCCCATCAGCCAATGGAGAAATTATTTCACTTATTGTTTCCCATGTTTGGGATTCCATTGGTAACTGATGGATAATCTCAAAGACTTAATAATATTGACATTTTCTTTATATCCAGTTGGTTACTGGGAAAAGCTTTCAATCATAAGACTAGTTAAGGTCATAGCACCAGTTCTGAAAGTACAGTACAGGTAGACATCAAAGGTAAAAGAAAAATAAAAAGGTTTATTAGGAACATTCTTAAAAGGGAAAAATAGAGGTAGAAGAAAGGAAGTAGCAAGTTTGTACATGAACTTTATTGTTTTCAATTTTCTTGCAGTGTGCATAACCGAATTAGCATTTCAGCTCTGAAAAAAAAAAAAAACCAACAGAAAACCGAAACCAAACCAATGACACATTTAGCAGTCCCAGTTTGGAATAACTGTTTAGGGATCCTAAAGATGACAAACTTCTATTTGTTTTTCCTAAAGGGATTTAAATATTTTTGGAGTAACACAACAAACGTAAGTTTAGAATAGGTTCTTGAAATTTGTTCATATTTTGAAATTTCTTCCTTATGTGTTACATCTGGAAAAAGAGTTAAAAAATACTGCAACTATAAGCTTGGGTGTCTTTTTTAGCAAATGTATTAACTGATCTTTTTAGAAACATTATGTGACCCTATAAACCTTCCCTCATGTAGTATTAGACTAAAAGGGCTGCAAAAGGTCTGCTATGAGAAAACCTGAAAGCCTAAATGTCTTAGGACATCACAAGAGCCTATGCACCTGTTTTTTTCACCAGCCAACAGATTTTATATATTATATACATGATTTATGAATAATATATGTATTTTTGTGTATAATATAAATAAATATAAGTGTATATCATAGTTTATAAACCACATATAAGGTATATAAAATATATAAATGCATACAAACGTGTACTTTACCTTCATATAAACAACTCAGATGTATAAACTCTACAAATTATAGTCTTTGGTAAAAAGAAGATGGTGGGGAAAAAAAGGCAGTGGGATAGGAAGGAAGCTGAGACATGACATTTTTTATCTTTGGAGTATAAAGCTCCCTTTGTCCTGAGGTTAATTTTTCACACCTGTGTGTGATTCATTCAGAGCATGAGATGCTTCAATTTATAACAAACTCAGAGATGACGACTTGCAGCTGTTCCTTGAGATAGGCAGTGACACAAAAAGTAGAGGCCTTGGAAATTGTGAAGAATTTGAATGTTTCTTGATTTTAAACTGGTAGGTGTTCGGAACTGTTATCTGATCATTAATTTGGATGATAATGCCTTAGTAGTGCATGAATATGATGAAAAAGAAGATGATCCTTTCCCTCTGATCAGAGCTAGATCTGTTTTATCTTTATTACTTAAATAAGTTTGTTTTGATGATGATTTCTGTAGTTGTTTGTGGAAAGAATTAGAAATTAGGTTCTGCTTTTCTTTTTCCTTTTTTTTTGTCAGTTCAAGTAATAAATGACTTTCTCATTTTTTTTTTAAATTTCAACTTTTAAGTAAAATTTCCTCAAACCGATATGTTTATTTTTGTTGCTAAATACTCTTCTCACTCCTTAAAGTTTTTATCACTTCATAGTTGTCAAAGCCTGTCAGAAAACAGCTTATATGGTATTTTTTCCCCTCCTTTTCTTATTTTTGGGTGTTAAAAGTAGTTTTCTATTCATAATGAGCAAATGTGTTAAAAGTCCTGTCAACTTTTCTGACAGATGTGAAAATCTGAGTGATTTCTGGCATGGATCTATTTTTCCCCACTGAAGGGATTAATTTACTCATTTATTCTCCCTTCCTTAGGGAGCAAGCTGATATGAGAGACAAGGAGGAGTAGAAAACCTACCAGAATTAAGAAATGTGTAAATATATACTATCCTTCACTCAAGAGTTAAAAGAAAAAAATGCAAATAGACTAATTGCTGACATTGCCAATCTAAACTGAGCATTTATAAACCTCCTTGATTTTTGGTATGGTGCAAAGGCTTTTTACTAAGTTTAAGTCTTGGGTAAGAGATTCAGCTGGTTTCAGGCTCTGTATTGAGAAACGTTGAATATTGTGAAGATCTTTACCACTGTGTAATTTAAAAATGTTATTATGAAATACCTGGCGATATTTTAAACCCAGTTTAAAGGAAGGTGTAACAAAGAGTTTGAAATCTCTAAATATCTGGAAAAGGGATTGTTTAACAATTCTTCAAGAAGAGGAGAAACAATCATCCAGAAAGTCTTTTGAGAAGCCAGGAAGGGATTTTCCATGGATGGGATAGATCTATTAAAAGAGGTCTCTACTTCAAATTCTCATGAAATATTGCAAGCCAAAGTTGAGTTTGCCCACATAATTAAAATTTGCTTTTCTGATTTGCATGAACTTTGGATACAGTTTTTCAGTAGTAATCTCCTTCTTCCAGGATCCCCTTCCCTCTGCAAAATCCTCAGTTCATTTATTGAGCTGGCTGGGCAATCTTGGCTAAATTTTATCTTTTGTTTGTTCTCTGGTTTAGCCCGTGGTGCCCATGCAGCAGTCATTATGCATGCAGGGGTTTGTTTAAAATTGTCTGTGTTTAAATAAAAACTAGGCAAAGAAAATAAAGCTTTACAACTTGGGCAATAATAACTGTTTCCTTACTGCCTGTCTGGTTGTACTCTGCCATACTCAGAAATGAGCAGCTTCCTCGGAGAGACACAAAAATTCCTGCAGGATTTCAAAGCAAAGAATGGTTTCTCCATTTTTTAATTTATTTTTTTTTCCTGTAGTGGGTGTGACTAGGGTTAGAATGTTTCTTTCTTATCTTCTGAGCATAATTGTCATATCATGGAGAACAGGAAAGAGGGTGCCTCCCTCCGTTCCCTGTGAGGTCATGTATTTTGGCTTGCTGGAGCTGTAAGGGGAAAAAGACCCATTATAATTTGTGTCCACTTGTCTCTTTTCATCTCTACAAGTCTCTTACTGACTCCAGTTACCTTCAGATTCTGTTCTTAGCCAGTTAATGCTGATAAATTAGAAAAAAAGTCTGTGAATACTAAAAACACTCGATTCCAAGTAGCACAAAGCAGACCTGTTGGGGGAGTTGCATTTAATGACAATTCTATATACATTTCAGGAATTTTACTTCAAACTAACTGTAGTCAGGACTGTGAACTGAGAGACCATTAGCATTGGGAGCATATTTGATGTATTCCTGGAGCACATATTCAAATTTATTTTTGTCTCAAAGGAATCCAGTTTGTTTACTCCCAGGCCTCCCCACAGACTGACACAGGCACAGGCTGTGGCTGACTGGGAGAGATGCTTCAGAAACACTGTCTTGTGTGGATGGATGATGCAGTGCAAACTACAGTCTTCCTTTCCATTGCTTTAAACTGCAGTGTCTGTTTCTTGAGTATGGAAACACTTCCCACTGAGTTTATGGGAAAAATGAGCAGACAGTGAATTATTTAGCACATGCAAAAGGACTTTGTTTCTTTTCTGAGAAACTGCCAAACTGGTTTGAATTATGTTTTCTAAAAATCCACAATCTGAAGCTGACACTGGTATAAGCAGTTTCAGCCCATATGGTTGAGTTTGGTGAAGTTAATGACAGATGAATCGGTGTAATACTGGAATGATGAGCTGTTTTATAGACACTTCTCTGTATCTCTGCTGGTTAAAATACCAGGGAAAGGTGATTTTTTGAGGTTGGGTGGTCTACAGATAATGAGCATGTGCAGAGTCCATATAACAGGGTCTGTACTGTGGTTGCTTCAGGTATAATCAACCACAAAATAATACATAACAAAACTTATCAGACATCATAAGTTTTTTAGAGTCATACAATCAGGTTGGAAATTAGGGTTGGAAAAGACCTCTAAGATCATTAAGTCCAACGCTTAGCCCAGCAGCACCCTGTTCAGCACTAAACAATGTACCCAAATGCCACATCCACAGGCCTTTTGAACATTTATTGTTCATACTTGAAAATAAAGTAGCCTTAGTTCTAGGCAATGTCAGTGCACAAATTTTTCAGCAGCACAAAGGACACTGTACAGCACCAGAGATGGTAATATCAGGCAAAAAAAAAAGGAACAGATTTTGGAGATAAAACTAATTCCTCTGGCCACCTGGACTGATGTATAATAGGGACAGCACTGCCACAATTGAAACTTTATGGTTCTATAAATAAAATAGATCTCAAGCAACAGATCAACATCATTCACAAATACTGCATGCATAAAACATTTAGGGAAAAGGTTTTAAAAAGGAAAAAATGTAGTGACTTACAATGATGTACCTCCCAGCAGTGTGAATGTCTTTATACTGCAGTACAATAGAAAAGGGACTGGCTGGCTATCAAGCATGTGAGGGGTTTAGCACTTCACTGGAATGCCCAGAGGTTGTATCTGTATGGGAACAAGAACTTAAAAGTTAAGATATTTGCTAATTTATCCTATGCCCATTTTGAAACACTGATTAGTACAATTAATCTACCTTTGTGTTTGGAGGCTATGGGAAATTGTTATTTTGATGGCAAAGGTCTAACAACAGAAAAATAAAAGTATCAAAGGCCTTGTAGAATACATATTTGTGAGAAGTGAAAAAGTTTTAATTAACAGTTAAGTATATTGCCTTTGAAATATATACATCTATTCATTATTTATATGAATATATAAATGCAGATACACTTACTTGCATTTCTGGAGTATCTTCCATGTGGGGATTCCAGTACTTCACTATAGTTTAACAGTAAAGCATTAATGTGAGTAACAGCATGTTATCTTGCTAGAGATATCTTGCTATCAGTCAAGACACACCCTTGTTCCTTCAAAGGAGGCAAACTTGTTAAGCTCTCTGTCATCCATAACACCATTTTACCTAAGTTATGTCAAATTCTTAATCAAACTCAGCACCCCTGAAACAGCAGTTGTGGTACTTCACTTAAAAACTATCAGGAGAGAAAGCAGGACAACTGTTGTGTCAGAAAAGGAATGCTTTCTTTACTTTCCTCTTCTAAAACACAAATGATCACAAACCATTACTTCTGCTAAATAAAATAGACCTTGAATCTCAGAACCTGAAGCAAAGATGGCTCATATCTCTGTGGTATTTAATATTATTCAAAAAGGAAATCTTAGTCTTCATCAATATTATGGTGCAGTTTTGTCTTCAAGGTATCATTTTCAGTGATCCCTGTCGATATCGCTCTAGAAAGCCTAAAGTTAGGCCACTCTGAATCTGGTTTTAAAATGCAAAAGCAGAACCCTCTCTAAGCAAAATGTCACAATCTCTTCAGCTTGACTTCTTTCAGCAGTGTTTCCAATGCATTTTTTCTGCATTTCAATTTTGCCTGAATGTACATTTACTCTTCAGAAGCAAGGCAAGACAAAGAAATGCAAATGTGTCATGTTTTTATTTGTATTGTCAGGAAAGGATAAGAGACACATGAAGGCCATCTCTGACGCTCAAGTTTTGCATTCAAGGTTATTGTTTCTTAGCGTAACTCTGCAACTAAACAAGGGAACAGACTGTGCATTCTGAACACAATTAATTTACATTTAAATACTCCATTTATCAAAATATTTTTGCTTGTAAAAATTCACACTTTGTACCAAGCATTGTAAATCTAGTTTGCTGTATCTCTCAGACAATATATGGTTATTTATTATGGAAGATACTTGTCTACAATTCAAGTTTTGAAAAGTTATTTCCATTGTTCCCTTGTGCAAGAAGGAAAAAATCCATATGTTTTAATGTTACTGCATGTTCTGCATTTGTCCACAACATTACAGAAAAATGAGAACAATTGGCTACATTAAACACTTTACAATTTCAAACAATAGTATATGTTAGTCATGTAAAATGTGTATTTCCTTCAATCTAATCAGAGACTCAGCACCGTGACTCTACCTTAGTAGATGTGGGCCTTTCTTGGTAGTCTGAATATCCGGCTTAATGTACCATAGCAAAATTCTGATTTCTAATTTTTAGTCTTTATTTTTCATTCATGACTCTATCAAGAACTTGAAAAAACGTCAGTTTTGAAAAGGTAGGGTTTTGCATGCGCTTTCTTTTTGACTTTTAATGAAACTACATATAAGAGGGTGGATGTCTTCCTTGGGATCCAGTAGTGTTGGTGTCTTAATTGGTCACATGTACCTGGAGCCCACAGTAAACGAGTGCAATGGAAGAGACATTTTGCGTAAAGAGTGATTTCTGGAATTAGACCTTTAAAAAGTGGTTTAGAAAAACACATATTGCAAGACTTGCAGCTTATCAGACTTTGCTTCTTTGCTCTAATCTTCACTGGCTTAAGACAAACTGAGGAAGTGATAGCTTTTTAAAATAGAAGATGTGGCCTATGCTCATATAATTTAAGAGATTTGTTTGATTAGCGAGTATAAGTTTGCTCAACATATTAATACTGTGGACAAATGCAAAGGAATTAGTGACCTAAAGCCCATTTTTCCTTACAATTGGAGTGACGTGAGTTCTCTGTGTCATTTATTGCAACTGTTATATGGAAGACTAGTGGATGGGTTTACAGTGGGTTTTAAACATGACAAATCTAAGGATGTCAAGGAAACTAAGAAGTTTTTACAACCTGAAACTCTGCACTGGTAGGAGGAAATATCGAGCTGTCAGCTAACTCTTAAATCAGTCCAGTAGATGTGGAGAGGCATGTGATGGGCTTTGTATACAACCAATGGATCTCTCAAACTGATTTATGGCCTTTTAACATTAGGACTTCGTTGGATTTTACTTTGCTTCTTTCTTTTCCTTTCTCTTTTTTTCTCCCTCCTTTTATTTTGTCAAGTATTAAATACATCAGCATCATTGTACACACATCTCTGTGTGAAGAATGCAGGAGAATTCCCTCCCCACACCTCAAACTTTTTTTTGTGTGTGAAAGTAGGCTTTTGCTTTTCTATTTTTTTCTTCTATGCTTATCTACCAAAGTGTTGGAAAATGGGTGAACATCTGTAAAGATGTGAAGGAATTTCACTTTAGAGTAAAACATACATTCAACTTAGAAGAGGCTATATTGTCAAAAACTGCCTAATGCCTTCTATCCTTATCTGTGATATTTCATTTTTAAACATCTACAGACTCAGCCTGAAATAACCGATATTTCCAGAGAGTGAAACAATGTGAAGATGTAAGTTTCCAATATTTTTTTCTTAAATTAAATATCCATCTCACCCCCATATTTTTGTTTTTGTTTTTTTTTTTTCTCTGTTATTTCCCCCTCAAACCATGCTTGGTTGGCCTAGAGGTACAAAACCTTCAGAAATCAGTTTTTTTTTAAAGTTCCAGGTAACAGTTTCAAGACTTATTCTGGTAGTAATATCACATGGGTATATAAATGTGTAATTTCAGTTTCCTATATTTATTGAAATTTTGGAACACATAGAAGAGATGAAAAGTTAAAATCAGATTTTGAAACGTTATAGATCCTAGAGAGGCTTAATAAATCTAATATGACATTTGTATTAACCCTTTCATTTTCTATATTACTCTGACTTCAACTCCTAAGAAATACTTTGAGAGGATATTAGTCACCTGCATAGCAAAATTTGCGTGGAATATATGAAGACTAATGAATTGGGAGATAAAACAACATCTCTTTGCTTAAAAATGCAAAGCACTAGACATGGCTGATACGTGGTGCAGTAATAAAGAAGATGAAATAAAAATAGTTGTAGGAACAATTTACAGCCCTGTGGATACTGTGCTTACTTTGGTTGCTTTGTTTAAGTACTTTTGAATTGAGGGAAACACTTCAGGTTCGTACTTGATGCACCACCAAACTGAGAAATAATTCTGTCAGATGAGAAGTTTTTCCCTGTTTGTATTTAACATCTGAGAAACTATCTTTTTAGGGTTTTTTTGTCTATGAACGGATTGCGTGTTGAATTTGCTAAACTTATGGAAGATCTTGGTTAAAAGATCCTTTGATTCTTTTCTGGTTCGTTTGTCACATATTTTGCTCTAATTCATAGAATTTAACTAAGAAATGAAACATGAACTTTGGATAAGGAAAACTTTGATCTAGAGCTAGAGTCATTACTCATACCTGACATCATTAAACACAAAGAACACTTATAATTGGTATATGACATAAGTCATTATACATATTTCATAAAATCAACTTGCAAACATTAATTTCTTTCTTCATTAAGGGATAGATTTGGACTACTTTGCCTTAAAAATCTGTTTATAATAATAGAAATTAGAGACAAGTGCACAAATGCTTGCATTATAAATAATTTTCTAGTTAGAGCTTCCCCACAGGGACTTAACATGCCAAAGTTATGCATTTTATCATAACACATTTAATGTATTTATCCCAAATTTTGTGAATACAGAAAAATTCTCTGATTACAGATGTCCCAGTATAGCATATTAATACTCATTAAGATGTCCTAGAGGTTTGTTTGAATCAATTCTGAACAAGGTACTGCACTGCCAGATGTAGATATTTTCCTAAAACAGTTACGAAGGATTTATCCAAGTATATGTCAAACCCACATAAGGTTGTCTTGGACAGATGAGTTGTCAAATAATATTTATTTTGGGTTTATGTCTGAGTTCATGATTTAGCTGCATGTTTAGATATGATGTGTAATATAGATGTCTCCTTATTTTTTTTTTTTCTATTCGGTTTGTCAACTTAATGCTTCCTATTCAATTTCTTTTCAGGCAGAAGTATTTACATATTTATAAATCAGAGGGGGGGGGGGAAATCACCACTATTTATACATGATACTCATGCCCCCAGTGTCCAGTTTTGGAGTGGATGTGCATTGGTTAGAGTATGACATGTGTTCTGAATGTGAAATTCAATCTGTCTGCCATGCCCCAATCCTAATTTTCATACACTTTCATATGTTACTGAGCTCTTCAAGTCTTTTACTTATTGAAAACTAAGTTAATAGTGAATGCTCTTTTTTTCTGATCCGTACTCTTTTACCAGTTTGACCTGGCATGTTTAATAAAGACTGGTGGAGGATTGGTGGTTTCCTGACAGCAGTTGGTACTTATTCTCCTGATCATTCCTTTTGACATCCTTTTGAGTAGCCAGTCCCCTTGGTAGGTGGGTTATATCAGTTTATAGGCTGTCTCCATTCTACCTGGCTATTTAAAAATTCATTGTCATCAGCTCAACCTCTATGAGAAATCCATTTTATTATTGCAGATCAGACTCCTTCAAAGTGAAACAAAATGGTAAGAATCAATACTGGCACTATTAAAAAGTAATCAAGTTGTCATTCCCTGGCAGTTATCAGACAGCTTGTGCAAGACAGCATATTCTATGCATTATTTAGAATAGAGAATTCTATTGGCAATTTAGAATTGCCATCAGTCTTCTGTGCCATTTGTTGGATACTGTTGTCATTTTTAAAGGCATTTGCTATATAATGCTCTAGACATGGTGGCAAATACAGATTTTTGGAATCCAGTGTGTAGGTGTGGATTTTAAATTAATTTATTCTGAATGCTTAATATGGTCATTTTTATCAAATTATTTAACTTGCTTTTTGTACCTTTTATTTTCCTTCCCTTACTTTATGTAAGTATCCTTCACATACTTTTTTTTTTTTTTTAGCCATCAGATAAAGGTCAAATTGTGTAACATTGATCTAACATGTTCAAAGGTTCTAAAGGCTCAAGTAAAGTCATGGATGGGAGACGTGGTATTATAATGTCATTATTTAAATATTGGATAGTTATAGATTATAAAAAAACCCCAAAGCTGGCACTTCTGTTCATGTTGCACAGACCAAATGTAGCTTCCTTCAATTCCTCATAACTGTGCTTCTAAAATTCCTTTAATTTCTGGAATTTTTATAGATATAATTATAAACCTAGTAGTGTCAAACACATCAGAGGGTTTTTTTAAGTGTCTGCGTCACTAAAGTGCTCAAACTCTATTCTGAACTTCCTGAAGCATTTGTGCTAGCATGCACAGATTTTACAGCAATCACAAATAAATATGGAAGAGTTTTCTTGGATTCTGAAGGAACTTAATAAATATCTGCCTACCAGAATTGCTGAATCAGGGCTGTTTGTTTTTAAGTTCCTTTTATCCCTCAGCCAAAATATCACCCACACCTATTGTACTTACCCTCTGCTCACCTTGATTATGAATAATTTAAGTGTTGAAATATCGTTCTTCTTTAATTCAGGGTTTTGTATTTGAAAGAAAAACATGCAACAGGAGATGTAAACAGATGGTATAAAAATGTCCTCGAGAAATGAGAGAAGACAATGCTATTTCTTTATTATCACAGCTTCTGTTTTCCTTTGTCATCCACGACTTCCACATTCTCTTTATCTCTTCTTCCTGCATCTTGTTTATTCATTGTGGAAAAACCCTCTTTAGCTTCCTTTCAACAAGGTAAGTATGTTCTATTCATGTTTGTCTTTTCTATAACTGAATTCTATATTATTTCACTTAATCTTGCTCACTTCCTTTATTTTTTTCTCCCCTTAATGTAGCTTCCACTGACATCTGTAATTCAAAGTTCTCTCTGGATCTTTCCTGTGTAAGTTTAGATTCTGTTCTGTAACAATTCTTCTTACTGACAAGTGGGATACCTCATATTTTTACAAAAGGACTCAAACACCACAAAATTGAAGTTGGAGTTTTCTGAAAATGTTGAAACAAATTGTCTAAGCAGCACCAGATACTCCTCTTATTTCACATGAGAAAGGTAGGAATACTTTCCAGACACACCTGAACAACCAAACATTGTATCCTTGTTTTCCTAAGAGAGTTTCTGAATTAATGGCTTCAGTGTTAAACATTCTCACTCAGGTAAATGCTGTATGATTTGTAGAGGTGGATGAAAATCATGAGGTAGCAATGGAAGTGATCAATGTCTTAAATCAGTATTCAGCGAACTTTTGTTTTCATGCCTTTATTCCCCACTTTTATTTGCAATCCACACAACCCCCTTTCTTTCTCAGTACTAGTCCAGCTGACAGTTTTTCATTATTACAGAAAGCCTCAACCCTCTGAACACGGTGGTTTTGCTTCATTCTTTGTTCATGACTATGACCTTCTCTAAGGTATTTTCATCTATTTCATGTCCTTACTGCAGATATGGATGAAAATCCAGTCTGTTTCTATTAGCAGGATGAATGGAATTGTTCTTCAGTTGTACCCAAGCACTTCTATATTAGATCAAATTGCCTCATGTTTAGCCAGAATGTCTTTCATTTTTTTTTCCTCTATCACTAAGATTACAGATAGCTCAGACACTGGGAGAAGTTCTACTGAAACTGCTAATTTTTTTTCTGAAGTTATTGCTTGTTGATACCTAGGTTAATGAATAAGGCATTACTTTTCTTTTAGGTGAATTTGTGGCGTTTGATTTAAAAAATGTCAGCATGGATTTAGATGAGAATTCAATATAGGAGCTATCTTTCCAAAGTTTGACCTAAAACCAGGTGTTCGTGTTTCATGCTTTTTGTATGCTAGTTCTTCTAAAAAGAGGTACCTTTTGAAGGCTACTCCTGACGGAAATGCAATGCCAACATTAAATCTACATTAAAAATATTTTTTCACGAATAATATAAAGTTTTTATAATTGTTTACAAGAGGTGGAGCATTAACAGGACTGGAGCATTAACAGGACTGGGAATCTAAAGTCAGACAACTTTGTCATCTCCACTATTATAAACATGAACGATCCATATAGGAAACTCATTTTTTTAATGAATATTTTATTAATTTAATTTCCAAGGTCAGAGTGTGTCTATGATGGTAGATTTTAAGAAGGGAAATTCGCTCATTTGGTGTGCATGATAAGAGACAGCAAAGGGCTTCAGTACTCTAGCATTTGAAAAGATTTTATGCAGAGAGCCCAACAAAAAATCATTTATCAGTGTGGCTACTGTAGTTTGCCTTTTAACGCAGTGGAAAGAACAGGGAGAAGAGAGGCATGAAACTGCTTCTAGCTTTGAGGTAAGGAATTAATGGAGAGTTTATACCTAGTCTGTTCTTTACAGTAGCTAAAATGAGAATATAAGAACAGACTAGCAGTGGCTGTGAATGGACCATGACCCTTGTCAAGTCTAAAAGTTCTTATAAGCGTGTTTTAAGAGTAGTGCATCTAAATGCAAGATTTCTGCATTCATATTAACTGAAAACTCCACACCTCTTATTTATATGAAGTGCTTTTTTCATTGTGTTAAATTAATTCTGTCTTTTTTTTTTTTTTTTCCTCTGTGGAAATTCCCTCAAGTTCTTCTTTGCTAGAACTTGTTACAACTTATATCTTTATATATATAATTATAAAGCTCGTGTTGTTTTCTACAAACTTGTTACTTCTGAAGTATCTGCAGCACTTTTTTTTCCATGGCAAGCAATCAGAAAAAGAAATATTGAAAAGTTTAGTACTGATTTATTTTGATTTCTTTTTTTAAAAACAAATTATTTTAATAATCTTTAAATATCATGAAGGTTCTCTTCTTTTGCTGAAATTTGTCTGATATTTTTGGGGAGAAAGACTGTCTCTTTTGAGCCTCGTTGTTTAATAATTATTTGAATTCCGTAACGAAAATCACATTTTCCTCTGTGAAGAATTCTGAATATAACCAAGTGGTTTACAAGGACTCTCACAGATATTTTTCCTGGTTGACTGATGCACTCCAGCTTTCTGTTTTTAATAATTCTAATACTTGAACACACTTCCTCCAACCTTAAAACAATTGATAAAATGAGCCATAGATCATTTGAACCACATGATTTACCCCGGAAAAGTTGTCATTGATAATGACTGGGAAGGTAGTTTTAGCAAGATGTGCACCTCTACATCAGGTTTATCGAAGTTGCATATTGTGTGATTAGTCATGATAACAGGCTTTCTTCCCTTTATTTAATGAGTTAATTCCTTATTTCCAAGAAGGTAAGCACCGGGAATTCCCGATGCATTTTTAAGTTCCAATTCACTTTTTGCTGGAGTAGCGTTGAGAGCATTTTAGTCTGCACCTCACTGAAAACAGGTTCAGTCATAAAAAACATATGTGGTCATGCTTTTATAGAACTTTTGGGCTTAAGTACAGTAAAAACAATGGTATTTCTATATTTAGTGCCTGTTCTTTCAAGTGATCCTGAATTCAGAGAATTAGAGTCTGTTTTCTACACCAGCCCTGTCTCCTTTGACAACGAGTTCAAATCTTCAAAGAGAAATATTTTGCTTAAAATTAAGTACCAAACCAAACCACAAAAAAAATGAACTACAACAAACCAAAATCTGTCTGAAAACAGAAGGTATTTTGACTATTTTGGCAGTAAAAAGTGGATACTTCTTGAGATTTACACAGTTTTACAATTTTTTGGACAAATTGGTAATTGTGGAAGACATTGCTATTCCTATTTAGTTTTCTTGTAAGTATTCTCTTGCTTCTACCAGAAAATAAAAATTTGGAAACAAATTATAAATACAACTAGACAAGGAAGAAATGGCATGATCGTGTATTCTTTTATAAATAAATATCTAGGTAAGAACAAAGATTCAGATTAACAAAAAAGTTGTGTTTTGTTTTTTTTTTAAACAGTAACTCAGCAGAGGAGATATATATTTATCTTTTAATTTTTTAAGTAAGAGAGAAGCAGAGTTTCATGTGTGAAATAGCCTCTACCGTAGCATGGGATACTAAAATAGGCGTCCATTTATATTTTATAGGAAAAAATATTGAGATGTAACAAGTAAGTAGCCTAAGATTTCTGATGCCTTTTTGGGTTTTTTTCTACTACTTGTAAGTGATTAGGGGGTGTAAATGATACAGAACTGCACCCTTTTAGCATAAAATTATTAGTGGATTTTATAAATTACTTTTGTGGAGCTTTGTGGAATGGTGTATGGATCCACATGGAATCAAGTAATGGATACGTGACTGGTATTTGGGTAAGAGATTTGTCTTTTAAGATGAAGGAAATGAAATCCTCAAAATTAACAGTATTTTTGTTATTGTCCTTGTAGGATTTGCCTTTCATGGCATGTGTGAAAACATCCCTTAGGCTAATCACATAGAAGTGCTAAAAAAAAGCATACTTGGAATAAAATTATAATATCATGATTTCTTTCATAGTATCCCTTTTGGAGAAGGACAGAGAGGGGAAGAAAGGGCAATTGGCCCATGGAGGAAAAAAAGATCACTCTTATGAAAAAGGCTGACATGTTCCTTATTTTTGTTTGCCTTTTTTATTTTAATGTACTACAGTCCAGTAAAAATGTTATTGAATAACACCAAGGACACACTATCATTCACTCTCTACTTTTTATTTAACTGAACACATGTTCAAAGGCAAATAATATCTATTAGTTAAAAGATTTGTTCACAGAAGTGCTATCCCTTCACACTTATTCCAGGCCAAGTAAATCAGCCCTACAATTCTTTTTAATGGTCACCTTTAAAAACAAGAAATAACCCCCACCATCCAAAAAAAAAAAAAAAAGTCACCACCATGTCCTGCCCTCCCCAAACCCTATCAATATTCAATCAACCATCCAGAGAAAAATTCCAGTTTCGGTGTCTCCTGATATATCCTGTATCAGAAGCCTTAGGTGGGATTAGAAGAAATTTATCTGGAGATACTAGGTTTGTCCCACACTGGGTTTGTCTGGTTGAGAGAAAAGCAGATTGAGGGGTGACCTGTTTGCTCTCTACAGGTTCCTGAGGAAGGGGAGAGGGGGAGGTACTGATGTCTTCTCCCTGGGATCTAGTGATAGGATGTGTGGGAATAGCACAAAATTATCCAAGGGGAGGTTCAATCTGGACAAGAGTAAACATTTCTTTGCTGAGAGAGTTGTGAAGCACCGGAAGAGGCTTCCTGGAGAGAGAGAGGTGGTCAATGCCCCAAGCCTGTCAGTGTTTCTGGCATTTTTTTTTTTCCTAATAGGACAATTATACCAGTGAATCTGTTAAACTGAAAAGCTGAATTTTGAAATGAAACAAAACTGCATCTAAAGCTTTTCTTATTTGAAATTTTTTGTATATGAGATAGTTTCTGGTCACAACAAAATGAGATGGATGAAGAAATGGTCAACTGAGAACAAATAATAAACCTTAGTTAAAAGGGTTATAGCTATAATAAAAAACTTTAAATGCTGTACCAGTTTAATGTTAATGCTTACTTGGAAGAAAAGTGGTTTATTGATTGGAAATTTGGTGTAGAGTTCTTATTGTAGGTTCACTGTTATTGTTTTCTTGAAACATGGTCTTGCACATTCCTGGTCACTTCATCCCACAGCTCTCTTGTCCATTAATTTAGGAAAAAGGAAGAAATGTTTGAACAATGTTAAAGGAAATAATTTCTATATAATGGTTTGGATGTACAGAAAATGTTATAAATATTAGACAAGCAGGAATACCTGGAAACTAAAACGAAACTGGAATGCAGAGATCATCTAAAGAAATGAGCAGATTAAATTCTCTATATTTCTATGTAATACCAGTCTATGATTGTACCTTTAGAGATTTCAAAACAATTAATGAGAAAAGTGACTCAATATTCTGGCTAATATGATGACTCTTGGCTCACTAATGAAAACATGGTGAGTGAGAACTGAAGATATACATAACAATGAGGATCCAGTAGCACAGTCCATGCTTACAGTGAGAATCATTGATTTCTCTGGCTTATCTGAAAAGTCCAGAAACAGTTTTTCTGGAGATAGTATTATTAATGACCTAAAAAATCAAGCCTATGGTAATTAAAATTTGAGGGATGTCCCTGAAATTCATGATGAGGAAAAATGTAAATAAGAACTCTTAAGAAATGAAGCCTATGCAAGAAGTAAAATCTCTGAATTTGAGTTTCTTTATTAATCAGAGGAGGGAGGTGGTTCTTCAGTCTTGTTTTATTACACATATCTGTAGTGCATAACCTAAATTTTAGGTTAATCTAGGATGGGATTCTCTGCAATTTCTTTGTGAAAATGCCTTGACTTTATCCTAGTGAGAAATAAGATTATTTTTTTAAACTGTGAAAATGTTTGAAGAACAAGTAAAATATTTTTAGACCAATTTATGATAAATTTTAACACTATAACTGTACACAAATATTTTGTGAATATGGCCACACTACATGCCATTTTTATGTAAAATGATGTCTATTTTATCAGCCACTTTTTGTTTTGCCATGTCAGATTGCAAGTCATGTTAATTTTCTGTTTATTCTCTTTATTTAGTGTGATTTCATTGTTTCCCATTTAGACTAATTCATTAGAATAATTGCTTTGGAGTTGGAGAGTCAAATGCACTCAGTCTTTGTTCACAAGATAGCAGAGCTAGTTGTCCTTACTGTAAGTGGCCCTTCTAGAAACCACAGTGCTCGAGAGCAATTGCTGAGAACGCTGCAAAAATACATCTGGTAAAATGAAACTCACTGCGTTCTTATTAATTTTGCTACACGTACCACTTATCCACGTGATAGTCAAGCTCCACTTTGTTAGAATGATGATCTGTTCAAAGCAGTTCATGCATCAGTACTTCAACAGTGAAGTAACCTGGCAGCGCCTGAGGCCTCACACCCACACACCTGGGCAGTAAAACTCCTGCTGATATTGCAAGCACGTCTTTCTAATAAAGAGCACATCTTTGATTCTTCTTCTGAGTGTTGAAATGAAGCACAGAATCACAGGACAGTTAGGTTTGGAAGAGACCTCTGGAGGTCATTCCATCCAACCCATCTACCAAGGCAGGGTCACCCAGAGCACATAACACAGGAATGTGTCCAGGTGGGCTTTGAATGTCTCCAGAGAAGGAGACTCCACAGCCTCCCTGGGCAGCCTGTTCCAGTGCTCTGCCACCCTCAATGTAAAGTGTTGAGGTGGAACTTCTTATGTTTTAGTTTTTGGCCATTGGTCCTTGTCCTGTCTCTGGGCACCACTGAGGTGAATCTGGTACCGTCTTCTTGGCACCCACCTTGGAGATATTTATATGTATTGATGAGATCCCCTCTAAGTCTTCTCTTTGCTAGACTAAATAGGCCAGCTCGCTCAGTCTCTCCTCATACAAGAGATGCTCCAGTCCCTTAATCATCTTTGTGGCCTCTGCTGGAGCCTCTCCAGTAGCTCCTTGTCTTTCTTGAACAGCGGAGACCAGTACTGAAGGTAACACTCCAGTAGGGCTGAGTAGAGGGGGAGGATCACCTCCCCAAACCTTACTTCAGTAATACAATACCCATTTATGATTGCTCTGTGGATATCATTGAAAGATTTAATTGAAACGTAACCCAGATATTCAGGAATATTATAGTCGATAGTACATAATCCTTTATACCATAAAAAAAATACAATTATATAGAAGAAGAATGTGTGTGTACAAATATGCATACACTTAAGACATGAAAGAGCACATAAAAACATGAGAGTGTACATCTATTTGCATTACTTTCTTTGGACTATTACACTGCATTGCTTTGTTTGGACTATTACATATATATTAATGAAGTGTTGATAGATTTTTAAAAATGTTCTTTTTAATGCTCTTTGAGGGACTTCAGACATTCATCTTCTTGATGCAAGAGAACTAAATATGACTAAGTCTCCTCAGCAGCTATGAAAATCTTAATAATGACTGATAAATTGTATAGTAGCTAATTCCTGAGTCAGCAGAATTATTCAAGAAGCTAAACTTCAGTAGAAGTGAATACTGCTACCCTAAGAATCAAATTGCAAAACTGAAAAATTCTAATGTGTTTGACTTCTGTGAAATCACACACCTCTAGTAGGTTTAAATTTTAAGGGCTAAATTTACAGACTCAGTCTGAAAATGCGATCTGACATTACAGCATTGCTTGGGGGCCTTTGACACACTTGGAGGGTTTATGTTTTCATCCTGTGACCCCTTATGAACTTTAGCAAGATAATTTTCAAGTGTGACTATTACCACAGACTTGCTTGGCAGAATGAACATGTTAAGTCTTCAGAGGTTAAACTGCATCTACGTTCCCTCTGTGATAACTTCCTGCTATTGAATAACTGTAACTCTTCATAAATAAATTCAAAATTTGCTTTGAAATAAAACATACCCATTTGGGGTTACTTAACAGACAATGAACTTTTGTTTAATTTATTTAAATTTTCTTCCTTACTTTTTACCTTTTCATTGTCTCATTTCATCTGTCTCCTGTAGCAATTTGAACAAGTGAAAATGTTGAAGTACAAAAAAGAATAATGGAAGGACTATGCACATGCAACTAAAATTCAGGCTCCAAGTTTTATTTTGACTGTTTCTAAAGCCATAACCAACAAAATAAACAAAGTTTATATATGTTTTTCAATAAAATGCTTTTACTGTACACATAAAATACAGTGTCCTGCTAAAATACATTTAGCAGTCATAAGTCAAGATATAAGGAATAAACATTGCACTAACAAAACAGTACAAAACAACAAATATTTTTGTGTGGTTATACATAGAAATAGTAAATAATATTAATGTGTTAATGAAGGACGATAATGGCTGTTTATAGTGCTTACAATTACAGGGAAAATAAGTCTAGTTTTTTCATACAACTCAGTTTCTAACTATTTTCCCCTTCTTGTTCATAGAAGCAGAGTACACTGAACTGTGCTATGTATAGGTCATTTAGTAAAGAATGTTTAATTACATTTATTTTGACTGTGATGTCTAAATGAAGGGATAGGAACAACATAAATAATTTTTCTTATTAATTTTTACTTATTACTAGAAGGCTTTCTTCAAGATCTACCCCTTATTAACTGTTAGAGATACCATTCATTCACAAGAGATCTAAATGTCATTGGTTAGAAAGCCATTCATCATAACTTCTATTTTGTATAGCTTTCCTTTGCCATATATGCAGACAGAACTACCTTAGTCACTTAGGCACATATTTCTTTCTAATGAATTTTCAGACCTATGTACACACAAACACAAAACCCAAATAGCAACAATAAAAAACCCCTAAAAACTGAGAATTGCATTTTTAACTCCTTTCAGTACAACATAATCTCTTTTAAATAACATTTAATTTGAACCATGGTTGCAGTTCAGTAAGATATAATGCAGTTCCCTTACTACAGATTATCCATTGAAAAGAAAATGGTACTCTACTGGAAGAGGTAGTATTCTCCCAAGTACAAAATTCTGAACCAGTACTCATGGTTGTTTCCCCTCCCAAGCTATGGGTGGTGTTCAGTAAATCCTTCCTACACCATCCCACCCTTTTCTCACTTCTAGAAGAGCAGTTTTATCTTCCTTGGTGTTTTGAGTGAAAACAGTGCATAGTAATTAAGTATTTCAAAATAGTTTTTCTAAAAATTCAAAAGATTTCTTTTTCAAATTTGAAATTAAGAAATGCAAACATATGCTATTGATGTTTCCTCACAATCACCAGATCTGATTTACAACTCCTAATTTGCTCCTCTGCAAGAAATTGCAGAGACTGTGATAGTCCAGTAAAGGTGTGGAAAAGAAGCAAACCATAGTTTTATAAATATTTAATACTTTAATTACTACTAATAATAATTAAAATACTTTTTAATAATTGGACAGTGATTTAACAGCAATTAATGATTAATAAAGTAATTATTACTTTAATAATTATTACTTACACTTTAGAAATATAGGAGCTCAATATCATTCTTGTATGGATTCAATGTTTCCTAAGTTCTTTTCTCAGACACTTCATACAGTTATATAACAGTTAATAAAAAAAAATTGATGTAGCTGCTTCATAAATATGAAACCCCTCTACAATTAATTGTTCTGCATTCTAGTTACATAAACAGTGGTAGAAGAATATGTCAGGGGAAGTTTAGGTGGGATATTAGGAAAAGGTTTTTCACCCAGAGGGTGGTTGAGCACTAAACAGGCTCCTCAGGCCAGTGGTCAGAGCACCAAGCCTGCCAGAGTTCAAGAATTGTTTGGACAAGGCTCTCAGGCACATGGTGTGACTCTTGGGAATGGTCCCTTGCAGGGCCAGGAGTTGGACTTGATGATCCTGTTGGTCCCTTCCAGCTCAGGATATTCTGTAAGTTAAAAGTGTTGATCCATCAAAGGCCACTGAAAAGGCAGCCTACACTTAAAGTTTGTTAATTGTACTGTTTAATTCTACTGGTTTTAAATGCAAGGACTGACTACAGAAAATTTGACTTATGCAAAAGTCAGTAAGAGGTAAACTTAGTTTGTTGGCTAAATTTTACTTAGAAGCAGCAGCTTTCTTGTCCTGCCTAGAGAGTCATGCATGAGATCTGTTCCAGTTCTTCAGTCTCCTCAAATGCATCTTGTGAGAGCATGACTTCTCTTAGCTTTTACTCTATATGCCTAAACATTACCTCCAGAAAAGGAGTAAATTAGAGTACTGTGACCTTGAATGACATGGTAGAGAATGTGTATTGAAGTCAGAATATGTTTGAACCCTTGAATGAGGGTTAGCAAAGGTTTAGTAGTGATTCAGGAAGGGTAGTTATATAAGTTGCTAAATCTCTTCTAGTTTCAAAGCAGACTGTGTAAGACAGATTCTACTACCTTTTGAAATATGAAATGGTATTGTGGCATAATGCTTTTAATGAGATCAAATTATTTAATTTTGTGGATATGTCCTCATAATAAATGATTCTAAGTTCGTGTTTAATGTATCTGTCTTACAGAAATGTCTGTCAAGTTATGCTAGACTGTAGGTAAGGTGCATACTGTTTCCTGTAGTACTTTAATTTTTGCCAGTCAAGGTCTGTTGTATGAAATCTGAGATTTTAAAGCATGACTTAAGTTTGCAAAAAATTGATGCTAAATACAAGCCAGTGTTTAGGATTCAGAAGATAATGATGATCAAAGGATATTTTTGTGGCCAGAAAACCTGTGATACACTTTTTTCACTGACTTCTCCAAATTTGCATCCCTGTACTTACATTTGTATTAATTTTTACCTTTGTCCTGTTTTCAAGGGTGTCAGAAACCTTTTGTTTGGACAAAAGTTATAAATCCAAATTACCAGAGAGTGTCTTTGGGATATTCTCACTACAGAAGAGTTAAGTCATCCAGATTTCCTCCTTAGCTTTGCCTATTTGACCTGTGTCTGCTTCCCCCACACCCCAGTATATTTCTTTCTAGGCAATCTTTTTCTTGTGGATCTGTCACACTGCCACGAAAGGGCTGAAGAGCTTTTAGATGTAGAAGAGAGCTATTTGCCCCCAGTGCTGTGAAGCAAACTGTGCTGCAAGCACACAGCACAGGCTGTACTGCTCCAGAATACCATTGTCTGTCTCTTCCCATCTGCTGCAAAAAGCATCACTTCCCTTCAGTCAGATTAGAAGGACATACTACTTAAAATCAAAAAAGAAACAATATCCACCAGTGCTTTTATGCCTATAATAGTCTTCTTTTTTTTTTTATAGCTCCTTATATTTGAAAATTTCAGAGTGTCATGAATATTAGTTAAGTCTTGGCATTATCCTTAATAAGTAATTTTATTTTTTTTTCTCCACAGATGAGCAACACGATGTGCCTGTCCCTAGAAACCTTGAGAGCTATCAGGGACAAAGTGAAAGATTCTTACCAAGAAATTACACATGAATTTATTTTTGGGCAATCTCTTGGTGACAGGAGACGTCTGTCTCAACAATAGCCTTCCAGTCAAACTCAAGCTTATGAACTGAATTTCAGAGTTTGACAGATCTTTTGCTTTTCAGCTCATTAGTTATGACACTGGTTAAAAACAAGAAAATAAACAATACCCTACCAACCCCAAAAAGCAAATCAGTTTTACTGTCATATGGAAATGTCATCTTTTTAGTGAACATATACTGCTGTTACTGACATAAGACAATTCACAGTGTAGGTTAAATAAACTAAGAAAATTACTTCACTGTATTGGAAATATCTCACTTTGAGAGTTGTACAATTGAAGGATATTTCCATTCTTGAATGCTACAAATGATTCTGGATTAAATACTTTTCATTAAATCTTTTACAGACAGATTCTTCAAACTTATCTGGTTTGAGAGTTCCGCAGTAGCAAGCTGAGAGGAAAAGTAAATCTTTAAGGAGAACTATGCTCAAAGAGGTTTAGAATTTAAAGGAAAAAAGATATAATAATGCAAGCTATCTTACAACAAAGTAATGTAAAACTGAAAATGGATTATTTGAATTAGAATTCTACCAGAAGAAAAACGTATTTTCCATTTGATGCTAAGTAGCTAATATGAGATTAAAACAGGCAAACAAAACAAAATTCAAAACAATTAAATATCAGATAAATTTGGTAACAGACATTTTAATTTTTAAAGAACATAAATTTCATAAAATTTCTAGTCTATAGCAATTTTGTACTTTTCAAATCTACATTTGAAATCATAACACTTTTAGTTGCACACCTGCATATTAAAAAAAAAACCAAACCCAGACCCCATCTTCCAATATTAAGTATTGCTTTGTCTTCTTGTGCTGTGATTGATGTTATTTATTCCAGACTTTATGTCTGAATAGGTGTGTGCATAAATGCACAGAGGAAGAACTGAAAAATGCCCTATGTGTGCAAACAAAACTGAAAAACTGGGAAATATGTGGTGATCAAGGATAAATGCTGTACATTGGTAACTTTCTATCAGTGTTTTTACTAAAAAAAAAAGTCAATGGATATCTCTTAAGCAGCTACCAAATTCTAAGTTTTCAGAACATGCTTTTGAGAATTATGAAAGGTATTCTGGGGGTTTTGTGCCTATGTAGTGATCTAAAACAGTCACTGAATACTTTACTGAAAAGTAAAATACACAGAAAACAGTAAAACTGAATGCAGGATCCTCAAACTAAAAGGAATTGAGAGAACAAGTAGGAGAAATTATGCTTTCTCCATTTCTTGCACATGTATGAGCAAAGCCTGTCTTTGTTAAGTACAGGGAGTACATAATGGAAGTAGTTTGCTCATATTTTTCTGACTTCAGTGGAAAGGTTGACTTCTAGATCTGAAGCTCCAGAAGAAAACATTAAGAAACTTTTTAAAGATGGGAAACCCTTTTGCTTTAGCTTTGCATCACTCTTCTCTGGCTGCTGTTTTTTCTGCCCAAGTCACATCCCGGGGCAAAGCAGATCATGGTTGAGCTGCAACCATTCCATCAGTCTTTAATTCCCAACTGCTAAAATCCTTTGCAACCTCTAGGCAATTTTTTAAGGAATTAATCCCTTGTCAGACTCATGGTTTAACAGCTTGGATTTTTGTAATGATATTCTCTATCTCCATGCTTCATAGTAGGCAGATTGTTTACTAAACAGATTAAAATCCAAGAGAGAGAAAATTGAGCCAAACCTCTAGTCTTATGATTACACCTACTCTTCTAAGAATTAATGCTAAATGTTTACACAGATTCAAAAAGAAAAACATCAAGTGAAACATGATAAGTACAAAGGGACCACCTCAGATTTGGAAATCCTTTGTGGTGTTGGAGGTTGTAAGAGTACCCTGGAAAAATATCTGGCTTCAACCTTTTATTCTGGAGGAATCCACTGCGACATAGAAAAATCAGGCCAGGCTGGTCTGATTCCTCTGACTATTCTTATGATTTCTTTTATAGTTATACATGTTCTCACACAAATTTTAATATGGTTGAAAGTAGAAATATAACATTTTTTGTGGTTTGTAACATTTGTAAGAAAGTGGAATTTCTCCAATTCCACCCCAACTTCAGGTCAGTAACTATATGTCAATACAACAGATTTTTAGTTGCTTTACTGTTGTTAGGATTTGGAACGTTTCGATTTGAGTACTAACCTTGTTCTTGAAAATAAAAATACATTGATGCTGAATGGAAAGATCTGGTTCTTTAACTAATCCCAATGTTTAAACTCATTAGTAGGCTTGGATTTTCAAACAATTTGAATAGTTTGAACCACAGTGAAACAAACAAACAAAAAAATCTGTAAATTGGTGTGAAGAGAAAGAGACATCCTGTATTAATATAGTTAAAATTGTTTGAATTGTCTATGCTGATGATACCAGATAATAGTAATGTGAAAAAAACCCTGAGATTATTCTAATTTGTTAAACTGTTGAAAATCCTAGGAAGTTTTAGAAAATTCAGGGGTAGGGAAAGAGTTACTGCCCTTCTGAATATGAACTCTATTTGCTGACTGAAGACAAAATGTGTCACCCAATACAAACCAAATAACTGTGCTGAACATTCAAATCCAGTGTTGAATATTTCTGCTTTTAAAGATGACTTCACAGAAGAGTGTGCTATTAGGAACATATTTAGTAAATAATAAATTTGAGATGTGGAGACTCCACAGTTTTTATGACTCCAAAAGCCACCTGAACAATCTGGAAAAGGAAACAAAATCTTTAAAAAGACACTGCGCCCACAGTGCTCTGCAGGGTAGAATTCATACATTGAGCCAAACCAATAATCTGTTAAGATTTTTTAAATAATCTGAAAAGAACACCTGTAAATGACCCTATGTGTAGTTCTAGTTTTGCCCTTACATTGAAAAGAAGCAGTTTTACATTGCAGAGCATGTTGTAAAACTGTGTCAAAATCAATAACGTGCTACAAGTATGTCTGGGCACTTTTCTTTAAAAGTCTTTGGTTTAGAATTCCTATCTGTACTTCATTGCACCCTATGCTCAGCCATTAGACCACCAAATGGGAGATGAGAAGTGTTGGGTATTACTGAACACCCGAAAAAAAAAAATTGAGTAGCTCAGTACAAGGTTGCTTGACGCAGGTGTTTGTGTAATTATGATGTATTAGAAAAACCCTTTGTTCAGTAGCCTTCAAACTGCCTAGAGAATAAATTCCAGAACAGGCAGAATGTTTAACAGAGATGAATACATGAGAGCAAGGCTGCAGCAACCACCTTTTAGAGGGAATATGGACATCTCACTTTCACAGGTCAAGGCACCACTCACTTGAAAGTGGTTCTTGCATGCAAAGTAATAGACACTATGGTTTCTTTCTCCACCTCCATCATTAGCAGGCAAGTCAGAAAAGAGCACTCAAGACAGACAGTATTTGAGCAATTGCTGCAAAAAAAAGGCAGAAGGAAAATGCTACAGTTGTTCCAGCAGCAAAGGGTATCTTTGAGACTGTGTCATTAGGATCCATTATATCTGTGCTAAGGGCAGGGGAAACAGGAGTCTGGAAAACACTTGAGTTAAAGTATTCTGGGAACAGCAGAATGCTAGCCATTTGTTTATATTAAAATGCAATTTAATTGTGATTTTATAGATTTTGCACATGTAGCCACAGGTTGGCCCAAGGAGAACACTGACAGCCCTCACCTCAAAAAACACAAATGGTGGAGTGTAGAATGAACATGCCAATACAATTTCTACTCAAAGCCTTGCTCCTTAGAAGTCACAATAACTAGATGAAACTGACTCCAAGTTATTTAGAAGACATTTAAAATCATTTAATCATAAGCAAATGTCAGAGTATTTTTGCAATCAGAACTAGAACCCGCAACCTGTACACCTGAAGCACCTTTAAGGACATTACAAAAAATCTCAAATCATAACATGCTTCCAAAGTAAGGAGGTATGTATTTTTAGCCCCATTTCACAGATGAGAAGTAAAAGTGCCATAACTAGAAATAAGCCATGCAAGAACATAAAAACACTTTGAAACTTTCATCCACCCAATCCTTTTGCTTCTGACACATGAGAAAGAACAGTGTGTCACCTCTCTGGTTATTTCTTTTGCCTTTTCTCACCCTGCATTTGAGCTGGAGGCTGTAACTTGGCATTGTAAGAGTAGCCTGTTAAGGCCCCTTTTCCATGATGCAGGTTAGTCTGATTTTCAAACTCATTGAAAATCCAAAGCATTGTATGGCAGCAAATTCCACAAGGTATTGATTGTACAGAAAAAAAAATGTATTTCTGTGTTAACATTTCTGTCTACTAATTTCATGTTTCTTCATTCTGATGAGAAGAAAACATAAATTAATAACCATTCTTTGTTTTCTGTTCATGATTTTAAATACCTGAGAGTTAACTTTGCCAAGCCAATGACAGTGTCTCTTTAGTACTGAAAGCAATCCATACCTTTGTTTTTATTTAGTTCTGCATTTTTGACAGTCTCAGCTTTTGTTAAGGAGGCTGAAATGAATTTGTAATTCAGGTTGTGACTATACTGTGACTGTACATGATGCTATGATAATGGTCTCTCTTAATCTCTGTTCTTTTCCTTAGATGCTTTTGTCTTCTTCTGCTTAACCTTTGCCCATCACTGAGTATTGGGCTAGTAATGGACAATGACAATTAAATATCTTTTCTGAATGATAACATCTTGCTTAGTGCCCATCACTCTGTATTTCTAATGAAGAGCTTTTCCCCCTATGTACATTAACTTACCCCTACCAACACTAATGTTCATTTGCTCCTTGTCCCATAGTTGGTCCGTACCTTCAAATCTGCTACAACTCTTAGCAGTCAGTTTTCACCATTATTATTTTAAAGAATTTTATATCATCAGAACACTTAGTCACCTCATTATACACTTCTTTTTCTAGATCATTTATGTTGAACAGTTGATATCCCAGCAGAGCTCCCTGAGGGACTCCACTGTTAAACCTCTACTTTTGTAGAAGCTGATCACTTAATCCTACGATTTAAGCTATTTATTAATTCATGAGAAGACCTCTCCTCTTATCCCATGACAGCTGAATTTCTGATGAGTTGAGATTTTATCCTAGACCACAGTGTTTTTAAATTCTTTACAGCTACTGTAACAAAACAATTTCCTAACTAATACAAAAATTCTAGGTCTATACATTATGATACTAAAGTAAAAATAGAATGCAACCCCTTCCCTCTCCAAAACCCCAGCTGATAACAGCAGAAACACATAATGCAAACCTTGTAAGATTTAACATTTTAAATTATGTGGCAAAAGGTTCAAAATCGAATTTAAGTTAGCTACCCATACCATGAAGAGTCTTCTTTTATGTATTCCTTGACTATTTCTGGTTTACCAATGAGACATTTTTCTGCAAATTAGAGATGAAATTAACTAAGAGAAGAAGTCATCAGGCTGCAGTGTTAATGGTTGTTTCCGTGGAACTGAGTTCATTTTTGAAAGCACAATTTACAGTTCTTAAAATCTAGGTTGTAATATGATAATTGATGCAATGCTGTAATACCATTTGGTCCCACTTGAGAGAGAAAGCTTAATATTAAAATATTTTTGACTGACAACATTGCCATTTATCTTACTAGCAGGAGTCAGGTGAGAACAATAAAGTGAGAAAAGCTCTCTGTGCTCCATCCACATCAGCTGCCATCATACTTAAAACAAATGATGTGAGTAACCACAATAAGATTGTGTTCTCCCAGATTTTTGGATTTTAATACCCACAGTAGACCTTCAGTACACTGATAGGATCTGAGAAGTTCTCTGGGTCTGACACTCTGTGGACTAGAGAGAAAAACCCAAAAGCTTAGACATCCCAGGTGTCATCAATTCAATCAACAAAATTAGATGGCTGTTATGTAAATTATGCAAATATGTGACTCAACCTCTTCATTCATATTTGAGGAATGAAATATTTAATGATGTTGACATTTTTAATTATCATCAGGCCTCTGAGTTAACTCCTAAGTGGGATCAGTGTTATTATAGTATCTCTGCAGACTCTGGTGGACATCTCTGCATCACAACAGACTTTATTGAACACGTTTGTGTAATTGAAACTCTGAGAAGATGGACAACAAAAAGAGAACTTCTCAAAATCACCAAACAGATAAATTAATAGGTGCTGTGCAATTGGTCTGTTCATTGACAGTGGTCAAAATCTGACTGTATTATGATGAATGCTTTTCCCATATCTTTTCCCATATCCCAGTGTTACTTATCATGTGAGTTCCAAAGAAAATCATCAAACTACACTATTGTGATGGGAATCTTATGAGAATAGAAATATCATGACTGTGAACTTTTTAATTTCAATATATTTGTCTATCTCACATCACTAAACTATATAGTTCCTTAGATTTACTTAGCAGGCAGAAAATAAGAGTCAAAAGATAGGTCATTCCAAAAATTTAATTTCAGCTCTGTCATTGACATGCCTCAGAGAAATTTCCTGATAGGTAAATCTCAGCTTTTCCATCAGCAGAAGAGGGATAACGGTGCTTAACTAATTCACAAAGCCAGTGATATTATTGCTGTTGTTTGTCCTATTTTGTAAGTAGATGTAATCATCTGTGGTACACAGAACTTTCTAAGAGGAATCAACCTATCTAAATAGAGATCTTAAAATCCTGAGGATTAATTAATTTATGTTTGCATAGTTCTTTGAAGCTGTGGAACCCTATATAAATGCTAAGTATTATCTACTCTTAACCACTACCTATGACTTTCAATAGGTACTGCATATCGCAGTTCACACTGTCAGTACAGCCCAAGTCCTTCTGTAAAACTCACAGAATCATTAATTTTCCTGTTAATATTACTTTTACTGCATGGAAACTCTCCATCTTTCTTCCAAGTGGCAAAAGAGTATAGAATGATGCAAGAAACCTGCCTGTCTACTGTAAAAATCCTCAAAACCATCTCAGCAAAGACATAACTACCTTTGATTTCTATAATGTATGTCTACACATATGTATATAAATATTCAGCTTCTCTTATTCAAACTAGACATTTTTGCAGGAAAATGTACAACAAAAAAAGGCAATTGAAATCTTTAGCTTCTACTTCATCAGTAGCAACAATTGATTTCACAAATTCTTCATTATACTAAAAAATTTTGTAATGTCCATTTGTACTGAGCATGGAGAATCGACAGAAAGGGCATTTAAGGTCTATTAATATAGTAGACAATGAAACCAGCACATTTTTATTTAATTTTTAAGAATTAAGTGATTTAAAATGCTCAGATCACTGTTCTCCAGAGTGTGGGACTATATCTAGACTGTCCACTTCTATGTTTCTGAATCTTCAAGCCCAACTTCATACCTAAATGCATCCTGACTCCTCCTTGAAGTGAGATCTAGGAAAGCACCATCCCTTTTCTCTTCTGCTCATCTGCTCTTTTTCTAGATGGAATTTTGGGCACCAAGTCTCTATGGGACTTGAGGGCAAAGTTCTAAGAGTACCAGTCTGGGTTACTAGGAAAGAGGGGCATGTTATGACACGGACCTATCACTGAGTATTGACTTGGCCTTCAGGGGTGTTATTTGCTTAAAACTGAGAAATGAGAATGATTTTCAACTGCATGTCAGTGACAGAAGAGGCCAAGTCATCCCTTAGCAACTTTGAAACAAGAAATATCTGGAAATGTCAGGGTGGTATTGAAAAATTGTTTGCAAGATTTCCAAGGAAAGTAGAATGAAAGAGTCCCTTTTTATTTCCAATAGAAGGATGGTGCACCCAAGTGTAGTTCCCTTTGCTGCAACTTGAGCAATTCATGAAATCTCTGCTGTTAATTGTGATGTGAGTTTTCCACTCTGGTTTCTTCACAGGGGCATAAAATTGTCCTCTAGCAATGCTACTCGTATATATCTGAGAAACTAAGGCAAATCTTCTTTTTCCACTTATGCTTCTCTCTCTTGGGATCATCTTCTGACACACTGCAGAGAGAGATTTCTTGGTTCATCATTTCCTTCCCCTGACTGAGAAAAAATGTCAAAGATTTACTCTATATAAGCCTAAAATATCAGTCCCTCGTATCCTGGCTGTACAGTGTGTTTCTATCACATCCTTTCAGAAATATACTAAAGTGTGGCTTAATCTCATGAAAACAGGTAATTTGGCCATGGGTGATACAGTGTGAAGGGTATCCTGAAAATTTTGATTGCTCCCCATTTTATTTATCTTGGTGGGGCAGATTAGAGGCTTTGCAGATGGCAATCATTCTTCACATTAGCTGTCGAGCAAGGAAGGAATGAAATCTGCTCTATAAACTTGAAGGCCTCCTTATCTGCTGCTGTAACTCAACTTTCTGCTCTCTTTACCAAGTTAAGGGGACCCCTACTGAAATTCTGTAAAGCCAAGCAGAAGAGGAAGAACCTTCTTGTGTCCCATAATAATTCTCAGGGCAATTCTTATCACTCATGTTATGCGACTCCACTAATGTTTTCAGCATTAGGATTTGGTTAACATCAGGAAATACCTGAATGACACTGTTTAAGTAACTACTTTGTGGTAATGGTGGCCATCAGTGGTGTTGATAAGCACATATTCAGGCTGAAAAAATGTATCCATATTCTAAAATATATCGCCCTTGCTTAAAAACAGAAAGCATTTCTAAATTGCTAAATTTAGTTAATGAATACATAAGGTAATAGTAATGAACAATAACTAGAAAAAATATTAATGTCGTTTTCTCTTATACTTTCTAGTAAACTGGAGGGAGAGAATATGACAAATCAGTAGATTTCTTTTTCTTTGCTGGTACTTGTCCTCATATAGCGATAACTAGATAAACTATCCAGTTGTTCTTTCTTGAAATTAATGAGGGCTTTTTATACAATTGAGATTTTTGTCTTGGGGTTTTTTTCCTATATAGCCCTATTTTTATATTTTTTTCAAAATCTACACCCACATATACCCAATCTGCTGCCACTTTATACAAATCTAGCTAGTGAATCCTAGTGGTAATGTCAATTATATCAATGTAATGAAAACCTGATCCAAATATTTCTTCTGTATTTAAATCCCTTTAACTTTTTTTTTGTTACCTATTTTTGCAAGTGAACGCCTTATTTACCTTTCCTGTTTTCCTAATATCAATGATTGTGAATGTGCATACTTGCAAGTTCCAGTTTTGAACTGCAATTTTAACACAGCTTTTATGCTGTTCTCTTGATATTTTTCCTTTCACTTCTATTTTGAAGCTGTATTGCAATGTTAAAAAAATAATTTTGTTCAGAAAGAACAGTACTGAGTTGATATATCTGCATTCTTATAACATTCATAGCTTATAAAATACTGGCCTTGTGATTACTACTCCTTGAATAACCACATTCAAGTCCAAGGCATTGGAAGGAAACATGAATCATATATCTGACTTCAGCATTTCAGTGAGTCAGTGAAAGGCTGACTGGTTTATGCCCCAAAGCCCATGGATTCAATAGATGTCTTTCATATAAATGAGTTTTAGGTCAGATCTACTGTAGCTGCACAAACACTGAAAAATCAACAACATCCTTTAACCAGACTGAGTAGCCTGTTTAAGATGATGAACTATTATATATTATGTAACTAAATCTGTAAGAAGGGCCTGGGTTCAGTTGCCTGTTTAAACAAAATCAAAGGTAACTTGAAAGAACTCAAACGTACAGAAAGCTGTCTGAAACTATCTGAGTATGTTAACAGGAAAACTGTCACTTTTATCGCTGAAGCAGAAATTATGGGATTTAGGAAGAGATATTTAACACTTTATCTATACCTCAGGAACATAAACCTTGTTCAAAGACTTTCTGCTTGGTCACACATATTTTTTTTATTAGAGATTCATGTGTATTTGGTTAATACATTCTATTTTGCCGCATTAAAGAAACGTGTGGGTGGGAGGTGCAGGGAAGAAATCTTTCCAAAGATATCCCTTCTTTAACTCCACTCTCTGCTTTATCTGCAGGCCTTGACTATTTTGAACATAATTTTTCTCCAACAATTGCATTCTCCTTATTCCCTAGCATTGCCTCTGTCCTTGGCTGCATTTCTGTCTTGGGATCTGTATTTTTTTTGCTGTGGACTAAATGTTTGCTTTGTTCATATTACTTGCAGTTTTAGAATTTTTCTAGGTCAGCGAACCTAGAAGAAATGATAAAACTCTGTCTTTGGGGAAAGCTCTGAATTCTTAGAGTTGACCCTACAATGAGAATATCAAAGTCAGTGACAGACCAAAGGAGTAAAGTAGATATTGTGGAATTGACTTGCTTTGATGGTATAATATAAAAAAAGAAAATAGAAGTTGAACCAAGCACAAAACACTTGCCAAAAAGCTTCAAAAAATCCAAAACTCAGTTCCTTTGAACATTACTGAAGTCATCCTTCATATTACTATAAGGTTTTCTAAAACTTTCTAACGATTTTTTTTTTGGCTGCTTATCTCCAAGAATGAGGTAGTCTGGCATATTCCTCTGCACACCATT
Source organism: Corapipo altera (assembly GCF_003945725.1). Lineage (NCBI taxonomy): Eukaryota > Metazoa > Chordata > Aves > Passeriformes > Pipridae > Corapipo > Corapipo altera. The sequence continues at coordinate 1,207,052 of NW_020884934.1, read as the reverse complement.
GTCCCATAGGGAGTCAGGTGGATTTTAAGACTGTTGGTGTTCTTTCTTACATTTAAAATTTTTAAGTCTATGAACATTATTGAAGAAAATCTGGGAATAAAGAGACTCTAAAATCAAGCTTTTGAGCGTTCTAGAAAGACGACGTCAGAGGCAGCTGAGCAGCTCAAAGAGCAGTGCCTCGTGATTCCTTTCAAAAATTCCCATGAAAAGCATGTCGCCTGCAAGGCTAGAAAGACAGGATAAATGCACTCAGAAGGAAAGCGAGGACTAAAGAATAATCTGTCAGGAAGAGAAACCTGTTTTCCTAACAGAGTCGCAGTCCTCACCCAATTCCATTCAGAAGCAGCAGGGCCATTTTTCTCTCCTCAGACAGCCAGCAGTGAGGCTCCAGTTCAGTTTGCAAAGGCAGAAATGAGAGCAAACAATGGTCAGATCATTAAAGAAATGAACTCTGCAGCACAGGAGTGAGACAATGAGGCCCTCTCTTTCACAGGAGCGGATTTCAGCAAAGGAAGACTGAATAGCAACCTCAGATCTCAACATGACTAATGGAAACTGGGGCTAGAACAAGCTCGCTGCAAAAGCAAAGCACTCAGTAGCAAAAGTGAAGGATTGAGGGAAAAGATGGGCAGATCAAATGCAGGCTCTTGCTGCAGCAAAGGCATCCAGAACTGACACGATTTCCCTGTCAGTGATGCTTGATTGACTAAGAAAAGAAGCATCCCCAAGCCCCACTGAGAGAGAAAAGGAGCTCGTGAAGTCCCACAGCCAGAAGTGACGGTTGGATCGGACGTGCTTCTCGCTAATTTGTTGAGTTAAAGTAAGGGAATAACGGAGTGAGGAATTATAAACATTGTGATTGTTAATGGGAAAAAAACACAGCTCATGGCATAGTGCAAAAACTTCTCAAGTTTGACTACAGCCTCCTTCACAAATTTCTTGTATGCCCTACTTCAATCCTCCTTGTTACCTAGGAAATGGGGACGGGTGATAACTTACCACATGTGAGTAAATATGTCCTTTAGGTGTTATACACTGTTCAGAAAATAGGACGGTGATAAAAGTCATGAACTATATTGCATGAAGGTGTTTTTCTAATAAGGCATAGGGAACATTCATATCTAAATTCTAAAGAGCAAACATCACGATTTTTCTGAGAAAAAGGAGTGTTTCTTGACCTGAGAATTCAAAATTTTCCCTCTAGTATGTCTGGGATCATACACAGAAAATCTTTAGGGAATGAACATCCAATAATGGGTATAAAAAAAGCCCAAAATCTTATCCTGAGTCATCTTTCTATATTTTCTTTTCTTTTAAAACTGTGAATGGTAGATATACTTAGAAATGTGTGCTTTTTACATCCTGTTAATAGATTTCGCAGTTCAAGGAGAGCAAATCTGCTTTTTAAGCTATCACAAGAAAATAATTTCCCTCCACAAGATGGCTCCCACAGTGAGAAACACTGGGCTCTGAAGATGTCTTTTTTTAGTTCTTCAGAAAGTAATCCCAACTCATACAGTTTAATCTGTCTACTTTTAGCTTCTGAGGATTGATGTTTATTAAAAAAATGTTTTTCATGCTGAAATTATTCTGTGTTTCAAGATAGATAACTTCATTATTGTGACTGCTCACAATATGGGGTAAATTTCTTGATGCCTATTTTTATTATTTTTGCCAACTGTGTATTTTTTTTACAAGAAAATCTAATACGAGTGGCCATTTCATGCCAGGGATGTCTAATAAGAAATCCCCACTGAAATCAATAAAGAACTATGACTGAAAATCAATAGTAACATATGATCAGTGTTGCTGTATTCTAGAATATTCTATGACAGTCTTTTGGGATACAATAGCAAAAACCAATTCTGGATATTGTGCTTCACAGACACACTGTATTTGTGGTTTATTAGTGACAGAGTTTCATGGAGCTTACCAGATTAAAGGGAAAAGAAAAATCTTAGAAAATAAATAAAACCAAATCTGCAGAATTGAACCCTTCTGAACATGTGTACAGCTTGTTCCCAATACTCCAAAATAGTTATGTGCATTAAAACATTATATACGAGCTTGAACCTGTGAAAAAAGGTGGAGGCGTGTTATTTTCTCTTGTTTTGCTCTTGGTGAAGAGCATACACGAAGGACAGTGATGTACCTTGATCATGGAGCTGAGCCCTAACGTTTTGGTTTTGAGCCTTGAGGAGCACAAACAGACAAGTCCAAGTTTTTAATACTTGTGGCTAATAAGGTGTTGGTACACCAGCAGCACCTGGGGTTCTCTGCCACTGGCAGATCTGTGTATAGAAGATGTACTTGCAATAGTGTGAATATCTGTCTCCAAAGAAAGTGAGAGGCTGAGGATGAAATGCTTGCTTTGTTTCCCTGCATCTCACTTAGGCTAAAAGTACAGTGAAGTGCCCAATGTTGGTGCCTTTGCACGTGGTAAACAGGTTTTTTGTGCTTAATCTCAGGAAGATATTTTTGTTTTACCTTGTCCTTCCTTCTGAATGATAAGTGTGTAAAATAATTTCTTCTTTTGAGCTTATAACACAGAATTTTGGAAAAGGAAGTCCCACCAAAAAAAACCCCCAAACCAAAACCAAACAAAAAAACTCTAAGTATTTTTATTTTCTTTGGTTTTGCAAAAAAAAGAAGATGCAGGTATTTGCACCTTTCAAGAGGTAGTTATTGAAAAATATTTTAGGTCATTTATAAGTTCAGGGGGATTTGTTATAAAATGGGTGTTGATGTTTCCTCTGACTCAAGTTGCCTTCTATTTAACTGGCATATAAATGAGCTTTAATTAACCTGTTTGAAAATGATAGAGAAACAGAGAAAGACCCAGTGCCAATTTAATAACTAATGTCCCTATTATCCATGCCTGCAGGAAAGCCTGTGGGAGAAAGAAAAAATCACTGGGTGTTTTGTGATGTTCACCTTGCAGAAGCTTTGCTCCCCCAAGCCTTCTGTATTCAAAAATCTGTCATGCAAAAATGATGCAAATCTCTAGTTTACATAGGATGTATAACCACAGTGTTTGGTAGAGCTTGGGGAACTTCCAGCAAAACACAGTTTAATTGGAAAATGCCATTTCATTGAACTCACAATCTTTTACTCTGGATTTCTACAGCTGAGCAAATATCCAGTGCTCTTAACCATGAATCTGACAAGAACATTAGTTTTCCTGAAAACTGTAAGGGTTGGGAAGGTTTGTGAAAAAAATCAACTTTTTTATTTTTCTGTGAATGGGAAATGCTGCTTTTCGTCTCAGTCTGGGCATTCCAGAGGGATCATCTATCACCTGCCTTTCCCTTTTGCTGTCTTTCCTGACTAGCATGGATTCACATTTGTAACTACTGTGTTCCCCACACAGTAGGGAAAAGTCAGAACCTAGAAATTACTTAACTGAAAAAACCTAACAAACAACAAATAGCTAGAGTGATATATAATCAATGTCGGCTTTCATTTTTGTGTGTGTCACATACATATCAGTTCTTCTGGCATCTTAAAAGCTGAGGGTGCACAGGACAACAAAGAAATAGGCTCAGTGCATGTCCTGAATCAGACTCTAATTAATAGAAATGTTAATCATATGGAGAAAGCAAAGAATTAAACTTTTACTAAGATTTTATTAAAGGAGTGTCACTGAAGAAAACCTTACATAGTTTGTTTCCTTGTACCTAATTGTGCTGTCAATAAGAAACCCTTATAAAGCTTAATCTGAAAGGTGCAAAGATTTGTTTTCTTTACTCATAGATCTGTCCAGTCATTGGACCTAAATCTGGAGAAAAATCATGTGAGAGTTGTATTCTGATTTGAAAGTGCTGTGGAACAATGAGAGGTAAAAGGTAAGACAAGGAAAAGAAGGGAAGAGGCAATTGAAAGAGTTAAAGTATATACCTGTTATATCATAAGGCACTAGCTTATACTAAACAGCTACAAAGAGTGGAAATAGTTTTTTTCCTTGAATCTATGATAACTTCATTACTTCAAACACTAAAAGAAATCCTTAGAAAATTAATTCCTGTAAAGAGAATTTTTTTTTAAACTAATAGCAAGTGTAATTCATTCATAAGTAAAGAAAATGGAACTTGGCAGTTGAGAGAGCTACATCCGAAACATTAATTGTACTTTGTATATTCTGTACCAACACCTCCTTGGACACCTCAGGCTTCATTACACTTGGGTTCTGGGGAAAAGAAGTTCCTGAGTATTCTAGAAAGCACTTAATGAAAAATACAGGTCTCTTTCAAGTGTAAAGGCAGGTTAAAAAAAAAATAAATTCAATAGAGATCAGTTTTTCAGTAATTTGTGTGTTTTGCCAGGGAATATGTATCTGAGGTCTTCTGGCTCCTTTTGAATAACTGTCATCTAAAATCCCTAATACTGGGGGAAAAAAGGAAATCTACAAATATGTTGTAGGAAGAGTTTACAAACTTGTAGTTTCATATATTTCTAAATGAAACAATAGACGTCCTTGAGCCTTTCAGGTAACTCCATCTTTGTGAATGCTAAAGACAGTTTTCTTCACTCAATTGGGGTTAGAGTTGTCCTTTTTAAAGACAGACCCATATACCATATTGTGCTGGTTTTGGCTGGGGTAGAGTTAATTTTCTTCAGGGGAGCTGGTGAGGAGTTGTATTTTGGATTTGTGCTGGAAACACTGTTGATCAGCAGGATGTTTTCATTACTGCTGAGCAGTGATTGCACACTGCTACCACCTTTTCCACTCCTCACCCCACCAGTGAGTGGGCTGGGGGTACGAGGAGCTGGGAGGAGACACAGCCAGGACAGCTGACCCCAACTAACCAAAGGGATATCCCAGACCATGGAGCACCATGCTCAGCATACAAAGCTGGGGGAAGAAGAAGGAACAGGGGGACATTTGGGGTTATGGCATTTGTCTTTCCAAGTCCCTGCTAGGGGTGATGGGGCCCGGCTCTCCTGGGAATGGCTGAACACCTGCCTGCCCATGGGAAGAGGTGAATGAATTCCTTGGTTTGCTTTGCTTGTTTGCACAACTCTTGTGTTTCCTATTAAACTGTCTTTATCCCAACCCACAAGTTTTCTAGATTTTACCTCTCTGATTCTCTCCTCCATCCCACTGGTGTGGGAGTGAGCAAGAGGCTGCGTGGGGCTTGGCTCCTGGCTGGGGATAAGCCATGACACTCCTTTTGGGCACTCAATGCAGGACAAAGCATTCCAGGTAATTGCAGATTTGATTGGAATGTGCTAGGTAGAATTTATACCTGTTATTGCTGTTCAGCTATTAATGGGTGGCTCCTGTGCTTGCTATGGGCCTCAACTGCCTGACTGTATGTTAGTCTCTAGTGCTTGTTAGCAGCTGATTTTTGCTCTCTCTGCTTGCTGTAGTGCTGTGCTGCTGATCACCTCCCTCTGCTGTGCCTGGGAACATTTTGATAACAGCAATGGGGATGGCAAACAGCCAGTGCTGCTGCACTGGATGGGCTGGACCTCCAGAGTGAACTCCAAATGTGTATCATTTAACAGGAACTGTAGGGATTACTGTGGAGCCAGTGAGCTCCACAAAGTACAGGAGACGCCAGCAGCGTCCACTGCAGATTGAATTCATCAACTAATTGAGACAAGTCTGTGTTTGTACAAACAGGTTCTGATGATGCCCTGACAACAGTGAACTGTTGGAGAGATTTAAAGGTCTTTTATCTGTGGTGGTGACCCTTTGAGACAAAGAGCAGACTGTAAGGGAGGAAAAGTATTTTCTCTCAATTTATGCTGAATTAGAATAAATTGAAATATGTGGCAAGTATAAAATAATTTCCTGTGTATTCTCCAGAGATCAATTAACTAGAAGTCTTGAAAACTTTCATTAGAAAAGGGTATAAAAAAGATGTCCTGTCACACAACTGTTTGTTTTTCTTGTGAATCCTCTGTACCAATGATTTAACATGTATCTCCATAATTCCTGCATGAATTTAATGATCTTTCTCATCATACTGAATGTCACTGCCTCATACTTTGTTGTAACTAAGGTTGTTGGCCTACTGTATGCAGCTATACTTATATAGCTATACACATACGCACTTGTCTATTCACATATATATGTATATATTCACACATACACAAATTACCTCTTTCCCCAGTGTAACTTCCACAGTGCACATTTCATAGCTGAATTTCTGTGAAGGGAATAAGAATCATCACTGATTTAAAAATGCCTTCATTTTGACCTGGAAGTCTCAGATAGATCTACATAGAGTAAAAAAACCTCCCGTTTACCCGGAAATATTCTTATGATGAACCAAAAATATGTATTTAACCTTGACAGTGTTCTTATAGAATGCATGCAAGTATTTGAAAGATATTATAGCTAATATATTTGGCACCTTTGGTATAGATTTGGTTGCTTCCATTTTGAGAATAATTGTTCAAACTATATCAAGGTTTGCAGACAAATATTGCAAAATTAGAACATGAGAGATTCATCAACACACCTGTACAGCAATTATTTTTCTGTTTCTTTTAAGCTGGCACCTTTTTAGTCCAATGTAATAAGCATTCACAATTAACAGCTCACTAAAATAATATTAACAATATACTACTCCAGTTTACCAATTGTTCCATTTCTTTCTCTTTTATTGCATATTTTTATCAGAAATAAAGTTTCAAAAATGGAAAACATTTTGCAGATTGTTTCAGAAGAAGAAACCAATAGCAATTTTTTCTTATCAAACTTTATTTTCGATTTTGATGTACAGAGGAGAAGCCAATAGAAACCAATTGTTGACAAAGGCAGTGTCCAGGTAAATGGAGGTCAGTGCTGCAATAATTTGCCAAAGCCACTCCCTGTTCTGTTCTCAACAAAGAAAAAATTTGCATCTGAAGTCAGCCAGGGAATAGACTGCTGAAATTGCTTGTTGCATTTTTAATTTGATGTATTTATTTATTTACAGTAACATGTAAGACATACAGACATGCTTTATCCCATGCATCATGGGATAAAGGGACCTCAGGAAATCTCTCATCCAACCTTGTAGTTATGGCATATCAGCTTTGTGGTCAGTTTTTGTTGTTCAGGGTTTGATCCAGTCAGACCATGAAAACCTCCAAAGAAGGTACCTGCAGTGTCTCAGGGAAATGTGCTCCAATGCTTTCATGCCCTTAGTGGGAAAAAAAAGGTTCCTCCTTATATCCAGCTGGATACAAGACTTCTAATAGTTTATATGCTTTTCAGTGTTTCAGATGTAATTGCTATTTTTTACCCATTGATCACAAAAGCACTGAACAGGTAAAACAAGTACATACTAGAACTCTTCTTTTGGATAGATAAATTTTTAATTGGTTGGCTGTCACCGTACCTGTGTATCCAGAATTCTGTGCTTCTTGTCTTAATTTTGGAGAAAATACATCTAGAAATGGCTATAAAAAGGCGTTTTTTTAATTCCATAGCAATAGAAACTGAAGTATAGAAGGAAATTGATAACTTCTGAGGGCACCTTTTCTTAGAGTACAGCTCAAGACCACAAGTATCAAGAGTTCAAAGATATTACTATTTTTTTATGTATCCTGAGTACTGGACTGGAGCAACTAAAAGCTCCTCCAGTTGAAACTCCTGATTAAGCAAAGTAACCTGGGCAAGTTCAAGCAGTTTTCTTCTCAGGGCATTTGCTGCTAATAGGAGGGAAAACCTTTAGAGTGCTGTTGTTTTTGGTGTTGTCTGGTTTCAATGAATTTGAATTTTTCATGGATTTGGAGAATTTTTCAGGGAAGACAGGCAGAGATGATTACTGATGAAATAGTAGTTAGGAAGTACTGGGAATGTTAGAAGTTGTACTAGATTCCACATAAGAATGGCACATATGAGCAATTTGGCATTAACTGGAAATAGTACATGTGGAAACTGGAAAACTTGCAATCCATCTCAGGAAAGCAAAGCCAGGATTCACATTTATTGTGGGAGAGGGAGGTTAACAGCAGTTCTGTTGGACTATTGCAGACAAACAGTTCATACGACTTTGTTCAAGACCAAATGCCCAAGGAAGACTGCAAGAACAAGACACCCCTGTAAGTATTAAACCTAAGAACTTTTTCCCAGGCTCCAACAATTTTTTGACTCTGGGACTTCCTCAGCCACAATTCATTTGTTTTAAATATCCTAGTTGGATTTTAATTCTTTTCATTTGTTCTGACACCCTCTGAAGGCTTGGAAGTCCTCAGCATTCCAAACATCACATGCCAAGGGACATTTCTTCACATATCATATGAAAACCTACCACCTAGTTTGACTTTTGCTGGTCCATGCAAGGATGACTGGATTGTTATATCATGGCTCCTCAAAGGCAACCTTTGGAATTGGGTCCTGGGTTTGAGAAAATCTTCCAAAAGCCAAATGGGATTGCTATGCTTGATGCAAACAACACTGCACTTTTTGTCACATTTTGATGCTGTGGTTTTTTTTTTTTTTTTAGTTTTAGGTGTAGAATATGCATTTATCTTGCTCAAAAGTGTCATATAATTGATTACTATGTTGTCATGTTTTTGGCTTTAAAGATCAATTTGCGCTACCATCATCTTAGCAACCAGCCAAAAGACTTTCAATAGGATTTGTGTGTGACTTATTTCTATCTGCATCTGATCTTAACAAATTGCGAATATAAATCCCCTACTTGGAATATATTGTTGTAAAGAGGAGCCGAGATTACACCGACGTGTTTTCTGTTCAGAAGTGTAAATCAAATCAGCTACTCAGCACCAGGAATTTCAGAGATCGACACAATGTCGTCTCCAAGGAAATGCATTTTATGGCGGGTTCTCTGACACATGTAAACATTTTGGCTTAATGCCATTATAGAAATAAAGACATCTGCTACTGTATTAGATCCCCTATGATATCTAAGAAATCCACGAGAGGCTGATGAAAATCTGCACTGGATCTGTGGAGACCCTTCAGGAGAGGAAGCCTGAGGCTAGAGAGTATACCAAGGAGCATCCCAAAAATGCTAAGTCCTTATGTTGAGGCAAGTAAGGATATTCACAAACCATTAGAAGATCACAATAAATCACATTTTTCAATAGCTGTCCTTTCAGCAATGGTACTGGGACTTTCTGTCCTAGGAGACTGTGGAGGCACAGTATTGTTAAGTCCAAAAAATGAATAGAAAATTAAAGGATGACATGCCCATAAATGGATGCAATAGGAAAGATGAATGAAAGTATCTTCCAATTTCCACACAAATTGGTCAGGCTCCCTAACACTCCCTCACACTCATTTCTTTTCTCCTTTGTTGGAGAGTGTGTATGGGATTAGGTGGTCTGACCAAATAAAGAATCTCTTACGCTCTTATATCCTGAACTGATAGTTGTGTAGGAGAGGAAGAGAGAACTTGAGTAACCAGAAGGTTATTGGAACATTATTTTAACTTTAGAAACTTTGATTCACAAATTATTTTAACGAGATTTCCTCTACTTTTTTTCCCCCCCCATGCCAAAACTTTCATCTGTGAGCTCTCTGGGATATTCTAGGCAATCTTTCATTTTAAAACAGATTACCTGAGGTCTTACACTAAAAAAAAGGATTCCCTCCTCTTACTAAAGCATCCCCTTGTTCAGTTAGTTCACATATGATGTGGACAAATTATTGGCATTTAACTGAAAAATCTCTTTAACAAAACCATATTTATTCAGTGGTGTTCAGTGGCTAAGTTAACCAAATGTTTCCAATTAATTTTTCCCTTAATTTGCAATGAAATTCTATAAAAAGAGAGTTATGCTTTTAGAGAGAAGAAATATTTCCCATTTTCACTCAATATGAAGAAGAAAAGTAATAAAAATATATGACCAAATTGATGTTTACTTTAGCATGGCCACACAGTTTGTGCTGGCCAAACCATGGCTTTAAAAAAAGAAGGAATTGCTGAGAATCACTAGTCAGTGGCTTAATTGACTTTTGGTGGCTTCAAAAGACCATGAACACAGCTAATAGTTTTTGGCAGTTCCAAAGGCATTAATCATTATCCATGTGCAATATTAAATAAGTCTCCTTCAAAATGAATATAAATTAAGACTGTAATTCCATCTCAGCCTTCTGGTGACATGAGGAACACACTTGAGTTTCACTCTCATGGTTTATGATGTCCCCCGAAGCCTTTGATGGAATTATAGCCTTATTAAGTACAGTTGGGGTACATTATTCCTTAAGTTATTGCAACTACAACTCATTATTCCCTCTAGAAATTAGAACTTGCTGTACTTCCATCAACCACGTAATCTTGAAGCAAGTTGGGGGGAATTTCATCATGGGAGGATATCTGCTTTTTAATTTCAGTCACTGCTATACATTCACAGCTTGGTAGAACTCTCAGCACCTAATATTACCAGCCCTCAAATATCTTTGTTTTGTTTTAAGGAACACTGTTCACAGCAGTATAATTGAGTCATCACTGATGTTTATATAGATTTTATAGGAGATTTCAAATCAGTTTTTTTGACCTTTTTTATATAAAATCATTCAAAGACCAGTGAAATGAAGTAGCATTCAAAAAGATGGGGAAGATGGGGATACACAGATAGACTTTTAGGGAAGTATGATAAAAGTATTAAGAGTATTTCAGTAAAGACACATGCAATAACCTGAGTAAGAGAAAGGTGTAGTTTATAACAAAATGAATTTTGATTTTTATATCAGTTGCAGGACTAGTGTATGTAGTGCAAGTTAAATATTTCTATTATGGGCAGATCCAACTTGGCAGGAAATGGGCACAAGTTCTGTGTAGCTAAAAGGAATGAAGCCATCTGGAAAAAAATGCACGGTGTTTATAAAGAACACTTCTAAGATGGGAATTTTTCCTATTTAATGGTAGTTTAAATCATCACAGCCTTATCAGTTTGGTTAGCTTTGTGTGTTTTCTTCTTTCAACAGTTTTCACACTGCCTAGGCTTTTAAATAGTGGTAAATATTATTCAGTGCTGCATGCTGAAAAGAAAATATGTTAAAGAAAAGTCCTTAGTGAAGCACATATATCATTAAGGCGGAACGATTTCAGGCCTGTTATTCCCTGTGTCTCTTTTTTTTTTTTGTGTGTGTTGTTCTTATTTTATATTCTATTTTGAGGACTATATCAAGTAGAAAGATTTCTACACCCTGTGGTCATAGAACTTTTCCTACCGTAAAAAATATCTAGCTATAACTAAAAAGAAATAAAATTTGTCACTACCTTGCATAATTCATGTAAAATTTTGTGGGCTTCTGGCAAAGATGGAGTCTCCTTTTTGAGTGAAAAACAAGAATCTTTGGTTACTCAGAGAAGTTACAAAACTCATTTATTTGCATCTCCAACAATAGGTTGGAAAATGTGACCTTGTACTAAAGAAACACATTGAATGACATACTTAAATACTAAAATGTTATATTTTTAGTATTTTTAGAGTGGTTATATTTTTATGAGTATGTGAGTATAGCAATCCTGTTCCATCCCTGTGAATAATTCTGTCTTGAAAAGATATTTGCAGATCTTTTAGTAGTCATTGTTACTATTTCCAATGATTTTTGTAATAGAGTTCACATCTAAAATTTTAAGACGTGGGTACAAGTCTCTGAAGGATTACAATGAAAGTGATAATATTTGTCAAAAATGAGATCTGAAAAATATAACATGTTGGTTTAGCTTGGTTAAATTGATTATTATTCAAAATTCAAGCGCTTACAAATAATGCAAACTTAGTGTCAGTGTGGTTTCTTTGAGTTTAATTTTTTTCATTGAAAAAAAATTCACTTCTTGCAATCAGAGAAAAATTCTAAATGAAATGGCATAGAAAAGAAATATTTGAGGAATCAAAAAAGTCATGAGCTCTTCCTATACTAAAGCATAGTTTATTTTGTAAATATTTCAAAACGTTTTCATTTCACAGAATCACAGAACGAGGCAGGTTGGAAGGGACCACAGTGGGTCATCTGGTCCAACCTCCCTGCTCCAGCAGGGTCCTCCCAGAGAGCACTGCACAGGATTGCACCCAGATGGGTCTTGAATATCTCCAGTGAGGGAGACTCCACACCCTCTCTGAGCAATCTGTTCCAGTGCAAGGTCACACACACACAGTAGGGAACTTCATTCTCATTTTCAGATGGAACTTCCTGGGCCTCAGTTTCTGCCTGTTGCTTCTTGTCCTGTTGATTGGTACCACCGAGGAGAACCAGGTCCATCCGGCACTTGGGGTTGTGAATTTCTGAGGATCAATATTTTTTAAATTCACGTGGAGGGCTTCCTCTGAAATAAATGGTGGCATGAAATGTTATAAATCAACACACACAAATGGCCTGCTGTCTAAATCCATGGATAATTTGCAGGTGTGTACATACTGGAGATGGTTGGCTCAGTAAAAATGATGTGTTCTGGCAGGTATTAGAATCATATAAGATATGTACAACACACAAATTAACACATCACTATGGTGATGTAAGACTTGGTCTTCTTCTAATAAGACAAATGTGATGAAAAGGATTTTTCTAATATGTACAGCTCAAAAATATTTTACATCTGAACAATCAGGAAGTACTGGAGTAATGCCATAACCATAGCTAATGTGTAAAATCCTGGGAAAGAAATGATCCATATTAAATTCCATGTGCCAGTTATAAATATCAGCAACAATAGAGAAAGAAGACATGTTTTATCAGTTGCATTCTTTAAATCTAATTATGCACTGCTTAGTATTATGAATGCACATAAATTTGCCTTTCAAGACTTACACGTTTTAGATCTAAAGCCCACTACAAAAGCATGCTGAGAGTCACAGGGAAAGATGAGAGATAACAGGAAGTATTTCAAAGGAACTTTTCTATTTACAGTAGTCTTTTTATTTTTAAATGCAATTAATATGTTAAAGAATTAGACATATAAATACCACCAGATGTTCAAAATGTATCTCCAGCAGGAATACACAAATAAATTATAGTTGGCCAGACAGAAAATACCCTGAAAGTGATATTCACAGGACTGTCATGGTGATAGCTACAATGGATAACATTTTTCAGGACAGATTGTTATGACTGTATTTTTTTCACAGCTATATTTGTCAATTTAAGTTTAGACCCCCTGAAATTCCATTAAAGTAACTAATAAGGTTGGGTGAAATATAATTGTGTCCTTAAAAAGAAATTTAATTGTGACTTCACTTTTTGAAGCTAATTGTGATAAGTTAGCCAAAGAGAGAGAGGGAGACTAAGGTCACTATGACATGAATATTACCAGAGATGTCAAAGACCTAAGTTCAAGACCTTTTTTCCAAACTCAGCACAAGAAATGAAACTTGGTCTTCTGGTCTCAAATATGTGACCAAACTATGGTGCTATTTGTTTTCAAACTCTTTCTCTTACTCCCCCAATAGTACTTTGAGAATATTTAATTAAAGGAATCTTCATTAATAAGTCTTCTGCATATGCCAGACTCTAAACATGGAAGTTATTTTGTAAGGCACAGTCTCACAGAAGTACTTTGATTTTTGCAGAGCTGTAGTAAGACATCAATTTACTTCTACTGTAGTCTGGAATTTATGAGAATGTATGAGATTATTGCTGAGTAACTTGCTCAGGGAGGGAATTTAAAAGCTGGATGGATGGGAGGATGGATGGATGGATAGGTTCCAGTAACAGCAATCCCCCAGGGCTGCCTTTTCAACTCTCCCTGTTATCTAAATGTTCAGCTTTCACTAAAACCTAACTCACCTTGTAATTCTGAAAGACTGCTAACCTCTATCACATGGGAATCTGCTTCTTCCAGGCACTGACCTGAAAGCAGCGCTGCTGTATCCTCCCCATGTTCTTGCAGGCTCTTTAGTTCCTTTTGTGCCACTAACAACAAACAGATTTGTTAGTTTCTAATTACTGAGAACTGTGTATTCTGGCAGTGCAGAGGAAGATGTCACTTGGTTTTATGTTCATGGAGTGTTATAGGGTTCCTAAAGAGATGAAGCTTTCCAGGAGTACTTATTGTAGGATTCACAGTTTTGGAGGGATAAATAATGGCTTTTCAATTTCCAAGTGCCCCTTCCATCATTAAAGTTTTATCATAACTATATTCTTCAACTGAACTCATTTTGTAAAACAAACACACAGAAAAAAAAACCCCTCACCTTTGATTCAACACTGTGGTTTGCTTGCTTATGTGGGCAATGCATTGCAAAATTTATCCCATTGTTTCGTGCTAAGCTATAAATTTGAAAATATGATTATTTAAAAGCTTCAGTACTGATGTACAGGGTATGGGTTTAACATTCTGCATATTAAAAAGTGAATTTGAGACATTTGGTGAATCTCAGTCATAGTGATACAATTACACATTTTATCTCCTTTTTAGTTTAACATATGGTTCCATTATGAACACTGTTAGTAGTTTTCTGGTTTTTTTCATCAAATTAAAATAAAATAAAAAAAAAAGTAGAAATTGTAAACTTGGAGTTGAAATTACTTCTCAACCAATGAAAAAACTGTTTTTAACAATACTGAGATTTTACAAGCTTCTCAGGTAGTCTCCTATTGCTGCCCTGGCTGTGTGAGGGATCCCCAGCAGAAGAGAAGCTGTATAAAAACCAGACTCATGTCCACTGTGCCCAGGAATGTACGGCCAGACATATGTCCAGTGCTGTTTGAAACAAGTACTGAAAGAGGTTGATTCCTCTGGAAATGTACTTCAAGTATTTTTAGTCTGACTACCTATTGATAGTTTTTAAAATGTGTGCTAATGGTTAGTTTAGGTTACTGTATCATCAATATATATAGCTGCAGTGGGCTCTAATGAGTGATTTTATCTATGTAATAGACACATATATGAGCAAGTACAGAAGACTCACTTCACTAGTTAGAATTTTGTCTTTAGTTGCCAATTTTGAACTATCTCTCTAGCTCAAAAAAAAGTATCTATTCAGCAGGTTGTGACAATGCAAAAGAAAACTGTAGCATAGAAATTAAAGGTAGTTGAAGAAAGCCACAATTTTTTTGTGGTTTAGGGATCTTCCAAGGTGATGAATTAATGTGAATATTGATATGATGTTAAAATTTTCATTTCATTATTTTATAAACTCAGTTCAGCATTTTTCTTTATGAGAGAAATCATTGGAATAAGGTGCCCAAAAATGGCTCTCAACAATGATGCAACACCATCTACTTTAATATGGCCCTGAGCTATGTACCTTTAAGCAGCTCATAGAAACTTCTGGGTTTGTGAGTGTGGTTATGGGCATGTAGTGAATACAGATTCATTTTATACAGGTGTTTTTGTTCTAGCTTGTGAATATCCACCTCTTCATCAACTTCATAGTGAAACGGAGGATAAACATCGGTCACAGAAGTTTAATGGTTTGAATGGAAGCAAGAAGAAACAGTTAAACAGTGACCATCTATAAAACTCCTGACAATTTTTATTTTCAAAATACCT
This sequence comes from Corapipo altera, assembly GCF_003945725.1. NCBI lineage: Eukaryota > Metazoa > Chordata > Aves > Passeriformes > Pipridae > Corapipo > Corapipo altera. The sequence goes on along the minus strand of NW_020884934.1, from coordinate 1,191,648 downwards.
GTCTTGTTCGTAAGAACTTATGATTCTGAAAAGAAAGAACAAAAGTGTTAAGTCTAAGTTAGCAGGAAATATGTAAAAGATGCTATCCTTACCATATCTAAAGAAGTAAGAAAATCTGTGTAAAAATATCCATACTAATGAACCAATTTGAAGGACTGAATAGAAGAAATCTTTGTCTGGTTGTACACCACAATAGATGTGATTCCTGCCAAATCTACAGATCTTGCAAAGTGTGCATGGAAGTGAAATTACTGTAGGTAGATGGATCCATCTCTTAATAACCTCTCCATAGTGTCTTTTCAGTTTAAAAAATGTTACAGGGGCTGTTCTAAATATGGCATCAGTTTGATAGCTGACATAATTAAATTAGGATTGCAGAGAGGGGTTTTTTTGGTTGTTGTTGGTGGTGGTTGTTTTCTTTTTGTGGAAATTCTAATACTGACCTACTTCCCACAGGTGTTTAGAATCTCTCATCAAGTTTTCTGCTGAGTTGGCTTTGTTAATTTTAGTGACAATGTAGCTTCTAAAAGATGTGTTCCAGAAAGTACATCTCTGCAGTACTTTGGAAGGGCTTCATGGGCCTCCTCCTATTACTCATGGATAAGTAATACAAAGGTAAGACCTGGAAGTGTGATTATTTTCCAAATGCCATGATAATACACGACCTTCTTTATTTACTTATGTAAAATAGGGGGGGTAAAATAGATTTTTTAAAAAATCAAAATAATTGATAGTGGGTTAGAAGACTACACTTTCCAGTAGTCTGTTTATCCTCACAGTTGCAATTTTCATGTGCTAAATTAATGCTGAGCTCTCTCTTCACTTATTAAGCTGAAATTCCTGCTTTACAAAGGGAAAAAAAATCAATATATTTTAGAAATGGTTTGAAATCTGGTGTGATTTTATGAGATTGAAATAGGAAAAAGTGAATTTTACATAATGTGAATGTGAATGATTAAAATAGCTCCAAAAAAGCATAGATATTGCCTGATATAACGTTGTGTTGCACATCTCATGTTTTGAACATTTAAGTTCTAGTTTATGGATTCTGTCAGCAGGGAATCTAATGTTAAGCAATATGTTTTAATGGAGTTGCTGTTGTACTTCTCTAATGGGGAGATTATAAAATTATAATTAGTGTAATCCTACCTCTATTACATCAAATGACAAAAATGCCATTTACTTCAGTGGAAACAATATTAATTATGCTGCTGTAATTAACCTTCTCCATCCCTCTTTCAAACTTTCTACTCTCAAATAACCATGGAGCACTTTACAGCTGGCAACAGAGACTAGGGACAGATAAAACAAAACAAAAGAAGGAGATGTAGTTGGTATCAGTGAACAGAGCAACTCTACCACAGGATCCTCAGGAAGGGAGGTTAGAAAATAGGCTAAAATGAGGTGAACAGGAAAGGGGAGCATCCTGCTTTTCACAGCCTTTGCAGCATCTCTTAGGAATTGTACTGATAAATTGTGCACAAAGTTTCTTTGTGTGTCTTGCTGGAGTCAGCAAAGCTTTTCTGTGAAAAATGTAATGGATGGGGAGTGGCACTGCTGAATAGTAAAAAAAAAGAATAAAAAGAAGCAAGACACCATTATTGATCAATATGGCAATGTTACTGACTGTGCTACTAAAGTTAATGTGCTGTTCAGAAACCTCTATTCTGAAGAGGGTAAAAGCAAAGTTGGTAACTTGCTTTCTCTGTACACAGTTAGGGAAAAATAGTTTAGAAACTTAACAATAAGTTAGGAATTTCACTTCAGATTTACTTCCGGTTGTTAATTCTGCAGATTAATTTTCTTGCAATTCATAAAATGGTCTGCCTACTGTGGAAAATAGATTAAATACAAGATGTACTTAGTGACTGTGTACACCCTGGTTTGGTCTTCATCTCACTCACAGGAATACATTTTCTCTGATGTGCTTTCTTTTTCTTTATTTGGATCTCTCTTACAATTTGATCCATACCTTTAAATGCCCAAAGTACTGCAGGATCAATAGGGTATCGAAAATACAATATTCTTCCAGGATGGAATAGCTGAAGACATATTAAGGCAAAGGGTACATGTAAATCCATGTGCATTTTCTCTTTTCACAAAGCCCAATTTAAATGAGTAGTAAACTGAAGAGTGGCCAAAGCAGTGACCTCTTAAACCCAGTCAGTGGCGAAACCGTGGGGTCAAATCACACTCTGACAAGAAAATCGAGCAGGGCTTTCACCTGAGGATGAGAATGCTCATCTGCAATGGCAGAGAATCTCCACACCTATGAATATTTATGCATTTTGTACAATTATTGTTGAATATAGAACGCGAACATTCATTAGTGCAGGAACCGAAACCCCACTTTCCCTCATCCGAGGTAACTGTTCAAATCATTTAGACTCCAAGGTCACATCCAGCCCTCAGTGAAGGCAATGAATATTTCACTCTGCCACACCAAGTGTAACAACTCCTGCAACAGGGAACAAGGAACCTGAGCTACTTTGAATCTAAAATCCTCTAAATTCACATTTTTACTGGGTATTTTTTCAGTTGTTTTTTGTTGTGTTTTTTTTTTCCCCCCGAAAAACCATTTGACCATATATGTTTATGCTCCCAATTTGATGATTGTAAAATGTGTATGTTTAAATTACATATAGTTTTTATATTTTCTTTAGCTACCAGTGTCATTATTCAAATATGAAAATGTATCAACCATATGTAGCAACCACTTATATATAATGTTGGACTACATTATATAGATATATGAACAGTATATAGTCTTGGCAACATGGTTACATTATGACTCTGAATCCATAAAAAAAATTAATTAGTTATCCCAGAAGCTGCATTTTTTCTGAACAAACAGTGCAGGTCTAAATATATCTGATTATGTGACCAGTGTAGTTGCACACTGTTTCAATCAGCATTCTTCTTGCCTTTATTCAGAACCTTCACAAAAATTAGCCATGACTTTCTGCAGATCACCACTATTTCATTGACCTTAGCTGAGGTATTTTTTTGAAATATTTAATTTGTATATTTCAAGATGTGTACTTCAAGTTACTCCGTGTAACATATTCCAGATTTTGGGAGATTTGATTGGCATTTCAGTTTTAGTATATTTATAGTAATGCCATGGATTAAATCATGGAAATGTAGACTAGATTTCTCTCATAACTTTGTGTCTTCCTTTTACAAACAGTTTAGGAATCCCCATTTGTTATTGCTTCTTTGGACAATCAAATGTCCAAATATCTTTGAAACATTTTAATTATGAAAAAGTTACCACTAAAAGTGCATTTAAGAAAATACACACACATGACTCTATTAATACATGTTTGTATCAATGCTTATATATAGAAATTAATTTAAAGTAGAATAAAATCAGTGAATAGTTTTCAGTTTCCCATCTGCATTCATTAAACTTCATATTAATGCTTCTTCTGAGTCACAGCTCGATAAAGGTTACATAGGGATGAAACATTTTTGATACAAGAATAATTTGAGAAATGTCTAACCAAGGTTCCTTTTCTAGTTCTAAAGTAATCTAGATAATTTAAAATGCAAAACGTACATGCACCTCCTCCTCTTTTGCTTCTATCTGAAATACAGTGGAAAGGTTTTGTTTCATTATTTCTAACCTAGGAGTACTGAAAATTTTGGGATTGTATTTCATTAAATTAATCCTCCTTCTGTTTTATAGCCCAAAGGTTTGCTTTTCAGATCAGGCACCTAATATCATTTATTCCAAAACTGATGAGTGTTGTCCAATTACCTATTCTTCCACTTGAATAGTAATTGAGTTCTGCTTAAGGACTCTTGTGCATTGTTTGAATAAGCCTGATGGAGCTCTAAAACATTTCTCAAGGACAGTAACAAGGTGCTGTGCTCGTGAGACAACCTCACAAGCAGAAAGAGAATTAGGAACCACATTTTATCCAAGTGCCATGGACAGCTGGATAGTAAGGATCTGATTCCTCTTAAACCTCTTTTATATCAGTGGAGTTGCTTGTCATGTAACTTATTGGAGATCTAAAGAGAATCAGGACCTTTATGTTTGAGAGCAAACTCTTCTGAGATTTACAGGTGAAACCAAATCCCTCCTCCCAAACCCCATAGAAAGGTGAGCTAAAGAAGAGCAGGGTATGGCAAATTATGATACCACATGTTGCTCACATTTATTCTTTTCTCTTCCAGAGCCGTCCTATGTAAACTACTGTGACAGCTACAATTTTCTTTGATTGCTAAACTGGGAAAGCTGCAGGACTAAACCGTGTACCAGAAATCAACCCTCCCATTTTCTCTGAAAGGGTTATTACCACAGTTAATTACAGGGGTTATTAAGGGTTATAAATAGGTAATGAACTATTTCAGGTGCCATTTCTCATGAAAGTTGGACATGACTTTACTTTGCTCTTGGCTTTAAAATCATAAGTGCTAAAGCTGCCTAGTTTTCCACTGGTCTTTTGACACCAGGCAAGATGTCCAGCAGCAAATGTGCTGTCAGTCAGTCTTACACAGAAGCTGTCAGCTTTCTTCCACAGTGGGATCAGTGACCTTTCACTGCATGAAGGGAGCTGACATGACAACATACCCTCTATAATTTCTCACAATATATATACTTTTTTGCTGCTACAAACATATTGACCTTCTAATCACACAGGTATGAGACTGCTGGCAGTGCAATATGTTCACTACTTTTTTTTCCTATTGTCCTTTATTAAAAAATATTCCTTTTAAATTTCACATATGTATGTTTAATCATCCAATTGTTTGATAGCTGGCTGTACATTTATTTCTTAAAAAATATATATATGTGATCAGGTTATGTATTAATATTAATGAATAATTATTAATAATGTTAATATTTTGTGATTACTAATATAAGTTTAAATTATTCAGAGAATAGTCTTTGCTCATGTGTTGCATAATTCTTACTTGCCCTAGTTTACAACAGATTTCTTGGTGATAAGAAATGGCTTATGTTCAAATTCTGAAATTTAGATATACAGCTCCTGTTTAGATACACAAACCATCATGATTTGAAAAGTGTTAGGCTGTGTTATGTTACACTGGATTTTTTTTAACTTGCAGAAAGTGGATGCCATGCACATATGGATGTTTAGAGGCTCCCTGCAGCTTTGTTTCTTTGTGAAGTCTGTCCTCAGACTTCTCAGTGGCATAGGTTTAAGCTGGCCTTCTTGCCCCAATGACCAAGATGAAATACTTGGAGAAGGATGGAGAAACCATTTTGCTGTGTAGACAACATAACTTCCCCATGCACCATTTTTCAAGGTAGTGTCCAAAAATGCCTGCTGTGCACCTGGTCCTCTTGTCTTTGCCCTGCTCTTTGCCAGGCTGACCTAGAGTCAGGTGCTGCTGAGCCCAATATTTTATTCCCTCTGTCATTTCCCTGGTGGAAAGGAGAGTGCTGGAGACCAATCCTGCAGCCACTGCTGAGCTGGGCACTTGGCACTGGACAGCGTCAGACCCAGGAGGTCTTAAAATTGTGATTTTTACCATCCCTCCCAGACTAGGAGGAATCTCAGCAGTTGCCCACATGGCTTATGCTGAAAACTGGTGGTGATGTTGATATTATCCCTTTTCAGGAGTGGTTCTTCAGCCAAGCAAAAGGGTAACCTCAAGGGTAAGATGCAGGGAAGCAAGTGCAGTGCTCTTTGCACAAAGCTGTCTGCTGCAAATTTTTAATCTGTGTCCCACAAAGTTTAACAGAGGAAAAATGAGGCCTCTGTAACATATAAGGGGATGATTAAGAGGAAAACTTCAGAAAGGTTCTCTTTCATTTGGAAATTGTACAGGTTTTCAGAGTTTCTATTTTGTTCCTTTTTGAAATCTTCAGACTCTTACCAGAAGAAGCCTTTCTGAGAAAGGGAATGAGATAATTTGAGCTATTTGGCAAAGGCCTATTATTAAATTATTATGCTGAAACCATTTGCATTATCTCATCTAATGTTTGTTGATCACTTTTAACCTCATACCCAAAATTCACCTAAGAACACCCTGAAAAATATAAATTAGTTTTATTGGTGTGGTGGAAAAACTGACTAGTCATCTGGTTCTGTTATGTATTTCTCTATTTTATGCTATATGGTTATTAATCATAATCCATATGTGTGTCTTTTCTAGTAATCACCATGTATTTGTTATTCCTAGAAGAGCGCTTTCAGATGGTCAGTTCTCTAGTTGAATAACCAATTTAGGTATGCAGGTTTGTGCATTTGTGCTTCTGTTTCTTAGGCACAAGAGAGTGCTTTTAACAGGAATGGCCCAAATAAATTATTTTAAACAACAAATTTCTACAATTCTGGACATAGCATTTAGATTCTCCTGACTAACCTATGTCATCTAAACACTGCCATTTGTCAAATGGTTCAGATTTTTTTTTTGTCAAGATGTCACATGACACAACAGAAAAAGAAACTAAAGAAACTAAACGTGAAGCAATATTTCAATTTTCAATTTACAGCTGTATTGGTTTGGGGCTGGGACAGAGTCAAGTTTCTTTGTAGTAGCTCATATAGGGCTGTGTTTTGGATGGGTTTTGATAATTCATGGTGAAGTTTCCCTTACTGTTGAGCAGGGCTTGCACAGAGCCAAGACTTGTTCTGCTTCTCACACCACCCGACCAGTGACTCACCAGGGGGGTACAGGGAGCTGGGAGAGGACCCAGCCAGGATAGATGACCCCACCTGAGCCAAGGGGTGTCCCAGACCATCATGCTCAGCATATCAAGCCGTAGGAAGAAGGAGGAAGTGGGAGATTTTCAGAGTGATGGTGTTTGTTTTCCCAAGTCACTGTTAGGTGTGCGGGAGCCCCGCTCTCCTGGGGATGGCTGAGCACCTGCCTGCCCATGGGAGGCAGGGAGTGTATTCCTTGTTTTGCTTTTCTGGCACATCCAATTTGCTTCAGCTGTTAAACTCAACCCCCAAGGCTTCTCACTGCCACCCTTCTGATTCTCCATCCCACGGGGGGAGAATGAGGGAGTGTCTGGGTGGGGCTGAGCTGCCGGTTCATGACAACCGTGAAGATGTCCCAGAACTTTAACCGGATAATCCCAGTACCTATTGTTCACTTGCCTGAGGAATTTATTTGTCATCTGCAGTCTTTGAAGCCATTCATACTCCTGTGGGGTTTTGCTAGAGCCAGCAAAGTTTCTGGGTGCTGTTGTTCCCAACGGAGCTGGCACACTGAGTGGATAAAAAGGAAATGCACATACGTGTGCTGGAGGATCTGTCACGTGTGAGATGTAAGCTGTGTTCTCTCTTCTGGTGTGTAAACATCCCTCATTAAATATTACACTTTATCAGGATTTATTTTGTTTGCTCGGATTTTAGGGGAAGTGAGGGAGGGGAACATCTTCTCTACATTTTCTCAGTCATCAGTTTTTCATAAAAAGCTTTATCCTTATTAGAACTAAAGCGTCTTTATTTATCCACAGCTCTATAGAGGTTTCTTAACTTGAGACAGTCCCATTTTCAATATAATATTTTTCCTGTACTGTCTGCTATTGATTTTTCTCTTATTTTAATTTTTTTTTTTTTACAGGCAAAGTAATTTTTCAGATTCAGAGGAGCAAAACATTTTGTGGGTGAATAATTCCAAGCATAGCATAAGGACTTTTTGCTGAACTTGTACGTAACATATTTTTTAAATTCTCCTTTATTTCTTCCACAAGTTTCTTACTTTGTTATTTTAGTACTTCTTTTGCATCCTTTCACGAATACCTGTTTAGATAAGCATGTTTTCTGCCTATTCTTATTTATTATCCTTTGCGAGGCCCTGATTCAGTAGTTTTCATAAATGAATATCATACTTAAACTAAACTGCACTACTAAACTCTATGATTTCACAATACATTCACAATCACAAGATATTTATGAATCAAGTCTGTAATTCTATAATTTCTCATTTAGAAGCTGCCTTTGGTCATTTCATTTTTTTACCATCTTCTATCCAGCTGCAACTTTTCTTATCAAATTTTGTTGCCTTTTCTTTCCTCTGTGCTTCTTTATACTCCCTTTTTTAAATTTAAAAAAAAAAAAATTCTTTGATGCATTTTAAAATGTTTTTGTATTATTTTGTTTGCACTGCATCTAGAATTATGAAGGTTCCAGGGTCCAAGATGGAACAATGGTGAATGCTGGTCTTTGTCCAATTGCCTTCAGCTGTGGATATTTTCCCAGTAAGATTATTCTGTATCTAACATACTCTGATCTTCCTATATCCATTTTCCCTCCCTCCTTGCTTTAAAATATGGAGGCTTTGAGGCATATATGATCTATCCATTTCTGGTTTTCTTCAATAGCATAATTATAGACCTATGAATCATGTAATTCTGGCACGTTAATAGAGTGAACTACCACATTTAAAAGAATAGATATTGTTGGGCTACGTTCAGTGTAGGTATCCTCCTACTTGAAATAATCTCTCTGAGTTTTGATTAGTAATTATGAGATGGTTGACTTCATAATTATGCAGATTTTTTTTTTCAGCTGTAGAAAAAATATTGTATTGCTTCCAATAAATTTGCAGAATATTCATAAATAAAGATAGTATCTCATATAATCCGTAGTATATACATGCACATGTGTGTGTGTGCAACACCTGAAATAATTCAGCTAACACTGCTGGTAATTTTTAAATTGCTTGGTTGTTTAGTTCCAACAGACTTCTTTATAAATGCAATACAAAATTTTCTAAATGTAAAAGTTAGCCTTAAAAAGACCCTTCATTATAAAATACTCTATTATTTGGGGCAAAACTGGTGAAATGCTTTTTTGCAGTGCTGGGCTTTCAGTACTACTTTCATTATAGACTTCAGAGAGGCAATCCTACATAATTGTCCATGAACAGACTCAGTAGAAGCAATTAATTCACTAATAATGTCAGTAGTCAGGGTCTTTTAAAATGGATCCCAAATCTCCAGAGGAATAAATGTCAATATCTAATCCCCTTCGTCTTACACTAATAAATTTTCTGTAACAAAAAGTGGAGGACTATTGAATAAGTCTGTGGGTCAAAATCAGAGCAGCGAACTAATGCAAATCTCTCATTAAGCATGTGACTTATGCTTAATTATAATAATTTCATTATAATAATTTCATTTGGGTAGGTTTGAATAACTTTTTTTCAGTTACAAGTTTTTTGTCCTCCAATTCTGTAAAAAAATTTTCAAAAGTATTTACTTTCTGAAGTAACAAAGGTTTGATGGTTTTCTAGTTAAAAGGGTATAAAAATCCAAAAGCAAAAATATTTGTGTTTTAAATTCTTCATATGAGCTCCACAATGAAAGTGATGCTATTCACAAGTTTAAATTATTATCCAATGACATTAAAAAAACAGGGTTATACTATGACCTGTATACAGCTTGAAAAGATTAAATCTTTTCAGGTAGAGTTGTGCTACTGTGTACCTGTGTACAAATCTTTTACTACAAAAATTATATATACTGGTTGCACATAGGTTTACAAGAGAAATTATTTGCATAGATCAGAATTTATTCCAAAAGAAGAAGGAGAAAAGAAATTTTTCTTACAGGATTTAAATGATGAGTATCTTATTTTAATAATATCTTCAGAATCCTTCAGATTGGTTTAAGATTCTGGCAATTTATGGGCCAATAACCATTTCTAAATAAAGGAATTGAAAAAAAAAATTTGTGAGATAAAGAGCAAAGAGAGAAATCAAACCATGGGGCTTTACTGGTAAATATTATCTGAAAGAGAAAGGGAGAGCCAATGATACTACAAGTAAAGAAGTTTTCAAAATGAGCTAAATCCTCTGGATGGGATGATGAGGAACCATATGATGCATTATTTATTATCTAGGGAGACAATTAACCACTATATCATCCATAAATGCACATATAAGAGTTTGAGGCATAGAGGGTAAAAGGGCCTATTACCCTTCCTCATGCTTTAGCTGTCATTATGGGCTGCCATTGCATCCACTTACCCTTGTGTCACTTTAATGAGTGCACAAAGATGAATAACACAAACAACTGAATGAGGCTACAGTCTCCTAAGTAAAGATAGTTGACATTTTTGTACTAAAGATACCCAAAGAAAGGATTTATGTTCTTACTTGCAGTGGACCAGATCTCACCTACTAACCATGGGTTGCAAAGTGCTACAGCCAAAATACCTAATCTGATCTGGTTAATAGCATTATTATTATGATCCTTCACAAATTGCCTCTTACACATTCTTGCATCTTTCACTCTTTTCTGTTTGCCATATCTGCAGTACTACTGGATCCACTTCTTACTCCTCTGTCACAGCATCCTACTTTTTTCTTAAAATTCCTTATTGCTTATTTAGAGTTCACTTAAAATTTGATGTTCACACCAGGACTGGAAACATTTAGAATATGCTAGTCTACTGGAATTGGCCGATATTTGTTTCTATTTCTAAATAAATATGCAATAGTGGCTCTGGTTTTGGTGTTTGTTTTTTTTTTCTCTTTTTCAGCTCAATCATGATTTCCTCTGCAAAACAGGTGAAGAAACTCTACTCAACAGGTGTGAAAACTGGTTGACATTGATAAGTAAGTGCCTAAGCCAGTGCTATATAATGTGAGCCATTCTATAGCAAGAGACAACCTCAAAGGCAGAGGGTTACTTTGTTGGGCTTAGATGCTGAAAGCAATTTAAAAGTTAGTGGGGAAAAAGCAGCCTAGAAGCTTTTTGTGGTCCTTGCTGCTTCTTTTCCAGTTCATCTCTTTGAAGGGGTACCAGCAGCATGTCTTTGTTTCACCAACACAAAGAGCCATTTTTAGTGTTGCCTTCCAGCTCCCAGAGCTGAGTGGGAAGCAGCTGGGCACACAGGGAAAAGGAGAAGCACATCTCCCACCACCAAGCTGGTGGCTTGCTTACAGGACTCTTTGGTGCATCTCTGGACCTGGACTACAGAAAGGTAAGAGTGACCTAGACTTGCATTCTCTTGTAAAATACTGGCTGTGAACATTTGTAAAGACTCAATTTTACATTCTACCTGAAATTACTATATTTTTAGTGTGTGGTTTCACTGCTTCAGACCCAGAATAAATTTATTATCAGTGGCTGAAATAACTTTGAAGCAGATAGGATTTGCAATGTACCATTTAAAGAGATTCCTTAGCCATTCATTATTGAGAGGCTGAAGCACTGGTGCTGCTACTTATTTCCTGAGCTATGAGCTGTTCTTTCTGTCTGATGTCTCTTTGAGGCTTTGTAGCACCTCCTGCTGTAGTTTTGAACACAACAGCTTCAGCTGAAATGAAATTACTCTGTGAATTAAAAAGGAAGCACCAGATTTGAAACAAAACAGGCCAGAAAAATTTTATTCCACTGTATGTTATCTGTATTTAAACTTGTGTAGTGTGCTTAAAGAAGGATTCATAGAGACTTGTTACTTCCCTTGATACTGTAAAATACACATCTTGGACTCAGAAATACTCAGATACTGAACAATGAGAACCACCAACTACCTTGAATGAACTGCAAATAGCTATCTCAATGATTGTTCAAATCCAGCTGATGTGAAAACATACCCATTTGTTAGCAGGGGAAAACTGAGAGACTGGCTTATATAACGTCTCCAAGTGTTTGAAAATTTAATTTTTATTTCTTGGTCTCTCAGGCTGCCAGTTAAAAACAACCCAGCAGACAAGAACATAGCAAAATAGGAGCATTCAGGCTGCATGGTGTAGAATAATGAAAGCAATTTAGATACATCTGGGATAATGCCACATTAACTGCATTAGTGAAGCATTTTCTCCCATAACATAATCTGTCAATGGCCTACTGTAACTGGCAGAATAAAACTTCTTGTCAATTTTATTTTTGCATATCCATATTTTCTCTAACAATGGTTTTTCTTCTTTGTGAATTTGTGTGTTACATCACAGCCTGCACTCTTACTGCTTCCTTGTGAAAATTCAGACCTTTTGCATATGTTTTATCTGTGCTTTTTCACTATGCATATTCAGAGAGCTCTTCTATACACACCTCTACAACCTGCTTTGAGACATAGACAGAATTAATGTTCCTCTGGTAGGAGAAAGCCTGGGCTTTGCAGACATACACATAAAAGGTTATCTGACTACTGGAAGGAGATAAAACAAGTACCGTGTTATAGGTTTGCCTTCCTTGTTCCCAGGTTGGCTGAAAAGCCAGGAACAACATATGTCATGTCACTTGTGTTAAACCTCTAGCTATACTCCCAAGCAATGGTTGGAAATGGTTAACACGGATCTGCTTGGAATCAGGGCATCATTTTCTCCATGCCATCCAGAAGCAAGGAACTGTCTTTGCTGCAAAAAAGGATTAAGAGAAGAGTCAATCTGTTAACAGGCTAGAGAATGCCACCTCTTCACAAGCACTGAAGATCTGTCCTCAAGGTCTTCAAATACTTTGAATTCTTTGACAGAAATCACTCCAGACAAGCTCCTGACATTGCCCCATACACTTCACCTAGTGGCTTTGGAGAAAGCTGGTTAATTCTTAAAAGCTGAGGCTCTTCTGCCCTTATCAATGATACTTCACTGTAAAGGTAGTACAGGCAATTCATCAAACAGGTATTACAGATAATTCCTGTCTTTCTGATACCCTGTCTTGACCTTTAGGACATGTATGCCTGTTGTTACAAATAACAAAAATGATGCAACTGGTGAAGATCAATAGAAAAATTAGCCAAAATTGGGATGTCATGCCAATTAGTTTTTCCAATAACACATTTGCAACACAACTGGTCTGAGGTATGCCCTGGAAAAAAAGCATAAGATGCTGAGTACCAAGAAAATGCCATTGGGAAGGATCTGCAGCTGTGAGCAGTAATTGGTAAAGTGCTATCATCAAACCCCACATGGTCACATATGCAGAGGGAGATTCATAGCATATCAAGTGTAAAATGAAAACTGTGATATAGCAAACATGAAGCCAAAGGAATATTGGTCAATATGCTGAAGCTGCTGGCTGAAGCACTCTCCAAAATGTTTTTTGACTTTGAAAATAAAAGGAGAAAACTGGAAAAAAAATATTGTCGTAGTTAGGGGAAAAAGCTGATGTAGAGAAATATTCCGCAGAAATGAGGTGCAGATGCTGGAAAGCTGGATCATTATCAATGAGTAATACTACAGTGTCAGTGCTCTCACAAGCATGAAAATGATATACATCATCACTAATCCCTGTGGATTTATCGTGTCACATGGTCAGTCTACATTCCTCCATCTCCATCAGGAAAAGGCTGCGGACACTAACCAATAAAACTGATGTCCTTCAGTCACAGTGAATGGGTGAATGAGGAACACAGTGACATCATGGACTATAATGGTGTATTAGTAGGCTAAGACACATGAAATATGTGCTAGTATAAAGGATTAAAATAATTATGAAGAGTGGTTCTGCACAGCCAACACCAGATGCTTTGATTCTGGCTCCTAATCTGTTTGAAACACAAGGCTGTGTCACATAGAAGTGTGGCCCTGCACATTGGCAAGGTGCCCAGAGATTGTGAACCTGCAGTAGAATGTTGAGAGTGAGAATTTCTCTCTCTCTTTTCTTGCTTTAAATAGTAGTCACAAATATTTCCTTCCTTCTCAATTAATTCTCCTATATGTTGAAAAAAATTAAGGCTGTGTCCCTAAAAGAAAAGAGTTACTCAGATTTCAGAAAGAAAGAAAGAAAAAGGTCATAGATATCAGCTGGTCCTCTGGCATTTCGAGCATCATTCTGTCTGCCAAGCAGAGAGTGGGTGGTAAGATTTGGAAGATGTATGGAGGTCCCCAAGTGGCTACAGGTAGGGTCCATTTTTCCTTTTTAGTTCCTTGGTTGAGTCAAGGAATGAAGAATAACTGACTGTCTCGAAAATCTCTGCTTCAGTGATGCTGGGTGTAGTTTTCTATCCTCTTGATCAGGGAATGAATACTTGGGAATTTTTATATTTAAGCATAAATCCACACACTGTGACTTTTGGAAACACCATACTATACAGAGAGAACAAGAAAATCCAGTTACTTGAAACTGCAAATGCTTTTAATCATAATCTTACTCCTTGGTGATGTATCACACTGTATATAATGAAGGTTGCCTGGTCAAACTCGGTGCAATTTGTGTGGTTTTGAAAGCAACTGGGTGAAACTGGGGACAAGGAGAGGACTCTTCCTTGGAAGAGGAGGGACTTTGTGAGAAGAGCAAGACATCTGTGTATGTTTGATGTGGAAAGGGCAAGGCCACCTCAGTTGTATTTCTTCATTTCTCTTGCGTCTCACCTGCAAAAGTGTTTACAAATCAGAGGCAAAATTGTAGTCAATAAAGCCATAAACATAGAAAGTGCTGTCTAATATCAGGAATGCTGAAAATCTGTTTCTAGCCACCTCTCAAACTTCACAAGCCAAATCAATTGATCTTTTTGACCTTAAACTCCCTGTGATTCAGTAACCCCTCTTTAAAATGTGTATGATACCAAATACATCCCCATCATTTTGGAGGGGTGAAAGGCTGGGAAAATAAATTGGTATTTGGGAAACCATCACATAGTAGAAATGTGTGAATTAAGTTTCTGTTCTTAGAACACTGTTTGAAGAGTGTGCCACTAATAATAGCTGGAACTACACATAGAAAATGAATAGAAATAAAAGATTAAGAAGCTTTTGGTAAATGACTTCCATCCAAGCTGTGCATTGCATGAGGAGGTAGGGGATTCATTAGCTTTTAATGCTTGTGATTTTCAGTCTAAGGAGTATCATAAGCATGAGGACTAAATTCCAATTACACAAATGTAATTTTCATATAATTAGCAATGTAAGCTGATAATGCTTTTAAATGTAATTTCATGGTTATGTACATATGCATTCATGTTTGTGCATGTGTGTTGAGAGACACAGTTACAAATCATACTCAGCTATCAGTGAATACCTCTTTAGGGCTCTGAGACATTGTTACATGGGGATATCTTGAGAATATCAAGCTTTAATTTTTAGTGTATTTGCAGAAGATTTCTTTCTATTAATTTTTGGCTTTAGTCACATAGTTGGAAGTAGAGTTTCATCTGTAATGTAATTTACATCAGTTGTGCAAAATTGTTGTCAAATGACCTTGTTAATATGGCAAATCACATATAAGAGAGGCTATTTAAATGAGATCTAAATGTTTAAATAGCTTAAAATCTTAGGATTAATAACATTCAAAATGTTGACTGTGCTACTTGAGACTTATAACCTTTCTCGAATGGATCTTTAGTTAATTATCTCTAAAACCAGCCTTTTAAAATATTATGCTGTGTCTAGAGATTGATATTTAACTTCTTTTCTATTAATCATATTTAGTTTTAAGATTTGGAAAGGTAGTCCTCTAAGGTTCAGCTGACATTTAGACAATTATGTTGAGACTTAGCATTGATAGATTTTGGTTGCTTAACCCTTCTTGTCAGCAGTTCTGTATTTTATGCAGACCTTGCTGGTGTGGTAATGGCATTTAAAGCAGAGTTCATTTATTTTAACAGAACAATTCTTGTCCTTATAGCTATAGCAGTTATACCATTATCCTAAAACAAAGCAGTATGAAGCTGTAATCAATCTATAGGAAACAGTTTTACATGCAGGCATATGCATATCCTTTGTGAAAACTGATGCTGATGAGTATTAAACTGTAGGCTTTTTGTTATGAAACCACTATATGTGCTTCCCTTTTTACAAAAAAAGGGAACAAAACCCACCACCACCAAAAACCCATAAAACACTAAAGTAAAAAACTTATTTTTCAGTGGCTAAGTTACTCTATGACTCTGTTGAAGGCTACAGGAAAAAGTCTTCGTGATATGGATTCAGGAAACTGGGGGTATCTAACCTATGGCAAGGCTTCTGTCATGCTTCTTTCAGGACAGAAGAGCTCTTATTCTAGCTCCATCCTAACTCACTGTTTCTTAAAGGAATATTTTTGAGGGGTGTGGGGAAGATAATGTCCATTAAGATGACCAAAAATACAGCACCTGGATTTTTGTCTCTTTAAACGAGCTGGTATTTTTGTACTGTCAATGTGTCACCACCATTTAAACAGCAATGTAAGTCCTTTCTCTGTTTCTGTGCAGTAGGAGAAGCCTTTGATGGTTGTGTCATGAACTGGAACTAATCTAGCATAATATAAAGTAGAAATAGTAAAATGAAAGTTGTCAATAAATTGGTGACAGACAGAGGGAGAATGAACTGCTTGTTTGGTGTAAATGCTGGTTTCAATTCATCAGCCTATGCTTTTTTTTTTGAGAGAGAGATCAGAAATGGACTGAAAAATGCTCATTTATATATAAAGCAATTCTAAGATTAATTAACATTTTAATGCCTCTGAAGTTTTGAAAATAATAATCAGTAGATATTAGATAATGTCTAGAACATATTAATTATTTTTCTAAGATTACTCACTTTTCTAGACATTGTCCTCTGAATTTTTTAATGATGGCATCTGAAGGTCGTTTGTGAACAATTCATGTGACAATTCAGAGCTAATAAAGAGCCTCATGTGGAATGAATTGCCACCTGCTCCCTTTTTGCAAGAAAGTATCTTTCAATATCCACATCACAATAGTGTTTATCACGTTTCAAACTGATGCAGTCAGACTTTATGCAGGAGAACCTAAACAAGACATGAGAATTACTGTCTAGTTTGTGTTCTGCTCTCAGAAGCTTTTCCCTGAATGCTCCTCATTTCTAATCTGTGTCTCATAAACATTTCTCTAAGTACCAATACCAGGTACTCCTGGGGAGGAGGGTAGAGCCATCTTTTCAGTAGGCCACATCTTTTTTCAGTGGTAGTATCCTGTCTTTGGCTGGGAAGGAGTTATCTTCCTGAGAGCTGGTGCAGTGCTGAGTTTTGGATTTCATATGAGAATAAAGTTGTTAAGAGACCAATGTTTTGATTGTTGCTGAGCAGTGCTTACTCTAAGTAAAAGACTTTTCAGTGTCTCATATTCTGTCAGTGTGGAGAAGTTGGGAGGTGGCATGGACAGGACAGTTGACCTGAACTGGCCACAGGGATATTCCATACCAATACACAATCCTGGAGGGGAGTTGGCTGGAAGGGCTGACTCAGGAATGCACTGAACAAGTGTGGTGAACAATTGTACTGAGCATCACTTGTTTCTCTTGAGTCTTATTTGTCTCTCCTTTTCGTTGCTACTACGATTTTTATAGTTTATTTTGTTTCAATTATTTAACAGTAAAATTATTTAACAGTAAAACCCAAAAGTTTTACCTTTTTTTGACTTCAATTCTCCTCCCAGCTGGGGAGATGAGGGGGTTGTTTGAGCAAGTGGGTGTGTGGGGCTCAGTTGTTGGCTGGGGTTAAACCACAACAGGTTGGAAGGACCAAGTTGCAACCATTTCCTCCTTCTAGAGGACTTGACTTGTATGAATGCATGGATTGACATAATGCTCAGTAGGCCCAGATGGAAAACCTACAGTGTGCCAAACAGAATGCAATATGTGTGTAAAAAGCACTTGGTTGCACAGGTAGGGGCTGCTGCTGTCACCACTGCTGGTGCTCAGCTCCTTGGTAGCCTTTGTCCCCAGCCTCTCCTAATTCCTAGCAGCCTTTTCCAGTCCAAACAGAAGAGCACCCTTTGTATTGCCATTTCTTTTCCCTCCCTGTGCCCAGTATAACAGCCAGACTGAACTGTACCTGTCTTCTTCCTGGGGACTAATGAGCTCCTCTGCATCAGGATGGAAAATGAAGGGAGAGAGTGGGTTGTTGTATGAAGGGAGGCTGCTCCACGGGTGGGAGCTGCTGCCCACATGGAGGGAACTTTTATGTCTGTGTGTGTGCAGGCTGCAGCCTCCCACAGGGACAGGAGGTGGGATGCTGCAATCTGTATTAAGTTCCTGCAGGCACCACTCCCAGGCTGCCTGTTTTAGGGGAAATATCTAGAATAACAAAAATAGTCCTGTCCTAAATTAATGTCATAAAGGACTGATACTTCTGTGACTTAAAATCTGATGTTAGGTGGAATTCAGATTTGTGAGAGCATGCTAGGTTGTATTCAGGGGCACCAGAGAAGAGCCTGGACTTTTATGTTGCTCATACAATTCAGTAGTTGGTATATCCTGTGCTATATATATACTGTTGATATATGCTTTTACAAATAGTAAATGCCTGGACCTATGTGACAGCAAGGTAAACAATAAAGGATGTAAGGAGCTAAAATATAGAATAGGTGCCAGGATTACTCATCCTTCTCCCACTCTCTGTTGGTTATACTTTCCTTTAAAGGTAGAAGTCAATGGTAAATTTTAACGGCTTTTTCCTTCCTATTTTTAGATTTATAGGTAGAACAGACTAGCAAATATTTCTAAGTTTTAGTGCTCACAGAAAGTTCCAAATGAACAATCCTTGAGAATAAACGCTGTAGCTCAGGGAGGATGTGTATAAGCTTCAGGTCTCTGTGATGTGGTTCAGATCTTTCTGCAGAGCACCAGTAAAAGTATAAATTAATGTTAACAGTTTTATGGTGTGGGCTCTTGCACCTTGAGAACTGTGCTAAGACCATTTATTCACCTTATCTGATGTTCTGAATAGTTAAATGGACTGGGTTTTGTCCCAGCATCGAAAATGACCATTTTTCTGCAGACTGATACACTAGTGTATTTATTATTCACCATATTCAAGTAAAATGTACAATCTTGATAGATGGTCATATTTACGAGATTCTACATTTCCAGATTACCAAACCACACTGTTTGTTTGATTCTCCCTTTCTGTATCACTCTGAAGTGCATGAGATATGTACTTTGTTCATGCATGATAAAATGCAAGGAGGGTTGGCTGCAGCTACTCAAACAATTCCATCTGAGTTTGTTTGCAGTCAGTGACTGCTATTTTGGGGAGGAAACCTGTTTTCACCTGAACTGAAGGAACATTTTTGTGAGGAAAAAAAAAGTTTTCTATCAAACACTGACTGTTTAAAAAAAAATAAAAATCGCTTGGAATCCTTTATATGACCTTTCATATGACCTTCACTGAAGATGGTTGCTTTTATTGTCATTTCCTTCATCCTGTTGTGCTATACAAACCAAATTCAGAGGTGGTGACCCACCTGCCCAGTCAGCATTAGAAATTCCTTGTGGGAAATGCTGTACTATCATATGGGGGAAACCCATTAATGATAACAAGGACTTGTATTCAAAGACAAAACAAGCCTACAAGTGTGTCAAACTATGAGAGGGGAAAACACAGATAGCCATGGTGAAAACACAGTATTACAAGCTCAGTTTAATAGCTTTGAATCATTTAAATGTATAGAGTTTGTTCACGTGTCTGACCTTGTTGTGATTAATGCTCAGGTCTAGAACTACAAATAATATTCCCCTTTGCTCCACAGGAGGCTTCTTCAGCTTCAGTTTTGGAGGGCATGTGCTTGCCAGTGCATAATTTCTAAGGGGGTGTTGCTTGTTCTAGTGCCTTAATCATACTTCAGGCATTGGGGTCCATCTGCTATTCCAAGAGCATAGGAAAAGAGGCAGGAAGCCAGGTGTCATGTATTAAAGACCTTGTCTCACTTTGGATGACACCTCTGGAATGCAGCGTTTGGCACATTTCTTGCATCAGTAAAAGGGAAATAGGAGAACAGTGTGATCTTCCCATAGCTCATATTGCATCCTGACTTTTGGGAGGACAAACAATTGCTGAGCAGGTGAAGGTGTTAACAGCCTTGCAATTTTTTTTTTCCTGTCAAGTGGTTTATTTCAAAATAAGGGAAGCAGTGAAAGTTACCAATTATGCTTATTGTTTAACAAGCACCTGAATCAGTCCCTGAGTCCTTGGAGATGATGTATACCTTTATAAGTGCATCATTTGAATACAGATTTGAAGAATTGCTTCTAGATTTACCAGAAGTAAAACTAATTTGTTTGAGTTTATTCTTTCCTCTATAACTTAGGCTCTTGATGCCACATAATTTGTAATAATGAGTCCTTATAACTATGATGCATTGAGTAAGTAAGTAAGCACACATTCATAACTGAGTTTACCTTTTCCACAGTACCCCAGTTCTTTGCACAATCTACACTAAATATATGACAAAACCCACCACCCCCAAAGAAAAATAATCCTCCCTTATCCAGGATCAACACGTACCTTTCTAGTAAAATTTTACTTACTGTTTGGCCATAACCAGAAACAGTGGCCCTGCTTTGTTCAGGGGTGTGTTCCTCCGAAGGCAGTTCGAGTTATTCCATTAGAAAGTAAGGTGAAAATCCGTTTTCTACATCCCAGGAGCCAAATACATGCTGTACACCTTCTACACTTAATGGTCTATCAGTAAGAATTTCCCAAAGGCAATTCAAATGGTGGAAAAAATTAGAGAGGAGGATAGACAGCAGTTTCCTTACCTAAGTTACAGCCTGTTGGATGTTTCACAGCCAGAAGCTTGGCACTACTGCGATGTATTGCAAACAGCTGGATATTGCTTTCTTTGAAAACTGCCTCTGTAATTAATTTTCCTTCCTAAACACATTTTGTTTAATCATTAAGGGGCGAGTTCATTACTCGTTTATCCAGATTGCTGAAGCAAAAAGATGGGGCAACTATGTAAAGCTTTAGGTAGCAATACAGTATTTTTTAAATACCATAAATCTAAGGAGACACTGTTTAGTCATGGTAGACAAAATTATTAAGGTCTAAAAGGCAACTCTCTCACTTCTATCTCAAATTATTTGTACTGTTCCAAATACTCTCCAAAAGATATTTTAAGCTACAATGCCTCTATAAATAGTTAAAATGAAAAAAAAAATCTAAATCCAAAAATCCAGCAGTTCTGTGTGATTAATTTTATAGTGCTTTTTCAAATAATGTCTTCTAGCTATCCAAGCACTTTTGAGTAAGAGCTGAGGCTTCACTACAAGAATATACTTTATCTGATTTGCATTTTCATGCTTAAACTTCTATAAAAGCTTACACATTTCTACAACTAAATTCTACGTAAATATTATAATGGCTTTCCATAAACATTTACTAGTTATTATATTCCAAGTACAGTACTTTAATCAGTAATTTCATGTTGCTCTCTTCTGTTGTTTTTCTGATTCTTCTAAATTCAACCATATTGTGGTAGGTTCACATTGGCTGGCAGGCAGATGCCCATCCAGCTGCTTTCTCATTGCTCCTCCTCAACAGGACACAGGGCAAAAATGGGATGGAAAAGCCTGTGGCTTGAGTAAAGAACTGGAAGATCACTTACCAAATACCATCATGGGTAAAACAGACTTGACTTAGGGATAGTAGATAGAACTTACTGACAATTAATATAGATCTGAATGATGAGAAATAAAGATAAAAAACCCCATAAAACACTTTCAGCCCACATATTTTTCTTTCCAGTTCCTTCAGAGAACCTTCACCTACTCTGGTGTGGGGTCCTCCACAGGCTGCAGTGTGGATATATCAGCTCCAGCATCTGGAGCACCTCCTTCTTCTCCTTCTCTCACCTTGGGGCTGAAAGGGTTATTGTTTTCCCCCCTCACTCCTCACACACCAGGCAGGGTTTTACCCTTTCTTAAATACGTTTTTCCAGAGGTACAACCACCTTGGCTGATGTTCTCTGCTGTGTGTGGAGGTGAGCCTGTGGTGGAATAGGCTTTGTTCAGCACTGGGCACTCCCTGGCACCTCCTCACAGAAGTATTTCCTGCAGCCCTCCCACTGACTAACTTGAGACAGACACCCAATATACAAATTATTAATTCAAAGTAAAGATAGGCAGTGGTGCTTTCTATACACATTTTTCCCTTTCTGCCTGCAACTTTCCAGTTTTCAAACTCTGAGAACTCTATGCCAAAGTCTAACTTTGCCTGTCCTTTGGCAGCTGCCCATATATTGTTTGCCCCAACATAGACATAAAGTTATTAAAAAAAACCCTGACAACCCTTCTCTGTTCTGTGAATACCTTCAATCCAATAGTTATTCTATTTATTTCAGGAATGGGGGAAGGAGTAGAGAAGAGAGGTTCAAGCTGTTGCCACCCCTGTAGCCCTTCCCAGCCACTGACACCTTCTGCTGCCACACCCTTGGGTCAAAAATGTCACTGGCAGTCCTTATCTCAGCTGGACATAGAGAAAGTGTCGTGAAATGAATTCAGCAGCCATTCTTTTACCAGTGCAGAGGGTGTGTTAGCTTGGCATGGGGTGGTAGCTCCCGTAGTGGGTAACATAATAATTAATAATTAACAGATTTTTAATACTTTTTTTTTTTTTGGTCAAGTACTGCTGAAATTTACTCAGTTTTTCTCTGTTGTATCCAAGCATGGTCTTCCATTCCCCCACACTCGCTTTCTTAAAACTGACAGCAGGTTGATAAGAGACTGACCATTTTTACCTATTTAGAAACACCTTTTTGCACTCTTTCCCCTTCTTTTACAATTACAAATACTTTATTTGGATTCCATGCTTCTGGGAAAGTTTCAAATTAGAAATAAATGGCAAAAATTCTCTCTGTATAATTATCCAGCCTTATTATAATTGCAAAATGCACAATAAGTGCAAGTTATTTAAAACCGTTGCTAGTTAGAGAATATAAAATGTGAAGTTAGAATCTGAAATTAAATTGAAAAATATGTAAGATCCAGTAAAATGCTGTTCTATATATTTTATGTGATATGTATTTCTGTCAGGAAAAACAGACTGCCCTTTACTCCTCTTTTGCTTGTAGGACATATGATTCCACACTATGGTGATGTTATCTCTCAGTCTGCTTTGCTTGTTACTTCTCACAGTAATAATAACATATAGGATTGACATTAGAATAAAATTCCTTATTAAAAAAAAACCACACTGAAGCTCTATGAGCCTGAACTCTGTTGAAATCAGTGGAAATACCAAGGGATAAAATTAGTTTGGGTGATATGTAGAAGAAATATTAATTATCAGGAAACCAATAGAAAATGTCTTTATCACTGAGGGTTTTTTCCAACATATTTTACAAGCGAACACAGAGTACCTTTCACAATCAGTATTGCAAAATACCAGATTTATATCTATTATGGATGAGTCAACAATGGAAATAAATTGGTAATGGATTATGCTTCAATTCTGTTTTGCCATAATCTTTCAACCTTACTTAAAAAGACTTGGACTCAGAATGGCTGTTCTTCATTTTTACATGATTTAATCAAACAAGTAAATTGTGGGGATATGCTTAGAGTGAGACAGTCATATTTGGGTGATCACATACAACTCATTTGCATTTGGTAGTGACATGGTTATGCTACTTCAGTGCTAATCTTGGAATTTTTGTGTGTGAGTACGGAAATAAAAAAAAAAATCCATTCATTTATTCTTTGAACATTTTCATTCCTACTAGCAGTAATTAATCATTCAATGTCCTTGGATGCCACTAAGAATATGTATTTGACAAGTTGTCAGTTTAACTAGAACCATGGAATTCATGTACCACTTCAGCTACTGTTGACTTTCTAGTTAAGCCACTCAAAATAGTTCTTTTCATGTCTGCTTCTCTAAAAATCTGCTTCTTGGTCAAAAAATAGGTTTAGCCTTCAAAACACACAAGTCTACACTGCTTTATATAGTTTTTCTTGAATCCAACCTCTAATAAGGAAAAAGATAGGTGTTTCTATCCTATAGGTGTTTGGGATAAAGATAGGTGATCATATTTCTTAGTATCATAGCAATGTGTTTCAAGTAATTTTGTACATTTAAATTTTCCCAAAAGATTTTTTTAACGTAAAATGATGATTTGTTGAAAATAAAACATTTCTGGGAAATATATAAATTTTGGCAGATTTTGTTTTCACATACTTTTTTGACATCTTTAAGGCAAAAGCATTTTCAAAATGGAATTTCTTTTTCTTGAAGAACAAATTGTTGGTAATTATTTTCATTCAACAACAGTTTTAAAATGCTCTAGCAGACCTTGTGAAGTTGAATCCCAATGAATATTTAGTGTTTATTTGTTTGAGAAGTGTAACATCAGAATTAAGCACTGTATTAATTTCATTCTTGTTTTTTAATAACCTGGTTTTAATTTTGTTTTTCTTCTGAGTGGAGAATAAACGTCCCAAAGTCCAATATTTGTCAAACAGATAATTGGATTCCAAGGTGTAGTGTCTGCCTCTTGGTTAAATTTCACTTTTATGAAGACAACTGACTGACAACAATTCCTAATTGGAGGATTCTGCAAGGGTGTAGATGGTATCTGCGAAGGGCAAGAATTTTGACCTTTGTGGAAAGCACTTGTGCATGTCACTCCATGGTTCAACAGAACAAAGCAAAAGTGAGGGCCAATGGGAATAATAGTGTACTGAAGACCAAGAAAAACACTGTCCAAAGCACGTTGAGTAATTTTCTAACCAAAAGCTCCCCACAGTCAGGGACATCGCTTGTTTTATGTAGAGCTGAGCACTTGTTTTCTAAATGCCACTTGATTGCTAAATGCTGTGGACAAATTAGTAGCATTCTTGACAGAAGAAAATAATTAGGGTGCCTATTTTTGTGTTCAGAGAGGTCTTAAAGCGAAACATCCAAGTCCTGGTAGTCATAGCACAGCTTTTCTGCACACTCACATGCCTCATCATCTCCTTGCGTCTCGATGTGCTACACAAGCATCTGCACTTTCAGTTCATTCTTTTGAAGGGTCCAGCTCCTCCTTTTACATCTTTAATTCCAACATAAGAGAACTTTCCATCTGTCAGGATTAAGATATGACAGATTTGCAGTTTTTTATGCAGATGCCAAAAGCTGATGTTTGGTGGGGAATCCGTGCAGTCCTTTCGCTGGGCGTGGGGATCGAGTCCTGTGGGATTTGTTTAATTCAGAGGTGAGATACTGACTAAGAGAGATTAAATCTTCTGGAAGATTTTGGTTGCTAAGTTATTTTAAGCATAGGAGTTCCTTCTTTTCCAGTAGGAAAAGTGCATAATAGCTAATTAGGCCCTTAGGGATCAATTTTCAAAACAGTATGCAGGAAGTGTGAGCACAAACCTTATTTGTTAATGGGTTTTGTGAACATCCCTCCTGCGATTTTTTTTTTCGAAAATTTAGAACAACAAAACAGCAACCTTATTGGAGAAGCACATTTAAATATATAGAATATGATATCTTTTTCTTCAGGGCATTAGATAGATGACATACATTAAGACCACAGAGTTTTTCTATGGTTATTATGCTTTACTTCCTCAAACCTGTAAATGTAATGAAATAATAAAATAATCTCTGTGGGCCTGCAGAAGAAATCAATCCCACAGTTCTTACCTGCCTCCTCTTTACTTAAAGGAGGAAAAGCAACAAAACACTAGTCCCTAATTTTTGTGATGAAAAAATTATTTAAAAAAACAAACATTATGAAATGTAATTGTAAAGATTATGCAAGGTGTTTAGAATGAAATAACAGAAAGCATACAGAAAGATTCCGTAGTAATATTGGATCTAATTCTCCATTTAAACTGTCTGGAAAGGGTTCCTTTTCATTGCATAGGAAAAGGCAGGAAATGCATGTTATTTTTTAATAATATTAAATAGGAGGAGGAAAATGTGATGCAAGAAATATGTGGATATTAAAGTATGGTAATGGAAGTGATTATTATCATTTGTAGTAATGCTGAAGGTCATGACTACAAGAAAGGATTTAGAGGCAGGTGGATGCACAGGTGACAAGGTAAAGCTGATTCAGGGGACATTCAGCTGTAAACTGAGTGCATGCTATATTTTTTTTGCAGCTCTCTGCTCCAAGGGGTGGAGGTAACTAATTTCTGGCCTGGTCAGAATGTGGGCAGATGAGCTCAGGTTTGTTTGCACCTTGACATGTCAGTAAGCCTTAAAAGTTATATTGGGGACCTGAATGCAGGAGACTGGATACTGCTAACACATATTTACATTGAGGAGCAGACTCATCAAAGCCTGGCTGCAGAAAATGAAAGTTGAATATGCCATGTATATCTTCATTAACTATGCACTACACATATATCAGTTCTGAAAAGTACGCAAATCAAGAAGGTAAAAAGAAGGGAAGTAAAAAATTTATATTTAAATGACTTAAGTTTTTACTGTGACCGAAAGAGAGTCCATGCACCAAAATTCTTATAATTTAAATAAGAAAGAGAAAGGGTGTGACATTCCATTTCTATTTTACTCACAATAAAAGCAAACAACAAATGTAAATGGAGCTTGGGCTTCAGCAGGTCAATGAAGGTTTGACACTGATTTTAGTGGAATCAGGATTCTGCCTTAAATTACTTTCCCATGGATGCAAAAGAAAATTGTAACTCAGAAAATAAATGTAGGTCTGCTGAACACCAAGCTGGTGTCTTATCAGCATGAGTTCTTCAGTCAGTTTTAGGCAGTTGGTGCTGATTATAAAACAATCTAAAGAAATCAGCTCCTTCTGTGCTTTTCAAACTCCAAACATATAATTGTGAAATTCACAGATAATGAACAGTCACACAATTCCAACCCACACTTGTTAATAAAAGCTTTTAGTTTCAAATACTTGAAGCTTCTACAAATGACAACAATTTCTGTCCTGAGCAGAAAAAGATTTGTTGTCTTAAATATTTCATTGCTGAAGTGGCATCTATTATCTAGAAAATATTAGATTTCTCAGGGAATATAAAAGATATTTAAAAATACGTGAGTACAGATAAGAATTATAAACTGGTGATTTTAATTCTTAATGTTACCAGACAGTAGCCTAATGTGGCAAGATTCATTACAGTAGATATTGTTTTGACCTAAGTGGGCAATTTTTTCCTTCAATGTTCATTTAATGGAATAGTACAATAGTCTTAGGACATTTATATTGTGGTACATGATTGAAAAGTTCAGAATATGTATTTGTTGCAGTTACATTGTTTTAATAATGAATATTGAAACTCTGGCTTTCAGAATGCCAATTTTAAATGGTTTGTTATATATGTCTGCATTTGATATAACAGGTTACTAAAGTGATAACTCAAAGGATCATTAAACACTAACTAAAAATTATGTGATTAAGTGCTTAATTTAAAATCTTTTGCTTTCAAAGGCAAATTTACATCTCACAAATCCCCTGCATTTCCAACAAAGACTGTCTAGGATGTCAATTATCATATTGACACCAATAAATGATGATGTAAGTCTGCACTCCAGTTTAAGGGAGATTCTAATATAAGGAATGACTACTGGAGCTCTAATAATGCCTGATATCTGAATAAATGCATTCATATTTAGCTATATGTCTTTTTACTTTGATAGCTTTCATATATAATCTTATAATTTGTCTCTTTTCTGTTTTTACTCGACTGCAAGGACTGAAAGACAATTCACTCTCTCAGTTGCCACATGCACAGCCTATAACTGTTGAACTATCTAGGAAAGATAGTCTACATGGAGTAATTATTCAATAATATGTGGACATTCCTAGTTCAGGAGTATATATATATATATATACCTAACAATTTTGTAACAGTATTAACTTAAGCTACTAGGAGCTTTTCTCCTTCAAAAGTCCTTATAGGGTTGTTGTTGAAGCAATTTAATTTTTTTTCGTATCTTTGCTTAGAAGACTTGCACCACACACAAGCACTGAAAAAAGAAAGACAGTCCTTCCCCTTCCTACCTTGGCTTCTATTAGATAGGGGTGCACTGTAAAGTTTCTGTTCTTTTCACACAATTTCATAGCTCACAAATGCATATTTCAGTTTAATACAAACAAAAAATATTTTGATCTTTGGAGCAATTTTCCAATAGATGATATGGGTTTAGTTTCCTCATTTGCAAAATTGAGATAACTAGTCTTCCTGTGTCTCACCAATTCTCTGTACATATTTTAAATGCTCTGTCCTACAAATGGTTTACAGTGCCCAACAGCATGACCCCATTCACATTCCTGAATACTAACAATAATCCTTTTCCATAGGCCACAGATTTTTTTAAATTTAATTTAACCAAGACTTAAATGGATAAAATTTCTCAACTTTTCCGTGCCTTTCTGACTTCTTGAGTCACTTTCAGCATCCTGTCATACATTCATAGAATCATTTAGGTTGGAAAATACCTCTAGAATCATGCAGTCCCACCGTTACCCCAGTACCACCGTGTTCACCTCTAAATTATGTCCATGAGTGCAACACCTGCATGTATTTTTAATATCTCTGGGGTTGCTGACACTTGACTGAAGGTGCACTCAAAACCTCCTTGTCCAGGTTGTTGATAAAGATATTAAACAGGACTGACCCCAAAACTGGGATGCCCCTGGGGAAACACCACTTGTGACCAGCAGCCAGTTGGATGTAACTCTATTCATCACAACCCTGGGCCTGGCCACCCAGCCAATGTTTTAGCCAGTGAGCAGCGTACCCATCCAAGTCATGAGAAGCCAATTTCTCCAGGAGAATGCCGTGGGAAATGGTTGCAAAGGCTTTAGTAAAATCTAGATAAACAACACCTGTAGCCTTTCCTTCACCCACTAAGGAGGTCACCTTGTTGGTCTTACCCTGCACGTAACATGTGAGACATCCTCTGTATTTTCCTGTCTCTCACCACCCTACAGAAAGTCTGTCCAGGATTATTATTATTTTCCTTCCTTTTACAAACATAATTCATCCCCTTCTCCCTTGAGGCAGTATTACTTTACTTCTAACCTTCCGAAAATTAGATGTCAAATCAGCTACCTTACTAACTCATTAAGACCTTCTACCAATGAGCTTTTTTCCCCCCTACTAATGTTCCCTTGTGCACATACTAGTTCTCTAACACTTATCTCTGGTCCCTTTGTCTGCTTTTTGTCTTGCCACATCACCTTTACTACCTTTTTCACTATTGTTTTGAGTTTTTTCTATCTGACTGTGTATCCCAGAAGGGTAAAACTCCTTTCCTACCACCTTTGCCACTTACCAGAGTTGAGCTGGGGTTTGTACTGTGCTTGTTAAGAACTACTTAATTAGTATTAATGTAGCATAACCAGGCTTTTAAAGCCTTTTTCTAGCCTTGAAGGATTTCTCACGTGACCTGTATACTCTTAAGAGTTCATAATTTCCTAAAGTGACAATCAAGCTTCCTGTTCCTCTTTGAAGCACCCTTTACAATGATTCTTCAAGTTCCTACTTTGTCTTACAAACATAAGTGCATTAGGAAATGCTGATAAGTGCACTCAGGTACTTGTCTAAAGGTACCAATGTGTAAGTGCTGTGGCCGTGTGTGACAGGAAGAGCTGCAGTGAGAAGCTCTTTCAAAGGAATAAATATAATAAAAGGAGCATTAGGACCTAACAAATACCATTTGGGACCACGAGTTTTTGAAAGGATGAACAGCTGAATATCAAGTTCAAATTTATCCTCCAAATAAGGTTGATTTATTACAGGTACAGTGTAAGTTGGGCCTAATGTTTATGCATTACAAAAGTCTGGGAAAAACAGGACCCAGAAGCATTAATTTGTAATGTACTGTAGTGAATGTAGCAACTTGGCGCTGACATGTATTGATTATTTTGCCCTCCAAGGAAAACATCTTTGATCAATTAATTACCTTGCTAGGGTACTCCAGAAATTACAATAATATTTGAATGAAACCTGGTAATTATCATAGGTGAAGACTGCTTTTTTTTTTTTGTCTAGTGACCTCAGAGATCCAATTTTTTGAAATAATGCTAATTCGTTTCTCTCATTAGAGACTTCTGTGGTATTTAAAATCAGCAATAAAATCAAGAAAATATGAATAAAAATAAGTGAAAATTAGTTGAAAAATTTTCCTATGTCAACGCATCAGATTTATGGGATTACTGATTGTGGATCCTGAATCTCTATCTTCATTCTCCAATTACATTTACCAGCAATAAAATTATTATCTAGTTGATAAACTGGAGATTCAGAAATAAAACCTAGGTTATATATCTTTTAAAGTAGAGGTAATCTGCGAACCTGAATGCCAAAGTTGCTGTATCCTTCAGGACTGTTTTAATTGTCCTTATGCAACTAGTGGACTTTTCTCTCTGCATGTCTGTTATAGAATGTACTTTCCAAAGACACAGATAAGCTATGCATCCAGTGAAGTACAGTGAAAATTGTATTATTATTGTTATATATTTGTCACTGAAATACCGTGCGATCTGGAAATATATTTCATATTTAGAGAATGGTGTATACAAAGAAAAGGAAGAGTGAAGGAGAGATTACTATCTGATCTTTCAGAGAAATAAACTTCTAAAAATATCCCCTTCTTTAATTTTCTTTTAAAGTAGCCTCAACAAAGAAAATGCATGTATTACATTTGTCATACCACAAGCTGTCTACAGGTATAGTTTGCACCCAAGCTGTGTAAAATGTGAGGTGGATCATCTGAGTCGCTGCTCTTATAAAGTTTACTCTGTCTTTGAAGAGATCATGAGGACACTTTAAATGACTAAATGTAATGCATGTACAACTTTGTTACCATTTATCTGGGTAAAATCCTGTGAATACATAATTATGCATGTGCTAAGGTAGATTTTGCTTGATGTTTTTAATGCAGTGGTTAAAAACTTACCATCCTGAAAATTTTTTTTGAATAAGTAATGAGTACAACTGAAATTTGGGGCATTAGGGTTTATTTTGGTATCGATTCCACTCTTTCATATGTCAGCTTCTATCAGCATATCCCAAGGCACAGAGCTCTGGCAGCGTCAAAATCAGAGGAAAAGACTTGAAGAAAGTTGTCTTCACAAAAGATGCTGTCTCATTCTCCAGTTCTTTGATTTAGACCTGGAAAGCTTATTCCTCAGACTCTTTTTGCCTCCTGGAGGTAGCCTTGAGGGAAAGACAGCTAAAGCACAGAGATGCTTTTCAGAGGAAGAAGTTCCATCTTCATTAGTGTAGTCTTTAAATAAAGGTGTCAGTGATGTGGGGTTGTGTGAATTGGGCCAAGCGTGTGTGGATCAAAACTTTGATCGTTCTGGCTTGTGTTTAAAGCAAGTTTTGGTGTACAAGGATTAGTTCATTTTCCAAAAGTTCCTCTCCAACAGGGTAAATTGTTCCTGGTGAGTAAAGCAGCTGCCATATTGGTTGCCAGAGGGGTGCGAAGTTTAATAGACATTTTAAATTTTAGATTTCTCTGGCTCCGTGGAGGAGTTCGAGCTGTAAAATAGTGAAATGACAAAAATGGCATGAAGTCCTGACGCCTTCACCTGGAAGGATGCAGATAATTGAGTTGGACTGGGTTGCTGGAAGCTTATCATCTTGGTGCACTTAAATGCAAAATTAATATGCAGCCAGAAATTCTTGCATCCTAACAAAACTGTGCACTCTTATAATACCATGAATCTAAGCATTTCCAAGGAAGCTTTCAAGCGGGATATAACTTGCATGTAAAAAAGATGTTCTGAGGGGGCTAGCACATCATACAGCATTTTCCAGGCATAAACTTATGTACACCTGTTTGAAACATATGTACATCTATTTGAAGATAAAAAATGTGCAACTTAATATAAATTTTAAGCTTGTGTAAAGGATTTTAGGGAGTCTGTATTTGAATAAAAGCTCTTGGCATAGGAGCAAGAATATGCCTAAAGTGTACCTAAAGACGTTCTCATCCCACGGGCATATCCCCAAACACCATGGTATTACAGGGGCCAGGGGGGTTATTCATGATGTGGTCCACAACTGGCCACTGATCCCAAATGACAAGAGAGGGACACAGCATAAATTTACAGAGCTCTAATCTTGCTTAACCTGACACCATTTTTATTTGCAAGAATTAATGTATAACATAGGAAAGACAAAGTAATTAGCTGCTCTTGGGTTTAATTTTGGAAAAGTCATTTAAAACAAACGTTTGGACTACTTCAACATAAAATAAGTATGGGATCAGACTCAGATGTTGAAAGCAATTGTCTTTGTAGAAATTACTCCTTGGATTAATATGAGTAGCTGAAAAATTCTTTGCTTTGTTGTAGGAAAAAGTAAAGTACAATTATTAGAACACTGTAGTTGTTGCTGTACTGGGGTGATTAATCTGTAGCTGAAGAATTGAAGAATACAGTTAGTTAAGTCTCTTTTCTCACATTTGCATCAGGCAGGCATTGTCAAACGCCTTCAGACTGCGTAGGGGATAAAAGGCAGTGATGGTTTGAAGCTATGTCATGCTAAGTAAACACCCACATGATGGTATGTATGAAAAATATCCTACACAGAGTTCTGGAAATCTTGAGAACATTTTAGAAGCTCCTGCAGCTCTGTATATGACAAGATCAAAACCAGGGAACCTGTCACAAGTTGTACCCACACAGCAGTGACTGCACTACAGTCAAGAGCTACCTGAGCTACCTTTAAACCGTGGGCACTGTTAGAGAAGCATGAAGTTTAAGATGAAGTACTTTACCATGATTTTTAAGGCAGAGAAACATAAAAACTCCATAAACAACAGCAGTGTTTTAAATAACTATATTGATGCTAGTTCAGAAGTCTTTCATTACACCAGACATAACCAAGTGATGTATATTTAAACAAAACAAAACCCCACCAAAAATAGAGACATTCCCATCACCTCCTAAGGGAGGGTCTGAAAGAAACATGTTGACTTTCATGTGATGAAAAGCTCCGCTGATTTTAGTGGGGCTGCTCTAGAAACTTCTGTCTTAAACCAGGTCAGAATCCAGCCCTTACTTCAGATGTTCGTTCAACAGAAAAACAGAGGCAAAAAAAATTCACAGCCGTGGATGAAGGTGGGATGTTTGTTACTCAGCAAGAAGCATCTCTGAGAAAGCTACGAAAAAGGAAACTGTTTTTACAGTGCTTGTATCTGAAAAATCATTCCAAAAATTTTAATATCTTGCAATATTTTTACTAGGGTTTGCCATGTAGGAAAAATCCTCTTTGAGGAACTCCATATGACTTTGCCATCCACGTCAGCCTATCATTTCCTTTTCAATCTGTTTAGTGATGCATTCATCAAAAATTTAGGTGCTGAGATTTTTGTGCAGTCTAGATATCTGTGAAAAAACTGCTTCGAGATATTTGCAGCATAGTGCACTTGGAGGAAAATGTATGGGAAGAAGTATGAACCACCCTTTTTCAAAAACAATAACATTCCACTTCAGTTACAAAAATCTTGTGACTTGAAAAAATATAATGAAGAGAAAGCAATGTCAAATACTTGATTTGTATTTGATACGCAGTTTACGATGCCAGATCATCCTTTGGTTTTCCCAGAAAAGAAAAATGTAGACACAATTAAGTATATACATGGTATCAGCATTAATTTAAGAGTAAGTTAAGTGGTTCTGGATCAGAAAATTAGATAATAATGAACTCAGTCTGATTTCATTGAGGTAAAAGAAATTTAAACTTGATAACTATTCATAAGAATAATAGGTACTATGTTAGCATTCTGCTTCCCTGGAGGTAAAAGAGCCTTGACAGGACTGTTTCTCTAATTAAAAAGCTGACATGACTGTGTCCTGTAGGATTTTTTGGCTTCACTAGAAAATTTACAGTCATCTGACACACATGTTCTTCTATTCCTAGTGGATGAAGAGGTCTGATTTAGTCTATACATATACAATTCAATCTCTCCACGGCTCTGTTGGAGTGGAAGTTTGCTAAACTGTTTTTAAAACAGATTTAAATCAAAACTGTTTTGCACAGGATCTTATAATTCAAGCTACATATTTCTAAAGGAAAATGTCAAGATACTCCATCAGTTTGGAAAAGGGAGCAGCTATGGGATAATCACACACATTGGGTCAGATCTGAACATTCTATAATTGTACCAAGTCCCTTTATTATTGAACAGATTCTAAATTATTTGATGAAGTTGTTGCAAATTGGGTTCTATCTAGACTTGACAGTTAAAAATATTTCTAACTGTTTAATTCCATTTTACTCCTCTTTGAAATGAAATAAGACCTATATTGACCTTAAAAACTGAGGCAGTAAAATATTGAGTGAATTAGCACATAGACCTGTGGACAGCTATTACAGTATCTACAATTAATTAATTTGGAGTGGAGACCAGTAAGATGTATGTTACAGTTTAAAAATAACTATCAGAACATTTGATTTTAATTCATATCTATGCACAAAAGTCTTTCAACCTTAAAATATATGTTAAAAGTCAATATCAGTGTAAATAAAAAGTTCAGTAATTTTCTCACTAATTTATATTTCTGCACTCCCATAGATGACCTTTCCATGACTCAAAACATTTTCTTGGGAGGATGCTGTCTGAAATACAACACATGAAAAATGCTTTCTAGATGATCATCTCTGCTAAACTGATGAACAAACAAGCAAGGAAGAAAATTTCCAAGCACTTTGACAGAAAATTTGAGGCATGTTTGAAGACAAGATATAATTAGAAGGGTCTGACCTTCTGCAAATTGTGAATACTTTCCAAGTATGTAACTTTTATGAAGTCTTATACAGTCAGCTTTAGTTAGAATTTCCCAGTATTATTAATCGTCTATCAAAAGCCCCAAGGGCATGATAGAGGAGTTAGTTTTAGCAGCTGGGTTATGGGCTTGTAGGCTTTTCCAGTGGCTGTTCTTTGCACTCTTTTCTCTGTGTCCCCACACTGTTCACCCTTCCTGCTTCTCCAGGATGGGATTCCCAAGGAAGTGCACAAAGCTGGCAGGCGTTTGTTAGGTGCTGCCAAATCTGGCTGTTTCCATGAGCTATCTTCAAATATAGATGGAGCACAGGGTGAATTTTGTCTCTAGAGCCTTAGACTGAAAGCCTGAGCTGAATACAGACTGAAATTTTAATTCCACAAGTACACAGTACAAGGAACACTGCACAGGAACACTGCACATTTGCAGTTCATATAATTATATAACCAAGTCTTTGAGAGAGAGCTATAATCTTCATTAACATTAATGCTCACAGCAGAGCTCTAAAGTACCATAGAATTTGGAGGAGGCAAACAATCCCAGAAGCTGTAGGGAAGAAAAGCACCTATTTTCTAAAAGTTGTTTAAGGACTGTATTTATTTTTGATTCTTCTCTCCATTTACCTGCCTCTACTCTTCTGTGTTTAGGTTATCTAGCACTTCTATGGAAAACTGACTTCCAAGCATTAACTGTTGACCTTCTTGCACTTTCTTTTTCCTCATCTCTTCTCTTTTTGTTACTTTTCCCCAATTCTGCTCTAATTATAAGGACCTCTTACTATGTGGTTCTACTTGTACTAGCAATGCTTTTGACAATGTTTTCTTTTGAGCACCCTTAAGGAATAGCACAGGTGCTTTTTTCTAGAGATGGCTAAAAGTTCGTTCCAGTTCATACAAATAATTGATTCTTTTTCTCATTAATACCAGCATTTACTGGGTGAAACTTCACTTAAGTCATCTGACTTCCAGCAGATGCCAAAATGATGTAGTACATCATTTCAGAGACAGAAGAACACAGGACTTTTTTCTATATGTTTTTTTGCATTCCTTTCTGTGCTCCCCTAAATGTGGCAGAGAGCTGAATCAGATTTTGTGTTCCCTTCATCTGATAACACCACAAGATCACATTGCCTTTTATAATATGAAAATCCCCCTGCTAGGAGAGATGCACTCCGTCCTTTAGGGAAGGTAGAAGCAAATATATTATCCAGCAATGTACATTTCAGGTCACACTTAGACCTAGACCATAACAGAACTAATAATTTTACATACTTAGAATTATTTGATTGTGTGGGTGTTGATTTTTGGGTTTGTTTATTTGTTTGCTTTTGTTTTTTTAGTCCAAGAGGCCCTGGTATATAAATTCTCCAGCAAGATTTTTTCAGAAATTTCTAAGTCATTTACTAACTAAAAGCTATAGATACTGTGTGAACATCCTTCTAAACTTATGTAAGACATAAAACCTGTTTTATTGTAGGTTGAAATCCTGTTTAAGATTAAATATTTTCAGAAATATGGTTCCTTCCAGGATGTTCCTTTTTCAGTGGTACAATTCCATTTTCTAACATACGCATTTTCTCACTTTATACTATTGTGGAGTCAGAGATTTTACAGCAGGTGTTGGAATGTCCATTTATTAGCAAGGACTTTCATAATCATAGATGACCCTATTTTAAATCAACAGGACTCCTTCTGGGTAGAATTAACCAAACTTCTATTTCTTGGGAAGCACCAACATCTTAAAAATATTTGTTCTGGTCTATCATAGTAAAATATAATTCATTATATCCCTCTCAGAATAAAATTCTTATGAGCTTAAGAAAATTTCAGTCTTCCTATCTTATGTGCTGGCATGAAATACGATATCCAAGTTTTCCAAATCACTCTGGAACATTCAGGATTTTTGGGGGGTTTCTTTTTGGAGGTAAGGGTTGGTGGTGTCAAAACCTGAAGAATCAGCCATTACTGAATAGGGAAAACAGACAATTGAAGCTTAATGATCCAGAAATAATTTGTACTAATCTGTTTCACTATTTGGTGTATGTGTTCCAAACTGTCTTGCCAAAAGACCCAAAATATTCTAAAAAAAGACAAGTTAAGCTTGTAATTAATACGGAGTACAATATTTGCAAGACCACTGCACTTTGAAAGTTAATTTGTAATTCCTTGACATTGTTGAGCATGTTCCCTTCTAAGGACAGCAAAAAAGCCAACTACATGGACCACATTTATAAAGGCAAATCCTTCCTGTCAGGAGAAACGTTAGTCTATACACACTCATACACTTCAAATTATAATTTGAAAATTGTTCATTAATTAGTTCAGTATTTTCATGGCACCAACTACATTTTTTCCCCTTTAAAATCAGAATATTAGACCTTGTATATATACTTCAAGATAAGTGAAGATTTTGTGCAGTATCACATAGGTACTTAAATCCATGGTTATGTTTCCACTGGGGCTCTGATGTCGAACTTCAAACAAGTCTGAACAAGAGAATCAATTAAAACAAGCTAGAACACAACAATTTAGAAGCTAATCTCACAGTTTTTATATTTATTTTTTTAATAAAACTTACCCTTTTGATGTCTTTCCAAACTAGACCTCGGAGGCCTCTAACAGAAGAAGCAGCAAGTTCTTCTTATTCCCATTCATTATGCATCAGTTATTTAAAAAAATCAGCTTGCTAATAATACCTGGCAATTGGCTGTACTGGTATAAAATCTTGTATTTATGAAGTTTCAGGGTAGCAGACTCAGATTCCATGGTCAACATACTCCCTCAGTATCCTTACAGAGATTTCTAGAGTAATAGTATAAATTATTTTCTTATAGTCATCTTATGTCTCATTTTCCTCGGTATGAGATGACAGAGCTGGATCCTGAAAGATGCTTAGGTCCCTACTGGTTTCATTAGATACTGAAAGAGCTCCACTGCTCATAGGATGGAATATATATGTACCCTATTTTCAAACTGTGGGGCCCATATCTTCCAGGATTCTGAATATAATCCTTAAAGTAAAAAAAACCCAACAAACCAACCAACCAAAGAAAACAAACCTGTATCACAAAATGAATTTGAAGGAGATTCCTAGGCAGCAACATGGAACAAAATGAATTATCAATGAGTTTCTCCTAAATATGTGGTCTCTTAGATGGACAAATAACACGATGAACAGTAGTAGTATCTCCTGCCACCAATTGGTGCTGTTGCAACGTCACTCTACCTTGGCACAGCACAAAGGCTACAGAATTCCTGTCTTTTTTTCACACCAAGAAGATATTTCTCTTTTATGAGTGACCACTTTTCAAGTATGTTGAGAGTGCCTTGTCTTTGAGTTAGATTTTATACGGAGTCAACTGTTCAAGTGTTCTGCTAATGCAGAGATGATGACCATGTACAAAGATTTCTGGGCAGTCTGTGGCTGGGGTAGACAAGGAACTTCTTCTCATTCACCTTGCTCAGTCAACAACAAACACTGTGTATCTACACATCTTATACATCTTGTTTGTGAGTACTATTTATTTAAAGTGCAGATTATGTATTGTTAAATATATGTAGGACAGGTCTGAACATAATAAACTCCCTTCATGTATTGTTCACAAGTTGTAATATGAAAAATATTGTCTTTCTATATTGCTAAGAGATAAACATTTTTGACATTAAAAACTAGAAACCGGAAATAAAAAAAAATAATTCTAAGTCTAAATTCTGAATATATGTAAGATTTTTTTTGGTGATCAGAGAATAGGGTATACAGAAATATTTTTTATAGAAGTTGGGGTTATTTTTATAAGGAATGGAAATTTGTAGAATTAGAAACAGTCTTTCAGTAACAATGAGTTGTTTGATTGTTATGCCGTGCTTCTTAATGCAGAACTTTTCTGCAGTAAAAGGTTAATTAGTTGGGAAATGAAATACAGAAAGCTATCGTGAATGAAATGGTATTAAATCTTCCTTTTTCTGCCTGTCTCCCTGTCTTTTTCTAGAATATAAACTCAAAAAGGGTAAAGGTGCCTGTGTAATTGGACATTCCTTTGTGAACTGCACTGCCTCGATTCATACACACACAGGGGGAAGTAAACGAATTTTAGTTCCCTATAGAATATTACAAGCTTCAGTGGGTCTTCAGTTTTGGCTGTTTGGGGTTTTTTTTGTGTGTGGTTTGTTTATTTGGTTGGGACTTGGTTTTTTTTGTTGTTGCTGGGTTTTTTTGTTGGTTGGTGTGTTGATGGGACTTGTTTTGTTCGGTTTTTTTGAGGTTTTTTATGAGAACAGTGCTATTACTCTCTGGCTAAACTTCCCTAAAGTTGTTTGGTAGGAGCGTGTGGGTACAAATCACAGACTTTTCTGACTGGTCCTCAATAGATATCACTGACAAGGTATTTTCTCACTCCACAAACTCCACCACAGGAACTGATCCGAGGGAAGCAGGTAGTCTGTGTTAGCATGTAAGGCTTGACATTGTGTCAATGCCATTGCAGTCCTAGAAAATACAGTATCTAGCCCTTTTATTTCTGTGTTCTGCTTAAAGTTTCATAGAATAACAGAATGGTTCGAGTTGGAATGGACCTTTAAAACCATCTACTTCCACCCCCCTGCCATGGGCAGAGATGCCAGGCACTAGAACAGGTTGCTCAAAGTCCCATCCAGCTTTCAAAGCCATTACCCCTCGTCCTGTCACTACATACCCTTGTGAAGAGTCCCTCTCCAGCTCTCTTGTAGGTCCCTTCAGGTACTGGAAAGCTGCTATAAGGTCTCCCTGGAGTCTTTTCTCCTCCAGGCTGAACAACCCCAACTCTCTCAGCCCATCTTCACAGAAAAGGTGTTCCAGCCCCTTGCTCACCTTTCTGTCCCTCCTCTGGACTCGCTCCGGCAGGTCCATGTCCTTCTTGTGTCATGGTGGGTTTCATGAGAGCAGAGCAGAGGGACAGAATCACCTCCCTTGACCTTCTGGTCACTCAGTCCATTGCCATTTGCCACCAACCTGAGACAAATCTGTATTAAATGTAATGAAAATGGTGAAAATATGAAAGCACTTAAAGCCTCAAAGCACTTGTGTGAGAGCAAGCTAGGTTAAAGTTGACAGAGCCATTACCTGGTCAGGTTTGTGTCAGCAGCTATGTCTTTGTACGTACAGATGCGTAGAAACACAAATATATAAACCAGGCAAACTTGCACACACACATACCCAGTATTTGATTTTCAGTCTCAAAATCTCTTGCCTTCACCTTCACTTCCTATGCAACTCTTTTCAGTTCTTTTTAAATTTCTAAAGTTTTTACCCTCTGCCAAGGGTTTAAGAGGGTGTTAAACAAGAAGAAACTGAATTTTATGTAAATATTAGCTAATTTGACATTTTTAATTGTTATATATGTGTATTTTTAATCATTCATTCCAAGTATTATTTTCATCCAGCAGAGGAGCAGAAATAGGACTACATTTAATCACAATTCAGCTTGAATTTTGAATATTAAATGTTCATAATTAAAGCTTCTAAACAATTTACAGAGCTAGTAATAATTACAGGAATTAATTTGTGAATTTCTTTAATTAAAACTAATTTTGGCAAATTATAACTTGCTCCTGAGGAGTTTAAGAATAGAATTTGAAGCAAGGTTTTGTACAACTTTGTTCAGTGTCTCAAACCCTCTAGTTTCTTCAGACTATACATGACAGCTAAATTTTGATTGTAGTAGGATAATTTTTAGTTTAGCACATGTCTATGCCGTACTTTCATACATATTTAAATTTAGGGGAGATGGGCAGGAGTACTAAGAGATGTCTTTATCATCACCTCTTTCTGATGTATTTGAAGCAAAGCAGTTGAAGCAGCTTTGGAAAAGGGACTTTTTACTTTGCATACTTGTTTTTCCTATAACTAAGCAGAAATGCATATTGCAGTGAAAAGTTCAAACCAATGGTGAGCATATGGTAGATCTTGGACTAGTCAAGGCACATGACATTCCCGTTAGGAAGGAAATATAACCCCTAATTTGACATTATTTCTTCTTATTTTGCAAGAAAAGACCTTTAAATCTGGAACATAATGAACTTGCAAAATTAGTCCAAACTCATTCAAACTCTCTACTGTGTAATTCTGATGTGTATGTGTACGGGAAAGCAGGAAATGTTCTTGAGCTTGTTATCAAGTGAGACAAGGTTAATTAGTGACTAGAATAGCTTTAACATTTATTTCACTCCATTATATTTTACCACCTGTCCTTTTTACTTCTAATAAAAGATTTCCTGGTTTTAAGATGAGAAAGGAGAAACTGTTGCTTTTCACATTTTAAGTCACTAATGAAAATATATTTAATGTGCAGGTTGGTTGTTTTCCTGGTTTTGTTTTGGGGATTTTTTTGGTTTGGTTCTTTTTTTTTTTTTTTTTAAGTTTATGGCCTGTATTTTTAGAATGGAACAATGATTGATTTTTCAAAGGTTTAGTACCCAAAATTACAGCTCGATTTTCAAGAGCTCTGTGCTGAGAAGCCTTCAGTAGAGCAAGGATTTTCAAAGGTCTCAAAATGTAGGGTCTCAGTACTTTGAAAATAAAGCAATTTATTCGATATTTAAATAAGAAATGTACAGTACTGCTTGAACAAGTACTTGCTTGAAGATGGAGTGTATGGAAACACCGTTTTCCATACAAAGGAAAAAACCAGAACTGCTAATTAAGATCCAGCTGAGAGTTAAATTTGAACATATTTACAGCTCTTCAGGTATACGCAAGACTACCTGTGTTTCGTGCTCTTCATATTGCTTTGTAGTCCAGAATAATGTAATGTCATTTAATTATGAGGGCTTTTTTTTTACCTAACTGTATATGTAGGAACTGAGTTCCACTTGCCACGGGGATTCCCACACAGATTTGAATTCTGTCTTGGGCTTCTCTCCTAATTATGTATTCAGGAAATACTCTATTTGTAGATCATAAAGCACTATTTATCACTGAATCTTATAGACTAAACTATAGTAAGCTGAATTCCATATTTCAGTTAAAAAAAGGAATGCAAAACACTAATTGAGTTAATATTTCAATATTCCTTTCTATGTTTTCT
This sequence comes from Corapipo altera, assembly GCF_003945725.1. NCBI lineage: Eukaryota > Metazoa > Chordata > Aves > Passeriformes > Pipridae > Corapipo > Corapipo altera. Next base: position 1,150,275 of record NW_020884934.1, on the reverse strand, counting down.
GTTTGGTGTTTATATATAATACTCTGTTACTTCATGTTCTTCATAAATATAAATGACCCTTTTTCTTTTTTTTTTTCAAAATTAAAATATAGTACAGCTCTGATGATGGACAATATTTGAAAACATTAGGAAAAAAAAGACACAGACCAAAAAACTACCTCACCACAAAGAAATCTTGTAAGAGAGAGAGACGAGATTGGGAAAAATAGTGTGTGTGCGTTTTCGTTTTGCTTTTCTTCCCTCTGCCTCTGTTCTGAAAAACAGGGATTTCATACTGCCTTTGTCAAAAAGTGGATTTCTTTTGGTGCAGATGCGGAGCCCCATGGATTGGTCTGCACTGCAGACTGTTGGACTGCACAGCAGACTCTCCTCCCGCCTGAACTGAACAGAGGGCCACGGTTAGAGAGGGTAGGTGAGCTCAGCAGCCAAACAGACAAGAAATTTGGTGGACAAAGATTGGATTCTGCTTAAAATATGTCTGCTGTCACCCCTATGCCATCTAGCTGCTGCTGCCAGGGCGCTGCAGCGCTGAGACACCGAGCAGGCACCTGGAGACTGGTGGCCGTGCCCTGCGGTTGTGTGCAGCAGGGTCTCGGGGGGGTGTGCACACAGCTGGGAATCCACCTTTCCTTTACACACTGCAGTGGTGCTCCGTGGATTGACAGGTTCCCTGTAGCTTCTGAGATGTGCACCAGACCAGACGTGCACCAGACGTCCAAGTCAGCTGCAAAAAGCAGCTTTAGCCCTTGTGGGCATCTGCTCTGCCTGGCACTGAATATGCACGTGGGTAGGAAAAAACACAGCCAGGCAGGGGCTTGGGGTCTAACAGGGGTGGTGGTGCTGCAGGTGCCCACAGCTGCCTGTGGCCTCTGCTGCTTCCTGGCAGCCCAGTTAACACTGTTGTACTTGCAATTATTATGTCGATATAAAGAAACGACCTTTGCTGTCTGATGAACTGCACTGTATCTTCATGTTTTGTTGTCTTAAGGAAGATCTACTCACCCACACTCTTGCAGTCACCCGCTGTTAATTAATAAAATCCAGCTTTTAAAGGGGAGTTAAGCGTGTTTCATTTTTTGGTGACTCGTGGGATTGGGTAAGCACTGACATCCTTCCTAATGGAGCGGGGCCAGGCTGCCGTTCCCAGCAGGGCTGTTACACACACACTTTGTTCCTTCAAGGCTCTTGGCTAATGAACACATTTAAACAAGGGAACACTATTGTTCAGTTGTTCGATTAACTGACTTGTAACAATTAAGAGGTGGCTCCCTACCATCTTCTTTAATACGGTCTTAAAAATCAATGAGATTTTGAGACTTCGACTCTCATTCTACTTTGAATTGGCTTCAGGGAAGAAATAAGACCCTGAATCTCATATGAGGAATGTATGGGCAGAGCGAGTGTAAACACCATCAGTGTTCCCTTTAAGATCTTTTTCTTTGTCATAGTGGTGTGATATGACCTTACAGAGCTTTCTGTGTTTATTTTTATTACAGGAAAAGAAAACTCACATATAATATTTGATTACATCCAGTTTTCTATACATGCAAATTTAGGATGCCAAATGCAGAATTTATTTTCAAATAAAAATCACCCTCTATGTTGTAATGTAATTTATCAGTATTTCAAGACATATAGCAAGTAACTGTATAATATTCAGTGTCTACATCTATGAGTACACTTTCCTAGCCCAGCTAGTGTTAAATGTTGCAGTATGTATTTTATTTTTTTTAAAGAGTCATACAGTAATTTGGGTTGGAAGGGATCTCAGGGTCATGTAGTCCAGCCTTCTGCATTATATAAATCCAACTTCTTAGTTTTACTCAGAAGAACTCTCAGATTAAGGCTTGAATTTATTGTTAATTGCAGCAGCTCAACAGTTGTCTTCAATCCACGGTGGAACAGACTTTCTATCCAAAATCCAAAACCGAAGTGCTTTATCTCAATTTGGAACCTGTCCTATTCTACAATCTGTTAAAAAATAAAATTAAATCTAAACCAAGATGCATATATGTGAAAAACTCATTTAGGTATTTTCAAATAAAAGGGATTTACTCGAGACTGCTAAGCTCGTTAACATACCTACATTGGGTTTTGCAGCTAAGCTTTGCTGGTTTTTTCCACTCTGATTTCCTTCTTCTGGTACACTCTTAATAAATATTACATGTACTATTCAAGAATTCAGGTAAGTGGTTCTCCTTGTAAAGAAAATAAATAAATAAAAATTAAACTGCAGTATTCAATCTTTCATAGGAAGTCCTCTGCTAGCTGAACAATGGTTCTATCTACACTTTTCTCACAGCCTTATCCACTAAGGACCTTTAACAGAACATACCTCAAAATTTAATCCAAAGCAGAAAATTACACTCAGACTTCATTATAAAAATCCCCACACATTAAATTACTACAGAAAAGTCCTAGTATGCAACAGATATTTCACTCTTTTCCTCTCTGTGCCCAATCATGAAATGCAACTGGTATAGAGATGCCTAGCTGGGACTCAAAGATGAGGCAGTAGGTACTAAGGTGGTGTTAATGCATTGTTCAGAGATCATTATTCCTGACATTTAAGCAGTGCTGTTACTCCTCATCAATGAAAGGAGAGATCAGTTGCAGCCCTGACAGTGTCAGCTCATCTCGTTGCTATGGATGACAACTGCAAATTACTAATACTTCTTCTCCATTTTATCTCCTACACAATTCTGCCTTCCAACTAGTCCATTTTTCTTCAGTCAAAAGATAAACCCAAAGACCTCTTTGCAGCCTGGGGTCCCACATGAGGGCTCACATGAGTTCTCACAAGGAGGAGACAGCAAGCAGCAGCCCTCTGAAACAGTTCATACAGTCAAAGCTTCATGTCATAGCATTAGGTATTCCAAGAATTGTTTTAAACCACCATCCCAGACTTCAGTACCTGGCCAGGAATATATGTGACAAATGATTAATTCATTGCATTACAAACACCGTTGGTAATAGAAAAGTGCTCAAAAGAACTATAGGTAATTTTGGAAAATTTACCTCACTCTAAAAGGCTTCAGTAGTTTCTGCTTAGTGCAGAGAAGGTTAAGGGAGGATCTGATAATGGATTATAGATATCTGCTATGGAATAAGATATTGACCTCTGGAAGCCACATAAGCTGTCAGTAAAAACACAGACCCACAGTTGAAAACTGAAGTTTCAAAACAATCAAATTGAGGATAATATTCAGCTTCACAAAATGAAGGTTATATTCCACTGAAGCAGATTACCAAGGGAATAGTTAACCTGTTATTATACAATTAAAATTGCATGTGTGTTGAAAAGACATACTTTAGTTCACCTGCAAGATACCGAATTTTGTATCTCTTGTTACATAGAGAGAAGAACAATTCTTTCCCTGAAAGAACTATTGAAAAAAACTGTGGTCTGCTTTACAGAGAATGTTCACTCCTGATTTTAAAATCTTTTTGGTGCCAAACACCCAAGAACAGCAGAATAAACATGAAAAGATTTTAGAAAATGTATAGATCACGTTCCTTTTGCCTGAACAATGCTTTCATTTGTCATAGAATCATAGAAGGGTTTGGGGTAGATGAGTCCTTAAAGATCATCTACTTCAAATCACCCTTCCATGGGCAGAGACACCTTCCACTAGACCAGATTTCTCTGAGTCCCATCCAACCTGGCCATATGTCATGTGGCAATGTCAGAATCATGTTTGTTCAAAAGAATTATGACCCACAGGCTTAGAATGGGAGAACAGATGAACATTACCATGAGAATAAAATGCATCCACCAGCTCATCACTTCTTTGTTATTTGGTAATTTCTTTAGACATGGTATTTTTAATGTTCTTTCTTAAACAAATGTATATATACTTTAATGAAATATTTGCATGCTACCCACAACTTTAAAATGAAGTTCCAATTCTTACATTTTGTATTTATTCTGTATTTCACTATTATAGGGTACTCATTTCATTATATTGAATTATCTCTATGCTGTAATGAAAACCATTAATTTTTTAAAATCAGCATGAGTATAAACAAAAAGGAAAGAAAAAACCATGTCATGCCACTCAAACTTGATTGCTTTTTTGATAGACTTATAAAATTAGTGGATGAAGGATGTGCAGTAGATATATTTGCATTTTAGAAAAGTATGCTCATGCCTTTGAAAAACTTACAAAAAGGATCCACGTTCTCTTGAATATGATTGCTATTACATGGAGGAAAAACATAGATGAAAGACAATGAATAAAATGAACTTTAATGTGGGGTGAAGTGCAGACGGATACTCAAAATATGTGCATTAAAATTCATTTTATTCAATGCATTCTGACCTGATCTGGAAGATGGAGTAAATAGCACAGATGAATTTGCAAATCATAGTCTGATGGAGAATAATTTGGGCTGGATCAATGGGCATGTCTAACTTTTTCCCTAGTTTTATGAATGGGTCTTCATGATACTGTGACATTCAAAACAAAAGGCAGTAAATGTACTTTGGCTGAACTGGGATCTCCAAACTAAAAAGAGAGAAACTAAACTGAACACATATCAGAAAATTTGCTTATTCAATGATTGTCTGTTGAAAACCTAAACCATTTAGTATTTTCTGGCCTGAAATAAGTCTAGTATGTATTTTGTTTCCCTTTTAATGAGTCCTTAATGATTTATTAACAGAAGTAACCCTGCACACCCTTTAAAAAAAAAGTGTGTGAGTGTGCTAAGTTTTGTCTGAGCTGGGCTAGAACACAACTGTGCTGAGTCTTTTGTTGGGGCAATTAAAATGACTCTCTAGCTTTTATAGGAGGGTCAGTTTGCACCTGTGAATTCCTTAAGGGGAGAAGATTGTCTCTGGTTCTATTCTCTCACTTTGAGTAAAAAAAGCAGAAGCTGTAGCTCTAGTGCTCAGAGAGGGGGAAAGGGAGAGATTTGTATTCCTTCACCTCTTTCTCTCCTTAAGAGCAGTCAAAATTGGAAGATGGCAGTGCTGGAAAATGGCTGTACCCACAGCTGTTTGCTGTGGAGCACAGGTGAGGATGTGTTCTGCCTCAGTGAGGTGACTCACTGGGGAGTAATAGAAGAAGCTGCAGGAGGCCCTGGACTACGAAGCATATTTTTTTTTTTACTTCAGCATCTGCTGAAATTAGGACTTTTGCTAAACTGTCTTTCATTTTGTATTCACTCACCCTTTTGTGGCCCAAAAAATAGAATTTTGCTGTTAGTAGTAAAAGGCTGTAGGGTTTGTACTGAAGGGCTAAAAAGCCAATGAATCAACTCCAAGTGGACCAAAGACTGAAGAAACTGCCACTATGGACATTATATTTCTTCCAGTAAGGACCTCAGGATGCTGCTGATAAACTGTTCTACATCCTGCCCTTTCCCAGTCTCATGGAGCAAGACTGAAGCTTAGGTCCCAGAGGCACATGAGAAAAGAGAGTCTAGCACCAGAAAATAGGAGTAAATATGAGGAAGTTTTGCATGACAGTTTTATTACCAAAGAGGGTTTTCCTGTATTAATTATTTGGACAATTAGACTGTTGAAATATTAACTGGAATAAAAGTAAGATTATTATTGCCATGTATATGGTGTCTTTCTCTTGTCAAAAAAAAAAAAGATTTTGAGTGAAACTCCTTTTCCAGTGTTTGGAAGTTACAAAAGGGAGTTCATCCATGCATTAAAAAAAAAAAAAAAGAAAAAGAAAAACCACTTTACTTAACATTAGATGTATGATGTCACTGATGAAAGAATGTTTAAGGCATTTTATAACTATTAGTTGGGTATATTTATACATTTAGAAGCCCAATAACTAAACAGAGATAGAATCTTTTATTCTATTTCTAAATCCTTTCAGAAAGACTTTTCTTTGTCAGCTTTAGCCTGTGTGTTACCATTATTTTGAAAGCATTACCTCCATTCCTTGGAAAGCTCTTATGACAAAAAAAAAAAAAAACAAAATCAAATAATCTAACAATAAGAAAGTGGGTTTTTTTGGTTTTGTGTTGGTGGGGTTTTTTTCAATATTGGGGGATTTATGATTTGAATCCTTTGAACTGTAAAGTATTACATGTGATAATCTCTTAAGAAATACAAAGATACTGAAAATAGATAATACAGATATAGACTTGCAGTTTGATAGTGGGAACTTACCCCATCCCTTCAACATTTTAGTAAAAAAAAATAAACCAAATAAACCATATTTATTAATATTTTTGTCATCATCATAATGATTAATCCATCAAAGATTATAGAACTTCATTCAAAGTAAGATACTTCTCTGATTAAAAATTTTTGAGAAACATATCTGATACTATGATTTTCCTTTTGATAGGTTTAAGAGATATATTCAGTTTCAAGATTATCTGAAGGTCAGGTTCCCTGTTCTGATTCCCACTGAGAGTCCCATTCCCCAGGTTATTCACTGAGTACAGTATTTCTCAGTATGATTACAGTATGCCTTCTTTACTCTTTCTTTATACAGAATTTCCTAAGGAAAGGTTGTGCTGGTGTTTCTACAAGGCTGAAACATATATAGAAATGAGTCACTCAGTCTGAATAACTTGCTTTGAAATACCATCTATTTCCCCAACTGCACTTTTGCCTCTTACTTGCTGTTGCCTCTGTGCTCCAAGTGTTTCAAGGCATTCAGTTTTTGTTTGTGTAGTCCTTACCACATGGTTTTCCCAAACTAAGAACTCTCAGCCTAGGCTCACTCATGGCTATCAGGCAGCAGACTCACCCAGCTATCTCAAGTTAAGTGGAACCCATTTAGTTTTGCCATCTTGCAGTGACTTGCATTTTCATCCAAAGATACTAAAAAATTTACTTCCTACTTTTTTTTTCCTTCTACCCCCTAGTGTATATTACTGTTTATATTGAAACATGCAGTTGTTTTATAAAGAGGCATTTCCTAAGTGATTTGCACTGTCACAGAAAAAGTCACAAGATGCTGAAATTTACAGAAAAATAAAAATATTGCCTACCAATGTGCACTCCTTCCATTCCCACCCTATTTTTAAAAAAGGAGCAACAAGGTTTCTCCTATTTTTCTGCCTGCAAGTTTTCTCTGAATAGGAAAAGAGAAATACATGCAAACTTTCTGTCCTGCAACATGTGAGCTATAGAATCCATCTGACTGCAGTGTCCTGGTGGGGCAGCACCTACTACTGCTCTGCTAATGACACCTACTGATTCTGGACATCTCAAAGTCACCACACATAATGCTCAGTGAAGGCAAACATATTTCTGTCTCTGAAATATAAGGCAGAAGTGCCCTGGCCATACGAGGTGTAACCTGGACACAGCTTTCACTCAGTTAATACTATGGCAAAATTAAAAAGCCATCGGCGTAGCAGTGGGGGGGAAAGAGTGGCCATACAGAGAGAGAAAATAATCTGTTCAGGGATAATAGATCATCTTTTCACACTACTAATTTGCCTTGCTGCCTCTGCTAACAGACTCTGAATCCTACCTAATTGTACCCCTTTGTTCCTTTGCCAGAGCACATTGTCGTGTCTGCTTCTGTGGCTGTCTTTTGCTCTCTTCTCATTGTATTCACTGACAAGTGATGAGATGCTGAAGTATGAAGAAATGCAAACTGCATTACATGAAGTCTTCAGATCACTCCAATTAGCCAGTTGGCTGTGGAAACCTTTCCTTCTACGTGTTGCTCCACTGCTGAGGAGCAAAAGGGTTCGTACAGAGCAGGTCAAACTTCATATCTGTGGCTAAGATGTTTGTCTCCATCAGCTTTTTACAAAAGGGAATATTGACTTTTCATCTTATCTCATTCTGTTATTTCCAAAACTCTTTCTAAGGTAAGAAAAATGAATTATAGGTATCAAACTTTTTCAGGGTCTTTTCAGATTTAAATTCACCAACCACTCAGTACTTCCATCGCTCAGCCTCTCAGATATGAACTTTGTGGAGCTACAATTCTGTTTTTAGATAAAGTTCTCAGTTCTCAAGGTCCAGCCAGTTATATTCTTTTGTACATTAACTTGTCATCTGCATCTTGAGTATCTGGGAATGAGCAAAACCTGGGGGTACCATTTACTCTGATATTTTCAGCAGATCAATAATGGAAATATCTCCCATTGTCTTTCTAATGCTATGAAAAAAAATTCAAATATCCATAAAATAGAGCATTATAGTGTAGACACAACAGGAAAACTATTTTCCTTCTACCTGTCCCTTTTGGGTACTTTGTGCTTATCCTATGTATAATGCCTTTTATTAATAACTGATCTGTTCATCATGCTATCAGCATGTTCAATAATCAATTCTTTTGTTTTCTTATAATCTTCCAATACAGTCTGAAGGTTTGTATTTCTACCTATTAGCAGATCCAAACTATAGGAGACAACAAATATTCACAGAGGATTTTCTCAGGTCTATATTTTGTGCTATCTATTTACTATAGAAAAGGACCAGTGTCTGAATCAAAGTTATCACACATATTCATCCAATTTGGTCAACAAAGCAGGAATAGCATAAATAGTCTCTCTAAAAATTATTCTGGTCTCTGAAGTAAGCCTATGCATATGATTCAGGAAGCCTAGAATGTAGCTTATTTTTCACTGGTATGTACACAAACCTTATGTTGATTTTCTGTCCAAAAGCTTTTCAGGTTGTTTGTTGTGACTTGTCTATCATTTATTTGTCATCAATGCAGTGTTTTAGGAATTGATTTCCAATTTCTTAGCTGAGGCTGCATGGTAATTCAGAGTTAGACTGTAGCACAAAAAAGTGCTTTTATACCCAAATGAACATGGACAAGAACCAAAGTGATAAAAATACAGTTGCAAAATAACTTTATAATTTTTCATACTACCAGAAAAGGAGCAACAGTGTCCAAGTGTTATGAAGTGGCAACAACCCCCCTGCCACATCCCCCTCCACCACTCAGGGAGAGAAGGAGGAGGCAGAGGATTCAACAAAGGGATCAAGCTGAGCCAGGGAAGAAGGATGAGGCAAGGGTAAGGTGACGTGGCTTTTTGTTTGTTCCTCACAATCCCACTGCACCTTTAATAAGCCATAAATTAAATTAATTTCCCCCAAATTAAGTCTGTTTTGCCCATGGTAAGCAATCTCCCTGCTTTCATGAGCTTTTCCATATTTTCTCCTTCTGTCCTGTTGAGGAATGTGAGTTAGAGAGTGGCTGGGTGAGTATCTGCCAGCCAAACAAGGTCAACCCACCACACTTTCAAAGACAGTTAAAATTTACTGTCACTCAGAATCTGCTCTCTCCTTCTGAGGCCATAAACTCAATATTATTGTAATTAAATGAATATATAGTACACCTTCACTTTCCAAAAATGTGGCAATATTATTTATATTATTTAATATTATTTAATATTATAATTTTTATGTAGAAGGTTTTTTTTGTAAGAATAAATATTTCTAAAAACACAGTCGGAAGAGTAACTGAAATTACATTGGTAATAAGTTGGGTTTTAATGAGTTTCTTCCTTAAGGGAAGCTGTTCAAGAATTAACCTTCACATTTTGCTTCAATGGTCTCTCAGTATATTTTTTGTGGCTAGGAACACACTTTCTAATATACAAGTTCTGAAGTTTTCAAATATATTATTAAGTTGGGGAGGTAGAAATAATTTACAAAGTTACAGTTTTTATAGAAGATATTATTTAAAAAATGCAAAAGTAACTGTAGGTTATGCTCAAAGTAATAGTTCTATAAATTTAAAGGGTTTTCACATTATTATTAAAAGAACTGTCAAAAATGACTCAGTATTTTTGTATTTCATTTATTATACATTACAACACTTTGTGATTAAACTTGAAGAAAATTATTTTTGATGGATTTACAGTAAATTTAATCTTTGATTAACATTTCAGAAGGAAGAAAAACAAATGATCATGCTATAAAACATGCTAATGATGATCATGATAATTGAGAATGTTCTTAGAATAGATAATGCCTTAATGAAGACATCAAGACTTTATGTAGATATTCCCCCCTGTAGGTTTTATAACAGGAAGAAGAATCTTTATTTTTGAAAAATTGTACTGGCTTTTAAAATCTTTCTACCATAAAACAAAAGAAAAATAGGAGAATATTCCCTTGCCAAGTTTTAATTTACATTAATTATGATGCTGCTTTGTTTCTTGCCTCTTTCTATATCTGTTCTTTCATTTACCTGGCCACTGGGTTTTGCATTTACTAATATTAAATCTCTCCCACTGACAGAAAATTTCACCAAACACATCTTTTTAATTTCACTTTAGTCTCTGTTATTTACTTTGCTTCTGCTTGTAAATTGTGGTCAAAGCTGAATAATCACTCTAAAGTTACCAGCAACAGATGTGGAGTTGCTATTCCAAGCACAGGAAAAGAGAAACTGTATGGGGATTTCAGATTAATTGGTCATGAAGTTACCTAAAAACTTCTTAAAGTCATTACTGAGGTATGACTCCTAAAAAAACCTCGCTATGTACAGACCAATGATCTCCTTAAAAAAACAAAGAACTGCTCTCTGTGCCTCCAGTGATCTGCAAACGAAAGCTTGAGAACTACATCCTAAATGAAATGGGCAGGATATAGATAAACCTTTCTTTTCTAGATCATTGATAGGAATATGAGAATATAAAATGGTGAGTAATGGTTCATTATGAGATGAATATCATACATAATAAAGTCATTTCAATTCAGATTGTGCATCTGGGCCCAATCACAGTTTGGCCAGAAGATCTGTTCTGAAGCAGGAAAGAAAAAAAAGGACATAAGGGAGTTAGGCACTTAACAGTAGAATTTTAAGAGTATTTAGCTTCTGTCTGTCATGACAGTCAGTATGAGTGAGCCATCTAGCAGCCCACGAAAAAAACTCATCACCCAACTTCCACTGTATTTGAGAGCACCACCATTCCTGTTTCCACAAGCTGAAACCTAGTCTCAGTTTTTCTCTTGGATCACCTTCTGCACACCAAAGTCTCCTAGCTATCAGCTGTTCTTTATCAGCACCCACCCTTCCTGCTCTGAAAGTGCAAGCACAACAAAAAGACCTTAACTTCATTCCTGGGCACCTACTATTTTTGTTAAATACTCAGGTCTGTGCATCCTAGAGACCCTACTGTGTTTTCAGATACAAAGACATTTTTTTTAACTTGGTATGTCTTCTCATAACATCCCTTCCAGCTTGCAGCTGGAGCTTCTTATGCTCAATTAACTTTAACTCATTTAACCTGTAAAGGGCAGATGCTTCCCACTAGGCCATGCAGTCTTAATAGAGAAACTAGTCCTGAGCTTCTGGTACAGCTGTATTAATCAGAGAGTGGGAATTACAAATTGGGGGAAGGGCGGAGCACTTTCCCAGGCAGCCTTTCTCCAGGAAAGTCTCTGGCTCTGCTTCTCTCAGATTGGTTAATGTGGAAGTGCTGCAGAGCAAAGGCTGTAGATTGAGTTTCATCTCTGCTCAATGTTCTTGATGGGATTAAAGCACATGGAGTTCTGCTACCAGAGGTAGAGCAGCACCACTTCTGCTTCCTGTAAGTGTTTATATGCTTTCTAGCAGAGTAGAATCTCTTGCTTACCAGCAGAATAGAATGCTCTTGCTTTCAAAACAGTTTTGAGAAGGATGCTGCTGTGGGTTCTTTTTATCTGCAGGCTTTTTATTTGAAACGCTTCATCCAGGAGATGGGACATCGGGCCTAAAGCTGAAGCTTGGAGTGTGAATTTGGGCTTACGGCTTTCAACATGTAGGTGCCTTTGTTAAGCATGAGACCATAAGTTCACCTGAGAGAAAAGAGGACAATTATTCCTTTAATGTGTTTTCTTTCTTTTATCTTCTTCCAATGCCTCAAGAAGATCTATAAGGTTTGTATCTGCAGAGAGCTGAGCATGGCATGCATGTTCTTTGAAGAGAGGAAAGTATTGAGTTATAACCTTTCATTTTGGGAGTATTTGTGCTATTGGCTGCTGAGCAAGGACTGGTTTTTAGGGTGATTCACAACTGTTTTTAAGGTGGGGCAGTGACTTCAGTCCTAGGGTTTAATGCTTAGCAACTCCCTCTCCTAGGTGAATAGCACGTTCTGTCCTTGTGTTTTGTGTCTATCTCTGTGTACCTTTTACACATGATGTAAAGTGACAACTAATACCAAATGATATTGACAGTGATTTATTGAACTTAATTACTCTTCAGAGACTGGCATGAATCAATCCTCATAAAATTCACCTATCACTTCGTTGTGTGCCAGCTTTAGTATGGAGAAGATGAGGGGAAAAGTCTTTGAGAGAGGAGGAATTCCTCCATTTTACCAGCAACACTTTATTTCTTCTTAAATCATTGATGGACTCTGTTCAAGTGAAAATTGCCATAAACATCTATCAGTGAAAATAAAGATAAGAACTCATTGATGGCATTCAGTTCAGCTGTATTCTACAGTGTAGTAAAGCACCCTAAACTGAATTCCCTGAAAATGTACTCTCTGATATGGCAGATGAAGTCCTTTGCCAGCATAAAGTTCAAAGTGTAGTTATGTATTAAATATCTTATGCTATTTTGGGTGGCTTTTCTTGTTGCTTTGTGCGTTTTATTTTTTTTTTTTTTTTGGTTTTTTGGATGGTTTTTTTTTGTTGGTTTGATTTGAGTTTTTTGTTGGTTGTTTGGACTTTTTTTGTACTGGTTACACGAAGCTATGAAATTATGCTTTTTTACTGTAACTAAGTATCATGCAAATCTAGAAAGTGGCATGTTATGAACTTTACAGAAAAAAAAGTATAGATTAACATATACTATGCTAAGGACAAAGAAAGCATTTTTAAGAAAGTGTCTAGTTTGCAGTATTTCTCATGAACTCAAACAAAAGTTGAATAGATATCAACCATTGGTAACATCATGTCTCTTAGGTAGAATCCTTTCACGTTCCTTGGTGTTTTGCAAGCTGAGGATGTTGACTGAAGGCAGATTCTTATTTTTCTTCTTAGTTTAACGTGGTGTGTGTTTTCTCCATGTGGAATGGTGATGTTTGTCAGAGCATTCTCTCCTCACCTTTATCATCCCAGTCCCTTTCTGTGGTGAAGGAGTTAAATCACTGGTTCTCAAAAGTGATGGAAGGTAGGAGTAAGACTGAAATTAAAGGTAATTGGCTTAAGTCAATGTCTTTATTCTTCTGACACTGAAATAGTAGAAAATTTATACAGGTTGATTATTTATGGAGTGATCACTCCAATTTCAGTTGTCTTGCAGGGTTTTCAATCAATATTGCATATCAAGTAGGTGGAGGTGGCTCAAAACTGCTTCTAAGACTTCAAAGAGCGGTCAGGGAAGATAAGCAGTTTAAATGGTCTGTAAGTGAAGACTCAGCTGTGAGTATAGGCCTAACAATTTCCTTCTTATCAGCTAAATAAACAGTCTGAAGTATCATATCTGACTATTCCATGGTACTGTCCAGTCATCCTCACAATAGAAGTGCTTCCTGATGTTTAGCCTGCATGTCATGCCTTTCAGTTTGTGCCCTTTGCCATTTTCCCTGTCACTGGGCACTGCTGGAAAGAGCCTGACTCTGCTGTCTTTGCATCCTTCCTTCAGGTATTCATATACATGTCTAAGACTTTTTTCCCTGAGGCTTCTCTCTCTATCAAGTCCATGTCTGTCTTGTACCGAAGAGCCCAGAAATGGGCTGAGTATCAGGAAAGAATCACCTTCCTCTCCCTGCTGGCCACACTCCTCCTAATGCAGCCCAGGACACCACTGGCTACCTCTGTGGCAATGGTGCATTGTTGTCATCGATCATCAGGACCCCCAGGTCCTTTCCTACCAACCTACTTTCCAGCTGTGTGTGCGTGAGGGGAAGGACACCATTTCTCTTCAAAACATATACACCTGCTCTCACATTAGTTGCAAAATTTACTCAGTGAAGTGTGATTTTGGGTCATTTTAGAAGCAATTTGTTGGTAATGGGTTTCTGTCCCTTCCTGTCTTCATATTTTATCTCATTCAATAGTAGCTGCTTTTGAATTTATACTTTATCTATTCTTATCACTTGACCAGCCCATCACTGCTTTGCCTGTACAAGTAAAGGCATCAGCTGATGTGCAGTCACTGTGCTAAAACTTGCATTTAAGGCTGTTAAAGCAATTCATTTGGAGCAGTCTTCTAAAGTGGCTGGTGTTTTTGCCTGCTGCCCTCCACTCTTACCGAAAGGCTGTTCCAATTCTGATTCCATTCTTTGAAATGCCAGTTAAACTTGTGTGACTCTTTCACAAGCAATATGCTCCCAGTTCTTTTCTTTTGTCTGTCCTCTTCTTTTGTCTTCTGTGGGTTGGTTGTGTTGGGTGTTGATTTTTTTATTTTTTTTTTAATTAGTCCTCCTGCAGCTTCTCTAAAGAGAAGTATCCTCTCTTGTGTTTCCTGTTGCTAGGCTACGTAACTCGTGCTCATTTAAGGCAAATATATATGGCATAAAATAGTACCACGCAGAAATGTCCAAGCTTGGTTGCTGTGAGGTAGTTTGGGGTATTGGAATCACTGTTTTCCAACATAGTGTAATGTTTTATCCAAGCTGAATTACCCTGCAGAGACATTTCTTCTAGCTAATGTAACTACCTTTGTAAGTCATCATAGTTCAAGTATGATTTTGGGATATCTTTGATAGTCTATATCTTTTGATACTCTGCACATCTTTTGGGTAGACCTTCTTGCAACTTGTTCTACTTTGATAACTTTTGTCTTAAAATCTTACCCTATTATTAACAACTTGAAATACACTGGAAGCTGCTTCTTACCCCATTTTGCTGCTAGAGATTAAAACTCCAGATATATATCCTTTAAACCAAAGGTTAAAGAACCCAAGCTTTTCATGTGCTCAGCTTCTTTGATACCTGTGAACACCTTGTAGTGAGCTTCCTTTTTGGAGTTAGCCCTTTTCACAAAAATACTGGTAAAGTCTCCTAAAACTATTTTTAGAAGTTTGGAGTATACATGGACTGATTAATCTCTGAGTGTTTTCAAGAAGGCACCAAGCAGAATTCAAGATTATGGTCAGGATTTAAAAAAAAGAACTGTTTACATTCTCCAACCTGATTAACTGCTATATAAGCTTTTTCAAGCAATGCATTAAGCAGCACAAGTAAGCATTTGTAATTGTGTGATTTGGCCATTCTCTTCACAGCTAGAAAATATGCAAAGTGTTTCTTCAGAAATACATTTGGTTATTTCTTTTTTTAATGTATTTATCCCTATTTATGTACTCAATTACCAAGTGAGGAGATGAAGTTTGCACTTGAAGAACAGTGGGATTTGTGATGTCCTGTTTTCTCAAGGAAGTTTTATCTTGCTGTTTCATATTTGCTCCTGAGAAAATTACCTACTAGTTCAAGCAATATAGGACTGTGAAAATAAAAGCAAGTTTTAAAACAATTATATATTTTCTGTGTAGAATACCTGTGAGAAGATGATAAAAGGAGTAAGAAATGTTATGCAAGTTCTAATTGAGTTCTGTTTGTGATCCAGTGTGTCACACTGTTATCTTTCTATGTGATGTGATTACTTCTCTCTATATGACTATAAACAAACTCAATACTAACACAGTCCCATCCAGTTGAGCACATGGAACGTTTATTACTAATATGAAGATTATTTGAATTAAATTGTCTTATAAATGAGGATTAGTGGTCTAAAATGGGTCTTATGTGGTTTGATGAAAAACACTTTGAAAGGCTGTAAACACAGCAAGTCCAAATGCACAATTGGACAACTCTGTCCATAAATTCAAGCTTTAAAGTCTTGTACTACTGCAGAAGTCTCGAAGGATTTTCCACTAATAGTGCTGACTTGCCAGCAAACTTCTGGCATCTCAGCCTGGCATGACCTGAGTCAATTGCTAGTTTCCCATCTGGATAACAGTGAAAACCTGTCGTGCATTCAAGCAGGGAACTTGCTGGGGTCTGAGAAGGCCAGATAGCAAAGAATCCTAACAGAAATCCTGTGAAACAAACTTGGAAGAAATTTTAAAGAGGTCACTTTTCACTTTCAGCCCCAAGGTAGAATTGGGTCTTCCTCTATTATTCCTGATGCATATTTAGCTTGCTTTTTCTAAGTATAATAATGGAAATTTGTCTGCCTCCCCAGGGAATCTCTTCCAGTGCTTTAGCCATCTGCAGTGCTGTGTACTTCACCTGAAAGTCCCTTGTTCCTATTAAACCCACTACTGCTTCCCTTACCTTCACTGGATGTGAAGAAATTTTTTTCTCTACTACTTAATAATTTACCATGTAAAAGATAGAAAAGCTGTTATCACATCTTCCATCTTTGTTAGACCCAGAACTACAATTTCCTTCCAACCCTGATCCTTCTTGTTTCTCCTCTTAAAATTCTTTCCCCTCCAATCCCAACCGGTGTATATTTTTCTTGAATTACATTGCCCAAAAAATGTAACAGTTCTTGCTTTGGAGCTTTATCAGCACCTAATGACAGCACAGTAACTGAAAAGAGGATCACCTTAGATGTACAAGTAGTAAAGTTTGCTATTTATTTTCTGTACCATCATTCAGACAATATGAAAGGGAAGACTTTACTTCAAATTATCTTGTCAGATCTCTTTCTGAAAAACAGATTATTTCAGATAGTTGTTAAATTTTTACATAAACCAACTTATTTTTGGAAAAATTGTGATCAGTAGAAACTACCTGTTTAATTTATGATGTTCCCAGTATATTGCTTGATTCATCCAGTGCAAAAAAATACATCTTAAGAGATCCCACAGCACAGTCCTAGAAATGTTTCTATTTAAGGGTTTCTCAAGTTAGACTGAATTGCCATATCCCTGAAAGATAATGATGACTTTAGGAAAATGGGTTCCCATATAACAACCTAAGTAGCATGGATGTCCTATTGAAATTCCCAAAGCTATGTAGTGTGACATGGTTAGCTTTATTACATGACAAGTTATACCATGCATTATCACCACCAAGTAGCTAATTACATTTTGTAGAGCCTGCAGTATCCCAGGTTCAAAAACTGGGGCACTTCACAAATTGACATCTTGACTGTGCCCCTCGTGTGCCCTCTTCTTGCATGTTGCATTAGTCTTTTGAGTTGGTCACTAATGAGATGAAGGGAGATTGCCCAAGATGCAAAATGCTTTGTGTTGGGAACAGATACTCTGCATCTGTAAACAGCATCTCAAAACAAAAAGCTCACATTGCTCTCCTCTTCCATTTTTCCCCCCATTTCCTCTCTTCACCCTTTTTAGAGGAATGACAGAAATAATGACTTGATGTTTGGCTTTGGTGAATCATGGCCTTGGTAGCAGAAGTGCTATAATTATCTCATTGCTATTATCACAGCATTGTAAATATTAAATGCAAAAAACAATGTTTCAATAGCTTTGAGGTTTTGACACTTACTGAGGAAAGCCAGGGAGTTCACAGTTAATGTTTCCTCTCTTTAAGTTAATTTCCTCAGTATTTTTAGTACACTTCTGGCTTTATAAAGCCACAGATTCTCATTATCACTAGAATAAGCCGCTGAAAGTCCAACTCTGTACTGCTGATTTCAGTCTATTGTCAGCCATACTACAGGATTCACCCAGCGGAAAGGATCCTCTGATTAGCTTTCACTGCATGCCACCTATGTAATCAGGCTCCTAAGAACTGGAATAAGCCTTCACATCTGCTCATGTAATAAGATAAGGTGCGTACACATCCCAGCTCCAGCAGCAATGGGAGGAAAGGTGACATTATTGTTGAGCCTCTATTGTTTACTTCTCGGGAAGGTGGCTCTCCAGAGCTGTATCAAATACAAGGGCATTAGAAAAGAAAATGAGAAGTGGAGGGAAGAGAAATTTGCAGGTTTGTCTGAATTTATTCTGTTGATGTTTGGAAAGAAAGGTGATTGTCATAATCGCCTTAGAAGAGCTTTGTAGTGCCACTCTTTGGGGTTCGGCTGTTGTTCTGCGATTACTTAAGGAACCTTGTTTCTGGCCTACCCTGAAAAAACCCACTTAATCTGTGCCACTTAATCACTTTTTTTTTAACCCCAATTTCAGTGGCTTCTGTGTGATTGTTACACAGGAACCGCTTCCTTTAAATGTGATGAATTCTATTCAGAAATATTCATTGTGATGCCTAAAGCCAGAGTGGAGGCATCTGTAGTAGCTCAAGGAAGGGTATATTAGGAACAACTTCTGACACTTATGGTTTTTAGGGCACAATGTGCTCTTCTGCTTTTATGCTGAAGAACACAGGCTGCTCCTTGGTATGGTCTTGGAGAGAAGAGCTTGTAATTGGATGCATCTTTGAGTCAAAACAACTAAATTAAATGAAAAAGTGCTAAGTAATATCCTTAGGCAAGGAAAATGAGCTGAGAAAGAGCTACTCTTTTTTTACTGAGTACTTGTATTTGATCAAAGGTTAATTTTGAAGGATTATGTTGTCTTTGTGTGTTTATTTAGAGTAAGATTAGGACAAGTGTTTAGTTTATTTTTAAAACGTTCTACACAGAATTTTCCAAAGGACACTTCATACTTGACCTACTAAATATTTGTAAACCAAATGCTGCTTCTGACTGAGGCAAAATTGCTAAAATTAACCACAGCATAAGGTCCCAAAATGTGTTTATTGGTCTATCAAAATGTTTTCATCTGCAGTGTTTTGATATTTGCAGTTAATCTTAGTCCTAAACTGCATTTTTCTATTCAAGACTAACCAGATGATGATTCATATTTTGCAGTTCAGCATAGAGGAAATAAGTTGGAAGTTTTTTATGGATGTTCCATCTTCCTTTTCTGTTCCACACATTTATTTACATTTTGCTGTTACTTCTGGTCTTTAAAATCTAGCAAACACATACCCAGACATGTCCTTTAATACCATTCTTTACAGCATGCAACAGAACAGGAAATGGATTGAAGAATCTAGCTGACAAAATGACAGTGGCAAACTTTCATGTAACCTACCTATATCTGCAGGACACCTTTCAAAACATTAGATTAATTAAATATGAGATGTAAATTTTTGAACGATTTTTTCAAAAACTCCCCATTTCTCCCCCCCCAAAAAAAAATTAGTAATGATTTTATACAGTCCAAAATATTCACAGGTCTTGGAAGAAATACATTTTTATTGCTCTTTTGGAGGATGGTTCTGTCTTCTGTACCAAAGATTTTATTCTTTGTTCTTTTCCTCTCTTTTCTTAGTTTCAGCTTAATAGAATTGCTTTCACTCTGTGGTGTTAGTTGTCTAAGAAAAGGACAAATGTCATTAGTACACGGGCAGAGGGAGAGGAGGAAAACACTAAACCAAACACATCAAACACTTACTTAGCATTTAATGTCAGCATTGTGGTTTGAAAGGGGCTCAGGCTATTAAGTAACTCAAAGCAGAGGGCAGGTAAGAACACCAAATATATGAAACTTCTGTTTAGAGCTAAACTAAGGATAGCTGTTCATGAAAAAACCAAGAATAAATCCCTTAAGCTTGTTGTAGAATCATGAGGTGGTATTTTGAAAATTAATCTTCAAAACTTAGTCTGATTAATTAATCTCCTTTTTAGTTCTTTCAGACTAATTCTGCAGAATAGTAGAGGAGTTAACAATTAAATATAAAGCAGAGGACAAGTGTATAAGCTGTTTCAGATTGCTGAATTTGGGAATGTCTAATTTGAAGTGGGGTTTCCATAAATCTTGAAACACATAGAGGAGTAACATACTATTCCCATGTGATGTGAATTTGCATGGCTATACAATTTCTTAAAAAATTAAAGTGGCATTTCAAAATACTGCTTGATATTTATTTAATTGAAAAATAAAAATTAATCTAACCAACTCTGCTAAAGCATATTGGAACTGGTTAGGACACTGTGGGAGTTGATGCAATACATGTCTGCCTTCCACTGCCCCTTAGTAGGGCAGTAGCAGCAAGAGGAGGGGAACTCCCTGTGAGTCTGAGACAATAACTGCATGCATGAGGCTGAAGCATGGAGCTCTAGCAGCTCCCAGAGCTGAATCTCCTTGCTGAGGGTCACATAAGAACTTCAAAAAATGCGTAGATGTTGGTGCTTAGGGACATGGTTCAGCAGTGGAAATGGCAGCCTTAGGTTAATGGTTGGAACCTGTGATCTTTTAGGTCTTTTTCAGCATTAATCATCCCATGACTCTGGAGTTGAACATGTGAGTGTGTTACTACACTGCATTTAAGAGATAATGAAAATTGGAGCTGGTAGTATGATGAGGTTTTTAATAGTGGGCCTTTAAAAATCAGTGACGCCTCAATGGCTGGAAAGGTCATGTCTAAATTTCTTACTGCTTCCTCCTCCCCCTTTCACTACCAGCTGCTTCTTCAAAGTAGCTTGAAGGCTGCAATTGCCATTGTAGAAACTTCAGTTTTGTTGGCCTTGGATACAACTTTTTTCTGTAAGCACTGAAGACTTGCCCAAAGATTGTGAGTCAGAAGATGACATTTGGAGGAAAAACAGCAGAAGAATCATGGGAGATGCCACAAAAGGAATGGTCTTCTTCCTCTTTACTCTGCACAGGTTTTATTGTTAGAGAAATCTACATCTAACCTGCATTTTCAGATTAGTTGCTCTAAAAATGGATTCTTGTTTCGGTTTTTACTATATATAGTCTGTTTTTTTTAAATTTTTTTCTCCCCTTTGGTAAACCAATCTGCCTAAGCCCATTTGTGTTTTACTCCCACTTTCCTCCTTTGCATATGGACTACAAAAATAACATGTAGACATCATCCTTCCTCTGAAAGCTTCTGTTTCTTTATTAACCCAGGAAGACACTAGTTCTGCTTCTAAAGATCCTGCATTGCCAGAACTGCTACACTACTGACTTATAATGGCTTGTAAGAGCTTCTTCTGCAAATGCATTTTATAAAACTCATATCTAGTTTGATATTTGCTTTCTACTGATGCTAGACATGACAGTATGAAGGTACATGATGGATGCAATGGGATTTTGCAAGAAAGAAAGATCATTTGGATAAAGCGCTCATAGCTCCTTTTAAGCTTATATAGCTAGTTACCACTTTTTAAATTTATAAAAATTATCCTTTGCTTTGTAGCATAAGATGCTCTGTTGTCTAGGAATTTTACTGGAATAAGGATTCTAGCTCTGAAACCTAATCCCCTAGAATTTTATTTATGAGTGCTTAGTCAGTAAAATGAGTCCAAGAAGATCAGAACACATGAAAATTTTATTAACCTTAAGTTCTCTAGAATTGAATGAGAGAATAATTTCTAGCAATACCCATATAGTTACTTTGTAGAGTTTCTAGCTTAATTTTAGTATCCTAAAATAGGTATTAACAACCTATCCAATTAAAAATAACTCTTATTTATTCTTCCCTATTTTTATCTGCTCTGATGAAGTGCGTTACCTCATCTCCAAGAGAAAATTGAAGCAGTTTAGGGCTGGTTTGTTTGGGGTTTTTTTAACTCTATTACCATAAAGCAGATACTTCTCTGCCAGATGACAGCAGTCTGTCCTGCATTCTCTTATGTGTCATTCAGGTTTACTGCAGGTACTAAAGGGGAAATTAGGATACACCCATAACCCAGACAGGTGCTGTAGTTTAAGCCCAGCCAGCACCACGCAGCCGCTCACTCACTCCTCCACCAGTGGGATCAGGGAGAGAACTGGAAGGGTAAAAGACAGAAAACTTGTGAGTTGAGATAAAACCAGTTTAGTAGGGGAAGAAAAGCTGCACACACAAGCAAAACAAACCAAGGAATTCATTCACTGCTTCCCCTGGGCAGGCAGGGGCTCAGCCATCCCCAGGAGAGCAGGGCTCCAACACACGTGACGGTGGCTTAAGGCAAACACCATCACTCCAAATGCCCCCCCTTTCCTCCTTCTCCCCAGTTTATATGCTGAGCATGATGTCATGTGCTCTGGAATATCCCTGTGGTCTATTGGTGCCACCTGTCCCGGCTGTGTCTCCTCCCAGTTTCCCAGGCATCCCCAGCCTGGCAGAGCAACTGCAGAAAAGGCCTTGGCTCTGTGTAAGCCCTGCTCAGCAGAAACAAAACCATCTCTGTTATTATCACTGTGTTCAGCACAAATCCAAACCACAGCCCTGTAACAGCCACTGTGACCTCGGCCCAAACCAGCACAACAGATGTGGAAT
Organism: Corapipo altera; assembly: GCF_003945725.1. Lineage (NCBI taxonomy): Eukaryota > Metazoa > Chordata > Aves > Passeriformes > Pipridae > Corapipo > Corapipo altera. The sequence goes on along the minus strand of NW_020884934.1, from coordinate 1,128,197 downwards.
CAATAACAGTATACTTAGAAAGCAAGAATTTTATAATGTTGGATGCTGAAAACAGCTTCCAAAGTCAGGGCAAATACGTATTACTAACGTCACAGTGCACTCACTGCTAATTTTCACTATAATATCATTAGACTAATTCTACAAGCAAATTTCCTATTTATAACTCACTTTATACTTGCGAGTTTGATTTTTTTTTTTAAATGTGTGTGCAGTCTCTTTAAATAGTGAATCCATGTAACTGAACTGTAAAACAATGAGAGCCTTGACTGAGAACCTGTGGACCCTTATGTGCCACCCAGAAGAAATGCCAAATGTGCATTCAGCTTTGGCAAACTGTTCACTTCAAGTCACTGGATGCTGCATCTGTCCCTCCCTGTTGATGTCACCTTTCTGTTTAGCCTGTATAACCAATTCAGGGCATCTCAGGTCATCCTACAGTATTGCCTGTGTGACATGCTCCTTCTACTAGAGAGCTACCCAGTTTGGTGCACTTTCTGTAATCAATTGCATGTAGATTAAATTTGTGAGGCTTGTGGAGGATAAATTTCTCTCTCTAGCTTCTTTTTCCTCCTTACCTTGAGGCTGAGCCAGCCATGCTTTAATATTTTTTTAACATGTGTGAATCCCCTTCTTTTATGATAGAACTTGTTGTCTTTTTAGATCTAGTAGTGTCTCCTGCATGTAAATGTTATTTATACTACTTGCCTTCTATAAGGAGTGGAGGAGCTTTTTTCCTTGTCTTCTGAAAAATAAATGGCTTCAGTGTAAAATACCTCCCACTAAACCTAGAGGTACAGTCTTTTTATGGTGAGGGGTCTCCATACTATACCAAACACATGCATGGCCTGCACACAGTTTATTACTGAAACCAGACCCAAGAGTATTTCAGCTCTTTTGGGGATGACTAGCCCCTACTGACTTTTTCTGAAGCATATCGTGTTGAACTAAGAATTATTTTCCAGCTCTAGAAGAAAAGCAAGACTTCTGTATCCCACATGCCTTCTCTTTCTCCTCCTTGATCTGCATTTACATAAGAATATGTTTTCTTTAATGGAAAACAGGCTTAGGTGTTCATATTGGGAGTACAGCAGTTGGACTAATTTCTTCTGTCTTCTGTAAAGCTTGCACAGAGAGATGAACACGTGTGGCAGTGCTACTGATAATTCTGATGGGAGCAATTAGTGTGTCATGGCTTCCTTTGGTGGTGTCTGGACCCCAAGCTTGGTGCCTTGTGTTAGGTGGATCCCAGTAGGAGCTGTCCTGAGCAGAGTAGGCAGCTGAGGACCCTCTTCAGCCCCTGGCTGGCCCTTTGCAGCTGGGATCCATCCCATCCCATCCCATCCCTGGGCTGCCTTCCCAGCTGGGCTGGGTCCTGTGTCAGCACCAGAGGGTAGCTGGACTGTGAGCAGCCACAGAGCCCAGCCCAGCTGACCTCATTGGAACTGTGGGATGTGGCTGCTCAGGGAGGGAGGGCACTGCACTTTTCTGCCTGCTTCTGGTTGGGGTGACAGCTTTCTGATCCCTGTTTAGAAATAGACTGAATGGGCAAGACTCAGGAAGGCACGGATCCAGGATCTTATATGCTGGCTTTCTTTAAAGCACCACAACAGAATGGAAAATGACACCCCCAAATAGAAGTTGTGAAAGTACTGGCATAGGCCTGGTACTGAGCTCTTGAACACTGTTTTGCAAGAGGAAGGAAATGACCTATTTCCCTGGCTGTTGGTATTCCCAGGGGTAACAGTGTTCCCTTGATATGTGACATCAAAGTGTGGGCTTTCTGTTCCTGCCCTGAACTGGTAATGGGGCATCCTGGCAGCACAGGGCATGGTGTGGGGTGTGTTCCTCTACACAGCAGTTTTGTTTTCTGTCCCTGAGATGGAGACATGTTTATGTCATGCCGCAGGTAGAGCACTTCAGGGAGGAGCTGTTGTGCCCAGGCTCTCCAATTCACTTTCCCAGATGGAGCCACTGAAAGCGGGGAGAGTGAGCTGGGAGATACAATGAGCCATAGGCCCTAAGTGAGGCACTTACTGACTCAGCCAGAGTTAATCAAACTGTCATTTTCTGCAGTAAAAAGTCAATTTTAGGTGAATTGGATGCCTCTCTGTGTGCTTACAGGAAAAAGTGAGATGTATCCAGTAAATCGAGGCTTGTGGTTGAATGCGCATAACTTTTTGGCTTTGATGTTTGACTCAGTAGCCACTTTTTTTTGCTGCATGTATTGTTTCGTGGGAACTTGCCGCTGAGTCATATTTTCTCTCTTTTGCTCAGCACTGGCTTATTTATGTCTCTTATCCTCTTTCTTGCAGAAGAATTCTTGCAAACTGTAAAAAAAAAAATGGGGCAGGAAAAAGAAAAGTCTCTGCAGAAATGTAACGTTGGTTTCTATCCTCTCTACAGTTTCTTTGCAGTGCTGCACAATAAAACTCATAGCTCAAGTGTGTTTTTGTAAGCTGAGGGTGATTAGCCTTCATGTTCAAAAAAAAAAAAAAAAGAAAAAAATCAACAAAGCTCCTTGGTAGGAGATCAAGAAAATGAGCAGAGAAGCAAGAATTATCTGATCAAAGAAAATGGGACAAGTGGTACCTTTCAAGCAAAGAGATGACAAAGACATAGGCAGACCCTACAGGACTAAAATAGGCCTCTGATCACTCACCCTTTTAATATTAAAAAATTGTAGGTACTCATCTGAAGAGTTTAGATTGGACCTAAACCACTAAAAATACTCCACTCATTGACTAACAAGCAGAAAGCCTTGACATTTAGATTAATTTGAAAATTACAGCTCAGAATTTATCTTATGTATGCTTAAAACATTAGCAAACCAAATTTATCCAGACTTGGTAAAGAAATTGGGAAAATGGGGAAAGCGCTTTCACAGTTTATATTTGATTAACTGAGCATCTGACAGTGTAAAGCAAATCCATCCTTTTAGAACAAAATTAAATATATACCAGCAACCACTTCCTGACAATCAGAAAAATCAGATTTTATGTCATCACAGTTAATATTAGCCAAATGTCCTTTAATATGATAGCATTCAGAGAATAAGTTTCACCTTTTACATTACATACAGTCTATCATCCCCTCATCCATTTCTCCTTTTAATCTTTTTTCTTTATCTTACCTACAAAAGCATCTTTATTAATAGTGCTATAGAAGTTGAGCCAGCAGGATTTCTTAGATCTTTTAATAACCCTTTGAATTTAAACTTCCCTTACTTTCTTTTTTTATGGTGTACCAAGTCTAAAAACTCAAAGGTTGGTCTAATTTTCCTTTTTTGCTTTGACCACCATATAGAATGAATATTTCATAAGGGGAAAAAGTTTTTCTTTCCTATGTGATTAAGCTGAGCCCAAATCTATATTTGTCTCTAGCAATAGTGTCAAAGTGAGATACTTTTGCTGACCAGTGGGCTCATTCCTCTCTTGCTCTGAGAAGTTGGGGAAACAAAATGAAAATCCTGTTTTTAATTGTCAAATGTAGCAATTGCTCCAATGTGAGATTTCTCTAGAAGTAGACTGAAAAGTCAAAAAAAAAAGAAAAAAAGAAAAAAAGAAAAATTGTCAACAAATATCAGAAGGGAACAAATATATTTTCAACCAAGAAGTATGCATTTTAATTTCAGAAAGTACAAATAAACGTGGTATTCAAATATTCTGTACAGCAATATTCAGATGGGTTTAACAAGTGGAAACAAATTGTACAACTTAGATATTAAAGATTCCCTTTTAATGACTCTTCTGTTCATATGGATTTGTGGGCAATAATGGTCTTGGAGGAGAAAAAGTCATCTTTGGATCAGATTTTTTGGTGTTTTATTAAGAGATAAAGATATTGGCTTACTCCCCTGCAGGTTACCTGCCTCACTTTCTCCCCAGAATATCCTGTACCTCAGCCATGGCCTCAGTGTCACTGACGAATTTTGGACTGGTTGATTCTGACCCTGTGATTTTCAGATGCCAAGATGCCCAACAGGTCTGAAAGGAAAGCCTTGATGCTGATTTTGTTATTGATCTTCCCTCCCATGCTAAAGGACTGGAATCCTTCTGTTATTTCTGGAGATGGTAGCACGTGCAGGTGTAGGGCTCTACCATGCTTTTGTGTAGCTCCTTCCTTCTTCTCAAGGTCCTGCCACCCAGAAACTCAGAAGAGGCTGAGGGAACTGGAGTTGTTGAGCCTGGAGAAGAGGAGGCTCAGGGGAGACCTCCTCACTGTCTACAACTCTCTGACAGGAGGTTGTAGCCAGGTGGGGGTTGGCCTCTTCTCCCAGGCAACTATCAGTAAGACAAGAGGGCATGGTCTTAGGCTTTGCCAGGGGAGGTTTAGGTTGGAGATTAGGAAGAAATTCTTTCCAGAGAGGGTAATCAGCCATTAGAATGGGCTGCCAAGGGAAGTGGTGGATTCTCCATCCCTGGAGGTTTTTAAGATGAGGCTGGATATGGCACTTAGTTCCATGGTCTGGTAGCCATGGCAGTGTTGGGTCGAGGGTTGGACTTGATGATCTCTGCAGTCCCTTCCAAGCCAGCTGATTCTATGATTCCTCTCCTGGTACCATCTCATATTTGCTTCCTTGCTGCTCCTTGCTTGTGTTAGGCTCAGGAGTTAGGGCTAGGACAGTGCTTCATCTGTCACACACACAGCTCCACCAGTCCACGAGTTTGCTGTAAAAGCTCCAGAGAGACTCTGCAAGAGAAAGAAATGTGTTCTGTTACACAGTAATGTCACAGCTGGGGTCCTTGGGTTATGTCTGACCTTTTCCTTGTTATAAAGGTAGCATGTTTTCACAGGGAGCTGTGATTGCCCTCACTGGTCTTTTTGTTGTTGTTCAGTTGGCCTCTTTCACATTGTAGGGAAGTGTAGATTTAAGGTACTGGTAGTATCACATGGTGAGGTCAAAATTATTTGTCTACACTCATTAAAAAAGCTGGAGATGGAAGATATGAAACTGCAGCTGAACTGAATGTAGTGTTTATCAAGTTGTTCTCTTATCTTGACCGAATCTGGAAGTGGCCATTAAGAATCTATAGCAGGAACAGTGGGATAATAATCCTCTTTAGAGATTGCATTTTAATTTAAATCATGGTGTGCTAAATAGTATTGTGGGTCTTCACAAAACTAGATCAGAAACCTCGTTTCCCAGACTCCATGCTGAGTATATTACTCTGATTTTTTTTTTTCTTTTTATTGAGAAACAGGATTTGGACTCCTCTTTGAGTGCTTGGAGTTACCTAAACAGATAAACTGGCTTCTTGAAATTGATATGTTTAATACCTTGACTATTTCTGACAACATTAGCTCATTTCTTATATGTTATTTTTCTTCAGAATGTCCAACACTGATATTTATTTTTAACTTTGCACTGTTGTCTACCTGCATAGCTAAATTTTTAGGAAATTGATATAAATCCATAAGAAAATGTGCATATTTTTGTATATTTTATTATCTCACAAAAAATATAGCTTTGCCTTTGAATACTGAAATCACTAGAACTGTTTCAACTATGCCAGAAAAAGAGAGAATTTACTGGTATGTCTGTGGTGCAATAGCTGTGGATAATGGCTTCTAAAAATTGTCTCAATATGTGCAGAGATGTTTTGCAGGCTTCCTGTTAGTATTTTTCTTTAAATTGCTGTATATCATATACACTGTATTTGCTGTACATGACATAACAAGAATAAGAAAATAAGTTAGATTTGGGTCCAAACTAGCAAGACTTGAGGTATTTCAACTGTTAGCAAGTATAGGCTGAACTAACAAAATACCAAACAGTCTTTTCCTTTTTGTGTAATATTTATGCTGGCTGCACTCAAAAAGTGGTTGTGCACATGTGCTTTCCCCCAGCTCTTCATTCAACTCACTTTGTTAGCACCAGAAGATGAGAAATATAGATTGAGATGTGAATAAAAGTTATTTGTAGGGATCCTAAACCTTTGCTATGTAACAATGCTATTTACTGCGAAATGCCATTTTTCCTGAAATAGTACTTAGAGACCATGGACTAATTGTTAAACCTTCACAACAAAATGCCCCAAACAAAAACTCTTAAGTTTTCAGTCTTTCCCTGTTTTATTGTAACTGGATCCACTTTATGGATTCATAAATAATAATAGACTACAGAAGTAATGTTTCCTCATGTACATCACTTAAGGGGAAAAAAGAAAGTGGAGTAAATGAGACATAACCTTGGGTTGAATTACCTAAAAGACAAATTTTTTATAATTACTATCCCAATTTGTGAGACAGGGACTTAGTTTACCTAAATATCTGAAATGATTCCAGCTGTACAAAGTGTTCTTACTTAAAGCTATTTTAATCACGGAATGGGGGTCTTGGAAAGCTTAACTTAGTTACTTCAGTGAATTTTTTGTTTAATCACGAAACAAACTGTAAAATTACTTTTCTGTCTCCTCTGCTTCACATCCTGATTGTGTCTTTTGAAATGAGCGACTGGAGACGATAATGACAGTGGGAAAAGTTTGTGTCAGGCATTTACAGTAAAAAGTAGATCACTTCCTGAAAAATACTGAAGTCAAGTGAGATACCTTTTAGTTTCTTCTCTCTCTCTTCCCTTTAGGTGAGTACCTTTCTGTCTCGCACAAAGACCTGTTTTCCTTATTCAAGGTCGTGGCTGTTTGAGTTGACTGTCTGTATCTTTAGTTTGTTTTGGAACTCAGGGAGAAATAAGTTTAATTAAGCTGCTTGCTGGGATAATGGGGAATGTCTTCTGCTATATGGTAGCAGTGACTAAGCAGTCTCTGCTATTTTACTTATGGAGTGCTTATAGAGGTAATCCAAAGGAACAAATCTGTAGACCTAAGAAAGTGTTATGATTAAGTGTAAAGCTCTCTACTGAAAGTTTTTGACCCAAAAATCTCATTTTGATATCTTCTTCAAAGCTCCTAAGTCAGTACAAAGTCAAAAAAACCACATCACTTTTAAAACATATCTTAGAAAATAAGGTATCTGAATTATTGTCTTGCCTTTCTAAAGCCAAAATGCTTTGCCTGGTAGTAGAAAGCTCAAAGGCTATCATAACATTAAAACATTAATGATAGTTTCTGAGAAACAATTCTTCGGTATGGTGGGTGATCCTAAAAAATTACACTAAGCAGCAGCATCATATTCTTTTAGAAAATTTGTGATGTGTTTCTAAGTAGAATTGTAAAACAGCTGAGATGACTGCAAGGGGTTTTTTTATTCCCTTTCTCACCTGACAGTGCTCTTATAATTAGCATATTTTAAAGGGGATTGCCAGAATGTCTCTCATACTATATTCTAATGAAATATTTATATGAGCTCAAGTGCCAAGTAAACCATTAAAAAGAACTTAAACATTCACTTGGGTGAAGGAAGATATAAAACAAGCTTTATCACAGCCAGAGTACAACCCACAACACTACAAAGTAAATGTGCATAATGAGCATTTTTCATACTGCTATGACTAATCAAGGGAATTAGTAAGACTTAATGGAATAAGAGCACAAAGAAAGTTTTTTTTGCACCACTTTCCAGGAATTGGGAGAAGTCTTTGAAGTGGAAGACCTTTTTTATGATGCTTAGGATCTGTTTTTAAGGCCTATGACAGTGTAGGGTGTAGTAGGGAATGAGGAGAGAATAAGCAGATAAATTAAATTAAAAGTAGAAGGTAGCAATTTGTATGTTTCCTTGATCTAAGGCTAAACCAAGTAATTAAAAGCCTAATCAACTAAGACGTGATGAAGGAAGTGACCTGTGATAGTTGGTGACTATTCCTGTATTCCCAGTTTAATATTCCTATTTAGGATAAGGCTTATGATGCTGCACTGTGGTTTGATTTTTTTTTTTCTTTGCTCTTATTAGGAGTGTGATTCCAAAATAGACTTCTTTGTTTTCCTTTGAATATGTAGTCCTTCAGAAGCATAAGCTGCTCAGAGAGCATCCCCAAAAGATGTGCCTGCTCATGGCTCCCTTCAGTTAAGAATTTACATACAACTCTTCCATCTTCAAAAAACAAAAAGTGACATAGCCCTCAGTCAAGCAGACATTAATTTAACAGAACTTCTAAAAGATTTAGGTAACCAGTGCCATAATTAACACATTCAAAAATTTTCCCTGTTTGGTTCCTGCCCTATGTGGTTGCTATGTGAGTAGGAATTGTAGGTCCTATAGGCTTCTTCTGACTGCTATTAAAAAAACCCCAAGGATCTCAATTTGCATTTGTTCATAATCCTTATCATATGACTAGACAGATGTGATAATCTTGACTATCTAAATGCTGATGTTTTTAGTAACTTGTATAAGTTATAATATTAAGCACAAGCTGTAGAAACCAAACCTCTGAACTTGGCACCGCAGTCCCATTCCATTGGTAATCCATTGTTTATTTCCTAAAGTGGTAGAGAAAAACAGCATTTATACTGATTTTTCTGCTTTATGAATATTGTAATTTCTCTGAGAAGTGTCTTAGGTTTTACTTTTGCTGAAAGGAATGATCATGACTTCTTGATGCAAGTTTGAGCTACAGTGTGAGGGACAATATACTGACAAACAGGTCAATCACAAGTGTCAGCACACTTTCATACAGTTGCTCCCAGTGTTCTGTCCCTGCTCCGACTTCATCCAGCAGCTCAGTAGTCTTCCTGAGGCTACTCACCTGACTCTTCAAACACATTCATGGTCTAAAACGTTTTGCATCCATAATAATGAGGTAGTTATATTTAAATTTTCTTAATATAATTCTAGGAAAGAACCAGTTTAGTCTGGCATATGGTTTTGGTGCTTTTTTTATTAAAGGGACTGGGGGCTGCTGGTAGTACAACTGAGATGGTCTAGGATCAAGTACATGTTTCTCTGCTGAGATTTGGAGAAAATTACAGTGCACACATGCTGCTACCCACACACAGGCAAAGTGAAAATGCTTTGCCAGCAATCGCAGCATATTTTTGAATTTGAGGAGGCACTTGCAAAGATGGGTTTGAGAGCTCACCTCCTTGCCAACCAAACTGCAAGTCTTTCACAGCTCTTCCATTGGGGATCCTCTTTTATGTTTGAAGTAGCAAGGAAATGTATTACTCCAAAGGCATTAGAGTAACTCCTGTTACACCAGTACACCTCCCCACCCCCTATGTATTGAATTGTTCCTTTGTACTGATAAAAAAAAAAAACCATTATCCACTGTGCAATTTATGCATTTTGATGCTTATTAACACTAGCAGGTGAAGTAGAACTCTGATTCTAAGACAGCAGGTAGAGGTGAACGTGTTTTTTGGGGTTTTTATGCTTACTGCTGAAGTGGAGGCATGGCTTTTTTTTATATATCAGTGGCTCTATTATGTTGGAATGTGCTGCTCAGTGGGGAGGTGGCCAAGGATTTTGTGAGTTGGGAGGAGAATAATTTGGTTCCATTATGAATAGTTATAAATATCTTACAGGAGAAAAGAAAGTTCTATATTTTAGTATTTACCTTCTGTGTCTGTAATAAAAAGGTGGAAAGCACCTTGTAATAAAAAGGTGGAAAGCACTTTGTAGCAGGAACTTATCGTGCTATGTTGTCCAGTGTGTTGTGTAGTCACAAACTGATCCACAGATAAAGCTTTCAATGGTTCCTACGATATAAGTAATATGGGTGATTGAAAATAGCAATGTGTTGGACAAGGCTGGCTTGTTAGGTAGGATGGGTTCTGTATGTAATTTCAGATTTTCCCTGCTTCCCTTTAACTGAGATACTAGTCTTCCTTCAGGTACTTTAATAACTGAGATAGTGGAAAAAGAAGGAAGTTCCTCAAGATTTGGAAATTTACTTGATTAAATCAAGTTCCCATAAAAGGCAGGGCCAGCCTCTATGGCTAAAATATTCTCTATGCATTAGGCAAGAAGTCTTTTGAGTTCTGTCTTCTGGCCTGATTGAATGAACTGGTTTATGTGACTTCCCTCCCACCCCTTCTTCTATAAACAAGTATCCCTTTTGCCTGAATACAACTACATGCTCAAATGAGCTCTTAAACTACAAAAGGAGGACTTGTATTTGTCCCTGTATGCTGTTTGGACTTCAGTATCTGCCATTTACCATCTTCAAGCATTCCTGATGCTAGTGGAAACTAACAATTTTCCCACCCTGGCTAGAAGAATATGCTCCCTTATCCAGTGTTCATTTTGGGTTATAAGATTCTTATTATTGTGTGCCTCATGCTTCTCCCTCCCTCTTCCCTATTCAGGATAGTAGCTAATGTTCATTAATCAGAAAAAAAAGAGTTCAGTTCTCTAAAGTAACACCAAAGAACAAAAATAAGGCTGTTTTCAACAACCAACAAGAAAATTGAGGGCAACAAATGTATCCATACAAAACTTCTTTGCAAAGTAGCAATATAGTATCTGAATTGAATCGTATTTGAATTGCTGCCAATAAGCAATAACAAAACAAGCCTATCTTATCCTATCATCTAGCAAAGTTTAGCCCATGCTATCCTATTGTAATTTATTGTGTGCCCTTGCAGTTTTGAAACGTTTTTGTTGGGAAAGAAATATTCTTGGTTTTAAACTGAGAAAGCTGCTGGAAAGAAAGAACCAAAAGAGTATATTGCTTTATGTACTTGTTTGTATACACAGACAGTAAGACATCTGGAAACTCTGAGATGTGTTGGAATTGTTGTGACATTTGGGCCTCCGAGAGATGTGAGCACAAAGTCTTTATTAGTCACTTACAGGCATAATTTTTGTTGCCATTTTTATTAGGTGATTAACGAGCTTTCTTAGATTCTTGTTCTCATGGACATTGAGGAAGAGGAGGAAAGTTTTTCATGTGTCATTATTAGTACTGGATCAGTCAATGAACACAGTTCAAGGGAGGAAAGGGAGGTATTTTGACCATGGTGACTGACAAAGTAACAAGCAGGGGATGGAGAGGCTGTATTTATTTGCTTCTGCAGCTCTTGCCATCAGAATTGTGTTCCAACGTGCATGTAATTGAATTTTGCATTCCCTTAAGACCTATATTATCCTATTTGAGTGAAAAATGTTATCAAAATTCCCAGACCTTTATTCTAGTATGAATAAAGAAAATTCGATATGAAATTGAATAAGAGAATTTTATTTTCACTTCTATTGTGGCTCAACTAAATGTGATGGGATTTTCTTATGCAGACCACTGTCTAGTTAGTGTCTCGCTCTCATGAAAGTACAGTATGAATGTCAGTTCTTACCTGTATTTGCAAGTGTGCATCTGTCTTTATCAACAGCAGCTACAAAAGCTAATTCTTTTTAGCTTGTGTCATGAAGTGCCATAAAAAAGTCCACCAAAAAACTAACCTGAGAGAAAGCTTAACACCAAAATATTTAACTTAAACAGGTATTATTTTCCTTTTTTTTTTCACTGTGTAAATACCACCCTTAGTGTAACATAACCTTCACTTTAAACCTCTGAAGCGTTATTTATAAGCATTATTTTTCATTTTTTCACTTGCCATCTGCTGAATAATACCATAGTATTACTGTTAGGATCAATTTGAAGGAACAGTTGTGCACTGGTTTCAAGTATGTGCTGGAATTCCTGTGATGGGAATGAGTGGGATGCCAACATAGTGCATTTTCAGAACTAGCTGGACTTGGAAGGTCAGTCTTTTGTGCTGGGATCCAGTTGTGCCACTTAGACACAAGCAAACCCAACCCTTCAGTATAAGTTTCTAGCTATAGCAGTGTGGCTAAGCATTAGGTTAAAAAATAACAGTGAGGGAGGAAGAAATAAAATCCTCAGTTAATTGATCCTGTCTTCATTTTGTGTATAAACATGGAGGAAACACATCTGTGCATCTAAAATTGATTCTGGCCTAAGAACATCATTCAGGTATTTTTCTTTAATGGGGCATGTTCTTGTGGGAACATCGCTGACTTCAAGAACAGCCTACTTCAGAGGCCAATCTCTCTTTTTGAGATCAATTTATGATATGGTACAGCAGTACTTAGCTGAAAATTTTTTTTAATCTATCTTTTTTGTGGCATTTTTAGTGCTTCTCTGACTTCAAAATGTATACTTGTAACTTAATTTATACGTTTAAATGGGAGTTAAAAGTAAAAATGCAGCATAACAGATGGATGGTGAAAACTGGAAAGTCCCGACTGTGACTTTTTTTTCCTACCTTCCCTAAAAGAGAAATTGCAGGGATTGATGTAATGAACTTGTAATTTTTCGATCTGATCTTTCACTGATAGGACTTAAAGCTTTTATCTGCTTTGTTTTGAACTGAAGAATGGCTCATCCTCCCTGAACAGTTTTTCCTCTGTTCAGTCAGCAGAGAACTGAAAACCTAACCATGTTTAGCTGAGAAGACTTAGATACATCAGGCAAGCATCCTGAAAATATTTTAGGGCTTCTTTCTTCTTGGGCCTGCTCCTAGGAATATTCATTTAGCTAAACTGTAGAGCATCTGACAGATGCTACACATTCTCATCACACACACATTCTGTGAAGGTTGACTACTATCATGGGCACACACGTGGGAGTAGAGATGCAGAGACATATGCATCATATTTAGATTTCTACATGTGCAAATCTAATTATAATCAGAGAGGCATAGTACATTTTAAATGGGTTTCTTTTCCCCTTTACAATTGCATTCCCATCAGATACATCTTCTGGAAGGAAATGTCTGTGGGCAGTGAAATACTCACAGAATAGAGAGCAAGAGAATGGGACATCTAACAAAGCTTCTGACTCTGTAATGCTGTGGCAGTTTCCTAAATGTTGGTCTGCTATGTGGTGCCTTTGCAGGCTGTTTCTTGAGAGATGACTAAACAGACCAGAACATGGGCAATCTATTTTGCATCTAAAATGTGAGACAAGTGTAAGAGAGGGGAAAAAATTTTACTGATTGGAAAATAAAAATTGTTCAGGTGTAACTTGACGCTACAACAGTTAAAGAAGGAAGTAGGGCAAGAAGGTATGCAGTGTTTATTTAAAAAATAATAATGATTAGCAAAGGTCATTATTTTACAGATGTTTACTGAAAGTAAAAACATGCTATCTGAAGTTCTTTTCTTTGTCATAATGATCCCCTTATTATGTTTCGTTGGGTTTTTTTGCACAGTGTAGCCTACTTTCTATTTTGTTCATGCTTATTTCTGTATTATTTATTACCAGTCTTAAAATATATTTCTTCCTTCTCCTTCTGCCACTTTTATGGCTGAATGATCTCAATTCACTGTTTCTACTTTGAACTTTTTCCTTATTTCTTGATATGATGGCTTGCTCTAGAGTTGAGAATTACATTGATCTTTATCATGTAACTTAAATATTCTGTCTGCTTTTTTCACTATGAAACTGCTAATTTGAATCCTTAGTCTTTTAATAGTGCTTAAAAAAAGAAACAAAACCCCCACAACTGGTTAGCCTCCTAGTGGATATATAAACATACTCAGATTAAAGGTTTGTGGGTTTGTGTTTGCATTCCTGATATTCATCTGAATTCTCCCATTTTACTCAAGTTTCTTATACAGAGTCTATTCTGTAAATAGCTATATCTTTTAATCAATCTCTCTTGGAATCTTTTAAAGCTCTTCAGCTTAGAGGTTCACATGACTCTATCCCCTGTAGGACTCACCTCATCATTCTGTCACAGTTTAAATACAGAAATGCTTTCTCAAAGCTGCTATGTTTGCATTTCTAGAACACCTGAATGTCTCTCTTCTTTCTCAATTCATATTTTTCTTTTTTTTTTTCTTGCCTCCATTTTAAAAGGAAAGGACAGAAGGGAAATGACCTTGTAATATAACAAGTGGCTAGTCCTCAACTAGCACTCTGTACTTAGCCTGGTTTTGCTGCATGCTTTGCAGTATTTGCTCTGAAGCTCTCATACAAAAAAGTAGCAACTGTCTTCTGCTCTGCTTTGCTCATAGTGAATGGGGTCCCTTGACAGCCCTCAGTACATCACGTACTACTGAACTTGTTCAGGCCCACTGTTCTTCAGAAGACTGCACACAAAATGTGCAGTGTCTCTGCACTGTGCAGATGAGAGCATCTGGGTATGGGAAAATCCTCCAGCAAAGCTGAGCATACTCCTGTCCCTGTAGGAAAGTTCCAGAACTAGGAAGGCTTAATAAATCCAGCTTTGTATTGCAGAATAGTGTAAAATAGAATTGGTATTTGATCAGATGTTCTGAGTGAAATAAGAGTGTATTTTGCTTAAACTCATCTACCAAGGCTGTTAATGTGATTAATCACATAATTAAACAGTTCAAGACGAAGGAAACACATTTGTTTTGTGCTGCCTACTATTTACCACACTGGAAAAAGTGTTGCTCTTCACCTTTCTCAATGAAAGACTGCTCTCATCTTGCTCTGTGTTGGGTAGACCGAATTTGTTTTCATGAAGCAAGGGACAAAGTGTTGTAAGTGTGGTTAAACAGAGAAAAAAGCCTTCCATCAATATTTATTCTTTTCTGCTTGTTCAGTACTCCTAGTAACACTTTCAGATGTAGTATGAAAGGGAAGTGTGGCATCTCTTATTACCGTTTGTTGCAGAAGACAATACAAGAAAAGGATTTCAAAAGAGGGTGTTCAGCACACCTTAGTTAGTAGGAGGAAAAATGCAGAAGAAATTCAAAGGGCTCTTCAGAAACACATCACAGACATCGTGCCCTCCCCAGAAGGTAAACTCCAATCTGAATAACACAGCTGGAACAAATAACAGGTGTATTCATCTGTAAAATTAAAAAAAGAAAAAATAAAAACAAAACAAAACAAACAAACAAAAAAACCCAAACAAAAAACTCAAACAACCCCCCCCAAAAAAACCAACAAAAAAACCCAAACCAAAACATTACCTGTTGCTTACAAAGTTTCCTGCAATTTATTATTGAATGTCTAGTGTCCAGCTGTTAGCTAAACAGCAAGAACTGGGTTGGCATGCTGGGCTCTTACCTGTATTACCTGCAAATTGCTGAAGCTTTCACCCCAGCTGGTTAATGGGTCATGGCACTGACAGGAAATGCATGCCTTGCCAAAGGAAGCTGTAGTCTCCTGCCTGCAAACCTGTTTAGCTGTTATATTTCATTAGATAAACTGAATATTAATGAACACTGACAAAGCAGCTGAGCTTCTGTATTTTTTTTTTTGTTTTGAGTTTGTTTTTTGGGGTTTTTTTTTTTGGTTCATTTTAAGTCTTGGGTCATGCAGCATTGAGCCTTTTAATCTCATTACTCAGGACAAGATTTTAGCCTGCTAGTGTCGCTGAGTCAATACAGGCAGGCAGCCAGAACAACCACAAACCCATGGCTAGAACGCAAACAGTAAATTTATTTCCTTTACCTTGCCAGCAGGGGTATCCCTGAAGCAGCACCTGGTCAGAAGCACACCAGCAGAGACTCAGGCACTGTTAGACTCAGTCCATGTTAGAGGATCACTGGCCTGCTGTTCACACAGGTTTCTCCAGGGCTTTTTCCCAGCTGCAAAGTCACCTGAGCAATTTAAAGTCCTCTTCAGTGGCCCTCTGGTTTTTAACCCATTCCCTCCAACAGTGCCTCATAGTACAGTGCAGAGGTGTTGCATAAAGAAGGGATGACTTACAAAATGGGGAGGAAGCTTTTCCCACCGCATCTTCAAACATGAATGTGGGGATGAAGTAGCCTTAAAAAGTAACTGGAGAGATGAAGAAGCCTTGTCAGTTTTATCATGAGATAAAATGTGATGTTGATATATCTGCTTTTGATGTGATGGAATAATGTAGCATTAAGATGAAGGAACAGTACATTTCTGAGGTTCCATTTGCAATGCTCCATCATTGCTTTAGTGTTTTGGCTAGCAGCTGCTGCTGGTTTGAACTTAATGTCTTTTATTACTTAACAAGAAATCTGTTGGAGAGAGCACTAGGCACCTTGTGCTTCCTTTTTGCCTCACTGTGCTGGCTTGTGAAAAGAGCAGAACACAGTTTTTCTGTGTCGTCCCCAAATAGACTGCCTGGTCACACCCTTATGCTACTGCAAACCACTTGTTTTTTAAGTGAGAATGTATCTTATGAACTACCATGAGTCTCCTCTGAATTGCCTTGGTTGATGTTTTCCATAGTTTGTGGTGCACATACGTGGCTTTAGAATTATTCCTTTCCACCTCCTGCTGTAGCTCTCTGGGAATGTTTGCTTGCATTATGTTGTTAATAAAGGCAGAATAACATTGAGTCTAGAAAAGTTTGTTTTATCCTTCCCTGCTAGGGGTATCATCTGAAGGTTGCTCGTGATAGTGGATGGGAATTTGGGAATTCCATTTCCAAATTTGGGAATTGGACTATTAAACAATTTCTTCCTATTCTTCCATACTTCATTCCATAGGATGTCTGTATGGGGTCTCTGTCACAATAATATAAACTTACTTTGAGATCAAGTTGAAACACATTCCCTGTATGGAGTCAGGATCTAGATATACATACTTTCAACAGATGCTTTATAATTCATGTTTGAATTTTCCATTTCTAATTTCACTACCTCGCACTGTTAGAGTCATAAGTATAATGTTTGTTCCTTAGAGAACTGCTAAATCATCCTTAGTGTGCTATAATATCTTATTTCATTTCAAAGTCTTGTTTTTAAAATGTTAAATTATTAGCTAGAACACAATGTAAGTATTCCCTGAATGAAGCTTGTAGTCTTTTGAAAAGGAACTGTTTCTCTGTGGGGTTGATAGCTATTAATTCTAGTGCTAAAACTTTGAATCTTAAGATTAATACTGGGTTTACTGTTAGCCTAAATTTCTGAAGACCTCCATTGCTTTTACTACCATATATGTGGAGGAGGAAGAGAGGGAACTGCATTAATAAAAACAGGAATTGCAAGACAATT
Source organism: Corapipo altera (assembly GCF_003945725.1). NCBI lineage: Eukaryota > Metazoa > Chordata > Aves > Passeriformes > Pipridae > Corapipo > Corapipo altera. Next base: position 1,111,391 of record NW_020884934.1, on the reverse strand, counting down.
TAAAATGCTAAGCTTGCTAATGTTAGTCTTTGGAGTTATTGATTGCTTTTGCTTTCTTGCTAAAGCAGACATAGCAGCGTATTTTTGGTTTGCACACCTTCTCCTATATATTATTTTCCTTCTGTGTGATAGTGGAAGTGTCCATGCTCTGTACCATAAGCTAATAACTTTCAGCCTGCAAGATTGCTGTTGCCTGAGAATCTGAAACTGTGCCATTGCCTTACTGGATAGTAATTCCCAAGTCACAAAACACATGTTTATCCCTGTTAGAAGCTGGCAGCGCAATTGTAAAAAAGACAGAATGTTACCAGCAAATTCATTAAAGTACATAGCTGTGTAATAACACATAGTATGGTTTCTTACCTTTTTTTTTCAATAAAAATTGGTTAGGAATGGGGAAAGTTATGAACAGCTAAATGGGTTAATTATATTTCACATTCATTATGCATCAATTGAAAAGCCCAGCATTATTCAAAAGCTTCACTCAATTAAATCTTTGTGAACTTAAAATTCTTATTGGTCCCTAATTAAATTAGGGAAATTACTAGCAAACTGAATTGGAATTGATCTGTATTTAGGGACCTCTTGAGCAAGGTCCCTCATCAATATAGTATCTTGCATATCGCTGCCTTAAATCCACCCCTGTGATGCTTCCATCTCAGTTGATCTATTTCGTGGTTTTAATTTTGTTTCCTTCTCATGAATTCTGTATCTCTGGGTCCCAAAGAAGGAATGCTGGTTAGTTGCTAAAGTAAATCTTTCATTTTTGTGCCACTATTAGGGTCTTAATATGTGAGTGTCTGAGCTTCCTGGCTGTCAAGTGAACATGTAGTGTTTTCTAAGCTGGGCAAATCCCTAGAAGACATCAAGTCAAGATTAAAAATTACTAGACAAAGGTGATTAAATAGGAATTTGGCTACTATATCTAACAGTGGAATGTCAGGGTTTGTTTTAAAAATAGTCTCCTAAGTGCTGAAGCCATTACCATGGCAAAAGGATATAGTTCCATCAATAAGACATTAACAGTTATTGTGGCCTTTAGGCCAGTTTGTAGAATAAAAGTTTGGAGTTCTACTAAACAAATTAATTCATACTTTTGCCTAGCTTTAATAGAAGTTCTTGAGGATTTTCTATATGTTTTTTTTTCCATCTTTTTTACAAAACAAATTAACATGGACTTATATTGCAGGATCAGAAATTATATAACTTAATGCTAAACAGTTATAACTTGAACTATAGGGGAATTCAGTTTAAATGCTAATGAGATCCATGAGCAGTCTTGATTGTCTTGATTAATATGCCATTGGGTGCATGTTAGAAATAGGAAAACAAAGACTCCAGAAATATCACTTCATTCCAACACCCAAAAGTTGCTCTTTTTTGTACCTGCTGCTATAGTATCAGAGGTTCATGCCTGTATTTGAAAAGCTGGCTGTCTTCCAACGCTTCCTGCCAATATAAATTAATGTTTACCATAAGACATACTTGGATGGTACGAAAGCTTCATCCTGTGAGAGATGTTTGAAGAACAACTGAGTAGTTCTGGCTCCTATACATCAAATCTAAGGGTATATATTAATTAATTATAAAGCAATCCATTATTGTTTCTTGCCAGACCTAGTATTTTGTATGTCCACATCGATAGCATCATATTTGTCAAGGAGGGAATATCTGTCTCGCAGGAAATGGTATCTAGAGGAAGATTAATCACTCTGCTAGTCAATTAAAATAATGGTACTTATAGCTTTATGGTATATTTTATTTGTAAAGCCAGATGGATATTATTACTCTTATTTGATCCCTTACCATTTTCAAACCTCATAAAAGACATACTAGCACTTATTTTACTTATTTGTTTAATTTTTATTTTCTTTGACTAGGAAAATATTGGGGCTTATGAGTTGAAAACTATGGGCTCTGCAGTGGCTAGTTGGATTTCACACCACCTTTTAAGTGCCTGGATCTTAAATGTTACCTACTTCATGCCAAACACAGAACCCAAATACAAAGTCCCATTCTTCACCAAGGCTATCTGTAAATGGAATGATTATACTAAGTAGGGGACTGCCTATGAGTAGAAAGTAGGTGTCAGAAACAGATAGCCAATAATTACTGCTCCCCTGTAGGTGACATAGCCTGCTTGGGAAAATATTTTTTGTAAAAGTAGGAAATGAGGCCTCATGTTGTTGTCAGCTGAGGGAATTAAAAAAAAAAAATTCCTAAGAGAAGGTGAAGAAGCTGCTGCTGAAACAATGAAGCAGAGAAGAGTATGTAGGTTGGTGAGATGAAAAATGAAGTCATACTGCAGTCTGTAGTCAGGTACTCATAGCAATAGGTTTTATTTTCCCTAAAATCCAGAATATTGTTACTTAAGTAGATGTGTCAGACTACATATGACTCGTTGCACACCTGAGACTGTATTTTATCCCTAAAATCTGCTGTATAACATCAGTGTAAAACTGGTTCAAGAAAACTTTTGACTCACATTTGAATTCTGATCTAACCCCTCGGGGTTTTTCAATTTTTTTTTTTTATGAGGTGTTACAATATATAGGTTTATTAGGAGTTTGTTTAAACTAGGGACGATGGGGAAGGGAGAGAATTACCAGCACCCTCTGAGAGTGTGTTGAACGGGGTGACAGAAAGCAGCTACAAATTGAAGCAAGTGGGAGCACTTCGATATAAGCAAGGGAGTGTCTACACTCACAAAGCTATGGATCAGATAGTGAATGTTAGCTGTTCCTAGGAAAGGAGTCACTAGATCCATATTAGAGTGTATTTTTAAGGCCCAGGCAATTGAGTTTCTGGATGCTTTGAGATATTACAGTGAACCTATAAAGGGGAATGCACATATTAATTTCTGACCACGCAAAACACATTGTTCTGAAGGGAATCATGGCTGCAAGTAAAATTTTAAGACAAAACAGTATAGTCGAAATTAAATCTAATTACAATTTTAAGTTCTTCAGCTTAATTGTCTCAATGTAAAACTGACGTTTGAAAATGTGGTTTTAAGAGCATTCTGCAAGTAAAAATGGAATTAGGAATAATTCCAGTGTTGAACTGTATTACACCAAAGAATTCTTGAACTAGCTAAGTCTTAGTTGTATTTGGTAAAAGATCTTTTAAATGTAGATAGCATTGACTCAACTCTTAATAATGATAAGCAGTTCTGAAAGGAAAACAGTAAACATTTGTTTTACTTAACTGCTGCTCTCTGTGGAGTTCTCAGTCTACTATAGAAGTCTCTAGAGGAGACAGGCAAAAATCATGCTGCGGGTTTTTTAGTTCTCATGTCTACGACTTTCTTTTGCTGATGTTCTACTACACTGTTAATTTACTTGGAATTGCTGTTTCTCAAGAACACTGGGAAACATAAGGTATTACAAGTGCATGATTTTTCATTCAGCCTGTATTTTTTTGTCATTAAGTACAGTAGTAATAATACTGTGTAGTTAAACCTGCTGATCCCTGCTACTATAATGAGCAGCACGGTAATAATAAAGAACTTAAAGCTTTTCTTTTGCGATAACATACCACGAGGTTGACTGTAAAATTGTATGGTGAATGGGGTGGTGGTGTTGGCACTAACAAGGCACAGGTTTTATGGTGAGCTGACAACATGGATCTTGGGTCTTGTTTTGGCCTGTTGGGGAATACATTTAGTGCAGGCAGCTCGGTGTGAAGCCATAGGTTGAGCTCAAGCCCCAGGCAAGAGGCCATGAACTGCTGACCTTTTGTACAACAAAGGACATGGGGACCTGTGGCCCAGCCAGGTGACTGAACACTCAGAGATACATCAGGAGCCAATGATTTCATGCTTTCACCTGCTTGGACAGTAAGGGCATAAAAGCCCAGGGTTTCCTTTGCCTGTGGTCCCTCCCCGGAGGCATCAACTCAAACTGTTATTTTATTGTTGTGCCAAGATCAAACTATATTAAGAATTGAGACGTCTGAGCCCGTAAGGAAACCTGACCTGACTGTGTGGGATGTTGTAGTGGTTTGAACCTTGTTTTCCCCCAGAGGCTGAAAAGTGGTAACCCCCAGGGGTGGAAACCCCTGGAAGTTTTGAAGTTCTGCCCAATGAGCGCTCCTGCAGAAATGAAAACATATCACAAGCACCGGAAGAGAAGAGTTGTTGTAGTTTGGGGTGAGAAGAAGTAGCCATGTTGTGGTAGAACCACGAGGAAAGGGGTCCGGAGCCCCTCGGGGCCCCTGGGCCCCCCCAGCCCCAGTTGGGGGCTACAGAGACAGAGCAGCAGTGGCGGCAGTGTCCAGAGACTCTGGATAAGAGCCAGGACAGATAAGAACTGAACTGGAGGAAGCAGTAGAAAGTAGCAGCAGAGCCACGGAGTTCTGGGGGTAAGAACTGATACCAGACCCCCCCCAAACTCCTTTGAGACCTCCTGGAGAGGAGGAAGATGATGGACTCTTACTTGAAAGAGCCTTGAAGTGCAACATGCACTGCAGAGAGGAGCTGAGAAGTGAAGCTCAGTCGTCCTGAGAACTGAGCCAGGACGGTGCAGGAGGTTGGCCTTGGGGGCCCTCCCTTGCTGCAAGCTACAAAGAAGCTCGCAACCTGAGGCAGGGCACAGAGGCCTGCAAGGAGCTTGAATCTCCTGGAGATACCAGACCGTCACGAAGACCCCCTGCATCTTCGTGATATGACCGTGGTGAAACGACCTTTGTCTGGGGTTACGAAGCCCACGGAAGACCCCTTTGCCTGCGTCAAGGGGCCGAGGGGGATACCCCCCTCGTGAGTGCTGGCAGAGATCCAACTATCAGCTGCTGCATGCATGAGATGAGGAGACCTACTGCCTTAGAAGAAGCTGCTGCCCTGAGAAACTGGAAGGGATCTGTCCTTCTTTCCCCCCTGGACTTTTATTTGGAGGGGAGAGGAGATCTGATCCATTGTAAATACTATATGTCATGGTAGAGATAGTTGTGATCGTGTGTATAATGTGTTATAGTATTTATTTGTACAGTCATTGTAATATATTCCCTTTCCCCCATTCTGAGTCTGTTTGTGTTTTGTCTGGAAAAACCCATCTCACATTGGGTTGAGATGTGGGAGGGGGGATGGAGCTAGGGAATTGGATTTTTGGGGCTATCTCAAACCATGACAGATGTACAGCTGTGAAGGGGCTTCCATCCCAGCTCAGGTGGGGTGTGTGTGACTGCCAGAGTGGCTTCTGGATGGTCAGACAGGGAAGTTTCCCTAATAGGCCTGTCTGCATTTTTTCTTCATTTTAGTTGTGGGAGCAATTATATAATGACCACGTTTGTTTAATTTTTACTTAGCTATGTACCATTGCGTGGTCCAGCATCTCTTGTGGGATACCAATTGTGTTCCCACACAACACCACCAGCAGTTATACCAGCATAATAAACAGTGTGAGCTATTGGTGATGCTGGAACGAAAATGCAGCGTGTGGGAGTAAAGGTGTGGGATGGTAGTGAAGGTGCTTGGGCTATGAGTGGTTCTCCAGTGATAAATAATAACTATTAAAAGAATGCTACTTGAGGATCTGAATTACAACCTGATTTAAGGACCAGTAAACAGAAAAAAGAACACGTTACAAACATGTGAAATGCATTGTGTATAGGGAATTATTGTGCAGCTCTAAAAAGGAGTAAGATGTAAAGCACATCAGATGAGAAGGAAAGCTACAGCAAGCTCATGGTAACCCAAATTTTTCACAGGGGCTGTTATTATTTTGATGGTGAATATTTCTTCCTCACTCCTTGGGGTATGGTGGTTTGGGTTTTTTTTTTAATTTAGTAACACACTCTACACCTTTGTCACCTGTGAAGGTTTTATTCACAATGAAAATGTTATCAGTATCAGTAATTTTCAGAAATTATGACTTTGTGTTCCTTCTAAGGGTCAGAGACATCCAGTTATTGAACAGAACTGATATTTTAAGGATCAGTCAGATGTGTGAACAAAAACACTTAAAGAAAACTGGAGTTCAGATGTATCCATGTTCAGAAGACCAATGTGGTTTTTTTTTCTTCCATATCAAGTTCAATTTGTACCATTTTAAACCTTCTTTGTGACATAATGCTTTATTCTCTGAAAAGAAAAGTAGGAATCATGAGATACTTTCATAGTATTTTTTTCTGTACCATTCTTCAAGACTTGAATCAGTATAATAATGTGTCAATTAAAAAAAAAAAAAGTCAAAACCAAGAAAGCTACTAATATCTTAAGATGAGTGAGAAAACATTTTATTTGGCCAGTGATCTTTCTGAACTGACAAGAAGTTAAAAACCTGAGTCTTTCTCCCCGTGTCCACAAAGTTTTTTAGGCCTTGTCAGAAATGTATGTTGGTACAAAACTTTGATTTGCACATCTGGCTCTGTTGGCATGATTTCTATGTACTATGTGTATATCTTGTCTGCTGTATTAGTTCTGAAAACAAATGTCAGGGAGTGGGATATTTTACATGGGATGAACTTTTCCATTTGGAGAAGCTTGTTAGTCTTTGTCAGTGCCCCCTGTCAGAATCAGTGCTGCAACAGCTGTGTGTTTTCTGGGTGCTGGGACTAAATTTTGGTACACAGTCCAGGCAAGGATGTATTAAGATCAGAAGGATTTTGTCCTTTTGGTTTTAAATATGCTTTCTAAGAGAATATGTAGGTAAATGAATTATTACAGTGATACTAGATAGTCAGTATAGAAAATGGGGGAGGAACAGGATTGAGCATGATTCCAGAATTTCAATATCCAGTTCTGCAAATGGCTGACAGCCTAGGGACTTACTGGACATGTCCATGTTGAGCAAAGGTGACAGTGACTCTCCAGATGTCACCATCACTCCATCAAAAGATGGAATAAAACTGATCCCTGGATGACTTTGTCATCGGTCTTGTTTGATCTTTCTGGGTGACTTATCAGACCACTTGCCAGTGCAAGCATGGCTCTGCTGCTGATTATGGGAGTGAGAGACCAGCATGGGAGATGATTCAAATCACTAAATTGCATGCATCTCTTGAGCAATAGGTTGGCTGATACAGACCACCTCATTAGAACTGCAAAATGCTTTTAATAAACGTAGGCAGTTTTTAATATGAAAAACTATCCTGGAAATGCTTTGATGGGACTCAAAGGTATGTGTCTAGTCAATGACCATGCTCTTGCAAACAAATTTTATGTGAAAACATTAATAAGGAAGGGTTATTTTTTAGGTGTTGGTGACAGGATTGTGTGCTACATGTTGGTATGTGGTAAATGACAGGTAATGAATTAAAATATTTCCACTCTGAAGAGCTCTGGAAAGGATTGATCCAAATATAAGCACTTTTCTTGTAGTTGAGACTAACTACTGAAAACGGATGCAAGAAAAGGCACTGAGTGCTGCAGCCTTTTCCCTGTTACTTGTTACTAGAACTGCTGCCTCACTGAGCCAGTGAGCCAACATTCTCCTTAGTCTTCCTTTTGCTAGTAGTGAACATGCAGAAACTCTTACTCTTGTCCTTCATCTCCTTTGCTGGTTTGAACTCCAGCTAAGTGTTGCTGACTCTATTCCTACCTAGGCAGGCAGTGTCTGTATTTCTCCAAATAGGTGTCCCTGCTTTCAGTTTCTGTGTCCTTTTGTGTCTGAACCCAGGAGCTCTCCTTTTTATCTCTGCTGGCCTTCTGCTGTGCTGGCTTGACTTCTGCAAAGCGGGATGGACTGTTCTTGAGCTCTGATAAGGCTGACCTTGAACTTTACCCTCCCATAGGAGGTTTCCCATGGGATCCTTCTGAGCAGGTCCCTGCAGAGGCTAAAATCTGCTCTTTGAATTCCAAGACTGTAATGCTGCTGAGCCTTCTCATTCCTCTCAGTCTCTTGAACATCTGGATTGCTTCTGATCAGTTGTATTGACTGTCCAGCAGACAACAGTGGCTGTGGTTACCCATGATTGACAGCTCCTGTGGCTGTGAGATTTTTTCCAGCTGCCTGGAGAAGGTTTCATTTGCCTCCCCTTCTCAACTAGCAGCCTCCAGCAGACATCTAATCCCCTGTGTAGGCCTGCACTGTAATTCTTGCTCATAAGCTCCTGAGCTCTTCATCACCCAACTTACATCAAAGCTCCATGCATTCAATCCTGTCATTGACCTGGACCATAACTCCTCCTCTATACCTGCTTACTCTTTGCTAAAGAATCTGTATTCCTCCCTTGCAGCTCTCTAATCCCACAGTGTCTCTAATTAAGACTATATCAGTTTGTGCATAGCTGCAGAATTAGTTCTTCCTGTTTGTTCCTCTGCTATGTGTGCTGGCATACGGACATTTAACATAGGCCTGAAGTTGTGTTGTTTCTATGGGGTGAAAGCCTCCCTGTTCTGCTGGGTTTTTTTATACAATTTCTTTACCACTTGCTCCCTCATTCACATCTCTACAGGTTGGGGTAGCTTTGTCCTGGCATGTTTAATTTAAAACCCTTCTCACTGGAGTTTTGGTAAAATTTTTTCTTTAATGCTTTCTCACATGCTCCCATCGTCACTTAGGAGCCCTTGCTCCAGAGATCCTGTGTTCTTAGAAGGTAAATCCCTGCTTACAACACCAGGTATTAATCCACTGAAGGACTGCTTTTTCTCAAACCTCTCTTCTCAACCTTGTTGTTGAGAGATGCACCACCTGGGCCCCATATCTTTCATCCTCCCCACCAGAGTGTCCTACTTTTGAGTACAGAGCAGACAGACATGCCTTGTGTACTTATTTGATTCTGGGATGAGGAATTAAGATGGGAATGAACTTATAATTTCATAGTATATTTCTGTGGAACAAGTTTGATCTTGGTACTTATAGATATGGTGGTATTTCCCTTTCTTCTGCCTCGAGATTGATTCTCTTGTGCACTGTATGGCAGGAGTTCGTGTACATGCACGTCTCAGAGTATTCTTAGATAAGTGCTTGGGGGCGAGGGGGAGAAGTAGAAGGTAATCTTGGAGTCTTTCATCACAGAAGCCCTAGAGGATCCTTTTAACATAAAACTACTTGTACTTAACATAAAACACACAGTAAATGAAATGTTCCTTCAGGAAAAAGTGTGACCATTTGGGAAACTTCCCTCACTCTGTCACTTAGCCAGTTGCTCTAGTGAAGAGGAAGGAATTGGAGGAGGAGTTGGTGTGATTAGCACATTAGCTCGAAGTCTTGAACAGTAAAATCCTCATTTTCTTGGTCTTGTCTTTTCTTGTCTAACTTGACAAGTCAATATGAGATTGTCTTTGTAACTTTTTAAATAGTAGTAATCTTCCTTAGTTCCGAATATTTGCTTCAGCTGCAAAATGTACAAATAAGCTCTGCCTTAATGTGCTTGAATAGATTTTTTTAGCTTAATGTTCCCTTCAGGGATTCAGATTCACAACTTATTTTTTTCTTCTTCCTACTTCTGCCTCTGAAAACATCAGCATCTCTTTAAGTATCTCCACTTCCTCCTCGGGCAGTTTGTCAGGAGGTATTTCTCCTGGTCTGTGATTTCCCTTTAAGCTGACTTTCTTTGCCTTTCTTTTTTTGTGGTTTTGTTTGGTTTTGTTTTTTTTTTTCGTTTTATTTTATTCTCTGTTCTGCGTCAGCTCCCTTGCTACAGCCTTGACACTTCTGTGATGCTGCTGTTTGAAAACAAACAAACAAACAAACAAAAAACAACCAGAATGAACTTTATTCACTGTTCATAACAACTGTCTTCTAGCATTTGGGAAATTGAGTTTTATATAAAGGAAGAAAGTTTTTACAGGCTGAGACTCTGCTATTGCAGATATCTTGCTATACTCTGTAATTTAAGACATGACAGTAGACTCATTAGTTTGAACGGTGTCACTGACATGTTAATATTGGATGGATGTACAGTGTTTGCAGGATCAGGACCTTAAAGTGCTTCTTGAAAGGGCTTGTCAGGCTTTTCCTAGTTATTGGAACATAATCAGAAAAAAAAAGAAAAAGAAGAAATTGCATAAATTGAAGGCCTTTCCCTTGGAAATTATTAGGTTTAGTCAAATTGTGCTAGTTTCAGTAACATTTTAAATGTCCTTCTGATTTTAGAGACATTATTCTGATAGGAATAGATTTCTCTACCTATACACTGATAACCTTAAACAAAGACACCATGAGCACCATTCTATGTGCTCATTTGCTTCAGTAAAAAAAAAAGAGTGTAAAACCACCTCCTTGACACGACAGTTACTGGTATAAACGACAAAGTAAAAAGTGATAATGAACATTGGGTTGTTTTTTTTTTTCCAGATCACTTTTTTCTGCTACTCTATCGAATCTTTGTTCCACATCCTCTGTCTTACACCAGCATCAGAAAATATTGCCTGCAGGTTGGACTTTTTTCTTTTCTTTTTCTAGTTTTCAGAATAGCACTTTCTCAGGAACATTTCACTACTGTTCCTTTCCATCACTGGGTATGATAAAACGCTGTAGTAATACCAAAATCACTAATTTACATTTGCATTGTCTTGTTTACACTTGTTTGTCATGCAGGTTAGGCTCCTCTGCCTGGAAATGAAGTCAACAAACGTTGTTATACAAAACAGCTGGTGAGTGAGTATTTTGGAACAGCTTTTGAAGCATCAAATACCAAACTGACATATTTCAGGGAATGCTGAGGAGTGGAAAACTGTTGGTGTTCTTTACTTAAGAGCTGGTTGTTTGCTTTTGCTCCAAAGACACCTGGTTGCTGAATTTTCTATCTAGTGTTAAAAAATACTGAGTTCCTTGTTATCCGATCAAAGTGATTTTGACTGTCACAAGAAACATCTTGGGAGGAGCTGGATATCATAAACCTGATTTAATATTAAACTAAAGGTATTGGTTTTTATTCAGTGGTGGCAGAAAGAGTCTTATGCTTCTGACTTGTCTTATTTTTTTCATGATGCATGATGGGAAGTTCTGTCTAGTTGGTTTTCTGCTTGGTCAAGGATACTTTATCTGCTTAGCTGGCTAATCTCTTAGCTCTGTCCACTTTTTCTTGTAGTACAGTGTCTAGTTTTTCACAGTAGTGTTTTTTCCTGTACAGAATACCTTCTTTGTAAAACACACACTAAATCCTGTTTTTGAAGGAAAATGTGCAGTATCTGTAAATTCATCTTTAGGCTAAGACGTACAAAGGGAAATGTACAAACTTGGGGGGAATGGAAATGGGACAAGAGTGGTAAATAAAACTGGGACATGGCATTTTTAGCCAGATGAGGGGAGCTGGCTCTTCATGGAGAGAGCTGGTAGCAAGGAGCACAGAGAATGCTGTGCTGCAGGGTGCTCTGAATGCTAAAGTTATCAACGTGCCCAGTATGAGGAACAAACAGAAAAACTTCTGGGAGGAGAAAATCCATCAAAGACCCTAAATACCTAGATGCCACCTTCGATTCTGAGGAATTCTCTCAGTTGCAATCTCAGGGAATACTTGAGGAAATTATTTGCTCATAATTGTGGGGTTTTTTTGTTTTGTTTTGTTATTCAGTTTTTTTACTTCCCCAGCTAATCTCTCTATAGTTTGCCAGGAGAGGCGGCATATTGTGCTAGATAGATTTATTTTTTTTTTAACTAACTCTTGTGAATATTCATGTTTGTGTTTATTTTCTTATTTACATAGATAGGATCTGTGGCCCCTAGCCCCCCTATCCCATCACTGGCCTGAGATAGCCAGTCTTCACAGGCTTCTCCTGTTGCCACTGAGAGGAGAGGCTACAACTCCTAGTGAGGCTTGGTGTTAGTTCTGGAGAGGAAAGGCAATTGAAATCATTTCTACCTTTTCACTGACAACAGGGGAAACATAGAAGGTTTAGTTTCCTTATGCTAATGCACTCTGTGAATACCATGGTACTTCCCCAAATTGCTTACAATTTAATTTGAAGCAATGCATTACAATTGACTGTAATGGGAGGAATAATGAGAAATGCAAGAACAGAGGTGCCTGTAATAAAATCATTATGCAGTTCCAAGTGACTTCCATCATTGGACTTTGGAGCAGAAGGAAGCATTAAAAACAAAGCAGTATGAAATGCAACATTCCAGCGTATTTGAAGGCACTGGGGGAGTACTGACTCTCTCATTCAGATAGGGATGATTATTTCTGTGCTTAAACACGTAAAACAAAATGTTTTAAAATATTTGTCTGTTCAAGTCTTATTATGTTGTGAGGTCAATGTGCTGGTGCTAGGGTCAAAAATGTTAACAAAATAGCCATTTGGCTCTGAGTACTCCTCTTACTACAGCAATTCTCATCTCTATTGTGTGGTGCTGCTCCATGTTCTGCAGCCCTCAAAGAACAAAAAATGTACCAAACAAGCAGAAACCACCTGAATAAACTAATTCTCTCATGCATTGCCAGACTGAGTTATTCAGAACACTAAAAAACAAACCAAACCACTAGATGGATAGAGCAGAGTCACCATCCTATGTATAACTTCTGTGTGTGTGTGTGTGTGCATGTAGACATACACACAGATGCCCAAAATATTGGGGGGGAACATATGTTTGGGCCACCCTGTCCTTCTAATATGGAAATGAGAACATTCTTTCCTTATAGCTTCAAATGTGAAAGTAACCACTTTCAGATCTTCAAATTGCCCTTAATTATAGACTCTTGCTCACTGCTTCACTCAAAGGAACCTCACCAAGATGTCCTTTTAGGTTCTTCTTGGTTGTTTGAATGCTGTGTAAACTGGGGGTAGTTCTTCACTGTCCATGGATTGAAGTTATGTAGAGGAACTTCAGGAAATAGAAGTTCAAAGTGTGTTCCTTCTTGCTCACTATGGAGAGGGAAAAAAACCCTAAAGATTTAAATGAAAGTCAGTCTTAATACCCAGTCATAAACAGACAAAGTATTTTAAATGCAGGTCTTTATGTATACAGTTACACATATAGATGAATGTACAAGAAATCTGGAGTGAATTTCATAGGAGATCTTAGGAATAAGGGGAAACAGCTGAGGCTTTGTTGCTGCAGTTCAGGTTTGCTGAGCATTGCAAATATGGGATGTTGAAAGAAGAGCTAATAAGAGGATAGCTGTTGGCATAAGAGGCTCACGTTTATCAGCAGTTTCAATTAGAATTAGGTGCTGCACTAACAAAAGCTATAGCAAATGTGAGGATCAAAGAAGTGACTTGATTTACAATTACCTCTGTGCCACTGATGTGTTTATCAAACAATTCAGATACAGTAACGAGTAAAAATACTAATGCAAAAGGAGAAGCCAGATCAAATCTGTCTCCCAAGTGTAGCATACAAATATTTAATGAGAGAGGAAAGAATTAATAAGAGGGGAAGAATGGAAAACTTGTGGAAGATGAAACCAGATGTCCTAATTTAGCATAATTTTAAAGATTCACAATGCAGGAGATTATTAGGTCTTCTAGAAGTTAGTCGTAACCAGGTCTCTGGTCTTAAGCAGCAATCTAAGTGGAGGAAAAAAAAAGGATAGTACTAGTAAGAGATATGGGAACAGCAGGCAATGCAATTCCAACACCTAATTCTATAAAGATCAGAGAAAGTTTGACAGGGAATAACTTAGAGAATTTGTGGCCATTTTGTTCAGAATGTGAAAGATCATTCATCCATCTCTATTGAAAATGCCATTAGAGTGGATGACATGCAGCAGAGAAATCTGAATGTCAGTGAAATAAAGCATGAGAGATTTTCCTGGTGAGGCATGAAGGCTGCCATCTGTAAGTCCGGGTTCTTTCATCTTCTTCCTTTATCTTTGGAAGAGAGGGAAGAAAAAAAAATTCCAGTGTAGTAGAAGATACTGGGTTATTTCAGAAGATGCTATAGGAACATTACACTCTTGATAATTACTTGGAAAAAATAATGACTTCTGTGGATCTTTCTGTACCATCTGTGTGAGTCTCTTATTTGTAGGAGACAAGGAGGTTTGTCAGGAGAGACTGATCTGCAACTCTGGTGTTTCAGAAAGCTTCCTGGCAACTCCCCTTTGCTACAGAATGTGTGTTGTTATCTACACTTGTTACCTTGTTTGGATGACACTTCATGCTGGCTTCCCTTCAGTGTGACTTCAGTGCCAAAACGCTTCCAAAAGAGACTTTCGGGTTGTGACAGGCTTGCCTGGCTTTCTTGGCCATGCATGTGATATGATGGTTTCCAACACAGATAAAACTGAAGGCAGCAACTACACATTGTTTGAGATGTTTACAGCAAGTTGTACTGGCTGCTGGAGAGGAAATGTGGATTTGAATGGGAGCAGATAAACCTTTGAGGATGCATAATTAGCAAATGGCATTCATCTGAACTCGAACAAGTCCTTCTGGTCTGGGGGGAATAAATAGTGTTAAAAAATTTATGTGAGTTAAGCCTTATGAAATTTAGTAACCTAAAACTTTTCTGAGACTGAAAGCTATTCAAATAGCTCACTCAACTTTGGTATGTAGTACCAGTCTAGAAACTCTAGGGTAACTGGCTAAATCCAAGCTGTTTGTCTCAAAAAGGGGTGGTTGTGCTGGAGTTCCTTTGTCACCTTGCAACAGTCCCGTGAGGGTGTCCTGAATACAGAACATAACTAAAATGTCATTAGTCCCAACCAATAACAGGAGATTGTAACAGTGAACACAGTATAAAATGCCTATCTAGGAAACTGCTTTCTGAGTATTAATTCCATCCGAATATTAGCACAGAAACCCATTTTATATTTTTCTGAGATTTTGCCTCTGCCAAGTTACTTGTGGTTATCTTGCATTCGTGGTAGGTTTTGATGAAACTGTTAAATATGGTTTCTCTTGTCTGCAAAAAGAAAGAATCAAGGTGTGAAGTTTGAACAGGCCAACAGTGCATTGGAGATTATGCCCCTTAGTCACACTTGGGTGCTCTTGGAATCCTTTAGCATCTGAAAAAGAAAGAAAAAATTATCAATTCTCATAAGAAAATGATAAGGAAATATAACAAACTTATCTTTATTTTCTTTATAAATGGAAAAAGAAATCTATGTTCTCAAAATTCCTTCTAACTTGAGGAAGTTTTAGTATTTTGTGATGCTAAGGGTACTAGATGCTGATTCATCAAGGCTTGACTAAGCTCTGTTCTGTCATTTTTCTCCCCTTTCTTTCTGTCTGTTCAAGAATTTTTAGTCTGTTTACTTAAAACAGGCTAGAAACTTCTTTATTTTAAGGTTTCTCAGCAGTGAATGGGGGGAAAAAATGATTGTATTCCTGCCCATGGCAGGGGGATTGGAACTAGATAACCCCTAAGGTCCCTTCCAACATAAACCAGTTTATGCTTCTGTGGTTCACATCAGCTGCAGTGTTAGATGCCTTTTGCTGTTTTCTGTCTAAGATTGAGATACTCACTCTGAGAATAAGGATATCTGAGAAATCTATAAGATGATTTGAGAAATCTATAGGAATGAGTTTTATAACAATACTTCTGATGAGGATTATTGTTCGTCTTAGCTCCTGAGATACAAGAGAATACAGTGAGGCATGTGATCTTCTCAGCTTTGGTGCTCTACATAAGATAGCACAAGGAAGGAGGAAGAGAGACTAAGTAAGTGATAAATAAAATCAGTCTGAGACCAAGGGGAAAGTGATGTGTTAGAGTGGTAAAGGTCAAAATATAGGGATAGAAAAACAGGGAGGCAAGCTGCAGGTGTTCTTTAAATTTTTGTGTTCCTTTTCCTTTCTGCTTCATCCTTCTTGCAACTTCATGATACCTTTATTTTGAAATTTTTTTTAGTTTTTCCCCCCCCCCCCCCCCCAGTCCTTTTATTTTACTGTTTGATAATCTGAAAGTAATAGGCTTCATTGCATTTGCCAACATGGAAGCAGTGCTTTCTGTTAATTATAGAGATATTCTGAATATCATCATGGTTCTAGTTGTATAAAACAGTGTGCTATATCATAAGTAGCAAACAGTCAGAAAAGTTCTCATGTACAGGAACAGAGTTTCATAGTCAGTTTACCCTGGAACACACCTGGGAGAGAGACCAAGGACTGACATCTCTCCTGCCCCCATCAAATTCCTACTGTTCATTGTTAACAAAGAAACTCAGCATCAGTTCCTTTTCACTGAGACCTAAAAAAACCCAAACCTTCTTAAGGTGTGCATTTGACATAGGCCTGGATAACTGTGGAGGAGATATAAGTGTTCTTTACAGTATCCTATAAGGAATAACCTCATAGCAGTAGTTGAAAGAATACACATCAATCAACATCAGGGTTATGTTGTAAGTGGCATAGGTAGACACATAATGTATAACAGCATCTGTATGTAAAATCTCTCAAGTAAAAGAAACAAAATATTTCTGTGAAAAAAAATCACCATTGTTTCTTTTTATTGGCCTAGAAAATTTGTCTATTTTTGTTTCCTCTTTGAAATATGCTACCATATATGTTTTATTTTCCTCTGAAATATTCTTTACAGAGATGAAGTACTAACATGTGTGCTATTTTTTATAGTTCTCTGTATTCTAGAAGTCGTCTGTGGTATTTTGATCTTTCAAAATTCTGCTGTTCAATTGATAGAATTTTTCCCTGTCGATTATTAAAATGTCATTATAACCAGAATTATAGATGATATAATAATTTTTGGCATGGTTAAAAGTTAAAAAGATGTTGATATTTGGCCTCAAAATATCTACAGGAATTACATCTCAGTATCTAATTCATGCAATACAGGTTTATAATATAACTGGAAAATAAAGTAATTCTTGAGGTTTTTTGAGTTTGAAGAGCCAGCTGCAAAGAGAAGTGAAGGGAGTACTTTGAAGAATAAGAGCAGGATCTCTTATGTCAGTTTTCTTGCATGGTACTATTTGTTGCTGCAGAAATGAGGTAAGAAGACAGCTGTTTATGCAAATAAAATGTCTCACAAATCCACATGAGAAGGTGTGCACAGCACTTATAAGAAAGAAATGTTCCCTTATGCCCATACTGCGTCTGTTCCCTGAATAAATCCCACACCAGCCTAAATTCCTGTCTGCCAACTTGTGTTAATGAATATGGAACTTGCTGAAGAGCCAAAGCATAATGGAAAAAAAAAAAAAAAGGCATAAACATTGCTTTTAGTTTGGAATGAATGCATGACTAATCCAAATTAGACATACAGCACTGCCCATTTCAAAGGGCAGGCTCTCTGGCTGGTTTTGCTTGTTCACTTGCTCTAAAGAGAAAAACAAAAATACACTGAAAACTTGGTTGAATGTAATGGCAAGAGGAAGAGAAAAGGGTAGAATTGGAATATTAAAACTGAGGGGGGAAAAAAGCCTAGTGCAGAAGTGTAGTTATGTATGTTGTTTTGATGTCTTAATGAAATACTTTGTTTTCTAAGAAAGTTAGTATTTCTTCTGGCAGAACAATAAGTGTGACATATAGCATCAGGAATTTGGTGGGCTTTGTTTCTTCAAGAACTGACCACAATGTCTAACCACTTCATTTGTGAGGGATACAGTGCATCCATTTCTGTCTACCAAATTTCAAGTAGAGTTAAACACAAATGATTAAATAATAAGTGGAATTTCTTCTAACTGGCTTCCGTATAGACATGCCTGTGAGAGACAGGGCCAAAATGTTTGGAGAGCTTATGATGGTAGTGCATATGAAAATTTTTAAGTAAGTGCTACCATGGGTTGTTGTGCCTATGAAGTTCCCTGGTTTATGTAAGACAAAGACTAATTAGTTGGACTTGGGTAGGTCTTCTGGATCTTCATAATTTTTTTTTTAATGCTATATTTCACCATGTTGGCTTCCAGACATGAAAGAAATAGAAGGGAAGAGGAACTGTTGTTCCTTTGACTTTGAGTGAATCTTAATTTTCATTTGTGTGTGGAAATCACAAGGCTGAATATTAGCCCTTGGATTCTGGAGTCGGTCAGTAGCATTGAAGGTTACTTTTATGGTGCTTTAACAGTGTCTGTTTTCTCTATTTTAAAAAAATAGCTGAGGAATCTGATGATATTTCAGCATTCTTATTAACTTGTTGGTAAGCTAAACCATATGGCAAATGAGACAGCAATTTAGAAATAAAAAGTTTATATGTAAAATTTCATCATTACTTGGTATTATTAAATACACAGAGTTAGCTGTTGATACCTCTTGTGAACTTTTTCATCTGAATTTCTTATAGGTAGGAATCTATGAAAGAATATAACTAACCCTACATAGAATTGAAACTTTCTATAAGTTTTCCCTTGTTCTTCCCTATTCCTAACGGTGGCTTAAAAAAAAAAAAAAGGCAACAAAAATCCAACTTGACAGACAAGTGCACATATGGGGAGAAAATAACGTTGAGCTCTGAGTGCAAGACTTTCTCTGGACACTCAAATGTGTGTTATTTCATTGCTTAGGAAAGTAAACTAATCCCTCCTAGAAATTCTATTATGTGGAACCGTATCGCTACCGATACAAGTCAACAGCAATTTTGTAGCTGTGGAAACCAATCGTATTTATTTCTGTCACCTCCAGTGTGTTCCAGCTGACTGATGATAGCAGCAGTCAGTCCTTTGCGTGGACCAGCTGCTATAATAAGAGCGAAAGATAAACCTCTGAAACCTATTGACAAAATATTTGCAACAAGAAGATGATAAAAGTCAGGAATTTGGGTTTCATTTCAGCTTGCTTGGGGAATGTGTTCTAGTGACCTGTGCACTACCTCTTTCTTCCGTAGAAACAACTGTTTCTAAACATCACAGTCATGATGCTTCCTTTCCACTGCAGCAGAATGAGGGGAAAAGCACATGTAAAGAATAATAGAGATGGCTTTCTTGTTAGTTCCAGCTTGGTCTTACAGCAGTGACAGCATCAGTCTCTTAATTTGAGGTATAATCCTACTGAGATCCTACGGATCTGAGGTAGAACAGATACAAATCTGACGGGCTTTACAGTGACTTGTTTTTTCTACTGAACTCATTAAATGAAATCTCCTTAGCATGTGAGAATTGAATTTATTCTTCAGTCTTCTTTTCATCAACTGCAGTGAACAAATCTGTGCTGCATTTAGGAGGCGACCTAATCTTAATATTACAGGAAATTATGGTAAAACATTCACAAGCTTACTAAAACTAGAACAGATATCAAAAATCTAGAATTTTAATGTTGTGACTTTTGGAAGGCAGTCCAGACTTGTATCCTGAAAGACAAGGGCTAAATAAAAAAATGCAAAATATAAGACAGAAAAAAATGGGGGGGAAAAAAGCCCAAAACAAATCCTACTCCCTTAATTTCTACTGCAACTTTATTGGTAAAAGGAGATAATCATAAAATAAATCAATCCTATCTGACACCTGGCAAACTTCTATCCATGCTTCAAAAGAAAATCTCATTAAAAAAACCCCAAACAAACAAAGTCATTTCATTAGTATACACATAAGGCTGTAAAAAGTCTACACCAGTTATCAGCTGAGGATAGCCAAATATTAATGTTACCAAGGATCTGGGTTTCCTCCTTTCTCCTACTTTGAGATCAAGACCTGCTAGTCATGTAGTTGGGACAATGAGTATTGGCTATTGCTTCTGTATGAGGAAAACAAAGCTGGTCACTGTCTGGAAAATCACAAAGTGCTTGTGAGGTGGTGAAAAGACCCCCTAATGAGAATCCTTTGACATGTAAGCATTGACAAAATACTCATTCAGAAACAACAATAATTTGGGAGCAGAAGTTTACTCCGGTAGAAAAACTCCAACAAAAAATCCTGAAGAAAGCTCCTTTTTTACAAATGTCACATCTCACATTAGGTGATGACTTGTGCAGTGGTCTTACTTTGCACAATCAGACACAACAGAATCAGAAGTCTCACCTGGCTGAGTGTGATAAGGAAACATGCAGATCAAGGTGCAAGTATCTTATTTTCTGACAGCTAGATCACTTTGATGACCTGGGCATCAAGAGGAAAGAGGGGAGGACTCTTGCCTCTGTGATCCCAATCCTGATGACTAAAGGTGGATTACCTGGTAGGAGATGATGCTGCTTCATACCCATTGGAACCCTCCCTTCGCAGCATCTGGGGTTTTTACAGCCCTGCTTGTGCCCCTGAGTGTGTTGGAGCTGTTCCAAGGGAGTGACCTTGAAATCAAATGCCTCGAGGAGGGCACCAGGTCCAGGTGTCCCTTATCACATGGAAGTGAGAGGATGGCTTTCTTCAGCCACTGCAGGCTCCAGGGTTGTTGATCTATAGACTTCATTACAAGGACAGAGAGGGAGGGAGGGTTTTTTGTTGGGCTTTCTTCAGTTAGGAATAGCTTTGTGGCAATATTGACTAACAGAAAGGCATTTTCCCCTCTTTTTTTCCTCTAATCTCTCTAGTAGCAGTGCATAACTTTCAGTTCTCTCAGTAACACATTTAAGGGCTTGTGTACACCATTCTCAGAGTCATGGATTAGTAATGAGATTCAATCCAGCCTTCATATTAATGATTTCCTGTGTTGGAACAGCTGCTGCCATCCATAGAAAGCCCTATGGGTTTTTCCTTGAAGTTTTTGTATAAAGCTTCCTGCCTTCTCTTGGAAAAGAAAAAAGACATAAAAGGTATGGTGACCACTGATATTTTAAGGCCTACCCTGTACTTGTGACTGATTAAACCCTTAAAAGGTGTGGAATGCGACCCTACAATGGAAGAAGGATCAATGGAGAGGGACAGGGTGATGTGCCCATGAAGGCTGGGGAATAAGGCAAAGCAGCTGATTATCTGAACAGTGAGGAGACCAGAGGGTGGCCTTTGCTTTAGATAGATAAACAGCTATCAATGTTTGAATGGATCATCTAGTGATGTAAACACCTCCCTGAGTCAGCCAGACCAGCATGGGGGCTGTAAATACTTCTCTCAGTCCAACACAGAATGTGAAAACAGGACAATTATTAAAGTAACTTGGAATAGAGAAGCAGCTTTGAGGTGACTTCACCCACCTATGCCTTCCTGGAGACTGGGGATGTTAAAGGTTACACCTTTCATGTATGGAATATCTGAAAGAAGCTGGTGAGGGTGTATTTAACTCTGGGAGTACTAAAGGTGGATAATTGCTGAAGTGTCTCAGTAGACCAGATCCCTGAATTACCAGAGGGATTACCAGCTGATTCTTCCTTATGATGAATGTTGTGTCACCTGGGATTATGAAGTGCCTCAGCAATTTATCAAAGTTATGGAGGGGTTCTTTTCCTGTCTTGTGAGTGACCACAAACATCTGGTTTGTCACCTGGTTCTGGGCAGTGGCAGTTCTACAGCATGTTACAGTAGAGGTCAGCATCATTCTAGTCACCCATTGAGGTCTTCCTTTAACTTCAGCACTGCAAAGTGGGTATAGCAATAAGCAGTGGTTTGTTTTTTTTAGTCTATGGAAAAATGTAAGCTTAGTTGGAGGGGCCCAATTTGTGCTGCTACCTGGCAAAGCATGTGACCTCTCCTCTGAGAGTCACTAAGAGGTTTCTTGGCTTGGCTGGCCTCCTGTGTATAATCATCTCCATGACATCTCTATTGAAAAAAAACCTGCTGAAAAGAACAAAATAAACAGGCAAAACAGGAGACTGAGGATGGCAGTTTTTCTTTTTCCTTTTGAAAACAGAATCTCTTCAAAAAAATAGTCCTTTCTAAATTCAATCTATTAAACAGCTCACTTCAGACAGGAATGACAATGGTGCTGAGTTAAATATGTTGTTCTCTAAGAGGTGTATGGGAGATGAGGGCAGTAAGCTTGCTCTTTTATATAGCAGTCCTGAGGAATAGAATACTTTCAACCATTTAAGAGGACAATTTAGCAGTTAGACACCCAGGTAGCAGTTGCTAGATGATTCCAAGCACTGATTTGGAGTTACTCAGATGTTGATGTTGCTTGTAAATGTATTCAATAATGAATCAAATTCCAAATAAGGATGTTTGAACCCATGCTGGGTATGGTATTCTCAGATTATTTGGATAACTAGTCAGAACTAATTCCTAACACACTAGAGCTGATCTGTTGATTTCTGTGGTGATACTTCTCTTGTTTTCTTTAACAGCTTGCAATGCTGCCCAGGACTGCTACATATATTTATATGTAGTGATTTAGTCACTGTATTGCAACTCCTTGCAGACTTTTATAAGGACATTCATGTTATAGACTGAACTAGACAGCTGTTGCTTTGACCAATTAGAGCATATGACTTTCTACAACACCTGTGGCAGATATTTCATTCACCTCTCTCCCCTATATTATATTTCTTTGATAGTTATGGAAGGATTTGCCCTTGGAATATTGGTTAGTGGTGTATCTTGTACCTCAGCAGAAGTGCTTTAATGGGAATAAGCTTTTTAGCACAAAATCATTACTTAAACCATTTTAGATCCTTTTGCTATCTGCTGGAGCTGAAATCAATATGCCAGACCATAGATACTGAAATTAAGTGCAAACTTGATTTGAGTATCATATTAGTTTCCAGAATAACACTTCAGAGCTATTTAGCCAATAAATTATTTTTAAGTAAAGGTTTTCCACTGGTATTTTCATAATGTGCTTTCCATGTATTTTCATTACATTTATATATTGCTTTCACTCAGAGAAAATTCACATTTTGCAAGTATATAGCAAAATTAGACTGAAATGCTGCCTGCAGAAAATAAAGACCTGAAGCAAGATCTTTTCCTTAGATCTATTAAGGGCAACAATTAAAGTAGCATAAAATGAGCACATCATAAGAACTGAATATCATATGAGCTACTATGACTACTCATATGTTTGGTTCACTTGCATATTGTGTCAGGCAGGCACTGTATTAAGAATTTAGTTCTAAGCTTTTATGTGACATCTTCTTAAAGGGGAACTAATCCTTTATTTGGCACATCTTTGCACAATGTAATTTTGAAGAGAGATTTTTCAGTTCTCTCTTAGGTGCATATTTTCTCGTTCTCTTTTTCTTAGCAGTAGCGTTCTTGCATTATTAAAAAGCAACATAATTATATTAAGCAGAATCATAAACCACAATGAACAAATTATCATCTTCCAAGATTTGATCCTGCTCAGTGAAATCGTGTAATAATTTTTCCTTGTCATTACTTAAGGCAACTTTAAATGGTGCCAATGGGAAAGGGCTCCAACGAAGCAGTTCTGTTCAAAGGTCAGGAAGATGAAGTTGAGGCAGACAAAGCATTAGAAGCAGAGAGAGCCACCAGAACAAAACCAGTGGGTGAAGAAATCGAGCAAGATGAGACTTAGGAGGAATAATAACTTAGTGTATGCATGGATGAAGATAAATGAAAAATTCTCATGGGTATAGCATCTATAACAACTCTCCATAAATCACAGAGTGTACCATTATGGTCATGCCAGAATGAATAGGCTAAATGGGTAACAAGTTGCTGCTTGCCAGGACTGAGGGTAGCACCTTGTCAACAACTTGTATGGATCCAGACATTTTAATCATAAGTGAAAAGAATTCATTCTTAACTTCATTTGGTAAAAGATTGGAAATGGAATTCATCAGCTTCTGAAAAAAACTTTATTTCATACTTTAGGAATAATTTCCCTCCTCTTCTGTGCTAGATATGAGAACAGTGAGAGATGTGAATTGTTGTGAAGACAGCAATGTGCATGATGAGTGACAGATTTTTACCCGTTTTAACACTGGATTGCCAAAATGATTTTATAAAGTGATATTTTGAGACCCAAGAGCTTTGTTCTGCCTCTGATTTCCCCCTCCCCTTTTTTTACATTAAAACAATATTCAGCTAATGTAGTTTCTAGAGCAAG
Source organism: Corapipo altera (assembly GCF_003945725.1). NCBI lineage: Eukaryota > Metazoa > Chordata > Aves > Passeriformes > Pipridae > Corapipo > Corapipo altera. Next base: position 1,087,738 of record NW_020884934.1, on the reverse strand, counting down.
AACTATACCCAGTAGAAGCTCACTGTGAAATTCTAAGGCCAGAGCAGCTCTGAAATGTGAGTGCTTTGTGCATCGCAGTGTCCCATAGTAGCCATCAGCTTATTGTGGAAAGCTGTATGTCCTCTGCTGCAAATCAGTCCATCTGTATCCCTGTGAAAGTAAAGTTATGGACTCAATTGCTGTTTGTTAAGCAGAGAGTTATATTAGAGGTCATAGTCAAGATTATGAGGTAGTGTATAAACTTGTAAAATTATGATCGAACTGCAAAGTTACCTAAATTTTTGATATGTCTCAAATGTCTCTGTTTTGAAGGTTATTACTCACAGGGAGATTTTATGTTTAAGGGCAAAAAAAAAAAAAGTTAGATCCAGAAAATTTGATTTAAAAGATTGTACAGTTTTGCAAATTCCTAGAAGGTTGACTCCATCCCAGTCCAGCTGCTGTCTTTCTTTTTCAGACCAAAAAAACCTCTTGGGAGGAAGAGTTAGATTCTGTACACAGAATTATTAGCAGTAGGATCCAAAATCTTCAAAATCATGATGAGACATCTTTTATTTTATAATAACAAAGAAAATTTACTTAACAGTGACTTAGTATAGCCTTCTTCCACTCATGTTTGTATATTCTGTGTTTGGATTTTTAAAAGAACTTTATTTAACCTAGCAGATAGCTAAATGTTAGCCTATGTCTTGCATATGACTTGTACTTGCATTTCATAAATGCTTATTCCAGGATGAAGTTTAGTGCCTTGACTATTATTTTTATTGTAAATAACTTCAGTCATTATCCATAGAGTAACCAAAATTGATGTAGAGCGAGCATTTAAGTTCATGAATAATCTTGTTCAAGCGAGTACATATTTCGGAACATGGTTATAACATTTATTACTAGCAATTCAAACCTGTCTGTGAAATCAACTTGTGATAAGCACTTTGTGTTAGGGAACTGATTTTAGAGGATACTCTCTCTTGCAGCGCATTGTGTGCATTTTTTTCGGTGTTTACTTTGCACCCAAGTGCTAATGGCAACATTCACTGTATGTTCAAGCTTCCCTTTCTCTGCTCCACTGGCACTGGGGATGGACTAGACTGACTCCTGTATCCTTAGACATAATAAAATTACATCTGAACTAAAATTATCCTTTCAAGGACAACTTATACCTTCTTGCACTTACCCATCTAACTCACCTGCATACTGATAAAAGTGCAGCTGTGGCATGGCAGAGTGTGGTGTGCCTGCCCAAACCTGCCTGCAAAGCTCCCTAAGAGGCAGTGGGATGGGTCTCTCCCGAGCTCACTGCTGTGTGGCTTCCTGGCTTTCCAGCCACCTCTCTTCACATGGAGGAAATGTCAGCTGGTGCTGGCAGAAGGAACTTTTACCTCTAATGTTTATTTTTGGCATGTGGATTGCAGTTCTGTCACTCTTGCAGGCTTGGAAAAACCTCTTTTCACTTGTGCTTGTGGTCAGAACACCACAAGTGATGCTTCTCAGCGTAAGGCTGGTGCTGCTCATTCGTTTCTTCCATTTGATTTCTGTTCATAGACCCAATTTGCTCAGTCTGGTTGAGCTATGTCACAGCTTCCACCTACCTCCTTGCCCCAGAGCACATGTCTGATCAGCTGTGCATCATGGCTGAAGGGATTTACAATGTCCAGCTGGAATTACTTGGAAACCTTGTGTAACTCTGTGATTATATGCGCAGATATACGTAGCTGTCACTTAAGTCTCTTGGGCAAAGAAAGGAGAGATGGAGAACCCTAAGATGTAGTTCTATCTTTAGCTGATAAATTGTAACTTAATTATAATAGTGTGAACCTCGGGGGAAAAAAATCCTGAATTTAATCAGAATATTTCAGGAGCTGAAGTTTTTTTTCCTTGAGTTGGTGATATGCTGGGAACTAAAACACTTCAGACAAATCACTTGACATAGAAGTCAGTATAGCTAGTCACAGTTCACATTGAGCAAAATTTAGCTAGTTCTCAGAAATCTAGTTGACTGAAAGCGAATTGTAAATTGTCGGTGCTCTCTGTGCATGGTTTTTCTGGCAAACAACAACAAGCTTATTAAACGAACCCTGCCAACAGAAGCAAATTGGAAGGGCATTAGTAGGACTTTAGAAACTATGGCAGCATGTGCAATACAATCATCACATTGAGTGTAGGACACAGTATGCTAATGATCTTTATGTGGATGCCACTGTAGAAGTGTATAGGAGAGATGGTTATAGAAAAGTTACTGAAGAGGTACTTTGATTCAAAAGAGACCAGGCTTGAATCTCCTGGAGGTTCAAAAAGAAGAGAAGAAACCCTGGAGGACGTTGAAAATTGGTAGGAAAGATTTTTGTGCAAGTTATTGCAGGTCTATACATGGTTTGTGCTGTTCCTTTTAAGAGAAAATATGTAAGTGTGACAAAACAAGAGTGTTTGGTGAGGATTAACCAAGGTTAATTAACCTCAGGATTAGCCTGAGTTTGGTAATAGCAGGAAAACAGGCATCAAACTGAAGGGGAAACTATTTTTCCCTTAAGAGAATTCAATCTGTGGTATATTGGCGGTGTTTGATTTCTGGTTTAGTCTCCTATGTGTTTATGTGGGTTTGATGTGACTTGGGCTCAAGATGGCACATTTGAATTATTAATTGATAGGATTGCTTAAGTCTTCAGACACTTAGCTGATGTAATAATAAGGATCCTTCCATTTGTTTTGGCACTGTCACATCATATACAAGCCACTGTAAGAGCCCTTCACTTTCTTTGGGTAACGTTGGCTGCAGAAATCATGAAACTTCATAAGGTATGATCATGTACAAAATCTTTTTATTATTATAAATATTACTTGGCACAAGCACAACTTTTTCCTAGTGATATATTTGCAGCAATTATCTTTCACTAAATGGTTAATCATTTATGCTGTTACAAAACAACATACAGACAAAATGTAGAGAAAGCGTCCGCGTTTTCTGTTTAAGCCAGTTACCTTTAATAGTGAAAGGATAGATTTTCACTAGCTAGATTTGGGTCTACTGTACACAGATTGAAACTATCATTGATTTCAATGCCTTTTTGTCTTGGTAGCTTGCAGTAAATTCTGATCCTAAGTTACTAAGGTGTATTTCTACAGAAGGATACTCTGTGTGAGTAATAACACCTCATTTTCTCCTGAGCGTGCTGTATACTTGAACACATGATTTATAAATAGTCTATAAAATGAGAAACATCTATTAATGTCTAAGTAATCATAGAAAGAATTGCTGTATTGCATCAAATTCAAAATATAACATAAATGACTCCACTGAGCTGCTGATTTTCTTTTTCTTCACAGAAAGAACAAATCATTCCTTCAAATATAACTCTTCTACCAGTTGTTAATGCTAGCAATATCAGTTCTTTTTCAAAGCTACAACTCTCACTTGGGCCTCTTCCAGAGCTCTGTTCCCTTTTCTAAATTTGGTAGAACTTTTTTCCTTTGCTTTCTTCTTATTTTACCTTTTTTTTCCTACAAAACTAGACAACCCCCTTTTTTTTGTTGTCACTTTAGTAAATGGCTTTTCTCCTTACAGAAATACTTGCACCCTTTCCACTTGTGAATCAGAATTTATTATTACTACTATTATTTTTAGTAGGCAAAGCATAAAGTGTTCAGATTACCATGCAAGTACATTTTGTGTGTGCACAGACATGAAAGTGCACAATTTGCAGACAAACACGAGTCAAATGACACAAAAAGATTGGAGAAAAAAAAATGTTATGTTGGTTTTTCTTTTTCACATGACACTTATATTATCAAAAATAACCTTCTGATTTTAATTTCAAAGGTCCAGTGTATTAAAATAACATAAAAATACGAATTGAAATAAAATGTTTTCCCTTATTGAGTCAATAACATTTTATTGATCAAACCCATATTGTGTTTCTGAAAATATTGATTTAGTATTATGCTGAAATTCAATGTTTGATAAGGATTGAGAATCTCTCTGTACTTTTAGTAGAATTAACCATGTAAAAGAGATGATTGGTTCCCAGTCAGCTCTTACTGAAACAGCCTAAACCAACTCCAATCAATCTAGAACAGGCTCACTTAAAAGCCTTCCTCAGTTTTGTATATGTACTTTACTCAGACTTCCATCCCTAAAGCCTCTTTAGTCTGTGTGCTCTTCTTCCTTTCCCTAGAAAATTAGGACTGCTCACCAAGAAAGGGTGAAGAATTTGTTTATAAGGGGGCAAGTGTGCAGTATATATGAGTATGTCTGCATTCACAGCACACTGGTAACTCCACAGTAATTATCCACGTGGAGAATCTTGTTATTTATTATAATTTTGACTGTTGCTTATACAAAGTATACACTGTCCATCATCCTTCCCAGGCAGGCAAGCCCTTGAAATCATTCACCACGAGAGAGGTCACCAGAAAGTAAGAGGAAGTCATGACCTTGGAGTCCCCAAGAGGTCAAAAAAATAAACATCTTGGTGGGTGTAATCTCTGGAATTTAACTCAGTGAAGCTGTATTATGGACATTAGTCAAGCAATATAGGTTTGGAGGAAATCACCCCTTTGACTGTATTTAGCTCAAGGAATCTTTAGTGAGATTATTTACTCAATGGCTGAAAGTCCTTTTGCTGTGTCTAATCAAAGTATAAGCATTCAATATTATGCAATTAACCCTTCAGTTGCACAGACATCTGGGGACAAATCTTGTGAGGGCTCTGTGTGTATATATACCTGTTTCTGTGTGTACAAACAGTGTAGGATGTTGTGCATGTGAAACAGTATTCTTCAGTAGCTTATATTTATTGTTGCAATATTTGTGCTCACCAAAACTATGGCTGTAGTCAAGAAGTTCATACTCTAAGAAAATGCATATGAACACCTATCAGTAGATACCAATATTGAGAAGAGAGTTTTGGCACAGGCCAGTTAGACTTTGCCCATCTGTTGTGGTGATGGAGATTAGTGTAAATCTTAGTTTGTTTGTTTTTGTGAAAAAGCTTTCACTCTTAGGATGTAGCTTTTAATCATTGCATGTGGGAGTTGGTTTTGTATATTAATTTTTGTGTGCAGGTCCAGCAAATAGTCACCTGATGTACAACTACCAAAAGAAATTTTAAACTCTATACGCTTCCAAGTGGAAGGAGTTTTGCCTTATTCTTATGCTATCAAATTATTTTTATATAGCACCAGGAGTCCTGTTTTAAGCACTGATGTTTCACTTCGAAGAAGCCTTGGAAAACCAAACCTTCTCAGTTTTTTACTTTCTGAATTTCTCATTGCCAGGAAAGGCTGAGGCACACACTTGTGGCAGTCGGTAGGAGTATTTGTCGGCTTTGCCCATCGCACACCTCTCTCCAGCTTGGATCTCAAACAACCACTTAAGAGGCCTCCTATGCAAACATAGGAACATAGAATCAATAAGATGAACATTTCAAACAAATAGCTTACCTTTATTTTTGATTCAACTATCCATTATGAAGGTGCATTATGCTGCAGCTCCCGTGGAGACGAGCGCTGCAGGAACGGTGAGCAGAGCAGGGCTGGCTGCCGTCCTGATTAGATCACCAGCCGAGCAGCAGTGATTTAAACCAAATTGGCTGGCCAGTGGCTGCTGATCCACTATTTTATTGTTGTTTTTTTAAAGCCATGGAAGCATGGTGAAGTGGTCAGAGCACTGGAAACCAAGTGCTCTGGAAACCAAGTATTCTGGGTTCTGTTCCTGCTGTAGAAACGTCGAATTCGTGACCTAAGTTTCCCTTATCTGAAAAAATGGATTTCTCACCACTGTAAGATGGCGAAGTGCTATTTGGAGCACAACTTTAGCTAGATTTTTTTTTTTTATTTACCAAAGTGAATAATTTCTCTGGGATCTTCTAGGTGATTGTAGGTGTGTGCTCTTCTCTGCTCTTTCTTATGCACACGTTACCTCTGTTTGAAAAAAACTGAACTCACGCTCAAGGGGAAAAGTGGGGTAAAGTCCATGGAAATACATGTACTTATTTATTACAACTAATAAGAAAACATCCTATTGCTTTCATGTGTACACATGCACTGCTTCACAGCAAAACTGGAGTTTACTTGCCCTGTTGTAACATACCCGTTTTATCAGTTTAATTTCTTGATCTGGAAATCATTTAGAGATGGAGGTTGTTCATTCTCTTAAAGATGCCCTGGGTAGATAGTAGGATTAATCTTTAGCTAGATGGTTGCAAAATTATTGGCAGTATGTCTGTGAAATATTATTATTTAAGTAATTATAATTTTTATCCACTTAATTATCCAATAATTTTATTTTTTTTAAATTCGATGCCTATGTAAAAAAATTCCCCTTTAACAACATCCAGGGCCTGATAACAGCCTTCTGTATTAGCTTTATATTGTATTAGTTCTTTAAAATGTGAAATTTCCTTTTAAAGTTTATGATTGTTAATTTATACAAATGTAGCAATTTTTACATTTGAAACTATGTTAGAAGGCAAGAATAGGATTGATGTTATCTGCTTAATTTCCCGAGGTGTGTACCTTACTTTTCTGTAAAGGCAGCATAACCAGAAATACTTTTTGGAAAAGGTACATTTGCCCTCTGTTTTTAAAAAAAAACAATATTTGGGCAAGATTTACCTTTTAGGTTCTATATCTATAGGCCATATTTGATCCTCATGGATTTACGCTCACAGTCTGAGCAAATTCTCAATTATATCAGAGGGCTGCATTAAAAAAATAATAAATAAATCTTTACTTCAAGTTTAGTTTTTACCAGCAACTTCTATTAATAGATTCTAAGTTGGTTCAGAACTCTATTTACACATATAGTCATTTTTATATAAATTATGACACTTTAAAAATTACATTTTGTTGAACTCCTGGGCACTGATTACTTCTTAATCCTTTTTTTTTTTTTTTTTTTTGCTAGTTCAAGGTAATAGAAAATATAACTAAAATATAAAAAGCTCCTGGGATCTCCAGGTGAATGTTTTCTAACCTGAGGGAACAATGAACTTCAAAGCTGAAATAGCCCCTTCTTCCACTCTTGAACCCAAAACATTAGGTGCCACCTCTTTTTTTCCTTCTATAAAGGTTCCCTGTGCTATTTCTGTCGAAGATCAGATGCAAGTGCTTTGTCTTAAAGGTTTGTCATACATTTAATAGGCCTCAGACTTTGTACTTATCCTTGGCTTATGTGACTCCTGCATCAGTGTACTTCCAGCTCAGGAGCTTGAAAATTTAAGGGGGCCCCAAATGTCATTATGTCAAGTGGGTTTCATCCTGACTAAGACATTTTTAAAATTAGAGAATAAATCAGTTGCTAATGTTAATTAGGATCTCATGTGCCATACAACACATGATTTTTGTTGTGCAAGACTTAAAACAAATCTGCCAAAAATGGAGGTGGGGGAGAAATAAAATCTCTCTTTAGTAACTGTTGGTTTGAATCTTCTGACTGCTCTGCAGTATTGTGTTGTAGCACCTTCCTTGCTTTAATAACTATCTGTCAAGATCTGAAATAGAGAATCTGTTTTGGGGCTGGGATGATGTTAACATAGGCAGAGTAAAGGAAGAGGGTTGGAGAGATATTTCTGCAAGCCTGTTAGTACTACAATCCTATTACTGAAAAAAAAAAAAGAAAAGAAATGAGAAAACCCCCCACATTTTCCCAACAGCAGGTGCACAGAATAAACTAGCCAGGAGCAGGAATAGTTTTTGCAGTCATATATCATTGTAACCAGTGCTTCACCTCTCTAAATCTCCAAATATAAACCTTTCCAAGCAAGGGTGTATGTATAAAAATGCTCACATACACACTAAAAAAATATATAAATTATCCTTAAAATTACTGTAAAATTTTGTTATCGTGAATCCTGTGGTATAACAGGAAGATTTTGAACTCCAATCACCTTGCAAAGCAGAGTACTTTTATTAGAACCAAACTCCTCTAAAAGGGAAGGATAACCTGTTGTTGGGTAAACAGTCTCAGAGCAATGCAGGTGATTTTAATGGATGAATCATTTTAAATGTAGCCTTCACCAGCTGCTCTACCCTCTTCACAATTGGTAAAGAACATAATGCACAACTGTATCATGAAATGAAAGATGAAGGTGACTTCAATGGGTTTATGTTCTTTAATGAATAAAGTTTGAATCAGTTATGTTTTTTTTTTCTTAAAAACTGTGGGAGGACTGGAGGACTGCTATACACTGCTGCTTTTTTAAGTCTTAAGGCAAACAAAAGTTCTGAGTCATATTTGTGGGGTAAATTCAGGCCTGTTGGCAAAATAAGGTTGTTCTATACAGGAAAACAAAAAAAAAAGTAGTACAACAAAAGAACCCTCCTATAGAATTGACTGAATAATTCAAGTTATGTATCTAGAACAGTAGAGATGAGGAGGAAAACTGTGGTCTGTGAGAACCAAGGTCTGCTCATAAGCATTTTACCAATGCTCGGTGTCTGTCTGTTGGCTCTGGTACAGACTATCCGTGGGACTTGATGGGAGGGGAAGGGTAATTCCTGCGAAATGTCAGCTCTGCCTTGGTCTGATGGGCTTTTGGTTTGTAGGTTTTTTAACTCTCAGAGCTCGAGTGAAGTCAGGTCCAGATCAGTCAAGTCTGGTGCATGTCCTGGGAAGTCCAGGTCTCTCTCTGTCAGGGCCAGGTCTAGGTCTGTCACTGTGTCTGGGTAAAACAGGTCAGGTCAAGTGAAGTCAGATTTAGCTCCAGGACTCCAAGCCATGCCATAATTCCCCAATGCCAACTGCTTGGGGAAGAGAAGATAAACCAATAAACAACCTGCAGGCTGAGATAAGGCAATTTACTGAAATAAAAGCTAAAGTTTATGCATGCACAAGCAAAGAGAAAAGGAAGGTATTATTGGCCACCTCCCATCAGCAGGCACTGTCCAGCCACTTCCTGGGAAGCAGGGCTGCAAAAGGGAAATATTGTATATAACAAATACCCTCCCTTCCTCCTCCTTTTCCTCATTGTTGTGTCTAAGTTGATGTCTTACGCTGTGGGATATCCCTTTGGTCAGCTTGGGTCAGCTGTCATGTCATCTTTTCTTGGTTACAAGGATCAATGCAGATACTTCAGTCCCCTGGATCACCTGGAGCTTGTGCATGGTGCTGTCTTCATCATTTTACTGGAGATTATGCTGCAAGTCCTGAACAGATCGTGAACAGAGATGTAAATCAGGCATTCCTCACCCAGGGAAAACTCTAAGGGCTGTGCCCAGAGTGGCATCAACGTGTTTGGCAATCAAGTTTGAAAGTTTGTGTTTAAGCTTTCAGGGTAAATGCATGCTGGGAATGTAAATATGAAAAGTAAAGAAATCCAGTTTCGAAGCGGGGGGAAAAAAAAGAATGTATTTGTTTGGGAACCTGACTCTTTGTGTGCACATGAGCTCAGGGAATCACAAATATTTCTGCAACGAGCTGACTTTCTTGCTTGTGAAAGCACTGAAGAATTGAGTTCTAGGAACATAAGACTGTTGTTTCCACAAAGCTTCAAAGATGTGAAAGGATTAGGTTGAAGTCCAGCACAGTATGATTGTTTAATCTGAAAAGAAAACAAAGTATGGAAACAGGAGATACAACCTGTATAATTCCAACTGCTTTCCTCTGCTTTAATATAGGCTTGAGTTTTGGACAGAAGCTCGACTACCAGATATATACATTTAAAAAGCATTTTATGTGCTTCAAAGCAACTACTATAGGGTGGGTTGTTTTATTTGTTATTTTGGTTTTGTTTTTTCTTTTTATAGTCTCCTTTTAAGAATTACATACTGTGTTTGGTCAATGTGTTGGCCATAAAAAAACTCCAATGCTTTTTAAAAAATATAGCTGACCAGAGAAGGGTAATGGAGCTGGTGAAGGGTCTGGAAGAGGTGAGAGAGCAGCAGGTATTTAGCCTGGAGAGAAGGAGGCTCAGTGAGGACCTTATTGCTCTCTACAATTACCTGAAAGGAGGTTCTGGCCAGGTGGGGGTTGGCTTCTTTCCAACCTAAATGATTCTATGATTTTCATGATGTGAGAAACCTTTCTTAAGAGTTGGTTCATTCTCCTAGATAAGACTTTTAAATAATTTCCTAAGTGTGTATTAGCTCAGTAATTTGGCTATTCTGTACATAAAAGTGCTGGCTGTTTGTGAGGTGTGGCCTGTAAAGAGAAATTTAAGCTGTGTCTTGGACAAAAGGTTAACAAAAAAAAAAAAGTTGAGAGTTCCCTTGGAAAAACTGGGTTCCTCTTGTGCCTTGAGTTGCAGGAAGTTGTGCATGGAAAGGAAAACAGCCTAGAGATGAGACTGGCAGTAGTATGCTGATTATTTCTTTATTGAGGACAACCTCAAAAACTGTGTTTCCAACAGATAGAAGTTATCTTGCTCCTGGAAGTCTGAATTTGGCCCACAGCTTGCTTTAAGTTTGTTCCCCTCTTATTAAGTGCCTTAATAGAACCACCATGCATAGGCAATTTCCAAAAACTTTACGATTAATACTGACTCGAGTGGGGAAAGGAGTTAAAAGTGCCGTAAAAACACAGTCCTATTAAAGGACCACCTGGAAAAGGAAGGAAAATACCCACCCTAGACTTATTAAACATATTGATGTAGGTCCTCAAATGTGTCTTTAGTCAGTTTTGTGAAATGCACTCATAGTAAAATCACAGGATTATTTCATCTGACTTGATAAGGCAATACAAGCATAGTGCATGCATTTACTTCTTGGAAGTGGTGTATCTGTATTTGAATTGACTTAGTTCAGTTGTCTCCTTAATTATCTTTAGATTTTTTTTAAAGTTCTGATCTATTTTTCCCTCATATCTAAAAGTATGCAAATAAGCAATCAAAAACTGAACATCAATAGAATCTCCTATGAACTGCATTAACAAAAACTTGTCACAGATCTGACTCCACAGTAATTTTCTACCCCTTTGGTGGAAATAGCACCATGGGTGGATTTATGAGGTACCAGTAAAGGCCTTTAATTTAAGAACATCTCCAGAGACAGTCTTTTATATACTCTCAGAAGTAAATAAATCACTGCCAAATCTGCCAGGAGAACTTGTTTAGTAATTTGATTTGTTAACCAAGCCAATTTAACAGTTTACAGACTTGTTCATTCTAACTTGTTAGAGATGTTCTCTTTGTTCAAAACATGACTAAATATATATGTGTGCCACTAAATGATAACTAAGGATATCATCATTTACACATTTCTCCCATTCCCCCATGCTTAATGTAATATGCTAGAAATGGTGATGGTGTGCTACAGCATCTTCCTAGAGCATTTTGTTTTGGATATGGTTATTAAAGAACATCTCAAGGACTATGACAGTCCTAGAAACAAATCTTTATTTCCAGCCAAGAAAAGCTTATTCTTTAATGGTTGAATTAGCACTGTTTCCTTCTTACTCTGAAATTTCTCTCTATGCTTTCTGGTGTATAGAACAAACAGGTTAGTATTACTGTTTGCAGATGGACACATATCATCACATATACATCTCTATCATGTAGCCTTTTTCCCTCTTAATAAATCGGCCCAATTTAATGAAAATCACCTCTCTGCAGCTAAGCTGGCAGAGGAAAACCTTGCCCTCTCCTTTTTCTGAAAGGAGGCATCCTGCCTTTTTAAAGTGGCATTAGCAGTCACATCCATCAACAGAATGTTTCTGTTTGAGATTTTATTAACCAAGAAGGAGGGAAAAGTTCTCTCAGTTAATGACAGACTGAAACTCCAGCAGTTAGATGTTACTGAACTAGGGTAAAGGTTAGGAGAATTCTGAGCTCCAGAAGTGGTCTGCCTGCCAAGAAAATGGACCTTAGCAGGCTCCATCAGCTGCACTTTCTTGTAGAGTATGTGACTGTAGGATTGTAGCACAATGAATGCACATCTCCAAGGTATTAACATTCCTATTACCCACTTATACAGTCACCATAATTAGGAGGGCAGGTGGAGGAGGGGGCACATGTCTGTTAGCACACACTTATACTAACAGGTTTGAAGCTTCTCTGTGTGAATTAAGCATGCAAATAGGAATCCTTGATCTCAAATTATCAGAGTCTCTAAGCATACTTTCATATAGTGGTTACTCAGTCCTTTTTCAAAATAAGAGATAATGTACTGGGCTGTTTTCTTATGCTAAAATGCATAGACCTCAATTTCTGTTTGCTTTTTAAATGGTATTCAATGCATTAGTACTCCAGGTAGAAACAGTTATTAGTATCTCTGTTACTGGAGAAGTGTTAGCCTGCTAGGCTGAGACCTTACCTAGACAAAAATATCTTGAGGACACAGAGAATTCAGTAAATCTATTATAAAGATAAAAACTGACATAACAACAACAACAGCAACAAAAAATTCAGAAGGATAAAAAAATCCTGCAGCATGTGTTATGGCTTGGGCAAGGAGATTTGCACAATCACTTAGATGGTTTCCAAATGTGATCCTTTTGTTAATGTTTTCCATGGTGTAAGTTAAGTTTACCATCATGGTCACATGAGAATACTGACCTTGGTGGACTTTGCTTCACAGCCTGCCATTTACTCTTTAGTGTAGGAGTTGCTAGTGCAGAACTAGGATAAAATTTGTAACATTTCGTGGCTTCACAAGAGCTGAGTGGCAATCTGTAAGAAAGAGAGTAAATTAACAACAGATTTGCATCTAATATATCTTCTCTAAATTAATCATACACATTAATTAATAGATGGGAAAGTATATCTTTTTTCCTTAATGAACGAGCAGAATATCTTGTGCTGTCGCACACTCAGGATAATAAGGAAGAAAGCAATGTTAACAGAAGGCTTTTTCCTCTGCCACGAGTTTGGGAAATCCTCTCCCTGCTCTGCCACCCACTCTCAAAAAGTGCTGTGACTGTGGCTGGCAGCAGGAAAAGCAAACACTACCGAGCCAGCTCCTCGCAGCTGTACGTGTGCCTCAGCTGTGCTGATCCATCTGCAGCAGTTGCCATCTGCCAGTTGCTTTAGTTGGGGAGCATCTGCAAGATGAGCCATTTTAAAGAGAACCTGCTGCACAACGAAGAAATGATGTCCTCCTTTTCTCCTTTTTCTTTTTAATCTTACTTCCTGCATCCCTTTCCTTTCCCTTGACTCGTGTGTGTGGCAGGAGTTGCACACCAGTAATGTACTGAGAAATGTAGTATTCCCTCCAGTGTCCCATGGAAAAAGGAGACCTATCAGAGTATCTGTGATGAGGACAGCACAATGAGATATGCTCCTGTCTTCCACTATTTTAATCCATGTAGGTTCCTTGTGGGAATGCTGTGTTATATGAGTTCTATAGGAAAGAGTAGGGTCATTTCTTTGCATTTTCATATATTTCTGAAGAATTACTAGATAATGAATCATATTCATAGGTTTGGCTTCTAGGGCTTTAGTTTTAATGATCTAGTTCTTCTGTTTTATTTCCAACTACAAGATATAGATACAGGCAAACATCTTATGCTCTGGCCATCTCTTACAGTTGTGCTTATAGTAATATATTAGGACTTACTGTGAATAAACAAGAATGCTCACTGCTTTGTAAGTTTGTGTAAAAAAAAAAAAAAAGAAAAAACAGAACAAACCAAAAAAACCCATGATGCATAAAGGATAAACTGAAGCAGAGCTGGAAATCTGAGAACTCTTTGCAAAGATTGGTAATTCAGCTGCTTTCCCTTGCTTTTGTTGGTATTTTTTGTTTACATGTTGGAAGGTTGAAGCTACATTTTTCTGTGATTTTTTTTTTTTTTTTTTGGTGCTGTAGCTTTGGGGTTTTTTAATTTTTTGATGAATTGAGAAGAAATTGAATTTGAGGACTTGTGTTTTGGGGTGGATTTTACTTTAAGTAAGATATTTTGGACTTTTTTTAGTACCAAAAACCTCAGATGACAAAATTATCTGTGCCCACAGAGATTCTGGTGTGGGTTTTTTCCTTTGATTTTTTTTTTTGTTTGTTTGTTGGTTTGTTTTTAATGCTCAGAATACCTTCTCTTTAAAACTACTGTCCTGCAAAAACAAACACATAAGCAAATCTCTTATTGGAATCAAAGTTAGGATTTAACAGTGACTCGGCCAAGAGAGATGTTCAGATTTGTGTAAGCAACGGGAAACAAATGCACAAAAATGGCTATTTACTTCTTTACATCCAGATCTTACCAATGCTCTGTTTAAGGCAATGCCAGAGTGTTGTTTTCTCAAGGCATCTATATCAGCAGCTCTAAGCAGGAGAAAGGATTTTGTCAGAATAAAAGAAAAATATTGAGAACTTCTATCAACTTTATTTTCTGGCTCTGTGGGTTTCCCTCAGTTGGATTCCACACAGCTATTTTCTTTTTTTAAGAAAAAGCTGCTGTAAAATTCTTCCTGCTTATGCATTAGCATTTTATTTACTGTGGCTTCTGAGCAGGAGGTTGTCATTTCTACTTTTTTGGTTTGGTTGTTGGTTTTTTTCAGTCCCCAAGTCATGTGCTTTGAGAGCAAACTTCTTTTTTTGTATTCCCTTTGTGTTGGTACAATAGGCATTTATTTCTGGCAACTGGTTTTGTAGGACTCTGGTCCTTGGCTGTGAATCTTGGATTCTTACCAACTGTTCCTGTTCTGGGCCTGGTAGCTTTAGCTCATTAATCTAGTCTTCTATAACTTCCTGCTGCTAATCCTGGTTGTTGGGCCCCGTGTTCATTAAGCTCTCTCCTGACTCCCATGTATGACACGGAGTGCAAAATAATCTCTAACAACAAGACACATGCAAAGCACAGTCTTGCTCCCCAAGCAGCCCCTGTGGCTTCTTTAGGATCACTTGTGTTCCAGGTACTGATCACTAGGGGTAAACTCGTCCTGTGCAAATGCTAAGAACTGTTATTGTGCACAAAATAAATCCTCCAAGCTTTCTATTTTATTTTCCCTCTTGCTGAATAAAAGCAGTGAGCCAATGTGTGTCTGCGTTAGTATCTGATGGACTGCCAGTACAAGGCTTGGCCCATGATTAAGTGGAAGAGAGTAGGTCAGGTTGCAGACAGCCTTCTTTTCTCTACCTAAGATCAAGGCATTTTTGTTGTCCTTGTGATTTGAATGCAAAGTGCCTCATGGCTAAAGACTCTGAGGCTAATAGCTTAAAAGGGGCAAGAATTCCAAGTATTTTTCCATTTTTTAAGACATAAAATATCAGTAATCCTTCTGCAACGCACAAATGCTCCGGGATGAAATTAAGGGTATTATTTTTACTATTTAAAGCCCTAAGTGTGTCTAAGTCTTGTCTGTCTGAGTTCATAAACTCTCAACTCATCATTTTCATTTCAAAATGAAATTTAAGGAGCTCTAAACCAGTCTTTCATTTTAGTCTGAGTGCCCACTGTTTATTGGTTCTTTCATGGGTGTCTGGCTTATGTGCCTTCTGTGTGAGAAGGAGAAAAGCTATGCTAACCCTGAGGACAGTCAGGATGCATGGCTGGGTAATGCTCCTTTTCACTGAGCATCCAGACCTCTGGTGGGTATGCAGCTAGGAAGCAACAAGAAGCAGCAAGTTTTCTGTACACTCCCTTTATATTTCCCACCAAATTTGTCTGTTTGATGGAGGGGTTTTTTTTGTATAAAATGTAATTTCCTAATGAAATCCCTTAGATGTTCTTAGTTGCTGGCATAGTCCCCTTCTAAATTTTGAGATTGATAATTATATTTAACTTAGTGTCAGTACATGTGTGTATAACTTCAGTTGTGTGTTTGTCCACTACTCTGTAAAGAGGGAAAGCTTCTGACTGGTGATTCTACCAAGGTTTAAGATTATAACAAATCATTGCACCATCCTTGTTACAAAGATCATTTGCTGACATAATTTATAGCAGTGATTAATAAGCCAGGTTCTAGCCTTGGTTTGAGAAAGAGGGTGGCAGCATATCTGGGTGTGATAGGACTTCTGGTAATTCCCAGTGATGATTTTCTGAGCTATACCAGCCTGTATTTTTACTGCACAGTGAAAGCCCAACAAAACTGGTCAGAGTGCTCTAGTAGAGAATTTACCTATGCCAAGATGAATAGTGAGATTACTTCGTAAGTCTTGCTGTAAGAAGGACATTTTTTATTATGTAAGTGTTAGGAAGCCCAGGAAGTGTGGGTTTACAGTAAAGATTGAGTTTACATGCTATGGGAAAAAGAAATATGTCATGGAAGTGAGACTAGAACTCTACACAGATTTCCTGGCAAATTGTAGCGTCTTTGATATGAGAGGTTTTTAAGAGAGGTTTACATAAAAACAGATCAGGTGGGACAAAAGTGTAGCTGAAACTACCTAACCATAGAGGAAGAGGCTGAATGATTTCTCTAGGTCCCTCCTAATCCTGTAACTCATTTCCAGAAAGTACTTAGTAAATGAAATCACACAGAACCTCTCCCCCGGGTTTGTGCTGTAAAGGTGAGCCCTTTAACAAATCACCTCAAATGTGTCTTTGCACACTGCTATTAAAGAACACCTTGCAGGAAAAGGGTTGAATTGTGTAGTCAGCCCCATTTATAGAAAAAAAAACAACCTCTACTCCTCAGTGGAATTCTAATGTTACTGTCTTAAAATATATACTGTCTTAAAATACATTGTGAATAATGAATACAGTGAGTTTTGTCCAGTTTTCCCCAGCCTGGCTACAAAATGCTTGAGGCAAGTTTGTGCTGCAAGCTCTAATCATTAAGGACTGTGAATTTGCTGGAATAAAAATAATGATAATAATAAAGCAATGCCCCAGCATAGGGAATCACTGACATTCTGAGCAGTGTATTGGAAAATATGATGTTCTTAACTGCAATTCATAGTGAGTAGCATCTTTTTGTATGTCATTCTTGACATGAATCCTTGGAATGATTATAGAGGATAATATGATGTGCACATTGACATGAATAGGAATAACACTTCATCTTAGTGACACCTCATACCTACAAAATTCAGAAAGATTACTGTACTAGAAGCAACTGAAAGCAGTCTTTAAAACAACAAGTATAATACTTTAGTTTGAAGAATTCCTCAAGTCTTCTAAGCATGACTGAAATATTGATGTTTTTGAGGAGAAGTGAGCTGTGGATGTTTAAATATCTTCATCTCTATCTATGAGTTACTGTCCAAGACAGCTCGTTCCTGAAGCCAGAAATAAAAATGAATTAAAAGTTCAGCAAATGCCAAAGTGTTTATTTCTTATGATAAAGACACTCCATAGCTTTCATTGAATCTGTAAGCGATTGCCATATTGGCCTTCATTTTGATCCATGTTTACATACGTCAGGAAGAAATAGAACAGGGTAAATGAATATACATATCTATTCTGTAGCATCAAGAAGGTTTAATCATTTGCTATTTGTGTTTTATTCATTTGTTATTGTGTTTTGTTATGCACAGTATGTTTCCTGTTAAACATTTCTTTACCAAGAGGATGGTCAAATGCTAGAACAGGCTTCTTAGAGAGGTGATCCATGCCCCATCTCTGTCAGTGTTTAAGAGGAGCTGGACAATGCCCTTTCATAACTTGCTTTAACTTTTGGTCCCCTGAATGGGACGAGATGATCATTGTAGGTCCCTAACAAATGAAATACTTTGTTCTGTTCTAATCTATCAGAGAATGAATGAATGAGCATCTCTTTTAAAATTACAGCATCCCTAGGTGGCATTCAACTGAAAAGCAAATCTAGCTTGCTTTAATAAGGCAGGTGAATCTTGTTGCTCCAAATGGGACCAAATTTTGAGCTCATATTTACGTAGATTTGTGGGAAGTTCTGCTTGGCTACTGCAAAGTAATCTCACTAGGTAAAGAGTGAGCTGAGAAAGCACATCTTATTTAAACAAACCAAAAAGGGTTATTTCTGAGTTCTCTGCTCATTTAGGTGGAATAGACCTGACATAGACATCTTGTAGGAGCCTGAAGAGGCTGTTTCCCATCTCCCCAACTACGTTTTTGATGTTGTTAGCATATCACATATTTCCTAATAAACTATGCATAATTTTCTACTGCTGACTTGGCACTTTTGTATGTGCATTGAGAATAGAACTGATTCAGTATAAAAACTTATTTATTTACCCTGGCCTTTTACCTTTCCTGAAGTGTTCCTGTAAGACCAGAGACAGGAATGATGTCTTATTGCCCACAGATACGCCCTGTCTGGACTGATAACTCCAACCTGCTCATTTGCCTCATCTCTGTCCAATGTGGCCTCTAAGCTCACAGACCCTCTTCTGTGAGATCTGTAAAAAAGATGATCAGAATTAAAAAAAAAAAAAAATTCTCCCTTCTTTTCTTCTTTTTCTCAGATAAGATTTGTTGAGGAGCAAACAGGGTTGCTCAGAAGCAAAAGGGTAATTCCAGTCGCAGCAGTTTTTAAACTGAGATAATTAGCGGTTCATGACCCTATTTTGGTTTTGTTCAAGGAAAAAATGGGAAAATTAGGAGAGCTTTTAGCTGACCAGGCTAAACAATGAGGTGTAAAGTGATAATCCTGTGCCCTACAGTACCGGGAGGGTGGTGTATTGTGCTAATTGTCCACTCGCCTGACAGTTCAAATGCACCGTGACTGGTATAAAGTGTTTGTGACATCTCTAACAGGCATCTTGTCCGATTAAAAGGAGATCTTACCTTTATTCCCCCTTCTTAAAAACAAACAAACAAACGCTACTTCAAGGTCTCTGTGTGTTGTGCCACATGAGTCTGCAGAGCCATGTTGGGGTGGGATGAGATGAGAAGGAGAAGTAGTAACTTCATTGTTGCAGAAGGGATATATGTGGAGAGTCAGTGTGGGGGACATAGAAATTGTAACAAAGAATGACAGAGAAAAGTCTTCTTCATTGTTTTTACTCCTAGATTAGGGCTGTTTTCTCTCTAGTCCATATGAAGCAAATATAAGCCCTAAGTGTGAAGTCATACAGTTTGAGCTTGGATAATTTTTTATATATTTATGTATAAAATAAAATAGGTTTCCCATTAATACATTTGGAAGAATGAGGTAGAATACAAGATGAAAAAAAAAATAAACCCCAACCCTCACTGGTAAAATTTTCAGTGGGGTCTTGGCTTTTATCTTAACTTGGATCAGTATTTTATACTCTGTTTTCACTTGGATTTCTGCCATAGAGTGAGTTTTAGAAATGGGTTCAAAGTGATGCATACACTTGGGCATATTGAAAAGTTTATATAAGAAATCATTCTTAGTCATCGGGTTATCTTTTATTTCATTATGGTTCTCTGATACTAAAATTCAAACTCTGGACTGCAGTTCTTTCTAAAATTGAAGCTGTATAACCTAGAAATTACTTTTTATGATAAGTTTTGTATTAAAAGTCTTCTAAATTTCCAGAGAGTGATTCATGAAAGGGAAGCTAGTAACAGGAAAGAAAACCCTGTTCTGCAAATAGCTGTAGTGTTTTATGCTGGCATTATTATTGGTGGGGTGTTGTCAACACTCATTTTTTTAGACTTGACAAAAAAAATATTAGTCTCTGACCATCTATTAATTCCCTTTTTATAACTTTTAAACTGCATTATCTGGACTTTTAGGATAAAGAGCTCCAATTTTCTTTGCATCGTTCTCATTGCTGTCTTTCTTAATATACAGCATTTTTAGAAGCCACAAGTATTTCTGCGTTTGCACTTATGCAGTGGGATAGCTCTAGGGGAGTCATCAAATTCAAGAAGAATTCAAATTGTTCCAACTTTGACTATTTTTTTGCACCACAACACAACAACTCCAGGTAAAGCTACTGTGTAATCCTGTAAAATATACAGACAAAGTTGCCCTTGAGTGCACTGGGGCCAGAACGGTTTTGTTCTAAAATTTTCAACATGTGGCTGTGTGAACTACCCACCATTCAAATATTTTGCTTTTTAAAGTGGTTGCTATTGTTTGCACAGTGCTAAAAGTTGTTGCAGAATTGCTACAACCCACATGTTTTATGGTATAATATGAGTATGCATTTTTTTTAGTCTTGGGTTGGAAGAGACCTTAAAGATCATTTAGTTCCAACCTTCCTGCCCTGGGGCAAAGGACACTTTCCTCTAGATCAGATGGCTCAGAGCCCCATCTCACCTGGCCTTGAACACTTCAAGGGATGGGGCAGCCACAGCTTTTCTGCAACTTGTGTCAAGGCCTCACCACCCTCACAGGAAAGAATTTCTTCTTAATATCTAATCGACGTCAACCCTCTTTCAGTCTTCCATTGAAGATGGATAATAAAAAGCTCAAGAAATCCACTAAAGAGTTATAGTAGAGGAGCAGATATTACTTGAAATTCCATGCTAGGGGAACAGTTATAGAGCAAAGAAACCAGAACTCTTTCAGAATGTCATGTGGTTGATGAAAAAATATGAAAACTATTCAGAGTTGAATGTATATTATTGTGTTGATATAGTGTCATTATTATTTTGAAAAGCAAGATGATTTTATGCATTATATCTGAGGAAAAGCTATGCATTTTCCTCAGAAAAAAAAAAATTGAAGTGATAATATCTCTTTTTGAAATGGTAATATCTCTTTTTGTCAAAGCACTGGGGCTAACAAAAAATTTTAAACTTCTGGAGAGGAAAAAGAAAATTAGACACTTTCTGCTCTGGGGACCAATTTAGAACTATGTAATTACAAATAGTATGACCAGTTCCTAGAAAACATGCAAGTCTAAAACAAATCAATATCTGTTTGGGAGATGTCATCCTCTCAAAGTTATAAAACATAACATAGCTGAATGAGTAACTTGTATGTTCAAGGTAAAGGTTAATATCTATGTTCAGCTGTATTTATTAAAGATAACATAGCAATATCTGCAGAAGTGGATGCCAGGCTTTTTGTTTTGCTCTCTCTTTGACAGTACTTCAGTCTGTCTACATGAATTGGCTCCACCATTTTTGGGGTGGAATCATCTTCTCATCAGTTCTTAAACTGTTTTGCCAGTGTCTTTGCAGTATAAGAACCCCTGCCATATTTAATCACAGATGTGGTTCTCACAGTACCCAAGTCATTCTTTCCCTCTGTGGTGGAGCAGAGCACTCAGAGATGCCACATATTAATGCAAAGCATTAGGCTGAAATTGCATTTGAAAGCTTCAATACAATACAGCTCAGTGGTCTCTTTTTGCCTCAGAGGTAACAGTAGGAAAACCAGCACATAATAAGAATTTTAACTACAGTTCTGCTTTGTGTTATCTACTGCCTTGTAGCATGATGCTGAGAAAGACACACCTCTGGGAATCATATCCCTGCCTGACTCATAGATAAAATATAGGTGATGATGAATATAAGTTCTTCCAAGTAAAACCAATACTCTTCTCATACTTCATGTGTTCTCTTTTTTTTCCTCCTCCGAGATTGTTTATATTTGCTTCTCTCTTGCAGTATATTCTCTGATAATGCTTTTAAATACTTTACTAAGTATTCTCAGGAAAGTTGCAAGTCTAAAGTTGAAAATAAATTATAATCAATTACCTCACTAAGAGAAAACCAAATAATTTTACTCGTATGTATGACTGGTACAGCTGTTGACCTCAACAGGGTAACATATAAATTGAATTTGACTCTTCTGAATTAATTAGCTTTTCAAAGTAGAATAACATCAGCAAAACTATACAGTTCAATATATTCTATATTATATAGGAGACTGGGGATCAGGTTTTACTGAAATTGTACCAAAATACATTATATGGGAGTTTGTATCTTTTTTTCCTACACATGAAACTTGCAATGTAAAAACAACAACAACAACAACAAAAAAAAGTGTAAAATGGTGACACTCTGAAAAAACTAAAATATTTCAGTTTTTAGCCACTAACTGTACTTTTGTTGCACTGATGTGAAAGTTGTGCATTTCCGAACTTGCAGGAGGGAAGACATGTATGTGTGTTTGAAAGCACTTATTGATGTATACATAGCACTGATTTTATTTCACTTAATACAACACAAGCAGTGCACTGGAAGCAAAGCCAAATAGTGTTCAAAAAGAAAACAAAAAAACCCAACCAAACAAAAAAACCCAAACAAACAAACCGCTTCCCCTAAGGAGGGAATGTTTTGGGTTAGTATATGCTGGTATGTTTGGGTATAAGTGTGGCCAGTTTAAATTCACTTTGTAAGTTCGATAAAACAATTCTTTTGTGAGAACAGTGAAACGTGAGTAATGAAAGTATCAAATAGTTTTAGTTTTTCCTTTTGAGTTTCACTTCACAGATTTTTTTACTTGAACTTAAGGAAACTTTTTAAAAATTCTTCTGGAGTTATGAATTCAGGCATTTGGTACTCATTTTCTTCTGTAAGGACACCTACATGATGTAGTATAATCTCATGATAATTTGGCAACTCCTGATAGCAAAGAAATATGTAGAGATTTTTATGCACCAGTGCTGGGAGGGAGAAAAACAGCAAATGGCAAGGGAGCACATTGAGAAGTCTTCCAGGATTTCAAAGAAAAATGAAATATGGAATTTTAATATATTTTTTCCTGTATAAGAAGATACCATTCAAAAAGACTTGGAAATCTAGTGTATGTTTTTGTGATGTTGTTCTCCCCAGGCACACACATACACACCTCTTTCAAGAAAGATTAAGTGATACCTTTCTCAGTGTGTCTGCAACAACACTGAACTCTGTTGCTGAGCAAGATGCCCAAATATCTAAGAGCAGATGCTGCTTAAGGGCAGCACCACCACCACATTTGTGTGCTACCAATTCACATGATTGCTTGAAAATAATCTATATAAAGAGAATAAAAGTAAGGGTGTGTTGATTTTTGCCCATTTAATGTGCACCGTGTATCGCTCATCTTGGCCAATAAGTTTCAAAATGTGGAGAGAGGAATGAGAAACATGTTGCAGACTGAAAAGGGAAAGAAAGATTTCTCTCTCTCCCTCTCTAGCACTGTGTTTGTAAACATGCATGTGTGTTCACACACAGAGAAGTGTAATGACCTGTGCTCATCATAAGTACAGCCCCAACAAATTACATACTGAATTATTCTGATGCTCAGTGATATCAACTCCCACTTGGAGGAGGCAGTTTTTGGCTCAGACATTAAGCCTGTTCTGGATGAGGATTATTTTGACTACTGTCAATGGATGTGAACAATAGTATCTCAGTAAAACAACTGTGAGGAAAGCCACAAAAGATCTGGCAGAACTGGCTTCTGGAGAAATACAAAATCAAGCTTGGTTGTTTTTTTAATTATTTTTCTTTTTTGCCTCCATCTGTTTTGTGTGTGCCTATCTGCCAAAAAGTACACGCTGAATTTCAGTTTTTGAATGAATGAGGGACTGTTTGGTTTCTTTGAAAGGGCAGGTGAATCTAGTAAAAATTATCTACAGAGGGCCTAAGTATAATTAGGTCACTCTTGTATGGACTAAGTCCTCTTTATATAAATCAAGAAATATGTGACTAGAAGCTGTGAAGAACATCTCATGAAATGAATTTCAGTGACTGCTAAAGTGGTGATTCTGAAGTACCAATGTGGAGAAACATCACAGATACAGCTGAGATAGTTATTATTATATTGGGATTAGTTATTATCATTACGTGCAAGAAAGTCAAATAACTAGCTAGACACTTGTAGAGAGACAAACAGCATTCCACAGAAATGTTCTTCCAATGGGGTTTTGTGTGTATGTGTTTGGTTTTCTTTTTTCTTAAATTAACTAGTTATTTGACTTTCAGCAGCAGGGTTTGTTTGGGTTTGGGTTTTTTCCCCCCTCATAACCACAATGCAGTGGTAACAAGTGTTTTCCACTTCAGTGGTAAAGGAAAATGTGTTCAATAAGTAAGTGTACATGTGGAACTTGGAGCTTTTGTGCACTGTAAGGCTAGTGACCAAGTCAGATGTATGTCCAAAAGGAATTGTTTGGTAAAACAAGGATATAAGTTTATATTTGGGATGAAAGAGGAAATGGATCATCCTGAAGGTTTTGTGTTTAGCTTGCCCTGATGGGGAGTAATGTTTGACCTGCTTGCTACAGGATGGCCATGAAGCCAAAAGCACAGGGTGTGGAAGGGCAGCTCTGCTGCCTGTGTGGACATCAGGGGGATGAACACAGAACCAATACTTTAAAACTTAGCATTTAAGGGTGAAGATTATCGAAAATTGTTATGGTATAGTGACGGTTTCATCATTGGATGAATATTTTATCCCCAAACTAAGGACAGTTGATGAGAGCACTTTTCTACTAGAAGAGCTAAAAGCTTGGGGAGCAAAGAAAGACAGGTTGGATGGGAGTTATTGCAAATTTGAGAATGATAAACAGAACACATCAGGGCAACTAAATCCCTGTTTTTCTTAGTGCAAAACCTTCCTAATGTGTAATAACATAGGTAGCTAAGGCAGCTAGCTAATAATGTTCAAGTTAATCAAAGGAAAATAAATCATTAAGTAGACTTTACAAGTATATAGTTGATGTGGAATTAATAATCAAAAATACATACAGTATTTTTAAATTCTTGTCTTTGACAGAGGAATGCAGCAATAATCAACATCAAGGTCATCAAGTGTGTTGAGGAAAACGTATATGGGGAGAGCCAAATGCAACATATGCTTTACAGTAGCATATTTTTCAGTTATTAGCCACATGAAAGTGAATGAAATTGGGAAAAATGACAGTGTAGTTTGAAAGACTTCTGTGGATCAGTTGTTACAGTCCATGTTACTTCAGCTAGTAAGTGGAGATGAATCGGATTTTCTATGCTAATGAGCATAAGGATGCCTAAGTTTTATTTGATATAGGAAATAAGGGATTTTGTGTGTGTGGCAGTGTTTTTTAGCCAAAGAAGCTCTTTAAATGCATGTGACTTCAGTCTTGGTCCAAATCTACAAGTTTCCATTTTCGTACATTCCACCTTAATCTGTAGCATTATAGAGAGTATCCAAAGGATTAACCTTCAGATCGGGTAAAGGGACTAAATATTAATGGGACTATCATGAAACTGAACTGGTCAGAGTGAAATCCCTGTATGCAATTGGTTTAATGAGGAGAAATGTTGGGATGAAAGAATAAAAAAGTCTCCTGGGACAAGGAATAAAGACCTGGAATAAGATTCTTTCAAAACCGAATAGTATTGCTGGAGACCCTCAGTCAAGGGGAGGAGACTGTGTATGCCCAAGGGGCAGAGCAGAGTCATGGGAGATTCCCTCTGCAAGTTGACAACAGTCAGCTGAAGGATAAATATATGACAAAAGAGGGGTTTAATCTGCTTGATGTAGACAAAAAAAAAAAGAGTTTACACGTTGTTTGAAGTTTGGCTAATGGGTAGGTAATATGTTCCTGGGTTGAGAATGGTGAATAGTGTCATTCCTGGTACTGTTTTCTAGACTGGAAGTCTAAAAGCAAACTGGAAGTGTAAAAGCAAACTATGATGAACACTGGCAAGTTCTGTGAAGGAATTTGCAGCCCTAAACCATCCTGGGGCAGAGTGAAGCAGAACAGGCTTCAGCCAGCTGAATTACTTTAGTTTTTCACGACTGCTTTCCAAATGATAGTAGTTTTTCTGACTGATTTTAATCTCCATCAGAAGTTGCTGCTTTTCACCTTTACCCCTCCATTTTTTTTCTAACTAGCTCAGTTCATTAAATTTTATTTAACTCTGCCCTCCATGCTGGCACTGTCCACTTGGAAGGGTTCCTTGCTAGCCTTGCCATAATAAACAGACAAGAGGAAGAGTCAAGATTGCGCTGTTGTATTGCATTATCATCTAGAGATTTGAATTCCAGCATTTTTATGCATGCTTTGCAGCTGCTCTTATTTGTGTTTGCTGTCAACCTACAGAATGGAGGGAAGATTAGTTGAGCAAGTTGGCAGAGATGAGCAGGATTGGTGAGACCGATAACAGAGATGTTCATCTGCTTGCCTGTTCTCTCGTCTTCACTTGTGTTAAACTTCAACCCACTGCACAATTTTTGCCCATTTTTACCCTTTTGATCTGTCCATCTTTTCTCTCCATTTGGCATTATCTTTTCCACAGGAAGCAGATTATTGTGGCACATAAGAAGAGAGAGGCAAGAGCAGCTTCAGCAGATGTTGCCCAGTGTGCTTGAATTGCAAAAGTGTTCCCCGTAACAAGAAAATAGCAAAGCTGATACCTGGTACTTTATCAGTCTTAGGAGAGGGGGGAGAGTCAGGAATGCTTTCTGGGACTGCCTGACCATACCAACAAATTTGTAGCTCAGCATTTCTCTCCAAAAGGACTTGGAAAAAGTTGGACTTGGTGATCTCAGGGAAATAGTGCTTCTGTCATACTTTGGTTGATGTTCAAATAAGATTAAATAAAAATTTTACAATAAAGCCCTTCTACCTCCAGAAGATTTAGAAAGGGAGGGGTTGTTGTAGAAAGAATCACTTTTCACGGAGTGTTGCTTTGTGCATCAGATGAAATGTAGAGCAGTTCTTAAATGTGTGGATGGGAGCACCCAAAGAAAATAGTTGGGAGATTAATGAGCTTTGTGCTGCAAGGCACTCTTCCAAGAGAAGAAGGTACTTTACTATTTTATCTTTTAACCACAGGTGTATATTTGGTGTTAATAGTGCTCTTGAGATCACCAAGAGGAAAATGCCAGATACACAGCAGGATTTGGAATGGCTTGTCATTTATTATCCTTGTGTACAGTCACTGTGAGAGAAACATGTTAAATTGTCTAGCATATAGTGACGATGGGGAATAGGATCTAAAGCTTGCTGAGAACTGCCTGCTGTGACAGAAACAACTCTATTTCCTTACAAAGGAACAGGCATATGTCCAACTTCAGAAGAAGTGTAGTTAATAAAGAATTATTGAAAAGACTGCTACTCTCAGAATGATTCAGGGACTATCATATAAAACTTCTTAAAAATAATATAGCTTTTGAACAGTTTCAGAAAGTGAAAAGACCTGTTCCTGGAACCAGTACTTTTCAAGAGAGGGAAACCACTTGCTTTTGAAATCATCATGGCTTTCTGAATTCATAGCTGTTTATAGGTGTTTTTGCTAAAAAGTGAGGATTATGGTATGCCCTACTGAAACAAAAATGTCTGGCAGCTGAAACCACCTCTGGATGACTCAGGACCAGTTTACTCTATCAGGAGAGTGTCTTTTCACAGAACCATCATATAGGGTGAAAACTGGATACATGAATTACCACTGAAGTCTTCTCTTCACTACAAACCCTGGATCAGCAGTGAAGGCTCTGAGACACGCAGGTACTAAGGCAAGGGAGAAGTTAATCAGTGTTGCTTTATGGCACAGTAATGAGGTGTGTGCTTTCCAGACTTCTTGTTGTTCAGAGTGTCTGAACATCAGTGCATGTTGGTACGAATTTCATTGACACAGAACAAATCCTGATCTTTAGCTCTGTGATTTTTGTCTAGGAAATGAGATCAATGTCGGTGGTATTGCTTGTAGTTGAAGAAGTGGAGTCTAATAAAAGAGCTCTGCACGACTTGCAACCAATATCATGGTAGATTCCATGGGAGTGACAGATGTGGTTTTGGTAATACTCACCTGGAAGGAAGAAGATTGAGATCTTGTTCTTCTCTAATTACTGTTGTTAAAAACAAGGGAAAAAAACCCCAAAGAAGCCAAACAAAAACCCATGTAAGTTAATGATTGGGACACACTAATGGGAAATAAGTGTTGAGTATTCATACCATAAGAGACGACCTGTTTCACCAGTGACTCCTTTGGGAAAAGAGGTGAGCAGCACTGTCACTGCCTTCTCAAGGTGTGTTTTACAGGGAGTGACATCATGCTGGCTGCCCTCCCGGTGGGCCCTGTGAAGCGGCTCAGAGCCTCATCAGGGAGAATCAAAAGATTTATCGTGGAGAATCAAACCATGCCTCAGGAATCCTTTCGATGCCAATTCACTCAGCACCACCAAACATTAGCTACTTCTGACTGTGCCAACAAGGAGACCTTGTGGTATCTTTGTAAGGAGTCATCCTGGTAAAATCTTCCCTGTGTTAGGTTTGGCTAGGGAATGAAGATTAGAACAGAGGTATTTCAGGCTTAGGCATGTAAATGGGTTGTGTGGAGCTTTCTGTAGCCTGTCACAGTTTGGACTATTACTTTAGGCATCGTACAGAATCCTGATAAACCCTGAAGACTCAACATGTGTGAAATAAAAGGGAGGAAGTATTTAGCTACAGTTGTCAACAGTTTCAGCTCTGCCACGTTTCAGCAGTCTAAAAGCTCAATACCATGAAAACCTGGTGTATAGGAAAGAACTTAGGACAAGGATATCAAAGAGTGACTTGCTCAGCTACTTTTTGTCACAACAGAACATAATTTTTCCATGGATAATTTTTTGTTTTCTGCATTACTTGTTATTTGTTCTATGCACAGGTCTGTACTCAAAAGGATCCAGTTTTAATTTGATTAAACTATTCAGTCATTAATGTACTCAAGAATAAATGTTAGATAGTTGGCAAATAGTATAGGTTACAGGAATTGAAACAAATTCAATCTATTTTCAAATGTATTTATTTATTAATAAATGTATACATAAATACATCATACAAAACTAAATGGGTACAAAGATATATAAAAAGGCTTTAAAATTTTGTTTGATAAAATATGGGCATCTCATTAAAAAAGAAGATTCTAGCAACATTTTCAAAAAACAGTAAGCTTTTGAAGGTCACTAAGTTTCATATAACAGAGCATACTGTGTAGAATAGGTTGAGTTTTAATTCTGTCAACACAATTCAGACATACATAAAAAGTCACAAATGCTGCTGGAATGATATCAGAAAAGACCAACATCTAATCTCTCATTTAAAAGCCCTAAAAACTATTATTTAGGACTTGCTACATTTTAAAAGCTACTTTATATAAAACTGTTTATAACAGCTCTTCGGAACTGAACAAGAATAACTTTTTTTTTTTGCTATCTGAGCAAAATATAATAAAAAACAGAAAAGGTTGCTTTTTAAACAGCCCTCTACTACTCTCAGATGACAAAAAATGGATTAGAGAAATTGTTCCCATAGCAGAAACAGAAGTACTGGAGGCATTGAAGTTTTCTTTCATGTAAAGTTACAGATGAAAGTAGTTTTCCCCCATTGTGTCTTACAAAATTGTTAAAGCTCAATTGAATCCCATTCTTAAAAAAAAAAAATTAGAGACTGTGAAATGAACTTTTTTTTTTTAAGGTTTCCTCAGACATTGTATTGTAAAATGCTTTTAAACAGGAAGATCTTCCAGAGGGCATCAGATAGAGTCAGAATATAAATGGTCTGAATTTCTTCATAGATTACAAACTGCAAATACTAACAAAATTTCTCTCCACAGCAGGACTGCTGTTACGAAGGGTATTTTCGAACACTGAAGTTATGATAGAAAATATCTTGTACGTAGGATAGGCCCAATTGGCTGTTGTTTTGTTCAGCAGGACTCTGTGTCCACACTAATACAGTGTTTTATTTTTGTGGGTAGTACCATAAATACGTTTCTAGTGATGAAAGCCCAAGTGTGTGCAGTGGAAAGAAGGCGGTAGATGGTGTAGAGTGGATCTGTTTAGTTAAAGTGGTAAAACCTTTTTCTTGCGTGTTATGAACAAAATTCAAGCAATTCATGTCATTGCAGTGACTTGGTGGTCTCAGAAATATTCCTTTGGCTTATGAAACACATCCACCCTGGGTATCCTTCTTCCACTCCCTCCCTAATCAGTAGTTTTATTTGAGAAGACTGGCTGCATAGTCAGATTTGTGTGGCACAGACCTTTCTTTGGTATTAGATAGTTCTAAAGGAACTAACAGATGTCTAATGGAGGTTTGCATTAAGCACTGTAAGCTTCTGTTTAGGTGGTCAAAACCATCTTTCTTCTCTCTGTCAGTATGGGAAACAGGTTCACAAATTTTTGTCTTCTGAGCTGCAGCTGCATCCTTCTCCTAAAATAGGTTATATTAGGTACCTACACACATCCCTACAAACTGGCAAGATAAACAACGGGGGTAAAAAGAGACCTTTAAGCTGTCAGAGCTATACGTGTAGCAGCAAAGAACATTATTACTGCATTTAGAAATATGACATATGTAGACACTCAGGTTAGTTTAAAAATGCAAATTGAGTGCTAGTTGCTTCTAAGTCCAGCAACAAGGTTCAAGTTTCATTGGCCTTTATCAAAGAAGTTAAGAAATTATGCTTTATTTATTTTTTGGGGGGAGATTTGTTACACTGAGAAAAAAGAACATTCAAAGTAATATTTTTTGCCAGGTTGAGGAGATGTATTTCTTTCCATTTAGGTGATGTCACATTCAGCACTGATGAGATGTAAGGTCCAATGTTCTTGTCTCAAAATGAGCTGGGAGAGAAGGAAGGAACTGTGTCACACAGTGGTGATGTGAGATGAGAAGACACAGCAGATGTTGTACATCTATTACTCTCACACTCATACAGTCCCTGTTCCGTTATCCTAAAGTTTTGTTGTTTTGTTTTTTTTTTTCACTTTCTCTCTTCAAAATGCTGCATAAGCTTTCAAAAACAATAGAATTATAGTGATTCTGTCAGGAAATGTAAGGTAATATGTCTTCAAGATAAACAGTTGAACAAATATAATAGGTGAATGCCTATGTCTCATTCAGAACATGGGGAAGGAATAATTTCAAGTGTTTTTTGGAATGTTACATTGCCTGTAAAATCCTTATTTCTTTTAACAGTAATGTTCTCCCTAGGTATTTTATACAAAAGCTATACCCACTACAGTGATCCAAACTGCAGGCCAATTTTGCAGTAATCTATATAGATTGAACACATCAGACACAGTTTTGGAAAGTAAGTTTCTCAGACTTCCTGTGGAATTTTACTGAAGACTTTAAATTGCACTGATTACCCATGGAACTTTGATTTCAGGTTGTTCAGTTACTTACAAGAGAAATCTATTTCTACTTCATACTTGTCTTGTATGTCTTCTTGACCTAAATTAAAATACTCTTCATTAACAGAATAAACACAAATGTCTGGACTTTAAGTAAACATCTGAAATTAAAAGGGTATGACATAGTTGTTCTGATGTCTTGCTGTGGTTTGACTGTGTATTCTCAACAACCTCTAGGAAACTGTAGTGTCATCTCACTGATACAGAGTCTAAAATGAAAGAGAAGAGTGAAGGAACTGTGAGTATTCTTGGCAATTCTTGGTTTTTCTTGTAAATATTACTGAAAATGTTTCAAAATATTCGAGTTGTGATGTTTCTCCTTCTTTTTTTTTTTCTTTTTCACATTTTCTTCAGCTGAAATACCTGGTATTCCTGGACAGAGAATTCATAAAATATTTGTGAGGCGAAATTAACCTTAATTACAAATTTTTTTAGATAATAAACTCGGTAGGCTGTGTCTCTCCTATAATAATAGGACTGACCCATGGATGTATTCTGATTTTTCTGTGTTGTGCAAACCATCTCTGCAAACATTATTTTCTGCCATTCTGTGGTTTGCTCATAGTTTTTGGTACAGTTTTGGGTACAACATTTGGACAAAAGATGATGTCACAGGTGCAGGACAGAGTGAAATACTCTGAAGCAGTCTTGTCTTTTGCTGTGCTGATATGTTTGTTTGGAACTGATCATGTTGGTTCTTTCTTCTGGAATTCTTATTCAGGTTGCTTTGGTTAAGGTTCTTCTATTCAGTTAAAAAAAAAAAAGAAATTATGAAGGTCTTAAGCTGTAAACAAAAATAAATTACAGTGCAGTGTTTTGACAATGGAAGATACACTTGTGGTTTTAGTACTGGCAAAATGTGGGTTCAAATATATTTAAAAAAAACCCAAAAAACAAAACAGCCCAAAAGCTAATATAGAAAAATGAAAACAAAGTGAAGTATGTATCTGACCTAGGAGTTTCAGCAATGACAGATCATCATGTGGTGTTCATTTGAATTGAAAAATGTGCCTGTTGTGCCTCTAGAATATGATGAGACAGCAGTGGGAACAGTAATATCTTTGTGACTGTTGGCTAATTACATGGAAGTTCTACAAAAAAGGTTATACATAGCCTAAAGTACTAAAGACTTAATGAAACTGTCATCACTGTAGTGATAAATATCTCCATTCCAGAATGTCTTCTTGGACAGCACTATTAGCATATCAGAATAAATAATTGACCATAATTCTGTAATACTGTGGTATTTTGTGAAAAAATATAGGCCTTCAAGCAGGCTATATGTAAAAATTAGGGTTTAGTAGTAAAAATTAGTAGTTTAGTAGCAAAAGTAGTTGGAACTGGTTTGAATAAGTAATAATGACATCGTGGAACCCTGCAGTTCAGAGAGCTGGTACTTTTGCTCAGTTACCCCATGGAAGGGGTCGCAACTCCCTCAAAAGCCAGCAAGTCCAATTCAGCCATTGTGCAAACGATGGCTTAAGCTGATCTTAAAAATGGGCATGTGTAGAAACACAGCTTCTGTTTGTGTGCCATTCAGCAGGTCTGCAAAACAGATACAGCAACAGGGGCAGACAACAGGAAGGAGTAACATAAATCAGGAGCTTCCCTGCTTTAATGTATCCTTCTGCCATTCCTAATGGCCTGACAGAATATCAAATCAGTGGAAGTTGTTACATACTCAATTTAAAGTGTCTACCATGTGCCGAATCAGAGTAATTTAGTGTACAGTTGTTACACTACTTTGGTTTTCCCTTAAATATGTTACATATTTAGCATGCAAAGAATAAGAACTAATTTCAGTAATGTATGTTGATTAGGCTCTTGTTAGGCATAAATAAGGGTTATCTTGTGCTATACAGTACATTATGTTGCCTATTTAATACACTCATAGCTCTCTCTGTCTTCTTCCATTTCCACCCACAGACATTTAGACAAAGAGCAGAAGATGAAGTAAGAATTTGTTAGCAAAGCCTGATACAAGAAGCAGCAATGTACTTCTTTGTTGCTTGCATTTTTTTTTATACTGTAGAAACAGAAGGAGACAAGGGTACAGGGTTCTAGAAACTAGAGTTAAAACTACCTCTTAACTGCAAGTACCAGAACAATATATATGGAGATGTATATTCAGTAACTTAAAAGTATGAAAGAAGGTAACTCATCCTGACTTATCAAAATTTTGTTCCTGGAAAGCAGGAAAGAACATATTGATTTAGAGTGTTATGCTTGTTACTTTAGTAAAACTAGAAAGTAAGGGAGAAAAGAAAAGCAATATTAGCAGTTAGATGAGCAACAAAATAGTGAGTAGGACTTCTGATGTTGATACAGTTTGCAAAGTGAATGACATCATATGTAAAAAAGAATGGATGAGAACAGTTAGGGGGAAGAAGGAGAAGAAATTTAATAATCTAAAAGAACACCCGGGGAAGGTGTTCAAGGAAGATAAAAAGTTGGAGAATGAAATTTTCCACTCTGTAAAATTCACTAGATAAAATGAGAGGGTAGGAACAGAGGAGTAAAATTGGGAGTTCAGGAATTAATGTGTGCATAGGTACTCGTGCAAATAAAAAAGCTGCTCAAGTACAGAGGAAAGAGAAATTGGAAGGCATCTGGCAAAGGAGCAGTGGCT
Source organism: Corapipo altera (assembly GCF_003945725.1). NCBI lineage: Eukaryota > Metazoa > Chordata > Aves > Passeriformes > Pipridae > Corapipo > Corapipo altera. The sequence continues at coordinate 1,054,306 of NW_020884934.1, read as the reverse complement.
GGAAAAATACTTTTTTCTGGGATCAGTGAAAATTGGATATTTCAAAGAAACAGGCTGAATGCAGTCATACTTTAAATTCAAGAAAATCATATCTTGTAATCAAGACCTCTAATCTGAGGAACAATTATTAATTTACCACTGTTGTTACTGAAGAATTAAAATTTGGCTGGTTCACTCAATAAACATATCTATCTCTGCTCTTTAAGATTATCTTCATGTCTTGAAGACACTGTAAACATGTCTGAAAATGACACACTCCCACAGTTTCTATACAGCAGAGTATGATGAAACCAGCCACCAAAAAATATTACATTTTCCACTTGTGTTCATATCAGCTAACGGAATAATATCCATGTGATTTAGAATTAGGCATTTCGAAAGTCTTTAAAGGACTTGAAAAACAAGTTATAAACTATGGTGCTTCCTAAAGTTCTCTAATAAACACGTGATTTGTGTGTGATGTGCAAAGGAGAGGAAAGAAATGTGGTGGTATAGAATATTATGGTCTCCTATTTTTCATTGTTTCTCATGCATATTTTGTGCACTATTTATAAGCACTGCATCAGTTAAGAAATAGTAATTCTTGTATAAAGTATGAATACTCAAAGTCAGTGAAGAGATTGCTGAGGTGTGACAAATTTTTCTTCAGCAAACCATAGTTGTCTAACTCAGTTCTGTCACCGGAGTGTTACCATTTTGAGCAGTGTCTGTGGCATCAGTTGTTTTTATTTCCATGTTTGAGTTGTTATTATTATTATTGTTGTAGTAGCACTTGTGAGAAATTTCAAGTTGTCCTTTACACAAATCTCTTAATAGTGCTGACTGCTATGCAATTATTGATGTAGTAGTTTTTGGTGAGGCTTGGTTCAAGTGGTACCGATACTTTCAGTGCTGTTGTCTTCCACTGGAAGCAAATAAGCAACCAAATGGAAATAAGATGATCTAAAACTGTTTTTTTTTTTAAGAGTAGTGATTTACTTTTTATTCAAAAATGCACCACAAAATGATTAATGATAATTTGAGTTTGTTCTGCTGATGACTCTCACACGTAGGAAAGGTTTGATTCCAGTAGACCCACACCATTATGATTTTATACTTCCTGCACTTAATTTCAAAGGTAAGAGATCTAAGTGTGTGGCCATGTCTGACATCTAGGGAAAATCATTACATTAAAAGTATTTGCATCCAGATTTCTAAAGTGCAAACAATTTATGTTGTGCTGGAGGTACCTTTCAACTCCAACACTGCTAATAAAGCTGACATCTCTAAACCACTCTGGAGCCAGAAAAAAAATCCATCAAGTTTAGCAAACAGTAAACACCTCGTTCATGACTGAAAGAGAATTGAAAGGCTAAAAAATTAAGGAATATTGATAAAGAAAACAAACGTTTAAGAGGTATGAAACTGAACTTAAGTAAAGCACAGAATAAATTATCCAAGAAATTATCAGGGGCATCTTAAGGCAAGATAGTCAAAGCCTTATAAACATACATTATATATTTAGTACTGTACATGCAGTGTCAGTGTAAATCCAGAAATGCCTTGTGAGGACTCATCCAAAAAAATCCCACAAAACTTTTCTACCTCTTGTTTTCAGTTAATGCTGAGAAAAATACTCTTAGCAAACCTCCAAACCACTCAGACCCTAGTTCAGTAAACAATTCACTGCAGTAGAATTGAACCAAAAATCATTCATTTGAAATAGCATTGGACACCTCCTCTCTCTCTCTTCTTTAAATGAGCACAAATATCTAAAATTCATAGTGGCATAGGTAATTATGAAACCCCCAAGGATGTATTAATGAGAAACAGTTAACATAAACTTTAACTACAGAACTATACAGAATATCTTTAGCAAGGAAATAAGGAGTAGGGAATTCCTGTACTCTAGATTACTTCACAAATATAGATATAAGTAATTATTTAAGTAGAGATAACACTAGAGGAGATTTTTCCAAGCAATCAAGGTGTACTGAGAATGCAGATTCCATTGATTTTTCTCTCTTTCTTGGGGGCATTTGAAATCTCTTCCATTATTATTACACAAAAATCACTTCTTCTCAAGTGCCAAATAGGTCTGAATGACCTTTTTATCAGTTAAAAAATACTTGGTAAGTCAAGTGCAGTAAACATTGGTTGTGTTTACACATCAGGATTCTGGGCTGAGGACGTACCACTGAGGAAAACACCAATTACACTGCAGCTTTTGATGGAATCATGGAAGTTTGCAGCAGTGTGCATATAGTTATGTTTTCTAGCTAGTTAGCCTGAAATCAGAATTTTTTTTATTTTTTGGTTTATTTTTTGCCTCTGACAAAACTTTAATTGATAACAATGACACTAATAGTAGAGAATGCATTTCCTTGAGAAAATAGAGGCTCTAAAAGCCATCTAAGCACACAAACATAACAGTGCAAACTTCATGTATTTCTGTGCTTTAATATGTGCGATTAAGTCCAAATGTAATTCTCATTTTTCTTTAAGTAAGAATTATTTTAATTACAAAGCTGCATGCAGATCTGTGAGGAACAACTCAATATTTGATTAAAAAAAAATAAAATAAAAAAAACCCAGCATTGGTTTTTAACCAAACTGTACTTTCTCAACATTAATTTGCACAAACCCTTATGGACTTATCAGTTCCCACCATTTCTACCTCTGTAGGTAAATTAAATATTAAAAATTTTATTTCTTTTTAAGTTGTTGTCCTAGAAGAAAAACTGGATATTATCAGAAGTTATTAAGACTTGGCTTCCTAAATAAGAGAGCTTTTAGTAGGTAACAACTAGAGACAGGAAGCTAATTCTTACTTGACCATTGCAGCATATGATGTTTTTTCTCAAATCAGAGAGGTAGTACTCAGTGGCCTTTTATATCTGCTGACAATTTTTTGATATTTTTCTTATCTAGTGGAACAACATGCCCTGTACAGAAAAGTCAACTTAAGTTGAGAAGTTAAAGGAAAACTTTCTTGTACATGCAAGGTGTTGCCCTTTTGAATCCAATTTCAGCACCTGCAAACACTTTGCTGGTGATTCTCAATGCATTTCCAGTAGGGAAATAAGTTCAGCTCTAGGTGAAACTAATGTGAGTTCAAAATGAGAACTGTGGCTACAGTAAAATCATTGCTTTTTTTTTTTTTTTTACCTTTACTGGAGCAGGATTCTTCTCCAAAGCTGAAGATTCCTTATAACAAAAAGTAGCACATAGTCAGAAGTTATGCTATTAATTTTGTAGTAACCAAGGCATCTATTTTATTTGCCATTTTAAGATATGTAACTTCAATAGGTTAAGTTTCAGCTGGATTCATTTTTAACAGTTTGCTAAAACCAGATATTTGAAAGGTTCTTGTATTACTGAGTTACTTATTCACTGTATCTGATATTTGTTACTGATATTTGATGAGTTCTTTGTAGGATGTTTTAGAGCAACTTTTATTTTCGTGTTTAATAGCACTTCAGAGTTCCTTTGACCTGAACCACATAGAAATGAAAACCTATTAGGTCTTAATTCTGTCTTTCAGTTGCTTTACATTTTAGTTTCACAATTATCATTAACACTTGTTGTGCTTTGACAAGTAGTAGAACAGTCTCATCTGTTTTATGAAGTTTTCTTGAAAAGTATTTTTATTAGAGTGAAGGTCATATTGGTTTGATCATTTAATTTCTATCCCTTGGGAAAAAAAAATGTTGAAACATATATTTTCAGTTTGTTTTAATAATGCCTGTATATATTTCCTTTGAGTATTTAGGGGTTTTCATCAGAAAATTGCTTTTTGGTAGGAACAATATTAAAGTACTCTGAGGCATGGAAATTAGTCTGGAAACTATTTTGAAATTATTTTGTTGCATTCCACTCATTTCATTGTGGGTGTTCTCCTTTGTTTGTTTTATTAAACTAATGTGTCTGAAGTTGTCTGGAAGATATTTTTTACTTGCTTTTGACGTATGAAAACTTCTTGGCAGATTAGAATACAAGTCCAGGGTGGGGATTTTTGTCTATTTGATAGTTTTGATAAGCTGTCTTCTAGATCCTGCCATATACTGAAGTATACTTTCTGTGCTAAAATTGTACTTCAATTGTACTGTATTGATTCTACCAACACAAAATATTCTTATATTCTTTCTTTTTTCCTTTTTCTTTTTTTTTCGGTCCTACAATCTCTACAGTTAAGAGAAACCTTGAACATAATGCATAAAAATGTGTTCTAAGATGACACTTCACTATACTGCAGTTTGCTTTATCTTAGTAAGGCAATTAGTGCCTGTGGAACAATTCACTTTGGCCTTCAACTTGTGCTACCTTGACATATGAAGTTATCTAAAATAACTTCAAATTTCACATGGTGAAGATAAAGTGAAAACCTTGCATGCTTGTCAACGGAAGTATAGCTTTAAATTTCATTTCAGAAAAGCTGAACAGTTATGTCAGTTGTGAAATGAAAACTTGATTTACTACCAAGCAGCAATAGCCATTTAGGAGTGTACAGCTTGTGTTAATGTTGATAAGCCAATTTAAGTATATAAGGGAGAAATTTTCTTTGCAAGCCTTAAAGAATGATAACTGAATTATGCTCAGGAATGTGAATAAGAGTTTATTTAGAAACTCATAATTTTATTTTTCTTCCCAGAAGAAAAAAAGAGCCTTATTGTGGTAGAGAAAAGACTGGAAATGCAAGGTTGTCTGCTCAAACAACAAGTGTTAGATAAACAAATGCTTAACGTGGATTTTTCTATGACTAACCAATGCATCAAATAATCCTTGCTCTTTTAGAACTGTCAGCACTAGAAAGTAAATCCTAACAAAACTGTCATCTTCATATGAAAATAAGAGGCAAAGTTAGCGTGAAGAGGGTGGAAGAGGTGTGATGGTTAAAATGAACGGGATAGGATTGTAAGAAATGATAGGTTGTAAAGGAAGAGTCACCTCTAAGATAAACCTCCCTTCTGGCTACAAATCCTTAACCTGTGCTTCCAAACAGGAGGGCCCGGTGTTCTTGCTAACCTACACATTGTGTTGAAAAAAAGTGGTCATAATTGTTGCAGAATTTTTTTTTAATCTGTATATTTGGAGGCCTGAAGTGGCAGTCTGAAAAATAAAACTAAACACGATTCCAGAACGGGGAAAACTGGAATGCTTTATTGAATGTGAGAACACAATTTTAAAGGCATCGAGGCTGGATATGTTAATGAAGGGAACAACCTGTGTTAATTAAGTAGTTACACAAGTTTTTACTGCAATTTCCAAATAGTTAATTTTTCTTCAAGCAGGATTACATGGGGGATAGAGGGATTACAGGGGTTTAGGCATGGTTTTAACAATCATCTAAAAAAGTCCTTTCTTAATTCTGCTTGGAGCCAGGTTGCAGATCTCAGGGTTGCACATCAACAGGTCTCAGGACAAGGGTCCAAATTTCTTCAGATCACAAGATGTTTGTCAGCTCTTTTTTTCCAAGGTTTATGATTCAAATTTACCAAGCTTTCTTTTGCTGAGAGCTGAGTTTGGGCTTCTACAGCCTGATTCACAGGATGTGTTCAGTTATCAAGGCAAACGATATTGAAAGTTGAGGGCTGACAGACCTTAAGTGATCAATTCACTCAGCTGATGTTCTAAATGTCTTGAACCAGGCAACTACAGCAGGCACAGGTGGCCCAGGTAGAAGAGGAAGAAAGTGTACAGTGCAGGGTCATGACTAAGTTATTTATTCATCCCAGGGAAGGTGACCTGTGTCAGATTTAAATATATATATATATGTGTATGTGTGTCTGTGTGTATATATTCCAAACAGAACTTTTTGTGAAAGTCAGATAAGTGAATATTTGTGATGCCAAGAACAGCAAAGTTCAACAACAAATCAGATAAACCCACAGCCTTTAAGTGACAAAAGGGTGCCCACTGGCAACAATTTTCTATTGACAGTTGCTGTTTTTCTAAACTCACAGTTACCAACCGGTCAATTTTTTTCTGACTAGTCAGGAATTCTGTTCTTGCTATGATTTTGTAGGTTTATCACATCTGTTCCTGAAGCCACTACCATGCAAACTGGGGTGTGTGTGTGTAGTAGGTGTGAATGTGCCTGTGCATCCAAACTGTGGATACCCAGCTGGTCTAATCCAGGGTTTTGCTACTCTGTCATGAACATCCCTGTCAGCTGTTACAGATGTACTTGGCAACTCTGATGTGTTTGGGACGTGTGCAGTAATTTGGCTCAGACAGGACTAGAGCTTGTCAGAGTTACTGGATATAAGAAACAAGAAATTTCCTTAATGATAGATCTGTCCAAGAGAGGGACTTAACAGTGAAATCAATATTGCCATTAATATTAATGTAATAAATGCACCTGCAACTGTGCAGAGCATATAATAAATGGGTTTAGGTATAAGTGGAATTTAGTGCTTTAATTCAGGGAATGTGCTGTTAGGAGAAATATCTGTAGTTGTCCTAATGCCTCATATGAGCATGTACAATATTTTTCTCCTTCTGAGCACTTGAACTCTTTGTTATATGAGTCACTGAAGTTTTGAATACTTTCCCAACTGAGGAACTGGAGATGTATTTTTAAGAGCAGACAAAGCTTAATGTACTGATAATTCTAGTAGCAATGTTGAGAAAAGGTCTTCTGACAGGGGAAGAGGGAGAAAAAGCATTTTAGGAGAAGAGGCCTTAGGAAATATATGTATAACCTCTTTATGGCAACGACCCCAATGAGATCAATGTATTGTGCTGTATTTATATTACTTCCAGTACAACAGTGATATTCTGGTAAAAGATTGTAGGGAAAAGCAGAGTAAATAGCTTTTTAGTGATTATTCTATATCCTGAGTATGCAGGGTCATTTGTTGTATCCAAATGTAATTTGTCTGCATTAGGAACATATAATTTTTTTACCTCCCTGAAATCAAGTAGTACCAATAGCAGGATTACATTTATTAAGCTGCAGTTAATGAGATTTGGAAGTGCTTAATGTAAAAATGTGGCATCATATATATTTCACTTAATTTGAAAAATAACTGAGAAAAAGGGTTGAGACTACTTACTGATGAAAACCAAGGCCATCCCCTTTACCATCAGAATGAGGACAACAGCCTAGAGAGAAAAGCAGTGTAGTCACCTGTTGTGAAAAACACCCCTGTAAACTGTCCTGACAGAACCTAAACCACAGAAAACTTGAGACTTCTTGAAACCCAGAGCAAATACTGAAGAGCACCCAAACCTGTTGGGTTTACAGGAGTGTCAGAGATGCATGCCTGTGCCTTTCTCTTCAAACTCTGTAGGATGAGTAGAATTTCATTCTTCAGTCCTCACAGTTATAGCTGTGCCTACATAGTAGAAATATTTGGGTTTTTCTAGTTCTGAGAAAAGGAGGCTTAGGGGTGACCTTGTTGCTCCCTACACCTGTCTGAGGAGGGGGGGGGGGGGGGGTAGAGAGAGGTGCAGAGCTCTTCTCTCTGGAATCCAGTGACAGGAAACATGGAAACAGTTCAAAACTGTGCCAGGAGAGGTTCAGACTGGACATTAGGAAACACTTCTTTACTGAGAGGGTGATTAAACACTGGAAATTTCTGGAGAGGCGGCTGGAGTTGCATCTCTGTCCGTATTGAAGAGGCATTTGGACAGTGCCTTCAGTAACAGTGCTTTAGCTTTGGTCACCCTGAAGTGGTCAGGCAATTGGATCAGAAGATCATTACAGGTCTCTTCCAACTAAAAGTATTCTATTCTGTCCTATTCCAAACGCATTGCCAAGTAGTAAATGTTAATAAGGACGTGATCTTTAGAAACAGTTTGTCAGTTATTCTGGGGACCCAGCAGCCACACCAACCATTTTTATTTTTATATATTTACTTGCTTATTTTAGTTTCTTATGACCCCTATTAAAATTTCATGGACTGAATGAAGTATACTATGGATAGTGTTGATAGCTCCTATGCTAGGAGCACAGTTACCACAGTGCTCCTTCCATCTTTTTTTCTTTTAATCAGGAAAGTTTCCAAGTCACGTGCTTTGAAATAATTTTACAGAGAAAACCAAAGTACAGAAAATGGAGATGATCATGCCATTTTCTTCAAGAACACCCTTGAACCAAGCTAGAGAAACTATAGGTACACCCCATAGGATTTGACTTCTTTTTATAACTAATACAATGGTTTTGTTCTTACATCTTTCTACCCCCCTAATACATTTGAGACCTTTGATTAAAATTAATAAAGAAATTAATTCCCTATTAGCCCCCAAAATTGTGACAAAACACTTGTTTGTTTCTTTGAGACAGGGAAAATAGAACATATGGGTTTAATATACGCTAATTTTCTATTCTACTCTTCTTGTTATTCATAATGAGGTCAAGGTGAAGCAAAAATTATTGCACTTTTCAGTAGGTATGCAGTTTTCCTTAGTTTTGTCTTTTCTTGAATTTTTCTCCTCTTTTGCTCTTTTCTTTCTGGTGCCCTTATAGGAAACCAGTATAATTTTACTATAACGTGCTTTTCCGAAGAAATGTGCAATTTTGTATGCATACAAACCCCTAGACCTTCTTTTTTAATCCCCTTATTTTGTTGCAAGTCTACCTTATTTAGCTGAAGTCGATAATGTTTCTCAGGGAGGTGTGCACACTGGAATATTACCTTTACATGCTAATTAATTGAATATGATAATGAGGGCATGATGACAAAGTCAAAGCAGAAGCTGAAAACAAGTAATCAGTCTAGTTCTTAACAAGTAAACTAACTTAATAGAGGCTGTGGGGAGTGTCTCTGCAAATTTAGTTTGCAGAGTGAGTTGAGTTTTAGAGTGCAAGTCCCACGGGCCAAATCCTAGGAGACAACACTGTCTTTAGGTCTACTTTTCTGTAATAAAACTGGTACACTTGGCTATAGAAAGAATACTTCTTATGGAGGGGTATCCAGGATCTCACAATTCTGGGACAGACTGTTGTCTAGGCCTTGATTCTGTGAGCTATAAACTGAGATCTCACCTCGTGAAGAGTTAGAGAGCATGTGCCACCTAACCTGAACTACTGAGAAGAAGGTCTGCTAGACCTCATATTTCTATTTTGCTTTATACTTACAAACCAGAAGAACTGATTGGGATGTGAAAGTTGAGGATATCCTTGTTGCAGTGAACATGACATGGTGGTGTTCAGATACTTTACAGGAGGGAAAAGGTCAAAAGACAGTATCACAATCCTTGGCATCTGGAAAACAAACTGGTCTGTTAAATATTGTTTAGCTGTTTTATTAGTGACCTGGATGACAGGGACAAAATGCACAATCCTGTATGAATAGGGGCTTGGACCTGTCCAGTGAGATGAGAAGGCTTAAGGGGTTTTATCCATGTGTATAAATACCTGATAGAAAGGACTAAAGAAGACAACCTGAAGAGTCAGGTTGCTCAGTGAATGGACAAAAGGCTATGGGCACAAACTGAAATACAGTAAATTCTGTTTCAATGCAGGAAAAACTTTTTTAGTGTGAGGATGATAGAATACTGGAACAGGTTTTCTAAGTACCTTGTGGAGTGTCCATCCTGGGAGACATTCAAAACCTGATTGAACAACCAAGCAATTCCTCTGGCAGATCCTTCTCTGAGTAGGGTGTTGTTCTAGGTGATCTCCAGGTATGCCTTCCCACATTGACTGTTCTGTGGATATTCTTGACCGTGCTGTGGTATGGAGCTGAACATTCAAAAGTATCCCAGCACTGCCAGTGATATCTACCTCAAGCACTTCTGTTTTCTTCCTCCCAAATTTAGCAATTTAGATTACTGTTGAACTTCAAACAAAAGGCAGTCTAGTTATCTATCATATAAGCTAACCCAAGGAAGGAAGCAGTCTTGAAATGCTCATGAGATACAAGCAAGATTTGCAAGAGCAGTAGCTGGAAAATTCCTCGTACAGTGGCGTAGCTCATGTTATTTTTTTCAAGTAGATCCCTTTGTATTTTGCACCACTGAGGCACTGCTACTCTCCTGAACTCTTTTATATCTTGAGAACTTTGGAACTGGAAATTCTTCCCTGACAGGGAAGTTCTACAAACAGAAGACCACAAATATAAATTTTATTTCACCTTACTTCCACACCCCCTTTACATCTTACAGTGTGCTAGCCCTGTTCTCCTGGCTGCCTACCAGCATGTTTAGGATGATAAAGTGCATGTCCTGCTTTCTGATTCAATTTTCTCCTCTGCTCACTGTTGTACACTACTTTTCTTTTCTTCTGTTTTTCTTTCTAACGTGTGGTCCAGAATTATTTCCTTAACCCTGCTATCTCATCGTCATTGAAACACTTTGGGATGAAAGTTACCACCATCACATATTTGCAAAGCACATTCTTATGCCTGTAGACTGCATGTACTGCCTGGAACAGGCACACAGAACCGCCATTGCCTTTGCTCTCATTTCTTTTTGCACTTCAATTCTTCAGTAGAAATATAAACTGTATATTTTAGACAGTCTCAGTTGTACAATTTCATAAAGAAAAGGCTTGGTGTTGAATCTTTAAATGTAACAAAGCCCTTAATCAGGCTACATATCTGTCATTTCATTCCCTTTTCCTATAGGCTACGTAAAAAAAGAAGTTCTTATTTTAGTCTCTACCTCACACTGTTCTTTGGTAAATGTGAGCTCTATAGAACCCTCTTTATGCATATATTTATAAATACTCTTTATGCCTCAAGCTACGCACTGTGAGGGAAATGTCAGTCTCACCCCTACGGAATTTGTATGGGATGAAAGAAGTAATATTGTCAGGATGTCAGCTTTTCCTTAGCAAATGACCTCAATGGGATTTATTGGTTACCAATGACCCTTAAAATTTGAGATTTTTGAAATGAGAAAGTTACCACATAGCAATAGGGTGACATGACACAGGTAGCTTGATGTTGTCTGTCAAAATCTACTACCAGCAGAAAGATTTGAGAGAACTGGAGATGATGAAACGGAAAAAAAAGCACCCTGCTTGGTTTTTTTTCCTCTCATAATTCTATGTCAGTAAGCAATTAAGAAAATGAAAGGACTCATATGCTGACTTACTTTTAAAATTTAACATTTTTTAAACTCTCATGTGAACACTTCTAATTTCCTTGAAGATAGCCAAGTTTTGGTCATGTAAATTGAGAATACTCTTGCCTTGCATTATAGAAATTATTTTGGTAAATAAGGCATGAGACTGCATGCAGTCAGAAATAGAGCATGTAAAAATTTTTCCAGTTAGGAATTTATTTTCAGCAAAGAATATTTGGCAGGAGTTCTCTCTTAAACCATTTCCAGTGAAGAATTCTTGATGTTATTCCTGGCTTTTACACAATTTCTCAAAAATATCTGCAAGCCGTTCCATCTCTTTTTTCTCCCCCCCCCCCCTTTTTTTTTTCTTTTTGGTGATCAGTGGAGACAAATTGTCAATATACAGCTATAAATCATTGATACTGAGTTATATTCCTTAATATTTTATCTGAAAACCAAACTATCCAGCATGCATTAGACCTAAGCTTAAGGTATGACATGTTTGGACTCCTAGAATGGAGTTCCAAGAGTTTTTGTAGAGTGGACAGAAACAGAAAGGAGAAAGTACGTGTGCGTGACTGCATGGATGGATTAGATTAACATCTTGAGAAATGAATGTGAAAAGCAGCCCAGTAAATGAGGGAGAAAGAATGACAACATTTGAGGAGCAAGGAGCTGAAGAATGGAATGAATAATGAGCAAGCAGAAAGCAGATAAAATGAGCATTGCTCTGTGGAAACCACTTTTTATGTCTGGAGTTTACTTCCCTTAGAAGCTTGTGTAGAATACTTTAGATCCCCATAACTGTAAGTATCATTACAATTAATTTTGTAATTAAAATAATATAGTACCCACTTGTAGAACTTCTCAGAGCTGAGCAGTATCAGTGAAGTGGACTGTCTTTAGAATTATGGTATTAAGCATTTGCAAACACCTATCTGGTGAGCAAGATTAAAGAAATAAATATATAAACACCCCCCCAAGCTTAGGAAGAATTTAATTAAAACTTCAGAAGTTTCTTTACAGCGGAAAAGGACTCTAGAGTATTCTCCTGGGGTTAGATTAATTCCCTTTCTTCATGTTTGAGGAGCCAACAACCACAAATCAAAAAGTCTACAACCACCCCCACAAAATCAATCCTATTCCTAACATTGCTAGGCATATGAAGTATGTTTCACTGGGAACAGAATCTCACGTTAAATATAACAGTTTTTTTCCAACTCTTTCTTCCTCACTGGCCTCTGTATACAACACCCCATACAGTTAATACAAAAAGACTTTAAAGTGAGTTGTGTGTGTAGGCCAAAACAAAAATGATGGTCTGGATGAGGTTCAGATACTAACACACACTTTGTGGCTTCCAAAACACGATTTCAGTAAGACTATTATAATTCTTAAATATGCTGTGGTGTAGCAGCATTGTATGAATTGCTTTAAAAAGGTTAATAGGACTTGGTAGAGGTAGGATTATAAACTGTTCTTTCCCCTTCAAGAGTCTGGGAATGACTTTTCTGCTTTGCAAATATGAAGCGTGTTCAGAATAAATAGACATGGAAGTAAACAGGAACATCTAACTTCAAGAAAAAAGAAAATAAGCAGCCCAGTCCAAACCATTTGATCCCTGATGGTTTGCAATGGGTACTACAGCCTTGTGTCTTTCAGCAAAGGGTCTACTTAATCTGCCTAAAAATATATGTGATATCTGTAACAGCCTGCACAAGACACAAAAGTCCAGTGATTTATGGAAGTTGTGTGTTGTCTGAGGTCAAAAGAAGCCATACTTTTTTAAATAAAATAAAATATTTTTAATATTTCTCCAATCTATGTAACCTACTGGGAGACAGGGCTGCTGTACACCTTCTTACCTAAAAGTATGTATATTTATATATATATAATATTTTTGTGTTACAGCTTCCTGGATTCTGATTGTCTGAAAAAGGTCATGGGTAGTATTGAGACTTGATGCCCATGTCTTTTAAGTCACACTGCAGAAATCTGTGTATTAATTAATAATGGGCTTTCATCAGTGTGCAGGGATTTGTTAATAACCACATATCAATTACACATCTTCCTTTTTTTCCCTCTGAGTGGCAGCTGCCTCCAGGACAGGTCTGTATCTGAATTCTCCATCTAACACCATTACCTCTGCTTCTGAACCTTGATCTTATTTGATCACTATACCCAAGTCCAAAGATTAAATATGATTTAATTCTGGAAAGAATGATAGTTCTTTGAAGGAGGGAAGTGTGACTAAACCTTTGCTATCTCATCTTATCTCGTTATGCGTGCACCGCTGGTATCCGAGATATCTTCTCAGGAGGCCGTAGGGAAGAGAGACATGGGCCAGATACTCAGGACAAAGGGATAGACAGGGTTAAGCGCATCACAGGGGCAGTCACAACCTGAAATGGTCTATTTTACAAGTGTAGGTGGATAGGAGTTTCTGAGGTCAACAGCAATAAGTAGAATTGACTGTTGCGCAAACAGCTCACATTGGTCTGTTCTCTGCTTCCCCGTTCAAAGTTGAGCTGTGAGTGGGGCACAGTCACGAGACTCTAAAAAGCTGACTGTCACTTGAAACGCTTTGAACTCTGAATTTCAAGATGCTTGAGGCTCTGTACGTGTATGGCAGAAACTCTGGCACCATGTTTTATCGTGTTTTGTATTTTGCAGGCGCTATTGCATTTTTCTGTGCTCTCATAAACAGTTCTCTTAAAATAAGAGGATTTTTATATTTAACAGAAAGAAAGAATGTATTTATAAATAAAAAAGAAGCAAATAATTTGTAAGACACTTGTCAAAAGACATAGGTGTGTGTTTCATTTCACTTCTCTGTTTTTGGTTTGTTTTTTTTTTTTTAAGCTAAACTTCAACAGTTGTTATGTGGGAAATGTATTTAAAAAAAAAAAATTAACTGTAGGGTAAAACTTAACAATCTTGCAACCATAGTCTGGTTGTCAACTGAAGTCTTATTGTCAAATGTTGCTGTCCAAAGAACTTATTTCAAAACAGCAAAATAAAATAGATTACTTTGGGTTGGCCCTTGTAGTACTATTGAGCTTTATAGCCAAATGTAAAAGCAAAAAAAAAAAGAAGCAAAGCATATGAAAACTGCATAAGTCTGTCTGTTTTGCCATGTAATGCTGTGCCTGGATTGTGGTATCTTCTTTCTTTAATATTCAAGGTGTGTTCTTGCTTTTCTGGACAAAATTTTAGATTCTCTGTTTCATTTAACAACTGAATTCCATCTTTCCTCACTGAAGTCTGAGTTAATTTTGACTGTTCTCATGATCACTTTTTCTTTTTCTAGGCTTTGTTAACTTCCTCTTACCTTTCAACATCCTATAATTTGTTCATGAGTTGTATGGTTTAATAATCAAAAAAAAAAAAGTATCTCTGCTAGTATATGGGAAAGGAGGAGGAAAGCGCTGCAATTAGAGTACTATCTTTTTCTAGTTGATAAAAGTAAGGGGATAAGAGTGAGGAAGAAAGAATTCTTCTCTGGGAAGGCACTTCCACTTGCTCACCCACATAATCAGTAAGGAATTACACAGGTCAGCAGTGGCTCCAAGGGGATCTTCCTGAAATTTTAAACTTTATAGCATATACAGAAGATACTGATCTGATTTTATACATGCAGTAGAATAGATACTGTGTGTGCAGTTGTTGGGAAGCAACAGAAATGCTGTAAAAACCAACATGTGGCAGAAGTAGCCTGGGAGGAGAGATGACAACTTTATGTGCAGCAACTTTTCTCTCGCTTCTCAGTTCCACGTGCCAGGCACAGCTGACATCCAGGGTAGAAAATTCCATTTGAACAGGTGCCAAGGAATGTGTACCCCTCTCCTAGTGCCTCATTGTGTCTCCCATTGTTACAGGTGTGTTGCCCTTCATGTAGCTTTGCTGGAGGGAATGATTCCATAGCAGAGTGGCTCAGCACTTGGACAACTCCATCGCTTTCTGGCGTATCCATCCCTGCTGCAACATATGTTGTAGGGCTTGAGGGAGGAAAAACACACACGTACACACAAAAAAAACCCCAAACACAACAACCCCACACGCACATAAAAAGAAAAGTTGATGCCAAGTAATTCAAATAAATTATCAAAGTCATATTTTTCAGACTATAGGAGGTATGTTTTCTGGCGCTCAATCAGTTTATTCATAGAAAACTTGGGATTTTCAGCATTAGCACTTAGCATTAGAGAAGCTAATTAAAGGTATTATATTTACTTGTTTAAGTGATCTAGCTCCTTTATTTAAATATGGTATTTCTGCAGCTGTGTCACATTGGTGGATGCAGAATGTGAAAACATGAATAAAACTACACTTCCATGAAGTAACACAAGCTAAAATAAGAACAAATCCTGATCAAAGCTGTCTTTTCAGTGTAGCTCTGAATGCAGACACTGCCATTGAAAATGATCCTGCTCCCACTAATATAAAGCAGCACCTTTTTACAGGCAAGTCACTTCACAAATGATAATGGTGCTTAAAATTGCAAATCTGGTGGCTGTTTAGATGCCCAAGGATATCCCACATCTCCACCTGCTGCTGCTGCAGAAGAGCAGGAAATCAGGCTCTGTTGGAATGTCTTGTGTACTCTTGGGCATTTAAAATGGCACCTGATGCTTGTGTTTAAGTACATGAATCACTCCCTTGGTATAAGGCTCAGTGCTGTTTCTAGTTCCAAATCAATAATACAGAAGTTTATTTACAATGTATTGCCCTCGGCTCCCTTTTCAACTGGGTAATCTTTTATATTTTATCATTATCTTTACAAATTGTATGTAATAATTGTAAAAGGAAGAAGAAGGAGGTGTAGTTCCCCGTTTATATTTTTACTTTTATTGGGAAAAAAGGTAAATTAGATACATCTGATGGGAAGAACAGGCAGTTGGACAATGTTATACATTGAACAGACCTGACCCTCTGTTAAATTTCTAAGGCAGATGTTCAATGAATCTCTTTCGTTGTGTTTATGCATCTGATGCTGAACATCTACATATAAATGAATCTCCAACATAATTAAAATGAAATTTATTGTTGGTAGCGGCATGGCATAGTAGATTTTGGTAGATGATCAAAATTAAGAGGGCTAAGTTAAATAGCAAACTGCAAAGTTAAATGAATTTTAAAAACCTCTTTCCCAGTGACTCGTGCCCTTTCTAACACTTTTTTTTTAATTTATTTTTTAATGAACCTATTGTTCATCGCCCTGCATTTTTCCTATTGCTTCCTCCACATGTGTGCCCTTTCTCTGGTACTCCTATCCTGAAACAATTCTGAGTTTCTGTGATGATTTGTCTCCGTATAGGTGCTCTAACAATGATGGGAGGATCATGAACTCTATTTCCTATGGCTGCTGTTACCTGTGTTTCTTATAAATACATTGTGTAACCTAAATGTATCTTTTAGGTAGCCCTCTATAATATATCTTATTGAGATTTTTATAGTGGAATCATTAATTACCAGAGAAAATCAGGGAGATTGTTTGAAGGAAAATGTTACTTCTTTTGCCTACAAAGAGCACAATAGGTTTTACAACCTGGTGACCACTTTGAACGTGTGAGGTATACGACAAATTTTTTCCCCTCATCTCTCTCTCACTCATCTGGATGGGACCTTTCTTTAAACACATCCTGCAGAACATTTATCACAGGCTTTGAAAATCCCCATAAATTTCTATTTTGAACAGAGTATTTAGATTTATTTTAGTCTTACACTGATTAAGTATGCTAAGACTCTACCGGCTGAATTCTGGATGCAGGATTTGTAAGCAATGACAGCTGAGTTCCTCTTAGTTCCTGCATCCAGAATATTTGGTGTGCCAAAATGCCTTAGGCATATTCATTAATATTTTAAAAAAAGAAAATTTCAAATCTTCACATGGTAGGATTTCTCTCCTTCTCTTCAAAAAGGAAAAGAAGATGGTGATGGTGGGAACCTCTCGTGATCCAGCAAGTGAATGTGCAACTAAACACTCATTTTATTGGAGATCTTTGGAATCACAGATGCAAGAAGGGTACTTTAATGGCATACATGGACTAGCACTAAGGAAAAATGAAATCTTACTAAGCATAATACAACCTTGTCACCATCATATTCAATTTTCTTGAACATTCTTTAATATCTTTAAATGTATGTTAGACTTACATGTTTGTTTAATTTTTGACAGTCATGGAGAAAACATATTAATAACTTGTCTTCTATGGAATAAGTAACATTTTTGGTAATCCTGAATATTCCTTATTGTAATTTCTTACTATTTTAATCTTTATACTTCATGTTTCTTTGGCTTACTTGCACGTATCTTGGACAAAGGCAGTGAGTTCAATGTGAGCCTTCAGTTCAACTTCACAGTTGTTACTTTTGGAAAAAATTTCCTTCACTTATCTTGACAAATATTTGCTAATAGTGCAACAGTGACCATATAGCTTACAATTTATTTCTGTCATCTGGCAAGGGAACTGTTTGAGGAAAAGCAATTAAAATATCACTGCCCTCTAAGTGCTTATAAATGTAAACAGTGGCACTGTAGAATATTTCTTTCTCTATTAAGTGCCAACTTTAAATTATTACTAGTATGACCAGAATATCACTAGATGTTTACTGACAAATAAAAAGGTGGTCTGCACCTTTTTATATTGCACAAGACCCAATTAGAATTATTTAGGTGTCTACAAGTCATTTATAAGACTTCTACAGACTGAAAGAGAAAAGAAAATATCTACGGGTTGAGTAACTGATTTTCAGGAAGTGTTACTGGGATATGTAGTGAGTGCAGTTTTATGATCCCCTTGTCTGCCCCCTCTCCTGATTTACTCTATTTTATAGTCTTGTAATTCACACTTCAGTAAAAAGGACAGTTTTTAATTAAAACTCTTTTTTTGAACACCAAGAAAAAAGTGTTTTAAGATATTTGTGCAGAAGAGATTCATGAGAGAAAAGGGAAAGGGAGGAGTAGAAATTGGCTTAGAATTTCTAGGGTAGGCAATCTTTTTGCAGAATTTAATTAGTGATTGTTAGTAATGCTAGTATTTATTACTGATATAGGGGTCTTTGCTTTGGGATATGTATTCTATAAATACCAAAAGTAGAAAATATTTTATAGTATGGAGAAGACAAAAAGAGAGTAGGAGAGAAAACTGAGGTAGATAGAGGCAAGATAACTCAACAGAAATCAGGATTTAAAATGTAAAGCCAGAGTTAGAGTCGAATCACAGAATCACAGAAGGGGTTAGGAAGAGACCACAGTGGGTCATCTGGTCCAACCTCTCTGCTCAAGAAGGGCCATCCTAGAGCACATTGTACAGGATTGTGTCCAGACAGTTCTTCAATATCTCCAATGAGAGAGACTCCACAGCCTCTCTGGGCAATCGGTTCCAGTGCGTGGTCACTTACACAGTAAATAAATTTTTTCTTGTGCTCAGGTGGAACTTCCTGTGCATCAGTTTGTGTCCATTGTCTTGTGTCCTATTGCTTGGCACCACTGAGAAGAGCCTGGTCCAGCCTCTTGGCGCCTTCCCTTCAGATACTGATGAGGTCCCCTCTCAGTCATCTCTTCTCGAGGCTGAACTGGCCCAGGTCCCTCAGCCTTTCCTCATAGGAGAGTTGCTCCAGTCCCTTGATCATCTGTTGCTCTCTGCTAGTCCTGCTCAAGGAGCTCCATGTCTCTCTTGTTCTGAAGAGCCCAAAGCAGGGCACAGAGGTCCAGATGTGGCCTCACTAGAGCTGAGTAATGGGGCAGGATCACCTCCCTCGACCTGCTGGCAGTGATCTTCCTAATGGACCCCAGGATACCATTGGCCTTGTCCCCCAGGATGCACTGCTGGCTCATGAACAACCTGTTGTGCACCAGGACCCCCAGGTCCTTCTCCACAGAGTTGCTCTCCAGCAGTTCAGTCCCCAGCCTGTGCTGGTTCCTGGGGTTATTCTTCCCCAGCTGCAGGCCCCTGCACTTGTCTTTGCTAAATTTCAGATGGTTCTTCTCTGCCCATCTCTCCAACCTGTTGAGGTCCTTCTGAGGGGCTGCACAGCACTCTGGGGTATCGGCCACCCCTCCCAGCTTTGTGTTTTCCAGCTCCTGGTACCCTCTATCATAGCTGCTGTAATCCCTATTTTCAGTCCTGATGAGTTATCAGTATTCAGAAGGAAAAGAATTTTTTAGTGGGAAGGAAGCCTATTAATAACAAATGAGGAGCTGAGATCAGCTATTTTTTTTACAAAATTGCTGAATTACCAAATTTGTTTTAAACTTGATCATGTAACTAGATACATGAAAGAAAAAGTTATGAGCAAAGTATAAATAACTAAATTGAGAGTATCTCTGTTGGAAAAATAAAATAAATCAACAGTCTGAAAATTGTTTATGTACAATATATGAATCTAGTACTTTGTACATAAATAGACAGCAGTGATACAGAAAATGCACCTAATGAAACAATAGGAACTAACTGTTAGAAACAAGAGAAATTGATATCAGACTGTCAGGACTTCCACTCCCCAGGAGAGACATGTTGGCAACTTAAGGAAATTCTTATTCACCACTTCCTATGCTTAAGCTCTGTGGAAATAGAGAGACAATAATCCTGCAATAACTAGAAGGATAAAAAGTATCTTAAGTAATACAGTAAGTTAGTAGTTATGAAAAAGAAAACAGGCAAAATATGGTCTATATCAATATGGAAAACCTAATAAAAAATACCCTTAAAACTGTTTACTGACGAACTTGCTAATACTTGCTCTTTCCTTGCTGTTAGGCCAGAGTGTTGCCCCTCTGGTTTGGTGTAGTGTGGAAGTGGGTCTCAGTTCCTGGAAGGCAGGTTATGGCTTTCAGAGGTTATGGCTGACAAAAGTGTTTTGTCTGTAAAGCTCTGCACCTGCAGTTTCAAAGTGTGGAAAATGTGACTTACTGTCGTCTTGAAAAATCAGTAATATTGAGGCAAAAGTAGTAAGAGATTTTCACTGCTGCATTTGATGAAATAGGTTTTGGCATAGAACATTACTTTGGCTTTTATTATTTGTGTGATTTTTATCACATAAATGTATTTACAGTATGGTTAATCTCTAGCGGATTTAGTGTTGCCTGGGAAGTGTTGGAACTGTTATGTAAAAAGAAGAAAATTATGTTGCTGTTGTTACTTCCCTTAACAGTGACATATCCATAGAATAGCATTTAACTATTCTAGTGAAAGATATACACCTCAGGGAACATGTTAAAATCAGGTTGAGAGTGATTGCTCCTATTGTCACTGTGGTGTCCTGGGCGTGCAGTCAGACCCGATTCTGCATGAATTAAAATCTCTGGGTGTCATTTCTTTGCCTCCTCCAGCAGACCAAATTACTACAGATCTTACAGACCAAAGGCACTGGTGTAGTCCTTTGCAGATCACATGCAGGGATTTCTTCCACGTTGTTGCTCTGTAAATGATCTCAGAGGAGGCAGAGAGAGACAGTTCCATCCATAACTTTTCTACCTGTCTGCTGACAGTTTTGGGCAGGGGATTCTGTATTGAAAGTCCTTAGTCTTTCTGCATTTGGTAGTGCACTTCTGAAAACAGGGACTCAAAATTTTAAGCGTGTGCCACAGTAAAAAGTATCTATGACTGTTGTTTTAAAAAACTTGACCTTAATTCTGCATCCCCTGCTTATATAGGTGAAATTTATTTGGATTAAACAGTGTTGTCTCCTGCCTTTGGCCACAAAGAAATCAGCTAGTTTCTTCTTTTACTTATACTTCAAGCATAACAGGTTTGGCAAATTCACCTTTAGCAAAAGAGCTGCCTTGAAAACGTGAAGGGGATTGTTTTGTCTGCTGTGTGCTCCAGGAAGCTTTTTCTATGACTGTGGAAGAGAGGGGCAGGTTATGTTCATAGAATGATTGAGGATGATGTGTTTGAAGGGACCTAAAAGGTCATATAATTCCGAGCCCCTGCCACGGGCAGGGGACATTCCACTAGACCATATTGCTCAAAGCCCCATCCAGCCTGGCCTTGAACACTTCCAAGGATGGGGCATCCACAGCGTCTCTAGGCAACCTGTGCCAGTGCCTCACCATGCTCACAGGGAAGAATTTCTTGCTATACCTCTCCTCTTTCAGTCTGAAACCATTCCCTTTTGTCCTATCACTAGGACAAAAAGTCTCTTGTAAAAAGTCTCTCTCTATTTCTGGTGCGGGAAGGTTGCCCTGATGCTTTCTCCAGGCTGAACAACCCCAGATCTCTCAGCCTGGGAGAGGTGCTCTAGCCCTCTGATCGTCTTTGTGGCCCTCCTCTGGACTCACTCCAGCAGGTCCACATCCTTTCTTGTGCTGAGGGTCCCAGATGTTAACACAGTCCTCTAAAACCTTAATTTGCATCTGTTTTGTAATATATTTTGGCACTAGATATTTTGATTGCTGGCAAGAGTTAAAACTAGCTGTTGAAACTTCATTACATAAGTGTACTTAGAAGAAAGTGTTTTATTTCTCTGCTTGAAAAATATCAATGGTTGTACTAAGTAACAATTGTTAAGCTAACTTTTGTAGATAGCTATGTAAGGTTTCCTCTTGATAAATCCCATTTTTAAATGACCATTAAGTGCAATGACTGTAATGGAGGATTTATCAGGAGCAGTTGATTTCACTAAGGCCAGACTTCCACATATTTGCCTCAGCTGCATAATTTTAACCATTAAACTAACAATGCCAGCTTTACTAAGCCTCTACTCAAATAATCAGCAAGTTTGCTTGAATAATTTTGTTTGCTTTTTTCTTTTTTTTTTTTTTGAACAACTGAAAACTTAATGCTGAAACCTAATCTACTGGATGTCCTGAGGCTGTGCACAGCAGTCTTTGTCTAGAATTGGAATCATAGTCTCAAAATGCAGGCTGATTTTCTTATTTTAATGTTATGTTTTGCACTATACTTTAAACTCCAGGAAGAAGGATTGATTGTAACTTGTTCTCAGTACCAGTATTGTGAGACTGAACTGCATGAAGGGGGAGGAAAAAACCTGCAACAAACAAACAAAAACATTTTCATACCTTAGATTGTTATTTTTAAGTAAGAAATAATCAAAATATATGAATTCTAATTAAGCCATAAACAGGTTTTCTTTATTTTAGAAGCAATAGAGAATATAAAAGAAGGAGGAAGATTAGCTACGTGCCTACTGGTGTTTTTTCTTCCTTGAGGGCTGAGGGATACTGGCTTGAATGTCCATAAGAGCTGAAGTATAACTTACGTAGTTTGTGTACCAGCTTTGTTCTGCATTTTTCATAAAGATTAATACTTTTGTACTCTGGACTTGGAACAAGGGAGAAGGAAAGAGGAATGATTGAAGATGATTATGAACAGAAAACTATCATTTAGAGAGCCATTTTTCTAAGGCTTAGCCCTCAAGTGCCTCGCTGAAAAGCACAACTTATATAAAATTTGTCTGAATGACCTGGTGATTCCTGTGACCCGTTCTAACAGCACCAAGTAAACATTCATACATCTGTAGTATTGCTTTTTTGTTGTTTTGTTTTAAATCTACTGCTTGTTAGATTAAATGTTGTACTGCTACTAAGAAAAAGATTTCCTAGCTGAGAAAAGTATGTAAGAACTGGACAGTCAGATATGGGACTTCTGCCTGTATTTTTTTTCCAACTTTTTTTTTTTTCGGTCAGAATAGAGTTTCTAAGCCATATAGGATTCTGTGTGTCTAACAAATCTCAGTGGCTTTTTCTTCCAAGACCTACCTCATCCCTTGAACCCATAAAAACTTGAGTAGCCACAATATCCACCAGGGGAGGAAAAAAAAGTTTTGCAGCTCTGGGAAACCTTAAACAAGGTAAAAAACCCCAAACCAACAAAACAAAACAAAAAGCAAAACAAAACCTCAAACAAACAGAAAAACCCCAAATCCACTCAGAACATCCTAATCCAGAATTTACTTACAGATCTTTGAATTTTAATGTGGCTTCTACTAGCTTCTTTTAAGTTTTATCTTTTCCTCCTTTGACTCTTCCCACTGGAGACACAGTGAACAGTTAATCCTTAGTCAGCCTATGTTGTTCTTAAAAGTGTTTTGCAGCAGCCTAATTTGATACCTCCAACATTTATTTCTGCTTGGTGAACTGACCTATTATCCAAAAATCATTGTACTTGAAGTCACCTAGTACTTTTGCTTAAGTGATTGGTGGATTTTATCCAGAAATGCAAACCTCAAAAATTTTGGAGCTCCTGAAATCAACGGGTAAATATTCACTCATTAGAGCCAGGATTCCTTGGAGAGTTATGTCTGATCAGAATGAAATCAGAGATCAGAATGAAAGTGAAAGGGATCTTCCTTAAACGCTACCAGAGTTCTTTTAGCAGTTAGAAGGTAGCAAATTCTACCTCTGCCTTCCTTTTTCTTGGTCATATTAACATAATGTAGGTGAATTAGCTAAGCTGATTGATCTAATGAAGTGCTATACAATACATCCAGGAACTCTACTCTGTTTGCCTAATGAGGTGTCAATACCTCTCAAATGGTCCCACAAATGATTTAAAGAAATTGTCAGATTTAGTCAATGATTTACACTGTTGTCTAAAGCTCTCAGTCATTGAACTATAGGAGTACTTCAAGTTTCTCATCATTTTTTTCGGCTGTTTATCCTGATGTCTAATTTGCTAATTAGAAGAAGATTACTGTGCTTTGACAGGCAATGCCAAAAATGGATTCTATCCATGAAAGAAGTCACAAAGGTAACAAAAACAATTTGCAAAGGAGGAAATAAAGCATAAATAAGGCCATCAGTTGCAAGACTGGAAATTTGCAGTTAGGTATAATTTATTATAAAAGATTAAAATGAATGCAGAATCATGGCAAATGCATACAAATATAGAGGAAAATCCTAATAAGTTTCAAAAAAAAACTTCATAGAAACTCCTTTCCACAGCAGTTTTAATAGGTTTTCATGTTAAACAATCTGCTTCAAAAAGTTGTTCTCATTATATAATCTGCCTTAAGAGGAAACATTAGGAATTCCTTACTCATTACTTCAGAGTGATGTTAAAATGAAGGACAACACATCATGAAAGACTACCAGAAGAACTGTTAATAAAGCAGAGATATAAAAAAAGAGGCAAGTGATGAAACATCTTAAAAGCCTCACAGGTTTTTGTAAGGATCTGACAAAGCAGAGAAACTACTCATTAAATGGAGAACATGTGATTATGTTAATTTTACAAGAGCCCACAGATTCTGACAGACATACTTTTATAATTGAAGAAGCAACCAAAGCTTTGCATGTCTAATTTTCTTTGTCACATGTTATGTGATCAAAAATAAACTTCATGGTGTTAACAGTCCAGATAGTGATTATGGCTAAATTGCAGAGGAATGGTGCGAAAATCAGAAAGTAAAATTTGGCATAATAACACTGGTATTTATTCTGTGAGATTAGCTTCAAAATAAATTCAAACATCATAGTGTAATAAAACTTAAATTGCAATGAATTACAATATAGATAGTATATCACATTAATTTGAATACGTTGAAATTTTAATCAGAAATAATTGGACTTTCAATAGAGAAGTAAATGAAGTTGCTGAACCAAAAGGAAATTAACATTGATTGCAAGTGGAATAAACTGTGCAGATTTGGACGGTCCTGATTTATTGAGGTGGGAACTGCTCCTAAGACCATTAACATAAAGATTTAATTAATGTGTCATGATTTTTACCAGATAGTGGAAAGAGTTAGAAAACATTAAAAAAAAATAGCATTTTATTTTGGTAGTGAAAATCAATATGAAAATTGCAAGAGAAGGGGTCTCACATTACCAGCCTGGACATTAACAGACTTAGCTCTTGATAACAATCAAGAAATGACAGAAGTTGCTAATATGCATCCCAACTGTGGTTATTTCAAGCGTGAAGACCTGTTGTCTTTCAAATGATGGGATCTTTGTCTCTTGGAGAAGGTAACATGTCCAGGAAGTATTTTTCTTACCTTTTTGTTTCTGTGCTTTTCAGTGTACAGTGCATCCTACTCTTGAATACTTGTCCTTTGAACAGTAACTAAAAGACTCTAACACTGCTACTTCCATGTTTCATCTTCTTTCTGTACTCTGCACAGTTTATAACATGACTCAGAGAGCATTTAAGAAATTTAATAGATCTCTGCATAATGTGATACTGTCTTAAAAGCAACCCACTGCTTTTGTAAAAACGATCACAGACAGATGATGTGTTGGGATCATGTGTTACATTACCACATCAGTACAGATTAATGGACAAGGATGGGAAAAGTGACTTCTTGGATGAGAACTCTCAAATATAAGTTAATTCCTGATTTCAGAAAACCATTCCATTTAAGACTCTGTAAAAGTTGAATTTTTCTGGTGCTACTCCAAATCCTTGTAGCTCTCACGCTGTTTCTGAGGACCCTGTAAGCAACAAGATAAATAGGAAGAGATAGATTGATTTTTATCTATTAATATTCTGTAGGCACAAACATAAAAAAATCTAACCCTCTCTCCTTTTCCATTAACTTCAAAATACCAGAGAGTTTGTAAACTACACTCTTGCTTGTTCAGAGTGGAGAACTTTGAGTTACAACCCTCCCACCCACCGGCGAATTTTCGATGTTCCCTTTATCACACGTAAACCAATCCTTTATGTTCTAGAACTTAACCCTTTCTACAGTAAGTTATGTGTTTTAATTCACTCAATATCCAAAGGAAGTGTGCAAGAAATGAAGCTGAAGGCTTTTGAGTCTCAGTTTGTAAATGAGATGTGAAGGGCCGCCTCCTTACTCACGGTACCTGCGTCCTGAGCACACTTGCAGTAGAGCAGTGTAGCCTCTTTTCTTTCACCACTAGGAAGGGGAAAGAGAGTAGCACTTTCCTGTGGGGCTGCCTGGCTAAGACATCAGAAATCAGAGTAGTCTGTCATGTTGTCCATCGGGTTCCCTGGATGCCTAAGGAAGACATACTTGGAAACAAAAAGACATCTTGTCTTGAAGTGCAGCTGCTCTTGGCAGGAACTGTGAACTTCTAGGAGTTATCATTTTGCAAGGTTCATTGTCAGCCTATTGCTGTTCAACAGGCAATTTGGGACAGCAAAACAGGAAGCTAAGGCTCCATAAGAGTAGGCAAGTCATTGTAGTGTGCACAGATCCTCTTTTCTGTGTATAACATTATCAGAACTGTAGGAAAAAGCTGCTAAGTATAGCAATGTCATTGCAAGTGCTGAAGTCTTTCAAGTATATTTTATCAGATGCTCTCTCGGGGTACAAAGAGCACATGCTAGGATTACTGAAGATATTTCTTTTCATCAAAACAGTAAACAAAAAAACCTCCCAAGAAAATAAATCGAGTGAATAAAAGATACTCCTAACTTGCCAGCCAGACAAAAGCATTTTAGTATCCTTTTTCCTCCATTCAGTTTTTCTGTATGTCTATGTTTATTGCAAAAGCAGTGCTTAAACTACGTAAGCCTGGATATCTCCTGTTTTCCTTCTCTCTATTATCGTAGCTAAAAGTAATTTATATGGAAACAAGTAGTTCAAATATAAACCATGACACTGAAACTCAAAAAAAAAATCTTCTGAGATACAGGATTTTTTCGTTTCCAAGTTTCATCCTCTCTTTACTTTCTGCATTGTAAGGCTGTGGTTGTACTCTTTTAGCATAAAATCCATGGTGAAATGGAAGGGTAGTGGATTATGACATAATAACTTGAAACTGATATAATTTAATAATTTAATAATTTATCTTTAATAACTGGATTCTAAAACTATTCTATTGAGTCTTAAGAAAAAAAAGCACCTTCTATTATTAGGGTCCAATACAAAGGTTCAAGATATTAGCAACTCACTACTGAGGCTCTTTAAGAGTGATATTAACATATGCACCTTATAAATATATCTTGCCTTCTCAGAGACAAGATGGTGTGTGAAGGATTCTGAGGTGACCAGAAAAATGGTTGAATAGCTTGACCTGACCTTTGCACAAGTGGAGTTCTGAGTCCCAGGATGTGTCTGGTGTTATAGAATTGCAACTGTATGAGGTCTCCCTTACTGACTGCTTTTACAGTGGACCTGAATGGGTTATGTGGGACACTTCAGGTCAAATTCATGGCTTTACCCCAGAGTACAGCTGAGGTAGAGACACCAATATCTGAAGGTAATTGCTCAGTTACAGCAGCCAAATGCCACCAACATACAAAATTGTTGATTTATGTCACACAAAGGCAGCATGGAAAGAAAGCACCTGGGTCAAGTCTGCTTTTCCAATTTTTTTTCCCTTACTTTCTTCCTGGGCTCAGTCACAAGAAATGATACAGAGCCAGCCTGAAGAGTGGAACTGAATGTTTGTGGGAAGACTGTCAATTTTAAAGCAGACTCAGGTGTAGATATAATGGCCATATCAGAAAAGACTTTTGCTCCTCTCACAGCTGAACCAACTGTGGCTACTCCAAATAATCCTAGAGGCAGCATAAACACAAAGTGGAAAAGATGGCTTTAATATTTATGCTTAGGAGACTTTAGACTGAAATTTTTCTTCACCAGGACGCTTACTACTTTCTTGATTAAAAGAATGAAGGAAAATTTTGGAGAGGGTACATTGGACTCATCTGTTATGTACACACATTGCCCCTGTTCATAACGTTGAAACTATAAACTTCACAACATTTCCTTTCTCACACTTCTCAAATAGTTTCCAGTGTAAAACAGTGTTGGATCAGCTCCGTTTAGCGTCTCGTATGATCAGCCCCTGACATGTCAGGAAACTTAAAAGGTGTAACAGAGTTGGTTTGTGTTAGAAGCGTGGTATCATCTGCTGTCAGATTGGGAAGAGGAATGTGAAAACCCAGACACGCAAGAATCTCAAAAAATTTTAACTGAAAATGTGGAAAAAGAATTTTATACCTTTCTAACTGTGGAATAAAAGATACTCACTTGAAGCAGAGCTAAGGACACCCCAGCTACCTAACAAACAAATGAGCACCCTTGTCATCCTCTGATAAGGCTGAGACATGAACAGTGAGACATTGGGTTCCTCAGTCTGTCCCAGGGAATGAATTAAAGAGGTAATGTGACTTCATATTAGGCTGCTCTACTCATCACTGTCAGGAAAAGTTTTGAAAGGTAAGGGTAGATAAAATTCTCGGTGTTCACCTGTTGTGACTAATTCATTCTTTCGACAAAACTGGTATTTTAAAGTTGACCTAAGTTTCTTACAGTTTTGTAAAGTTTAACTACCTACATGTTAAAATACTAGAAGCTGTGAAGCCACAGTAGGTGTTTTGTATTTATCTTATGGATAAATTAAATTGTTTGCTATGTGGAGAATGTGAAGTTATATGTGTTAACGTAATTGTGAAGTATTTTCTTACCATTCCCAAAGGACAGAGTAAGGATTGATTAATGGCTGTAACATTACATAATATGAATGTATGTTCCAAGCCTTCAGAGAGTGTTGATTATTTCTTCCCTTTCATATATGGAATATTAATCACTCTACTTTTTCCTAGTATTCCTTCAAGTGTTAACAATGCTACTTTTAATTAAAACAACACATTTTGGATAAAACTGAGGGTGTAGAGATCAGATATGAGTTCCCTTCTCTAGTTATCTTCCAGGGAGCATTAAGACTTTTTGAGGGAAGAATTAAGTAGAAAGTAGGCTTTAGTTCTATTATAAATGTGAATCACATCATTAGGAGATAATACTATATTATTTTTCTGAATTGAAAATGAACACTATCACCTTAGCAGGCTCCTTTTGATGCAGTATTTAAAATGATAAGTGAAGTATGTGTTAGGAATAAAATAGAACCACAGGTGGTGTTTTGGTTTCCCTGTCCCGCACTTCAAATACCAAGAGTAAATTAGCAGATAAAAAAATCTACCTGAACTTTGGAAAAGACTGTATGAATTGCTAAAATATTTAGTTTCCTCATTTGACTCTGAATTGGAAATTTCAACTCATGAATCAAATATCCCAAAACATCAAGGTTTTAAGTTAAATGTTAACAATGGTTTGAAATGTGTCATCATGGCTTTGCTTCTAATTAGTGGTAAAACCAAGACAGGCTGTGAAGTCTATATAAAATTCCAGCATAAATTAATAAGTTTAATGAACCCTTTCCACTGGTTTATTGAGGTTTTTTTTTTTCATTCTCAGGTTCAGGGTGAACTTTATTGTTAGCATTTGCATGAGCACGTGTGGGTCGGCTCCCCTGTGCTTGCCCAGGCAGGTGGAACTCGTGCAACTGGAGCCCCAGAGCTGCAGGGAAGGTCTCAGCACCAGCGGGGTTCTGCTTGTTCGGCAAAGCGACTCTGTGAGCTTCTCCAGGAAAGACTGAAACTAATTTTAAAAGTCAGACAGATGACAAGCAGGGGAGCAGCCTGTCCTCCCCACTGTGCCACTGTGGCACTGATTGGCAGGGGAGAACAGATGACTTTGTAGAGTCGGGAAAGAAGATGCGTGGCAAAGCTGATTACTGGCGTGAGTGTAGTGCAGGTCCAGGGAAGTGATTCTTCCCCTGTACTCAGTGCTGGTGAGGCCACACCTGGAGTGCTGTGTCCAGTTCTGGGCTCCTCAGTTCAGGAAGGACATTGAGGTCCTGGAGCAGGTCCAGAGAAGGGCAATGAGGCTGGGGAAGGGACTGGAGCACAAGTCCTGTGAGGAGAGGCTGAGGGAGCTGGGGTTGTTCAGCCTGGAGAAGAGGAGGCTCAGGGGAGACCTCCTCACTCTCTACAACTCTCGGAAAGGAGGTTGTAGCCAGGTGGGGGTTGGTCTCTTCTCCCAGGCAACCATCAGTAAGACAAGAGGGCATGGTCTTAAGCTGTACCAGGGGAGGTTTAGGTTGGATATTAGGAAGAAATTCTTTCCAGAGAGGCAGGCATTGGAATGAGCTGCCCAGGGAAGTGGTGGATTCTCCATCCCTGGAGGTTTTTAAGATGAGACTGCATGTGGCACTTAGTGCCGTGGTCTGGTAACCACGGTGGAGTTGGATCAAGGGTTGGACTTGATGATCTCAGAGGTCCCTTCCAACCCAGCTGGTTCTATGATTCTATGATCAACAGCAAAAGTACCAGTGCTCTATGTTCTGTGGCCTTCCCCTTTGACTGGAAAATGTCTGCCTCTCTCTTGTTAAGGCTGGAAGACCAGGATTTTTGCCTTCTGCAGGAATTAGTGTCAGCTGGGCTCCAAGCGGTGGCTGGCGTTGCCGTCCGTGCAAACTGTCAGTGTGTTCACTGGATATCCAACTGATAACACCCCCTTGAAAACACATGGTGATCAAAAGCCTGTATAACCAAAGTCCTGATTCAGAATTTCCTATCTGGTAAGTAAAGAGCTGACATTATTTCAGTAGCTTGACTAGACCAGGTCTCATTAAAGTGATTATTGTCATATAATGATTAGGGTCAATTATATTTGCAGGCACTGTGAGATGTCTGGCTGCTGCTTGGAGATAGGAAAAAAGTTGTATGAAATTAAACCTTGCCAAATGAAAAAGTAGAGTTTGAAATAGTGTATAGAGGAGTAAAAAGGGCATTTATGCAAAAGGCAATGAATTGAATGTGTGTAGAGCTGAAAAAGATATGACAGATGAAAATAAGTATGTGAATTTCTTCTGAAAAAAACATTAAAGGATGGTAGCATCTATATCAGTTATAACAACATGATTTATATTTTAAGAATTCCATTCATATTTATTGTCATCTAGTTGTATGTCTTTTTCTAGTATGAAATATTGCATTTTTTTCCCTCAATTGTTCCCTGTAATAAAGCATTTGCCATGGTATTACAAGATAATAATAGCTCTCTCTGACAATGCATCTCTCTCACTCTACATGTTTTCTGGGTGTTTTATTTGCCCTTTAATATTTTTGACAGGTGGGTCGAGATCAGAATAGAAAATCTGCATAATTCAAATGAGAAGGTCATGTAGAGAGGGATTGCCTTGTTTGAACCACACACAGGTTTGAGAGATGTTTTTTTTAACTTTTGAAAACATTTTAATCTCTTAATGGTGCATCCTGATTCACTTCAAGTGAATCCTGAATCCCTCCAAGTCTGAAAAACAGTCCCATCACGTTACTGGAAGGACTAGAGGATTTTAACAACACACAGTCACTTCTTTTTCACCTGTCTTGTAAGGAAACTTTAAAACATACAGTAGTATAATGGTATGTTACTCTTTGCATTATGCATTTGTGTATAGGTGGCAAATTAACAGAGAAGGAAGAAAACCAAGACTTTGATCCTAAAGAAATAGGAAGAATGTTGAAACAAAATGTTCCTGGCTATTTAAATATGCGTTATTACTAGGGGAAAAAGTAAAAGTAAGTTTCATTAATTTTGTGAAGAAGGAGGAACTGATGACAGGCTGAGGAGTCATCCCAGCCAAACAGACCAATTGCAGCAGCAGTATCTGGCAGAGAGACCATCTACACTGAATGCTGAACTCCAGTTTATTCCTCAGCTTCCTTATAACTCAATCTGTTTATCTCCTACATTTGGGTTAAGCTAGCTGTTTCCAGGTTCTTGTTATCCACCATAGCTTCTGCTGGATAGAAAAAACAAACATAGAGTGTGGAAGGATTAAAAGAGCAGGTGCTACCATTTCCTTATACCCAGTAGATATTTCTGTCAGCTATATGAATACTTCTTTTTTGGGTTCTAAGTTAAGCAGGGATTTCCACAATTATTCAAGTAACTTGAGATCATTCTAAAGTATTTCAAATCAGTGTTTTGAAAGCACTGGTGGTGTGCTGTTCCACCAGTTTTTATTTTAATAGGTAGATTCATTTTATACTCTGTCACTTGCAGAGAGATGAGTTGTACTGGTGATGGTGAGATATCAATGACTTCTCACTTCAGGCAAAAAAGTGTGTTGAGATCCTCGGTTTAGTTAAAAGTCAATTTTTCACTGTATCTAGGGCTATGCATGCTTTTTACTTCCTTTAAAGTTTTTTGGAATATGTGTATCAGTAATTAAACAGCAGAGGTTGACAAAAAAGTAAGTGCAAATGATGGATTTTGATGTAACCCATAGAGTATAATCCTGGGTCCATTGAAACAAGTGACAGAAGTCTGATAATCTCCAACACAAACAGTTTTATAAAAATATTTCATTATATTTACTAGACATTAAGCTAACATTGACTTAAACCTTCCATCGCTAAACTGAATTGGAATTAATGGGAATAGAAACAATCTACTACTAAGAAAAAAGATTCCTTCAGCTGCAGTTACTGATGTGGTCTCGTGCATTTTATGGGTTATGCTTACATAACGCGTTATTACCAGTAGAAATAGAGGTGGTGGAATGACCACCAAAGTTATTGGGGTGTTGCTTGTTTTATTCCTCTAAGTAGTTTGGTTGATTTCAGAATAACCAAAGTTAATGGAGCTGCCCGTGTAAGTACAGAGAGCATGATTTAGTCCTTGACACATACATATTTATGTATTGTTGTGTTGTGGAGCACTAGTTCAAACCATGATTATTCTATTAAGCCCTTGCATTCATTCAAATTTTTCACATGCTGCTTCTATTTACAGAATGTTATCCAGGCCTCACAAGATCTAATGAATTTTTAATTGTGAGCCAGTGATACAAGTTTCTGCAAACACTTTGAAGTTATCCATCTTCAAATGCATTTTACAAAACAATTTCCTTTTGCTTACTTGGATCTTACCTCCCTCTTGCCATCCTATCACTTGACTTCATTGAAATATAAGACATAAGTTGCTCAGCTTTTGAATGTTGTCTGTATTATCAAAATTCTGAGAGTGAATGCTCACCTGCACACAGTCAAATCTCAAGTTGATTGCTGTCTCATTATTTGTCCAGAAAAACTTCAGTACATGTGAATTTTTCTATTTTGACTCATTTTTTTTCATATTATTGACTCGGAAAATACACATAGATTCTGTGTGAATGAAAAATGGACTCATTTCTTTGCACTGCCTAATTTCTAATGATAATCCAATCATCGATGCTGGCTTCACCATTCTAGTAAAAATAATTGGATTTTTTTGTTTGTTTATCTGAAATATCTTTGTATGAAAAAATATTTTTGGTGAATACAGCAGTGTGAGAGAAACTACACTTGCAGTTTTCTCTATTAATGTCCTTCTTTTGCTGTCACTCAGAGTGTATTTGTATTTCATTTTATACTTCAGGTTCTGGGCAGCTTATGTTAACATCAGAAAACCTTCTTGTACCTTGAAAGAACAGTTGAGCTGGCCAAATTTGGACTGCAAGACCAATATGTGCATTCATGGTTAAGATTATGAAGGTAGTTTATGAGAAATGAGACACTACTTCTGAAATTTTGCAAAATGTAACTGCAGTCTCTTGGATAGATTTTTGAACAGTAAACCTGGAATTTTCAAAAGCCTTAAAATTCTTCAGAGAGAGCAATAAATTACCAGTGTGTCTCAATATACAACACTAAGTTTCCTAGAGAAATCAAGAAATGATTAATCCCTATCTCTGGTGAAGAATTATACATTTAAAGTTGACAAAAACAGTAGCAGTGATGATAAACTATGTTTCACAACCCTGAATTTAGTAGACTGCTAGTTCAGAAATAAAATTTTTTGGTTTTTTTTTTTTTGTTTGTTTTGCATTCAGTATGAAATCATATTTATTTTTCTGTAATTCTAAACTTGTATTAGAAATTTGCATTAAAAGCTATAATTTTTCCAAAAGAAATGGAGATGATGCTACTCTTTGTCCCCAGAACCCTTTGGTAGGAGTTTTTGTTGTGAGTTCATATGTAGCTACTTGTAAGTGGCAATCTTACAGAGAAAAACAAGGAGTAAATTAAAGAAAAGAAAAAAAAGTGATTTTTTTTTTTTTTTTTAATACTGGGATACATAATATAGTGAAAAGTGATAGTGTTAACGTGTAAGATGGCTTTACCAGTGGAAAATTATAGGCTTTCCGTAAATTTAGTTGGTTTTGAAATTTTTCTATAAAACCCCTGCTGCAATGCCTGTTACATTCCCTAGGCCTTTTTCAAATAGGCGAGTGTGAGAATACAACTTAACTATGTTAATCAGCTTTTCCAAATGAAAATGTTAGCCTGTGAGTTCGTGGTATTGACAGAAAACAAAGCATAGCAATTTTGTTCTTTCAAGATTATCAGAAACTTTCATAACTAAAGAAGAGACAGAATTAGAAACTTTTTTTTTTTTTGAAAAAATACTTAGAGAGGTAAATTGGTATATACCAACTATTCATTAATGAAGCCTATAATTCACAGATTCTCAAAACAATAAAATAAGGGTAAAGGACTGAAGTCAGTTATTTCATCTACATTTTTATGTAAGTCATGATGTTAATCTCTCTGATTCATTGGCATGATGGTAAAAAATCCTCTTTGCAGCTCAAAGTGCGTGACCTAATGCTCATAATATTGACCAACAATTCATAGACTGAGGTGCCTATAAAACACTTCAGTAGCTTTGCTTTCCTTAATTTTTATGAACACGTGATACAAACAATCCATTGATATTTTGGGGGTTAAGGTCTAGAGGAACATAAGAGGATATAGAAACTTCTGGGCAAAGGCTTTTTTTGGTAGCCTATGAGCTCCTTTCAGGTATGACTGATGCCCGAGTGCAGCAAGCAGATGCAGTCAATCCTATGGCATAATAGTGGGAATATAAAATTTAAAAATCCTGCTTTGGGATACACTTGAGAAAGCAATAACAAAGTTCAGTAGAGGACCACAATGCTTGAAGGGACCTTTCCTCTGGGTACCCAGCCAGAAGAATGACTGTACTCCAAGGCTTTGTCTTTGTCTCTTTGATCAGTCTTTCAAGGGAGAAACCTTGCAGATGTTCTCAGTTGGGTGGTACCACTGACAGAAAAGGAGGGGATAATATGGAAGTAGACATAAAAAATTGTTTGTTTATTAGATACCAGGGAATGACTTCAGATATGAATTATGACTGCCAACTCAGACATTCTCTTTCTTTACTTTATCTAAGTGAAAGATCTTCCTAATATCAATCTAAACCCAAGATACAGTTGGGTTTGTTTTTCAAGCTCTAGAGGTTCACTGAGTTTTATCTCCTCTTTGCTGACTGTAGCTACATCCTCTGCACTCTGAAAATCTTGTGTTACATCATGGGACAGATTCAGCTAGGTTAAATGTCTTTCTTCCATGTTCGTGACACCACAGAGAAGATTTTCTTGTGCTGCTCAGAATAGTTGAAATGGAAGACCTCTCCAATTTTACAGTTGAAACAGGTTCAACTGCTGGTTGAACCTGTTTTATTTTTGTACTGCCCTTTAAACTTGAGCATTGAATTACAGAAGATGAGAGACAGGGATTTCAAAATGGAAATTTCTAGCCCTTTCCTGCATTGCCATGAAGTACAAGGTTTGCACTGTTGCTTTTGTTTAAGTCAGTGACCACATCTGTTGAGTAACTTTTTCTGGCGTTAACTCTTAACTTTAGTAGAATTAAACTGTTGCTAGGAATAATACTGTGGAGTAGACTGAGGAAACACACAGAGTATGGCAAGAAGAAAATAATGTGGTGGTTTTCTTCCTCTTGTTCTTCTTTCACTCACCTGTCCTTCCATTTTCTGTACCAGTCTCCAGAAATTCTAGGAGCTGTATTTGTTGAGGATGATTTCAACTGAGGGGTGTCTGAGCCTTTGAAGATATCGCACTTGAATAAGAAGATATCAATTCTGTGAAAACAAAGAATGCACAAAAGCCAACTAACCAACAAAAACCCAAAGGACAAAGAATTAACCCTCAAAACCCAGGTAAACAATGAAACCCCTAAATGACTTAAAGCTTTTTGTGAGCAAATGGAATTGTCCATTGTTTTTGTGCCCTTTGTTTCTCACTAGAGATTACTTTTCATAACGTGTGCCAAAAGATATTTTGGTGGAAATCCATTGAAGCAAAAAGGTTTTCGACACAGGAAATATCCGTTGTGCACCCAGAAATTTCACTGTAGAAATGGCCGGTGGGCTCCTGTTTCATTTAGGTAACTCAACAAGATGCATAAAGACAGTAACAGGATTAATTTATAAACCTATTAAGTATCATTTTCCTCTTCTGCAGATAGATTGGATTGGGCAGTGCCCTTGCAAGTGTACAGTAGGGAGTAGTACAGCGTTGCATTGAGAAGACCCTCTATTACATTATGTAACTTTTAAAGCCAATTTTAATAGATATAAAGGTGCAGCTGGGGATCGGTTAAGGTTTAAACCCACTGTCCTTTGAAATGTCTCTTCAGCATTTTTGACTAGCTGTAGTGTTTCAGACTTTTTTTTTTTCAAGAATATAAAAGGATGATATTTTTCAAATGTCTGAAGTGTAGGCAAACAAATGAAAAAGGTTGCCTATTCAGAAAACTTTCTTCAACTTTTTCATTTAGATAGCCTTTTAGAAAGGGCAGGGTTATGCAAATTCAAGATACAAATACCAAAGAACAATAGGAATTATCTTCCAGAAAATAAGAAGAGTAATATACTCAGTTCTAAACACTTAATGAGGACATTGTTTTTCACTAAATAGGAAAAACCCTATATTTTAATATATTAAGTAGAAATTTGTCTGACTCTGTCAAATTTGAAGAACAGCGCCTAAAAAACTATAACTGACTCCTTTTTGCACTGGGTAGGTTTTACTACTACTTTACTACACAATTCATTATTTAAGTTGGACCTTTTAAAATATTTATATAAATTATTTGGGTAAAGGTTCTGAAATTTAAAAAAAAAAAAAAAAGAACCTCTGAAGAAAGCAGTTGATTGCATAATGACTCCCACCAGTAAGTATCTCAGCTAATATTATGCAAAGGTGGTGTGCTACAAAATAATGATTCCAGTGAAAAATTGATGTATTTTCTCAGGAATCACACTTCAAACTTTGGTCCTTGGGGTTGACCTTGTGTATAACTAGTGACAAAAAACCTTCACCATCAGGGAAATATTCTGGTATGGAGGGAACCTGTAAAGGATTAAATTGTGCCAATAAATATCAATGTCAGTGATTCTGTCAATTAATAGGATTACTTCATTAATTTAGCAATGTGCATAAGTGTCCTTCTGTGGAAAGTTCTTGAAAAATGGTAACAACAAGAGTGAAATGTAATGAACAAGAGGTGTAGCACAAATAACCTGTGATAGGATCCAGTGTAAAACTCAAAGGAGCAGAACCATTTTATTGCAGAAAAGTCAGTGTTGCAAATTCTAATACCAAGAGAAATTAAGCTATAGTGGACACGTGGAGATTTAGCAGGTGGAAACCATAATATGCTGAGGGATATTTTTCTTTTTTTCGGAACTCACACACTCCTAGTGACTGATATTAATGTTGCCTTTCTTTATGCAGAAAAAAATTGTCTTCAGAAGGATTTCTCTGGAAATTTATGTAGACTTTGTGTCTTTTCTGATAATACTTGCATGCTACATTTCTAAAACAAATAGTCTGTGTGACAGAATCTGAATTTTTCAATGCAGTAATAATATGTAGCAATGTCACAATGAAAGTAATGGTTTGATGTGTCCATGTTATTAAACTTCAATTTAGTCCTTCGAAGTTATAAAATACTGAAATTCTCCAGATATTTAAAGTGTCAATGCTTAAAAAATACCTTATTGCTGAACAGTGTTGGTGTATTAGATCTTTTAATCCAGTTTAATGGAATATGGAGAACCTGGAGTAATTAATTTTCTTGCATTTTAAATTACTCATATAATTTGTTATTTTTAATATTTTGTGGATTCAGCAATTAATTTGTATAATACAGCAATATTAATACATTTTCTAACCTAGGCTAAGTGAACGTTTTTGCTTAATAGTCTGTACGATTTAGCACAATTCTGTAATACCTCAGAACCTTTCTCTTTTGGTAATCTGAAATATTTGCGTAATTTACTCTAGCTTGGATTTATATAGTTTAGTGAACACCCACTTTCCTTGGCAGGTTTACAGCTTTTTTCGATTGCATTCCTGCCGTGCAGCTCCTCTTGAGCTTCAATTTGTGTCATGTAGAGAGAACTATAGAGGTACTGTTCGGGGATAAATTTCTAGTTCCACCTTTTCCTTTACTATTTCTCCAGGTATACAGAGCCAGTCCTGTGAAATGCTGTGTGTTTCTAAACTTCAGTGGGAATTGATGGTGCACCGTGGAGTGCTGACAGACTCAGAAGTACCTCCTAAGACTATGGAGGGGGAAGGAAACATGAGACTAATCCAGAGCTCCTGTGACTTCTGTGTGTGAGTCAAGTGTTTTAAAAATAAAACAGAAAAAGACACAACTTTGCTGGTAGCACTAGGCTTTTCCCTGTAACCTAAGTTGTCAAAGTTCCTTTTGTTCAACTGTATTGTTTCTAATCACCTTAGTACGTCTGTACAGATAAACAATGCTTCTCCTTTTTTATGGCTGTAATTATATTTTCCTAGTATTCCCCTTAAAATGTTTGAAGTGGGCTACACCTTGTCAATAAAAAGAAATAAAATAATGGTGAGTACTTAATTTTATATTTATTTTTATTCATATTAAATTAAAACAAAGTAAACATCTGGGAAAAAAAAAGCCAACAAACCAGCAATAACTTAAAAGACTAAAAGACTTACTTTAGTGACCAGGCACAAGGACCTTCATGAACCTGCTTAGCTTTCTGAGAGAGGTTTGCCTTGTAGTTTTCCTGTAGGGGTTTCATTTAAAAGGTGTGTGCTGTGTTGCCAGGAGTGGAGAATAACTATTATTTCTTACAGTTAATTTTAAAAACCTGAGAGAGTATTTGTTGTTGTTTTATTTTCCAGATACCTGAAAAACTTTCTGTGGTCAGACAGGGTACAGTCATGGGACTGAAAATGAGTTTTGATTATGTACTCAAAGCATTGTCGTGTTACAGGGAAGGTGATTGTTTAGCATTTGTTGTAGAATAAGAAAGGATCAACCTCATCAGTCAACTGATGAACAGGATAATTCAAGGAAAAACTGACATCACTTGAGGCCAAAATGCTGAAATATTCTTCAATAGAACTATAAACACATGAGAGAATTTTGGAGAATGAATAAAGGTCAGTTGGTCCATCAAGACATATTCTTTTTAGTAGACTGTTTCCCCAAGGATAATATCTAATTGTTTCTTGAATGACACTGGTGCTTTTTGCCTTGACAACTTGCCTGCAGGCTATTCTAAGTATTTATTATTCTCTACATGAAAAGGTGTTTTCTAATATATGCACTGAATTTATTTTTTAATTTCCCGTTAAGTTCTCTTGTCCTATAATCTATGTTGAGATGGAAATGATAATTTGAGTTGCCATTATCTGTGGCTGTTAAGACTTTCTTTGCTTCAAAAAAGACAGTTCTTTCCTGTCCTTAAAATTAGATTCTCAGATTTATAATCTAAGTAACCAGAACTGCATATCAAATGGTGGCGGGTTCTCCCTTAGAAAATTTCACATCAAAATCAGTGTTACTTTCCTGAATGGGTTTTGCTGATGTTGTTGATACTCTGTCCCCCATTGACCAAAAACCCATCCAATATAAAATGTCTGGTGACACTTGATGTCTCTTTTAACATCAGTTGAAGGGAAGACAAATGCAAGATGTACTTTAAATTTACTTTGACAGGCAGAAAAATGAGAGGCAATAGCTAGGGACATATCAGTAGAAGTTTACTAACTCCTCCTTTGTACTTCTTTCAAAACAATTCAGTCTTACTTTAGTTCTGGAGGATTTAAAAGATAAATCAGATAGTCTACGCTGCCTAACTTTTAACAGCATCAAACCTGGATTACCAGCCTTAAAGGAGGGGTTCCTAATCTTCCTGAGACTTCACGGTTTTTGCCCATGACTGACCAAACAACACAAGTAGCTGATTAGAAAATTCAGTCACAACCCTGTTCATGTGGGGTTTTTTACCATGTCAAGCTCTAGAAAACCATCTAAGACAGTGTTTAGTTGTGTGTGACATAAATTACTGTGGCAGCACCAGCATAGCCTCCATGCCACATTTCTTGTTTGTCAGGAGACAGAGAAGTCAAAGGTTCTTCCTCCCTGACCATTCCCCATCCAACAGCCCTGCCCTAGTTCCATCCATATCTATCCTTTACCAGCAGAATCCACACCTGGCTACAGATTTATAAATCAATTCTTACTTTACAGCTTGTGTAAAGGGGGCAAACAGCTGTCAAAATAGCAACAAAACATATATTTAGAGGCTTATAAAATATCAGTCTTTAAGGAGGACTTTGATATTTCCAGAAATTATTCTTTAGAACAGAATCAACATTATATCCCCTACTTTTCTGCTAGAAAAACAACACTTGAATTGAGGTCTTCAATTTGAAAAAAAAAAAACAAAAACAGGACAAGGAAGGGTGCAGATATCTTTCCAGAGTTTTTTCAGTGAAACTATTATCATCAGGTGTAACAAAACTGGTGTAAAAAATAAAAAAAGAGAGAAAATTTCAATATTTTAGAATATTCAGTTCCCTTTTTTTTTAATTGGAAAATAATGTGAAATAAAAAGATCTGTGGGGTTGTTTTTTTCCAGTTCTCTCCTACTAGCTAGTAAAAATCAGTAAAATTAAATTTGCAAAAATTTCTTTACTGTTGCAAGGAAGGAAAAAAAAAAGGAAAATTATATGAATTATGAAAAATATAGAATGGATAAAACCATGTAGTGAATTCTAATAGAGATTAAATACTCAATGTGACTTTTAAGCTTATTTTCTTTTATTAACCTTCAGGTTAGCAAAGACTGTTTTATAAAAAAAACTCTTATGTAGATGATTTTGTTTAAGCTCTAAATTAATACCATAGCATGAGACAGTTGGTTTTAGCTCATAACTATATTTTCAAAGGATCTGTATATTTACCTGTGAAAGGGTAGCTGAATTTGAGTAAATCAATTTTTCACTTGTATCTTATCTAGAGGTCATGTTTTAACTGAATATGCATTCTGTTTAGCCATATTAACAAGGTTTGCTTTCACAGGTGTAAAACAGGGTCAGTTATGTTAATAAAACCAGAAATTATTCCCCTGTGAAGACCAAAACACTGCCAGAAGAAAAGAAATTGATAAGATTTCGGCAGAAACTGAATATTGCAACTTTGTTGCATCCTGAATTGATGTGTTGACCTTACCCATTCTTAAGTCTAAATATTTAGAGTTTCTTAATTCACTAAATACAATTCATTTTCTTAGATTTAACTTTTTTTGAGCAAAACTTAAAAAGGAGATGCTACTTCAAAGTTAGATTATTTTTAATTTATTCAAGAGTGTTGTGACTTTAGTGTTTTTAACGGCTGTTCTGTTTTGTAAAATTCGTTTATGCTCAATGCATCACAAGTTTGTTACAAGTTATCTAACTTAACATTGATGTTTAATTTTGTATCCTTTTACCTTCAGGTAAATTAGAATTACTGGTACAGTTTTCAGTTTGCCTCAAATAATTTTCTCTGCTGGATGGAGCAGATTATTACAGAGTAATTTAAAATATATATAGAAAGTGGGGAAAAGTTGTTTACAGCAAATGTATTTGTTAACCCTATGATAATTGCCTACAGTGTTTTGAAGATATAAACATAAATATGCCATATGAATTTATGCATGAATTTCTTACATAAATTGTCCTAATAACCAGTAATACATTTTTCCACGCAAATTGTTATCTGGGAGTAAATTACATGTTGGCTTCATACTTCTTGCTGCAGTCACCAGTATATCTCCAGCCTCTCACTCTTCCTGCTTTTTCCTCTTTCTTTTCTTTTTTTTTTTTTTTTTTTAACAAACACACTTAACAGCTGTGGAAACAAACAGGGCATACTTGGCAAAAGTAGGGACCAGCTGCCAAACTCTGCAATGCTTGTTCTAGCAGCATCACACGGGTCTGTTGCTAACTCCTTGGTGTCACCTCTGCTGGCTCCTTTTCCAGTTTTGCTGCTGGCAGCCAGCAGAGGTGCATCTGGAGATGCTGTCAAGGTCGTGCAGCTGTGGGGCCATCTTGGCTCCTGTGTCCATGTTTGTCTCCTATATTTAAATGTTAGTTTTGCATGCAATAGCGGTAATTACTCGAACATAACTAAAGTTTCTTTCGGTGTTTGTGGAGATGGGGGAGAGAATAACTTTGTTTTGTGTAAAAGCAAGTAGATGTTTTCTGTGATTAATTACTGTCTTGAATTTGGGGGAGACTTGGTTCCTCTTTAACAGGATGCAAAAATATCAGTTGACACCTGGCTGGCACTGCTGATGTACTCTGAGAATCTGAGGCATTTTGGTTATAATGTGTCTGGATGTGATATGGGATCATCTCAGAGTGTAGGGGAAGGAGAAGATGGGTGGGGTAAGAGCTCTCTTGTGACCTTGTTTACCATTGGTTTTGCTTGAAATTGCAAGTCACCCTAGAGAGATATGGAGAGCAAATAATTCCAGACACCATTAATAGCCTGTAAAATAAATGTAGCATCCCAGAGAGAGTGAGAGAAGAAAAGAGGAGGCTGAAGGGAGAATACATTATCCTTCTCTCTCTGGCAACCAGCGATAGGACACGAGGAAACAAAATGAAGCTGCCTCAGGGGAAGTTCAGATTGGACATCAGGTAAAGGTTCTTCACTGAGAGGGTGGTTGGTCATTGGAGCAGGCTGCCCAGGGAAGCAACCATGGCACCAGAGTTCGGGAAGCGTCTGCACAATGCACTTAGTCAAATGGTTTAGTTTTAGATAGTCCTGTGAGGAGTAGGGACTTGGGCTCTATGATCCTTATGGGTCCCTTTCAACTTGGGATATTTGTTGATTCTTTCTCAGCTGAAGTGGGC
This sequence comes from Corapipo altera, assembly GCF_003945725.1. Classification (NCBI taxonomy): domain Eukaryota; kingdom Metazoa; phylum Chordata; class Aves; order Passeriformes; family Pipridae; genus Corapipo; species Corapipo altera. The sequence goes on along the minus strand of NW_020884934.1, from coordinate 1,011,525 downwards.
TGGGGAACATATTCTTGGCAAAGGCTGGGCTCTAAGGTCATGTTGCTGTATGCTATATGTCATTTATAATCATATATAAATGGAAATTTAGAGCTTTATGGCTTCAGTATGCTGCTATAATTTCCTACTGTTGTGTGACTATTACTCAGTCTTACTTGGATGCTGATAATCCTTCTCTGCCCAGCATTTATGTTCTGACTGGAAGTTTCTTCTTATTCCAGAAGTTTCTTTTTGTTTTTCTTTGAGTTCAAAGTGCATGGAAAATTGCTCTTTTATTTGCAGATTATCTTTTTACAGTTAATCCATGCTGTCCTGCGGCTGTTTAACTTCCTGTCCACACCATCAACCATCAGCAGCAGTCAAGAATTCACCAAGACTTTAGGCACTCAAACTGTCGTATCAACCACTGACACATAAGCAAATATAAAATTGTGTACCTCTCCTGAGTTGGGGCGGCAGTGGTAGGTTCTGTCTACCACCAAGTAAGTCCTGGTGAAACTCCAAAACATACCTTCCCTTCTGGTTTATGAGAAAACTGGAACAAATAATGGGGAGAGGCCGAACATAGTAGGGGTGTGCTTCATGAGGAGAAGAATTTATGGTGTGAGGCTTTAAGGTGCTCAGTGAAGGGATCCAGGAGAAAAAAAAGGCAGGCAGGACTTGTTTTGAGGAGGCTGAATGTCCTGGGGGGAAATGGGCATCTGATGACATGGAGGCTGCCATTGGACAAGGAAGCTTTGAACCCCTGTCCTTCATTTACCCTTCACACAATAATCAATAACCAGAAATTGAGGTGATCACTGGCCCAAACCAGCAGTAAGATTTATCTGAGTCAGAAGGTTTCACATCTTTGTTTTCACCGTGCCAATCTTCATTGTTGTAAAATTTCTTACATGTTTTTACGTTGGGTTTTTTAGTGAGAATGTGATTATTTTTTTCCCCTGTGCTGAATTGTCAATTTTGCTAAAAAGCAACATGACTTAAAATCAGAAATGGAAAAATACTATTGCTTCATAGTTGATTTTGATGTATATTAATGTTCTAACTTTCCCTTATAAAGCAACCAGAGTTAATATTGTTCTTTTCAGTAGATATTTGTAGTAATTTCAATGACTTATTATGCCTAACATTTTTTTTCTTATAACTAGATAATATAATAAGAATTTACTTAGGCAGCACAATTTTGTAATGCATTGTTGAAGGTTTTAGGCTATTCTGCATGTTTTTCCTATAAAGAGAAGACACATGATTCTCATATAGTGTTTATGACATGCATCAGCAAACTACTAAAAAGATAGTTCTTTAGCAAAGAATTGAGATGCCGTACAACTTAATATGTCCACTTCTTATCACTTTAGTAGTTTTAAAGTAAGTGTTGACTTAGAGTGCATTTGGAACCAGGTTAAATCTATCAGCTTTTTCTCAGACTGGAGTGATGAATAGAGGGACTGGGTCAATAGGGAGATACAAACTTATTCAGGACTGGATGATGAAAGAACAAACAAAACACCACCTCCCTGTTGTTTTAAACTACAAAGCTGTGATCAATAATCAAAACCATATTCCAACTGGATTAATTTATAACTTTCCCTTAATATAATTTCCATTATAAAATCTTATCCTAAAGAGGCCATATTTTAGCATGTTTTTACTGATTTTTTTTTAATCAACTTTAGTTATGTTTAGGCTTGGGGACTGATCAACAAGAGGACAGTTCTTGCACATATGCAGCTATAGATAGTGTCTGCCCTGGAAATTTTACAGTGGAAACAGTAATGTAGGGGAGAAGGATGAATTGCACACATACTGCAGTTCATGTGGTGGGGTAATTTGGATAGCAGAAATTGAACAAGTAAGGAAATAGAAAATGTAAAGAGTACAAGGAGAACAAGACGTGTACAAAAATGGAAGTGATAGGGTTAAGTGAGTCCCAGATGGATTTGCTGTGTGGGCAGTAGAATTTAAAACAAGATTGAAGGCAGTCAGCAAAGGACCAAATGGAGTCAACAGGGTTTTAGAAAACATTATTTTAAAATTAATCAGCAGACATGGTACTGAACAGAATGCTGTGAAAAAAACTTATATGGTGAAAATCCTCTGCAACTTACTTTATGAGAAATAATAACCTGTACTGTGGAAGCAAAATAGTAGTGAGAGAAATGCATCCAATTATACTCTTCAAAGTAATGCTGTTTCACAGTATTTCTGTTTATGTTCTGCTTGCCCATAGTAGGAATACTTGTGCTGTGATTATACAGTTTATATTATGATTTCAGATATGAACATTTTTTTTAAAGGATTTTTTTCAGGAAAAAAATATGAAATTACTAGAAAATGAGTGGTTCTCACTCAATTAACTACAGGATGTTGTGTACGCATATATGATATAAATTAATTAAAATGATCTATGCTTCAACACTGGTTTCTGCCAAGGTAAAAAGAAAGTAATTATGTCATCATTGAAAGGTGTGCAGCAATCATGAACCAGTACACAGCTATATAATTTGGAAAAAAAGTATTGCAGTTCTGGAGTTTGTATTAGTCCTGAGGCATACAGAATGTAATTTTTCTTTGAAAATATCTTTTTGTTCTTGGAGAGTTCATGGTTGCATTCGTCTTTTTATAGTTGTAGTCGTGAGAGTGAACTTCAGGATTTGTACATCAGAATTTTTATTCATGATCTAAAAAGTCACACACTGAATGAACAATAAACACATATTTACACATGAGGAACAGAATACACAAGCACCTTAGGAATTCTCTTTCAAATACGAAATATTCTGAAATTGAAGTCCAGTGGTGTCCTCTGTGCACAAATGGATCACTTTTATCCAAACTTATTAATACTTGTATAGCCACTGAATTGTGTATATCAGCAAATGTTTGGAAAATAGGGATGGAAATAAGGAGATATTGTAAACTTTTGTCCTCATCATGACAGAAAACCTGTACATAGTGAATAGTCACGTAGCAATTGGCACATAGGAATGATTGCAATTACTGAATGGTTAAGAACTGTACACTAAAGAATGCGAGTAGGAAGAGTAGATGGGTTGGATGTGAAGCCAGTCATATTTAAGAACTGAAAGCAATTAAGAAAATATCTCAGAAACTGTCAATAACAACATAGAAATTACAAAATGAGAAGGCTGACAACTTCCATGGATATGAATGAAAAGAAGCAAAAGTGTGCAATGTATTCTTATTAAGCATTTTTTTTAGCAGGTCACTGCGACTAAGTTTCTGGTTTTGGAATCCAGATTCATACTCAGGTAGAATGGACAGCAGCAGGACAAAACCTTCAATTTTCTGTGAATGCTGTATATTTAAAATCTCTACAAAAATTGTCAACAGATTAAGATAGAAAAATATTGCTTAAATCACTGTGATTACTTTCTGTAAGTGGAACATCATTATGCCAATGTGAAGGTTATCCGTGTAAAGGAGAGTGGTAGAGGTATTTTTTCCATTTACATCACTTATCATTTTGGCAATAACCTACTTTTTTTACAGAAATCCTACTTGTGCTCTCAGAGTATTATCTATAGTCAACATATAAAATGAATAACATTAATGATTTCCTATGTATTTTATCTCTTGGTTGGATTCTCTTCTGCCTATAAATGTGAGAATTCCAACTAGGGTTTGTATTTTTCTGTGGGCAAAGGCATTCTTAATGTTTCACTTGAATGTTGGTTCATTATCCCAAGAGTATATTCTGCATTATTTTGCTTATCAAGAGGCACAAATTAAGTCTTTTTTTCTTCACTGTTTTAGTGAAAACAGAAGATCTAGGAGGTCTGTCCTGATGTCTCAAACTTGGTTAAAGTTAGCCAGGAAGCTTAGAGTGATACACAGACTCTTGTATATCCCAGAGGTGAGAGAAACAAATACAAACATCTTCATTAAACATACCTTGTTTTCTCAGGAAATCAAGCTTAAGAATGTTCATCTGATGATTTAAGCTACTGTTCCTCTCTAGAGACTTTTAAAATGTCACTTTGCTCAATGTGAAGTATATCATACTCCGCAGTTTTTTGAGTTTTATAAAGGGAGGGCAATGAACCACTGAAGAAATTGGTGTGACTTTTGATTACCATCACTGGTGAGCTGCTGGTGGTGAATATCTGGTACTGGGGGAAGGACAACTAAACAATACAGTCAATTCAAAGAGAGACTTCCAGAAAATCATGTGAGCTCTGTTATCCACAAACCAGCTCCATGATCAGAGTAGTCTCTAGTGAATAGCTGTTTTTAAGCCACGTTGCTTATCGTTTGGGGCAGTTCTTTCTCTCTTAAGGGTATGATCTAGTACAGGTAATGTGCCAAATGCCATTTCTCTTTCAAAATCCTTCAGGGAAAGTGTATTCTGCCACATGTGAGAGTGATGTGGTAGAAAATGGCAAGGGAAATTTTAGTCATTGTAATAGTGTTCACTGTTAGAACATTAAATTGATGCATCCTGAATATATTCAATGAGACAATTTTTTATTTTCTGTTTTCCGTATTCGTTTTGTATTCACCAGAGGCAAGTTGGTGGAAAAATACAGGGTCTGCTATGCATGACCTTGGAGACGTAATTCCATATCTGTCTTCTGCCTTAAATTCATTGAAACTTTTCACATTAATTACCAACCGGAATTTCAGGTGACTGCAACAACTGCTGCTCCTAGAAAACCACCCAAAGCAGAAGCTCTGACATAATGAACTGGGATTTTGATAACTTTAGGGCAGCGTGATCAGCTACTGAAAGTGCTTCATGGAAATGCAGGGATTTTGAGAGTCTCCATAAAGTAAGACAGTTATAGAGATTGTTAGGACAGTATCGTTTATGCTCAAACAGGATGAGAGTAAAGAACAGGGAGTAAAGACTGCCATTAAAAGCTGAGACTATATGACTTATACGACTTTTATATTAGTTTTAAAGGTAATCTGTGCTGATGCCTCAAACTAATGTCTAAAAGTAAGTCTATGGGGTAAGCAGTAATGAACCAATTAGTACTGTACTGAGATAAGCAGACAGCAGTTGAAACATTTAGGAAAGGTTGGTTGACTTGAAACAAATAGAAAAGAGTAAATTGCCAAGTCCTATTTAAAATTCTACAACAGTAGACGTTGCTTTTGGACACATGTAATTTATTGGTGAAAATTCCGATGGAAAAAGTAGAAAATTCAGTCATTTTCAAATGAATGTCATATAAGACATTTCTGTACACAGTACTGTCTGGATCATTGGTTTCTGTTATTTGTCGGATGGTGTAAGTCTATACATTTGTGGGCACCCTGTGTTACAGCTGTACTTCTCCAAAGATATTGTAAAGCTGAAAAAATGCAAAAGGAGAGAAGTGACTCTCTAAAAATTTACTGTTCTGAGCATGCAAAATCAGGGATTGATGCAGACTTTTACAGAAATGGATCTTTAGTTTCATATTTCTAAGCCACCTACTGAAGACTGCTAATGCACTGAAAACTTTTTCAGTTAGGAATTTGGGTTGAGATTCTTACTGTTATTATATATTCATATGTGGAAAATGCTGCTAGAACTAGTAAGATGCTTTTAGTTTTGTTTTGTTGGGTTTTTTAATGAGGTGCCTGATGGTTTGCAAAGCCATTAGAGTTCTTTTTTTTTTTCTAGCACATTATTTCTACAGTGTCTAGAAGCAAGTGACTCTACACAACTTTTGCCTATGCAGGATAAAAGGCAAATGAAAATTAAGGAAATAAGATGTGAGCTGAACTGAAGGGATCAAGTTTGCTTAAAAATAAAACAAAAAGCAATTATCTTAGTATCTTCTGGATATTTTTTTCAAGGGTCTTTGCTTTTTTTCTGTTTCAACAGATATGGAAGTGCCAAAAGCTTGGAAATGCAGTTTATTTTTTTTAAAAGAACACACTGGTTTCAGCCCTTGCATCTCTCAATGTCCTCTTTCAAAATGTTTCAGGGTTATCTACTTTTCAGCCTTTCAAATTGCAAAACCCTATGGACTGGAGGTGGCATTGCTGGAGTGAGTGAGGATGTGGATAACAGTCCCTGCCTCTTTTGCATTCCCTTTTGGAGGCATAATTCAATAACCAGAGCCTACCCTTTCTCCTTATGATGTGAATCCACAGAACACTCTGAGGGGCTTAAATAAGTAATGCTTTTAGTAGAAAACAGGCTGTGACATGGTGATGTTTCACACAGAGAAAATTCAGAATGAGGCAAACCCGTTTGGAAGCCACTGTATTTTTATCCGTGCCTGGTCACTGTGTCCCTGTAGGACTGAGGCATCCTCCTCTCAGACCAGCAGTAATTTTTAGCAGCATAGAGCTATGGCATCTTTCTCCAGGCCCTTCAGGGAAGTTTTTTAATTCCCTCAGTGCTGATGTTTGGCTCATGTGTGTCATCCCAGCTCCTCTCTGTAGACCCCTCCTCTCCATCTCTGCCACTAACTCCCCACTCTACAAGCTTGCTAGCATCCTCCAGAAGTTTTTCCCAGTTCTACACGATCAGTTGGTTCCAGGTAAAGGGGAGAAAACGCTACTTCCTCCGAGGGATTTCACTTTCTTGCAACTGTTTACCTCCTTGCTTTCAGCCTCTCATTCTTATCCAAACAACAAAGTAGTGTCGTGTGCTGGGAGCAAACAAAACCTCGGGCTTGGTTGTTGTGGGAACAAAGAGCTAACAGCCCCTCAGCTCTGGAGAATGACAGTGGTGCCTGGAAAGGTCTGCTTCTTTCTGGGAAACCGTGTAACATTCACCATATAGGCACTAGCCAGCTCTCAACTGAAAGGTTTTCCTTTAAATGCTAAGCTGCAGAATAAGGAAAACAGGGAGGCCTTGTTGTGCTAGAAAAAAATGGAAATACTGACAGGCGGTTTCTATAAGAAATGACAGTTATGTCTTAACAACATTCAAGGTTAGTTTATATGTATATAAGGAAGAAATGTTGAGTTCTGGGCAACCGGTTGATACAAAATCAGTTGTTCTTTCCTTTCTCAGACTTTATTAAAAATACTTTTTCCTTGCAAAAGACACAGTCAAGGTATTAGCAGCTGATTGCTGCAAACTGTTGCCATCTCAAAAGGGAAAGAAAAACCACGACTTTGTATCTTGTCTGCAGTTTTTTAGAGCATGCAAATGAATTCAAATGATTTCCTTTTAAAGACACCGCATTGCAGTGTCTAAGAAATTGTAAACTGGGGTTGGAAATGAACTACACAGGTCAAGAAGCTGTGATCTAAACTTCACTCCTTGTCTAGCAAGTTAGTGGCAGCCTAAATCAGCTTAGAAGTAAGGCTGGATCTGTAGCACCATGAAAAGCCTTACCTGTGGTGGTTGCTTGATTTTTTTTTTGTTTATTTTTACATCTATATTAAGTATTACTTGAAGGTAATATCAGAGAAAGAGGGAGAAATTGGAAATATTTATAATAGAAATGTCAAGTTTGCATAGGTTCCATTTTCAAAAACAACTTACAAGTAATATGCATGCAACTTCATGCATTTTAATCGGAGATATTGAGAAGGCAGTTGGAATTTTTCCATCTCGGTTGATCATCTCTAATTCATCTCTGTTCTTCTCCCAGTTTCTTCTTACAGTTTCTCATTACAGTTGACAATTTTTGAGATGAAGAATTCATTTTATTATTATGGATTACTTCATCTTGTCTGCTTTACATAATGATATAAAAATGGTTTACAAGTTCACAAATGTCACTAAATCACAGTAAGTAAAAAATGTTGTATAAGAAACTGTAAAAAATGTTACGAATTTTAAATAGTTGTTTTTACAGAGAATGAGGGGAGAAAAGTTGTGTTGTGACTTTTTACTGCAATGATGAAGAATTGACATTGAGCATACAAATTATTATTATTATACTGTATTATGAATGCTTTCTTTTTAAGATTCTGGTCTAGAACTCCAAGCCTTACATGTTTAGAAAAAATGGAGTTAAACAAATGTCAAGGAATCAGCAAACATAACTACATCTAGATCATAAACATTTCCAGATCAAAATATGGACTATATCTTCAGAATCCTTGGAAATGAAAAGCTGCCATTTATTAAGGGTTCTTTGCAATCCTTTAAAAGCCTGTAGTCCTTCAAAGGACTTGTATCCTTGGATACTTTCCACTTCCTTTTCATTTGCTATATGCTGTTCTTCTGAACACCTCAAAGTACCTTATAAATAATGAATTAAGCTTTACAAAAAGTTCTATCTTGTATAGAGAGTATTGCAACCCATTTGCCAGGAAGCAAAGTGAAACATAAAGAGAGTGAACACTGTAGCTACTGTTGAAAGAGGTAGAAAGAGAAAAAGGAAAAATTAGGAATAGAACCATGACCACAAGACAACAGCTGAAATTTTTTATCTATCTTTTAGCAATCAAATAACAGCATAAACTCCCCCTCCCCCCAAAGAAACCCTTAACATTAATATTTGCTAAGTACACATTCACAACCAGTTATATATTTTGATCTGTAAATGTATCTGGAAAATTAAATTAATATTTAAACATTCATTTAAATGTCTAGATGCTGTGCTTGTCTGTTATGTTCATGTTGATTATTAGTTACTAAAACCTATATGTCAATGCGCATCAGGACTGTGTCTGGGAGTGAACAAATTTTTTTTAACTATTTTTTAATTTCTAATCTTTTCTGAAGAGAGACCTGAAAAATGCAGCATATGATCCAGGTGGACACAGTTGATCTGATTATTTTGTAAGACTAAATCTCACAACTTTTCTTTCAAGGGTTTTATGGACTGGAAGGTAACTTATTTTTGGATGTTAAACAATTTTAAAATAAGTTGACCGTTTCTTTCCATCTTTTTTTTCTTAATAGTGTGAGACATCACTGAGTGCTACTTAATTATGAAAATATTTGAAATGTTTCTGGACAGTTCAGTGATTTAATTATGCACACAATAATTATTCATAGATGATGACAAATTTCTCTTTTTCCTATTTTTGATGAAATAACGCTCCTTAGTGAGTTTTTTGGATTTACTGTGGAGGGCCTTATCTAAAAGAGTTGGATTTTTTAAATTGAAGTTATTTCAGGAATCCTTGAAAAAGGATGCAGGAAAACAAACCAGTATGAGGAACTCTGCCTATTCAATGAGTAATACATTAGGTCCTGGAGCTGGAGGTTGTGATAATTCAGGCACCATCTTGGTTACTTTGTTCTGAGACTTTCCTTGCATAAGTGGTGCTTAGCAACACTCTTAAAGAGTTTTATTTGCATTTCAATCAAAACTGATATTCTTTCTCCTGGATGTTAACTACTCCTTCTAATGTAAAAGTGGGAACAAGAAAACACTTGTCTTCATTGCAGTGCGGGGTTTGTGGTCAAAGAGACAAGGTGTGAGAGTAGATGTAAACACCGATCCACTTCACGGATTACCCAACTTTCAGCGTTTCTAATCTCTGCTTTTGTTCCTTTGTATGCACACTTATAACATATGCTTTTCCATATCGAGTCCCACTTGGAATTCAGCTTTGTGTTTGTCAGTTTAGACACTCAGCGAAGAATTAAATCCTCAGAGTGCTCAGCTACCAGTGAGTTGTGCGTGCCATTACAACAGGAGCCAAACAACTCTTCCCCATACTTTGATGTGTCACATTTATGAAAGGCAAATAAATAAATAAATCAGTCTCCAGTTAGTGCAGAAGCAGTGTAGGGTCTGATTTGGCACAGTGAGTGAGTCTATGCCATTAAGTTCAAAAAGTGCAGCCCTAGGGCCTAAGAATTAATCCCTCTGTTTGTAGACTCCTCTCAATGAGGGTGTGCAAACCACTGATATATAGTTTATAATGGTACCCCAAAAAGGCTTTAAAAGTGTAAAATCATGTTTTCATCCTGAGTACTTTAGTAGCATTAAAAGTTACTATTTTGAACAGACAAAATTAGGCCTATTTCTATCAGAAAGATATTTGGCTTCTTTTTCTATCTCCATTTCTATCCTAACAGGTCAAAAGATATCAATCTTTGACTTGTCACAGGTGCAGGATTGTGTATTGCCATTTCTGGGCTTCAGGCCAGTGTAAATTTCAAAGTAGAGGGAAAAATGAGTGTTTTTCAGGCAGTCTGGACATTAAGGTTGTTCTTTTGTTTGTTTTCTAATTGTATTAATTCTCAGCTGTCTGAATTATTTACATGCCAATTATTGGTGGAGATAATTCTAGAAGACTTAAGGTGAAGCAGGAAAGTGTATGTAATAAAATTCAGTTTATCCTTTGACAGTGATTTATAAATGAATACCAGGAACACATGGCATAGTTCATAAATTAACGTCTGTATGCACTGAACTGACAAAAAATAAAATTCAGTTTTTTTCATCTATTTCATTTGTTTCCTGCATTCTCTGACCTATGTTAATAGTCTTTAAAATACTTGGGTTTATTTCCTCTCTATGTTACCTAAAGGAAGAGAGAGGATGCTATTTTCTCTTCTGCTATTGCTTGTATTATTCAAATGCCCTCTACCTGCCATTTCTAATTAGCTTTTTTACTAAATGATGATTTTTTGGGGCCAAACTTGACTGTGTCAAATAATTTATATGAATAAATCAAAAATTCAAAGAAATAATGTTTCTTACCACACTTAGGTGTGTGTAGGTGTGTGTATGTGCTTTTGTTATGGGGGACATCCAGTACATTTTAATTTTATCAGTCTCTTCAGTTCTACATAGTTATTGAAACATAGCAAGGTGAAATTCTATTTAATTTCTCTCTAGATTATTTTTTATGAAAATATCTGACTTTCAACCTTGGCATGTTATGGTTAGAAAACAAAAATCACAGGTAGCATGCATATTTACAGAGGGCAGCAGGGTTGTGCTAACGAGAACAGTGCATATCAGAAAGCCGGAATTCCACATCAGCATAGTCCAGTTTACTCTTGTTTTAGGGGAATCTAGTATTGACTAGACAATTAACATTGTTTGGAATGCTCATCATTATCATGGATTGAATATGTTTCCCTATGAAAAAGTTTATTGTTTACTCTGAGTATTTTATCTCCGGAGTCTATTTGTGTTTGGATAACCACAATCTGTAACAGATTTTATGTTGGTTTTTGTGTAAGAGATTAATGCATTATTGGGTCAAGAGCAATACAACAAAGGCTGTTGTCTTCTTTATACTTTTGGTCATGACCATAGCAAACTAAAGTTAATCTAGAACTAAATTTTCACAAATGTGCCTAGACAATTTTTGTCATGTTTTGTTAAATAGATCACTGCTTTCAGTGCCTTACATTGCATCTTTTTCCCCTCTAAGATATAAAATAATGGTCCCAGGAGGCAGATTCCCTTTGTTATACTTGCATGCATATTTAAATCATTTTTATGACTCCGCTTCTAAAACGTGTTTTAGAATTGTTTTGATGTGTTTTTTTTTTCCCCTTGAGAGAAGCACAGTATTTTATGATCACATATACTGCTATCATCAGTTTTAAACTGGTGCAGGAACAAGGTATTTGTTCCTATTCCATATGGGGTCAAAGGATATTAAGCAGAAATATACCTATATTTGAGAAGTTTTTAACTAGTTTTGACCTAGAACAAAATGCATGCTAAGCTAGTTCTGATTTTTCATATTGTAATGATCTGAAAACCAAAATTAAGCTTTCTGCTTCTCATAAGTCAAAACATTCATAACTGTCTCTTAACTTCAATTGTCAATTTTGTCTTCCTGAAAAAAAAAAAAAGTTGTAGGGAAGCTATTGTGTGAAACGATTAGAAAGAATTGGTTACTACCATCTGTTCATTATATGTTTCCTTCTCAAAACCTCTGGATTGTTTGTCACATACACATTTCTGCTATGCTTTTGGTAGTATTTTAAAATGAGAAAAATATTCCTTTCTCTTATTTAACAAACATAGCAAATATTCGATAGGTGGCATCATGGCAGGGAAGAGTGGAGTGATGATCCTCCCCTGTAGCTGCCTTTAATGTGAATTATTCTCATTTCACACATCACTATAAGGAAATTAATAGTTCCTTTTCTCTACTGAGACCAGCGTCTCTGTTGGAGTGTAAATGGCTTGGGTTGGTGCAGAATGTTCATAGAAAAATATCACCCTCCCTTCCTCTTCCCTTTCAAAACAGAAGTAATTCACATCAAAATAACACAGCAGTAGAAGGACAATTTGCCTTAGGCCCATACAAAGAAAAAAATGAAACCTTACTTAAAATATACAGTTGCATTTGTGCTGTGTCCCTCTCTTTCTATTATTCAGCCATGAACCCTGAATTTATCTTGCTTAATACTATCATAGTTTACATTTAATTTGGTGAACATGTTGCCAAAGGGGATACCTCCCTCATTCCCCTCTGAGCTCAAAATTTAGCCAACCTATGAGTTAGATATCTTCTGGTTACATTGGAGAATTCCACTTTCTCCCTTGGAGTCATTCAAGGGAAAAATTCAGGCAGTGCAGAAGGTGATCAGCATTCAACTTGCATTTCTACCTATAGGCAGACTATTCCAGTAATACCCTGAGGCTTTATCCACTCCTTAATAATCTGACCCCTCCTCTCAGAATATTTTAGTTTAGAGGCTGGGCTGGTATTCTTCTGTACACCTTAGATGCTGGGGTGTGCTCAAGCTTTGTGCTGCTTCAAGGGCAACTGAAATATCCTAGCTCTCCATCTGAGATACCTCCTAGTGCGAGGGAAATCCCTGAGTGACATGAAAACCAGCGAGGTTTTTCTCAGTTTATTTAAGACAGGTGAAAAAGTGCATGGTAGGAGCACTATGGCTTGCTGGTGGCTCCTAATTAGCACTCTTGCACTGAGGCCACAGTACATCAACCAGACAGGGTTGGTGAGTGGCCAAAAGATCACTGTAGCTTATTTTTCCCCTCATTCACTTCCCAGAACTGTGCATTCGCTTCTGAGTCCCCCCCTTTTTTGTTGCTTGGATTGATTAATGAGAGACCTGTTTGAAGTCCTGCAACCCTGAGTCGTAATTTCTCCTGATGTCACCAGTGGTAAGACCCTGTCATCAGGCATTTTAGCCTCACCACAGATCAAGATCTCCTATCTGGGAAAGAGCACCACTCAAACAGCAGGATCAATGCTTGATTTGTCTCTTTTCCATTTGAAAGCCTTAAAGACAGACCTAAGACAGAAGAAATCAGACAGGAATAGTGCAGTTTATGTGTAGTTTTGAGTGGATATAATTCCTCATTCCGGTTTTTATGCGTGTTTTTTGCACATGTGCATCCACAGGTGTGCACAGTCGGTATTTTTGTCCCCTCAGGCAAGAAAACCTGCTAGCTCATAAACCTACTAAGTCATTATGCTCAGTTTTAGTGGGAGAACCTGATGATCCATTGCACCTTTGAGCATGTACCTTTGTAGGGCTGGTGAGGGTTAGGCAAGGAAAAGGTGAGCTGCCCACAGCAGCTTCCTCAGCACTTTGAGGGGTGACTTCCTGACCAGTCAGGTATTCTCTGCTCTCAGCAGCTGTCATTCAGTGCTGTGTTTGACTTCCTTGTTGTGAGGAGTGTGTTATCTTACCACTTGTAGTGCTTTGGCTAAAACCCTAATCTTGCACGGGATCCATCTCCCAGAGACTGGTCGCTCCACACGGAGTCATTCTTTACAGGCTGGGGACAGAGTGGTTGGAGAGCAGCCAGGACCTGGGAGTTTGGATTGACAGGAAGCTGAACATGAGCCAGCAGTGTGCCCAGGTGGCCAAGAAGGCCAATGGATCCTGACCTGGATCAGGAACAGTGTGGCCAACAGGTCCAAGGAAGTGATTCTTTCCCTGTACTCAGCACTGGTGAGGCCACACCTGGAGTGCTGTGTCCAGCTCTGGGCCCCTCAGTTCAGGAAAGACATTGAGGTCCTGAAGCAGGTCCAGAGAAGAGCAACGAGGCTGGGGAAGGGACTGGAGCACAAGTCCTGTGAGGAGAGGCTGAGGGAGCTGGGGTTGTTCAGCCTGGAGAAGAGGAGGCTCAGGGGAGACCTCATCGCTCTCTACAACTCCCTGAAAGGAGGTTGTAGCCAGATGGGAGTTGATCTCTTCTCCCAGGAAACCAGCAGTAGGACAAGAGGCCATGATCTTAAGCTGTGCCAGGGGAGGTTTAGGTTGGATATTAGGAAGAAATTTTTTCCAGAGAGAGTGATCAGGTATTGGAATAGGCTGCCCAGGGAGGTGATGGATTCTCCGTCCCTGGAGGTTTTTAAGATGAGACTGGGTGTGGCATCAGTGCCATGGGCTGGTAATCACTGTTGGATCAAGGGTTGGACTTAAAGATCTCAGAGGTCTTTTCCAATGCAGTTGATTCTATGATTCTATGATATTACCTCATTTAATAAATTATATTTCGCCCTTAATTTTTTTTTTCCTTTTTCTTTTTTTCAATCAATAAGCAGTTGTTGAGGGAACACCCAATCTAGAGGCTCCAGTAGTTAGGGCTTATCAAGTACAAGCCTTCTGGCTGTGTGAAGGATTCACCTCTGAGTCCTTGTCTCAGAAGGAAACTCTACTTCTTTTATTCCTTAAATTACCATAATTGTGTATTTTGCAGTTGCAGTATTTTCATGCTAATGTTGTAATTTTCTCCTTTCTTTTTTGTTTGGTTTGCTGAATAGGTTTCCAGGCCCTTTGAAATGTTTCCTGTTAAACAATCTGGGAGTGGTTTTGTTGTTTGGTTTTTGGGTTTTTTGTTTTTTTTTTTTTTTTCCATTTGGTTGGTTGGAGTTTTTTTTCCTCCAGGTGCTAATATTAGATGACAGCTGAAAGAGCTTTGGTGATAAATCTTTGTTCCAGTGTCACACTCAATGGATTGTTAGCTGAAGCCTGGTGTTTAAATGACCATTAAGTGATAAAAATCTAAAGGAAAGACTTTCCACTTCATAAGATTTGAGATAAGCCCATTTTTTCCTTAACATCCATGATTAAAGCAAGCATACCTTTCAGTTTTATTAACTTTTTTGAGTTAATTTCTTTAGAGGACTATACTGGAAATGTACAAGATTTAGCCTTTTGCATGAATACTTGCCTAGTAAAAACTAAGTAATGATGTTGAATTAATCTGTGTTAAAAAGAAAGGTAAGAAAAATACGGTGCTGTTTTCAGACTTGGCCCTGGTACAGCAGAAATATTTTCTTTTACTATCCAACTGCTTAGAGGGATTATTTAACTCAAATTCACCAGTGCTAAAATCTCTCGTAATAATTCATTACATAATAAGATTACCTTAAAAGAGAGCTAGATGGCACAGTTGGTCAATACAGTATGATACATTTTTGGAGGTTTAGTCTTAAATCTGACCCCGGGACACAAAAACAGCATGTTTGCTGGTCTAAATATAAGTCCAAGTAGATGTTTGTTTATATTTCATACAATCTGGCATTACTTCATGCAGCTGGCAGACTGCTCAGTAAAGACCTGAGACTCAACTAGCAGTTTTGGATGGAGGAGCATTGGCACAGCTGTTTGGAGAACCTGATTTAGCATGTCTGAACTGTTCTTGGCTTTAGCCAGTGGGGCTTTTCATTTCCCTGACTGCTAAAATTTATCAAATTCACATAATAATTTAGTAGAAAATGAAGAACAACAGTACCACTGGAACTCAGCTGCTGTGTCTAGTTGCTATTCCTAATTATAATTGGGTTAGAAAAACAGGCTTACATAAAATTCTGTAATAAACCCCTGTGTTGCAGTATTCAAGTAGCTTAGCTAGCTCTCAAAATTAAGAAATATGAAAGAGTAAACTTCCAATAACAAGAATCCATTCTGAGGTTTTAGGACATAATCTATAATTACAGTAATCAGTTGGGAAAATCTGTGTAACTTTGTGCAAGATATAGTCTAATTAGATTTTACTTATCCATTAGCTGCTTCTGAATGAAGTTATGTGTATATTAAAATAAGGTACATTATCTAGAATAAAACTATCACGTAAGTAAAGAGAGTAGTTTTGATGATGATTATAGAATAATGTCACCTTTTCTTCTGCTGAAATACAAAATGTCTTCATTTCCCCCTATTGCCATACAAATCAAAATTTCTGTGTAATAACAGAATTCATCCAACCGACTTTCAATACTTTATTCTGACATGGTGCTACATCTTCTATAGGCTGATGTGGGAGCACTGTTTTTTAGCACATGCAGATTTGATGTCAAACTGTCTAAAAAAATTTATATGTTTGTCTTATGTAAGCTAAAATTTCTTACCATTCATTTCTAAAACAAAAATTGCATTATCATTTCCTATAGGAAGAAATTCTAGTTTGTTTGTCCTTCCCAAAGGATTAATGACTTGTTCACAGTATATACTTCAACTTTCTCTGTAGCTTCAGTTTGCTTTGCTTCCATATGCTGGCTTCCATGGAAATGTAACATTAAGTACTTTTAGCATTTCTACCATGGACATCTTTCTAAACTCTTTGTGTGAGCCCAGGCAGGTCTGTGTTTACATAAAGTTTTTTGGGTGAGATTCCCTGGCTTGTGATAAAAGATAAAAACCAAAAAAAATATAGAAATGTTGAAATGGTACATAATGATGCCACAGGTATGGCATATGTATTGGAAAAATTGAAGATTGCAGCTTTATAAAATTTGAAAATTCAAGTAATAAGGTCTAGAACATCATTGACATTCACATATTTCACCACAACTTCACCTACACAGAAAATGTTGTATGTTTCACAAATACTGTGAGATGTAAAAGTTGGCAGAGAGTCTCTGTTCTTGAGGAAGCGTCGAATATATATGATCAAAAATCCAGAATGTCATTCATTGTATCTGATCATACTTTTATTTTATAACCTAATGAAGTATCTTGTAGTGATTTTAATTCCTATGAATACAGAACTTCCTACCTGTGCCTGTGTGTCATCCAAACTTATGGACCATGGAAATCTTGAAGTTCTCTAATATCATTTAGAGTTATAAGGCATCATGATGTCTGAGAAGGACAAAAAAAAAGTAATTTTGAATTTGTCAGCATTAAGACAGGAAACACTATGAAGTTGAGCAGATTGAATTGTTCCTTATTACAGGGCAGCTCACAGTGAATTAATTTGCTATGATTTCTGAACTTGATTTGAATGGAAGCAGACATATTCTTGCCATCAGGTTTTTAGAACTAGAAAAAAGAATGTCTTTTTAGAACTAGGCCAAGTACTTCAGGACAAAAGGTGTTAACCTAACAATGCTGCCCTCTTTGCAACCTTATAAGGGGAAAAAATCCCATAGTTGAATGGGATAACTACAAAAGAATGTACTTTACAAATGTCCGTGCAAAATTAAAATTCCATTATCTCCTGAAGATTTACTTGTTAATTTTTCAGAAGATAAAGTACTCTTTGAAAACAAACTTAAGTCTAAATTACATAAAACACAAATTAAAAATGGAGATGTTACTTGAATGACATAAAAAAGGTATAGTACTACTGGTTTTAGCTCAAGTAATAGGAAACCCCCAACCTTATTACTGAATAATAATTCCTATAATGTTTTGGACATCTTTCTTGTTACGGTTTGGTTTTACCATTTAAGAGAAATACAAGTGGATTTAATCACTCATTCAGAGCTATTCTTCATCAAAACCAGGCTGGAAACAATCACCTGTATAATTTTGTGCTAACGTTATCTGTATTGTGTGTTAGCATTATCTTTAGAGACATGTTGGATTTCAGTTTTTACTGACCCTCTGAGAAACTTTGGGAGGTGGTTAAAAAATATTTTTCTTTATCTCTTTACAGTACTGCCTGTATGTGACTTCCTGGTCTGATGGATGTTTCTAACCACTGCTGAATTGGAAACATGAAAGAAAAATCTTTGTGCTGGACATCTTGGAAAATGCTACATATCCAGTACAAAACTCCAAATCATAAAAGAACAAAAGAGAAACCTCAAAACACAGTTTGGAAAACAACTTGCTTGTTGCTTTAGGTTGTACTAGAAAGCAGTGAAATATAACCAGATCTGTATTTTTTGCTTTACCTGGATGCCTCATGTTATAGGCAGTGGCACAGCCCTTGGTAGCCACAGAAATCCTGTGATTTTCTGTATCATGGAAATTCTCCCAGGGTGTCTGGAAAAGTACAAACACATGCAAAAAAGGCCATCCTCAAAACTTCAAGCATTTGAATTCAGATAAGAGCTACAAAAAACAGAAAAAAATGCAACTCCCATCCCCTCGCCTTTTGTACTAATGTATGAAAATCTACGAACATTTGGGCTTTGACTTATAGTAACCACACTTTTATGTACTACTGTCTTTGAGATTTTGCTGGAATACATGCTTATTTCTTATTCCCCAAGTGTTTTTGTTTCATGTGTGTCAGTGAAGCACCTACCACTGCATATGCAACAAAGAAACATAGGAAAAGTGACTTCTGCTTTGGTTTTATCTTTTCTTTTTCGTTCACTAAGAAGTTATATTTAATGTTTTAGCTGTCATATGATATCATCTAGGAGATCCAGCCATGAATCAAGTTATGACAGGTTATGACCATGTTCTGTTGATCCTATAGAGTTTGTAGTGCATAGGCAGCGTAAAATAGCAATGATTAAAAATGCTTCGAATACCAGGCAGCTTACAGGAACAGCAGTTGTGCAGATTTTTAGAAAATGTAGTCCATAATTACTGTAAATTTACTTTTGCTGATTTTGAATTTTGAACCCTTGTTATGGTTTAGCAAAATAACCCCATAGTTATTAACTGATCAAGGGCTTACGTAGAAAGCGATTCTACTGAGAATATGAGGAAATAAGGATGTGGCATTGATCAGAGATGGCGTGTCTGTGAGGCATCTTCCTGTGGCAGAGAGCATGTACTGCATCAGAAAATGCTAATAGACAGACTAGGGCAATCTCCCATCCCATTAAGCCTAAAGGAGTGTCAGGATTTGCCATATGGCTCTCCATGTGCACCACTGTTGTCAAGTTCATCCTTCTCTCTCAGTTTTATTGTCCTTTTTTCTTACCTTTCTTTTTTTTTCCCCTACCATCACTAGTCCTTTCATCCTTCCTCCCTTTGGAACAGAAATCTTCATTTTAGCTAGGGATGTTTTTCTCCTTCTGCTTCTGCCTGCCCACAGATGCTAATAACAGCTCCTTCTTAGACTGATGACTAGTCTCTATAGCAATCAGGCAGCAGAAGCACTCAGCACTGAAAAACAGGCAAATTTTGGTAGCAGCCTCCCAATTTTTTCTTATTCCTTTTTCTGCAGCTGTTGCTACCTGCCTTCACCTCTGCAGAAATCTGTGAATGTACTGATATTCATCCGAATGGAATGGACCAAGAAGAGGGAAACAGCAGCATATGGTTCAGTTTCCTAAAGTACTAAGCTGAATTAAAAATTAGTTTATTTTACCACATTTTATGAAACTAATGAAGCATCTGAAATGTACATAAATATTCTGCTGCTGTTCAGTGTAGCTAAAATGTCTGGGGAAAGTGATATAAATAAGAAGGGTGACTGCTGTCATGTTAAACATAGAATACTGGAATAGTGAATAAGGTGCTGCCCTATGTATTTTGGGTGGAAATGTAACAAATATTCCAATTAATAATGGAACAAATTCTCAGCTTGAGATAAGACAGAAATAATCAATTTTCCATGTATGAATATCTATGTAATATTACAGAGAAAGAGTGAATAAGTAGAGTTTGTTTTTTATTGCTAAGACAAGGTTTGGGTACTGTAGGCTGAGCAGGAAAATCAAATAAGACGTTCTGTCAGGAAGATAAAAAATAAATAGCATTGGTTCTCTAGGCTGATTCTAAGCTATCAAAAATATGTCCAGTATAACATGAATGGCATTTAGTTATATAGCACAGATGAATATTTATTAATATTCTTCAGAGACTGAAAGGACGGCTTTTGTTTTACTAGACACTTGATGACATGATATTCAAAACATTTCTTTTGTTTGGCGTCAAAAAGTATTATGATCATTTTGCTAAACAGCACACAAACAAAGCTGTCGGGGGATGTACTGCACTGACAGGCTTTGAGTTAGAAGATTAGTTTTGAATGAACAAAACTTCAAGTAATTTGCAAGGTCTTTCAGTCAAATGTAGGACAGATGTTATATAAATAGTGCAATACATAACATTATAAGTGACTTTAAAGATTTTCAGTAAGGTCAGAGAAAAACCTTTTTTGGGGCCAATTGGCAGGTGACAACAAGTAAAGTATAAATTAAGTCTCAAAGCTGTTTTTCAAGACAAAAACAAGAGTGAGTTAGATTTGATAATGAATGGACAGTCCTCAATGAGGAAGTTGAATTAAAAAAGCAGCAGCAAGTATGCATTTTCATAAGCGAGAGTGTTTAATTGTTCCTTCACAGTGTCTTTGTTGAACTGGTCAGGGAATGCCCAAATTTATCCTTAATGAATCAATACTTACACTGACCCACTTGTGGGAACATGGGAGACCCTCTTTATAAAGGTACCAGAATAATTTGTGTCATCTTTTATAAAAATAACTTCTTCATATAAAGATTATTCTGTTTGCCTCCTGTACAGAAAACTCATGTTCAACTCAGTTCTTCAGGTTCAGCAGAGGTAATGAGAGAGTCAGATTTCTGTCAGGCTTCTAGGTATGAGAGATTACCAAACAATGCAGGTGATGCTGTATCGACTACACCAGCCTGGGAAAGTGAGGTGACTTTCCAGAACAGAGATGGCCTCAGAGTACACTGACTGTGCAGTTGATAGCACAGAGATAGCTCCCTTCTGACTGCTTTATCCCACCGTGTGTTCTAAGCACTGCCTGCAGGTCAGCAAAAGAGTCTGAGCTCGGGATAAACACACTATCTGTATTCAGTTGGAAAGCACACAGCTGTAGCCTCTGTTGAGTCGGGGCTTAGTGAGGCCAGTATGGAAAATTAACTGGCTTTGCAAGCAAATGCAGATGAGTGGTGTTATATATGCGATGTTAAAAGCAACACTGACAAAACAATGGAATAAAAGGCTCTTGAAAAATGCCAGCAGGGCACAAACAGGAGGGAATATACAGTAGGAAGAGAAAAAAAAAATGGTTTCTTTAAGTCAGATGAATTGTGCAGCAGAGTCTCAGCATTCATTTAATGGGAAAGTAACTTTCTGTTTGATAAAAATGCAAAGAATAACTTGAAAACATGAGCTGGGTGGTGAGTGATGTACTTTGTCAGGCTTCAACAGTAAAGCCTGAAAACTGCAACCTTTGTATATTTTAATAGCCCGTTCATTCCCACGCTGTATTTGTTTAGCTACCAAACGATGACATCTAAAAATGTACGTCACTGGTTCTAACTCAGCAACATCCAGAAGGGAAAAAGGCAGCTGATTACAATACAAAGGGAGTAACTTCTTTGTTGTCACAGAGGAGATGACAGAAAATTTGACAAATTGGAAGGAAAGAGCACTGATTTTCTTCTTTGTTTCAGGAGAAACAAGGTCCAAGATTCCTGGTATGATGAAGATTGTCATTTTGTTCCTACAAACGCAAGCACAAAAAGGTAACATCCAAGCATTAAGTCTGCATATTAAGTCAAGTCTGTATGAACATACTAATAATACTACTTTTAGCATACATACATGTAAGTTCTACTGCTTAAGGCTACAGTTTGGCATTCAAAGTCAGCAGATACGGAAGGACATCCTTAGTATTTGTTTCCTTCCATGCCTCGTGATTAATATTCAGTAATATTTCTTATGGAAACTGCTTACCTCTTGTCACCTTTTATAATACCTGTTGTTTACAAGCTATTAGAAGAGCTATTAAGAGCTACTCTTGTGTGTCCATGAGCCAAAGCTACAGTTATCTGTGTGTATAGATTGTTTGTCTAGCTGTGCACTTGCAGAGCCAGTACAAGATATGAGCGAGACAGGTAGGTGGTTGAATGATTAATCTCTTAATTTATTGCAAAATCATACTGCTTCATACTTTGATCTGCTTGGTTTAATAATCTATCTCTGGATATAACTATCTTTAGAAGCTTCAGAGACCAGAAAGTCTATAATATGCCACACTTATTTCCCAACATAATCTTTATTGATCTTCAATTATTATTACATTTAATAATGTTCCTTTTAGGCTGTGGTTTCCAAGCTTGTTTATTGTGGTCCTTTCTTCTCTTATATTTCAACTTCAAACTAGAAACATGAAGCAGTGAATAAGCAGCAGAATTTGGGATCTAATGTTTTAGGCTCTCAATTTGAATTTGTAAGACTTCTAGAATGATTGGTTGTCATTAATTGTTGCTGTTCCATATAGAGCGCTGCTGAACATGCAAAATTCTCCTGTTTTAATAATATCCTTCAGCAATAAGGAATCTTATTGTATCTGGGAAAAAAAACAACCAAACAAACTAAAAGACATAAACCCCTCAGATAATTAAACTGGTGTTCGTTTTATCAGAAGGCATTCCTGAATTGAAAATAAGGGAGAACAGAAACTCCCAGTCTTCTCACTTTGTTTCAGTCAGCATTAATGCTTGCTTTTATTATGCATTCATGTCTTTTTCTTTTCTTGAACAGAACACGGTGCATCACTGTATGCTATGTGGAGAAGTTTTTGTGCCTTTTCATATTCCTCTTATTCCTCTTTGACTTTCTGTGCTGTGTTTTCTTCACATCTCCTTGTTAGTACTCATAAAGCTTTTGACTGTTGAGTTGGGCAACTAATACTTCTGTGTTAGGGACTAACACATGGCTTTACATTGGGGTAGGGCAACTAATATTTTCTTTGTTCAGAATTTCCCCTAAGGACTAATTGATTCGGATCAGTCTGAAGATTGACTGAATAGTTTTCCAGATTTTTTAATAAATCTACAAATTTCTTCTGGGTATTTTTGTACAAGTGTAAAATTATATTGATTAAGGAGGTTAGATGACTCCCACAAAATCCACTAAATACTTGGACTGATTGTTGTCATCCACCATCTAATTCCATGATTGCATACTTGTTCCTTCTGGTTTTTGCTCTAGTATATTTTAAATAATTTTTTACAAAATGGAATTTCTTCCAGGGAAGGCTTGTTCTCTCAAACATTTGGGACAGCCTTTAAACTAGGAAAAGATTACCTTTTACACTAAGGCCGAAGAAGTCAACGCTAGGACTCATGTCAGCACCCTAGCTACAGGACTTACATAAAGTGAGAGGCAGAAAAGGGAATGGAAAGGAGATGTAAGTTAGAGAAGGCTGTCACCTGAATATTGCTTCACTGATTGCCATAAAATTTGAATTTTTCTTGAAGCAAAACTAAATCACCTATTCTAACCCTTCTCAGTGTTTGTTTTCAGTTGAAAACATTTGGATTTGTCATAATTGCCAACTTATTTTTCAGCAAAGTTATTAACCAAAGTGTGTTTTATCAATCCATTCCAGATTAATGCAAAGTGCCCAATTTTTATATGTGTGTGTATTCCTGTATAAGTATACTTAAAAAATGCCAGGAACTTCTTGGTTGCACAAGTTGCATATTTTATCATTATTTCATTACAAAATTAATCAACCATGTAGATATATAGGGGAGACAACTGCATATCCTTTTGCTATGTCACCCTCACATAGAAAATAAGGTATATCATAAAAATTGCTCAGATATGTGTGCAATATTTTCTTTATAACACGAAAACAAATGAATGGTTTTGAGCACAGTTGAAAGAACAAGCTTGATGTTGGGTTACTTTATGATCTGTGCTCAGAGCGTGTGTAACACACTCTTGACCTTACAAAGAGCACCTTTCTTCTTTCAAATGTAGTTTCTTTTTTTATAAGTGTAGATATCTGTGGGTCGAGGAGGAGAGCAATAGGGTATTGTAATAAATTGACCAGCATACAATGCCACTGTCTCTGCAATCGAATCAGAGTGGTTCAACATATGCCTTGCACTAAAATAGCTGAGGACTGTGCTTTGCTTCAGGTCACAGGAAACTGGATTTCCACAGGTAGAAGTTTCAGTTCTGTCTGTTCTTTCTTCAAGTGTATGTCGTCATACCAGTGAATATTAAAGCAGGCAAATAAACCAGTTTTGTTGGACTGCTTGTTCTGTTTGTAAAGCAGACTCCCATCAAAACAGTTTCTCTATGGATGGAAAAAGATGAAAAGACAAGATTATGTTGGTAAAGTTTGGCTGTGTTTTCTTCACTTGTTTTTCTAGAAAAGTGGAACAGTTTTGCACATAGGAATATAAAGACAGTGGGGATGATGATAATGACTGTTAATGAAATAACTGACAGCCTTCAGAGAGAAATAAGGGAGTGTCATTGGTTTGGTATGTACTGCTGCTGCCTTGGCACCTGTGGCTCATTGGCAAGTGAGTATTATCATTCAGATACTGCTTCAGTGTTTTGCTTGTCTGTGCGTGGAGTAGGCTAAATGGTAATTTGGAAAAAAACCTCAAAGTAGTTGTTTCTTAGGTTAACTTACAAGTTAAAAGTTTGAGGGAACTTTTGAATAAGAGCTGAAGGAAACAGTTATTCTGGTTTCTGGTGTTGAATTACTCTAAGTGATGGAAGATAGTTTCCTTTAGGTAAACATTAGAAAAGTTAGTCAGATAAGCATTTGCTATTTGCCAAGCATGATTTATATAAGGAGGTTTGAGAGTTTTTTAAGTGTGTGATGCCTTGTTCCCCGTAAATACCCATGAAGTTGCAAATGAGAATATTGATTGTGATATTGATCTGCTCAGTGATGGTGATGAGACATCACTATATTATGGGGTCCTAAACTTACTGAATAACTGTTCGTTTCTCTTTCTCCTTTTACTTCTCTCATAGTTATATGATACAGATACATACAAATGTATCTTATTTTGTGGTCTTCTTGTCCAGGTGTAATCATAGCACTAAGGACAAATGAGAAATTGTGAATCCTCATCCAGCAGCCAGTTCAGTGAGGAGTTTTTTTCTAGTTTTCTTTACCCCTATCTCCCATCAATTTTAAATGTACTTTTCTTCATAGTCAATGGAAAGCAAGGAAACAGAGAGCAAGAAGAAACAGTAGTCATGCTTCCCTGTTTCTCTGTATTTTTTTTCAAATATTGTTATTATTATTATTATTGTATATATTGCATTAAAATGACTAGTCCTCATGTGTTTGTTATGCCAACTCTGGTAAAGGGGCCACTGTTTCAAAAGGTGTGTGATGTGACACTCCAGTCATGGTTTTGTGTTGAACACGGTGGTAATGAGATAAGGGTTGGACTCTATGATCTTAGAGGTCTTTTCTGGCTTTAACAATTCTAATATTCTATGATTTAGCTGATAAAGCTAACGCCAAGAGAAGTGTTACATCAATATTACTTAGACCAACCCAGAAAACAACTTTCTCTTAATGTAATTGCTACTGGTATAGCATCAGATACATTGGAGCCATTGTCAGTATAGAAACATCACTCTAACAGACAGCAACAGTATCAAAAATGGTTTTTGTGTCCCTACCCTAAGGTTTTCTTTACCCATGAGCATAACCATAAATTTAGACCTCTACATCCCATCCAGGAGGATGTATAAGATGTATTGTTACAGCTACCTTTGCAAAGCTTGACTGAATTCACATTAACAGCTGTGCTAGCATAGTTATTTTAGACAATAGCTCTATTCTAGGCACAATTTTAAGTGGCAAGAAATTACACAGGGTTGTGTGGGTCAGTACAGTCATTGGAATTTAGCAGTATTTTCCTACTTGCATGAGCTGAATTCCTTGTCTTCCTTTCTGTGTTTCTGGGAGCCTTTACCCCACTGAATGTGCTTATGCCAAGTCATGTCCCTCTGCATGTCATGGGGTAGCTTAACAGCCTGGCATTCAGAAGAAAGGGGGAAAAAAAGCTTCTATCTCACGAAAATGGAGTAAGTGGCTGAATTAAAAATGGGAGCTGTCAGAGGGGAAGAAAGGTATCTTCTGAAACATTTTTAAATCTTGTATAGAGATACACTATGTTCTGAATGTCACTTTCATTTTGGCTGTTTCAATGACTCCCATACTTGAAAAAAATTCAGAATTCATGTCACGTCAGAGGACTGTTTCTCACTGTTTACTTTTAAGTTCACTTGTCCCAGTGTGTCCAGCTGAATCATTCAAATTTGTGTTGAATTTGGACACTACTGGACAAGTGACAGGAAGTTTATGAGCCTGAGGGAGACTGGTACTAGCAATACATAGGCAGTTTGTGCAACTCACTGTACCTTTGTGTCACATTATTTATTGATTTTATTTTAAAAGTTGTTCCATAGAAATAACCTTAGAAAGTACACAACAGATTTATTTTTTTTAGGGCTTGAATAGACGTCAGTCTGATACAAATAAAATGACACGACAGCGGCGTGTCATCACACTGCGAAGTTATCAGTATCAACAAACCTTTTCAAAGAAACTAAAGTTTTTCAGCCTTTGAAAACCAAACAGTGGCTGAATTACTGCTTAGGAGAAAGAGTACCATCACACGGTGAAAAGCAGCTGAATAGTTGGAAAGATAAAATTAGTTTAGTTTGCTACTGTTAGACCAAGTGTTGCAAATTTTATAATTTTTCCCACTTTTTTAAATTGTAAGTACTCAGTGAAAAATATAGAGACACTGAGCATAGATGTTAGCTTCCAGAGGCACTGAGTTCTCTGATGGATAGTTGCTGGCGACTCTTGTTGCAGTCACTTAGAAGGTACCACTTCCAACCTTTGGTCCTCGTCCTTTGTGGAAGTTACCTTCTGTGGAGTAAAGCTGATGGAAGTGGGCTCTTGCCCCTACCTTTGCTTCTTCTTCTTGTGGCTCGGTAAAGCCACAGCTTTGAACTGGGGCTGAAGAACAGAGTGATCCTTTTCAGCAACTCTGATGTGTGTGATAGTTTCAAGCAAAGGAGTGAAAATTAAGAAGCTGGAGAAGTACTAGTTTTTGAATCCTTATGGTTGTGGCCTTCGTGGTTAAGAGTGAAGGCTTCTGAGTGTCACAAACTATAAAATCAATAAATTCCTTGATTTGGAGTTGACAGCTTCGGTGGGTCCTCTCCAGACACGATGTGGGGTAGGCTAGAGGGTATAGCCATCTCCCCCAGTCATGGATTTAGGTTGACAGGAAAAACATAGCCACTGACAGAAGGCCAGTAACTAAAAGAAAGCTCCTTGAGCTGCATTCTTGGTATTCAGGTCTTGGAATCCATATAGCGGAGTTGTACCCTCTTAGATTTGGAGCGGTGATGGATTAATAAAGAGATTAAATTTCCTCTCAGGCCAGTTGAGAGAGAAGTAATCTGAACCAGGACTTTCACAAATCTTCTGCACCTTCTCCAATACTTGTTTGCAAATCATTACCATACCAATAGGTCTAAGTGTTGATATGACACTGATATGCCTTACTATAAATTATTTTTCTTATTTTCTTTTGTGGCTATCCAGTGTTCTCTTACTGTGAATTGTGAAATGTCTTGGTTTGGGCCTGGTGGGAAATGGGATTTACTTGTTTTTCTTTGTTTTTTTAGGTTTTTTTTTTTGTTTGTTTGTTTGTTTGTTTGTTTTTAATTTTCTTGTATTGGGGAAAAAAAAGAAAAGGAATACCAAATAAATATTTCCTGCTTACCAACTTTAAAAAGCACAGAGCTGTCCATGGTATTGCTGTCCAAACAGTAAGCAGGCATTGATAGCTGTATTAATACTCTTAGAACTGAGGAAAATTCTCATTTGAATTTGTTCTTAGTAAGCTGCATACATTATGCATTCAAATATATGTATATACATGAACATATAATTGAGATGGTTGTACAGGTGGTATACTTCGGGAAAAAAGCAGAAAAAAGAGATTAAGGCTAAATGTGTATTTAAAAGTAGGGTTTTAAAAATGCTTGCCTTTCTTACATTCAAATTCAGATGTTTTGAGAAGTTAAATAGGATTCAGTTGTTTGAGGATTACTTTGTATATGACTTGGATTTAAATCAGAGGACATTTCACATCAGCTACTCTGTTCAAAGCAGCTGCTGTTAAAGGATTTATACATGATATTTCTTCCAGGGTATTAGTATAGCAAGTCTTCTCCTAGCTGAATTTGAAGTGGAATGTAGACTTTATATTTTCCTTGCCTAGTGTGTATTTTTTTGGGCAATCTTGATCTATCGTTTGAGGATATTAACTGGTTCAAAATTATTGGCATTGTTTAGAGGATTTTAAATAGAGTTAAACTATGTGAAACCATGGTTTCCATTTAACTGTACAAGTGTAAAAATAAACTCTCCAGAGTGAAAGAAGTACTTAGAATCATGCATTCAGTGATTCACATCCCAAAGAAACATACTGCTGATACTTCAGTGAGGGTAATGTGAGTGTCTTGGATTACCATTATGTAGCATTTTCCCCACAGGATGAAAAGAATATAGAGTATTTGTGAGGGGAAAAAAAGAAAAAGATAAGATTTTGGTAAGCTTTTTAAGCAAAGTCAAAAGAAATTGAAATATGCCAACAGTATTTCACCCACAAACAGATGGCCAAACATAACAAATCAATAGTATGTAAATAACAGTGTTAAGAAGATCTGTTGCAATGCATGAAAAATGACTGGTTTCTTGGCTGCTGCCTTTACACAGACTAAACCTTCACAGAGAAGAGTAGGATATATGTTGGTTTTTTTTTTCACAGAGACAGATGTAGTGGCTCAAAGTTGCTATCTTCGTTTAAAAGTCCATTTTTTAAAAAAAAAAAAAAAAGTGTAACATAAAATCAACAGATGCCCTTTAGAACTTGTAAAGGTGGTGCTGAGAAACAAGCAGCTCTGGAAGGTCTGAAGACAGAGGCAGCAAGAGGAAATGCTGTTCTGTCTTCATGAGGCCAGTGAGTCCCCTGCACCCACACAAGTCTGGAACAGAGAACTAGTGCTGGAAACTCTTGAGTTGTTACAAGAGGTAGACTGTGAAACAGTGAACTGCTGGTTCTGTTGCACACAATCATCAGAGGACTGGGACAAAAGTGTGTCTTCCTGTTTAAGTTTACAAGAAAAGCAAGGTCCAGATTGCATCTTTTTGTGCCACTCCTGGAAGTACAATTTATTCACTACTGTCAAGACCTACAGTCTTTTTTCAGATGTCTTGCAAATAAGTCTCTAGTATTTTAGAGCCTACTTTACTACTAAAGTATGCTAAGGCTGTTTGCTCATTCAAATTACAATAGTGGGGGATTTAATTTTAATTTTAACAAAGGATTGTGCAAGTGACTTTAACTTGTGACCTCAGGCAATTGATTTAAAATCTCCCTCTGACAATGGCTTCTCTTCTGTGGAATGTGAATGATGATGTTTTATTTCCCTGCTCTGGTAAAGCATTTTGAGTTCCTTGGATTAGGAACTTTTGCCTGGCCTGGGTTCTGCAAAACACTGTGCAAAGTAGAAGTTGAACATTAAAAAATATGAAATGGGCAGAAATCCCAGCTTTAAATTGAGATCCTTCTGCTTATTTTTTCAGAAGAATCAGAAAAATATACTGTAGTTTTCTAATAATAACAAGTGAGTATTGATCATTTATAGTCTAACTAATTAGTCAGCAATTGAAAGCACTTAAACAAGTTATTCTTTCAGAAAACTGTCAGTTTCAAAACATTACTTTTTTGTACAGTTGATCCAAAAAAATTTTTGAATATTCTCTGGAATCCAACTTACAAAAATAGCGTATGTTTCTGATGTAAAGACTGTTTTGATGTTTCCCCTGTTGTTCTTTGTTAGTGATATAATGAGGTTTTCTGGAACTCTTTATTATTATTCCAGCTTTTATCAGGATCAGGGAAAGAATTCTCTGGTTTGAGATTTTCATAAAGTGCTACTTGCAGTATGTCCTTTCCCAAAGCAGAGTAAAATAACCCAATATCCTTGCATCTCACCATTTTTTTAAAAATACATCTTCAAATCCTTAGAAATAGTGAGTGATAACATGCTTTGGGGAATTTGATGTTGACCATTACCATGTCTTTTTAAAAGGCAATATTCTAGATTTCTTTGCACTTATGTCGTTATGTCAATGACAGAGATTATTTCAGGAATATTGTGATTAACCCAAACCCCAGCACTTCTGAATTTGAACATTTAGGAAACAGATCTGAAAATTATCTGTTAAGATGTTTAAACATTCTTTACCTTACTCTATAATTATATAATGGTAGCTAGGAAAGACAGAAAAGATTTAAAAAAAACCACCAAAAAACAAAAAACCAAGCCAAGACAAAAATACCCAATTTCATGCATTTCCACACCTGTTATCATACAGGCATTTTATTGTATAGTGTCATATAGAATCATAGAAGTGATTCTGTAGAATCATAGAAAATGAATCATAGAAATCAGAGTCGTAGAAATGCTGAGTTGGAAGGACCCATGAGGATCATCAAGTCCAACTCCTGGTCCTGTGCAGGACACCCCAAGAGCCACACCATGTGCCTGAGATCATGGTGCAAATGCCTCTTGAGTTCTGTCAGCCTTGGTTCTGTGACCACTGCCCTGGGGAGCCTGTTCCTGTGCCCAGCCACCCTCTGGGTAAAAAAGCTTTTCCTAATATCCAAACTAAACCTCCCCTGACACAACTTCAGACCATTCCCTCAGGTCTTGCCCCTGGTCACCCCAGGGAAAAGATCAGTCCCTACCCCTCCTCTTCCCCTCACAAGGAAGTTGTAACTCCACTGAGGTCTCCCCTCTTCTCCAGCTTGAACAGACCAAGTGACCTGAGACACTCCTCATATGCTCCTTCTTTAGATGTTGTCTAAGGGAAAGTGAAGGTTGTTTAGGTGCTATAAATTTATTAAGCAGGAACAGTATTTAAAGACACCAAGAAAGACAACAGGTACGTCTAGACAGACCACAGAAAGAAGGATTATCTCTAAGCATGCAAAAGTGGCTGTTTTCCAAAGGGGATGGTGGTTCCTGAAATTGTAACAAAATGTTCTTTGTGTTTCCCCCCTCCTCTTCTCTCCTGTTTTCTCACAGGCATTAATGCCTCCTGAAATTTCTGTTCTGTTAGCATTCCTTCTCTTAATCACATCTAGTGTGGAAGTACCATTAAAGCACGTGGGTCATTGAACGGTCTAACTGAGTTTCAGGTGTAAACAGGAGTACAGTGAATGATAATATTGTTTTGAAATAGACACTGAAGTATTCTTTCAAATTTGTCAGCATTAGTATTTCAGGATAAAGCATGAGGCCATAACAAATACATTTATAATTTGTCTCCGTTTTGATACCGTATATCTCAATTTGATTTCTAAATTTGATTCATTTTCTTTCTGTAGTTCCCTCAGCTCTGTTCTCACTTTGGCTGAGACTTTCCCTTGTCTCCATTCTCTTTTCATACTTTGCCAGCTTTCCTTGTAGAGACCTGAAAATGTGTTACAGCTCATTAATATGACTAATCTCAAAGTACTTGTACAACAGACACTGCTAGCTCGAGCAAGATAGACCCATTTCCCCCTGTATGTTCTGAAATTATAGTAGTAAACTCTGAATTCTGTTGCTGTCAAATGTTCTCCTATTGCCTCTCCCTCTGACTTTCTTGCATGAAAGTTACATTAACTCCAACATGGCCACAGTCTGGTAGCAGAGATTGTTCTGTCTGTCAGTGTAATCACCTGGGTTACCCGAAAAAGAGCAAAGCTGGTGGTAGGAAAATTGGATTAATACCAGTACATCACTTTTGTAATGAAAATAATTGATAATACTTACATTTAAAGTACAAAGTGTGGCGAATACAATGCCAGTCTGGTTACATTAATATGACCAGAAACAGAGAAACATTAGTATAATAATAATTTATGACATGTACAATTTAATAAGGAACATTTTCTGGTGACAAGCTGGTTATTAGGAGCAGGCAGTCAGAACTGAATATGCTCAGGGAGCAAATGATAGCTTTTATTCCTGTGGGTTTAGTTTCCAATTCTCCTGGTTTTCTGCAACTGAGAAAATGAGAAAGCATCCAGTTGCAACCACAGAAAATTTCCCCCTCCTGGTTTTTTAACCACTTGATCGGTTTCCTGTTGCAGGATCAATTTACAGCTTGCTCAGTTTTGAATTAGATGAGCAATTATTTAGTTTTTTTCTTAACAGATTTGGGCTGCTGGATTGTCTTCTTGCAATGCTGACTTTTTGTCAGTAAATATCTTTTTCCTTCCCTCCTCTTTTTTTTTTAGCTTTTTGAATGTCTAAAAGCTATCCCTGTTACACGGGATGCACTATTAATAATTTTCCTACTGTTGTACTCCTCCTTCTCTTTTTGGTGTCCCAGTGCATGATTTTTTCATTAGTATCTTCCATCATATGGAAATACTCACACTAACCAGCAGCCAGCCTCAGGAAAACATGGCTTAAAATCAAACTCTACATGTTAATGAAAAGGAATTTATGGTGTTCTCTTACCAATGAACACTATTACGGAGTGAAAAAATGCCATAGGACAATGTCAGTGCTGAACTTGCTAGAAATGGTTGCCAGAATAGTCTATAAGATGATTAATTTTTCCAATGAGTTACTCTTTGGACTCTTTACTTAGGAGCTGGTTTTGTGTTTTCCTGGAAAGGCTCAGTTTTCAGCTGGTAGCAGTTTTTATCCAGCTGAATTACAATAACAGGCAAAATGTGAGTGGTGCATCCCAAGCATAAAATGATACATCTTTTGCTCAGAGGGTTTATGATCCATATCACTGACTCAATGGAGTTATGCCAGGTTATGCCATCTGAAGATTTGGCCCTCAGTAACACACAATATTCTGTTTTCAAGGACCATTACTCAAATAGAAGAACCTAATCACACTAAAGGCCAAATGTCTGCTGTGCCAAACTTTGGTACAGGATTTTCTCTTCTCTAATTGTCGTGATAGAAAAGTACAGGCGGGTGAGTAACATAAAATTTAGATGTTATATCCTTTTCTCTCTTCTAGAAGGTATGTAAGGTCCTATGGAAGTTAAGATGTAACTTAACATGGAGAATGATTTTATTTAGTTGAATTCACCCTGTTAAAAACTCTAATTTCAATGATGGCTGTTAGGAGTTTGGTTTTGAATACCAGAACTTAAACATTGACGTGAAAGCAGCCAGAAACCTCTGGCTCCTCGTGACTCTCTGTTGCCTGCACTGTGATAACTGCATAGGTCAGACTGTGTAGCAGAATTTCTTACTGCTAAGATTGCATAATTTCTCCTACTAATGTTACCAGAAAACTTTACCTAAGTGAGGCAACGGCAGTAAAGATAAAACAGAGGCTGTATGAACTACATTTGGTCTTGCTAAGTCAAAATAAAGCAGAGAGATTTCTTCAGTTCCCATTTATATACCATTAGC
The DNA here is from genome assembly GCF_003945725.1 of Corapipo altera. Lineage (NCBI taxonomy): Eukaryota > Metazoa > Chordata > Aves > Passeriformes > Pipridae > Corapipo > Corapipo altera. The sequence goes on along the minus strand of NW_020884934.1, from coordinate 978,284 downwards.
CCACATTCAACAGCAATAAAAGTGATAACTAAGTACATTTTTGATGACTCAGCATTCACACAGATGCCATTAAGCAAATATTTTGTGGATGTAAAAAATTTTCTGGGGATTTAAAACGAAAGAAATGTGTTACAAGTGATAGTGATGAAGGTTAGCTGAAAGTATAGTGTGAGTAAATTCTACTCCATTGTATCAATGGGTAAAAATAGATCAGAATATAAAGTGTTATTACATATAAAGAGATTATTTTTACCAATATACATTCAAAAGGTTAGAGACGACCTAAAATCCCAGCTTTAAGGATGACCTAACCCCCTGTTTTTTCTGAAACAGAAGGTTAGTGATGGCACTTGTTTTTATTCACAGGGAGAGCTCAGGTGGCCAGTTGTGCTCAAATCCTTTCCTTTTCCATCCACCCTGACAATACTAATGCCTTGCTCAAGAAATTCCTTCTTGCAGGTGTTCAGCCTGTGAGCCCAAGTCATTCGTTGCCTCATGCCAGGCCACACTGCTGCAACTCTGAAAGTTAATTAGAGCTAATCCATGGAGTTATAATCTACCTTGATTTGAGCACTTACAGAAAGGCAACCAAATACATTGAACCCAGGAGAAGGGACCTTTCCTTCAGAGTACATGTGAGAGAGTGCATTTTTTCCATGAATTATTGTATTGGGAGAGAGGTGCTTTTTAAGATCATTAGAGTAATATTAAATTGATCGGGTGATGGCGAACAGTTTTTCTTTATAGATTTAAGATGAAATAATAGATGGTATCTTAGATTAATTTTATTTTAATCTCGTCTTTGTTTTACTCAATAAAGTGTGTAGTAGATGTTTTTTTAGCTGTGTTACCTAAATGAGTGGTTAAGAATGTTCTGAATGCTGAAATCTCACTTTAAATCCCTCTGACACTCTGATAACTTGGAAATCTTAAGACTTTAAGAAGTGAGAAAATAAAATGTGCATTTTTAGGGGAATTTAACCAGAGTGGCAATATACTGGGATAGAGTGAATTGTCCATCTGTATCTGCTATCATGCTTACTCTTTTACTGAGCTGTCACCTGGTTAAAGCACAAAATGAGAATATAGTTCCCTGATACCACAGTGACAGTTTAAGTAGTATCTTTCCCTGACCATATCTTCTACTGCCAAGTCCCTGAAAATTGCTTATGAGGGTGTGAAGTGCATCAAATCAGATCAGAGGACTGATTTAGATTAAAAATAAAGCCTCCTTGTCCTCACCTTTATTCTTTCATCCCATTTCATTCCCTGGCCTGGGCTGACAGCCGTGCTGGGTGGGGGGGGCTCAGCACTGCGGGGAAGGAGCAGGAAGGAGGCAGCAGTGACAAGGGGCAGGAGATGGAGGGAGAAGAAAGAGGGATGAAAGAGGGACAGAAGAGGGATGAAAGTTTCTGCAGAGTTTAACAGATGTGTGGGTGCAGTTAGAAAGACCAATAAGGTATTGGGACCAGGATCATGAAGTACCTTGCCAAAGTATCTGAAACCTGTTTTATGAAACTATTTTAGAATAACCCTCTTAGGGAACGTAAAACTTGTTTGGAGTAGATGCAGTAGACTAATTCAGTAGTCCTACTGAATTAGGACTGAGTTTTCCAATCTTCTTTACTTTCCCAACTAATTAGGAGTTATAAAGTACTTTCTGTTGTTGCAAGAGCCCCTCAAGCATGCACAAAGTCCATCTCCAGGGAGCTAAAGCTTCTGCTGTTTTTCAAGTGACTCTTTTCCTACAAGGGGGGGGGCAACTCTCTTTGATTTGATAAAGTTGACCCAAATGTTTACAATTTTTCATCACAACTAATACCTTTTTACAGTACCTTCTGTTACCGTGTAGTTTACTTCTAATAAATATATGTGGTCTAAATTTGTGAATCATCCATTGACTACCTCAGAAGTACTCAGAGCTGTGCGATAGTTCAGCCAGGATATTTCAAGATCAGTGCAGGCTGTGTGTTATTTAGAATATTTTTGAATGCTACTTCTTGTAAGTTCTCACAGATGGCTGTTGGATATCAGAATGAATATGGATTTTTCTTTCCCTAATATTTAATCACTGTATTTCCGAATTACTTGTATGAAATTATTTATCTGTAAATTGGGATACTTATATATGTACATGTGTTCATATATATATATATACACACACATATCTGCAGGTTATATATACATATTTATATATACCATTATCATTATACTGTTATCTGTGAGTGCCAAAGGCTTTTGGAATACATATTTCAGATTAATGTTTGAACTGCAAAAGTATGAAACATTTTGAAAATAACTGTGCCATATTTGTTAGTTTGTATCCGTTGCACTTTGTTGCTAGTATTCAATTAAACACTTAACTTGCCTACTCATTGATCCCATGTATTTATGCAGAGCTGTGTTCATTTTTAAATTTGATTTCCTCAGGGAGAATACGAATATTTTTAATTTTGTTTTGTGAGCCATATGTTCAAGAGCCACTACTAGTTTGCTGTCTCAACTTTCTTTGCCTTTTTCTGCTGTTACAATATTCCAGACATTCACCAGTCTAAATAGAGCCCTGTAAACACACCACTAAAAAAAGTTTCTTGTACAATGTGATTTTATTATGAACTCAACATTTATTTAGTTTTATCCTAATATCCCCTACTACTCAGTGCTTCTCTCAAAAGGCATCTCTCTTTATTTTTTGAGTCAACTTTCATAAATGTATTGCTATTCATTCCTGTTATCTTAGTTCCACCATTGTGGGTTTACTATGGAGCTACTTTATGGTGGATTTTTGCTTGTACTTTTAAGGTGTTCTGGCCACCAGAACAGAGGAAAAGTGTCTTTGAATGCTGGCAGGTTTTTTTCTCTTTATGTGATATTAAACTCGTCTCTCTCTTGTGGTCATCCACCCACTTTCAGGACTGATCCCAGTTCCCCTGTTTGGTCCTGACAAGGAAGTAGAGCCTCCAGAGTAAAAGCAAGTGAGACCCCAGGAGCAAATGGACAGGAGAGGCCAGTAGCTAAAATGATGCAGTGGGATTAGATGACAGTTTAAGCTGCTGGCAGTGGGGGAAGGCTACAATGTCAACTTCAGGGAAGATAGTGAAGAGGCAAAAGTGGTCTCATTTCATCAAAGAGATAAAAAGTCTCTCAAAAATCTATGTGAGAACACAAGAGACAGAATCTGGTTTTACTTTGAGTATATTTGTCCTGAGAGCTTTGTGTGTTAAAGTTCAGTAAATTAAGCATGGGAAATAGCTAAAATTACTTAACTGTTTCTTTAAATTTTACCATCTGCAGATTTTAATTGATGCTTAAGTATCAGAGTGAGATGTCCCATGAACATTTTGAATAGTAAATTCAAAATTGGACTTGAAGCACAGTTTCAATTCCGGTGATGAGGATCCTTTGCAGAACCAAGTTACAATATGTTTGGATACTAGCCTGTAAAACTGTATTCACTCTTCTTTGCTATCTAAACTCTGCTTTGTAACCACCAAATTTCTTTCATGAGATATTGATGTTTGTAGTCTTAAACACTTGTGAAGATCACATTTCCTTTCTGTTGAACGGTGTTCCTGGCCTATAAACCTGGGATACAGGACGAATGGTCTTCATTTCTTATTCCACTGGAATACTGTGCCCTTAAAAATCCAAACATCTAGTTACCGTCTTGTAGGAAATTTTTATCAGGTTCTAGCTGTGGTAATATATTTTTTGTTCCAAATGGTACTCTACTCTGCTTATCATTAGTTTTGGCATCTTGCTCCCTGTCATCTCTCTCTTTTCCTCTACCCCTTATGACTTGATATTTTAAGTCCTGACAATGTTTTACTTGTTATTCCTCTCAAGGTTCATTTCAAACTTCCATGATCCGTTGTTTATCTGTAAATGTCAATACTGATCTGATGTATCTTGGCAAGCATTTGTTGCAGCATGAGGTACAGGAAAGTAATATCAAAGTTCTCTGTCTTGGCATTGCAGAGTCCCTGTGGAGCAGCTGCATCAAATTTTTCACACTATTTTCGACTGGAGCAAAAGTAACTTTCTGATTGTTCTCATTTTTCTCATTTGTCCCCTACTCAGTGTCATGCCAGCTTCCCTCTAGATGAACCTTTTTGGAATCATTAGTCAGATGAAAGATCAAATACCTTTTTGTAATTATTTGAGATGGTAAGATACCACCTAACCATCTAAGTAATTCAGTAGAATACTTGAAGCTAATTTAAAGTGCCCTGAAAATCACTACCCACTGCTGCACCAACAAAACACCGCCTACATTTTAGCTGCTACTATTGTGAGCTCCTGGGATCATTTTATGTTAAATTTAACTTTGCAATTGCTGACTTCTTTATACTTTATCTACTGCAGAGTCTTTTCTTATTTGATCATGATTGTTTCTCTTTCTAAAATAAGGTTGTAGTGAGGTGGGGGTCGGACTCTTTTCCCAAGTAACAGGTGATAGGATAACAGAAAATGGCCTCAAGTTGTGCCAGGGGAGATATAGATTGGATATTAGGTAAAATTTCTTCATCAAAAAGGTTGTCAAGCATTGGACATACTTCCCAGGGAAGTGGTTGATTCACTATCCCTGGAGGTGTTTAAATGATGTGCATGTAGGGTCGTGGTTTAGTGATGAACTTGGCAGTGATGGATTGATGGCTTGACCTGATGATCTTAAAGATCTTTTCCAACCTAAATGGTTCTATGATTCTATAAACAGTTTTCTCTGCAGTCTAGGAGAATGGCAGGCTTTGTGGCTGCCGGTCAAGGGGTGGCAAATTCTATGCCTGAATAATACTGAAGCAGATTGGAAATATACCCCTTTCTCTAAGACAGAGATTTAATTCCCAAGCTTAGTCTGAAAAAAAGAAAATATAATCCACGAAGGTTTAACTATCTATTCCTGTGAATGCTAAAGGAGAAAAACCAAAATAGGGCAGTTTTCTGTTAGTATTGGGGAAAAGATTGCTTGCTGATCCCTAAAACAACAAAGTAAAAAAAAAAAAAAAAAGGAGCAAACCTAATAAGGCAAATTAAACAAACAAAAAAATCCCTCTCTTCTTCTTTTTATTTTTACCCAGTACTTATACATTATGTGGGATCTTTGATTCTTCTCTCTTGGCGGTCATGCAAAGATAGAAGACATTCTGAACACCCACATTTTCTACCACCCTCAAGGATGCAGGGTTACAACCAAATAAGTAAATTATTAAGTATCCATAACAAAGAATTTCTGTTGATGTGATTTTTTTTTTTCCCCCCTTGAGTTGATCCTCTGTTTCCTGGGATGCATGGTTTACTGCTTTACTTTTCTTTGCATCAGGTCAGTGTTTTGATTTTTTTTTTTTTATTTCCTAGGTTTATAGTTATTTTAAGCATTTCTCTACTTCTGTGACTTGGCAGACGGTGAACCTTAATTTTTTAAGTTCTGCCTTTTAAGTGGAACTGTTATTACTTTCCTAAGTTGTGCTCTGTTATCAAGTTCTCTAAGCACTTATCAGCTCTGTACTAAGCACTTTAGAGGCTTTGTAAACACAGAAATAATAATTATATTAAATCTGAAATTGCAGATGGGGCCATGAGCAGGAAATTTGTACCCAATTGCATTCTCATCCTTGTTTAAAGAAAATGAGTTTTGGGGAATTGGTTCTTAACATAATATTGTAGCATGAAAGTAAGTTATTTCATGAAATATTTCCAGGTAATTGTTATGCCCACTTAAGCTGAAAACATGAGAACAGTGGTATCTTAAGCAAATAGGACTTTGGGATGAAAGCCTTCTGAAACTGCTGAAGAAAACTGGAAGCTGAATAGAAATGTTATTCTAAAACAACACAAAAGTGAGTGAGACTAACTGACGTAGAAAACTATTTCTTTTAAAACAAACTGTCAAATAATTATAACATTGAAGTGAATAAGGGAAATATCATTAAAATAATTAGAAGTATTTATCAATATATTAGAGGTGACATGAAAAGATAATAAATACAGTCCAAATATGGAGAACACAACCCAGAGACTGATCAGTGCTGCCACCACTCAAATGAAATAATGCTCTGTGCTGGCTTACTGCTCTGCAACACTTGTACCTCCTGCTTTTCTGCAGGTAAGGGATGTGGGCTGATACTCTCTTGGGCTTGTTTTGACTTTTTCCATGTGTGCTTATTGATTAATTTTTTTTTAATGGCCTCACATTCATATATACAGACTGCATGGCTGTGAGATTGGTTATGCATGGGAGAAAGTTTTAGAACGTGATTTTAGTTTTTCAAAGATACAGGGGAGGTCACAGAGTCATTCGAAGGCAACAGGTCATGTAGACTCTCAGCTCCTCAGCAAATCAAAATCTTAATAATCCCCACCTCCTTTGTGAATTTAACTGTATTTAAAAATGGAGTTAGAGTGCTAATGGCAGTAGAAAAAAATGCAGCCTGTAGAAACACAAAGTGTCAAATATAAGAATGCACAGTTCCTAAATTTTAATGTGTATTTCTGTAGTGTTTTTCTTTTGAAATCAGAATATATGGCTCTTTACTTTTATTCTTTTTTTCAAGTTTTTTTAGTTTTCATCATTCAAGTAATAACTGCTGTTAACTACATTACGATACTCTGTTAATAGTTTACAAAATAAAATTCTAGACATGAAAGAGAGAAATGTCCTCTGTAAACAGTGGAAGAGTGTTGAAGTTTTCCATTTATATTCCTAAACCCAGGTATTCAAGAAGATATAGTATGTATGATTTGTGCTCAAACAGTATTATTGTTTTAAAATCCTACCTTTAATTTATTAATAAGTTATTACATACTGCTTCAGACACTCACCTGCTCAGCTACTGTGTTCCTAAAATATCAGGGGTGTGTTTAACTTGCTGAGTATGTAGGACATATGATGTAATGACTTGAAATGTCTCTCTTGTGTGTAAAGGTAATGCCAAATAATTAACTTTATGCTCGTGAACCTAATTTTCTTGAGAGAAAATTATTTGTATTAATTCAATAGAAACTAATGGGTCTGTTAAAATTAGTTGTTTTCAAAACAGTGTGTTTATTGCCATGAATATCCCTGCTTTCTCCAGAAGCAGAGGAAAGCTCAAGGTCTTAGTTTTCTCCACAAAAAGAGTCTTGGCTGCAAAATTCTTCACGTTGTACACACAATACCCTGGACACATTTTGTAGAACTATATAAAATCATTCTCATTATTTCAATTTATGGTGTAACTGGGTGCCAAAGCCTTTGAGCTTTGACTCAATGTGAGCACAATACAGCTTATGAAAGGACAGTATAAATGAAAAATACCTGACCATTACACAAAGGATACTGACACTGTTGTGCTCTATCCAGAGGTTTACTGTGCAATAGTATGGAAAGTCTATTATTACTAGTTTTATAGTTACAGATGCTGTTTTGGGACATTCATCACATGGTCTTGAACAAACATGGGGAAATAACCAGTTGCCCGTTATATACTAGATTCTCAAGACAACAACCCTTCTTCTATTTAGGGGAATATATTTTTAAAGCAATATTGATTTTTCTATCATTCTTTTCTCCTCTCCTCTCTCCTTAGAAACCTGGTTTTAGAATTACCTTTGATCCTTAAAATTGTTTGTCTCTACATGAATGTGCTTAGTATTTCTCTCTTTCTCTTTTTTTTTTTTCTTTTTTAACAAACTTGTATTCATTGAAATTATGTGTGGGTGGTTTGCTGGACTATGATCACAACAAGACAGTATTTTTTACAGGTCAATCCCCCGCAGGACATGTACCACCTTTGGTTTCTGGCATCAGGCAGCTGGAGGAATCTGTAAAAAGTGATTTGTTTCAAATGTTGCTCAAAAGCTGTTAATCAGGCAAAAGCCTTCTGAATCAAAAATTCTCTCCAATGGCTTCTTGGTTTGATTTGTTGTCACTGATGTACCTCAGACAGATCCTAAGAAAAAAAAAATAGAATGGCTGAAAGAATGAAAAACTGCAAAGCCAGTTAGCAAAGTTTTGTTCAACTTTAAGACATGGAGTAAGAAACCTGGGTTTCTTAACACTTCTTGTCTGTGGTTTGATGAAAGCTCAGGTGGATGGGTTCCCCATTCACAATAAGGCAACAAACCTAAAAATTCAAGAGGAGCTTGCAACCTGCCCTCAGCTACTTTCTGTGCAAAGAGACCTTTGACCAAAGTATTGAAGCTCAGTCCTATTGAAAATGTTTTGATATAACTGTGGCCTTTGCTGGGTAAACGCAAAAGTGTTTTGAACAGTATTTCTGGAAATGTGATCTGTGATGAGGTCAACCACAGATTTTTGAGCAACCTGTTTGATTTATTTGACACTTGCTATTTATGTATTTGAAACCTCTTCCTTTATCCCACCCTTTTTCAAACCTCTCTTGCTTTAAATGCAGAAGAGATCATACCTACATATTCCCAACGTGAAGAAATCTTTTTTTTTAACTCAAAGTGTATTCACATAAATTTCACTTCTCCACAAGAACAATCTGTGTAGGTGAAGGCAAGTGTATGTCAAAATAGGATGGACAAAATGTTACACCTAGATCCTTGTTTCATTCAGTTTTTGTTCTTTTTGTGACTGTCATTAATCCTATCTTTATTTGTGAGTTGAAGTTTTACCTTTCAAAGGAGTTTATGAAATAAATGCATAAGAACTTAATAGGGTTAATTAGCATGTTCCAGTGATAGACTGAATTTTCAAAAAAACCCCAAAACTATCCTGTATGAAGTTTCCTTTAGTTGCAGACATGACTTTTCTCATTTTTAGATGCTAGTTTCATTCTAGTATTTTGCAAAAATGCTTGGACCCCAAGAACAAAAGCATAAGCAAAAAGAACAGTTGTAGGAACTTCATATGGGTATTCATAGGACAAACTATAATTTATGACTTATGTTTGATCGCAACCTTTTTAATTAGTAACATATTGCATCTGTTTAACATTGCTACTGTTTTGTTGCAAAAGATTTTCTGTATCAATTAATCTAGTAATATCCCTAAGCAAACTGAAATTGTTGAAGAAGATGGAAATTGGCTGATGAATGTATTGGTCACTTCAGAGGCATGTTCAAATCTATCTTCTTGCTGTCCTAATGAATATGGAAGCCTGCCCAGTGTGTGATTGGATTTTAATGGCTTCAAGGTCAGGGACTTTGTAAGGTGTGGATCTGCTTGCAAGGTCACTAGTGGCAAACAGTGCATGGATCTGAAAATAAACAAGGAGCTGTCAGGGATATTAACTTTTTGTAGAAAAACCCTTGGGATGGAAAGGTTAATAGGTGATTGCATTGTAACTTGTTTTGAAACTCAAAATGAGCTCTAAAATGACTTGCATTATCCTTCATTATACCTTGCATAGGAAATAGTAGTAATTTAAAATGAAGGCAATGTTTGATTAAAATAGTACCCTGGCTTATCAAAAGCTTGCATTTGCCACCATATAAACTGGTCTACATAATCAACATATGCTCCAAATGTAGACCTTTTGGAGAAACAGGTGATATTACCAGGTCTAAATTGCTCTTGGATATTTAAGTATATTTGCCTTCCATAGGTAGCCCAAACTAGTAATTTCCCATAGAAATTCGGGTCACATGTACAGCAGTTGTACCCTATATTAATTTGCTATTCTGTAGAGATTGTTCAAGCTGTAGAAAAAAAAATAATAGGGAACGAGTCTGAAAGCATTAAGAAAGTTTATAAATGACTTGTCATAAGGTACTTGACTTGTGATAGAACAGCACAGAAATTACTCCTGCATGAGGAAAATGCAAAGAAAATCTTCCAAGGGGGAGAAATTCAGAGAGCTGATGACACTTTTCTGCAAGGATAAAAACTTAATTTACTAAGAACAAAAAATCAGAGCTGTTGAACAATTTACCCTGATGGTTTGGGACATTAAGTAGTTTCAGGGATGGCTACCGTGGTTGTAGTTTCTCTCAAGCTGTTTGTACCAATGGGAGGCTTCATCTGATAGGCATGTTCAAATAACAGTTCCACATAACAGTGTAGAAAGGAGTTATATATAAGCTGCTTCCTGTCACTGGAAAGTCTACAGCCTTAGTGATTGAAGAGCTAGGAAAAAATACCACAAGTACCCCACAGCTTTGGGGTAAAAATCAATTTTAGTGAAGTCCAAAGGGATTCTGTCATTTTTTTTCCCCCCCCAGAAATTATATGTATGTATACATGCATAAATATACATATATGGACACAAATATGGATACAGCCCTTCATGTGTCTTCTGTTCCACGTCTGGGGATTTGGTGCCTATGTGGTAACTAGTAACAGTGCTTTAGCTGGTGTGATTCATGATTTCATGATTAAACTCATCAGAATTTAACTGCATGTTCAGTTGGCATCTAAGTTCTGCATTCAAAACAGGGACTTAGATTTTTTTATGTAAAGGAAAAATATGTTGCATCCTTCCCATAACAATACTTAATTTTTCCATGTTGTATGGCATAGCATAGCCAACAGTCATACAAAAAATATAGCAGAAGAGTTTTGCCAAGATGGAAGATTTACTTGGTTCTGATTTCACCCTAGATGAAATCACTGTAATTTTTTATGGTATGTCACTGTTTCATTGATTTCACTTTCTTGAATGCATAAGCTCATGTTACTGTTTCCTCCTGATTCTGGAGTATAAAGAGACAAGGAGAAAGGTGGTTTGTTTTCACTAGCACACTCACTGAGTACCAAGGGTCTCTTTTTCTTTCTGCATCCTACCTGGCTACAGTAAAGAGATGTTATCAATAGGTTGGGGGTTTTTTTTAATCTTGTTTTGGGCTGATCATGGTTTGAAAGCAAAAGTCGTTTCAGTTTCAGTTTTCTTTTTTTAAGATAAATGGAAAATGTTAACACTGACTATTTGTTTAAAATGTCTAGTTTACAGGATTTTGAAAAAGTAAACTTGAAACTAATAGTCTACTGCAGTTTTATAGTAGAAACTATGGAACTTCTTAATAGGATGAATTTTATTTATGAAAGTTCCTTTGTTTGATGACTAATTCAAATGTTTAGAGTAAATGAATGTTTATTCTTAGTATTGACAAACTATTTTGTTTGCATAATCTCTAATGCTTTTGTAGGAATATGAACTGAACATACATTTTTGCATCCTCTTAATGCAGAGCTGCTGAAGGCATATTTGTATGATTCTGAGAAGCATTTCTTAAAGCAAAACCTTATATAGTGTACTTCAATAGCCCAATATACTAATGTCTGTTAGTTGTTATTCCATAATGTCTAGTTTCAAACTTGTAGTAGTTTGAACCTTGTTTTCCCCCAGAGGCTGAAAAGTGGTAACCCCCAGGGGTGGAAACCCCTGGAAGTTTTGAAGTTCTGTCCAATGAGCGCTCCTGCAGAAATGAAAACATATCACAAGCACCGGAAGAGAAGAGTTGTGGTTTGGTGAGTAGTAGAAGAAAGTAGCCATGTTGTAGGAGACCACGAGGAAGGGGGCTCGGAGCCCCTTGGGGCCTCCGGGGCCCCCCCAGCCCCAGCTGGGGACTGCAGAGACTTGGAACAGTGTTAGACTGGACTAAGTGTCTGTAGTTAAGCTGGGAGATGCTTTTCCACTGTGAGCAGCAACAAGAGATACTGAAAGCCACGGCAGCCAGCACTGACCGGAGGAAAAGCGGCGGCGCAGAGCCAAAAGATAAGAGAGCAGCAAAACGACCATGCAGCAAAGCAGGCAGAACTTCTGCAAACCTGAGAGAGAAAGAACGGCAGCAGAGAACAGAACTAAGTTTCTACAGAGAGAAAACTTGGGGGTAAGAACTGCAAAACTCCCCTAAACTTCCTTGGAGATCCCTCCAAAATGGAGGGGGTGGACTTTTACTGATTAGAAGTCCTAGATGGAGTAAAGGAGCTAAGAAGCTCAGTTGTCCTGAGAGCTCAACCGGGACGGTGTGTGGAGGTTGACCTTGAGGCCCTCCCTTGCTGCAAGCTACAAAGAAGCTCGCAGCCTGAGACAGGGCACAGAGGCCCTGCAAGGAACTTGAATCTCCTGGAGATACCAGACTGTCACGAAGCCCCCCTGCGTCTTCGTGATATGACGTGGTGAAACGGCCTTGTCTGGGGTAACGAAGCCCTTGGAAGACCCCTTGGTTGGTTGGCGACGGGGCCGAGGGGGGCTTGGATACCTCCCTCGTGAGTGCTGGCAGAGATCCAGCTATCAGTTGCTGCATGCATGAGATGAGAAGACCTGCTGCCTTGGAAGAGATGCTGCTGCTTTGGGACTGGAAGGGATCTGTCCTTCTTTCCCTCCTGGACTTTTATTTGGAGGGGAGAGGAGATCTGATCCATTGTAAATACTATATGTCATGGTAGAGATAGTTGTGATCGTGTGTATAATGTGTTATAGTATTTATTTGTACAGTCATTGTAATATATTCCCTTTCCCCCATTCTGAGTCTGTTTGTGTTTTGTCTGGAAAAACCCATCTCACATTAGGTTGAGATGTGGGAGGGGGGATGGAGCTAGGGAATTGGATTTTTGGGGCTATCTCAAACCATGACAAAACTGTAAGTCACATGTTAATATCATTGTATATATGTTAATATTATTGTATATATGAATTCATCAGCATCCTGTTCTTTCTATTTTGCTGCTGTTTCTAATTTTTGAGGTTCTAAATGCAGGTAAATTTGACAACCTCTTCCATACCAGTAGTTTCTGCTTTTGGCCTCCACATTTCCTCTTGCATAAACACATTGACAGTAAATTTGGTGTCCAAGTCCCCTTCTGTTCTTCTTGCACTCTTATTAAATGTTCTCCTATTCTAGATATGTTTCATTGTAGCTTTAAATTTCACTGATTTATAGACTGATCAGTCAAAACTGTCTCTTTCTACTGGTTGTCTATGCACTTTGACTCTGATAAAGTAAAATATCTGACATTCCAGATATTTAGTCGGTTTTGGTAAAGCAAAATGTTGAGATTTGAAAAAATTCTGTTATCCTTTTGGATAATTGTCTGTTTCAACTTGTCTGATATTGAATTCTACAGTCATTCTTATTTAAATTCAGTGTTTTAGGGACACACATCAATGCTCAGTGAATGCTGTAATTGTAGTGCTAAGTTATATTTTGGATTCTATACCACCAAATCTGCAGTGTGTAAAATGGCAATCCTAGACACAAATGACTTTTCTCATTAAAAATATCTGCTAATTTTCTGCAAATTGCACTTAATTGCTCATTCAACAGTAGTAATGCATGCAGCTTTGTGTATGAGGAAAATCACATCTTCAGTGGGTTTCTGCTCTCTGCACAAACTTTGGTCACACACTGTAGAACTGGAGTCAGTGCCAATGAATCAGAGAAACCTCTGGCCTCTTCTATTCTATTTTTAGTATCCTCCCTATTGCTAGTGGAGCCTTCACTGTGAAAACGTACTACTGGATTTTTGTGAAAATATGACGAGTAATTATTTTTTAAAGCGTAGTCAATAAGGAGAATAATCTAAGGGCATCTGATCCAAAGCCTGTTACAGCAGATAATTAGCAAGCTACCATGAGACAGTTCTGCTTGCATGAGTATTAAACATTTATGCCAATGGCATGTGATTGAACTCTCTCCCCCCCAGTGTGAGAATAAGAGGCCACCAGCTTCCTCCATCAAGTGATGCCCAATAATGTTACTGTACCCCTGAGGAAACAGAGCGGGTGGGAAGGATGAAGAGAAGCTTGGTTGTACAAAGGACTGCCACTTCTTTTTTAATTTCCCCTTGATAGCTGAGCATCCTTAAAAGCAATGATTGGTGAAGATGTGAGAAAGACAGGGTCGGGGGAAGAGGAGAGGTTATTCACCGGAATTAAATTAGAATGCAGATGCAAGGAAGAGTGACACATTAGACACTGTGGAAAGCAGAATGCACTGCTGCTAAACTGTGTGACAAGAGAGGCTATAAAACGTAAAATCAGCTGTGAGGAGAATAGAGGAATGGGATCAGTTCTGACTGAGTAAGCAGCTGAAGCATTCAGAGCCCTCCCAAAAATCCTTTAATCTCTCTGCAGCTATCAAGCCCTTCTCACCTCACCCTTCTGAGCTGGCCTTACCTGGTGTTACTCTGTAGAGCTTCAGTCGATTCCTGCTATCTTGCAGAAAAAGTAACTTTATTTTTCATTATGTCTGTAATGAGAAGGTTGTACTTAGCAGAGTCACTGGCTTTATCATTGTCTAAAAATCAAAAGAATCAAAGAACTGCTTTGTATAAACAAGCAGTTTATATACAGCTATATAAATTAGCAAATTATTGAAGGTGCCTACCTAAAAAATTCTCTTCATGTTGGATTTTCTGCTGTTGTATGTTTGACCTCCTTGTTTAAGTTAGAATGCTCTGGAGGAAAAATACTCTGTTATCTATTTGCATGGGCCCCTACGTTGTAAATTTTTCAAACTTTTTTATTGGTGCTTGAGTACATTTGGAACACAAACTCAAAATATAAATCGTAGGACATCCAATCCTGCAAGCAGAATACCTTGGGTGAAAAGACAGGTCTTTCTTGGTAGTGCTTCTAGGGGGGGGGTAAAGGACCTTTCCCTGCTGCACTGCTCATTTGTTGGTTGAATTAGCACTGCCATATGGGAGGTCTGGGCTTCACTTGCAGCCAGTGCAACAATCATCTACTTGGCTTGTAAAATTCCCAGTGGCAGGTGGATGTTGCTGAAGATTTTTATGGAACATTGCTTTTCTACTTTATAACCAGAGAAGGTTTGTATTGTCCTTTACTTCCCCACCATCCCCACAAGGTTTTCACTGGAAACAAATCACAGTCTCGGGGGATTTGTGTGCATTCTGTTTGAGTTCTGAACAGGTTTGGCAGCCGAGGTTTGCATGATTTCATCTGTGATACGGCAAAAAAAAAAAGGAGAACAAGATGTATCAGAGCTTTTAGGAGATGTAAGAGCAAGCTTTCTCTCACTGAACTGGCTGTCCCACCAGTTGCACCATGAAGATAAGAGGGCTTAGTGACTCACTGGGCAAATCTGTGCTTTTGGAGAAGTCTTTAACTTCTCTTTCATTTCCCACTGAACAAGAGAAGTTTAAATTGCTGACTGACAAAGGACATTAATACGACTTTTAAGTTTACTAGTTCTTTCTAATGGCTAGTGCCACTGTCTAAGTGAGGACAGAGAACAAAGATTCATGAGAACAACTCCCTTTACCATTCTTGCTTCACTATTTAATAGAAATTCTCAGATGTTTACTGTCAAGGGTTAAAAACATGGGAATTCTGGGCTGGGCTTGTCCACCTAATGTTTGCACATGAGTTCTGGTATTTTGACTCCCTTTGTTGCCAATGGAGAGAACTAGATACTTTTCAAACCTGAATTATGCCTACCTTGATTCTTTACCTTTGGATGAGATATTTGACCTCTAAGTGTTTGTTTCCTCTCATGTAATCCTCTGTAGCTCAGATGTACTTAAGTGGAAAGAAACCCATCCTGAATCCTAATTGTTAGAAACGCTGACAACTTAGAATTTTGTCCTGATATAGAAGCTTCTCTGATATAAAAAATACATATCTTGTCATCGATCTAACACCCCAAATTAGATTTCCTAAATGTTATATTTATATATGACTCAGTTTCCCATCTGTGAAATATTCACAGAGAGCTTCCTCACTTCAAAGACATGTTGTAGATTTTTAGAAAATAGTAAGAGAAGCCCTTTAAGGTGATAAAATATTCTGTATAGAGATATAAAATGCTGTTGAAACCACACTTCAACAAAATGGGGTATATAAGGAATTAGGCCACACCATGCCTAACAGAGAAATTAAAAAAAAAAAAAGAAAAAGAAAAAAAAATGAAAAAGAAAAAAATAATTAAAGAAACAGAAAAAAATAAACCTAACAAAAATACCGTTCCCTGAATGTAATTCATTCCCTGCATATATATGACAAAAATTAGGTAGATGTCAGAATATGCTATCACATTGCCAAACTTGACTATGGTCAAGGGGTTATAAATGAAATTATGTGCGCAATCTATGTTTGGTGGTTTTGTTATATTTTAGTCGTTGAATTTGCTGTCTTAGTGCTCTTTTTAATGAAGCATTGTGTTTAGGTTGTAGTTTGTTTGAATAATTGGTAAATACTTGTGAACACAATTTCAAAATTTAATTACTCATTAGAATTATGCATAAGTAGGTCTTCTAATTTTTTTTTAATGAGGATATGAACAATCTTTTTTTGAATTTGAAGCAATACTGGTGCTTACAGTTATATTAATTTTCTTGGGCAAACAAGAGTATTCATCAGCCAAAAAGGAATGCTCATTGTTTGCTATTCAGTTAATTAATATTTGCTATACATTTGACTTATTTTTTTCTTATTAACAATATTATGTCCCCCTAGCATACAAAAATAGCTGCAGTGGTAACAGTGTTACATTTATAAACTTTAAATGATAAATTGCTTTGACTTTTGCCTTGTCTAGGTGTTACAGTTCCTAATCCCCTTAAAACTGTGAGTTAGGGAAATTTTATCATCCCTCTTTTACACACCAGGGTTTGAGAGCTACACAGAACAAGCTGAGGGTGATCACAGTAAAAGAGGTGAGAAGACAACAGCCAGCTGTGGTAAACAGCTGGAGTAGCATGAACCAAGTATTACTCACACTTAAAAGGGTTATCTGTAATTTTCTGCCCGAGGTAGAATTGATTCAGTTTGGAAAGTAGGAGTGATTAATATATTTTTTCTTTCCTCGTAGGGCTACAGGATATAGGATAGCCGAGGACGTCTTGTGCTATCAGTCCCACATCTGTCATGTCGTACTTTAATCCTAAATTTGCCAAAACTGGAAAATTATCATTTTTTCCTCTGTTTCTAATAGAAAGTAGTTTTAGAGTCTTGCTTCCCTGATGGTCTGAAGCCTTCTTTCAATATCCAGCCTGAATCTATTCTCGACCAGTTCACATGTATTTGTTTCAATACCAGTGTTACCAATATCACTGCCAGGGTAAAACAGCTCATTTTCTTCCTTGGTATTTATGGACAGCAGCTGTAGGCCTTCTGGCTCTTCATTTTATTTAGCTAAATACTTTAAACTCTTTTACTCTCCTTTTGTGAAGGAAGTTTTCCACTTTTGAGCCTGTGCGAGGCTAGCACAGAAAGGACTTACTTCATAACTTGAGGCAAGACCAGCATGTCAATAATATACATTTCGGCTTGCAGAAACTTCTCTAGCTATTACATCAGGTTGGAGATTGCCACGAGGTGAAAGCATTTGGGGTCAAAGGGAATATGGCTACTTAAGTGTCTGAAATGCAGCATCTTCATCTCTGAATCTGGGAAAGATTACGGTGAACAGCTTCTCTGGAGCAGAGCTGACAGTCATCTCACTGAGTCAATACAAGTTCACCAGTTTAGAGGAGTTGAAGATCAATCTGATACTTTCATTTTTCTAAGTTTATCTGTGTTTACCCTTGCACCTCTTGTGTACCATAGAAATGACCCGAGTGACGGAAATCATTGTAACAGAAAATAGAAGCAAAGCTACGGGTAAAATATATTTTGAACTGTTCTAAATAGATTTAGGAATATTGTGTTGTTGAATACAGTCACAGTTTATTTGAAACCCAAAATATGAGATCTTCATTGAAAGAAACACAACAAAATTCTTCTGCCACTTCCTGTATTTTATTATCAGGGAATAAATATGATGGTCTTTTAATATGTAGGATTATTATGCATTATGACTGTAACTTCACACAGTACCTGTGCTACTTATAGGTGAACTGCTCTCATTATCTCATTTTCCAGGATAAATTGGTTTTAGGTCGGGTATTTTTGGCTTTTTTTTCCTTGTTAGAGTTTTATTAAATTACAGTCCTCTAATTCTTGTAAACTGAAATCTTATTTGGAGCTTTTTTTCTGTAACACACAGCAGCTCCAGGCCTTTGGGATGGTACAATAATATAAAATATTTGCTTAAAACAAGTTTTCAAAGTGGCTTTTGTCTAATCTTTGATTATTGTATGTGTCTGGTGTTACGGTTATAGAAACCTGAAGATGAATATCTGAGCACTTAGTTTTCTCCAGTCTCCCTACTGGGACTTTTGCTTGTCCAAGCAACTTCTGCACAGGAAAAGGTCACATAAGAGGGCAAACCAAATTGTGAGTTCTTTGTCTTACACCCACAAGCTTATAAACTCAAATTTGGAGACTATGTTTTAAATCATAGCCCTTTAAGTTTCTTTACCTTTCTTGAGAAGATTAATGTTTGAGATTGTAATGCATAATATTTGAATTATTCATTTTAATTAAAATTGATTATGAGAACTAATTAAAAGACATGCAACTGGTTACTGGCAGCGTAGTTGGACTACTTTACAAAAATACCATTTGGTGTTCAACATTAGGCTCATGTTGATTTTAGAAATTATATTCTATAAATAATAAGGGGCTATAATTAATTCTGCATAAGAATTTGGAAATCTAATCTTTCACTAAAAAATATTAAACAGTGTTTTCTGGTTTTGGAAAAGCATGAGTTCTCTTTCCCTGTAAAGCTTTATGCAGCAGTCAAAAATGCCATCTAAAAAAAGGCTTATAAATATCCCTAAGTCATTTCTTTTTCCATATATTTTAAAGTGGGATTCATCTGCCTTCCCATCTCATCACCCTTGCTGGGATATTTTGGGAAGATACCTAGAATCTTAATAAATAAAGCAGCTTTTAGAAAAATAAACATTGAAAGCAATCCTCTGGATCACTAAATCCAGGAAATCAGTTCTTGCTACTATGGCAAATTTAATTACAAAAATCAAGTTTCACCTCAGCAATGGATACGTTGTTGACTTCACTATTATCACTCAGGAAATTTCTTCAAATTCTCGCTATTCTTATAATTGGAAACCCTCAGATTTCCAGTCTAAATGTATTAATTGCCAGTTCATGCTCATTTTCTTTGAAAAGCTCTTTATTTGACCTCAGATTGTGACTTGATGACTAATTTTGAGAGCTATGATGGGAATCCATTATCACCTGCTCAGAAATATGCTCTCAATGCATTGCGTAATTTCCACTACATGAAATATAGTGTCACTATTTCTATTCTGGTTGAGGTTGTTGAAAGGAAAAAGACCAAAAAAAATTAATAAAGAAAGAGTTTTTAGACATTTTACCCTAAGACTTGAGTAGTGATTTCAACATGGTGGATGGGTGCCAGGGACTGTGAAAGTTGAATTTAATAGCTGAAGGTGAACTAAGATGTCTTTGCTTCTATTTGTGGTGAAGATATTGCACTGAAGGGAAACAGATTGTGCAGAGAAGAATAAATGAGACATTCTGTAGAAAACTTGCCATCCTATGTCTTAATTTAGTTGCAAATTTTCGATTGAGCCTATTATTCTGAGAAAATTTGGAATTTTGACTACATAATGTTTGTTTGTTTGTGGGTTTGGGGTTTTTTTGTTTGTTTTCTGAAGTTATATGCTTCCTGGAAGTCCTACATAATTGTCTTTCCTTTGAAATTAAATTCTACTGGTGTCAGAGGGAAGTTGAATTATATTCTACTTCTCAATTATATTGAGAATCAATTTCCCCAAATAAGACCCTTTCCAAATACAGGAAAGGCTTTAAGGCTGTGTTGCAGATATTTGTGGTACTCACCCAGGCTGAAAATGCTTGAAGAACACTGTCAAGGAAGGGTCCTGTCTATTGCTACTAGGGGGGTATTAGTGGGATCTTGAGATCTTTACATAAAGATGAATTTAAAGCCTTTGACATGGATCATGATGTTCACCTCCATTATATTTTCAAAGAGCAGATCTGTTCCCAGTGGAATAGCTTACACAGACTGTAGAATTGTCTTGTCACCCCTGTGTCTCACGTGCATTTTATCCCTCTTTATTGAATGAACTTGGCTGGAAACATTTCCTAAGCAGTGAAGAACTCTGACCCACATTTTCATGGAACCAAAAATGCCTTCTCAGACAGCAGGGTAAGGTGCTACCCTCCAAAAAGTGAGTGTACTAAAGACTTGCCTCAGAACACTTTATGCCAGGATCCAGGGGGAGCTGGATTAGCAGTGTCAAATGCTGAGGATATTTGGAGAGGGAAGAAACCACAGCTGCATTCTCCCTAGTCAGGAAAAAGAAGGGCAGAAAGGGACAAAAAGGTTTTTAGATTTAGGCAATTCTGAGTAAAAGAGCTAAGAGACAAATTAGATGTGGGTCATATTTTTTTATTAAAAGAGGAAGGCTTCTATGAATAACTGTAGTGATGCCAAAGAATGTTGTGTTGCATTGTGAAGACCAAAAAGCCCCAAACAGACAGACTCCAAAACACTACTTTCTGTATTGTTGAGTAAAGTTAAAATGATCCACAAGTTGCAAAATCAGTACATTTCTCTTACTCTGAAGAGGTTGGGGGTGGGAGATGTTTTGCCTTTATGCTTCTGCTGTGTGGTAAGAAGAAGAATGGATGATTTTATGTTTCCTTCAGCAATAGTAAATGGATTTGAAGCAGCGACATTCTCTCTAAAAGGACTGTAACACATAAAGAAGCCCATAAGTTTTTGTATTAAAAAAGAAGGGTAAATTTTCATGTACCCTGAAGTCTTTAACCTCTTTGTGACTTCAGTTCCCTACACACAGAGATTCTCTCTACTAGTAACTGTTTCATTGCCACTGATTAAATGAGCAGTTGAAATCTCCAATAAGGCACACTTTTATAAGGGATGTTTTCATTGACTTGGAGACCGTTATAGCATGAGATATTAATTTCTAATGTACCTACAGTAATTATCCATGTTCTGCTGATGGTTATTTATTGTTTAATTAAAATGCATGCAGGGGATAAAAGCCCATTAGGATAAAGCATTGTGTCAAAACCAAAAAGTTGCAATAAAGTTGGAGTATGGAAATGCCTACTGCTGGCTTCTGTATATTTATTGCCAAGCTTTGTGAGCAAGCTTCAGAGAAACAGAAAAGTACCTTACTCTACAGTAACCACCTGTTTCTATAAAATTAGAAAAGAATTTGAATTATGTATCCAGCAGGCCTAACCAGAACAAAGTATGTTCATGAACCAGTATGCTGTGACATTAGGTATCACACCCTTGTTAAGGAGCAACCTCGATTCAATATGAGTGGGGAAGAGCTGATTAAAAGGGAAAGGTTCTGCCAGTTAGAAATGGTAATAAATTTTTCAGGAAATGTATCAGCTCATACATATGCCTAATAAATTAACCCATCTTTATAGAGAAAACTGCAAATTCATTTTATTCAAAGGTACACTGCTTGTTTTGAATCTTAAATTCGTTAATCTCTGTGAATTTTTACACTTGTCTGAAACGGTTTGCGATTCTTGTTCTGATGTATCATCTGAGGATAATAATCTATTTGAATTTATGAGGAACAGTATCACTGTGAGATGTGGGAATTTGCATGTGTAACTTGAGAAACATGTAAGTTCCTGGGCACTGGGATGTGTGAGTGAAAACATTCCTGTTTTTAAATAAATGATTGTAATCATTTAATTAAAGGTGAATCAAATTCAAGTATCTAGCTCATCTCAAGGTTTCTACATTTATTTTTTTTTCTCATCTTTCCAGCATAACCAATCCATTCTCATTGCGTGTCTTTGGAAGGTCCAAAAATTTCTTAGAAGCAAAATCCTTTTGCTTACCAATTCCTTAACCTGGCTGCGATTCAGAACAGTGATTTTTACATCACCCCTGCACTATCCCTTTTCCAGAAAAAGGTAGGTATGGGAAGAATGACTTCAAGACATTCCTTTTTTTTTTCCCGTAATCCCTGGATGAAGGTTCCTGGATAAGTTATAACAGCTCAATCACATCTCTAAATTGTGCTTAACTGTGGTGGAACCAAGGGGAATGCTCCACAGCCAAGAGTTATTGGAGAGCAGCATGCTCTGATTAGGCCCTGTTTGCCCCCTGGCACAGCTTGTATGTTGGACTTATGTATGTGTATGTCCTTTCTGTCAGCTGGTGCTAGCTTTTCCATGCCAGGAATATTTCTGTTAGGTATCCAGGTCTTCCTGCTGTCAGAGTGGCACAGAGGGAGTAGATTGTGACAGGGTAATTTTCTAGATAGCTATTAGAAAATTTTGCCAGGCTGTACTCTGGATGCTGTTTTATTCTGAAAAATGTATTTTACTGTACTGCAATAGTTGTTTTTATTTATTTTTTTTTATATATACTGGTTTTTGCACATGCACACATCTTTCATGACACATCTAGAACACTGGTCAAAATCATGTCATCTGAGCAAAGTTGCCTAATTCAGGAGTGTGGGTTTACTTGTTGCATCAGGTTGATGGGGACTGAGGCAAGGATAGTCTGTCCTCTACAGTAGCGTGGGTGCTTGGGGTCTTCTGGAAATTTTATGCAAAAAACCCCCAATTAGTGAAAGGAGCGTGTTCTCTGCCAGGGTGGTTGACTTTTACTGCCCTTCTATGACAAATTAGAGCTGTGAACTTGTGAACTTCACTAAAATTTTAAAAGGTGTGTCAAGGTATCATAAGCTGTTATTATACTGTCTTTAAAATGGATGTCCCATTGCACAGCTGTCCTCAGTCATGAGAGACTGAGCTCACTGAGCTATTCTGATCCTTTGTACTTGTCTACTCTTCTACAGTGAGTGGAGAGAGAACAGTCATACTCAACTACTTGTACTAAATAACCTTCTGAGATTTTCTTCACTGACTCTACAGGGAGTGAGGGACTCAAATGTGTGTGTTACAGCCTAAAAACAGGTGCACTTGGGTGCCCAAATCTTATTTTCTTTCCTGAGATAATGAAAGCTTGTCTTGATTTGAAACATCTGAAGTCTGAATGGCAGTCTAAGGCCTCTTACATCCATCTCTTGCTGTTCCCTGAGACTGTGATGGTGGCCTGACTTACGTACCTGGTTATGCATGTGACTAAAATTGGTACTGAGACGAATCATGTGCCTCTCTGTCTCTTGAGGTATCATAATAATATCTTTTGATAACCCCACTTTGTTCCTTTGGATAAAATTCATTTACTGTGGGATTTTGTCAGATTTAATTGAAAATCCTAAGGGATTCAAAGTAACTACTCTGTGCTACCAGTGCTTTGTTTATTATGCAGCATCCTTAAAGCTCGTATCACAAATAAAATTACACAGTGGCCAATCACTCAAGTAAACCTGCTTTTTCTTTTTTTTTTTTTTTTTCTAATTCAGAAAGCTGGATTGTCATGTTCTTCTTACAGAATTATAGAAATAGCTGTTTAAAAAAAACCTACAGTACAATGAAGGCATCTGTTCCATTTCCATTTTACTTCCCCACACTAGATAACGTTAAAAACAAAGATACTATTTTTCTCCCTTGTTTGTCATCAGACAGGATAAAATACCTATTACTTTTAATTTCATCATTGTTTCTCTGTAATCAAAAGAGAAACAATGTTTAAATTAAGAACTTCAGCACTCCCATCCTGATTCACAGAGCTGTACAAAGCTGGTATTTTGCTGACTAGTTATTTTAAAATGAGCTGTCATTAGATTTCCCCACGCACAAAGACTGCCTAGGAAACAAGGTCTCCTGGTATGTAACTACTAGAGAAGGTAATGATTGTCTTGCAGGGTTGTTTTTTTTCTCTTTCAGTGACAATTTTGTACAAGTACCTCATAACAGAATTATTTTTTTTATTATAAAGCCACACCATTTATACCTAAAGCCCCCCTATGCTTTCTTCCTGACTTTTATTTAATGTGGGATGCTTAGGAATGAAGAGAAGTTATACGTAAATATAAGAAACAATACAAGAATAAGAGGATCACTCTTGGTTGTGCACATTTCCTCTGACTATTTTAACTCTATCTTATTTCCATCTGCTGTCTCCTTGAAGAGCTAAAGTTCATTTATATTTACAGTAATTATTAAGAGACCATTAAGCACTTCTTATAATATTTTAAGATTTATACCTATTTAATTTTTTTTTCTTTTAACAGATTCTTTTGAAGATGGGCTGACTAAACTGGTATCTGACACTCAAAATGGTGAGTGCACACTGTGTTTATAAAACAGTTACATCTACTGTTTTTGTGTGTTCCTGGTAATTCCTAACATCCCACCTGACCACAGCTGAATGTCGGGATGGTGTTGTTAGAGAAGAATCCACAATGACTCTTGAGTACCTCTCCAAAATGTTGGTAAGAAATAAAACTCTCTACGGATCTCTCTGTCTCTCTTTCTTTGCAACAACTATTCCTAATTGTAGCTTTTGCTAATTTGCTTGGTACAGTGATTTGACCTGCTGGTCTTTAAGGATCAGATCCATAGATCACTAGAGGCTGAAGAACTATTCTGAGAAAATACTGATATGTGCTTGTCCTTATGTCCACATGCTACTGTGCTTTTCCTTTGCACTCTCTCATATTGTACCTGGGGCATCCATTGTTGGACACCTGGGAGTAGGGGGGGGCCCTCCGTGGTTTGGTTCAAGGTTCAGCACCTCAGACTCATGTGCTTGAAATGCCACACAAGCAGATATCATATAGGGAAACCTACCTATTATTGCAGAGAATCCTTTTATGAATTGTTATAAAAATTTCTAATATTCAATTTCTGATGCATTGGTACTGTTGTGTATGAACAGAAATCTTCACTCTACTTCATTTTGGATACAGTTTTATTATTCTCTGCTCATGTAGAGGGACTTTCATTCACCTCACTGACTCAATTACATAGTGATATTTTCTTTTCTGCTTAACTAAATCATTATTCAAGGTGGATGGCTTCTAAATGTATTCCAATTTACGTGCTGGGAAAGAAATTATTTACATCCAGACTAACAAGAAACTTGGGCATTGTTTGACTAAGCACAGCAACACAAGGGCCCAGACTACAAATTTAGCAAACCAGAGCAGGAAGCTCATATGCATATACAGTGAATAAGGTAAATTGGGTGCCCGAGGCTGAATCACAATAGCCATCACACCGATGCTTATACTTGTCAAGAAGCAGTGCTGAAGAAGGGAGAGTGTTTGAGAGCCTACTTGTCTCCTGGCCTAGAAGAGGTGGATTAATCTATACACTGACCTCAGAATTTTTTTGTATGTTGTATATATCTAGGCAAAGCAATTTACATCTGTGACCAGGCTACCTCATAGTTCTGTGCTATAGGAAATGAATTTTGAAAAAGAATGTCACCAAAAAGATAACTTTACACGACAAGGAAGAAATGTTAAGAATATGTGTACCTGTAACCTGATAACAGTTTGGGTAGACAGATCTGACATAATATTCAGAAGATTGCTGTCAAATTTGGGTGCTGAGAGATTATTTCTGGATTCTGTACTCCTGTAGGAATGGAGTGGTGGAATTCTTTTGCAACTGCATAACGTAAGCATCCTTTGTGAACAGTAAAGGCAAATACTGGTCATAGGTTAAAGCCTTAGAAATCAAGGTGATAACCTTCAAAAGGAGCTGCTTCTGCAACAAATGAACCTGCACTTTATGCTCTATCTAATTAATTGGAAGCTTGCAATGTTCTTTCAGCCCTGATGTTGGAGAGGGGTGGCCATTAGGCATACAAATCGGCATGTGGTGATCAGGGTTATAAGGCAGGTCGCCCACTTGTACTGCAATGGAAAATGAATTTTCTTTCAACTCTCTTCTCAAGCACTGGAAATTCCCAAGTGGACCCAGACCAGGGCCAATTTATCTCATTAATCAGAGATCCCATGACTTTTTGTACCTCGTTATAGATGCCACAATGTCCTTAGTGGAGTGTGCTGGTTTTGGCTGGGATAGAGTTAATTTGCTTCCCAGTAGCTGGTGTGGGGCTGTGTTTTGGATTGTGCTGGAAAGAGTGTTGATAACACAGAGACATTTTTGTTATTGCTGAGCAGGGCTTGCAAAGAGCCGAGGCCTTTTGTACTTCTTTTAGCAACTCACCAGTGAGTGGGTTGGGGGTGCACAAGACGGTGGAAGGAGACACAGGTGGGACTGTTGACCCCCCCCAACCACAGGGGTGTTCCGGACCATATGGCATCATGGTCACTGTATGAAGCTGGGGGAAGAAGAAGGGAAGAAAGGGACATTTGGAGTGTGACATTTGTCTTCCCAAGTCATGGGAAGACAAGGCTCCTCATGGAGCCTTGCTTTCCTGGGGCTGTCAGAACCTTTGCCTGCCCATGGGAAGTGGTGACAGAATTCCTTGCTTTCCTTTGCTTGTGTGTGCAGCTTTTGCTTTCCCTATTAAACTGTCTTTGTGTCGACACGTGAGTTTTTCTCACTTTTACCTTTCTGATTCTCTACCCTGAGGAGAATCACCTCTCAGCAGGGGCAGGATGAGGGAGAGTGAGCAAGTGGCTGTGTGGGACTTGGTCACAGTTGGGCTTAAATCACAGCAGTATTATTTTGTACTTTCTTATTACCATCCTTTGCCCTTCCTTATCCCCACTTGGCAAAATCTCCACTTGACTATTATCAGTAAGATGTCAGCAGACTCAGCTCCATTAGATTTATGGAAAGTGACCATTCCAAGTCCCATCAACATTTTGAGATACAAATTATTCACTGCTTTCCCCATACAAGGTAATATGTCTTAATATTTTTTATAGTTTCTTAGCCTTTCTGTAATATTTCTGATGCACAGGGGAAGGAGAACATACAACTCAGTGCTGTATGTATTCCAAAATTGCCATAGACATGCAAAGCTGTGAAATACAGCTCCAAAATACTGCATTTTCTCAAGTAGGAAGGTCAGATAAATTTTAATCTTTATTTTGCATCTTTTGTAATGTTAACGTTTTCTAAATATGGCACCTGCTGAAACAGTTTAGTATTAAAAAAAATATTTTTTTGGAAACTATTGGTTTAAATTGGAATAACCCTTGCCAATATATATACATCTATATGTTAAAATTTGGCTGGTTTTTAATTATTTAGTTAATTGGCAAGATCATCTTTATTGACTTTGTAAGTTCGTAAAGCAGTGTATAATTTACTTTTGCCTTATATCTTTCCTCACTAAATTTATTAAGATATGGCTTCCCTTCCCTACGAAGAGCATCCATTGGGAACTGACAAATTCACCTTCCTGTTGTGTTCCTTTGAAACATTGCGGAGTGTAAATTCTTCTGTCCTTTTGTTCATCTTCTCTCTCACACTGTTACTGTTCCCTTCTTGTTCTTGCTTTCAGTCTCTTTCTTTGGTTCCTCTGGTTCCCTGTTCCATGAGGTCACACAAGTGATGATTTTATATTTGGAGATATTTCTTTTTTTCTGCATAGGATATTCTAAAACACACCAATTCAGCATGCCTGCCAAACCCCATTATTTATGATTTTTTCTTAGTCAGCTGGATCCAAAGTCCATTGCCATCAATGGAAATAACACAGTGTGATCCACTGTAGGATTAACTCCAGGATCAGTAGAAGGAGGGAACGTAGTTAAAAAGCATGGCCATCCCATAAAAAGTGATGATGGCATTCAAAGTCAGTCTCCCCCTTTACTGGGTAGTGGTGAAGGTAAATTGCAAAAGTGGGCCTACTTATTTCTTTTCTCTGAAGGGTGACACTTGAGATGACTTAAATGTCAAAGAGAAGCCCAAGGGAAGCTTTTCGTGCATAAAATCAAGGTTCGAGGAGCAAAAGCCTATGGAGCTTCAAGTAATTCAAACAACAGATACTGAACAAGTTATATTTACATTTTGCTTTCTCCTTTCAGCTTAAAAGACAGCATGAATATCCTTGTCTACCTGAAAATTTCTAGCAAAAGAAAGGAAAAGCAAATATAACAAGAAAAAATTTGGTGGAGTCCTATTGGAAGAATTTAACCCAGGATTCTGTGTGACTTATGAACAAAGGATAATGAAGAAACTACTGGCATCAATAATTGTTACATTGCATTTTCATTCTCTAATAGAGGGTTATAATTCATTCCTTAGCATAAATTTTAAAACAAAATGAACACTAAAAATAATAAGCTATGAAAATAACTGATATGCAGAGGTACTTATATATTATTCTTTGCAGTCCCAGGTAAGCAGGCAAAATTGTTTAAAATTAACATCTAAACTATATGATTTTATGATCCAGAAGTGCTACTGATAACTAAGGCTGAAATCTAAACTAAGAGGCTAGGAAATCTTAAAATATTACTTTGTCTTTTCACCTCTTTATGTCTCTCTTCATCATCCCCCCTCTTCACCCTGCATGAAGCAACATACATGTGCAATGACTTGTGGATGGTTTTAAGCCATGGCTGATGTTGCCACTGTTGGATTTGTCACTGGTAATTTGCTTGTGTACTGCTGGAAAACAAGGCCTTTCACCTTCTCTCACACTTTTTATCTGAGTGTGTGTGTATCTGTTCTACATCATATAATTTACCTAGTCTGGAAAAGTGAAGAGGTGAAGGTAGATGGCTGAGGCAAACATTTTAGAGAAACCATCCTTCAAACGAGTGAATCCAGAAAAGCTAACATCACCTCATTATCCCATTCATATGTTCCACTGATTTGGAACTTTGAAAGACCTTTAGCTTGCTGAGTTGGATATAGATTTGCTGTAACAGGAATGGCACTGCCTTATATGTTGACACTTGCAGACTTTAATCAAATAGGATAATCTTACAGTTGTGCTTTCTCTAAAATTCTGACCCTTTAACTTGGGCCATCGGCCTTTTAAGGTCATTGTTATTATTATATCATCTTGTTACTAGAACTGGAGATTTTCTGGTTTTTATAAATATAATTTCAATGCTACCATTCCCAGATCTCATCATGCTTTTCTTGGACAACAGATGCTCAGTAGATGGTGGAAAAGACTAAGCATGTATTTGCTCCAGTAGTGTAAGTGAGGAAGAGACAAAATTCAAGTGCAACTGTCAGCAGGTATTAAAAATCTGGAGATGGAGAGCAAATCATTGAGTGGTAAGGGTTTAGCCATATTCCAAATATTGGCTTTTTCTACTATAGATGTCTTGGCCTTTATGTCCCCTGAGAGAAATTCTCAGCAGGATCTTCTCTTTAAGAGTAGCTTCCTTTTAAATGGGCTCTTACTTCCATGTTGTCTTGTTAATACTGTCCGGAGATTCTTGTTTCTTCTTTAGCTGTATGGATAAATATTTAATATGTGGATGAATTTGGAATAATAACTTCTACCAGAAGCATAAGATGTCAATATCAGCCAGGTTTCAGTTTTTTTAACAGCATCATCCCAACAACAGACTGTGGTCTTTTCTCAATATATTCTTTGATGGCGAACAGCACATAAGGGAAAGCAATTTCTGGATGCTCTTTAATTAGAGTGACTGATGTTTTCACTGAGGTTTGCAGACAGTGCTGACACTTCAGTGTGCTTTTCTGAGGCAGTAGCTCAGTGGCAATTGGCGGGGAAACAACATCTGCAATACTGAGAACTAATATATTTCTCTACTTCTTATATTTCTGTGAGCCTTACAGCTCGATCTCAAGGTCACAAAGCCCAAGTTCTGTTGCCACAAATACAGAACTGACTGCCAGAGTTTAGGGCTCTGCATAAAACTCAAGCCACTGTCCCATTTCAACAAGGCTTTCCAAATTTAGTTGGCATGGCTGCTGCTGTTGGTAGCAGCCTTCAGGTCTGCGTCAGGCCTGTGACACAGACTGAAGAGTGTACTTCAATCCCTTCCTCTCCCTTCCCCAAGAACAGTCCTTTGCTCCTGAAAGTCAGAACTGCTGCACACTCCATCTCTGCAGGCTACAGACACCTCAGTTGGAATCTGTTACCTTCCCAATGCTACTACAGCACCTACACAAATAACGTCTTCTGCAATTTGCCTTTTAGCTTTTCCTCTGTTCTACTGCACAGTCACAAGTTTGGATCATAAAGCTTTTATTTTCCCTGCTTTCAGTCCACACATTCCTGTAAATCTGGGCTGCAACACTGTGCCTTCCAACACAAACTTCACCTCCATGTAGACACACTTTTTATTTCACAACACTTGGGGCTTGTTCCTGCAGAACAAGCAGGTCCTTGGGCAGAAGCTTGGGAACTGGACTGTGCTATTCAGGGACTAACTGGATTTTGGGGAATTGTGAAGCCTGCAGGTGGAGGCTCCCATAGTGGCAGAACAGGAACCACCATCTGGATTGTTCTACCCTGACTTTGTGGCTGATTTGTGGTTTGGAATAAAATGTGCCTCAACAAACTCCTGTAGCTACAGCTCCTGTTCTTACATTCCTCACCAACCAACACTCCTCCACCAGCTGGAATGACCAGTAGTGTCTGTAATGCTTACGGCTAAAATTAAGCAGGATTTGGGGATAAATAATTGCTAAAAAAAAAAAAAAGGTTAAAGAAAATAATTTGCCCTGAAATCTGTTGAAATGTTCAAGCTTAAAAAAGTGATTTATTTTTTTTCCCTAGGAAGTGGAGCATTTTGTCTTGTCATTCTCAGATAAAAATGTTTTGATGTTTAGTTTTGAAACAACAAAGACATGTATCTTCTGATTCATGTTTTTAATTGGCATAAATGATTTCTTTCTGAAAGAACACTGAGATCTTGACTATTGATTTTCTCTAAGGATAAGTCTTCATTCATTGCTAAGTCTGTTAGGAATCTCCTTGAGTTGCACGGTGTCTACTGTGATACAACGCTGAAGCCTCTGTTACTCTGATCTACCATATGCTTATTTACTCTGCAAAAAATCTGTTACTAACTTAATGCTCAGAAGCATCCTTTGTCTCTATGCTAATTTACTTCTTGGCTACTTAACTGGCATAGTGAGAGTCAGTTGTAATAGATTTTATATAGGCTGGAAACCAGACTGAGGCCCACATTTGATTTTACACCAGCCATTCTAAGGGAGGTGGAGGTCTAATAGTGAATAAGGTTTCGGGGAGTTGAGTGTTTTTCTCACTTGGAAGTATTTAAATACAAGAAAAATGAAACTTTGGTCCCCAAAAACTTGCTCAACATAAAAGTATGAATAAGTAGATTAGAAATACTTTTAGTATCCCACTGTCAGTAGTTACTGTTTTCATTCTTTTGTCAGACGCATGCATCATGCTCTATCTCATGGTGATCCCACATAGTTCTTAAGGACCCTTTCTATTAGGTATTTGTCCTATCAATTCTGTCAGAGGCAAATTAATCTCTTTATAATGAATAGAGTTTCTCTTTTGGGTCAGGAAAGCTACAGCAATATTTAAGAAGCCATGATACCATTCCTTCACATACATATGTCATAAAAAGTGATAATTATAAGCCATATTGAGGATAAATTTAAAATAACTTCAATATAGGAACCTCATATTTTTCAAGATGTGTGAAAGCTGAACTTATTCACCGCAGACTAAATGATTGGGCCACTTCGTTTCATTTTAAATTTTAGATATAAGAACTACTTTTAAAATAAAGCAGACTGAGTTTGGGATGCAATGTCAGGAGTAAGAATCACACCAAAAGCTTGTGTAAATAAAGGTGA
This sequence comes from Corapipo altera, assembly GCF_003945725.1. Taxonomy (NCBI): domain Eukaryota; kingdom Metazoa; phylum Chordata; class Aves; order Passeriformes; family Pipridae; genus Corapipo; species Corapipo altera. Next base: position 946,860 of record NW_020884934.1, on the reverse strand, counting down.
TATTAAGGTGCCTTTGCATGACTCAGATGGTTGCTTGGGCACTGACTCTGCTTCTGTAATTACCAAGAGAAGTCTCAGTGCTGATGAAGGAGGATGAATGATACAGCTGAAGAAGTAAAACAGTTCAAGAAATATTTGGTCTTAAATTAGTGTAGCTACTAGGAAGTAGGAACGGCATAAATACCCAGTTAATCTATTTAAAACTCTTCCAGCTCCAGAGTCTTTTAAACCACAGTCTTAAAAATGGGTGCTCTATAAGCAGCAATGAGGAATCATCTCCCAGAGCTACTTCAATAGAAATGAGCAAGAACTGTGTCAATCTCCTCAAGTCTTAAAATTTCCAATGCCATTGTGTTTAAATTCAGAAATTTTGGATGCTTCTGGGAGAAACTATCATTAACAAAATGTAGACTACATTAAGCATGGCAGGGAGCAGTTTGATCTCTTTATACACACTCGATTATATTCTTGTTAGGCACTTATTCATGCTGAAGCTTTTTCTGCAGAAATGTCTACTATCGTAACAGCATGTTTAAACTGATATGCCTCTGAATCTTACAACAGGAAAAAGTAACTCAGTAGTGAGTAGGCTTTGAAGTTTTATAAGGACTCCTGTGTGTTTAGGACTACCTGTCTAGATATATTTACACAGAAGTAGCACTAAATTTTATTCTTATGTGCATCCTATTTTTAATTTAAAACCCAAGACATTTGAAAGTTTCCTAGTCACTAATGCAATCCTGTATTCAGGGAGAAAAAAATGGACATGAATGATGTAGCAAAATCCCAGAGGGCACATGACAAATTCATAAAAGTATTTTCTGATGGAATTTGTATCTTTCCCTGTGTGCAGATACACTTTTTATGACTGGGATTAGTCCTTTGTTTACGTTTTTTAGTTTAGGAACAAGAAAAAGTTTCACATTGTGAAAATGTGAGCTGCTTTGTGAGCTGTAGGTTAATTGACTCTTGAGTGTTCTGTGCTATTGTCTTCAATCTGAAAGATAGAGCTACTCTGGCAATGCAGTTTTTTCCAACAGAATTTTGCCAGTTCGTATAAAATCAGAGCTAGTGGAGAAGATTCATTGCAGTCCATTCAATTACCTTCCCCAGACATGTGGCTGGGCCTAGTTCATGGCACACAGTGGTTCTGCAAGGGAGCTCTGACCTCCCTTTTGATGCAGTTGAGGTGTTGAGACTGAACATCAGAGTCTTCTACTTTATTGATCAGGAAAGATGACAAGTTTGGATAGGAGAAAAACCTCTCTCTCCTTCCCACATAAGAAGGTTATAAACAAAAAAAAAATTATAAACAAAAAGAATTTGTTATATATCTCATCCCTCTTTGTTTCCATCAATGCCTCTCTCCTGTTCATATACACTTTCTTGGCCATTTTCAGTGTCTTCCCTGCTCTCAACTTTGAACTCAAACAAATTGTCTTTGATTTCAACATGGAAAATGAAATATGGAGTTTTTTAAAACTTTGAACTGCAACTCCTGGTTTTACCTGGTACCACTCTGTCTAAATCCACTGTTGTGCCTAGATTACATTATTTTCTGTAGTAATTATAGCATGATTACTATTCTAGAGCCACTTTGAATATACAGACTTCAAATGGTCTTCAAAGGGCTTGTTTGCTAATATATCAAGCAGCTGTGAATACCCTACTCCCACTGTGACCAAAGAACCATATTAACTTCTCTGATAATACTCTTTGCTAGTGGTAGGTGCCCTTTGATTGTGTCTAGGACAAGCATTTCTCCTTTTTGTTGATAGCACACCTGGTCACCCACTGCAAACAATGCTCAGCCAATCCTTCATTAAGTCTTTAGGCATCCATCCTGGTTTTGACACCCAGCAATTATTCCAGTAGGCAGCTGTTCCTTCGGCATTGTTTTATGCTTCGGAATCACATATGGTGGCAATTTCATACCATCTGCTAACACTGCCAACACGACCGCGATGTGCATTTTTTCATTGCCCAAAGTTTTTTTTATGATGACAAATTCCGTGCCTATTTTTTTCAGTGGTGTAGCTGGGTGGTGTGTCAAAACAAACTGGAGTCTCGTTGGCATTACCCATTTGGCTCAGCAAGTAATTGTGATCTCTGTATAATCCAATCACATACTGCAGGAATGCATTGATTTTTCAAGTTGGAAAGTAGGTGTAGGTATAACAAAGTCCTCTCTTTAGGTAGAATCTATTGTGCCCCATCATTTGTACACATCGACTACTACCTGCCTTGAATTCTCTCTATGCAGTGTTTTGTGCTTGTGCTATTTCTTGATCTTTCAGTTTAATGATTTCCTATATCAATGGATTTCTGTCTTTTCTTGGGATATGCAACAGTTCTACAACTTATTCTTCTACTTCGTGAAATTTCTATTTTGGGTGCATTTGTACATGTTATAAGTTAAATATTTATATGTATTTTATATGTCCTCCTACCACCGTGTATCTTTTTATTTTTTTTTTTAATTATTTTTTTAACAAGAGGTACCACCAAGTTTAAAATATGCATTGTATATCTTTTGATCCCTTCCCTGTTGCACTCATTTTCCTCATCTCTGTATGATCTGCTATTTCACACATAAGATTCAGGGAGATTTATAAAACTGTGAAAGATCACCGTGGCTTTCTGAGTTACAGTACATCACACAACTTCACAAGTCAGTGAGAAAAACAGCTAACATGCTAACACCATGTTTTATTTAAACTGAGAGTTGCTTTGGGCATATTCTTGCTCCTTCTTCGTTAGGAGACCTTCCACAGCACACATTCACTTTACCTTCACTAATCCTAAAGGAAGATGAACCAATTTTTTAAGTTGAACTACTTTTGGGAAAAAAAATTATCCTGTGGTTTTTTTTTTTGTTGTTGTTCTTTGTTTGTGGGGTTTAGTGTTTTGGTGGTTTTTTTGTTTGTTTGTTTGTTTGTTTTTTCTAAATTTGGTAACTTGAATTTAACTTTTTTGTTTTAGGTATTTTTTCTAGGTTCACTTTATAATAAAATGCATTTTCCATTCTCTCCTATGGTAGGTGGCTAAAAACGTGGAAGAAATTTCCCTCTGCAGCTACCTTATTATCCCCACTTGGGAGTGTGAATGACTCTGCCCCTGAAACCAACATTTTAGACCACTGTAGTTAGATAGAACAGGTCTCAGGGGACCTTATAGCTCTCTCCAACTACCTGAATGGAGGTTGTAGCCAGATGGAGACAGTCACTTGTCCCAGGTAACCAGCAATAGGATGAGAGGAAATGGCCTCAAGTTGTGCTTAGGAGAGGTTTAGGTTGGATACTGGAAAAAATCACCGAAAGGATTGTGAAGCATTTGAACAACCTTTCCAGGAAAGTAGATTTAAAAGAGGTGTAGATGTGAAATGGAGGGACATGGTTTAGTGGTGGACTTGGCAGTGCTGGGTTAACAGTTGGACTTGATGGTCTTAAATGTCTTTTCCAACACAGAGGATTCCATGATTATAGTGAGGTGGGGGTCAGTCTTTTCTTCCAGGTAACAAGTGACAGGACAAGAAGACATGGCCTGCAGTCGTACCATGGGGGGTTTAGATTAGATATTAGGAAAAATTTCCTCGCTGAAAGGCTACTCAGGCATCGGAATGAGCTGCCCATGGAAGGTGTGAAATCATCATCCCTGGAAGTGTTCAAAAAGTGCGTGCATGTAACACTTGGTTTAGTGGTGAACGTGGTGGTGCTGGGTCAGTGGTTGGACTCAATGGTCTTAGAGGTCTTTTCCACCCTTAACGATTTTATTATTTTATGATTTTCTTTTTCCATTTCTAAAAGGAATAAAGTTGTGGGAAAGAGATCTGGAAATAAAAGGAAGAAGTTAGACAATAATGGAACCACGATTTAAGGGAAGGTTTAGGGGAGTAATTAAGTATTGAAATGTTAGGATCTCTCTGCTCTTTTCCTCCACTCATACCTTGGGTTCATTTCTTTTTTTTCCTGAGCAAATATATGCAAATGCAAGCTGGGGTTTTGTGTCTGTAAATATATGCCAGAGTGTTTATTGTTTTGTTGCCAGTTGGTTTGCCCACTGAGGCCTCCCAGCCCCTGTATTTATATACTTTTCACTCTGTAAGGGGATCATAGCTCCTTGGGAGACAGAGTGCTAACATTTCTGCCATGCAGAAAACAGAGAAACAGTGGTAGGCCAGAGCTGATATATTGTTAAAATTCCTAACTTCATTATGTGGGAGTCTACTAAATCTTTATTTTGCAATCTGAATTCAGCAAGAGGAAAAATGATGCTGAATCATTTTCTTTCTCCCCGGGAACAGTCTCACGCTTGCTGCCTGTGCTTTGTAAAGGCTGCATACACAGTTAAGCACCTTTAGCATTTACAGATGCCTTTACATTTACAAATGCCTTTATCTTCAGAAGCATATTTGACACACTAGGCTGGCTTACGGTTTGAAAAGCCAGTGAATCATTCTGTGAATAGCTGAATACAGAACGTTTGAAACAATCAATGACAACTTGCCAGGGCTTGGGCAGAATGCTCCCTATTGTAAAAAAGAGCTGTAGAGCAGCCTGTGAAACTCGAGTGGTCATCTGATAGGAAATGAATGCAACCAATCTCCAAGGAGCTCAGCAGATATTAGCAACACCAGTTGCCTGTAGTCATAGTGCAAGTTATCTCCCTGCATTTGACTGAGCTTCTCAGGTTCTGCCTAGGAATGAAAGGATTGCTACTTTCGCTAGTCTTCATCTCTTAAGTATTTTCGTATTTAGCAATGGTGGGTTTTTGCTGTTTGGTTTTTTTTTTTTTTTTTTTATATTAGGCCTATTTATACAAATGCACTTTTTTCCCGAGTTTGTGAAATCATGATAAAAGCTACAAACACAGGTAATTCCTGATTCATGTGACATTATGCAGGATTGAAGGTGAAATCCTATTATATGAATATGTGTAGAGTTATCTTTTTGTTAATAAACTGTTGAAAGCCCACAGCTACTAAAAGAAAACAAAATTAGAAGCTAGTGACTTGACTTCCTCTTTCTTCTTTATTCCCTACATCCTCTTAAAAAAGGGTGACTTATCTCTGGGTGTGAGATGTAAAGAGATTTGGGAGGATGTGGGTGCAAATATTTTAGCACTGCTACAAAACCTTGCTTATTCAATTGACAGTGAATTGAACTGTTACATTGCTTCACATCTCAAAATCCCGGGTTTCTGGCATTCTTGATATATCTGTAAGATCTGGGTGGGAAAAAGTATTTTCCTAAATCTATTGGATATAGATTCTGGCTTGCCACCCTGCTGAAATCCAGTGTAAACTATTGCTTTGACAGCCACACACTGTAGATGAATACTGTAAAGAATTAACCCCAAACAAGCTTTCAGATAAACCATATTATCATCACTCACCACTGAAGTGGAAGTGCTACTCCAGTAAAACAAAAAAAAATCAGCAGTTATCCAAGTTTCCTTGGTTACTTGAATATTATGGTTACTTGAAAAAAAAAAGTGAGTAGGGTGAACTCTCTTACACTTTTGAACTTACAAGCAGAGTAATAGAATTTTGCACACAAGAGCAATGGTATTTGTTATTACCACATCTCTTCCTCATTACTATCATGGTACATATCATTGTATACCCAGACTATTGGTGTATTTATTAATTATTACCATGCTACAGTGTAACAGAGCAGAGTGCTCAGAGATTCAAAACACAATGGCTATGAATGAAATTAGATGTCACTACTAAGGGACTGTTCTATATTTCATTTCTCTGTGGTTTATATGAGTATAATCTGTGAATACCTATGAAATTATGACAAAAGATATATCTTGTGCAAATGGTGATTATATTTCTCTGTTATCAGAGAAATACATAAAAATGTGTAGTTATGTATTCTAGTTTTTGCCCTACCACATAGTTTGATTTACAGATATTTGGGGGGGGGGGGGGGGGGGGTGGGGGGGGGGGGGTGTTCTATGGGAATTGGTCTAAGTCATGGTCATAGAGGAGGAAGAATTAAATGGATATATTTTTTTTCCTGTTCTGGTGAATTTCCACCAGAGATCTTGCAAATCTTTCATGGAGCCTGTCTAAATCAGCAGTAAATGATGTGCTTTTCTACCAGGTGGATGTTGAATTGATTCAGAGGTGATCAGCTGCTGCATCATCTTTATTTTCACACATCAAAGGTAGGCATATTGCAAGCAATTAATCATGGACTTGTTTATTGTTTTGGAGTAAATGCATTTTACACACCTTTTTGTTGCTGATTTTAATTTAATTACAAATCATCCCAGTGTGTATCTGTCATTACCTGAGTGAACACAAAAATGAAAGGATGAGAGGAAAAAAAAGAAGTGTTTGCATCCGTGGCTCTGGTAACTTTTGAAACAGGGGGCATAAGGCAGGTTACTTAGCACTGGTATTTTTAGAACAAACTAACTATTAAAAGTGTTTACATACATATTTGGTACTAATATCAAAACATTTGTGTTTTAAGTGAAAACATTTAGTCAGTCCTTGGAACCCGAGTGATTTTGATCTGATGACCCAGTTTGGTGGGGTGGGGTTTATCCAGGATAGGCCAGTGTGGTGCTTAGTTGTCATTGAGAACAACAAGTAAAAAATAAGGAATATTATACAATAATTCTTAAAAAAATATTTTTTATTTCTTTTGTGTTCTCTGCCTACCAGTGTAGATATTAGTCCTTCCTAGTATAACTATTTCCTTTCACAATCATGCCCCCAGGCTGTCTGTTAATGGCTGTAGCAATAGAGATCCCCAACAGAGAGTGTTTCTGTGCCTCTAAGGTTGTTATTTGGTATATGGACATGGTTTTCACCACAATGTGTTTAAATATGAATGTTAAAAAATATATAGGTGCTATTCTGTGGGAACTTTTCAGTTGCCCACTGCCTTTTTGTTGAGAACAAGGATTGATGCATTTGGATTTTAAACTTTTTAGTTTGTGGCAGATAAGAATTCTTTACAAAAACCCAGAGGCAGCAATAAGATTTTCATCAGTTAAGGGTAAAACAAGGTTTCTATTTTAAGTCTAAACCCTCATGTTTATGGAACAATCCAACATGAAGCTCCTATGTCATCTTGTCTCATGAAAAGTGAAAATTTACAGAAAAGGGAAATTTCAAAACCTTTATATTAATGGTTGTGAAAAGTGTCAGCATTACTGTGTCTGTAATTGTAATTAAAAAATAATTTTTGGGAACAGAATTAATGATTTTCTGACAAACAAAGAACATAATTCCTCTATTTCTCTTTTTCATCACTTCCTGTCCCTTCCCAAAATGGTCCTGTTGGTCATGCACTGTAGTGAGTGTTAGTTATTTATATTTCCTGATAGATTTAAGTCTGTGGTATTATTTTCTTATAATTATAATAATGCAGCTCTTTAAAAAGGAATGGGTAGGTAATTCTGAGTAATTTCTGGTTTTGCATAAGGGTGCAAAGAGAGGAGGATGTAGAGGTGTAGCATCAGCATTCACATTTGTATCTCCCAGTACAGAGTTTTATTCACTTATTAGAGAAGTTCATTTAGCTTTTTATTATTTTTAATTAATTAATTTCCTAAATCCTGTCCTCCATCCCTTGTGTATTATACCCATTCTTTGAATCCCCTTGTATAAGTCTCACTTCTGTTTATTTTCAGACGGGTTATGTACAATCGCTGAGTTAAACTGGGATGAAATGATATAACCGAATGTGGAGTCTTATACTAGTTTTCCCCTTATAAGCCACAATTAGGCTGATAAATGTTCAGAAAGCTCTTTTAATCAGTAGACACTTTTTTGGGGCAAGGGAAAAAAATAAAAAAAACATCCACAAAACCAGAGAAAGCTCTTTTCACTACATTTTTTCACAGTAGTTTAAGTTCTGAGGAGCTTTTCTAGTTTTAGACACCTCAAACTTAAAGCCCAAGTTCCTTAAAAAAATAAAATGGGCAATACCTTGGTTAATACTTTTACTCTTTGATTAAAATCACAGAGAGTTCCAGCTTTTGAAAGTTCTTAGACAAAAGGACCAATTCTGCTCTTGGCCTCTTTCTGTAACATCAATGAATCCTTGCAGTTAAATTCTCTTGGAGAGAAAAATGTATATTCTTTACCTCAAAAGACTTGTGTTTAGACTGCTGATCATAACAGAGGAATCTTGCATTAAATTTAGGCAGCATATGAGGAGGAGGCTACAAATCCAGAGTACCAACAGTGTGAGAAGGTTTCTTGGAATTGAAATGTTGGATAACTTGGGACTAATTCAGTGAATTAAGTATTTGTATAACACTGTACACATAACTCTGGTTCTAGTACTCAATGAGTCCTTCTGTCTTCATAACACTAGAATATATTATTGTAACACAACCTGAAAAAAACATAGAGAAAATACTGATTTTGTTGGTGGCAAAATCCTGCACTTTGGATAAAAATTTTAATGGCCATTTGCATGTGATGGATCGTGGGTTTAAATAAATGTGAATTTCTCATATGAAAAATGAGAAATCTGCTGAAACTTCCATATCATAATTTCAGTTTTGATACAACAATGAAATATTTAACGATTTCACAACAAATATTTAAAAGCAATGAAACTGTTTTATGAGCAAGGATGTGCCATCCCTGACACCCCTGGGCTTGATAAAACTCTGTCAGATGTGAGCCGTTCTCCTGGAGCAAGGATTTGATCAAAGCAGACCCTGAGCCTCCAAATTTGGGTTTCAGACATCAAAATATTTACCCCTGTTTACTCAGTGTTCTTGTTAGCACAAGAAGGCACCAGGAGGAGGTGAGACTGGTGCATTGCATGGACTAAGAGAACAGCATGGCAGAGAAGGGAAAGGAGCACTCAGTGCTAGTTTGGTAGTAGTTCTATATAATATTAAATGCATACCAAGGCACCAGCTTTTATGGAAAAGCCCTCTATCTTGCCCAGAAGTGCTGGCAAGTGCATTATCACTGTTATCAGCTAGACCTGACATTACCTAAATCTTACTTAGTTCATGTCCCTGCAAATTTAGAAGTCAGCCAGAAACTATGAAACCGTATCACTGGGCATCATCACGTTATCATCTCATAACAGTCAGACACAAGATGATGTAAAGTGTGGAAAATGATTTGTGTTTTCTCTGGCTTAGAGGCTGCTAAAAGCTTTCCAAAAATCCCAGCCCTCAGTCCTCGTGTATAGCATGATCTGACTATACAGGATTATTTTTTCTCGGCTGCAGCTTTATGACAGGGAATATATTTCAGAATTAGGTGGATTTAAGAATGGCTGCAGAGTCTGAGTTAACTTCGGGTAGAAACTGCAGGCCTCAGCCACTGGGATTTATTTTGAGAGATGAAGACCAAAATTATAAATTGTGAAATATTATTGAAGAGTGACTGTGTAGAGGAAACAGACTTGTTCTACAGCCCAGTTGATAGAGTAAAATATAGAGGGGTAATATAAATATTGAGGAAGCAAATTGCTAAATGAGGGAAAATTGTTGGTCCAGATCTTTTACCTAGAATAAGAAATAAATTTACTTTATTCTTTCAAGATTGATGCAGGACATATCTGCATAAAAATTTTTATGTGATAGCTGGGAAGCCCAAGAGGTGTCATAAAACCTTTAAAGATGTTATCTGATTCCTGAAACCTGCAATGACATGAATGTTAATCCTATTCCCTCCTTAACAGCTCCAAAAATGTGTAACACATGAGGGCTAAAAGAGTTCCAGCCTTATCTTCATTAACCTTCTTCCACCTATAAATACTTTTCCCACCAGCAAGGAATACCTCTAAAATAGCAAGCTGAGTGTTGTATTGGTACATGGTGCAGGAGGGGATTTTGGGAACACGAGAGAATGTCTTTGCACATGCCTGCCACAGGAATAACAATATCTGGTTAGCTTCATTAGAACCTAAGTATAAATCAGAGTTTACTTTGCCAAGTCTCAACAAAATCAGTGAGGTCACAGATTGTTTGTTTTAGTGTAAGTATGCAGCTGAATGCATAAAAGAAACAAAGTTCATTCCACAACGCTAATCTTTGTTTCTAACTGGAAATAAGTATCTGCTTAGCTGAAATGGAAGTGTACTCATCATTTATTGATCTGTAAATATCTTAAACTCTATTAAGGAATTTATAGAATTTTTCTGTTTCTCCAAATACCAGATCTAGATCATGAGAATGTCATTAAGTATATGTTCAGTCATTTTAACTGCATTGATTCCTCATCTTTGGATTTTTAACTCATTACTCTGCAGTGGATTTTGCTCCTAGTCACTGAATAATATATGTGCTGAGGATTGGGCATATAAATGTACTGTACATATTTTGTATTTAAACAATTATCATGGAACATCAGTTAATGTTGCAAGTAAATTAAAATTCAATTTGTTTTAAAGACTGTATTTTATACCTTAAAAAAAAATAGGTAGATTTATACAGATTTTGGTGTTTCTTTTTCTAGAATGGGAACTTGAAGCTTCTTTAGCCTCTGTGCAATATAAACTAACATTTGTCAAAATTTACTTTAACTAGTCAGGTTAGTGAACTTTACAGAGGTCTTTTACAGAAGAGCTTAGTCAGCACATCTGGGTATTTTGGCAATGCCACCCCAGCTCAGAAAGTAACATTTTTCTTAGCTTCTAAGATTTGCCTTCATTTATGCCTAACTGCTTGATAGGATGTTTTAATAGGTGACAAAAGAGCAGCAAGGTGGTATGGGGAGAATGAAGACAGTGGCACTGGACCTACCTTCTGCACAGGTTCTCAGAGTGAGTATGAGGGGACTAGAATTTTTAGGCTACACCTGCAATAAATATCTAAATGTAATCTTGTCTTGTGTAGTACATGAGTACATTTTAAGTAGTAGAAGTGCACAACACAAAAGTGCTGGATGTAGAGTGAGTTAACCTGAACCCTGATGTATCTGTAATTGATCTAAGTCATCATCACTGAAAAATTAGAAACAGCTCATAAAAAGTGTAACAGATATTTTTCTTTGTTTTCTCTTTCTTTCCCCGCCAATAGCAATTGCTTTTAGCTCCAGACTCTACTCCCTGAGCTCTTCCATAGGACCTTGACCTTCTCAGGTCCCAGATGGATAAAAAAGTATACTTTGTGATTTCTTTCAGGCTACTACTGAGCTATTTATTGAAATGAATGGGTATGCTGTTTGGTTGACCAGCTGACGAATGAGAACTCAAACAGTTGCTCATTCTGGGGGGATACAAATTTGATCTCTTTTTTTTCTGGTCAGAAGCTGATTTTCTCAGTCTTAATGTTTCTGATACAACCAGACTCATGTGGTTGGAATTAGGTGATTTATTGGAAAGGTTTTAAGAGGGAAGGTAGGCAGCATACCTGAGTAAGCTCTGTTTCTCAGGATATCCAAGTGCAATTTGAAAGGAGGATGCTTATTCTGGGATAGATTTTAGACTTCTGCTGCTCCCCAGCAGAAGTAAGACACAAGGAAGATACAAAATCAAGGAAGATACAACAACAACGAGCCTTACTTGAGCGATCTATCTATGTAACACTAAGTCTGATTACTGGATACATTTGCAAGCTGTGTAGTAATCTGAAAATTATACTCCCAGAACAAATTTATCCTCATCCTTTCAGGCTTTCCCCCCCCCCCCCCCCATAACCTTTACAGCATCTACTTTCCTAAAATCCGTCTACCCATCCAGAATTTAATTTTCTCCTTTACCCTTCCAAATTCTTTATTTTTTCTCACAGTGATGGCACAGCACCATCCTTTACCTGTCAATCAAACCCACAATAGCACTACAACTTTCAGTACTAATCTCATTTACTTTTACTGCCTCTTCAATAATGTCACCTACATTCCTCAAATACATCCTTTGGCTCCCAATTTCACAGCAATTCCAATTCAGATCACTTTTTCTTATTTTTAAGGTCCTCCACAGCTATGATACCCCTGCTTATCTGACTTAGACTCTTTCTATTTCCTCATCCACAACTTTCTCTCTGCCAGTGAAACAGCATTTGCTCTTCTATTCCTGAACATATCAGGAAAAACATTGCAGGTTCCCTTTCTCTGCTTTGGATTTATAACAAAAATATCAGTAATATCATGCTTTTTTTTGCTTCATGGGAGTGGAAGCTCCCAGCATTGACCTAATTTTATCTCATTAAGGATGGTGGGAGTTTCTTTTACTGTTACCTTTTGCAGGAGCAGTGTTGACAACTCTGAGAAATTTTAGTCATCCAAGCTTTGAAAATTTCAATGCTTACAAATTTCTTCTAAGTTATTGCTTGGCACTGTTGAGACTGGTTTATTAACGTAAAATGCAAAAGTCAATAAGAAGGAAGTCCCTTAATTTACTCTTAATCTTTTGGGAAAAAGAATTAAATAATCAGAAAAGGCAAAATATCTATTTTGAAGTTTTAAGGAAATGCTCTAACTTTTTAAATTTTAAGTCAACAACTTTTTTTTTATATATTTTGCTTTGAAAGGGTTAAGTCATGTTGAGTTTTCTTATTCTTACAGTTGAAGTCCTATATTAATAATTTTCATTATGTACCTCTTTATTCAGACATATAGTCTTCTTTGTGTCCATCACAGAATGATACTCCCAGATGCTTTCAAATGTAAGTGACCATTGCTTTTGGGGGGGTTTTGTTTTGTTTTAGGTTTGAGGGTGTTGCAGTCAGCAAGTCAGCAAAACCCATCAGAATGTATTTGTTAAACTAGTTTGTAACACAAACTAAAGATCATTGTGTCATTCAAGAGACTCAAAAATGCAGAATTTTCATTTATTTATTTTATTTACTAATTTTCCAGGTGGAAAGGCTGTGTACAACTTCTGCTAATATATATATATATTTATATATTTAAAGGGGGCCTTATCCTTTGTTTCAAACACATACCCTTAAAACCATATGTAAGATCCATGTGATGTTCCAGGGCAATGAGAATGCTCAGCATTAAAAGTCTATTTTCCCATTTTCTTTTTAGCCTAGTCAGTATTTCATTCACACACACTGTTAATATTCTTGTTACCTAAATCATATATTAATGTTTTTGGTCTCCGTAGCTGAAAGGCATAATTCCAGTAATGAGGGGAAATAAGCAGAATGCTTGATGAAGTAGCTAAGCTACCAAACAACAAGCAGAATGTTTCATCAACTGTGTTTTAACAACTGGTGTAGGAAGCTGCTACAGTTTTGTCATTTTCTCACCAAGAAATATATCTCTTTTTATTAAAATGTGGTGTGGTATCAAAAGGGTCAAATCAACCAAAATATTGAGAAAGCATAAAATGCAGCAGGAATAGAAAGCAAACTAGGAGGAAATTGTAGAAAAAGTGATAGTTTCAGAATTATTTCATAGAGTGATCCTGTTTTTTTTTTTTCTTCTGTGAGACCTTCAGCACACCTACTAAATCACATGAGAACAACCAGAATCAGCAGTTACCCAAAGGTAAGTGGTACGATCTTATAGCTTAATCAGTTATTTTGTTCCTTACCCTTTCAGTATTTCATATTGAAAAGGAAGTCTGACATTTCTAAGACAGTACTAGACTTCTCTTTTTTTCATCCATTTATTTTTTATTCTGGGAGATTTATGGTGTAGAAACTGTACAATTGATAAGAAGAGATCAGAGATATTGGATTCTAAATTATTGACACCTGAGTTCCCAAGGTTGTGTGCTTTCTTCATTATTTGTAATATATATTTTCTAGCTGTAGAAATATAATTGTATAATACTTAAAAAAAATTACTTGTTTTCTGTTTCAGTTATTTTTAGCATCGTTCCATGACAATTTTTTTAAAGGGAAAAAAACCCAACAAAACAAGTAAAGATTCTTAGGATTTTTTTTTACCTGTATTGAAGAGTATCTTAAGTACCTGCTATTAAAAATTTTATTTTACATTTTTCCTTATGGCTAGAGCATTATTATACCCTTTCTAAGAAGTATTAACACTTAAATGTGACCTGCTTCAACAAAAGCATTCATATATATGGAAACATGTTAAAATTTTTTGTTCTTATTACTGTGTGACGCAGATGTTTCAGAGTGGATCACCTGAATATTTCTGTTTACTGTGAATTTAATTGACTCTCACAGTTTTGGTGCACATGAACTAAGTCTGTTTTGGAGGAAACAAAGTTAGGGGCTGAGCTCCCAGGTGCTCCACACCCCCAGCAGGAACACAGCAATTCTGAACCACGAGCTGGTTCCTCAGGGACCTTCAAACCCGAGATGTGGTACAGTGTTTGCTCCAGGAAACCAGGCAAACCACGTGTCTTCTAGAAGGAAATATTTCCTTGGTTAAAAAATATCCCAGACCACCTATGGGCCAGTAGAGGACAGGTAGATCTGCCTTCTTCATCCTGTGGGTGTCTAGCTGGTGGGTAAAATGATGCTTGTCTGGTCAAAGGTAAAACAGTGACATAATGCGACATGCCCTAGAGAGATTGAACAGTAGATGAAAATATCCATGAATTTTTTGAAGTGCACCACTGACATGTGAGGAGAGACAGGATCTGTTTGGAAAGTGTCCTGGTTCTATTAATTGCTTGCTCATTATTCCATGAGCAAGCTTACACATTATTTCCTGGTTTAAGATAAGACACAGCTGGAAATCTGTCTGATGCTATCAACTCTTTTGAAGTGATTGGGCCATACCTGGATGATTAGAAAGAAAAGTCTACAGAAAGAGATTCTTATTAAATACATTATGCTCATTGTGCAAAGTGACATGAAATGCTATTTCAGCCATTTCTGATGTATTTAGTCAAATATATCGGTACCATATCTGGTGCTGTCTTTCTTCAGAGTACATTAAGTGTAAAAAAACCCCTACGGTCATGGAAACTACAGTAAAAAATTGCACTCAGTCTGGCAGTAGTGAATTCTCCCAGTAGTGAAATCAGGTCAGACTGTTTCTGACAAAGTCTTTCTGTCTGACAAAGGCCAGCAGTGGATATTCAGAACATGGCAAAAATGCAATGCCATTTCATGGACTGCTGTACCAACATCCCATGGCCTGTGGTCAGAGGCTTTCCTAGACAGTAGAAAGGCTTTGCGTTTTATCCCCTTCAAAGGACTAGACTTTTCCTTTAAATGTGCACCAATTTTTAAGTACTGTAGCTCTTTATGAGGAGAGAGCAAGGTCATCATTTGATCTGCATGTTCCACTCATGGCATTTGTGCCATGTGCCCCTCCCCCTGTTGTTTTGTTTTCAGGCTGAAGGGTCCTAGTCTGTTTTGACATTTTTTGTACAGAAAACATTTATTACCTTGTTAATCATTGTCATTCTCCTCTAAAACTTCACATTTTCAGTGCACCCTTTTTGATGTGGGAACACTGTATACTTAGATTATTTGACAGGAAGGTGTAACATAGTTTTTTACATTGTCATAATGATAATATCTGATTTGCTTTCTGTTTCTTTCCTGATTATTCCCAAACACAGTTTGGGCTTCTTTTTTGTTTTTAAATTTCTGTTGATCGTCATACTGATGATCCTAATTGGCCAGAACCTTTAGGTGCATTTGTAGATTTGAAATTGTTTTTTTTTCCTTACATGATGTATTTTTTTATTTATCTATGATGAATTTCATTGGCCCATCATTGAGTCTTCTGGAGTTTCTCTGTTCTTTGAAAACAGCCATAATTTTTGCTACTGTGAATAAGTTAGTATCATCAACACACTATGTCCTTCATTGTTCAACCAGCTTTTTGTATCCTTTATAGATATATTGAGACACCATCAGAGTTGCTCATGACTCCCCATTAGACATTTCTGGCTCTGTGAAAATTGGTCACTTTGCCTCACAATTCTGTTTTCCAACCATATGAGGACCTTTGCCATCATCCTATGCCTAGGTTTCTTAAGTGTTCATTTTGTGATCCTATGAGACACCTTTTGGCATTCCAAGTGACTGATATACAAATCTGATTTATCACTATAGTTGTTCATTCCTTCAGAAGACCCTCATAACTTGGAAGGAAATATTTCTATTTAGAAGAACTGTATTGAACCATCACTATATATTTTATTCCAATGCTCACTAATTCAATTCTTTATTATGAATAACAGATCAACTGTTTAACCCTAATTTCCCTTTGATCTATATGACAAGTATAATTTGTTACTGGAAAACCATTATTTTGTCAACTTAATAAATTCTTCTACCAGTGTTTCAGCTTGAGATGGATCACTGATATTTTCCTTGCAAAGGAAGATTTTTCAGAATAGGCACCTAAGTTGTTTTGCAAGTTGGTGTTTGGCCTGTTAAAACCTGATACAGACTGTGATCCCTTCTATCTTCCTCATTTGCACATACATATCTTCATTATTTGAAAGCTGACTTCTCGATTTCAGTACCTTCTCCTACTTTGACATTTATACAGACTTTCTCAACTCTATAAATTTTCTTAGAAGTAGTATGCATATGACTTATGCCTCTAATATTGTGGTTTTTAACAGTTTTGAGCCTACTGCAATAATTTACTCTTTGACTGCCCTTTACACATTTTGATAACTTCCTTATTCTTTGTTATTCTGCATTTCACAATTTGCAGTACCAAACAGTAGTAGACTTTGCAAATATTTTTATTCCTATGTGGGTGTCTAACCTATTTTTGTCTGCTTGATTTATGCAAAGCAGCTCTTTAACCATAAACTGTGAGACACATCTTACTCCTAGTCACGACCTGGTTAGAAGTTTCTTCTTTTATTTCCTGATTAGGGCCTCCATGAAGCAATCATTTAACATGCCTAAAAATTTGAATTTGATCTTATGCTCTGGTGTAATATTTGCCAAATTTAAAGTACCACTGAACTTCCTTATCTGTTGCAGTTACTGCTCTGCAACTTCCCTGAGCATGTCAAATGACCTTCTAAATATTTAATATTCTTTTTCAACATGCTCATTGGGCAACAGTCTATTTTAAATTCAAGGTTATCTTCTAGGATATGTAGACTTGAGGTAATTGAAAGGCCCAGTTCAGTGGAAAAGATGTATTTTCCAGTATCTTCAGTGTGTTGGGAATTTAGAGACCCTCTTTAAATTTGTATGACATAATCATATGGTGTTCGTCTACAGTTGATCATCTAAAAGATAAATTTTGAAGACATGTTGATTACTGGGCTTAATACTGTCTTTGAGTTTTGAAAAGACTTCTTGCATTCAAATAATTAACTTTATTGGAAAAGAAATGATGCTATCTCTGCAAATGCTAAGTGTTGGATGTGTGAATCTAGTTTTCATGTTCAGGCTTGACTTTTGATGAGTTTCTAAATTAAACCTCACAATGATTCCATTTTAAATGTTTCCTTAATAAAGGTTGTTAGGTTGAAAATGAGTTAGCTAAAAAAACAAAATCCAAAAAAAATCACTTCTTTTGGAACTGGAATTGGTCTAAGCAATCATTAGAGTTTCACTTACTGTTTTCCTCTGCTTCTGCACAAACTCAGCTCTAAAGCTGTACTGTGTCAGGCTAGGAAAAAGTTTTCCATAAGAATCAAGCTACATAATGATGCAGTTATTTTTAAACTATTCATTTTGGTTATTACTTTATTTTTACTGTAATTTACTTTTTGCTCTTGAACATAAGCTTTCTTAGCCATTATCTAAAAAATTTGCAGGCTTGACAAGTTCCATAGGTATGGAGGATATTGATTATAGGTAGTACATTCAACGTGGTCTCTCTGAAGGAGATTTCTCTCAAAGTCATGTTTATACTGTTAACTGGCTACTAATGTTCAGTATTACCCTTCTCACACACTCCTTGTAGGTTGTGGGCACATGACACCCTCTGTAGCATTTAAATGTGGCTGAAAACTCAAGATCTTACTGGAAACACAGTACAATATCTTCAGTTTCGACACGAAATTTGTTTCGTTTCCAGCTGTCCTTGCTGGCTCAAGCTCAGTTCTTTGGGTGGGACTGGGATAATTATCCTCTGTGCCAGCGACAAGACAGTTCATTCAAAATGATGCCTTGAGCTGCAAACAATGTTTGCAGGAAAACAGCAAACTAGGCTTTTTAGCATGATGCTAATCCTTCCCATAACAATTACTGAGAGCTGACCTTCACCTTTTCCCTTTAACAAGTTTGGGTTTATGGTACATGGCTGGATTTTCTAAAATGAGGTTTGAATATCCCTCTTTTGAAAAAATAAATGTGTTACAGAAAATGTCACAGAATGGCTGATTCAGTTTTATTTACTGGAAGTAATAAATGCCTCATTTTGTGGTACAAATAAGCATTGTTAAAAGTAATTCCATTTGATCTGCTGTTTGTGAAAGAAGACAAAATGGTAGTTTTGAAAACTGAAGACATCTGTTTGACTACAATAAAACTAGGATAAAGATAACTGTAGAGCAAAAATTCGTGCTTCATCATACCACTACTGCTCTGTCCATTTTGTGAATGGGCAGTGAAAGAAGGCAAGAAGTAAAGGATAGATTTCTTTTTATTAGCATAATTTATCAAGAAATTATCCAGCATTGCAACTCTCAGGTGCTTACACCTTTCTTATTTTAATTCCTTTTGAAGATCAATAAACGTTTCTCTTCTTTGTAAACTGTTGTTCTAGAGGCAGATTTTGGTCATTTGTCTTCTAACTACTAGGAAAAAGGACTTATGGATTGTTACAGGATATTTTACTCTAACCCTAATGCAGCACGTTGCCCTGCTGTGGCAATGTTTCTCAGTCATTACTTTCCCACCAGCATCAGCATTTCCTAATTTATTGTGGGCCACCTGCTCTTTTTGTCAGGTTGAGTCTGATATTTTAATGTGGTGTGGCACTGGGTAAGTAGGGTTTTTGTGAGCCTTGGGATAAAAAATACCAAGCTGTTGTTATCTGTTGAAACACTTTCCAGGTTGGGCATCATGTGTAGACTTTGCCACCTTCTGCTAGTATGAGAGATAAAATACGAGTTTTTATACGTAGGTGAATTGTGAAGTTGTAAGATATCCAAGTTCCAAATGGGACTGGGAGTCAGGGTCTTTTAGGGCTGGATAAGAGAAATATAAAAGTTCCTAAAAATTAAAATCTTTCAGGACCATGTAGAAATTTTGTACATAGGGGTTTCTTCTCTCTCTTTGGGCTAAGAACAAAGGAAGATCCATCATTTTTGACAGAGGATGCCTTGCAGCCAATCAGAAAGAAGGGAAAGCCTCTTTTCAGAGAAAAGAAACCTTTTTAGGCAAAAATGAATATATTAAACTTATCTGAAAAGCGTGGGAGTTTGTGAAACTATAAAATGTATGGAATTTAAACCCAGAGGGTCTTTTTCCCTGGAAACTCGGTGAGAGAAAGACCCAGCACACTGAATAAATCCTTTGTTTCATGAGTTTATGCCATCTTTCTAAATTTAAAAGAGGAATTTTTCTCACAGTTAGCACCCTCTAAGCTCTTGTAGGGGAAGCAGAAAATAACAATCTTCTCCAGTGATCTCACAAGTCTCAGCTTTTCAAAAGGTGATCTGTCCACTGCCCACCACAGAATGAAGCAACTAGTGCAGGATGAAAGCTGATCATGGATGTCTGTACATGGGACAAGTATGAGCGAAGAAAAATAGTTGGATGTGGGCAGACAGCTTTGAGGAGGGGGAAGTTTTGCTGACTGATCGCTCCCATTAGGTGCTCAGGGGGTGCCAAAAACCTCCTCCATCACTGACCTCCATGGAGACATTTGCTCTGGCCAGCTGAGGAGGGTTTAGGCACCAACTCCCTACTGCCTCCAGGGCTCAGCTGTCAGCAGAGCCCCAAACACTGCTTGTGGCCACTGTCAGCACCCAGCACGTGGTGGTGGCAGATCCCAGTTGCTGCTGGGATAAGGCAACTGGTTTAGGGGGAGGAGGGCTGCTCTGTGCCTCACTTGCCCTCGGCACCACAAAATGGCCCTGACTTCTTTTAATAAAGAAGAAATCTGCAAAACTGTGACACTGATTATAATTTCTATGATTTATGCCTGTGTGCACCAGAACTCAAGTTGGGACTTTTGTATTCTAGCAGTCTCCATGTGGTTGTTAGCTTCAATCTAGTGAATATGTTTCACTAGATTTAAACCAGTTAATTAGGTATGTGTAGTACTGTAGCCCATTGCCATTTCTGAGCTATCCAATTTCTCCTCAGGTTAATTTTCTATATACAGCTGACATCACTGTGTGATAATAATTACTAGATGCCAAAATTAGCTTAGTGCAGTCATCAAAATGTTGCACGTGGCTATATTTCCTACATGAGAATAGCAGAAACCAATACATATTAGCCCTTTGTATAGCACAGCAGCAAGGAAAGAAATGATAGGGAGAAGTAGAAATATAAAAGAGGGTTTGGTGATGAATGTCTTTGGAAAAAAAAACCAAAATGTGAAGGACAAAAAGGAAAACCAAGAAAAAATGCATGAGAAAAGAGGCATGTCTGCACAGTGGAATAAGCTCCTTTACCCAGTGTCTGACTGAAGGATGTGAGGAAGCTTTGGTTCAGAATCTCTGTAGGCACAGTTCATACTGACTGAAACACTGATCCTACTAGCTCATGTTCAGGGTCGCCCTAATATGGATGTGTATCCTCTGAAGCAGAACAGGTTTGAGCAGAGGAGCTTTTGTCAGTACTTACTTGTTCTCTCTGATCTGTCTGAAAGCAAGAGGTTCAGAAACATGCTACAATTAGAGTTGTTTAACCGGTATGTGAAAACTGTAACATAATAAAATTAAAAGAGTAAAAGTTATCCTACTGAAATATCAGGTTTAGGCACAGTGATTTGGCTGCGTACCTGCAGATGCTCCCTGAAGATGTAATTCAATTTTCATTTGTTGCATATTCAGTGTATTTCTCATTTTGTTCATGTAATGATTGATTTTGTGCTAAAAACTGGCAATCATGCTAAACTGAACACAATTATTTTCTTTTTTGTGCAGTATTAAAATCTGTCACAAAATAGAAAGAGATCCAGTTCCAGTGTTGTGGTAGGTGTTGACAAAGGAACTACACGCTCCAAACATGAGGGTATGTTATGCATCTCTTTATAGAAGAAGAATTAATTGATTTATCTGAAATAGGGATATGTTTACATTCTCTTCAAATATAACAAAAACCCAAAACCAAACCAAACAAAAAAACCCCTCCAATCAAAAACACAAGAAGATGTGAAAGACTTTGCTTTATATTTTAATTTGTTGGGAAAGTACCTCTGGCTTTAAAAAAAAAAAAAAGTCAAGGCAGCAACTTTCTTGATTCATTAGACAAGTAATGTTACTATGAATTAAATAAAGAGATGGAAACAGTGGTTTCCCTGATGTTGGGGTCCAAAGAGAGAGTATTCCAAGTGATGTAGAATGATAAGAGAAGAAGCAAAGACTTTCTTTGCAAGTTTAAGACAAAGTTAAACATATACAGGGAATATAGATCATAAGGAATTTATTTCCAAGCAGCTCCATAGAGTAAGAAAGGAGAGGACACAGCCCATTCATTTGTCACAGCCCCTCAAATGGGAGGCTGCTGTGTCCTCTGGGAAGGTGGGAGGAGGAGGAGGCACTGTGGGTTCAGGCAGCTGAAGTCCAGCCTTTGATTGTAGCAGAACTGGTGCCAGGCTCCTGGGCTTTAAAATATATCCTACTGACTGACTCAAAACATCTGGACTTTGGGCTGGGGTCAGGATGAGTAGAGACTTCTGGATGGAAGAGACTGAACTTCACGTCCACAGTAAGTAAAGCAGCATGAGTGTTTTCACTGTGGAATATAGGAGCTGTGTTGTGTCCTTGTTATGGTTATGAGTGGGTTTCATCATATGTCTGGTAAATAGAATTTAACCATCTACTTTCAGGTCAAAATATTTGCCATTTTCTATGAGACTTGTTCAGTGTTCTTGGGGTGACCTTGGAAAAATGGACTTCTGTGATGAAACTTGAAAAATCAGTTTCTTTTATTAATGTAAGGCACCTTAGGGTGATTAGGTGTAAATGATTGCTTGTTTGCGTTTATGTAAAGAAAGCTGGCACTGGGTTTTGATCTACTTTGACTCTCAGTTCTGACTGAGCATTAGCACACTTGAATAGAAAAGTGCAGCTCCAGACCAGTGACATTTATTGATATAATAGCTGTAAAATGTTACAAACTTCTGCATGTCAATGTATTAATATAAAATTAAAATTATATATGTATGGTAAAAGTACAGCTAAAATACACTTCTCACCAAATACTAGAGCAGACCTGAGTATATCTAGAAAGCAGGATGCCCTGTAGCATAGTCAAAAGATATTCCTTCCACCTCTCTCTTCTGGATTTCTTTGAGCTTCAACATCTCTTTGTACTCATTTATAATGTATTTTCTGTCACTTAGATTTAGTATCTGGATACTGAGCTACCCATCGTTTCACTTACCCTTAGTCTTGCTATGTACTGCAAATATTGAAATGTCTTGTTAATATTAATAAAGTAGTTGCTTGTTTAGACTGTTAAAACTACAGATTAGGTGTCAGTGGGATGCCCAGGAAGAAACATACATTAAAGATGTCTCTTTAAAGGAAAACCAAGGGTAGGATAATAAATCCTCATCTGCGTGTAGCCATCATTACCTCTTCAGTAGAAAGTCTGGGCTTCTCATTTGTCACACTTTTTAACAAGGGGAAGAGAGGGTTGGAGTAGAATGAATCATTGCAAATTTCTATCAGCACTTCCCGTTACAACGATCACAGCTAATGCTGCATTTAGCTCCTGCTGCGTGCTCCATAATTCTGCCAGGGAAGTAAAGGATCCTGCTGAAACATGAAATTCCCGTGTTGCAGGGATCTTTCACAGTTTTATTTTGTTGTAAAGTGTAATTTTCCAAAATGTGTTGTATTATGGTTTCAAAAACCTGAAAGTATTTTAAAGATATCTTTTTTTGGAGGAATTGGATTTGGAACAGGGTAGTGTTTATCACTTGTGCTTATTTTTTTCAAACCGTAAGAATTTCGAACTTTTCCCACTGCGAAAAAAAAAGATGTTTTGAACTAGAAAACCATTCAACAGTAGAAGGAAATTCCATCTCTAAGGATTTTTTAAAATAGAGTGCAATCATTTATCAGTGCAACTTTATCAGTTATTGAGATATGTTAGAAGTAATAGAATATTTTCTAGCCTTTAATTATGATTTGATACAGGACATTCTTCAATGTTAATGCTATTCATGGATGTATGTAAACTTTACAGAGACAATATAAATTAAAATAAGTTTATCTGAGGTGAATACTTCAGAATATTTGTGGAATCTATTGAAAAGAAATAATAATTCAAAGGACGTACTATTAAAATTAAGAGTAATATTAATTTTATCATTTAGTTCATCAGTAAAACTTTTTTGGAAAATATAATTTATTAAAGACAGTATTTTCAAGTGCTGTTACAGAAGAGTATTTAAGTGCTGTTACAGAACAGTCTGTGTAATTAGATACAAGGAGAAATCTGTAAGATGGTTATACAACTACTGTGTTGGACCTCACATTGACATTGCTGCTAGTGAGGACAAAAGAGAAAGAGATGCTGAAACACTCCCTGAGATGGCCTTGTGGTTCATAAAATCTGAATATTTAAAAAAATGCAGGTTCCTGAACTCCATGATTTTTTTCCTTGACTCATTTTCTGGGAGGATCATACAGAGGATAAGGTGTTAGTTTTAATTAGCAGTGCATTGGAGGCAAACATATGGAATGGTTTAATACCAAACTCACAGTATGCTTTAAGAAACTCCTCTGAAAAATGCCACAGCTGTTGCAAAATATTCCTGCTATTTAAAAAGGATTGTTCAGTTAAGAACTCTGTTGGTACCTTGGAGAAAAAGGTAAAAAAGGATCAAAAAAAAATTTCCAACCGTAAAATTGTTTGTGCACAAAGAATACTGTAGAAAGGGAGATAGCAGTGACCTTGTAGTTCACTTATGACCTACAGACCTTAATCATCATCATATAAATTATGTGAAAAGTGGTTTCCCACTCATACATGACTGGATTTTATGAGTTATGTCTGTTATCACTCTTTATCACCATTGATTGCTCTTTAATTTTGAGTCAATGCTAAGAGAGATGTGAATTGGAAACATCTCGCGTGGCTTCGTAGCCAAGGTAAATATCAGCGCTCTGTGAAAAGATGTGGGAAGAGATCATCTGTGAGGAACCTTGTGCTGTGCAGTTTGTTTCATCTGGCTTCATATTCACAGATCACAGAAGAGATGGTAATTCCTACAGTGTTTTCCCAGAAAGGGTGGAAATCAAAGCTTTTGGGCTGTAGCTGATAGTTATCAACCACTCTTTTGCTAACGACCATTCTACTATTCTTCCATGTTCCAGTTATTAGTATTATTTGGTGGTTTTTTTTTGGTTTTCAAAAAGTTATTTCAGGTGAAGCATCTGTGATGACCTAAGCTTAAGGAGTCGATTTTTAAATAATAATTTTAAATTCAGACACATTCTTTGCTCAATTGCACAGAGATAATGCTCAAATAATAATAATAATAATAATTCATCAAAATTGCAAAAGAAAGGCTTGTTTCAAATGAAATGTTTGGTTAGATATATTTGTGTCAGGAATCACACAGGAAAAAATCCTCTAATTTCCTATGTCTTAGATATATAAAAACTTTCTGTGACTATTTAGTTGAAGCTGAGTCACCTCATTTGTCCAATCTACACTGCAGAACTCTGTGAAGCTGCTCTTCCTGTTTTCATGTTTGCCTTTTTTTGGTTTTTACTTTTTTAAATATGAGGGTTTATGAATGTGGAGTAAACCAATGTTAAATCCTACAAACCATAAGAATGATCTTACCTCCATTCTCTCATTCTCTCACACACAAACAAAGGGCTTCAATGATTTCCAGTGCAGTGAAGTAGTTTAAAAAAATGAATGTTAAATAAATTTAAATTTAAACACTGAAGTTAAAGAGCAATCAGAATACTTTTAGGGCTTAATTTAATTGTGAAAATCTTTATGATTTCTTTGACCTTCAAAATCAGCGTTGTATGCAAAAGTTTTGCTTGATATCCTTAGTGCATCCGAACAGAAAGTGCTACAGATATATGTAATCAGAAAATAGCCATATAATCTGAAAAACACTATGCCGTGCTGATCTTGAGTGTTTGACTGTTCTAATGTGGATAATTGTGTCTGAAAACAAACATTTAAAGAAGCCAGGTTAATGATCGAAAGATAATTAGCTTTGCAGATATTTGTAAATAATTAAATTGGAGAATATTGCATTTATCACTCTATAAAAAGTAACATAGTACCATCAAAGTATCATAAAGGACATCATATGCTTCTTTAGTGTATTGTCTATGATATGATTATTTTAATGATTGATTTACATATATCTCTTTCCTCTTATTCAATAATGTTAAATACTGACAAGACTTTTTTTTTCATTTTAAAGAGATTTATTGTATAGAAAATGAAAATTTGTTGGAGTAAACTCTTGTGAGAAATACTTTCAGGGTAATTTTACACTCTTTTCTCAGGTCCAGCATGAATTTGCCTAGAAGTTGAAGCATTTATCTGGCCCTGGATTCATGGTATTGTTTTGATTCATGTATCGTTTATTTGTTTTTTTTCTACATTAAAAAAGATACAAAAAACTATGTCCTAATTTGATAGGGAGGGATTGCACAAAAACACAGCCAGCAGCTGAATCTGTCACAGCAGTGCAAGAGCCACATTTTTCGTGATTGATGTGATTCACAGCAGTGACTTCAAACTTAGTATCCCATGAAGTTCTCAGAACCATGATGTTACTGTTGCTTTTTGTTTTGTGAATGTTCTCCCATGTGAAGAAAAAAAAAAAAGAAAGAAGCTTCAAAGGTCTCACTTTTGACCTAATAAATAATGAGAAGAAAAAATACCAAAAAGCTAAGGCAAAACTGAAACAGAAAACAAAAAACCACATATCTCATTATTTTTCATAAAAAACCCAAAACAATCTAGCTCTTTCAATAATTTCGACTTCTTACTTTCTACAGATATTCATAAAAACTATTTCTAGACACTCGTACAATAATTGCCATTTTGCAACAATGAAAGATTTTTTAAGATAAGAATTTCTGACAGCATAATTCCAATGTTTATTGCTTGTTTTCTGGTTGTTTGTTTGTTTGTTTTCTGGTTCGTGTTCTGTTTCTTAGTTTGGTTTGGTTTGTTTGCTTTTTTTTCCAATTAGTTTGCTTGAAACCATGGAACATGACTATTAGAAATGACTCCAGCTGTCTTCTTGTGTGTAGAGGTTGCAATCACTCAACACCTACAGCACCTACAGGATGGGCAAGGGATCAGACTCAGCCAGCAAGAGTTAAGGAAAGGTAGGTCCTGTCTGACCAACCTGATGTCATGTCCAGGTGACCCACCTGGTGGATGAGGAGAAGGCTGGGGATGTGTCTACCTGGACTTCAGCAAAGCCTTTGACACTGTCTCCCACAGCATTCTCCTGGAAAAGCTGCAGCCCATGGCTTGGACAGGGGTACTCTGTGCTGGGTTAGGAACTGGCTGATGGCCAGGCCCTGAGAGTGGTGGGGAACTGGGCTTCATCCAGTTGGGATCCGGTCACTGGTGGTGTCCCCCAGGGATCAGTGTTGGGCCCAGTCCTATTTAATGTCTTTATTGATGATCTGGATGAGGGGATTGAGTCCAATATTAGCAAATTTACAGATGACACCGAGTTTGGGGGACGTGTTGATCTGCAGAAGGGCCCTTCAGAGCCGGACAAGCTGGACAGATGGTCTGATTCCAACAGGATGAGGTTCAACAAGGCCAAGTGCCGGGTCCTGCACTTTGGCCACAACAACCCCCTGCAGCGCTACAGGCTGGGGACAGAGTGGCTGGAGAGCAGCCAGGCAGGAAGGGACCTGGGAGTTGGGATTGACAGGAAGCTGAACAGGAGCCAGCAGTGTGCCCAGGTGGCCAAGAAGGCCAATGGTATCCTGGCCTGGATCAGGAACAGTGTGGTCAAAAGGTCCAAGGAAGTGATTCTTTCCCTGTACTCAAGCGCTGGTGAGGCCACACGTCAACTGCTGTGTCCAGTTCTGGGCCCCTCAGTTCAGGAAGGACATTGAGGTCCTGGAGCAGGTCCAGAGAAGAGCAACGAGGCTGGTGAAGGGACTTGAGCACAAGTCCTATGAGGAGAGGCTGAGGGAGCTGGGGTTGTTGAGCCTGGAGAAGGCTCAGGGGAGACCTCATCACTCTCTACAACTCCCTGCCAGGAGGGTGTAGCCAGGTGGGGGTTGGTCTCTTCTCCCAGGAACCAGCAGTAGGACAAGAGGGCATGGTCTTAAGCTGTGCCAGGGGAGGTTTAGGTTGGATATTAGGAAGAAATTTTTTCCGGAGAGAGTGATCAGGCATTGGAATGGGATGCCCAGGGAGGTGGTGGATTCTCTGTCCCTGGAGGTTTTTAAGATGAGACTGGATGTGGCATCAGCGCCAGGTCTGGTAACCACGGCAGTAGTGGATCAAGGGTTGGACTTGATGATCTCAGAGGTCTTTTCCAACCCAGTTGATCCTATGATTCCTTTTTTAGCCGTGAGGTTTTTCCAGCTTTAAGAAACCGAATTAGTTTCATATTTTTCTGGTTTTGTTGCAGATGTACCACAGCCTGTGTGATACCTATTTTATGTTGTACTTTACTGTTGGTACCATGATAAATTCCAGTTTCTGTTGAATGTCGTAATTGCTGTCTCTTCAGCACAACTAGTGATAATACCCTTTTCTAGTTCTCACTGATATTCCATACAAGGTTTATTTGGAAACTGTGCTTACAGTTTGTTAACCAAGCATAAACCAAGCTGGTGTTCCTAGATGGGCTGGTCTAATTCTCTTTGTGATGAATGCAATTGTCCTTGGCAGAAGGAGCCTCTGAGAAGATGGTCAATTAACTATATATAATGAACACCGTCACTATATATAATGAACAGCATATGAGGCTGAGGATTTAGGAATAACTTGGAAATGTGGTTTTAATCTCAAGTAACTGTTCATCTAAACATATTCTTAATGTTAAACCACAAAGTATTACTAAAGTATTAAGTAGGCTAAGATGTTAGTATGTGCTTCAATTATTGCACACATTAGAACTCGCTACTTACCTTTGTATGGAGTATTTTGCACTTCTGTTTTCTTTTCATCTCAACACTTTGGAGTCACAGTAAGTTCTTTTTGATGATTTTTGGGATTTCTTTGGGATTTAGGTAACTAGAATCTCCATGTTACAAGTGGTTCTGTGAGGCACAGAAGAGGATATAAGTGGAATGTATAGTGACACTGGGCATCTCTAACAATGAGAAAATCTGAATCTTATGAATGATTGCTGTGATTTGAAACAGCCACACACTGTAACTGTTTTACCTTTAATGTCTTCATCAGAACTTTACTGAATTAAACCTAGACACCTGTCCTATACATTTAAACAAGGAAATTTAAAGGTAGGCAACTTTTGTATAAGTATCTGCTGAACTCTTTTGGCTTCAATTCTACAGTCCTAGTTGGAGAGGATAAGCTTTACAGTTTTTCTGCAAGTCAGTATTCTAATACCCTGGGAATGGAAAAACAATCCAAGTGACAGAAATCTTGTTCCTTCTCAATGACTCTGGCATATTTATTGTGTTAGAGAAACATATCATCCCCAAAGTCTCTACTGCCTATGTGGAGTCAACATAAGTTATACTAATTCTTCAGCTACTCTCCTTGACCTTCTCATTATCATTACTTCTATCTGATCTGCAGAAGGATGGCAGCTAATTAGTCATATCAATGTTACAGGTCACACAGACATTTACATTTTTGGTAGCAGGTTGGAGAGAGGTTCAAGACCTCAGAGATGTTTTAGACAAGATGAATATTATTACTAATCTTATGTCCTAAATACATATTATTTTATTTATTAAAAGATCTCATGATTATTTTTTTCCTACTTTCATGATAAATGAGAAGTTCCTTCTTGTGTTAAATCCTTAAGTTAAATAAGAATATAAAAATATCAGCTTTCATTGAACAGAGTACTTTTTAAAGATCAAAATTATACAGGATTCCACAAAAAATTATAAGAGTAACATATCATGAGCATAAATCTGAAAAATGAAAACACCACTGAAAGGTGTAATGATTTTTCTTGAGTTTTTTTGATTGTTGGGTTTGGGTTTTTCTTAAGATGATGTCATGACTTTTTAATTTTGCCAGCTTGCTGAAATGGAATCTATTCATTTTCTTTATATATCAACCTGCCAAAACTGTTTCTACCAGTTGGAAACAACTGAAGCTGTTTTCCTCAGTTATTCTGCCAGTTTCCCACCTTCAGAAACTGGAAGCAGAAAGACAAGAGTTTGTGAGAGCTTATTATCGGCTTGCTTCTTCCTTGTTCACCTCCCAATAATGACATCTCTCAGCCTAAAAATCTCAAATCTTAGCATACTTTGCTTTTTATTACCTGTGTTACTTGCTTTTGTTTAAGAAAAAGGATGATTTAGGGAATTCTAACTATTCAAATGAGATTAAATATTGAGGGTGTTTTGCTTCTGGTTGTGATGGTTTGGCTGTGCTATTTAAAAAAGTCTAAGATTGACCTGATTGTTAGAAATGTTATGTGCTAACTCTGTTTCCTCTTACTCAGAATTGCTTAATCTGTAGGATAAATTATAGCTGCTGTGTTTTCCCTGACATGGTGGCTGTTTGTGTTTACTGTGTGGTGAAGTGTGGGCTTGTCAAACCTTCCCCCCCAGTATCTCTTACACTGGGGTGGTGAGGGCAGACTGACTCGCTCAGAGCTGGCTGTCAGCTCTGAGCTGCTCTGACAGCTCTGGCAAAAGTCCTTCCCTTTTACAGCAGCTGCCAGTGTCATCTGTCACCTTCCAACATGTTGTCAGCACGGCTACTTGATGTGTAGGTGGAATACTGGTCTATACCTACAAAAGCTGTGCCTTAGCTATATATAAATATACTTAAAAATAGATTTTGCTTATTCATACTTGAGGGTTTGGGTTGTTTTCCTATTAGTCCTCAAGGAAGTAAATCAATAGTGTGTGACACTTGGACACAGAAATACAACAGACAGGTTTCTCCTCTTGCTTCCTCTTTGTATTGTACAATATTTGGAGAGAAGCTGATAGTAGATGTCTCTCATCTAATCCTAAATCTTTCTTTCATTGATTTCCAAAAGTAAGGTAGAACAGCTCTGGTGGACTTAACAGTGCTAGCTTAATGGACTTGATGACCTTAGAGGTCTTTTTCCAACCTCAACGACTCTATGATTCTATTATTCTATCTCAACACTTAAAATGTTGGATTTTATATTATTTATATTAAAAACTTGATTGTTTACAGGCCTTGCTACTTTTTATCATAGAATCACAGAATATGCTGAGTTGGAGGGTGCTGAAGACCTCAATGAGGTCTCTCCTCAGCCTCCTCTTCTCCAGGCTGAACAAACCAAGTGACCTCAGCCTCATACGACTTCCTCTCCAAAAGCTTCAGCATCTCGTTTTTTTTAAACTTGGAATGAGTTGTTGAAGGAAAAACTAAGGGAGTTTTTCTGTTTCTTCAAACTTTTTGAACTTCTTTCTGCTTCTCTAAGAGCTAATAATAATAATTTTCTGTGAGAGAGATGGATTTCATATCTGCTAATGCAAATGGGAGCACGGTATTCTCACAGTAAGACATATTCTCACAAGAAAATCTGAACTAAAAGACATTTCAAAAAGCTAAGACAAGCCAGAATTTTTCTATTTAAGGATAAAATCTGTGCTCCCCAGGCATAACAGAGCTCACACTTAGAATACATCACCACAGGGACTAGAAATTGATTTCTTGATTTTTCCTAGTTGCCTTTCTAAGTTTGTAATATGTGGCCTAACAAGTAGTTTAAGGGAAGCATAGTAAATTTGTCATTAAATAATCTAATCCCCAGCTAACTATGAGTCAAGGAACATTTGAGTATTTTTTCATAGCGTCTCACAGTTTATTTTCCCTATTATTGTAGATTTTGTGTGAGTTAGTGGAGATAGTCTTATGCTTAGCCCAATGATTGAGAGTCAGTGGAGGAGGGTTTCGTTCATTTTATCCACTGGATAGTCATCTATATTTGTTATGCATTACAATCACTTAACAGAGGTGCTGAGCTCTGCTTGGATCACAGAAGCATAGAATCATTCAGGTTGGAAAAATTCTTTAAGATAATAGAGTTTAACACTTAACCCAGCACTGCCAAGCCCACAATTAAACCGTGTCCCTAAGTGCCACATCTACATGACTTTTAAACACCTTCAGGGATGGTGACTCCACCACTTTCCTGAGCAGCCTGTTCCAATGCTTGATAACCCTTTCAGTGAAGAAATTTTTCCTGATATCCAAGCTAATAGGCCTCTTTTCTTCACAAGGACATGTCAGTTCTTCTTCAGGTTCCCATGTGTCATGGGTAGCTGGTCAGTGGATCTCTTGGTACGCACCAAGAACAGCTGTGCAGAGGCACTGCACTGAACAAGTCTGAAAGCAGCAGGTAGCAAATCTGATGGAGTTGATTTTTCTGAAGGAAGTATTAGATATTACAAGTTTGGTAATAATAATTAGATATACTACAGGGTTGCAGTGAGGTTTAATTCATTAGTAGGTCTTACTCTTTCATGTAGGCATAATTCTTGATTTTGTCTGGGAAATTTATGTTAACTCAAGCCATAGGAGGATTGTGTAGGTACAAATCAAATAACTGAGCAGAAAGTACCAGACACAAAGCCTTACAAAATTCTTCTTGTAACATCAGTAGCAGTAAGAAAATACAGTACTTTGACTGGAAGACAAAGGCTGTCACAAACAGGTTGAATTGTGGATCTGTGACATTGCTTTGAAATAAAGCATGACAACATAATCAGAAAACTTTTTCTCTCAGATGGTTAGACTTGTAGGAGAACATTGCCTGCCTACTTTTTTGTAGGTAGATGTGGTTAGAAATGATTGTGAAATATAGTCTGTGAAAAGGTTTATTAGAATGTGTTAAAAAGCTGCATGACAAAAACTTCCTCCTCTTGCTGAGCTTTGGGACATCTGCTCTTTTAACTCATAAACATGTTTTCCTGGAAACCAAAAATCAGTATGAAGCACAAGTGAAGAATTTTCTTTGTAGCCGAAAATGTTTATTTGAATCTTATTTCTATCCTTACAAAAAACTTTGCAAAGGTGGCTTTTTCTTGTATCTTGAAAAAGTATGATAGCCTTGCAAATACTGTTATATTTAAGCTTATTGTTAGTCTAGCAACACAGGAAGGATCAGTCTGAATAACACTGAATAAATAGTGTGTTTGCAATTTTTCCTGGGAAACACCTCGGCTTCAGCTCTGGAACTGTACTTTTTAAAGGGAGTCCTGAACTCAGCCTGTCGCAGAAGATTCGTTCTTCTGAAAATAATTTGATTAAATTATATTTGGCTCTATGGGCTAAATGCCATTCCAAGGCCTTTCTTTTAATCCATCATATCTGCCTCTATCACAGCGTCTCAGCACTGCTCCCCACAGCACCCCATGGTGTGGCACCTGCTACGTTGACTGGCATGTCTACCTTTCTCAGTAATTACATGTGAATCTAACAGTTGTGTAAGCATCCCAATTTCTAGATGACTGATCACTGCTCTGCCTCGTTGGTGTGTTATTTTTAGTCCTCTTTTTAAACCTGCAGCCACATCAACTTGCCCTGATGAAAGAACATAACAATGCTGAAACACAGTCAATGGCACTTAATTACTTTTGTTTCTTGCAGCTTTCTGGTTTCTTTTGGAGAATGATGACCAGGTTTATCTTTAAAATAGTACCATGAAGTGTTATCCATCTCTCAGAAATTTCAAAGAGGTATTGTATGGTTTATCTATTTTAGGCAGCTGTCACTAGTGCAGATGGTCACAGTCCTACTGATAGTGAGGGTGCTGTCAGGATCTGCTCTGAAAATTAAACTCACATATTTGTATTACACGCAAAAAATTAGCCTCCAATTAATGCATTGGCACTTTGTTTTCAGCTTTTTAAGCTGAGTACTATCAGACAATATTAATAAGAAATGAATTTATCGAGTTGAGGTTATGATTCAGAGTTCATTGAAATCAGCAGAGAATTCCCTGAAATTTTAATTTATGTGGAAAAACATTACAATTATTTTTAAGCTCCTTTGGCTTATATACATATTTTAAATAATTTTCTGAGTGGGTGTTAAGCTTAGAGTTTGGACTTAGTCTGTTGCAAAGAACAAATAATTGTATTCCTATATGTTGGAAAATGAAAGAGATATTTTTGTGTTTTAATCATTTAAGTTGTTAATATCTCAGGTAAAGACTTTTAAAATATGATTTATTTTAACAGCATCACTTAACATGATTTGATCTCTGTAGGAGGAAGGCAGTTCATTACTGAGCTCTCTATTTCTCAGCTGGCTCCACCACTTTACAGCACAGTACTGTTTATTTTTTTACTAGGTCATTGGTTTCCACAGTAGGTCATAGTTTCTGCTAAACAGCTTGGCCTCCTATGGAGACAGAATCTGTGACCTTCTGAGGCTTCCTTGCTTGGGAGATGTCAGGTCTGCTTTAAAGAATAACTGTTTAATCAGAAGAAAATTTTCACTAGTGAAGTGTTAGGATGTACAGATTATTTCAAGGAAATGTCTAAGCTCAGCACTTCACAGGAAAGTACAGCAAAATGTTGCTGAAAAAAATACATCTTTTCACGTAGAATGCTGACAAATAAAGGAGATTCTCTCTGTAACTCCAATGCCATTTGTAGGTGCCTGAGGTTAATTGTATTTTTACATTTGTGTGGAGTCACATTCTGTGGAACAGAAATAGAAGGAAGAACAATTCTTTTTCTTCCTTTCTGCAAGTTTCATCATCTGTCCATGGTATATATTTTCAATATGAGCTTTCAAATTCTAGTTATGGTTTGTTTTTTGGTTTTTTTTTCTGAACAAGAAGATTGTTAAAACTCTTTTTCCTCTCCACCTCAACAGTGTTGGTTGGAGTTTTGTGTATGTGTGTTAGCTTGTTTGTTTTAATAGAAAATAGTTTTTAATTAATCAAAACAATGGGGAAAAGAGAGTCAAGTGAGATCTCAGATTAATGTCCTAAATTTTGTCTGCAGTACTATTTCCCTTTTCATTTCTACTTTCATATAATCCTTTCTAAAATACCCTTTAATTACAAAGGGTGGAATTTCATTTCTTTGCTAGCATTGCATACAGAAGTAATCTGTGTGGTATTGCAGATTTATGAAGAGGACACCTTTGTGTTCACAAGATATTATATACGGCAATGTAATCAATCCTCTACCTTCATGTGCTTTGTTTATCAGCCAATACAAATAATTTAGGAGAAGAGTTTTTAACTTATCTGCTGGAAATTGACTCTATGAAATTGTAAAATTAATCTGCTCTTCTAATCTCCTTTACATCTTTGTTGATACTTATTTGCTGCATTGTATTACGAGCACATCTTTCTCAGATATTAAGTGATTTCACAGTACAGTGCTTGAAGAAGCAAGTACTTCTTACAAACCTTTTTAGAGAACTTTCTTCATCAGAACTCAGAAGTTGTCCAGTGCTACAAAACCAAACCAAACTCCAAAAGGCAAAATCACCACCCACGAATTAGTTTCTTATTTTTACTGTTTTATACTGTGATAGGGTATTTGTCCCCACTGAAGAACTGCAAAAGTAGTAAAAATATATCCCTTATTCTGCAATGCATACATGTTTCTCAAGGTGGAACAACACTGAGAATCAGGGGATTTTTATGCACCTACAGTGTTTTTAGGTTCCTTTTTTTCCTTCAAAGAGTGTGTCAATAGGGTTCCTAGGAAATGTACTCTAATACTTTTTACTACTGCTTTCACCCAGAAATATTTCAGAGTATGATCAGAAAAAAAACACCATCTCAGGCAGGGCCCAAGAGCACTCTGCCTCTTTCATCACTAGACCCAGTTAGGTCCTTAGAATGTGTTCAACAGCACATCTTCTCTGAGAATTTGATCTGGCAGCAAAATTCAGAGAAATGCATTTTCTGGAGGGGAATTAAGCAGAGCCCCTTCCACTCAGTGTAATACACTGAAAGACTCCGTCCTTTATATGTTATTATTCATAGTTGGGACTCAAGTCAAAGATTCAGTCCATGCTGAATTCCCATATTTCTTTTAGAGCATCCAAACCCTCCGTATCCTTCAGCTGAAGAGTGAAATGAACTTTTTCCTTATGTTCAGATGGACATTTGAATCCACCCATTGCCTCATGTCACTGGGCACCATTGGACAAAGCCTGCTTCCTGCTTCATTGCCCCTTCCCACTGGGCATTTATGTCCATGGATGATAGTTTGGTTATTTATGATATTTATGTCCATGGATGAGTCCAGCTTGGTGTCTGCTGGGACATTCCAGCTTGTCAGCCCCCAGCAGGTACTGGTGCAGTACAAGATAGTTCAGGACTTTGCACTTCTACTTATTGTAGTTCACAAGGGTCTTGTCAGCTCATTTCTCCAACATGAAAATCTCAGAATAGGTTTGTGGCTTTGATCTTTCCTCTGAGTTTCCTTTCTTTTCCCAACTTCATCTGAACGGTGCAGCCTAATGATATCCACTCGCAGAGTTAGCTGGGGAAGAGTGTTTTCTCTTCTGTAACTTTGCAGAAAATAATTGAAGAAATCCAGACTAGAAAGAGGAAAAGGCTGCTATTGACTCTGTAACCTTGTGCTTGTCTGGGTCCCTTGCTCCAAAAACAGCTCAGTAGAGCACAGGCTCTTCCAGCAGCAATGGACCTCCCTTTGGTACCTGTGCTGGGAAGCAGGTTTTCACATCAAGGTTCAGACACTGGAAATTTGACATTTCAATTCAAAATGTTACAATACAAAAATTCATTTGCAAGAAATTTTAGCACACCATCTCTTGGAATTATGGATGGATCTTTTTAAAAAGCAAGCCTAAGCATAACAAAGAGATAATTCTGTTGAAAGCAGTTGTCTGGTCTCAGCTTCTTTTCTTGATCCAGAAAGGGTGAGGTGTCTTCTTTCACCTTTGGTCCCAAATGAGGGGTGGACTGAGTTATTTTGTAACCATATCAATTCTATAGTTAAACTTTGATCCACAAAGGACATTTGAAAATTATTACATTTCAGTTCTTTTTGTGGATTCTCTCTTCCCTTTGCAGCTCTTTCTAAGAAGCAGTGTGATGGTGCCTTTCTGTAGCACACAAGGACAGCAATAACTGAGTTTGTTGCAAAACCATACTGAGAATTTTGCACATTTCTACTGGAAGGCCAAATGAGGCTTCTCTGAGGTTTATGTATTAAAAAAAAAAAAAAAAAAGGTTGTTTCCAAGGTTTTATACTAGGTGTTATTGCATTTTAAAACAATAATGTATGCCAAGGTAATCTTAAAAAAAATAAAGTGGGAAACTGAGAATACAGCAATAATCTTAATAAAGATATGAGAACAATATTTCAAAGATGTTTGTGGAGAATTAACTGACATTTAGGAAATTACGTAGAAAAAGAAAGTCTTATTAAATATTTAAAAGTTATTTGAAGAAACATTCAATGTAAAACAATTATAAACAAAGGTGATTTAAACTCTGGAAATTGCTGCTCAGCCACTTAGGGAAAACACTGAACATGCTGTTGGACTGCCTGTTTAGCAAGTGCAGTAGCTTCAGTAGCTATTTAAGTTATTTAGGTTCAGTGCACTGTACTGTGCAGCAATCCAGCACTATACATACTTAGATGCACACTGTTGTGGAAGTGATAGCCATGTGATAAGCACCATAAACATTTACAACCAGAAATAGTTATTAGGGCTACCATATGTTTGGGTTTCCCAACACATGATCTTCTTTTTATCTTCCCAGAAAGGTTTTTCTCTAAGTGGAAGAAGCCTTACCTTGGCCAACTGCTTCGGCTCTCAGATAGTTGGCAGTCTGAGTGGAAAAGTGGCTCTGAATGAGCTACTGGGCATCCTGTGCTCAGAAACAAAAGCAATGAGCCTGAAACCATGATTCCCAGCTGTCCACACATACAAGTGACCTGCACAGCATGTTTGAGGTACCCCTGGCATGTCCCAGAAGAATCTTGCTGAGTGTGCATGTCCAGACACTTGGTTTGCTCGTGCGTGGTCATAGCAGATGATTTTGTCTTTACTGGTCAGAAAATGCTTGGTAGAAATATAAGTATCCTCTTAGGTCTTAATGTTTGCTCTAACTGTCAGGTTATAAATTAGAAAACTTCTTTGGCAGTCCAAATCTCAGCTCATATATCTTTAAATAAATAAGTTTTCTTATTTTATTCAAGTAATCTGGTTAAAGGGTAATTTCTTGATTTCTATCAAAAAATGGGGCCTTGTTCTGAAATGCTGCCTGTAAAAGCTGCAATGTCTTGGCTAATATAGATATTCTTTACAAAGAAAGGCCATGGATATAAAGTGTCATGTTTCTGCTAGCATGAAATCTTGTAGC
This sequence comes from Corapipo altera, assembly GCF_003945725.1. Classification (NCBI taxonomy): domain Eukaryota; kingdom Metazoa; phylum Chordata; class Aves; order Passeriformes; family Pipridae; genus Corapipo; species Corapipo altera. The sequence continues at coordinate 909,404 of NW_020884934.1, read as the reverse complement.
AAGGTATAGTATGGCAGGAAAAAGGTACATTGTGTTATTTCATTTTTTTTTTCCTTTTTTTTTCAATGTCTTTAGGGATTATATGAAAATGGAAATTGTATCAATGAGTGTTAACACTTTTTTATACACAAAGGCCTGAGTATGTCTTCTCTTAATCTTTTATCAGGATTTGACAGGCTGAGATAAGAATAATAAATTCTATTCTGTCATGACTATTTCAAGGCTTAGAAAACCATCTTGCAAACCTAACTCAGGTAATTTTACTGCAATTATCAAGAAAATAACATTTTACTTGTACAGCATTTTAGGATATTTCAGGATGATCAAAAATCAAATGTCTTTAAAAAAATAGTCATAGTAAGTGTCAAATGGTACAAGATACTGACTCCTTGTCTAAAGTCATAATAACTAGAGGGAGATTGTATGTGCATTATAGTAAGCAACATTTACTTGCTAAAATAAATTATTTATAAAACATAATTTTATATGTCGTTAAAATGAACATACTTGAAAGTTACTACATTACAATGATTTACAAAAATTAAGGATATTGAATGTTCTAATTAGAAACCACAGTAAACATATAATGAACAAGACCATTCATAACCATTCATAATCAATTTCATTACCTGTTTGCATTTTTTGGTACATTTCTACTGCATGCCTTTGAATAATTTAAAAACATGTCTGATTTTATTAAAAATCTTGGTGTTTTATCTCAAAATCATTTTCCCCACAATGCAAGCAATAGCCAGGAAAATACATACTTTATAAGGTGTTTCATCTCTAGTATTCATGAGAAAATTAATGAGGAAAGGTTTATCTGTCTTAGGGTTTTTTTTCCTATCTTTTTATATTTCATATTGATAGTTGGCACAATCTATATGGTGTAATCTATTTGTTGGAGCACAAATGAGAGTTGACTAAATTTTAACCCTATTTTGCCCAGTCCTAACTGCATGTCCTTAAGCAAGGCACTTATCTCAGTTTTACAGACAAGAAAAGTTTTTGCCTATCTGCCCAACAGGGATGTTAAGAGGATTAATTTGTTAAAAGCATGAAGATTTAAGCAAAAGCAAAGCATTGCTGTTAATGTGTTTGACTCCAGTTGAAGTAAAGAAAGCAAAGTTTTGAAAACTCAAGACATTTGCAATGTAGCATTGCAGACATAATCACAAAAAACTCTTTTGGTCACATTTGAGAGGTTTAAGACTTAACCACTTCTTGGATTTTGTTACCACCCTTGGACTTTGTTACTTTAACTGATGACTCCTAGTCCACTTCAGTCCATGAAAGAACTGGTGATTTTAAACTTCTCTGGAAAGCATTTTAAGCTGTTTTACTGTATTCCCACACCCCAAATGATGACTGTTCATGTCCTCACTCACTCATTCATTCATTCAGTTATTCTATTTCAAAGAGCTGGTACCCTGGAGGAGTCAGAGAACAATTTCTTGAGGTGTTTGAATTACCCTGCAGCAGTCAGTCTGACAGCTTTCTGTACTTAATTTGTTTTGTTCAAAGGGTACAGCCCACTCAAGGTTCGATAGGGGAAGTTTAGAGGTGTAACCCCACAACCCTGTAAGCAGTGGCCTTGCTGCAGTTCTTTGAGGTTGTGTGGCTGTGGCCGTCTCAAGGGAATTACCTGTCTCAAAGGACAGCTTTTTCTTTCTTGTTCCACGTGACAGTGGGTGACTAACAGAAAGAGGTTTTAATTAAAAAAATTATTTCATTTAGTGTGAAGCTTTAATTGTGGTAAGCCTTAATCCTTTTGTTTATATGAACTCTGGTGTGTGGTTTGGGTTTTTCTTTACCACCTGTCCCAAGGGTGCCACACAAATATTTTCTCAGGTTTTTCATCTGCCTTGGGAATTATCGGAGGTTCCACTCTGCCCTCCAATACACTCTTTTTATTCCCTTTCCAGTTCCAGGCAGCCATGCTGGAGCTGGGTACACACGCTTTTAATTTGAGCCAGTCTCAGGGTGGACTGGCACAGCTCCATTCACTCAAGCTGAGTGACCCAAGATAACCCACAGGGGCTACAAAGGGGTGAGGCTGAGAACAGCAGTGCAAATGATATAAACAAAGTTTACTGTGTGGGAGTTTTACTCTGAGGGAAGATGTCCTTTGCTGTGGTACTGATGGAAATCCAAGACAAATGCATTTTGCTAGAAAACAAACAGGAGAGGTTTATTTCACTAATATTAGGGATGATATTGAAAACCAAGCTGAGCTTCTCGATTAATTTTTGGCAAGGAAAAGGAGAAGCCACAAACACCCTAAAATAATGTATCCTTCTTTCTTTTGGTGTTGCCCTTAACGTACCTGTGAAATAGTTATGTGCTTGAGTTACAGTGATTAATTACTTCTGGCCTATCAAAACCTGAAGAAAAGAACAAATCTTCACTCTTGGTTAGGGTTGATTAGACTCAGTGACCTTGCATTGAACAGTGATTTTGTTGCCACATGAAATTCAAGGTTTAAAACCCTGAAATATTAAGTTTGAAGAACTTAATATTCCTGTGGGAGACTGGAAGAAAAGAGAAATAATTTTGGTGCTTTTATTAGCACAAAATATTCCTCATGCACAAAACAAGATGTCATTTAGACAATTGCAAAAGATTTTTAATGGAAAAACAATATGGCTTAAAAGATACCAGAACAGGTGGCTTTGTTGTAGTACTTGAGCATCTCCAGCTTTTGAAGTCACTTGTGCAAAGAAGGGAGCACTTTGTTACTAATACGCATGCAGGCCACTGTTCCTGCAGGCTGGAAAGTAGGTCTTGATCACTTTTTAGGCCACTGATCTCAAAAGCCAGAATTTCTTGAGGTTTATAAGAAAATAAACAGACAAGAAGATGGTGGCAATGCATGGAGTGTCTTCCTGTGAGAAGTATGAATGCATTTCTCTCCCAGTTGTGTCAGGGCTTTTGTCAGTCATGTCTCTGAAAAAACATTCTCAACCATCCATGCATTTGTTTTGACTCTCTCATCAGTGCTCTGCAGTGAGTGGTATCCCAGGAGCTGAGTTCCTACAATAGGCAGATCCTATTTAAAGCCTTTAAGCTGCTGCAGGCTTCTCTTCCTGTCAGACTCATCTTCTCACAGTATGAGCAATCTCCAAATTTTTTTGTTTGTTTGTTGTGTGTGTTTAATTATAAACAATAGAGTTTGAAAGCATTTAGTTTGAATGGCTTGCAACTAATATAAAATGCTAGTTAAAACTTTTGCTAGTCCATTGAAATTCACGTTCCTTTCAAGTAAAAAAGATATTTTAATGTGTAAAAGCAAATGTATAACATAGATAGTAGTTTAATATACCTTTGAACACTAATGTAGTAATTATACTTTACTTTGAGTAAATTCGAGGAGTGCCAAGAAAAATATTTATTTAGTTTTGGTAAAGTTTTCTGAGGCATTTACAACAATATTTTTAGTTGTACATTGTTCAGTAACAAATTCCACACATAATGTGCTGAGAGAATAATAGGCATCCTCTTAATACCTGAATGTAAAAAAGCAATCAAAGTTCCAAGAATATAAAAATAACGGATCAAAAGTGTAAAATGTTCTAACTCAGAGATGGTTTCCTTTTATTATTCCCTTTAAAAAAAATTAGGAAACCTGTTCTAGTTTTAATTGTCTGTTATTTCACCTAGGCACTTCTGGAGTGGTTTTTTCTTCCTCTGAATCTGGGCAACCTCAGTAGAAGCGATATCGCCCCTCTGGGCCAGATAATGCTGCTCATTTTCTGTGTTTATATGACTGCCCAATCCATACCAAAGAGACTGATGGAGTCCTGCTGGTCATAAGTGCTGCTGGCCATGGGAGGAATGATATCCAAGCCCCTTTCAGCAAGGAGATGATTAATCCCTGTAAGTGTAGTTCATATTTTTCACTTTCTAGGGGTTTTTGAGCAGGGCTTTCAGTTCACAAATCTGTTTCTTGTTTCGCCCTTCATTCTCTTTATGTCAGGAAAGACTGAGGACCTGCACTTTTTCCCTGATGGGAGTGTAGTAAGTTTTATGTTCCACAAAATGAATGGCTGTGGGTAACCATAGGCTACATTAAAACCTTTATCTCACTGTTTATATATGCTGAAATCAGGCTATGATTGACATCTAAGTTGTCATCTATGATTGACAACTAAGACCTTTTAGGCTTCCATCTAGTCTTTCATAGCAGACAATGAAAAAAGTATGTTATGCTCACAGTAGTCCAAATTATGAAGGAAAAACTCTTCAGAATTTTCTCTAAGTGAAATTTAGTCACAGGATGATGCAAAATCATTCACCTTTTGTCCACCATTTGGACACTTTCATTTCTCCACTGACATAGTTCCCAGCTTACAGCAGCTCACCTTCAAAACCTATTCCTCACTCATTAAGCAATCTTACCAGAAACTGCCTGGACTTTGCTTGTGCTATATGGCATGTTCTCAGTTTTACAAACTGATCTAGAAATTTATTTCCCATTTTTGACCTCACAGGTGAGAATTTCTTGCACTAGAAGAGCAGTTTCCCGTAATTGTTAGCCTTTGGGAAGAACCTGAGGAGAACTTAAGTAAGGTTGGTATGTCCCCCTGCACATCTGCTGCTTCTCTCAATAGGGACAGTCATCTTCCTCTCATACCAGATTGCTGTGCTGAGTGTTTCAGAGGAATGTGGAGTACTCAGAGAGACTCTTCCTCTCTCTCCATTGATGATGGGGAACCAAACTGTCCCCAGTTTGGTTTTCAATACTCCCAGTGTGAAAACTAGGTGAGAGTTGGCTAGAATTTCCCAGGTATAGGACACAGCTTTTCAAGGACGTGTTGCCTTCTCCAAATTTGCTCAGTGACAGAAGTTTTAAGTCCTTTTAGAACAGATTGGAATGAGTGTGTCCTAAAGGGACTTCACATGGACAGACATGCCATGTGGCTGAGGGAGGAATTGTATTATTTGAAGTTAAGTGCATTTGTGCATGTAGGAACTTTAAAAGTCCAGACTCTTGCACCACAGCTCAGCTTAAATCTTGTTGGTCTGAAGTATTTTTTCACTTTATTTTGATATTCTGTTTTAATCCATTTCTACTCCAAATTTATTATAATTAATGCTGCTTTTTCATTAACCAGCCATTATACTGTTTTCTGAAGATAACAATCCCTTAGTAACGCATTATTTAAATGTGAATCACAATAAAATAGTAGAGTTTTACTGTACCTTTATTATTTACTTGCATATTTTTGTTTTCAACAGGCTTGTGATTTAAAACTACTCTGGGAATTAAATGTATTTTCAAAATAGTTATCATAATGTACTGAACATTTGCTATTGATTAAATGATTAAGACTATTAAAAGGAAGAAAACAATTATTGTTTAATAACTAGTGAATAACTATCTTTTAATATACTATTAAAACATTCAAAATATTTAAAATGCATTTAGTACCATATGTCAATTTTTTATTTGGCATAGTTACAATGTGCTACTGTTATGGCTACAGCTATGTTAGCATAGGAGAAGTTAATCACGTCTTTCAGGTTCTCTTAAAATATTTATATGCAAGTGACTTTTTTCTTTTTAATGAGAAAGGCTAGTAGATGTCTAAAAGAATATGGAAACACACCACAGCAAAATATGCAATTCTTACATCCATTTTATAGCATTATCTCTTTCCATGTTACTAAGAATCTGCTAGGCATCAAGCAAATGTTTCTTTCTATCATAATTGCATGGTTATTTTTCAAATGTCTTCTTAGCACAGTTATTTACATATATATATATGTATATATATACACACACCCTTCATTTGCTAATACTTTTTTTTCATGTGCAAACAGCGAATTGCATTGCTGATGCCTTTTTGATGAAAAGACAGTGAACTCCTCAAAAACGAAGCAGGCTCTCAAGTGAGGCTTTACTTTGTGTTCTTACTGATATTCTTTTTATTTTTTCCTGCTCAAGTGATGATTGTTACCAGTGTAAGTTGTGGACTGGGTCTGTCTCTCTCTGGTAATCTTCCACTTTCTATAGCACAAGCAGAGTGAATCCTTCCAGGGTCTCAAGCATCTAAACACTTGAGCATGCATTTAAGGGAACACAGTTATTTGAGAATCACAGAAAGGAGTAAATTGAAACTATGATCATATTAGGCACATAGTTAAAGCTGTGGAAAAATACTTTCCCTTCACTGTCACATTATCCAGCTCTCCCCATGGCATCTGTGAATTACCTCTCTCTGTCCAGTCCATCACCTCATAAGGTTTTTCTTTCATGTCGTGCCTGCCAGATAATGGACTCAGACAAAGTGTTTGTATTTCCAATCTGTGAGAATCAGTGTGAGGATCCACTGGGAATCTAAAATATCTTGCCTCTCTTCTCCTAGTGTATTGAGGCAATGGTGGGATGGAGATGACAATTACAAACTTGCTTCAAGCATGTAAATGCATATTTTTCTATACATTCAAGGTAAGTAATACATTGTGTAGCACATTGAGAGTGACTGGAGAAGAGTCTGAGTTTTTCAGTATAAATCTATGGCATGTAGCACACATCCAACTTGCTTGGAGTGCAGCAAAATAAATGCACAAATGTCTGAACGGTCCATGCTGACAAAAGCAGAACTTCTTGGAGCTCTCTAATGGAACTTGCTTACCATATTATTGTTTAAGTAAGTAACTGTGCCATTATCACAGACTTGATCTTACTGAACTTAAATTTTAGGCTGATTTGTGGTGGATTTTTATATGTTATATGGATATTTCTCTATTTGTACATAAAAAAGGGAAGTTTAAGATATGAGGTGCTATTTCTTAATCAGAAATTACTATAAATATGAAGCTAAAATGTTCAATATACCTTACACCTATATTTAGAAATGAATTAAAATTAGATGGAACTATTTCTTGCCTTCCTTGGTGTTTGTAACTAAATGGGAATGTATTAGACTGATAAAGTATTGCAAAGCATGTTATAATAGTGGTATCTTATATTTCCTTTGCAGCCATATCTAAAAAGGAAATAAATCAATGAACTATTTTTGAAGTACTTTTTCATGTTTTGTCTAGTACATAAACTTTATGATAAAAATTATTTTCTCAATCACTGCTACAGCAGCTCCATATATTTCACTAACAATTGCTTTTCACCTTTGATAAAATTGCAGAAAATAGCTCAAGTACAAACTTATTTCTCCTAGTATATGGTAGAACCTTTTTAAACTGTAAATTCAGTGGTAATTTCATGGTAGATGTGAAATCTTCTTTGTTCTGTTCCTTGTCACTCCCTCCACCCAACATTTTCAAATTTTAACTCTAACTGTCAGATCTTTCTCTGTTTTCTCAGGCTTTTTAAATGGAATAGCAGAACTATAAGCATTAAAGTAATCAGAGTTTGAAGGTGTATTCATAGCAACCAGAGTTTGAAGACACATTAATAAATGCCTTCTAAAGTTAAGAAATAAGAGAGAAATAATTTCCTAATGGACACATATTGTATATTTGAAAGTGTTTAATCACTTTAAATCAAATACATGCATATTTTTGCATAAATATGTACTGCCATACAGAATTTCATAGTGTATACATTATCCATAGTGAGGTCTTCCTGTACTGTCTTAGTAGATGCATTAAAACCTGTAAAGCTGAAGTATGACTTTACAGTCCCTAGATTCTGATATGGCAGGGTTGCCAGGCAACTCCTGGGAAATCTGTTACTTTATAAGAATTAAAGTAACAATTTCCAAAGCTTCAGATTAATTTTAGATAGTTCCAGATTGGATTTTACTCATAATTTATTGCCCATTTGTTGCACTTAATTTTGCAAAGTCTGTACATTTCTACCCACGAGTTAGACCATTCACTTCAAGAACCTGTTCAGAAGTATTGGATGAATAAGGGAAAGATATCTGTAAACTTGATCCATGTTTATTTGTATACCCTCAGGTACCTGTTCTGCAAATCAACTTAGTCATGTCATTTCTCCTGGTTTCTTAGAACTTTGGTTTGGTTTCTAAATCTTGCACAGTAAGAGTCTTCATATCACTTTTGAATGATAACAGTGTTCTTTTCTTTAAGGCAGCTAAACTACTTTTTTCTTGTTGTCTCTTGAACTGTTTTAAAGCACTTAATAACTTTTTCTAAGGAAAAAAAATTGCTCTCCTGAGCCTCAAGATGAGTAAACGAATCAGTTACCTGTAGTTGCCTAAAGTCCAAGAATTGAAAATGTTGACTGTGTTATTTTTCATGTTCAAAACAATTATTTGGAGTATTTATCCATGTCAGTCATTACTCAAGCTGAGATCAAGCTCTGTGCTCTTTTAGTATGACCAGAGACAAGTCTGTAACTCTTAAAGGTAAACATTGTTGGTGTTGGAATTCTGGCCTCTCATTGAAAAGATTAGTTTGCACCTGTCTCATCTCAGTAGAAGCTGCTGAGTATTAGGAGACAAATCTCTAAACCTTCTTTTTGCCCAGTAGCCCTGTACATGCACATTGTACTCTGCAGAGAGGCGAGGAAAGAGTATTGACAGAGTCATTCTGTTTTCTAGCAGACAGCAGAAACAGGCAAACCAGGTCAAGCTTATAATTTTAGCAGTTCTTCCTCATCAAGTATGTGTGTTTCTCCTTTTACTACTTAAAGACTGTTCCCACTGTCATCTGTGTTCTTGTTCTTAATTCTCTGATAACTGAAGGATGAGAATAGCTAGAGATATAGAGGGGCTTAACAGTAAACCAGGAAAAAGAAAAGGTGAGAAACTTGTTCTGCTTTTTAGAAAATAAAGACTTTCTGGACTCCAACATATGTGAATTTCAATCTAACATTACTGATTGATACTAAATAAAAAGCTATCATGAGGCGTACCCAGTTAATTTCTCTGATTTCCTCGATGAGGGGATGTAACAAATTTTCTACAATCTGGTTCAGCAGATTATCTTATGTCAGTGTAAAAGCTGTGCTCCCATCAGTAATTGTTCGTGATCAACAAGCTGAAATGTTAACAAAGATAAGAGCTTGTTGAGTTTATTGCCTAGGAAATATGTTACCTGAGCATCAGTAAGGCATGTGAGAGTACTGGTTCAGTATTTTTATCTCACAAGAACTAGAGTCCAGGTTTCTGTGAAATGACTACATGGATTATTTTATTGTCTTGGTATAGGACCAATGATGAGGATCCTGAAATATTGTAAGTATTATCTTACAGTAAAATCTGTTCTCTCAGCATTATATCAAGTTATATAGATTTCATCTGATTGGTTCAGGGCCAAGACATGCCTCTCAGCTTTGTTATTGGTAGTAGGGCTTACTGTAGAGGCAAATATTTATTCTTTCAAGAAACCATTCCTTTTCTTGCATCCAAATATCTCTGATTAGCCACACAAAGAGAAACGTGTCATTTACTCTAGCTGATTGGAAGTTTGGTTGCCCTTTTCTATTCTTTCTTCATAGCACTTCTTTCCCTCATAAGCTTAATTCAGTTAAAAAACCCCCAACCAAACAAGCAAAACCCAAACACCTTTTGGAAAACAAAAAGATCTAAGCCACAGGTGGCAGAGCTGTTCCACAAAGTCCTAACTGCCCCTTCACACCCCTCTGGCATCGTGTGTGCACAATCTGTACTCATCTTCTCTCTAAGTATCTTAGCTCAGAGAGGAAATCTAGGAAATTCTTAATTTAATCCTCTCTGTCCTGAGCCCTGTTGGTGGGAGCTGAGGTGCCCAGTGGGTTCCAGTATCAGGTGCAGTATTACTGATAAGGAAGAGAAAAGCTGTAGGTGACCAGACAAGCTCAAAGGCTCAGCACTTATCATGAACTTTCCCAAAACTGTTAACAGGATAAACAAAAGCAGAACTCAGGTAAGCACGAGGCAGCAGAATTGTTCTCAAGCATTATACCACCTTTACACCTGCATAAAATTTTTGTCTAGTTTCAGTTTTGAAACTGAAGTTTTCTCTGCTGTTGTTTCAATGCTTTTAAAATGCTTTTAGGTACACGCACGATTCTACTTGTAAAGTAATTATAACTTGCTCTGCTTCTCTTGCACTGATATGTTATAAATTTATATATATATAGAATAGGTTGTTAGAGGTACCTGCTGCTTCTAAGTGAAAATGGTATTTCCCTTTAGGGAAGCTATCTTGTTAATGCACTTCATTTCAAGGTGTGCCAAATTTGCTTGATAGAGCTGTACATTTATAAAATAAAATACACAAAAAACCAACCAAAAAAACTGGCACAAAACCCACAGAATCTTTCAAAAGCAAAACCTCTCCTTCATCTGAAATGGCACTCAAAGACAGAGGGCTGAAGTCTCTCTGTGTGGCTGTGTAGCAGAGCTCCTTAGCAGTCTCTCCTACATCTGGGAATCTTGTTTTCTTAGCTGTCAGTCACAGGACCAAGCTGCAGTATGTTATTACTTGATCACTAGGGTAACAAGTTGGAAAATGCTGTCTTTGCTGCTGCAAAGTTTTGGTTTGTGTCTTTGCACTGTTAGACTGGCATAGCCACTGCATCTGTTTGCTTTACCTCTCTGTTTACCTCCTTCTCCGCAGGACCTGTAAATTTGATATAAAACTAGGAAGGAAACAGAGCCCAAACTCTGCTTGAGAGAAATCCTGTTGAGTTGCTTTATTTTAACTTAAATTTTTGTGAGAGTGGAAGAAAAAGGAGGAAGTTGGTAAAACAGTTCATGCTGTTTTATGTTCACATAGATTCCTGACAGTCTGTTCTCCAGGCCTGAAGGTTCAAAGGGATAATGGAAATATTGGGAGCAATGCCAAGAAGACAGAACAGAGGAGATCCTCACCACAGTGTATCAGTGAAAATAAGAATGTTTCTATAATTTCCATATGGTACAGTCTCTATATAGTGCTGGGAGGCTACTTACCTGATCAGAATAAAGATTCATGAAGATGAAACAGAATAGGTAAGCTGTGTTCTTTGATTCACTTCATTTAAAGAAAATAAGTTTGGAAGTAAAATCTGGGAGCTCAGTTTTAATTACTATGTCTTTAGTGATCTCCTGGGAGTAATAGTGAAAAGGATGTAAACGTCAGGCTAACGAGAATCCAAGGGCTCCCTTAAACACTGTTATTTATGTACCATGAACTGAGCAGTCTTTGTAAAGACAGTTCATCTCATCCAACTCTGTCCATCCTCAAACTTCAGCAAAATTCATTTAAAACATGCACTGCTTGTGTGTTTCCCACAGGAACAGCATACTATGAGAGCACAGACATCACAGAAGGAGGTCTTACTGTTACAGCTAAACTTTTTTTTTTAATATCTAGGAGTTAGTCTCAGACTGCTTGGGTATATCATCTTCCATCTCTCTGTCGTGCTGTAAGGCCATTACATTTGTGCAAATGTGGCTACATGGACAGCAAAAATGGGAAGTTTAAGATCCTCATCCCCTCCATTATGCATATAGAACTCTGAGATGTTTTACTGCATATTTAATGCTGTTTCTAATAAACAGGAACAAAAGTCCCAATTTTAATAGTGTTTGCATATTCAGTGAGAGTCTCTACATAATGAAGCCAAAGCATAGATCTCCATGGATTTGATGTGCTTTAATTAGGTATTTCCTGAGCATCTCATAATGTTTCAGTACTGTAAACCCAAGGAGGGTAGAGTGTGAAAAGAGGCAACAAACTCAACAATATTTTACTGGGGGGGATATCCTTATAAAAGTTAGACCATGTCAGTGTTCTGAAGGAACTTGAAAATTAAATCCCTGCTTTAAAAGGATAGTTTTACTTTGCACACATAAACAGTACTATGCTGGATGAGAAACAGATGTGATATTCTTTGAATGGTTTTTGCACACATTGACCTGATATTATCAGCTGTGTGTCTCTCTTGAGATGTAGCACACACCCACCTGACATTAGAGCAAAGGGTATCCAAGGATCTTCACCAATTTAGGAGATTGGGACCTGAAGTACTGATTGCTCAGTTAAGCTTGTATATGTAATAATAGGGTTTTTTAATGTGGTTTTCTTTATTTCATCTCTTTAAATACAACAATCTTGGTGTATGGGCAGTAGCCAGATTACTGCATCCCATGTAATATCACTTGAAATTAATTAGACCTCAGGTCTCAATTAACTGCCCTTAAATTGGCCAATTCTTGTTCTCTGTAAAGGAACCAAAAAATTTTATGTACTTTTTCTGCTAGTCACTGTTTGGTTCTGCTTTGGCTGCAGAATTATCTAGTGCAGACTGTTTCTGATCTCAAACTTCATTCAGTCTGAGCATAATTTAGAAATCTGATGTCTAAGAGACTATAACTAGAACTCTCCTCTTCCTACAAAGAGTTTTAAAGTATGTTTTACTGAAGGATACAATGGGTAAAAAACTAATGTCTACACTAGTAAAGGCCGACTAGTGGAGGGTGTAATGAAAAATAGAAAGGAAAAACTTCATACATAAGCTGCTTCCTTTAAAACTACTTATTTTCAATTAACTTCCGGTAACAAGTTCCCTTAACTCCTGAAGCACAAACTCATATCATGACACATACTGCATTTTAGGATGGAGAAAAAGGGAGGAAGAACTATGAAAGTCAAGATTAAATGATATCAGTCAACTGCATAAATTAACATGTCATAATATGTAATTAATATGTATCCCCAAAGCAGAGAATATTTGCAGCAACCAGCAGTGGTCGTGGTTTGTAATTACTGTTTCAAGAAACAGATGAGCCTGTATTAAAGGTCTGGTGGCTGATTAATGGAGATTTCTCACATGTTCAGTTATCACCTGGCTACCAAGAAAACAAGAAGCATCTTTCTATCACTGTGAGTTTAAAAATAGAAATTTGCCCTAATTCTGTTTCAATATACATTTTCTCCAGTGTGAAATCAGAATAGAAGGTCTTGAAAGACTTTTTGCCTTTTGATCCACCCTAATCAAAACAGTCAAAATATGTAGCAAGTTTTTTTCTTGGTGTTGGAAGTGTCAGCCTCTCCCCTCACATTTTTGTCCACGATGTTCTCTGGAAATAATGCAGTACTGGCAGGAAAATTTGAGATTTATCCAGTTTTTCAATACACATCTCATGTAGTACTATAATGACAAATTTTTTCCTGATATCTCTCTTTCATTAAGACCTTTTTTAGATATTTCCTAAGTCTTAAACACATTCTTTAATATTTTGTTTTTCCCAAAGAAAGAATATGCTTTCTTCAACTTCTGTAGGGAGGAACTCTGACTCAGTCTCTTCTACCTAAAACCCACCTTCTACTTCCAATCCTGAAGTAGTATAAATTATACTTTAGTTTTCTTCATATTATGACCAAAAATTATATAGCTCTGTCTCCATGTATTTAATTTTAACAATAGAAGATCTCCTTACAAACTACTGGGAAGGGATGTTTCATTATTCTAGTTTCCTCAGTGTAAGGTAGAGCCTTTTTATTTGATGAAGCAAAATAATTGTCCATCTGACTTAAAGAAAATTCCCTGCCTGTGAACAGGTCAGTGATTCATATTCTACAGAAGTCAAGGTGGAACCTATTAATGAACACAGTGTCTCACAACTGAGCCTGCTTGATGATGTTCTTCAGAAAAAGATGCCTCATGAAAAGAGAGGCATTACTGTTCTTAAAAGGATCTGGAAAGCTTACTGTGACATTATTAAAATACTCTATTTTTACATGAGGGTCAAGTTGGAACAACTCCAGCGGTAAGCCTGTGGCAGTCATCTTACAATGAGCACAGTTGGATAGGAAATGTCTCTTTGACTTCAATCCCATTAATAACCTTCCACATGATGGAGGTTTGCCAAAGGGTCTGTTAGAGATTCCTTTTAGTGTTATTTTCTACTGCAACTGTCATTAGCTTGTGAGACTTCAGATCACAAGGGCTTTTCAGCACATCTCAGGTAACTGGCATGCAATTTTTTTTATGCTTTGGATCTTGTTTGTTCCACTAAGGGCAAGGTCTTTAAAAAACAAATCTTTTGTTCCAGCTCAAAATAAGTAGAAGGCTGCATAAAGTACTTGGTTCAAGAGTTGTCATCTCTCGTGGTTTCATGATTTTTTTTGGCATCAAATGCTAAGTCTTTAAACCCCTCAATTATTGCTGTTAAATGTTCATAACATTTAGCTTGATGGTTCAGCAAAAGTGCAACTGTGGGTGTCACAGAAGCTGTTAATAATTAATACTTTTTAATACGAAAATGTTAAAAATTGGCTTGAATTTATTAAAATCTGCCCCAACTTTAAAGCTCCTTTTAGGCAGCAAATTGATCCAACATGACCAAGAACACTGAGGATCTTAATAGACTTAATTTTTTGATAAAAAGTTAATAATAGTGTTCACCCTTTAAGTTGCCAAATAAGAAATACTGCTAGGATATTAAAATCTTTAATACTGCCTGATGTCACATGCTTTTAGGACTTCAATTATTGCAACTCATTCTTATTTAACTTCTTCAATTAGATTCTGCTGTCTCAGGAGATGGCAAAATGCTGGTATTAAGATATTATTCCATGGATTATCTCTGTCCATCACTCTTCCCTTGTATTACATTCTCTTCAATTAATCATTGAACACTATTATCAAGTGTTTACTGGCATTTGTGTGTAACCTTTTATATCAAGACTGACTACATTATCTCTATTCCTGAAAGAATTTTGTTCCTCCAACCACATCAGTTTGAAGTGCCTCAGGAAAACACAAACCTAATGCTCCAGTTCTTTCAGCTTTGAATCAGTTTGCATCTCCTTCACACCAACTCCTAACACCCAAGGCTCCTCAGTTCTTCTGAATCTACTCCATAGTCTCTGCTCTCCCATTTTTAAGGTTATCTTCTCCTCAGAAGTGACTACACCCTCATTTGCTGCCTCTTTCCAGTCTGTTCCAACCTCTCCCATCCACTCCACTGTCAACCATCAATTCAAATATCCTTGCCCTGCAATTCCCACTTCATTCAATGCTCCATCCTTCTAGTCTAATCACCTCACATGCCTTGGACCTTACCCTCCAATCCAAAACTTTTCTGATCTGCGTAATTCCCAGGCCCTTTTCCCTGCTTGTTGCTGATTTCTCCTCACAGATGGTGCTGCCACACTTGCTCCAGTATTAATGTCTTACTTCCTTCACCAGCCATGTCTACTTCCACACCCACAAAGCTTCTGTTCTAAAAAAGGCTAAAAATAAAAAGACTCACTCCCCTTCCCAAATTCTCTCGAATGAGTAGGATGTATTTCCTAAATGGATTACAGATTAACATCCGTATTTTTTTTTGACCCTTCTTGGTGAAGGTGAGAGGTAAGGAAAGAAGAGAGATTCCCTGTCATTATAATGACTGTTCAGAGGACTTTTGCAGTTAATGTAAATGCAGGTATTGAGTTACTACACCTTAAAAGAACAATTCACAAAAAAAAAAGAAGAGCAGGATGAAAACCAAACGAGCACTGCCTTACATACATTCCATTATCTAGCATTGTTAAGTCTGATAGCGATACCTAACATCCAGTCAGAATTCCTGGTGTAAATACCACTTTAAGAATAAAAAAATACCCCAAAATTATGGTAACAAGGAGAATGACAACTACCTGTGATTGTTGTCCTATGGGGAAACCTGCTGCATATACCTTCAACAGTGTTTCCTCACTATCTTCTCCCTGTTCTCCACTACATTTTAGGAGGACAGGCAGACTGTTGCCTACCAGAGCATACTGATGATTGTTGTGGGTAATTGTGGGACTGATTACTGATTGCAAATCTTTCATACCCTTCCCCTTTGTGTGTGAGAAGGAGTATCTTACCTGTATGTTGTCATCTATTGAAAATTGTTGACTGAATGCAGGGGTTTTTTTATTACTTTTCCTAAGCTAAGCTTCAAAAAATATAACCTTTTTCCCAATATCCCTTCTCATCTTGTGTAAAATTATGGCTTATTAACTCATTTATTTACCAACCAAATCCTTCTAGAATTCTTTGCTTTTTTTTTAATTTTTTTTTTAATTTATTGAAACCTAAGACGTGGCTGTTAAAATGTCTCTGCTACTGGTTGTCATCTTCGATGTAGATCCATTTTCATCACTGTACCCATTCTCCATTCCTAACTCATTTGAAATGTCAAGTTTTGTCCCACCATCACCAGGTTCACAACATCCTAAACTGACAATATCTGGAAATTGGTGAATCTTGCAGTTTGAAGAACAGAGGGGAAAATGTCCAACTTTGGAAAGATCTTCCTGTGTATTCTCTGGTAACTGCTCTCTCAGGCAGCCTAAATTATCTAAATTATCTAAATTCAACTGAATAGTGCCAACCCAAAGTATTTTATCCTGTTTCAACCAGTAGAACAGTATGAAATCTAGTACTTTTCACTTAATGTTTATATAAATGGCATTTCTAAAAAAACTTTAAATTATTATAGCTGGTTTTCTTTTTGAAATAGCAGCCTACCAGAATTACTTCATAACCTTAAATATTCTGTGGAGAACAACCCTTACTGCTGTGTTCATGTGTGTCATGGTGGGTTTTTTTCCTCTGCTATCTTGATATAGATACATATTACCAAAGATCCCTGGAAGACATGACAGTTATCTAAACATTTGTATTTTGGTATTTTTAAAAGGAACTGTTTGATGCATGTGTCTTGACTTGTTTGCCCCAGTCGTGTCACAGTCAGCTGAAAGGAGATATTGTTTCTTGGCTTATTTCTGATGATCATTTTTGGCCTGGTCTCACTTGGTTTTCAAAATAAGATGATTCTTTTCTAATTTATCAATGCTTGTAATCTGAATGTCCAGAGCCTCAAATCAGGTTAGGTACCAAAATTCTAGATTCAGCAAAGCATCTCTTCTTTGTAGCTGAAATATTTCTCATAAATCCATTCATTATTTGTTGTAAAGATGAAAAGAAGTTCTTTCTTTCTATTCTCTCTATCCTTGATGATTAGTTGTTACTTTTCCTTCACAGTAGACAACTACATACATAGACAGATAGCAAGCATGCAAGCAAGAGTCTTATGCTTAAAGGAACAGCCACATCTTTTCTCTCTCAAGCTTTTTACCATCCTGACATCAGTGGTAGGACTTAATCTTTTTATATGGAATGAGTGATATAGATAATGCAGGAATAGGCTGTAAGGGACTTTAAAAATGAAGACAGGAGCTTATGTTTGTAAAATAAAATGAATGGGAACCAGTGAAGAGATGACAAAGTCAAAGCACAAGGCTTATGGAAATGATATCCTGAGCAATGTTTTCTGGAGGAATATTGATTGTGTGAGATTACATTTGTCAAGGCCAAAAGGAAAGGGTTGCAGCTATTGATATATGATGAAACTTTAGACAAGTGCTTTATCTGTGAAGGCAAGATAGGAAAACTGGTAAAGGATTATCTACTAGTCTTCAACAGAACACGAGAATCTAGAGTAGTCAGAAGCATCATCCATGGCTGAGTGACAGGCAGGGTGTCGTCCACAGAAAGACAAAGGCTTTGAGGAAGAAGTGGAGTGGTGGTAGGTAGGAGAGTTTTGAGTTACTGAAGGATTGTGGGCTGAGGGTTGAAAGGAAGACCTGAGATGTAACACGGAATAATAATGATGTGCAGCACCAAATGCTGGTATATCTGGATTCTGATTGTTTGGTTTTCAGCTCTGCAACAGGCCTCCTCTGGGCTCTTTGATAAAGCATTCAACCTTTCTGTGTCTTTGTTTCCCCATCTGCCAATGAATGATAAAAATCTAGTTCACAGGTGCATTGTGTGGCTCAGTTAATTAATATTTTGAGGGGTTTTTGCAGTCATCAGATGGCACAGCTATAGGAATGCTAAAGCTATTAGTTAGCAATCACCACTGAAATCAAGAAATGCAGAAAAGGCCCTGGTTTCTGAAACTCCATATACTTAATGTAAATGAGTTTGTGACATATATCTAAGTACTGTTTGGTAACATAATAACCTGGGACTAGAATAAAAAAAGATTGAACTGCCCAAAAAGGCAGAAAAGCACTTAGCAGGATTAACAGAAGCACATGAGCAGGCAAAACATTTAACTCATTTTTAATGACAGTGGCAGCTACCCAGTTCCTGGTTAGGCACTTGTGTAAATCCCGTGGCATACCTAGCTGCATCTTCAGATGTCTGCAAGCTGTAAATTCAGATATCTCCATGCATTTGAAAATCTGGTCCACACATCCCAGGCCACTGACTTTGAGACCACTGGCACGTCCTCCATAGCTGTTCAGGAGCTCACCCCACTCTGTCCCTGGCCTCATGGGGTTCATTGTCACAAGGCCGCTGAATAGGTGAATACAATGAAGAGATCTTTAAAATGGATTTTGAACTTGAAATAATCTGTTTTAACAAGAGAGGAAATTGTTACAGAAGTAGGGGGGAAAGCTGAGAGGGAAGAAAAAGGTTCTCTGTGTTCCGTTCAGCAGATCACTGACATCCCCACTTCTCAACAGCTGAATGGTCCTGCCTCTTAAATAAGGGTCCTCAGGGTTTTCTTCAGCCATGCAGAGTTGTAGGCAGTACAGACGGAAGCTTTGGCAACCCTCATCCTCGGGTTGGATTCTCATGGATGTTCTGGATACAGCTCCTGGCACAGCACCACAGCTGTGAGTGGTTGGCTGTGCTGCAAGCAAGCCCTGGCAGTGCACACGTGGCTCTTTCTTGCCACATGGAATTGGCAGGACAGTCTGTGGTTGAACACAAACTTGGAGAGCTGAGCCAGCTTAGTGTGTGAAACATCACAACCCTCCTCCTTTCCTGCATTTTGCTGCTCCCGTGTTGTTTCCCCGTGCTCAGGGCGGGTGCAGAAACTTTTTATTTGAACTATTGGGGGTCTTTAGCAATGGATACAGGAAAAAAAAATAAAGCACGACTGATTTTTAGTTCATTATCCACATCATGATGACAGCATACCTAGAATAAAGGGAATGCTTAAAAAAATTACCTAGAACAAAGAGGACATGCAAAAGATTGTATCATTTATTAATGGCAAACATTTCTGACAAAAAGAGCTCTGAAATCCACTTAGACAGAACCTAATGTCATGTTTCAGTTGAAGGAGAATGCTGACTGCAGCAGGAATTAGGCACAACTAATAATATGGAATGACAAATGAATGTTCATAGTATGCAAAAATGTGTAAATAAGACTAAATTTCTAGAGAAATGAAGGAGAATGGGGAAAAAACCCACCAGCTGTGCCGATGTCACCCAAGTCCTACTTACATTCTGGATTGATTGATTTATTATGAATTTTAAGTATTTTAGGTGTTGATAGAATGTCCATCCCCATCAATCATTTTAAAGTGTTTATTGGAAAGTACACAGATATATAAAAAATATGTTTTAACCCTGAGTTGCTATGACTTTTTTTGCATGTTTTTTTTCTTACCATCTTTGATCTGATTTATTTCTTCTAGCATCTTTTCTCCCAATTCTAAATCCTTATTTCCAGTAATTTATAGTGTAATATAATTATGAAAAGAATTCTTAAGATTGATGTTATGCATTACTGGTTGTGGCTGTTTAACAAATCAGCCTCTTCTATTTGGATTTACTGTTGTGTACACAGTTTTGTAAGGAGTAAATTTTCTTCTTCGTGTTAGCTGCTAGTAACCTGTATTTCATGTATGCTCCCATATGACTTAGTCCAACATCAGACATTAAAAGGAACAAAACAAGTCTCTCTAACTCATTACTGAGGTAATTAATGGTTTAGTCCTTTGACAACAAAATATTTGAAGGAGGCAGAACTGGAGCAGGGAGAAACTAGAGGTTTTGGTACCAGAGCAAGAGCAGAATCACAGAATATGCTGAGTTGGAAGGGACCTACAAGGATCATCAAGTCCCAAGGGTCACACCATGTGCCTTAGAGTATTGCCCAAACTCTGTTAGGCTTGGTGCTGTAACCACTTCCCTGGGGAGCCTGTTCCAGTGCCCAACAACTCTCTGGGTGAAGAATCTTTTCCTAATATCCAACCTAAACCTCCCCTGACACAACTTCATGCCATTCCCCTGGGTACTGTCACTGGTCACCACCAAGAAGAGACCAGAAGATGGTAGAACCAGGGTTTCTTAAGCAGGACAGGGAAGGCAGAGCAATGCCAAGCTGCAGCAAGGTGTGTAATTCCTGACAGAGCTTTGCAGAGCTGTGCTTGTGAGCAGGCAGCTCCTGCAGCTGAGAAGGGATTGCCTGGGATGACAATCTCCCCAGCAGCAGGCTGAGGAATGATTCATTTCCAGGCAGTGGCTTACAAGGAGAGGCTTTTAATTTGACAGATTGATACGACACTTATTAATTAAACACTTTCTTTAACTGGAAAGCAGATTCCTTTCATTCTATTGTCATTCATACAATTTAATTCCTTCCCTAAATTCAAGTGTGGTTGATGCAGGTTGTTTTTGGTTTCCTCCCATCTTGTTGAGTCTGTCTGACATTTAATGTTTTCAGTAACTTTTCTTTATGAGCCCTGTCAGTGTCCACAAGTCTGGCAGTATTGTTCCTGAAAATTAATGAAAGATTACAAAATAATGCTCTCTGTTTAACAGATTCCCCATATTTGCCAGTAAATTAAACATAATCTTGTGTTGTGGGAGGCACACTGGAATCTCTGTGTATCATCTTCCAGCACTCAGATGAGCAACTGGAAATAAAAACATGACTCTACATCAGCATGCTGGTACCTCATTTTAGCTAATGAAACACGAGTAAAACTCACAGCTTCAAGGTAAACTGTGTCTGCCAAAACTACCTGAAGTTCATAAGAGTAATTAATTTCTAAACCCAGAAGAATAATTAAAATATGCAAAACATCTATTGATCTTGAGCATCTGGTGACTTGTCAGTAACCACAGACACTAAACCAGTCCATTTTAACATACTGTTCATTTGCAGTCTTTGATTAGATAGATTTTTTTGGTATGTATCCATAAAACTACAGGGATCATCCCTGCCATTCATTATATTCGTTCTAATAAATGACCTCGGTTTTGTATCCCAGCAGGGAGGTTTGCAACAGTGAATGTTCCTGTCAATTGAAAATTGATCTTTTCCACAGGATGTTCCAAAAGATTAAGCAGGTATCTTTAGGTATGAGACCCAGGTCACCTCCATCCTGTAAGGAGCATTGTGATTTTTTTTTTATTATTATTATTTTATTTTTTTTAAAATCTGCAACAGCCCAGAGCAGTGTCTCTGAGGCCGCAGGATTTTACCTCTTCTACTAACTTGGAAACAAAAATGTAACTTATAAGGTAGATACATGAAAATATAAATAGTCTCAGTAGAATATGATTCAGTGGAATAGTCTCAGATGGATAATGACTATACTTGCATCAGGTTGAAGAGAAAAATACCTTTCTCTATAGAGATGTTTCATAGTATATTGATCTTTCCAAGATTATTTTTTTCTCTGTCTCAAAATCTGCCATCAAACAACTGACCTTTTAATTTTAAATAACATATATAGTTTCTGTTTTGATGGACTAGAACCATAGGGCCAGGTCATGCCCTGTTAAATTCCATCAATGGTAGCAGAGTAGAACTAGGAATAATGTCAGCCAGAATATCTTGCTGTCAAATTACCATTTCCAAGCCTGAATAAAATATACAGTGAGAAAACTCACCAAATCATACAAGGTATCCTGGGGGGGAGGGAAAAAAAAAAGGGAAACAAAAGAAAATAAAAAACCCTTATATACAATGTGGTTATCTGGAAACAGTTGTAGTTGCAGATTGCATTACAATTTGAACTTGGATACAGATTCACAGAAAGTTAGTTTAAGCTCACCAGATCTCAGAACAATTTTAGGTCAATTTAAGATAATTTGCTCATGAAACACTGCAATATTTCAAAATGCCTGTCTTTAGTAAGACATCCAGAGGAGATCTCTCTTTTCAGGCGAGTTGCTTTTTGCTCAGAGCACATTCACTTCGTGCAGATGGAAATCCTGGGTCCTGGGAGTGGTTGCATTAAACCCTGCAGAGCAAAACCACTGGGCATTGCAAATTCAAAAGTCAGCCCTTCAAATTCTGTGTCAGGAGAGCCTGGAGTGCAATGCCTGTCCCGGCACATGCAGGAGGCACCATCAGTCACATTCACAGTCCTTTTTGCAAATGTCCATCTGTGGAGGTTGATAAAGCTAAGACAATCCCAGCTTGGCAGCAAGAAACTGGAATGGTTTATTCGTACAAAAACTGGTATTTTATGGGTCTGGGGTACTACATATTCATGGTGGGGTTTGCATATTACAGTTGGGGGCTTTACAGAGATGAGGTAAAAGGGGAAACCCCAGGTTTACAAATCTTGGGATCTTACACTTACATCATAGGGGAAAACCCATTTTATCTTAGGGGAATTAAAGGGGGAAAAAGGTGTTCAGGTTTACAGAATGCACAGGATCCAGGGAACACAAAGGGAGAGATAAAGCACAATAGGTCTTCTGCACAGGTTTGATGAAATCAGGGTGTGGATTCTCTGGCTTGGCCAGAGCACTCCACACCAGTGATATCTCATTTACTTCCTAAACTGAGGTTCTTTCCCCAACTTTGGTAACCCAGGGCTTTTTGCAGAGACCATTCAAATCCTTCTCTGCAGATATTATATTTTGGGAACCAACACCATGCAAATCTTACTACTGCATCCCACTCTGTCTGCGTAATCCACCATTTAACACTTTAAACTCTGGCAATGATTGTGGCCATGGTATTGGATTTGCTTTCAGAGATGTGCAGCTTGAAATGCAGGATCCAGTCCTGAAACTGCTGCAAGGCAGAAGTTAAAGCAGAGACAGAAGTCACTGTTTCAATCTTCTCTTCTCGTTTCATTTTGTTAGTTTAATAAGGATATATCTTAGATGAGTTGTTTATTTCATCAGGTGAATTGCTACAGTTTGTTTCCTCTTATGGAGGAACTAATTTTCTTAAA
Source organism: Corapipo altera (assembly GCF_003945725.1). Taxonomy (NCBI): domain Eukaryota; kingdom Metazoa; phylum Chordata; class Aves; order Passeriformes; family Pipridae; genus Corapipo; species Corapipo altera. The sequence goes on along the minus strand of NW_020884934.1, from coordinate 886,518 downwards.
CCCTTTCATTTCCAAATGGTATACTCCTTGACCATTTTTAATTCCAAGCAGCTGTATTAATTCCTTCTGCAGCAGTCCTCAGGACTGCAATTACAGCATTAGCATTGAGCTTTTCAGGCTTGATAGCAGATTCTAATTTTATCCCATCTGGTTTATTGTTAGGAATTTTTTTCGTGCCTGGAGGTGACTTTTCCTTAATCATTTCTTCTGTACAAGATTGCTAGTAGGAGCTTAAAAGGCTTTCTTTGCTGCAAAGACCAACTGCTGGTTTCTTCTCTACCAGGACAATGTACCAGCAGTTCTCTGGATAAATTGTCTAGAAGGCAATCATTTGGAAGCTCTTGCCAAGCTGGAGAGGTTATTAGCTTTTGATCTCTTTTCTTAAATAATATCACTGCAAAGTTGCTCTGGTGTACTGGCATTAGATCTCTACTGGGTTTTCTTCCTGAGAGGAAAGACCACCAAAAGCTCCTTTGTTCATTTACCAAAATAAAATAAATAAAATTTCTTCAAAATTAAGGCCTCAGATATTCATGTGAACCTCTCACTGCAGGTAGTAAAGGAGGTGTGTGTACAAGTGAAGTAACAAATGGGTTGAGCTGCCAACTGGGAATGAACAGGAAAGGAGGAAACAGAAAAAAAACAAACCAAAACAAACAAAATACCCCAACAAATAAATGCAGTTTCTCTCCATCAGTAATTTTTAAAAAATTTTTGAGACTTGCATTTTACCTTTGCATTTGTGCTGTCAGTGGCATGTCTGGCAGTGCAATAAGATATTCAAAGAAGATGGAGTGGCTTAGCTCCCATTTAGGCTCCTAATGTTCCAAGGCAGTCATCCAAACAATGATAAAAGATGGGAATTTAATGAAAATAATTATTTATTTTTTTTAAGGTAATTTTTTCTAAATACTTTTATGGCTCACTCATGCCCACTCTCAAGGTATAGTTTCTGTGGGCTGCCCTACAGCCTTCAGCTATCCTTGTGAACTTGTAGGGTCAATGAACTTTGTAGGATGATACCTGTTCATTACACTAGGTAATACCTCCCAAGGCTAAGGAATGAGCTCTTGTCTGTAGTTGCATATATATCCTTTATCTGCAGGCAGATGTCAACTTTAGGAATCTTTTTTTTGGAAGGTGGATCATCCTAGGCTTTGAATGAAACAAGCCCATTCTCCCTAGCTGAGGGTAACAATTAGAAAGCGGGAATAATTTCTAGCCATTTTTGTCAATGTTAAAAAACTGGCAAATAGCTTTACAGCTGGACACTCAAGGAAGATAGCCTTGATTCCTGCTGCACTCTGGCATTTCAGTTGGTATGTTCTTTGGTTGTGTTGACTTTTAGTCAGTGATTATGACCTAAAATATACCTTCTTGCTATAAGAAACCATATGTGCTTGTGATTGTTTTAAACAGAGGCTCAGTATTTCTATCCTGACCTTGCCACAGGATATGTTGTAGTATATATCATCCTTAGAGTTGGGCCACTCTGCCAGTCAGTGATTGTTGCATCTTTAACTAGGTGTAATTAAGGTTATGACTGTATTTTTCATATTTCAGACTCTGTTTGCCTCACAGAAACACAGTCAGTGGAACTGAGAACATATCTTCAGCATATGGGGGAGTACATCACTGCTTCATCCAGACTTTATGACTCAATAAGAGAAAATTTCCTTTCATCTAGAAAGTCTTTGTTTTTTTTGAAGAGATTTCTCCATTTCAGATAACTGGTATTGTGGAAATACTTTTGATTGTTATTCAACAGTTATATGCTCTTTGGGAGTTTGAAATAAACTACAGAACTTATTGCAGTTTGTTCTTTATATTTCCTGTGGATTCTTAAATGCTCTGAGTTGCTTCCCAACTCTCCCTAGTTGAACTGTAGCTACCAAAACAATATTGCAATATTCCTTACCTGTTGGATTGAGTCCCAGCATAACTATAATAACTCCACTGGCTTCTGTGCTTTCACTGTACAAATCTGTTCACCCTGAAAAGGAATTTCTTAGTGAAAAGATTTTATTGCTTTTTTTTTGACAAGGGAGCATATCTCATCACAAATGATGTAATTTCTGCTTTTTCCTTATATATGTGCCTGGCTATAATTTTTTGAATCATTTTATCTGGTCTTAATAATCCTTTTTTTATGAGCTTTATGTTGTCTAACCTCCTGCAAATGGCTGCCCAGAACTCAACTCTCCCCATTCCCACTGGGCTTTGGTACCTTAAACCTTGTTCAGAGATTAGTGAATAATTTTTTATTATTTTATTTTGTTTTGTTTTGAAACACTTCAACATCTAACTTAAAAGTCTCATATCTAACATCTAACATCTACCAGTATGCTTATTCTATACCATACCTATTCTACCAGGTCTAGTTTAGGTGAAATTATTCTCTCATGCTATTACCTAAAAACCCCTGCATTTAATACCATCATTCATGTAATCATCTCATGCATGTCTTTGAAATTAAAGTTTTCTTTCAACCACGTGTTTAGAGTCACCCACCTGCTTCCTAATAATATTGTTGTTGCAATATAATATCTTTCAGAACTGAAGACTAAATTATTTCCTTTATCTAATATCTGACAATACAGGAAAGCAACCACCACAGCCTGTAGTACCCCAAAAACATCTGTCCTCCACCTCAATCAATAGATAGTCATTTATCATTACACATTTTAGGACAACAAAGTCAGATTTTCATTAATGTGGTAATGCTTTTTTTCTGAGCTAATGTTGAATTAATTTCCTTCAAAGAAATTTTTGTGGGGAACCATATCAAATGTTTAGAAAAATCTAGAAATACTACATTTCCTGTCTTCACTTTGTCACTAATTATTTTACTCTCTCTGTCTTTGCATTATATTTTTCTTCTAAGTTTGCATTAATACAGCGTGTCTTCTGCATGACAGATAATGAGCACGTTTCTTTAATGAAACATTCCAATTTTGAGAACAGGTGGTCAAGCGTCTATTCCACTGACACAAGGAAAAAGCTATCTTGACTACAAAATAAGTCTGTTGTGTGTAAAATACAATACCTGCCATCTCAAATTGAATGGAAAATGTTCTGAGTATGTCATTTTAACAGTGGCTCCATACCCAAATTGTATCATGGGCATAGATGTTTCGTTTAGGGTTTTTCCTTTACATTGGCAGCTGCTAAATAAAAGTTGTTTCAGTTTCCTTTTCCTGCTGATTGAGTGGTTACCTCGAAGTCCAGTTTCTAAACAGCATCTGGCACTTTTTATGCAGCTATAAAATATTTAAAAAATAAGGTGAACCACTTCTGGCAAACCTGTTACTTGAAACCCAAAGGGAATTCTGGAGTCTATAGCAAGCTTTATTATCTCTCTGCCAATGCAGCACATCTAGTAATATGAGACTGTCTACTGTGTTAATATCAAGCAGGCAGAGAGAAATAGATGACCCTTGTCACAGCATCCTGCCCTGCCTTTGGCCTGACAGGTACTGAGGATTTCCTGATTAAGCAAAATTCTGAGCAATTACAGCTGAGATGTAGAGGGACACCTCGCAGTGCTGTCATATTTTTTGTGATGGATCAAAGTCTGACAGATTCTTTATAGGCTAGAAACTAAACTTCAGATAGAGGTTGACCACCCTGAAAGCTGAAACACATGAGCTCGGTCATTTGTTGACACGTTGCTACTCAAAAGGTGGAAATGGGAATTAATTTATATTCATGGCATTAATTTTAATGCTGCTGTAAAAGTCCAAGCCCTTTGATTGTTTACTGTTTGGAAGAAGGTTAAGGTATACAAGTGGTGGAGGTAACAAAAATAATACACCAAGAAATACAGAAATACAAAGGCTGAGGTGCTTGTGGCAGTGGCACCAGCTGCCTACAGTGATGGGAGACTGGGAAGGAAAAATTCCTCTCTCAGGCAAAAAGCACCTAGGAAGTGTGCCTCTAAAATGCTATATTCAGCAATAGCAGAGTGTTGCCTGCTGAGAAAAGTTCTTTCATGTAAAAGCACATCAAGGAGAAGGTTTGATTTCATAAAATGTTTATTTTTGTTTTCCAAGAGTGCAGGCCTGGTGCTCAGCTGGAGTAGGTCGGCATGGGTCCATTGAACTAGAGTTGCCAGCTTCAGGAAATTATCGATGCTCTCAATACTTTTGTGCTTTTATAAGACATTTCTGTACATTTTTTTGTGGTATTCCAGCTTTTACCTTATAGTCTTTACAATTTTGCCTGTCTCAGAACAGGTTGCCGTGTCCCTTTTATCTCTTATGAGAGAGTGAGGCTACCCCTCACAAAGATGGCAATTCTTAAGGCTTAAATATAGTTATCTCTTTCCTCTGTGATTCTTTCAGAGTCCCTGAACTGAGATAACTGTGGCACTGGCACAGAAACGAGGTTGCAGCAATCCATATATGTTAGTGCCTGTGACACTCTCCAGGGGATGAGAGGATTTCAGATGAGTCAGATACATAGCTGGCCTGAAGCTGAAAGGGAAGGGTCCAGGGACAAGTAGCCTGATGTGTATCACCTTCTCTATTGTATCCTCCATGTTATAGCTTTAGAAAGCTTTGGGCATGGGTATTGCCCTTGGAAACTCTTATCTACCACAGTGCTATAGACTTTATCTGTTGGCTGATAGCAATATGGTAAATTAGGTTTTAAGCTTTGCATATAAAATATAATTTAAAGTCCTCGGGATTCAGTTTTGAAGTCAATAGAGAATAGGGGGGAAAAGAATCGTTTTAAGTCAGTAAGTTGAAGATTTCTCTTTATTTTCCTAATATGCTCTCAGGTACCCTATAAAGGCATTGGAAGTGCTGGTTAGGGGCTTAGGGCATCTATTCATTTCTCTCCAGTGAGTTTTCTGTCCCCCTTTACAGGAAAAAAATTCAGCAGAAATGTCATTATTCCACTTCACTGTAGACAAGGCAAGTGATTCTGAGGCTTATTAACCCCTTGAGTAACTTAATGGTATATTGTATGTCCCGTAAAAATGGACATTTTGAAAAAGAAAAAGTGTTGGCTTCCCCATGAGAAACACTCTGTTTCACTGCCATGCTGGCATGGAAAGGTTCAAGATCATGAAAACTGTAAAAAATGCATCCTCATGGGGATAGCACTCAGCAATTTATTTAGCACAGCTTTTGATTTAGAGGGATGCACAATGGAAAAGCAAGTACCCAGCAGCTATGCCACTGCTTTGTGTGTGGGTGCACACACATCAGAGGGGCTCAAAAAGAGTAGGTAGCACAGGCTGCTACCTAAGTAACCATCACATCACCTATTGAGGTGAGAAAATAAGAAGCAGTATGAGTAAGGAATGAGTACCCAAGTGCATTTGTGTGTGCTATTTATGTGAATGTTTTGTTTTGCTGTGTTTATGTTTTGAGGAAAAGGAAGAAAGGAAAGGGGAGAAAAGAAGGGAAGGCACAGGGAAGAGTAAATTTATGCATCTATACCAGTAGTTTTAGAAAAAAATAATTTTTGTGGTGCAGATACTTGACTTGACATTCTTAAGACCATATATGAGCAAAGACAAAAAGCCTCTTTTGTAGCCTGCTAGTATAACAGGAAGAGAAGAAGTGCCAGAACCCAAATCTACCACAACTCAATAACTGGTAGTTCTGCCACCCTCCCTGGTACTGCTCTACATTCTTTTCCCCATGACTATTGCACAGACACCTGTGTCTTCCTACCCTCTTCTGCCTGCAGGTGACCGAGATACTTTGAACCACATTAAAAAAAAAAAAAAAAATCCACTTCCATTCCTAATAAACATTTCAAGTCCTTAAATGTCAGCTTTGGTCTCATTCTAGTACAATTTATAGCAGCCTGCCTTCTGCTTGAACTGATCATCTGCTCTGAAACAGTTTTAAAAGTGACTTCTAGTCCAGATTGAAGATGGAAATCCTGCTCCAGTGGCCTTTGAGAAGACTGTTTTCTGCAATGAAATAACTTTTTACTGCAAAATAATATAGCAAAATTAAAAAGCTTTTACCTCTCTCCACCAAAGAAAACATGCAAAGAATATATGGAAGATACAGAGTGTATGTCTGTGAGTTTGCATATAAAACATACTTCCAAGTGCTTTATAGAGCACTTCTAAATGTTTATAAATAAACAATCTAAATATATGTCTGTAAAATAGCATATATCTATTTTATCTTTGTTTTGAGTTATAAATGCTGAATTTTAAGGAACTCATAGCTAACATGATTTTAAACAGCTGTCAGATTAAGTTCTTCATTTGCTCGTGTATGTTCAATATATGAAAAAAAATTTGTGCTCGCTTGCAAAACAGAGTACTGCTGTCACACAGCAGTGAAATTGGCCCTTTGTGTAAGTGATTTTGAAATGAGCGAAGGTAGATTACATCTGTTTTACAGGTATTGAATCATTCCCTGTTCAAAATCCTTAAAAGCCTGTTGAGAATTTTTTCTTCTTGAGCACTCCGTGAAGGAATACACCTGGTGGGAAGGATCTTCAGTTTACTGAAGAAATTTCATGGACTATAGACTTCTGATATTATGTTATTGTAGGATTCTTTTAGAGGGCTATCTGATAAAACTGTAGTTCACACATTTTTATGTTCGAGATTACAAAAAGAAGTCTTATATGCTTTCTACAAGTGTTTCAGACAATTCTTTAATTTTTTTTCCAAGAGCCATCTGGGAGATGCATGCAGTTTATTCAAGTCTTTGAAATTATTCACAGAAGTAATTTGTTATTTCTTTTGCAGAGGGATACAAGAAATCTCCCCCTTTTCATTTTGATTGCTTCTTTTCCTTTATTATTATTCCCTTGTTGCGCAGTTTTTTGAACTGCTACGAAATATAAAACCATTTTTATCACAAAAGAATATGCATAATGATATAAAACATATTTCAATTTATTTAGCCTTTTCTGGGATAAAGTCCAATTACAATCTTTAAAGTATACCCTAGCTGATATTACTCTTCCACGGAACTTTCAAGATAGGTTTTCTGATAAAGACTGATTTAAATATTGTATCTTGGCTTTTTGCTGATTTAAATGTTCTGCGAAATAGATGCACTATTGTCAGTTACTGCTGTGTAGTTACCATATATATTTATGCTCAATTTGTCTTTTCCATTTTTAATCATCTCACCGGTGCATTGAACATTTATATTTTCATGAAAATGAACTCTCTACAGAACATCATATATATTTGTTTTTCATTCATGCTGTGTATTTTAATGACTTCAAGTACTTACATTAAACACAAAACTTGAACCTAGTGAAGTACTTAGCCAGGTGATTAACTTTTCAGCACTCAAAGTTGAGATATTTTGATGCAACAGTTCACAGGAGCATTTTTCCAGGCCCAGGCAAAACCGAACACTGTGAAACTCTGAAGCAAATATAGGTGCCTTCTATAGTTTGTAATGATGCCTAAAGATTTTAGGCATCAGCAACACTGAAAAGCTTCCCAGACTGAGAGAGATAGAGATAGATATTGGTTCCTCTTGTAGTGAAGTAGATTTTACCATGAGATGTGTCCTAGGAGAAATAGGGTTTAGCATGGCTCAGGTAGATATCTACAACTAAGTATTAGGAGAATAATCTTCACTTATCAAAACTCATCTAAGCTTTTTGTATATTTAGGCTGACTCTAAATACAGAATTTTCAACAGGTTCATACTGAGTTGGTTTTTCAATTACTGTCTTCCAAAGCTAAATATTTCTCTTCTGTTCATTAATTTCTTTTTCTTGTCCATTTGTATAAAAAACACCATAGATGCCCAAGTGTTCTTTTGTTCTTTTATCAAGCTGGAGTGCTTGATTCATTGTATACATTTCCTGCCACACATATAGAGCTACTCTGAGTAAGTTCTATTCACTGTCACTGCAATAACTAAGCCTACCAATGTTAAATTTGGGATTAACAGGGGTAAAATCAATCAGACCCCTTAAAGAAATGTACTAATATCTTCCTGTTTCATTTCTCATAGAAAAGAAGTTCTGGTAGCTCAGTCTTATCCCCTTTCAGATTCATGACTGTGTATTGAAAAAATTACTGGGTACTTTTTGTTCCCACCTACGGACAAAGAACTGAACTCCAGAGTTTTACAGCACCGAGGACGTGGAACAATCCTTTGGACCTTCACATTTGTACAGGTTGTTCTGAATACACTTATTTCTTTAAGAATTATGTTTTCCTTCCTCCAAAGCATCAGGCAGCATCTAATGATGGAGTCAGGTTATCACCCTGCCTGATTTTTGTCTCTTTTCCACCACCCTAATTTTCTGCTGAAGATCTGCATGAGGATGACAGCTCCTTCTCCCACTATCCTTGCTTCCTTGCTTTGCTACTGTGGAGGTTGAGAGGGGTTCTTTTATGTAGTACAGTTCAGGAAGGGATGTGGGTCTATCCACACCAATCTGTCACCATCTGTATTGAAGATACAAGTGCTGAGGTAACACAACAAGAATGAAGGCATTACTGTAGTGTTTGCAGCTGTCCCTCAGCTCCTCCTCTGCAGTGAAACTGGGGCATATTTGCAGTAAATTGAAAGAGACTCTCAGGTACCAAGTGGATTTAAATTATTTAACAACAGGACTTTATTCAATGGTTTCTGTCTATTGCTTCGTATTTTTCTGCCACCCTCCTAAAACTCCTTTCTTCCTTGCTTGCCAGATGCGTGGCATAGTCTCTAAACCACAGAAAAGATGACTCACTGCAGTCACTCTGCATTTCTCTCCCCTTGTTTCCTGCCCAAATAACAGCAAGTGCTTCAGACCAAATTGAAGCTTTCAGGTTTTCTCTTCAAATTTCTCAAGATACTGTTCTCTATTTACTATTAGTGAAGTTCCTTCATTTGTGGTTTGGGGCTTTTTTTAATTGTGAAACTATTTTTTCTCAACATCATTAAATCTGCAAAAGTTCACATAAATACATAAAAAGTCTTATTACTGGAATCAGCATTTCATAACCTTCCTTAACTGAAAGGGCTTCTGCTTGAAACTCTTTCATGCTTCTACTTGAAATAGCTGAGTTTGACATAAAACTGTTTTCTTGATCCAGAAAGAGTTCCAGCAGCAGCAGCAACAGTCGTGTATCTGGAATTACAGATGCAAACTGAATGTGAATATACAGCATCTGTGGTGATTTTTGCTGTTATAGCAATGGTTTTAAACTATATGTGTAGGGCTGCTGGTGGTTTTCAGGGGTTTGATTTACTAGTTAACTTGTTTAAGTTTTCTTTTTTTTTTTTTTTTTAAGGAATGTGAAAGCAGTATGAGAAATTGGATGAGAATTGCTTTATTTCTAGGAATAACTGGAATTGATTTAACAGTCCAGAAACATATATTTCTGAAATGCTAGGAGAAATGGCTAAGACAAAAAAAAGAAGGACAGGTTGGTCCATTAATCTTTATTTTGTTACTTAGCCTGGTATATTGTTTTAGTGTTTCAGTCTGCTAATTGCAACTAATCATGGAAAAGAAAGTCTATTAAAACAAGAAAAAAACTACAGTGCTTTGTTTTGTTGTGGACTATCAGCTAGTACTTGGTAACAGGTAAGGTGACAGCTGCCAGTTTATTTTGTGTTACTATTACATAAATCTGGCTGGAAATGTTCTAGATACTTTTCCTTTGCTAATATGTAATTTAAAGTTGGTCTTAATTGGTTTGTTGCTGAGTTTTCTACTAGGAAAAGAATCTACTTTAACTATGTCCTAAGGGTCTATTTTTGTACATTTAAAACTTCCTCACCCCTCCTCGTTCTTCTGTACCTGAATTTTTCTGTAATAGAATGGAAAAAGTCTTTAGTTTCTGTTATTTTGGATTGTCTTGGGGTCCTGTGGAGCAGATTCATAAAAGATGCATCCACTGCTCTTTCTGTGTTGTTTTCTCTTCTGCCCCTTCCCTGCTCCCACCCCAAATAAATGCTTTTAAGAACAGCAGTTACTATGATCCAAACCGTGGCTTCTGAAGTCAAATAACAAAAAGTTTCCCTGAGTTTGTGAGCCTGAGTCCATTATGGAGCTAAATAATTTTGCTCATTTTAATATCCAGTGAGCTGAGAATATTCTTTAAATGCTCAGGATTCACTCTGTCAGGAAGCAGAAATCATCCCAAGTGACTAGCTGGGATTAGTCACGGTAATTACAAACAGTACTGGGGATTAGCAAAGGTGAAGCATTTTAAAGCATTCAGTCAGCTCATGTATACATATTGATGCCTTGCATAAAATTATTCTTAAACACAAACTTATCTATAATATGGAGAACTGTGTGTTTGGAATTTCACAGAAAGCAACAAAAAGATCACAAAAAAAATAATGATAAAAAAAAGCCCTTCTGTTTTTTTATGTCTTTTTGGATGAGCTTCAGTTATGCAGTTCTAAAAATCAGCATGTTTAGTAATTCATGTACAGTTTCGTGTACACCCCCAGTACAAAACAGGTTTGTTTGCTGGCTTTAATATATAATATTTACATGAAATGTGAATGGTGATATTTATGAAAATCACAGAAACATTCATTTAGGTAGAGGTAAATTCACTTACAGTCTTTCAAAAATTAAAATATTTTCAGGTCGTAGTGGTGCCAATAATACTTTTACTGTAAATTATTCTGAATAATTCATGAGCAGGAGAATGACATTCTGACATTTACCTAATCTATCTTAAAAGATTAGGATCTAATAGGAAACCTGATAATATGCATCAGCTGTTTGTAATAGGACAAAACTGAAGACCCTTCCCAGGGACACAGAGCTCCTCTCCAGTCCTTCTGCCAGCAGGTGCTTTAACTCTGCACGCAGATGCAAGGTCATTATCACTGAGCCACAGAACAAGGTGCTGTTGTAGACCCCGCTGAGGTTATAAAAAGGAACTGGATGTTCCCTGAAAGACGGTTTCTGAAGTAAAGATGCTGTACGCACAGCTATGATGTGATCCCAAGTTTGGGAAAGAGGATTAGGGTTTCCATTTAGTGGTTGCAAAGGCTGCCTAAAGTTTTAACTGTGATCTTCAGGTGATGCGGTGTAAATGTGATTGCTTGTATCCATGATGGTCTGGGAAGAAACCTTTTCTTCCTGTTGCTTCCCAGCAATTTGCAGTATGTGAGTAGTTCAAGGCCTTTCTTCTATGGTTCAGAAGCTCCAAGGAAAAATGTAAGTGTGAAATGGAGTGAGTGTGCATTCGTTTTGTTTGATGCATTCGCTCATTTTGGTGTTTCTGTGATTATGGAGGATGTGGGATTTTATGGGATGTGAACGGTGTGTCTTTGGGTTTGCTGGTAACTTGGAAGCTTTAAATATGTTAAAATATGTCTTCGGAATAAAGCTACACAGTGGCTAAGTTAGATAGCAGTGTCATAAGTTAAAATGGGCTACTTTTCCCCCCATTTTGCTCTGGAGTTGTGCAGGATCTTTTTCTTACTACCTTTGCCTTTAGCACGGTGATCTTTCCTGGCAGGTCGCACAGTATATCCTTGTCTGCGTATCTTAAGTGCTGTATGATTTAATTTGATTTATGTTTCTTCCTCTGTTGTTAATTAAACTAAAACCTACACCTCAGGTTCACAACAGCTTTGCTGTTTTAATATCCAAGTTTTCTTCTGCTCTGTCCCTAATCAGAACAACTGAATGCCCTAAGGAAAAATAAACAATCTCAGCCTTTATAGGACTGATTTTTATTTGAAAATTGTCAGAGCACAAAATACTGCCTGTGCTGTTATAATAAGCCATGCAGGAGGAGGCAGATCTTGGCTCCAGGGAAGACCAACCTATTTAATAGAAAGATTGGCTACCCAAGGAAGCCATTTTTTAAGCAGATTGAGGTCGCAGCGATCTGCAGGGATATGTGTGTTAGAACTAATAAGTTACCGCTGTACTCATGACGCTTTCCTCCTGATTGTTTTGTTTTAATTCCAGCAAAAGCCACGGAAAGTCCCTCAGCAGTTTTGTGTTTCTGACCTACTGGGTTTACGGCCCCAGGTAGCCAAACACTTCAAGCTACTCATTTTATAATGTATCACTGACAGCTTGGAAGCGAGGACAAAACTTAAAAGTTGTGAAGCTCGAGAGAAAAAAGAGGGTGGCAAAGATGAAATGCTAGTTAGAATTATTTCTTTTTCTCCTCCACTCAGGCTAACTGAGGAATTGCAACCCAGCCAAATTTGTGCAATGCAAATAATTTGTCTCTACAGCAGACAGCTGCTGTCTTCGTGTTCCTATGGTGGTGCCATTTGTGTTGCACGTGTCCACTCAGGACGTTCTTGGACTCCATTAAATTGGCCTCTAGTATCACTGAATATGCCCTTCATCGATGCTACCTGGGTCCAGTCTATATTTTATTTCCTGCCTTTTAAATCAGCAGGAACTTTAAGGGTTTTAAACAAAGCCAGGAATGTGGCCACCTGGTAGTGGAACAAACAATTGCTAATAAAACTCATCCCCTCAGGCAACTCCTTGGAATCATGTACATTATTTCTGCTTCCTAGTTGAGAGGTACAGCTTTACCATGATGAGTTCTAAATTATTTCATTAAGTTTTCTTCAGTCCCTGTTCAATCTTTAAAAAATTAATTACCAATTCCTCATTCTGTCAATTAGTGAAAACCTACATAAATTATAAGAAAGAGCTACTCAAGTCATGATGATTTTTTCAAAGAGTTCTATTATTATATAAAACTACTCTAAAAAAATTACTGTGTTTAAGTAAGTGATATGGTTTTTTCCTATGAAGTGTATTAAATAAAATTATTAAAAAGGACTCATTTTTAAATACAACAAAAGTCCTTTATTTACTGGAGTGCCAAGCAATGATACTGGTCATATGACAGTGTTATGTGGGCCACAGAAAACACAGAATGCCTTGGTGTTGTACCTAAATAGGACTCTTACTGAAAAATATGTTGTGGGTATTTTTTTTTTTCTTTCTTTGCTTTCATGTTAAAATGGAGTTCAAGTTTCAATAAAATTAGAATGGGAAGGTTTATATCATTTCTTAAGCAAGGAAACCTTTAAGTGTATGTGACCATATGGAACACTGACTAATAAAATAGGGAATATGCCGATTTATTTTGGTATGGGATTCCCCTTCTTCCCCCAGAGCTTGTCCAAGCTGTCTTTTGCTGTTGCCGCAAAAGAAAAATGTCTTTAGTGTTGTGTTTAACACCAGATACTGGGGTTTTGAATCAATGCTTGTTCAACCATGTAAATTCCCCACGGATTAGATTTAAAAGAGTATTGATATGGTAAAAATGAAGTGGTTAAGAAAAGGCAGTGCTTAACTGCAATCCTCAACAACCCACCAAAGAATTTCAGCTTGTCAGTTTTCTTGTGTATTGTAGCTGTTGACAGTCTATAAACATATAACATCTGTTTTAAAATTATATCCCTGTATGGTGGGGTTTGAAAGAGTGCTGTGTGTATTAGTTCAGACAGGACTTCTGATCCCAGGCTTGTAGAAAAAGGGGTATTACATGACATGTTAATAAAACCTAGTATGCATTCTTTAGCTTTGCTATAGGAAATCCCCACAGGATTTTTTTTTTTTTTTATAAAATTCCCAATTTTGATAAGTTAAAGTCAAAGAAAAGAAACACAGGAGTTCTATGTTGTGTATTTTTGTGGTTTATTCTACAGTCCTAGAGACAACTCAGACAACCCAAATGTACCTCACTCACCAGTAGATCAGCTGTGTCCTATTAGAAGCCTTAGGGCTTTTGTTCTTGCTCACTGTTCTTTTAATTGCTACTGAAACATCATAATAATCCCAACTCTTATCATGGTTGTCTCAGTTTAATCTCTCTGACCCTTCTTAAGGAAACATTATTTAATTCGGTTTAAAAGCTACCTTGACTTTGTAGGCTCTCCATCACTGCAGTACCTATACACAGAATGATTGTCCTGTGATATGTAAACCACTATACCAATGATCTGGTATGAAAAGCTTTCTGTATAGTTTGTGTATGACCTTTGTAATCTAAGTTTTTCAGGCTCTTCAGCTTTTCTATTGTCTTGGATTTCTTTTACGAAATAAAATTGTTTTCAAAAGAGGCAAAATTCGGATGTAACTGATGATGTCTCTGGCTGAATGAGTTTTCTTTGAGGGTTGGGAGGAAAGTAGGCCAAGTTAAATTTATACCTGCTTGTATATGTATTCACCTGCTTTTCTTATAAAGCAGGCAAGTAGCTAATTTTCACTTATTACTGCCATAGACATTTTAAGTCTCTTTTATCTGATCCCTTTAAAGACTTTTTAGCTGTTTGGGATGGTGACAGCATTCAGGGCTCCCTTTAAATTAGCAGAATCATGATTGTTTCTGTCAGATATGGACCTGTTGTGGTATGTAAAGTTAGAACTGCATATGTACATCTCCAACCTGACTGCAGGGCTTTGTTCAGGGCTGTGAGATCTCAGTCAGTCATTGGTACTTATGTAACAGCTGAAAGAGTTTTACAAATGAGGGCAAACTTAAGTTAAACAATCTTATTTCATTTGAGTTGTATCAGGGAACCCTGAGAGGAGAAGAATGGAACAGAACTATGAAAACATTGGTCTCTTTTTCATCTTACTCCATTTATTCCTTTTAGTTTAAAGGAAAATCAAAAGAGGAGTGAGGATCCTTGTTGTAAGGAAAAGGGATAGACTGTAGGGATGGTATGTTCCCACACTTCAGAATAGGAGTTGTTGTCACTTGGACTACATGAGATTTAATATTTACCCCCTTTTCAAATCAGCAGAAATTTTGGGTCTCATTTTAGTTTCCATCATCAGTCAGTAACTCCATCTTTTACTCCTGTCTGCTTGGAAAAAAATAAGGAATAAAAATAAATGTAAGAGGGATTAGGTAGAGAGTTTGAGAGTGTTTGTAAGGTGTATGCATCCAAAATGATAGTTGGTTTGGCACTTGTATGTGTCATCAAAGTTGCCAAGTATGCAGAAGTACTAAGTTCTCAACAATTTATCTTGATTCTGGTTATCTATGTTGTTTCCATGAAAACAGCATATAAACTTAGAAAAAAACATGTTTTCCATGAAAACAGTGATGTAAACTTAGACTGCATGAAACAAAACTGAGAAATAAAGGCCACTATAACCACATGGTGTTCTTGTATAATCATAAATGCAATATTATGGTTAGTAAAGACAAGCAATTGTTTATATTTTGACTCATTAGCTTTAAAGAAATTGTATAGCAAATACTAGTCCTCCGTATTATTGTCAAATATAACTTCTCTGTGTGCACCTTAGGATAAATACCACTATTTGGGAGTGCTACCACGTTAAAACAAAATAACCAGCAGAAGGCTTACTTTTCTTTAACAACTTAATATCCATGTAGTGAGAATTTTGGTTGAACTGATTGTACTTTCATTAGGTCAGGTGTAGCAAAACCTAAAATAATTGAATATGAGACAGGTCAATGTGATGAGATCTACTGTTGGGGCAGCACAGAAGATTCCTCATCTTTCTAAGGAAGAAAGGGTAACTCATATTTTTTGAAAGTAAAAAAAAACCCAAATGATTATCCAAATCCCATTGCTCTAAAACTTTTGTGTGTGAGTTATTAAAAAAGTGTACTGGTCTTATCACATTTTTATAATTTTATAAGATACTACAAAAGAAAGCACACTGCTATACTATATGGTTATCTTACAACATGTGTGCTTGATTTTAAAAAAACACAAGCAAACAAAAAACTCCACAAAAACCCCTAAACTTCACGGAACTTCCAAGGCATGTTATTTTTTACATAAAGTGAAGTATTAAAGCTTTTCCTCTTCTAATAAATAAAACATAGGTATATTAAAAACATCTTAAACAGCTATTCCCTTATGAATTTAAAATGATAATTTGTTGTCTGGACTCCTGTGTCTGTTTGTATTAAGAAAAGTATAACTGTTTGACTCTTTTTACTGCAGCACATTTTACAGAAATATTTGTGTATTATGCACTAAAAAAATCCTCTCACTTTCATGCACACTTATTCTGTATTACAAGGGAGAGTTTCTTTTGTCTTCTAGAAATAACAGATTATTTTATTCAAGGAGCAGAGGATATTAGTCCAGAGTTCTAATGCTGTCTTAATCTGTTACCAGGTAAGAGTCATAGATGTATCTCCTGGTTTCTGTCACTGTGTTTTGTAGGGGGTGATACGGGTCGAAATAGCAGCTTAAAATTACATGACAGTTATAGGTGTGGGTTCATATATGGGCTCTTTCTGTCCCACTTCCAGCGTTTATACCCTTCCTGTGGCTAAACCTTTCTGCCATATGGTTCCTTTTATTTGTAGTCCCTGACTTGTCTTTTCCAGTAGATATTCCAGGTTCTCACATAGGAAGGGAGACTGCTCTGGGCTCCTGCTGACAGATAGAAGAAGGGGACAGGCTAATAAGCTTGTGATCATGACCAAAATGGCAATACTTTTTCATGCATGGTGTAGTGTTTGAGAGGGCTGAATTATATTGAGCATACAGGACAGAGGTCAAAGTATAAATTAGGTGAAACGAGCTCTATAAGGATCCCTCAAGGCCCTTTAACTGGCTGAAACAAACAAATCCCACTAAACATGATGTGAGGAGGAACTGTTAGAGTTTGTTTAGTGCTACTCATTAGTCTGTTTTATGGTATTCTTGGAAAAAAATATCCTGGTTCTATCAGCCCATGGAGGTTTTAAAGGATAAAGTTAACTATGACTCCAGTAGAAGCATGTCTGGGACAATGTCAGAAATGTAAATAGATCATTGAGCTTGTTTATATCTGCTTTCTTAATAACCAAGAGTAAAAATAATACACGAGCAGGTACCTGTCATTAACATCAGCAATGCAGGAAGAAAGGTGTCTGGGAGGGGTGGGACCATCATAACCAGGTCAGAATCATGAGCTACTCAAATAAGGGCATAAAATCAAAGCTGGGAAGAATTCAAAACCTGGTAACACTGGCAAATGTGATATGCTTGGCTTCAAAGTAGTTAAAATATATTCACTGTTTCTGTCCTTGTGATCACCACAAGGGTTTTCTTTCCAGCTGGGTGAACTGAGTATGTCGCCCAAACAATTTGCCCAAGCCTTTGCAGTATGATAATAAGCCTTTCTTTGAGTCAATGTTTAGTTAATATGTTGTGTTATGACAAAACCCCTGTATTTTTTGGATGGAACTTGATAGACTGTTTCTAATCTGCATTTTGGTAATCACTTTTCTGGTATGTTTTCTCTAAGCTAATTTAAAAATGAGTCAAGGTTCTGTGTTTCAGTAAACTTTTAATGAGTGCAATGTGGTAAGACTTTGCTTGGGGACTAATCAGGGAAAGTGGACAAAACAAAATATGAACATCTCTCGAGTGCACTTTAAAAATTTAAATGAAATTAGGCAGGCTACATAATTCTTGAAACAGGATACTTATTATATGGGTAATGGAGAACATTTTTAAAGTCCAAATGTTTAAACTAAACAAACTGTATTTAAAATAACGCACAAAAATTCCCACCTCTTGAATGTGTCTGTTCCAAGCATCAGACTGGGAGTTAAACGTGAGTAGTTCTTTCCCAGTGCTATTGTTGAACATTAGAAAGAAAAAACAAATAGGGGAGGAATCCACTGTGTTGACAGGAAAGATAAATGCTTGATGAATGCTGATGAATAGATTAACAGAAATATGCAAAAGTTCTCAGAACACTGTATTGCATTAGTGGAATGCTCTTACACTTCAGTTTCCTCTTCCATTTTTTGTGGCAAGTTTAACGTCTAATGAAAGTTTAATATGTAATGAAAGCCAAGTAATTAAGAATAGGGTTAAGCAGAGACAAATAATCACTTATTCTTGCACACTGAGCCTGGTGATGTTCAGTAACAATGGTTGGCTCATAACTGGATGATAAATCCTCTTGATGGGGACTCTTCTCAGTGTTGTTTCTCCTCTTTAGCAGCCTCTGCCTCTCACTGTGTTACACGTGGGAGGCTGGGAAGAGAACCAGCTTCTCTTGTTTCAGCATTACCTGGTTGTGACACTGTTAGCTTTCTCTTTTGTGGAGTCTGCTGTGCTGGCAAA
This sequence comes from Corapipo altera, assembly GCF_003945725.1. Classification (NCBI taxonomy): domain Eukaryota; kingdom Metazoa; phylum Chordata; class Aves; order Passeriformes; family Pipridae; genus Corapipo; species Corapipo altera. The sequence goes on along the minus strand of NW_020884934.1, from coordinate 868,501 downwards.
GCTGGGAATTGAGATACTGCCCTTGGAACTGGGGAGGTGATGCAGGAGTTTTCTCTAATTATTTTGGGATGTCTCTGTGACAGAGTTTACTCTCAATTCCATGGCCTGCCTGGTATGGGCATGCTCCAGTTCTCCAGGCAGAGGCATAACGATGTCCTAGAGATAATGAAGTTCTAAATTGGGGTGAAAAGGCAGGAAGTCTAATGTGAATTAACAATGAAACAAGAAAACCAATGCCAGTGAAACCTTTTTTTTGTTTGTTTGTGGGCATTTTGGTTTTTTTTGTTGTTGTTGTTTTTTTCTTTTTGGACTTGGGAATACTAGTTACACTTTCCTTTTAGCATCTTCAGGATAGTCTTATTTAGGTTATCCCCTTCTTATTGAGCCCATCTATTACACTGTGCTGTAGGACCCTGCAATTTCATTGCACAATAGAGCAGAATTTTAAACAAGGTCCGGAAACAAACTCTTCCAGCTAAGACTAAAGTGCCGAGACCCTGTTGCAAGCTGTAATAAAACAAATCCAAAATATAAAAATTTAAAATTGCAACGAGTAAAGATAGATGAACTGGTGCAAGTTGCTCGTGTTCAGCTGTTTCTGTGCTCTTTACAAGGGGGATGACCTGTGGAGATCATTCAAAGCAAACCACATAATTCTACAACTTAGTTCTTTAAGGCAAAGTAATTATTCATTAATGAAATCATTTAATTAATAACTAATTAGTCGTGCATTTTTTAGTAACTGAGCATTTCTCATCTACTGGAAAATCACACTGTAAAGTATTGGATAAGTGAGTGTCTCTTTTAACTGTTTCTTGACATGATAAAGATATTTACAGGAGACTTAATACAGTATTGTAGTTGGATACGAAGTAATTAGAATCTAATAGTTTTTCTTGAAATTATATTTTATTCAGGAAGCAAAAGAAACTCAGTTTGTCTTTGCAGTAGAAATAGTCAAATGTTGACTCTGAAAAACAATTTTTTCTGGAGTAGTGATGTTTCAGAAACTTTGTTGGAAAACTGCTGCTGGTAGTTCATATTGCAGGGATATTTTTTCCAGCTAGGTTTTATACATTAATGTGTTTTTCATTTTCCAAGAAAATCTGTATCTCCATATTGGTCAGAAATATTTTCCTTGCAAGTATCATCGTGATAGAGTGTAGGTATTTCATTGTTGTAACTGAAATTTCAGTTTGCTTTTGTTTCTATTCTGAAAACTTTCATTCTGTAAATATTCCAAATGGATGGAGCTTTTGAAGATGGATATATGTGTTTGATGTATGTCTGCAATAAAACAAGATGTCAAAAACATGTTCTGGGTGGCGGGGGGGGGAGGGGGAAGTGGAGGCAAAGTTTGGAGTATCTTAAAATTGTCAAAATATAATTCTGATGGAAGAACCTAACTATAGGTTCTTTTTTTTTTCCTTTTTTTTTTTTTTTTAAATTGCAAGTATGAACTGCCTTCAACAGGGGCAAGCATATGGATTTCTATTGACTGCATAAATTTCAGCATTGCTCTCTGGCACTCCAGTTGTCTCAAAGATTTTCAGGAACCCATTTGTCACTGCGCTGGGTGATGACAGACCAAACCTATTTGTCACTGTGAGTGACAAATAATGTGCACCACTAGGGACTTCTTGGCTGTATTTCATTTGTAAATCACAAAAGCAATAAGGCGTATTTGAAATTCCCTACAAAGAGTGAATGAAGGACTTTCTACACGTTTTATTTTTATACTGCATGATGGTAATTCTGTATAATATGTAAGAATAATTGCAAACAAAAAGGTTTGCAGCTTTTTTTTTCCTCACAGTTTTGCAAACTATGGTCATAAATCTCCTGTGGAAAATGTAGGACTGAGCTTTCTTACTTTGAATTAAGACACTGAAAAAAAAAAACAAAACCAAAAAGCTGTATTTTGTAGCCACTGAGATTGCCAGAAGGTTACTCTAATACTTATTGACCCAAAAAAATCCAACCAGGAGAAGTAATATTGTAGTATCCATAGTATACAAATGCTTGAAGAACAGAAGACTTACAATAGGGCCAAATTAAGTTTCAAAGCAGTAAGGGCTGCATTGGTTATACCACACAACAGATTTGACTGCTTTCTGAAGTGTGAGGCTCCATCAGAAATCAGAGACATTGTTGGCTTTGTTCTATTTGTTTATTTTTTAAATCATCTCACCCTCTATTCAAAACTCCTCAGTGTCCTGGAATTGAATTTGGCTTTGATTTTGTTTTGTTCATGTGATGGATTTTTCTTTTTAAATATTTGAAATATTTCTATGTATAAAGACAAGCCTTGGATGAATCTGAAGAGTTTCTGTCCTTTAGTACTTTCTATTTAGCACATCTTGAATACACAAAACTCTTGCATAATGTGGTTTAGTGGTATCATGACAATCACACTACATTAGGTACAAATGCTTTTGTCTTGTTGCAATTACTTACATGTTCATGGTAGAACATTGTCTGCCCTATGGTTTCAAGTATATTTTGCCTTATTGGCCCAAAACATGTTCCACACATAAATTATAACCTGAGTACCTATACATACTGGTTTAAATGCAAAAAATCATCTTACAAGTGCTGCACCATAGTAATATTGCCATAAGGAAAAGCCTGGAAGGCTACTAAAACAGGTTTTCTGTATGCTTGATAAATATTTCTCTCCTGAAGAATGTCAGTCTGAAGTTCAAGTTCTTCAGTTCAATAACAGAGATGGTCTGTTATTGAAGTATATGATCAACTTCATTTACTTAGTATTACTACATTATTATCATTTTACCACTAACATATCCTTCTATCTAAAGCATATTTACTGTTGGACCTGTAACTATTTACATACTGGTTTAAGTAAATTATTAGTAAGAAAGAAGAAAGAACCAGCTTTCAACTGAAGTGTTATGTTCTTTTCAAAAGACAGTCTTTCCTTTTAGTTTTATTTTCCATGACTCTTGGAAAGCATGATATTCTTGGCTGAGCTAAAACTAGAAAGAAAGAAAGACTGCAGTTCTACAGAGAAAATCTTTTATCTTGGTTAACAATAAATCTTAGCCAAGGTCTTGTTTTATTTGCTTGTAGTATCTTAATTAATTTGATCCTAAACTCTCAGTAATTCTGCTAGCACAGTTAAACTGATACATTAGGTTTTCTTATTTTTCCCCTAGAATATGTTGCTATAATGCTACCTAAGGATGACACAATTTTTTTCCCATTCTGACACAACAGTGTGTACGTCAATAGAGCTGCATAAAACAGAATCCCCACACAGGGATTTCATCAGTCCAATTATTTATGGGTTTAAATATAATTATTGTTTTCCCAAATGTAGATCAGTAGAAGTTGGGAGAGCCTTATTTTGATAACTTGAAATATGTTTCCAGTTTAGTTACACTACTCCTAGTTAAAAATAGTATGTTTGTATAACAGGGTACCTTTTGTGTGAACACATGCTGCGTAGGAGCACTTATCTGCTTTTGGCATTGCACGCTCTTTGCAGCCTGGAGCTTTACAGCTTTTGGAAGTCACAGGTAAGGGGAAAATAAGAAAGCTGAACCTTGATTATTCCAGCAACAGTGGAATTAGAACGGTGGGGAGTCAGTGCTGAGGTCCACAATTGTTCATTTATTGAAAAGGAGTTGTGACTGAGCAAGGGTTCAGCAGAAAATCTGAGGGTGGCATATGATTTTTAGGAAAGGACTATTGATTCTCATTTTTAAATGATGTCGTGGTAATATGTTACCCATCCTTTCAAGGCTAATTTGTTTTTTTTCTTGATACTCAGAGCAATGAATGCATGAAAAAGACAGATGAAATACTTGAAAGTGTCTTTGGAGATGGGAGTTTAAACCACTGTATGAAATATTGAAGCATGAAGATGCCATTAGGGTGTAGATATATATTATAAGGAATAGGAATTGATCCTCAAAACACAAGTTTTCTTTTTTTTTTTTTTTAATAAGTTTGAACAGAAGTAGGTATTTATTGCCCAAAGTTAACCACTAGCACTGCTCATCTTGCACTTAGAGAGGAAGCACTAATGTCAGAACAGAAACTGTGCTCTGACCAGAGGGGAAAAAAAAACAACAACGAACTATTCCCTTTCTCAGAGATATCCTACCATTAAGTGGCAAACAAATAAAGAGTATGTGTTGAAGGCTACATTGCAAGAGATAATTAAAAAAAAAAATATTTGCACTGGACTTTTCTAACACTTTTCCACAGAATTTGCTAGTGTTTATAGCATTATAACAGGAAAAATATAAAAAACAAAGAAATGGAAAAAAAAAAGCTTTAGTGTCCACTTTTTATTTTGAGAGAACTACATGTTACAGCATATAAAGCTAATGGAAAATCAGATAACCTAGTAGTAAAAACAAAGCACATCTTCTAAGTCCACATGAAATGAAGGGTACATCTGTCTTAGAGTGATGAATTGCTTCATTTCTTTGTGAAATGTCTGTATTGCATTTAAATACTTCTATTAAATACTTTTTAAACAGTCTTTCATCAAACAATAACTGCTCATGTGATACTGAAAATAGAAGCACTGAGGAACTTGTAGGAGAAAAACTGAAATCTGAAATATAAGCTGTCAATGTTTCCACTCACTACAAGTGACAAAGCCATGGTTGCAAATGCAATAAATTAGAACTTAGAGGTTTCATAAGAATTTCCCCATTGTTCCCTGAATCCAATAGGCAGGTTGTGAGAAAAACACTAATTAAAGGAATTGGTGTCTTTTCTCCAGCACTGAATTATGAGGTCATTACTACTTGTTAAAATACTTATCCCACTCAAATATTCATAATTATCTACTAGGTTTCTTGCAGACAGGGAGATTATGATAATACATCTAGCTCTTTTTATTAGTGGGTAGTTTTCATCAGTATTCTAGATTAGTCCGTTACTCTGAGCCATAGCCACATCAACATAAATCACCAATGCAAATGCTAAACAAAAGTAAGTTCTCCATGGAAAGGACACTGCCAGTTGCTTTATTTCCAATAGTTTTTTATTCTACATTACTTGCAGCACTTTGAAACCTGAAAATACAATTTCTCTTACTATTGATTTTTGTTCTTTCCCATTTAGTAAGCACTGAGGTAGATGGAGATCTATGCATGTACCTTTCCGTGTGGTGAGCTTGGAATATGCTTTAATGTTTCAACATGATGCTTCTGCAACTTGGGACTCTGGTCTCACCTGAGATGAGACTTTGGGATATCAGATCTGCTTTCCAGGAGCATCTCATTCAGTAGCCACCAACTTTTCTCATGAAGAGAAAAGTTTTCTCTCATGAAGAGAAAAGTAGGTGTATGAAATGTAAATGCCATGGTTGAACCCAGGAGGAATCAGGAGTGTCAACTTTTACAACAGAGAGTGATCTCAAAATAGATTAATTTGTTATAGACGAGGTTTTTTTCTGTGGACGAATAGTGAGTAAGCAGCTGGCTTAGACAGGAAGTGGGAGAGAAAAGGTGGAAGAGCAAGGATAAACATAAGGACAAAGTTTATTAATTCTTCAACACTTAAGACCTTTTGAGGTCAATGAGAATCTAAGTTGAGGAAATGGACTTCCGATGAATGTACTGAAGAAGCCAGAGCTATGCAGCATTGCAGTTGACTCTTAAGATGGTTAAATGCATATTCTTTACACATCCTTTAGATGTCTAATTCTCACAGACTCTATTTGATCACTTCAAGGAGATTTAAGGTGCACAAGTTTGCAATTTCACAACTTTATCTGTATGTTGAACTTCAACCTTAATATTCTTTCCTCATGAGCAAAATTTAGTTCTATTTATTTATAGGTTTCTGTTAATTGAAAAACTTCTATCACCATAAAGAATTTCCCATTAAATGCTTTGGTCAAGCAGCAAAACTATAGTAAACATCAGTGTGCTTACACTGCTGGAGTGTGTGGTGGTTACTCTTTCATCCATCTGGACAACATGGTAGTTAAAGGATTTTTCCAATCTGGGACAAGGTTATTAGCATAGCTGAAGTGTTTTCATCTAGTTAAAGTTTTGGTCAAATGAATGTATGATTTCTAGATTGAAATTTAAAACAAATGAAACTAGAACTAAAAGATAAGTACTTTGATATCTCTGTTACAAGGTAGAATAGTGTACTTACTGTAATATTCATACCTTTTCACTTCTTCAAGAGAGAGGCAAAGAGCAGAAGTTACTTGTGCCACATAAGATGAGCAGGAAATAAACTGGTCTGTTAAGGACAAGGAACTGGAAAGAGGTTTGAAGCTGATAATCTCCTACCAGGTTGATGCAGTGTAATGTGACATTGCCCTGGGGATTTCCTATGAGAAAAATAACTAATGCTCTAGGAGGACTGTCACAACAACAACCACAGAAAATACTACAGGACTAGGAGAAAGAGGTAGTAGTTAACAAGAGGAGCAGGGGGAGATCACGGTTGCTACTTTATAGTTTTGATTGCAAACAGTCAAGTGCTGTAAATTATTGAAGGCCAGGTATTTTTTTGAAAAAATGTTAATCCAGGGTGATTTCTCCTTGCAGATCCAAATGTGGTACTGCTAGAGAGAAAGTACAGATTTTTAATCAAATTCAGTCTTGCAATACATATATTCCACAGAAGAAATATAAATCTTAGTTTGGAAATGTACTTGCTCTGCATGGGTGTCTTGTTCTGGGTTTTTGGGGTTCTTTTTGAGCTTAATGAGGCTGAATATTAAATTTACCCTACTTCAGCCTATCCAAGTGCAGCCAGGGAGGAAAAAAATCTGCTAGACAGGACCAGTACATGAATGTTAGACACCCATAGGGAAGATGAGCTACACTGACAATCCTTGTTTAGTCAGCAAAACTGTTTTAAATAAAATGGTGTAAAGGGACCATATTAAAAAAAAGTCTATTTTTTTTTCCCCAGCACTGCTATTGTTCCTAGATATCAAAATATTAAAATGCTACATGGACTTTTGTCAACCAGGTTAACTCTCAGTCATGAAGAACAGTTACTGATTTCCATCAGGCAAGTGTATAGTTTTGTGTTCAATAAAGGAAACAAAGATTACCCTCTACATCCTTCATTTCTTAAATGGGAAAATTACTTCAATTTCTCAAGGTTTGTTGTGGAGTTTAATAAATAAATTTTAATAAATAGCAAATGTGTTTACAAAAATATTTACAAAAATACAATATACACAAAAATTGGACATCAAATTATTCTCTCCTTTCTGGGCTAAACAGTAGCATGAGATAGAGGTGGCATATATACTACTAGCCCCTATGACATAAGATACATAGACTCAAAATAAATATTTAGTGAGTTAGTTCTGTGTGATTTGTCATGAACCTACAGTCTAACACCTCTCACTCAAATTCTAAGAAGTATATGTGTCTAGTTGTGGCATTTGCCTATAAAGCAGGATGAAGATTCGTAATTAGATAGAGAGAAATGGCAAGGAACCAAAATCAACAGAACTTGGGTTAATGGCATGCAGAACAAAATTTCTTGATGGATGCTGGCTAGTGCCACTTGGTCTAATCCAGTCTTTTATTTTTTCCCATCTCAAGGCTGCAAACTGCCAAAACTAAAGGTACTACCTACAGTGGTTTGCAGGGGAAGCCCCAGTATCTCTCAGATAACTAAGACTTTATGGCATGGGAAAATGTTTTTCACCCTTGGCAGTTGGTTATAAAACCTCTCTACATGATCTCCCCCTTCAGTGTTATTACAGGTGCTTAAGCACCTCTTTAGAAAGCAGAGAGGTATAAAATGGAATTGGGAACTGAAGCAGATACCAAGGTATTCTAACCTGTCAAAGTTAAAACCTCAAGTAATCAGGTTCACACTTGTGGGCCAGGATTTTATGGGTTCTGAAAGCACCGAGTGCACACACACACTCTTTTTAAGACACAGCTGAAGTGTAAAGCGGTAACAAAGTGATACCCCCTGTCCAACTCTTCTAAAACTTACTGCCTAGGGCTGGGTGCAGAGTCAAGGTGTTCAGAATAAATTTACAGTGTTACAAATACATATGCTGATTAAAAGTAGTTGCTCTGGTACTGACCTTGCTGTTACTGTTACTGCAACAGGTGTCACAAACAAGGAGGTGTTTGCTGGACTTTGATTTTCTGCAGTGAAGCCTTTTATGTTTGCTTTGTTTGAGATTGGTTTTTGTGGGCGTTTTTTGTTTGTGGGGGGGGGTTCTGTGGGTTTTTGGGGTGTTGTTTTTGTTTTTTTCTTTTTTTTTTAAGTGTTGGGGCTTTTTGCTTTTTTTTTTCCCCTTCTGCATTAAAGTGAGTAGTTTAAGACAGTCACCTTTATGAAATGATTTACTTGAATGGTGTTTGAACAAACTTTAAGAGAAAAAAAAAAACGGGGGATGTTCTAGGATCAGAGTTTCTGTGCAATACAGCATTGTTACTCTTGGGTTTATAAAGCCAAGTTAGAAGACCTCAAAATGCATTAAAGATGCAGATTAGTTTCTCCACAATACTGTTAAGGCATTTGTAGTGGTTTAAACCTTGTTTTCCCCCAGAGGATAAAAAATGGTAAAACCCCAAGGGATGGAAACCCCTGGAAGTTTTGAAGTCTTGTCCAATGGGTGCTCCTGCAAAATGTAAACATTCCACAAGCTGACCGGAAGAGAAGGGTTGTAGTTTGGGGTGGTAGAAGTGGTGGCCATGTTGTAGGAGCCACGAGGAGAGGGCAGGAGCCCTCTGGGGGGGCCTCTGCCCCGCCCCCAGCCCCAGTTGGGGGCTACAGAGACTTGGAACAGTGTTAAGCTGGACTATGTGTCTGTAGCTGTGAGCTGGGGGATGTTTTTTTCCGCTGTGAGTGAGCAGAGACAGAGCAGAAGCGGCGGTAGTGTCCAGAGGTTATGTCTAAGAACCAAGAGATAACTGAAGGAACAGTAAACGGCGTACAACTGAGTAAGGAAGACACCGAGTTGTCTCGGAGAGCCGAGAAGGAGACTCAGCAGCAGAGCTACAGAGTTCTGGGGGTAAGAACTGTACCAGACCCCCCAAACTCTTTTGAGACCCCTCTGAGAAAAAGAGGGAGATGGACTCCTATTAAGGAGAAGAGTTTTGGACATGCAGCACCGGAGAGGGAGAGGAGCTGAGAGGCTCAGTCGTCCTGGGAGCTGAACCAGGACGGTGTGGGAGGTTGGCCTTAGGGACCCTCCCTTGCTGCAAGCTACGGAGAAGCTCGCAGCCTGAGGCAGGGCACAGAGGCCCTGCAAGGAGCTTGAATCTCCTGGAGATACCAGACCGTCACGAAGCCCCCTGTGCTCATGATATGACCGTGGTGGAACGACCTTTGTCTGGGGTGACGTAGCCCACGGAGGAAGACCCCTTTGCCTGCGTCAAGGGGCCGAGGGAGCTTGGATACCTCCCTCGTGAGTGCTGGCAGAAAGCCAGCCACAGCTACTGCATGCATGAGATGAGGAGACCTGCTGCCTTAGAAGAGACTCCTGCTTTTGAGACTGGAAGGGATCTGTCCTTTTTTTCCCTCCTGGACTTTTATTTGGAGGGGAGAAGAGATCTGATCCATTGTAAATACTATATGTCATGGTAGAGAGAGTTGTGATCATGTGTATAATGTATTATGATATTTATTTGTACAGTCATTGTAATATATTCTGTTTCCCCCATTCTGAGTCTAGTGTGTTTTGTCTGGAAAACACATCCCACATTAGGTTGTGATGTGGGAGGGGGGCTAGGACTAGGGAATTAGGATTTTGGGGAATCTCAAACCATGTTCTTTGACTTTTGACAGATTGGTGTTAACTTTAGGATTTATTCTTGGTTTTTCAAACTATGTGACGTGAGAAAAAGAAAAATACTGTTTAGGAAGCTGACCTCATATAAGTAGCATTTTTAAACATCAAATTAATTGGATAGGTTTTTTATATTTCGGGTCTAAAAACAAATACCTAAATACAAATATATACAAAATATGTAAATACCTAAAACTACTAATGGTACATTCATGTAGCTTGGTCATTGAGCAAAAGAGAAACTGAACTGTAATTATACCTGCAATCAAAGACAGAGCCAGGTGGATAACCCTGGGATTCAGATGCAGCTATTGTTTAGGTTTTGCTGTTCAATGTCCCTCTGATCCATTGTTTTTCACAAAAAAAATTTCAGAAGACAGGAAATTAAAAATAACTTTAAATGAGACATGAAATTATAAGAACTGTGGTTAAAATGGAGGCATGTTCTAATTCCTGATCAGCACGAATCATAATGCAGGGATTTTTCACTTTAAGAAGTGGGGTGGGACAGGAACTGGGAATAAGACAAAGATCGACAAAATAATAATAATCTACTGCACAAGAGTGAGAGATAACTGCTAAAAAGTATTCATAGAATTTCCCTGGATTGTTGGAAAGCTTGTAGGATATGATTTCTGATGGGTGGTGTTCACAGTTATGAAAGCAGTTATGAAAGCTATTAGTCTGTTTGCTTATATGATGAGCATATATATCTATGGTTTCTGTGACAATTCCTTTCTTGTGCAATAGATCTTTTCTGAATGGCCTCTCCCCTATAATTTTCATATAAGAAGGATTGGATTTTATTTATTTTTACCAACATTAGATTTTTTTTTATTTTTCTCCATATGAAAAGCTCTGAGAAATTTTCCCACTAAATCTGTTGCAAGAAAAAATTCAGTTACAATAAAATTCTCTTACCAAATTAACTGTTGTATTTGGTATTTGGATTTGACAGCTGCCACGTTGAATTTTGTTGGGATTGCGTACTTCTCATTCAGTTTGTGTTTTTAGGGACATCATGCTTCTAGACATATTAATGGTACTTTTCCCCTCCCTATTATTTTTTATTTCTTTTAAATCCGTGAAGTATATCTTACCAAACACATCCCAAACATGTTTTTGAATTAGCAAGAAAGAACTCAAGCAAGTGAAACACCCTGTATAGCTCTGAGTAAAATGGCAGAAGCCATTACTCTGGGGGGAAAAAAAAATTCCCAAAAGAAGGAGGTGCCTGATGTACAAAACAACATGGTCTGACACCTAATACGTTGAAATGTCTGTGTTTTAAGAAGTCTGTCTCAAAATAATAGTTGGCAGCAAGGTCAGATTCAGAGGCAGGTTCAGGAGAGGCAGGACTGTTCCATTTAGCACACTGGTAGAGCACTTTGACACACTTTGACAGAGTGGTGCACAGCCCATGGCTCCTTTTAGGTTTGAGGTTTTTTGTCCTTTGGACAGTGGTCAGTCTACTGACTGTGAACCTGCACACTTTTATTAACTCACATGGCACTATGTTCCCCTCCAACCAGCTGAAAGTCTGGCCTTAGGGCACCCAGGATGTGCAGGTTCCATGCATTGAAATTTGAGGTTTGTGACCTCATCATGTGTAAGCTTGGGATCTTGGACTTTTTTCAATTATGCTGTAAGCTACAACAACTCTAATTGCCATTGTGGAGAAATGTATCAAATAACTCAGCTACTTGGACAGCACACAGTTTAGAATTTATTAGCTGCTGCTCTGATCCTAATTTAGTGGCATAGTCTCATCTCACTGAAAGTGTAATTGCCATTATTGAGTAATCATTTTGATAGGTTATTCCATTTTCTACCCTGTTTATCTTCTGTTCTTGAGTGTCTCGCTTTCCTCTTTCAACATTACCATCTCAATCTCAGCTCCTTCTCACTAATTCTGAGTATTTTCCAGTCTTTTTTAATGGCACAATCAGTGCTTGATAATATCTGTATGTCTTTTGCAATTCTGTCAAATTGGCTGGTATGAAGAGACTGGTACTTACTACTTACCTTCTGAGCTCCTGCTGTTGCAGGGTTTTTTGACACGTGGGGTTTTTTAATCTTCCACCCTTTTTTTCCCCTCAGTTTGGTCCCATACAATAAGATTGCTTTTATATTTAAATCAATTACCTACTGAAAAAGTTAGCTTTCTGAATATATGAGTAGATAGAAGCTGTATTTCTTTTTGTGTAGTATAACCTGCCCTAAAATACTTTATTTTTCCAGGCAATTTTACCTAGCTGGTTTGCTTCAACTGCTTGTAGTTCTTCAAGAAATGGTGGGTTGGAATGAAAACATTGGATGGCAAGGCTAGGAATGTCTGATCCAAAGGGAATTAATTAAACAGGATTATTGTTCTAATTCCAATATTTTCATTACTGTACTAAAAAAAAAAGTATTATTTGTATGGTTTTAAAAACTCATGTCTGTTGTTCCCTCATAGTAGCTACAAGAGACTGTAGTCATATTTTTTCATTTCTGTGATTCCACTTCTTCCCCTCCTGGTTTGCTTATTTCACAACTTGTTTTCTCCATGTTGCAGTTCTTCTAATCTTGTGGAGATAAATAACAACTTATAGTCAGTCAAAGATTATTTCTGTTTGGCTTCTATATTTTTATTTTCCCACCTACTCAAGGTGTTTATGTAATGCAAATATCCCTTCCAGTGAACAACACTTAATTTTTGCGTACTATTTTGGATCTGAATTGTCCATTCTGTCAGGAAATGGGGGAGAAAACAACAACAAAAATAGATCAAAGAGAAAACCTAATTGTTTGCATGAATGGCAAAAGAGGTTTTTTAAAAGCCCTCTTTAAGTCATCAGCATGGCATCTCTCACTGTGTACATGCTTAGGAAGACTAAAAAGAACTGTAGCTTTTTTATTTTTAGGTGTATTCTGTGTGTAAACAGATTTATATATATATACATGCACTGATGCTTTAACTCTGCACACTGAGCTAGGCACAGACTCTGCAGTAAAGACACGTTCTTCTACTCTGGAGAGTGAAAAGACCCACTGAAAAATGCTAGTCCTGTATCTCTTGCAGGGTTTCAATTTGTCGTTCCAGCATTAGAGATTGTAAAGATTTGAGAGTGTGGCAAGTCTCCTAGCTCTTAAAATCTTGTCTGTTCTACCAGCCTGGAACTTAACCAGACACAATTTTATTGTGTGTATTTATGTTTAAATAATATCTCACAGATGCTAATGTATCTTAATTTCCATTTATGTATCATTTTTACTGCCATCTGATGTTGCAAGTTTGTATAAATACAATACAAATAAATACAATTTGTATTTATTGCCATTACTCAAACCATCCAGTCTTCTTTAACAATATTAAACAAAAAGTGTGACCAATTATATAGTTAGAGAAAATGCACACAAAACTGAACTGGCTATGCACAGCTGTTAACATTTAAATCCCATCTGCAAGTAGAAGCAACTGTCTTTAAATTATATATGTAATAAAACCCCCAGAATACTTCTTGTCTTTTCTGAAATATCTGTTTAGAAATTAATATGGGAAATGGGTATTTTCTTCACTACTGTTTTCCTAATGCAAACTGTGGGGTGAAATGTACTGTTAGTGTAGGAATGAGATAAAAGGCCTGAATCCCTGTCATTCAGAAGGCCAGCCTTTATCCTGAATTTGAAATAAACGAAATCAGATTCATGGGAAGAGATTCCTCAGCTAGTTCTAGGTATATTCCTTTTGTATAGAACAACTTGCAATAAGTGTTGCTGTGCCAGATTGGAGTCTCCATGGGGCCAGTTTGGTGGTTGAAATTGGGCATTGCTGTATGCTCAAAATACCTTAAGTTCTGCAGCTGAAGTTTTATTTTATTATTCTAACTTCTCTTTTCAAAAACCTCTTCCCTTTTACCTCCCTTTCAGTTGCTAATGGTGGATGGCAGCTGTCACGAGACCCAGTTGCTTCATGCTTCTCTTGCAAATGAAAGTATTTTCATGCTGGTGTTGACAGCCAGACTGAAATATTTTTATGCCATCCTTATGAATCCTATAAAGTTTCCTCTGATCAACTGGATGAGTTAATTTTAACTGGTAGCTCTCTTAATTGATTCTGCTGTTATTTTTTTCTTTGCGACTCAAGAATAAATTTTCACATTTATCGGACAGCTTATAACTAGCTCTCATTAAAGGATGTCTGGCAAGAGGATGCATTAAGGTTGCACTAAATCAGCATGACACCCTTCCAAAAACTTGTATCTGGCAAATTATCATAAGGACAAGCAAACATAGGCATAGCATCCTGGATAAATAGCTGCCAAGGAACCTGAAGATCAGCAGCTCAGTCATCTAAGACAGGGACAAGTACCTATACCTGAGACTAGCTGGTCTTTTCTTAATACTAACAAGAGGAATGCACTTATTTTCTGGCTGAATCAGTTGAGTCCAGGTTGAAATCTAATCATAACTTTATTGTTCTCGCCCTGAAGAGGTAGCATTAAAATGCATATAACTGACTTCAACAGTCCAGGAATATAATTTTGTATTCTCTGAAAACATCTGAACTAAACAATAATGAAAATTTATGATTGGAGGAATATTAGGATATCTGAGATTGCTAATGGTATTTTGAGGTACAACAGTACATATAGCATGATGAGGTACCTCCAGGGTGTGATGAGTTCTTGGCTCTACCTTGCTCTATAAATTGGAAGGGAGGAGTGTGTGTGCTGGGTGATCTATATTAGGGTAAGTATCAATCCAGGACACTGTGTCATTGAATATTTTGCTCTGGTGTTTTGTTTTGTCAGGCTAAGCTTGTTCAATTCCTTATTAGTGCTACAGAGCTATAGATATTCTGTAGCATTGCCTGGAGGACTATGAGGCAAATAGTCAACTTCTGTGCTAGTGACCAATAAATGTAGCTCACGAAAATTCTGATTGTTATAGAAAAATTTAAACCAATTCTGGCCATTCTTTGAAAAAGAGGGAAAAGTTATTTCCTGCAATTATTTTTTTTCTGATTCAGTGAATGCCTAAGTGTGCAATCAAGGAAGATCATAGAATCGCTGAATAGTTTGGTTTGGAAGGGACCTTTATATGTCATCTAGTCCAACCCCCAAGGTGCTCCTCTCAAGAAAAGCTGCCTCTAGACTATTTTACTTGTGGTTAGGAAGTGAGAGAAATTCCAGAAACGAGAGCTTTCTGTATCTACTCAACTCCCTTACTTAAAAAAAAAAAATAGGGCAAAACCCAGGAAATTAGCAATTGGAGAAAAAACAGATAAAATTCTTGTTCTTTGAAGTGTACTGAAAAGAACATAATGTTTTGGGAAGAATCAATATATCATCTGCAAACTAAATATTCCCACTTCAATATTTCCTCACTTTCCTTGAGCGGTCGTTTTAAATGAGTCTTTAGATGCCCTTCTATCAGGGTGAAGTAATACATCAAAACAGAATATAGTAAGATAATAGTTTTGAGATCCTCTTAAGAAGAAAATGTGAAAGTGCCCTCTGTGTCAGTTCATGTGGGTTCCATCTTTTAAAGGTACCTACATATCTAAAAAGAGAAACAACTGTCAGGAAACAAGGCCAAAAAAGAGAAGGGAGTTATGTGCTGAGAACCAACATGGGAAAGGCTCCCAAAAATCCATCAGTCCAAAGACTAATGGCCCTGTTGGATCCCCAAGAACTGTTAAACTTGAGACACAATCAGCTGAAAATGTGCAAGGTCACTGGCAAGTACTAGTGTCGATGACAGGCTACATAATTCAGACCACATCCAAGAGTACAGTGCCTGTTTTGTGCAGACAAAGTTGACAGGATTAGTTACACATCTGTGTAGCCAAAAGAAAAATCCCTTGAAGGGTTTTCTGTCCTCAATGTCTGTGATGCATCCACGTGATATTCTACTAAGTAGCTGGGGTTGACCTCCTAGCCATTGCTCCAACTCTGAGAAGTGTGTGTGTGTGTGTGATGGACCACGCAAAGGAATGCACTATGTGAAGAGTTATCTATTAAAAAACCCCAGCTTATTTATTATAACACCTTTAATTAGTGACAGTGATCTTTCTTGACCCGATCTCCTATGAGAGAAAACGGTATTTATGATAAACGAATACAGTGAATTTGGTTATACCTATTTATTTTTAAAATATGTCATTTCATAGAGGTGCATGTAAATTAGATTCTTTGTGAGGACAGCCTTCAGAATCAAGTTTAAACTTTAGGTTTGGAAGTTCAGACTGAAGTACATCGTGTATCCACCAGGGAAAGAATCAATATGTTAAAATGTTTATAAGGTGGCCTTAAACAGCAACTACTTTTGAACATCTAAAGAACATCTAGTATGGAGGAGAAGCTTTAGGTAATGAAGTTAAAGACTGAATTTAAGTTTTGACTGGCTTGAAATAAAAGAAAAAAGGATGGAAGAAAGGCTATAATTATTGGAAGAACATAATGTGATGCTTAGACAGGATGTGAAATTCGCTGAGGAACATATTGCAGCTATAATTAGAGATAGTGTTTCAGTCACTTTAAAAATGAGTCATTAGAGAATGCATTAAAAAGAAAAATTCTACATCTGTTGGGTCTCCCAGTTGGGACAGAAACATGAGACCCAAAAGGAAATGCAAATTCTTTCTTCTAAGGAGCTTTGAGGTTAAATTCCAGAAGTAAAGCAGAAATAAAGCTCCGAAGTTGGAAGCAAACAGAAACAAAACAAAAGTATAGATGGTTTGCAATGCTTTCCATTCATACTTCTAGAACATACACCAGAATACTGATACTTATTCTGCAAGGGGTTGAAATTGCTTTGGAGTTTTACAGAGTATTCCTTGAATGTTTCATAATGACTTCCAACCATAGAGAGGGCAAAATAGTTCCACTGTTCGTTTTTGTAACGTACACTAAACAAGAACAGTTGAGTGATTTAGTCTCGGTTTTTCTATGTTCGTCTTCAATATCAGATGAGCTAGTTGGAGAACAGCTTCTACTATTCATTGCTCATCCATAATAAACAGTTTTCAATTAATTTATTTTCTAATTGTGCTAGGACGATGGGTGAGGAACACAGATGTCAGTATCTGATTGCATTGGCTTTTGGAAAGAGTTGAATTATCTGTGGGAGGAGAAGTTTGCAGGAAGGAGGTCAATGCATGTAGCTGGCATTATGTTGTTCTCAGGCTGTTTGCATGAGGGAATGTTCTGCAATAAAATATATTGCCTGGTAATTTTAATCAAGCAGCAAATTAAAGAAAAATGAGCTATGCAATAAAAAAGACAATTCTACTATTTTGTCCTACAATTTCCCCTTTTTTTTGGCCTCTTTTATAGATTACTCAGTAGATCTCTTTATTTCAGATCATCATAACCTGTTTTGAAAGGCAATCTGCTCTGGAGTTGTGCCCCAGAGTAAACTTGTGTAGACTTGTAGTAAATTAAGATGACTGAGTGCCAGTGGTCTATCTGGACAAAAAAAACTCAACCAACCAAGAAAACATAAAAATCCAGAGCAAACCTGCAAGATTTGGCATCTCTATCAGCACATAAGCAATACCATTGTAAATTACTGGGGAACACAGGGATGTCACACTTCACTTGAGTCTAGTTAAGAGAAAAAAAATATACACCCTCTGCTTAGAACAATTTGTTTAACTTACGAATCTTCTTGTGGAGTGTAAATTTTGAACACCAACAACTAGTTTTTGAACAATTAATTATTGCAGCTGAGGTAGCCTGAATAGAATAGTTTGAAGCCAGGGGTTTTTTTGTCTTCATTATGTCATCTAAAAGCAGTTATTGTTATATTTGTCAATGGAATAATGGTGTTTCTGCTCAACTTAAGCTGCCTACAAGGCATGAGCTCTCTTAATTTGCTTGTTAGTTAAATCTTATCTCTGAGGAATTGCACAGTGTCATTTTAGAGATGGTTTAATATTATTAAACTTCTATGTGTACTTCTATGACACACTGCTTGGTGGAAGCTGAGCCTTCTGTTCTACCTTAGAGTGAGGCAACCTCAGTTGCTGTGGTGCAGTGAAGAATTCCATTCAGCTGAATGCTCTGATTCATATTCAGAGTTGCCCCATTACAGGTGTCAGTAAACAGTCTGGTCAGCAGTGCATGGAAACTTAGGCAGAGCAAATTCAATAATAACTGTTATATTTTTTTTTATTTAGTTTTATTAGATAGATGTTAGAACACAAGTTATTGACAATTTTAATAAAATTCAGAGATGTTTATTTAATCTATTAATCCCATCTTTGTTAAGCTGTCACAAAGATGATCTCTTGGACAAAGACAACCTGCTCCCTGAGACCCTAATAGAAAATCTTTGTGTAGTTCTATAGGTTAGGAAATATAATGAACTGTTCACCCCTCATGAAATGGATAAAATCAAGATTTAATTTAAAAATAATTTGGTTTTTTTTTACCTTTATATATAATATCAGGGCAATTCTGGTCTGGGATTATTTACATCAGCCGAGGAAGTATTGTCTAATGCACCCAAATATAAAAGTACACTTTGCTTTCCCTTAAAAAGAGGGGGGAAATGCTCATCAGCCAGCAAGTACAGAGGATGCTTGATCAGCTCTCAGCAGCCTTGTGTTGGCTGTGACCACTGCAGGCCTGGTCTTCCAGCTGGAGACCTAGAGATAAACACAGAGTGGAATAATCATATTACAACTATTTGGATATACTTCAAACTAAAAGGTTTTCTCTGGGAGAGGAATTTTAATGCATGATTTTTGTAAAACTGGTTTAGAACAAATTGTTTGTGCATGCTGGAACATGAGCAACTTCACTAATGTGTCTGATCATGCTCCTGTGTCAGCATTCCTCCATTAACGGTGAATGGGAAGAGGGGAGGCATGTCTCCTGGAAGATTTTAATACTTGAAAGCAGAGTGGAAGTACCAGAAATGCAGAATGAAGGGGGAGGGGAAGAGAGAGTTCAAGTTTTAAATCTCTAGTTTTTTTTAAAGAAACTATTGCTTTTTTACAGATCATCTTAGTAAGAGACAACAAAAATCAAATTGTGTTTTTACATTTTACCTTCTGGTATTGGTAGCACTGTGAACCTAAGTGAGCCATTCAAGGCACACTGAGGATTCTATTAAAAGAGTTGCTCCATTTTTATGCAAATGAAAATATTAATTATCATACTTGAATTATGAAACTGCAAACATTACAGTGCCATCTCAATAACAACTGTAAGTCGGGCAAAGGTTTATGACTAGTGTATTTTAAGCCATTCACAAGTTCTATAATTACACTAAAGATGTAATATAAGGATAGTGCAAAGCAAGAGTCACTTTCTTAGTTCAGACAAAGCATAGTTTGAACATCAGGGTTAAGACCTGAATAGAAGGTTAGTCAACTCTTTTTTTAAAAGCTATAAAGTCTCATAAAACTCCACTCACTTTTGAAATGGAATGAATTAAAATAATGATGAAGCTCAATGATATGTTTGAATTTTCTTCCTCTAGCTTCAAAACTAGGGGGGGTGTTTCCCCTTCAGAATAACCTTTGTCATTTGTTAGATTTGAAAGTTTACTTTCACAGTATTACATGTATGAGAGAATTTTTTATAATGATATCTAGAGTATCATCACTCATTTTGGTAATTTTTGGGTTTTTTTGCCATTGTTCATTCTTTTTTGGGAAATAGATAATAGATAATAATAGATAATAAGAAGATTGGATAAACAAACATCACAGTCAAAACAGTCTTTCTTGTTCTGGGGGGTCCTTTTGAAATGATTTAGAAATACTTCAGGACTTTAGCAAGCTTGGTAGGAGAATATAGATATAAACTGACCTCCAGTGCCTCTTGCATCAATGCACCAAATCTGATATAATATTCTTGAAAAATTGACTTGTGTGGATAATTCTGTTATACATGGAAACAATTGGTGTATTACAAAGACTTAGTTGCATGGCATTGCCTGGTCCCACTTCTAAGAGCTAAATTATGTTTACAGACTGCTAAGAGTAATTTATTTTCCTACATTTTTTTCCCTGTACATTTTCTTCGTTACAAGTGTGTCGTACAAAGGTAAATGAGATAGAAAGACTGCAGTTCCTTTGCTTAATAAATGGCTGTTGAGTAGATTCACAGAACAAGCTCTGTGATGGTATTTCTTTCAAAACATAGACATGAAGATTAACAACTATTTCACTGTACATATTTAACTAGCTATTGCAAAATACAACTCACGAAGGTCTGAAGGAAATAATGATTTAAGCACTTTTTTTCCATGTAGATTTTAGATCTGGAACAAACAAATACAGGAGGCTGCAAACAGTCCCTTTGCAAATTGGATTGCAAAGATCCACAGATTTTTTTTATTATGTTTTTTACGTACCATACTCAACTAGCTCAGTAGTCATAAAGTCTTGTTGAGCTTGCGGTTTTTCTCAGATCAAATCTTGTGTTGCACCATGCTGTGCAAACAGCTTTCCACTGAAATCTCCAGAGCTGTTAAATGTATTGGACCAAATTCTGCTCTGAGATGTGCCTTGACAAGTTCCCCAGTTAACAAACTCTTCCTCGTCTCCTTCATCTTCAATACACACCATTCTTCTTCATGAAAAACTCCACAAAAAAACAAAAGGTCCCTCTCCCTAAAAACATCTCTCCCCACTGAAGGAGTAGTTGAAAGCAAAGTAGGTAAAGAAGGCAGAGCGAGCAAACTGAAGAACTGAGAGTTACTTTCATTCACTTTACAAACCTTTTCTCATGTATTCTTCCAAATGAATTTGGGAATGAGAAGTGTGTAAGAATTCTGAAAGATATCTATAACTAGTTAATGACAGAAGTCTTATTCACTGTTTCATACTTTGATACTTATTTTCTTCTCTTTTTGTCTGATCCTTCACAGAATGATAAGGGAAAAAATAATTATGAATCTATTTTATAACTTTTTGGTGGTAAGGCAGTTGAATTATGCTGCAAGTGATTTATGGGAAGCTGTTTAAAAAGCAGTTTTTTCCCCTGTATTTTTGCCTGGTGCTTTCATTTAAAACAGTGCACTAACAAATCAAACTCTAAAGCATTTAAAATTAGCAATTTTATTTTTATGATGTAGTTATTAAAATTACAGGAAAATTTTTGAATACATCAAGTTATAGTAGTAAATTACATAATTGGGATTTTGAGTAATCCCTTAAATAACTACTGTGACTTTCATTATTTGACAAATTTTTGTGGAATGATTGAGGGTAAAATGATAGTCTCTAACTAGAGTTCAATGATTGTTTTGGGGTTTGGATTGGGTCAGCTGACCAGGGCCTGGAAACATTGTAGAATAACTTTAATATCCAAGAAAAGCTAAATTTGGGAATACCTCAGCTCACAAACATAGGAAATAGAGTGCAAGTGAGAGTGGGCATAGACACATGCACTCATCTGGGGTAAATGGTATTTAATAGGGTGGGGTTTATAGTGGTGTGGTACATGTTGTTTGTCACCTAAAGCTGGGGTCTTAAGTAAAATAGGAAAAGAAATCTTGAAACTGGTGTTTTCTTCACATTTGCAGGAGAGCAATATGATCCAGCAAACTCTGTGCTGGGCTTGAGGCTAGCAAAAAAGTTACATGAGTCTTCTTTTTTACAGGGATTGTGGTAATGATCTGCTTGGGTACATTCCTCAGAAATTGGTAGGTATGTTTTCAGCGTCAACCTTTATATTAAGGAAAAATAAACTATGTCTGGCAGACATAGAAGAAGCTTCTATCTCCTCTTCCACACCTTTATCACCAAAGAATTTTGTTCTTAAGATCACTTACTTTTTGAAATACTATGAAAAACATCCTGTCTCTGACTGCTTTGTACTGACTCTGGCAGGGACAGTAAATGAGGACTTTAGGTGCCACATGGTTTTGGATGGTGAAGGCTGGCCCACAGGTGCTGAGTGTGGGGGACAGATGATAAGGGACTGAGGGATCATAAAGTACAAACCTAAAAGGAGGAAATCTTACGTCCTTCTCAGGAGACACGTGAGTGAATGCAACCTGGTGGCTGGTTATCAGGGTTTCTGATCTCAGGGAAGTAACAACGGAGCTCAAAGGGAAAGGAGAACATAAGTCTGTGAGCATTTACAGGGTTCAATGGGCAATAAAAGTGTGTGAGGCAAAGGAAACATTTGATGAAAAAAAAGCAGCTTATTTCACGTGTTGAGGATCACTGCTGACCATGTAAGGCTCTCATATATTTGCCACGGGTTTTGAGTCAACCCAAATTTGAAGGTGAAGATGAAATTAAAAATAAAATAAAAAAAGTTAAAAAATATATAAACAAGGCTTTAAAAATATATAAACGAGTCTTTTTGTTTTTCCTTACCAAAGGAAATGGGAAGCAATTTTAATCGCTGTTTTATTTTTTAACCATCCTAATTGATCTGTTTGTCCTTGTGTCTTCATATTTTTGCATATATAGTATGAAAAGGGGAAAAAGGAACTTAGCCAAAAATGGTTAAAAGTCAGTCTGAAATTGAGAAAAATGAGATTTATTGTCAGGAGAGAGATGTTACAAGTGAAGCAGTTGAAATAAAGCCATATGTAGGGAAGGTAAAATAAGGTAATAAAGCACGGGATGAATGGTAATAAAAAGACCAAAGATTCCAAATTTGAACAATAGAAGCAGAAGTCAAGCAGTCAGCATGTAACGGATGGAGAGAATTAGTTTAATATGCTGGCAAGAAGGAGGCTGTAAAATTCTGTGAAAAGAAATGGAAGTAAGCCACCATGCTGAACTGGACTGCAAAACCACTGAAAAAGGACACTTTGATGTAGATTTGATGGGGGTATCCTGTGGGGCAGAGGTAGGGGAGAAGAGCCAGATGCAGTGATTTCAGAAGATGGAAATACTGCAGACAATTGCCCTCCCCTGATGAAAGCAGCCGTGAGAGCTACAAAGTATGTGGTCGTCCTGTAATCTTAATAAGCACCTTGCTGCCCTAAGACTAATGCTTTGGTTACCTTTTTACCTTTTACTTTGGGAGGAATTGGAGGATATCTCAAGCTCGTAATTGCCAGTGTTGGTTCACAGTCTCTGGATTCAGCCTCCATGGTTCCAGTCATTAAAGCTTCCTTCCCACAGTTCCATCCGTGCTATGAACTGGATGTGCATCCCAGTTTCCTTTGTGGTGAGTCCAGTAAGGGCTGTTTTTTTCGTTGAGCTTTGAGTTTGGAGGTGTGTCTGTTGCTTGGATAAGGCTTTTGCTTCCATGACTAGTTGGGAAGAGTTTATCAAATGTAGAACAGTTCTGTTCCATTTTTTATGAGGCTGGATATGTATATACACACATACACACAGGTACAATGATGTCCCTCAACAAAATCATGTATGCCTTTTTTATCCCACATCAAGAGTCATTTTAAATAATTCCACAGCAACGTTTTCAGCTGTGTGGAAGGCACAGTTGCATTTCTTTCATCGTGTTATTAGCACTGTTTCCTGCAGTTTACAGGCTTGTAGCTAATATTTGAAAAACTGGAAAATGTACAATAAATGAGAGCTTTTTGCCAGTGACCAGAAATCCTGATATAAAGGTAAAAAGACCTAGAAAGATGCAGAAAAGGGAGTGCAAGGCAAAGCCCTATATGTTATAGTATGTGTAATAAAAAGTAATTTTGATTTAATACTTTATTTTTTCAATATACTCTGAAATACCGAATACTTTAAAATGCACTTTAAAAAGTATTTCAGAATGTAAGCACAAAAGCTGAACTTTCTGTATTTCTGGCTTTGGACACAAGGTCCTCTTGAGTTCATTACTCCATGATTAGACCTTGTCTGACTTAGAAATTTTAAAAATAAAAAAATTTGGATGATTTTTTTATGGCTAAATTCCATGTCTTTTAAAAATTCCACCTTTAATGTTTTGTATTTCTCTAAACAGTTACAAGTATATTTAACCTTTATGAATAATGGATAAAAAAGTGCTTGTTGTTATGTGTTTATCAAGGAACAGAGACAATACATAGATTTTTCTATATAAAACAAGATAAGCTTGAATTAGTCTGATTTAACCTTGCTGCAATTACCTTAAGGTAAAATCAAGACTTCAAAGAAAAGATTTGATTTGAATTTTAATGGTGCTCCTAAACACATGATTAATCCTTCTTCTTGGCTCTTTAATATCAGTAATTTACAGTTTTATTTAACACCTGTGCTTAAACAGGCCTTCTTTTTGCACCTGCAATTATTTATGCAGGCATTCTGCAGAATTTTTCACCTTCAGTTAGTTGTAGGAACACTCATGTCAGAAGGAGTCTATGTAAACACCTAAACTGAATGTGTACCACGTCTTCATGTACACTGATATTAAAATTCATTTTGTTCCAATAAAAAGTAAGGCCCGTGAAGAGTTGTACAAACAATATGAAGTGCAATTTTATCTCTGCCCTTATTTTGTCCTCCAAATTATGTGCTGAAAAAAGGACTGACCTATCAAAAAATGCCTCAAAGTAGAAATAACTCGTGACATTATAATTAAACTGACAGCTGTATGTTGGTCAGTATGGAATGAATGAAATGAAACAACCTCCTGGAAGAAATACAGAATGAATGGCCAGGAAAAGGTGATAATAAGGAATTCCAGTGGACCACAGAGAATGAACCCCATGTATGAGTGAAATCATCACTGTAATCATGTTTGAGAAAAGCAGTTTAACTCCGTTCCTTGCATTATTTTCGTGGATACACAAGTAAAGATTTGCCATATGTGTATTTCTTTTAAATGAATCACTACTTCTTTTAAGCTTCTAGTATAGAAAGTGAGTAATTGCATTATAAGCAAAGATTTAGCTGTCACATTTGCAGTCTCGATGATAATACATCCCTCTTGCAGCATCTCCTGTGACAGATCCTCGCTCCTTCCTTCTTAAATCTTGGTATTTTTTATCTTTGTTGTAAACAAGTACTTCCTATTACAGATCTCTTCAAGCAGCTTCTTCAGGTAACTGTTTTACCATGTGCCCTTAATGATATTCTGCTACTTATACCCAACAGGGTCAAACCTTAACTGGATAAATAGTATTAGTGAATATTTTGAAATTGGTCATGTGAATAGGCCATTTCACAGAACTGCCATTTCACCTGTATTAAAGGAAGATGCTGATATAATGATCTTTAAACCCTCAATAATGAAATATTTTAGGTTTTCTTTCTAAGACAAGCTTGTTGGAGTAAAACCATAAAATCATGAGCATCTTTTTCTTTTTTTTTTTTACATTATCCCACAGAAAATTACTTTTCTAGTTATTGAAAATTACTTTTCTCAGTGTCTTAACCAGAAAGTAACAAGAAAAAAAATGCTTACTGCAGTGTGGAAGAAGAACTTCTAGACCAAGTGAAATTTTAAATAGCTAGTGTTATTTTAAAACTTGGCTATCTGTTGCAGTGACTTGCAGCACTAATGACTTGCAGCACTGAGTTTGTATGTCAGAGTGGTGAAGTCTGTCTTCAATGTTTGCAATGAGTCTGTCTGTACCATGTGTCCCTTTTTTACTATCTCCAGTATTTGGGGTTTGCTGCTTAGTTTTTAAATATCAGCAGAATTCACAATCTAGTCTTTCATACCTGACATAAAACTGGCACATCCCTGCTTCTAATCATAACTAACATAACTGATTTTCTTACTTATCCAGTATTTGACAAGTTTAATTTTAAATTACCTGCGTTCATCCAATTATAACTATAGAGGAAGAGAATTTGTCAGAAGTGCCACTGTGAGACCAACATACATATCTTGGGGGAGGAAGCCTGTACTAATTACTAGACTAGTATGTCTGACTTGCAAAAAACTGTACTTCTCAGCACTGAAGACTTTTTTTGTGCATAAAGAGACTTCTTTATACCCAGAAAGCTCCCACATTGGAAAGCTCAACTGTTTTTGTTCTATATCTATCAATTTGCTGTATTAAAAATCTTGCTTATACATATAGACCCTCACAGCTATAACTCTTTTACTTCTGAACTAGCTTCTTGTTGACTACCAGAGTAGACTGAGATAATTTACCCGCTCCTTTGCTGTGCAGATCTCCTGGGCAGTCACACTGAAGAACTGAGAGAAAGTCAAAGAGGTTTGCCAGAGCAAGAAATTAATTAGAATTAGTGTCTGTTATTGAAGGAAATACATATATACATACATATATCATCCAGATTAAAGAAAGAAAGTGGCCTGTTTGCTTTGGGAAAAGCAGCAGAGACTCACTCACTCTCACTCACTTCTGATATTTTTTGTGGTAGCCTTACTTCACACATCAGTTTTCAGCAGCATCTGTTAAGCATGTTCGTGTCTGAAAGTATTAATTCACGCTGGCTGCTCAAATCACTTTCACTAGACTTATAGCAGTATTTTTTCTATGGTTATCACTGTATTTTTAACCTGTATTTCCTTTCTCACTGGAAAGACTCTATAATGAAATTTAGAACAGAGAATATGAGTGGCCTTTACCAGGTTCAGCCAAAGATTGGTCTGTTCTCTGTCTCTCCAGCCCTGCTGCTTTCAGCTGACCCAGTCCTTGAGCTGTGTATTTCCCTGTATTTAGAAATACAGTGTATTTCTCTTGAACGTGCCCAGTGTCTCCTTGAATGCAGATGAACTTATGGGATTCCTGTTACCTGCAGCAAGGAATTCCAGAGCCCAAGTGCATTTAGACATGAACTACCTCCTCTATTTACCTTTGTCTTGAATGTACAACTAACCATTTCAGTAGAGCTCCCCTAGCCCTAGGCAGTCAATCCTTAGGCAGTGACTTGTATATCCTGTGTTTCACTCCAGAAACCTGGTAGTAAAAAAAGTGTATTTTCTGTCTATCAGTACACCTAGATTTCCATTCATTTAGATCAAGAGAGCTTCTTAGCTCTCAGTATCTGCTGCTACATCCTCAAAAACCTGAAATAACTCAGAAAAAGCAGCACCTTGCTGATTCCTAGTGACTGTTACCAAACATCACTTATCTCAGATTAGGTGAGAAAAATATATAGAAAACCCAGGACTTAAAAGCACAACATCTTTTCCACAATGTTTCAGGATCTTGCTATGTATCTTTAATATAGGTGATCTCTGAAAAGTGCGATTTAGCTTCAAACTGAATTAATTTGTTGTGTGCTTTCCATGCTCTTATTTTCTTATCTGAAATGGCTAGATGTAGTTCTCCCAGAAATATCAAATCCACCTTGTCAGATGTTGATGAGTATTATCATCTAAATTGCCAACTGACATAAACAAGAGTAGCTTAGACCTATTTTCGATTTCTAAAAGATCATGTTTTTAATAAATATTTCCATGTTAAATCTTATACCTTTAAGACCAGTCTCCTATTTCCAACATTTCTAAATGATTCAGAATGTCCCAATGCTGATGAGAAGCTACAGAACGCAAGTGTTCTGTCACCTATAGCATTCCAGAAGAAAAATTATGTCTTGGTTTAAGGGTTTATTTTAACTTTGACCTCGTAATAGTGACTTCTTTTTTTTTGTGTAATTGATTTGGGATACCATTCTAGGGCTGTGAAAATTACTTGTTTTGTCGATTGAGTTGATGAACAGAAAAAAATCCAAACACAAAACAACAACAACAAAAAACCCAAACAAACAAACCACTCCTCAAACAGATACAAATGCTTTTACAAGGGAAAAAAAAAAAGAGGAGTCATATATTTGATTTGACCCCTCTCCTCTATCCCTCTCTGACTTATGAACATCTTGTTTCCTGGCACATATGATAGAAAATGCTCATGAATAGCAATTGAACATATAATTACTGTGTCTGGAAAGTTAAAGGACCCAATTCACTCCTGTCGTCTGTTCAGTGTCTGTTGCTTCTGTCAGAAATACCAGATATTCTCTTTTAGACAGGAATAGATTTATTCTGTAGACTATTTAAATAGCTGTTTGACTCAAGAATGTCTCTTTTTTTCCATATCTAGAAAGTGCTAGATTGCTCAGAAAACAAACCAAACAATTTGAAGCAGGAAACCCACAAAGTTAAAAGCATCTGCATTAAACCAGTTTAAAACTGAGAGCCAGAGGTCAATACTTTAAGGAATTGTGGCACATCACCAATACTCATTTCTGATAACCCTCAAAGTTACTGAAAGGGCAGTCTCTCTCTAAATTTTGCCAAAATAAAATGAGTGGAAGGAACTTAGCCTTATACTAGTCTGTAGCTTACTAGCAGAATAAATAGGGTTCTGGAGCACTTGAGAAGCTGACATAAAAAATAAAGACAAATAATAAAGGAGAAACTTCATGGAGAACAAAGACATGAAATAAGGGAAATGCAGGATTTAAGGGTGAGCCCATACTCTTAAAGGCTACAAGATGACTGAAGGTGACAAGGTGACTGTCCACAACAGTGTGTAATAATAAGAGGTCAGTTTGAATCCTGGTAGCATTATTCTGTCAATATTTGGTACCATCTAAAGCAGGAAATTTTACTATTGGTTGGTTGCTTACTAAAGATGCAAAAAAGTAAGTGGGGAAAAGAGTAATGCAACGTGTCCTTTTTTTTTTTAAGATAATGTGAAAAGAATAATTCATAAAATATTGAAATTATGTTGTCTATGTGATGTTACAGCTTTTCTTTGCTAATTTAAGAATCACTTTCACAATAAACACAGGTAATGTATAGATTTGTGCCTTAAAAAAACCAAAAAACTAAAACAAAGTAAACCAAGCCCGTCTCAGTTTAAAAAAAAATATTTATGTGGTTGTGAATGTTGAACATTTTTACAGCCTACTGCCATATTCTAATTTTTTACTTCACATTTACCAATACATTTGTTCCTGAAAAGGAAGTAAACATATTGTATTACACAAAGAATCTGTGAAGGATTCAGGCAGCAGATTAAAGACAAGGAAGATGGCATGTTATTTAAAATAATGTTGAATTATTGTATCTATTGGTGAATATGATTTTAAATATGAATGAGATAAAAAAAACCAAAAAAAACCCCAACTAAAATACAAATGCCTGGTTTCTCAAGTTAGAAAAAAAAAAAGACATAAAAGTTTCAGAATAAATTCATTCTGTATTCTCCCAATATGAGAAAAACAGTTCTGTGTTGCTCTGAGAGAGTTTCCTTTGAAGTATCTTCTGAAATATTGAGGTTCTAACATACTTCATCTCTGCTGCATGTTATAATTGCTTTTTTTCTTTCACTTTTGGGACCCTTGTAGCACCTGTAATTCCACTCCCTCTTCTAGATCACCTATTAGATTTCTTTCACGTGAAATGGATACTGTTGATGGAGCTACTTCATTTGAGGATGCTAAAATGAAATACCTGTCAAAATAAACAACTCACCCAATATAAATAAATCACAGGTTAAAAAAATCAATACAAATAATATAAAAAAATAAAAATAATTGCAAAAGTAGAGTTATTTGATGACAACAATGACAACTTCTTTGGAAAATCTGACAAAAATGAAGTTCTAATTCGAAATTGGTTACTGTACGAAACTGAAAATTCTGAAGGATTCAGGAGGCAACAGATTTGCATATTTAACCTTCAAAATACATCAAAACAATGTTTTGCTATTGTCACTCACTCTTGCACAGCCAAGCTTATTTTAAATCAACTTCTCCAGTGGAAAAAGATGCTAATGCATCCACCAAACCAGATTATTTAAGTAGTTTGGTTAAGTTTATAAGCAGCTTAAAACTAGGGTGGGAAGGCGTATCTTTAATTGTAACCATGATTACTAGATCTTTTATATTTACATTACCATGCTGTTAGATGTATGGGGATGGACAATATTAAACCAGAATTGCTTATTCTGACTGTGACATTACAGAAACATTTTGATTTGGGCTGAGGACTAATCCAGATTTAAGCAGGACTTTGCAGAGAGAATGTTTAATACTTATTTATGGGAAAATAGTGTAAGGAAAGAACAAAGCATAATTAAAAAAGCATTACTGAGTAATCAACTTTATCAAATGCACAGCAGTAAATATCCCCTGACACCTTTGCGCAGAACTGAAAAAACTCAGACACACAAACAAAAATCAGTTAATGATTATCTCTGTTAACATTAGGAGAGAGGCATTATCTTGTAGCCCAATATTCCTTCTATCATAAATACCACGAGGAGATAGTTTGAAAGCACTTTGTGTGGTTTTGTAAACTAACCTCACCAACTAAAGGCACATCCATTACCTGAGTTCCCTGCATGCTCTCTGACAAGAAGTTTGTTATAGGCAGAGAAAATTCAAATAATAATAACAGTTTAAGCAATATCTAGCATTTCTTCAAGGTAAATAAGTATACTGGTTGAATTTGGCTGTTGATCTGTATGTGAAAGTAAGTATTATCCTCAAGACATTAAAAACTGCTGGCTACTGTAATGATGAAACAGGTGCTCACAGGTAGGAAAATGCCAGAGTGGGAAAAAGTTTGGAGAAGATTAATTGGAAGAAGAGTTAGCTTGGCAGAAATAAGTAATCCTATTTAAGACTTCTGTATCTACAGGGCTGCAAAAGCCCTTTTGTTGCAGTGGGTGCATCAGTAGGGCACGGAAGGATTGCAATAATCACCTTGACTGACTAAATAGGGTCGGTGAGTCTTTCAGAGGATGGAGTGATCTAAGAACCTCACAGGTCTTCATATGTCTCTCAAAGCATTTTATCCTGGGCACTGTAGGAGGTGAGGGATAATCAGAAATGTTGAGAACAAAAGGAGGAACAAAAAGGTTTCCCTTTATGTTTATTTACTGTAGGTGTGGGGATTTTGTTTGTAGTTTGTGGGGTTTTTACACATAAATATTGCACAAAAGGGCTGAAGTTTTGCCTTACAAACTAAAACTTATAATGGGGTCTAAACAACTTTACAAAAGTTACCTGATGCAAATAAAATCCTGATATTAATTCCCTTTGATTTCTAATTGGGGTTATAATTACTTTAAATAGAGCCTTGCTCTACCAGCACTGCTGCATAATTAATTTCACTTGTGGCTGAAATGTTCTCCTTGATAAGGTTTCTTGATGAGTAACTTCTACTTTTAGGCTTAACAAAAAAAAAAAAAAGCCAACCTCTTAAAGAAAACCACCAAAACACCACCACCACCAAAAAACTAAAACACATTAAGGGGAAAAAAACTCCAACTCTTAGGTGTCCAACCATCTGAGAGAGTTTTTGTCCATTATTAACAAAACATTATTCCTATTTCTTATTATTGAAATCTCCTTACAGTGAAAACTTTGGCATTAAACTTTGTATCCCAAGCTTTCTTCAACTAAGAATGAGACTTTAAAAAATTAAATTAAAGTCTTTAAATTTCTACTACCTGTAGGATCAGTGATAACAAATAAGGTGATAAAAGCAATCTGATCTTAAATGATAAAGTAATAATTATTTTAAAAGAGGAAGCAGACCACTGCTGACTTCTAGGTGTCTGCTTTCTGTTTTTTTACTGTAAGTGGCAAAGATGCAAACTGAAGTATTTCAAACTTATTTTGTTTCCATGCTTAGATGGTTATAAGATAAAAATTATAACTAGAGCAATTAAAACCTGATTTTTAAACATTTTTTAGTTTCTATCAGACCCTGTTCCCCTTTTTCTTAATATATATATGTTTCTTTTATTTTGACTTAAATGAGAACTTTTTCTGGTAGAAAACAAGGACTTTGAGAATAATAGATGTTCAGAAATGTCTGCCATTGATCTGAAAACTGGTTACTTTTTAAAAGAGTTATTCAGTCTTATTTATGCCTACAAAAATTAGAAAGACACCAGATTGCAGTTGTGTAACAATGAAGTTGATAACAGGCTCTCTTGCTGCATCTTTGAGGTACATGGGACATAATTCTACTTATCAGTTCTTATTTGTTGCTTTCTAAATTAGACATTCATTGTTTTAAGTTTTAATTCCTGCAAGCTATCAGCTCTGGGATTCAAGACTTAGCTGGTTACTCCATTTGTTCCACTGTTAGATTCTCAAGGTGTGGCTTATTTGGACAAGGGATAAATAGGTTATAGTTACTAACTTATAATTTCTTTTCCTCTCCACAGCTTTAAAAACAAATAATCAAATCTTTATCCTGATTTTAGTTTCCTTGAGAGAATCTGTTTTGATACGTATGTAGGTAAGGCAGGAAGGAAAGATGGTGATTCAAGGCCAAGGTAGGGAAAAATTCTATCACAGTTGGCCTTTTTAAATTATGTGCTGGAACAAATTAGGAATACATTGGTACTAAGTTTCCTTTGATTGAAAACAGGGTCAGGGATAAAATTTCCAAGTTCTCAGAAGAACACAGGAAATAAAATGCTACTAAAAAAAAGTCCAGGAAAACAACAGTGTTTAACCTTCTCAGTTCTAGAAGAGTCTGTGTTAAATCAATATGTTACACTTTTATCCTCCTAGTGATACATGTAAGTTGTATTCAGACATCCATCTATAAACAGCAGTGACATATCCCTTATGTACTGCTGGCTGTGGAGCCCGTCGGCTCATCACTGTTGTCATCCTCCAACAGCAGATCAGCACAAATATTCTGTGTATTATGGGTTGTATCAGTAACAGCAAGGGGGTTGAAATCACATACTCTGCTAGTCAGCTATTTACACTAATGTTCATCTGGGATGTTCCACTGGAACTTGAGGGAAAAGGGAATTGTGCTTTTTAGTTACTGTTTCTGCTGGTGGGTTGCCGAATTTTTGCTGTTTTCCGCTCCACTTGCTTACGTGGGGCACCTACCTTGGAGTGCTACATCTCACTGCAGCTGCTGCAGAGCTTGCAAAGCTCTCTAAGGCATGGACCACATTTGTTCAGTGTGAATCTTTTTGTAATATCAAGAATTCCTCTGTGGAAAAGAGGACAAAATAAGCCTCATGTCGGCTTCAATGACATTTTAAAATTAGGCGTCTCAGTCAGATTTCTCTATTATATTAAATATGCATGTATGTCAAAATGAAAAGTTTATGTAAAAAGCGTTTTTGGATCATCTGGTATTCTCCTTTTTCCTTAAAGTTCACTTCATGGGGAGTGTTGGGAGAAAGGCTGTTGTGGTGTTCTGTTTTTGAAACAGACTGTTCCCAATGTTTGTCTGTTCCCACAGAACTAAAAAACAATTTCTTGATTATCACTGAACTATAGCAATTTTAAGCCTGCTAGGCTATGCAAGCAAAATATTCTGCTTTCTAACTGGATAATTTTCACCATTGTCTAATGTAAATATGTGCTCTTTCTGATTGTGCTCTCCCTTTTTCACAGAAAACTCATAAATAGAACAACTAGGTTTTGGTTGTTTTGTTTGTTTCTAAGTTGCTTGCCATATATTCGTTGTGTCAGAGGACAGCTCAGGTTGGAACAGACCTTTACAGATCTTAAGACCAAACTTTTGCTCAAAATGGGGACAGTTATAAGGTCAGACAAGGTTGTTCAGGAGCTTTTCTGGCTGAGTCTTAAACCTCTGAGGACTGAGACTACACAGTCTCTCTGAGCAACCTCTGTCATTGCCTGCCTGTCCTTTTGGGGGAAGAAGTGACTGAATAAGCCCTGGTCCTTCAGCCTCCCCTCACAGGGCAAGTCCTCCAGCCTCAGCTGTCCCGGTAGCTGTCCCCCAGTTGTGCTTCAGTTTCTTTCAAGAATTTTTAAGGTAATATGCGTATTTAAAAAAAAAACCAAAAAAACCCAACTTTAATTCCACATATTAAAGTCTTTAAAATAAATAACCATTATGTATTTTTAGTTGATGCTAGTAAATATGAGGATTAATTTTAATTTCCTTTGTTTTGTTTTGGCGTCTAGCAAATTGTTTTTGCAAATTTCTCAGGCATCTCTAGGAAAGCAAAACTTCTGGTCTTGTGTAGAAATTTTAAAAAATAAAAAAAAGATCAGAGTAGAAGGGATGGCTCAGACTTGAGATATGATCAAATACAGAAGGACTCTTAAGCTTACTTGTGACTGATACAGACAAAGCAGGAAGAACACAATTGTTTAATGTCTTCAAATAAAAAATTTAGCTGGAATTAAATCCAATTGAAAGGAAGCATTTCAAAAGAAAAATCTTTATCTGTAGCTTCCTGATTTTTAGGTCATTTTGATTTCACAGGGCCAAATCTTGATCTTGAAGCAGCTGTTTCCTGAAAGACTTCAGTCCCTGAGAAGGATGCTGTCTTAGACAAAAGTGCAAAGCACCTGAAGACAGCTATGAATAGTTAACTTCATGCCTTCTTGCCACCCAGATTTAGCACAATACATCTTTTAATCATATATCATTTTTGTTTCAGTAAAATTAGTTCTACCTCAAGGAGATCAATACAAATTCATCTATAGAATAAAAACCATGGATAGGTAGACAAGCCTAGCCAGAATCACCTCCAGGAAGGTCCCCAGGTTTTTAGTTAGCCAGGGACAGAGAAGCCATCTCATTGAGGGAAACTGTGATGTGTTAGGTATTAGACACTTGTATCTGGTGCATTTCCTGTTAAATAAACCTTTCTTTTGAGGTGGATAATGATCTAGTTTCAGAGACCGAAGTGCTTTTTAAGGAGATTTGTCAGGGTATGAATTCTGAAAGTTTTCAATAATTGAGATATAACTTTCTTGTTCCCTCTTTCTCAGTCTTTATATCTGTCATGGTTTGAGATAGTCCCAAAATCCTAATTCCCTAGCTCCATCCCCCCTCCCACATCTCAACCTAATGTGAGATGGGTTTTTCCAGACAAAACACAACCAGACTCAGAATGGGGGAAAAGGGAATATATTACAATGACTGTACAAATAAATACTATAACACATTATACACACGATCACAACTCTCTCTACCATGACATATAGTATTTACAATGGATCAGATCTCTTCTCCCCTCCAAACAAAAGTCCAGGAGGGAAAGAAGGACAGATCCCTTCCAGTCCCAAAGCAGGGATCTCTTCTAGGGCAGCAGGTCTCCTTATCTCATGCATGCAGCAGTAACTGGATTGTTGTAGCTGGATCTCTGTTCAATACACACAAGGGGGTCTCCAAACCCCTCGGCTCTCCTTCGGTCCAAGCGAAGGCCTCACCTGTGGGCTGCCAGCAGGGACCAGACTCGCGTCACCACAGGTATATCACGAAATGCAGGGGCATCTTTGTGAAAGTCCCTTCCTCAGGGGATTCAAATTCCCCTTTGCAGAGCTCCGTGCTCTGTCTCAAGGCTGCTAGCTTAGCAGCAGCAGCGAGGGGGGTCAAGGTCAACCCCCCCGCATTCCTTCTCCGTCCCGGTCCAGCTTCAGGACGCCTTTGAGCTTCTCAGCTCCTCTCTGCAGTGCTGTTCTCCAAAATAGGAGTCCATGTCCCTCCTTTCCTGGAGGTCTCAAAGGAGTTTGAGGGGTCTAATATCAGTTCTTACCCCCAGAACTCCACAGCTCTGCTGCTAGCTTCTGTTGCTTCCTCCGGTTCAGTTCTTATCTGTCCTGGCTCTTAGCCATAACCTCTGGACGCTGCTGCCGCTTCTGCTCTGTCTCTGCTCACTCAAGATGGAAAACATCTCCCAGCTCACAGCTACAGACACATAGTCCAGCTTAACACTGTTCCAAGTCTCTGTAGCCCCCAACTGGGGCTGGGGGGGGGGCCCAGAGGTCCCCGAGGGGCTCCGGGTCCCTTTCCTCGTGGCTCGCTACAACATGGCTACTTCTTCTACCAACCAAACCACAACTCTTCTCTTCCAGTGCTTGTGATATGTTTACATTTCTGCAGGAGTGCTCATTGGACAGAACTTCAAACCTTCCAGGGGTTTCCACCCCTGAGGGTTACCACTTTTCAGCCTCTGGGGGAAAACAAGGTTCAAACCACTACAATATCATTTGAGAAATGTTTTGCATTTCATCCCCCTGCCCTAAGTTTTTTGTTTAGGGATGGGTTGTACAAACCCATGAAGCATGCATTCTCTTTCTTAATTACCTATGAAACCTGGATATTTACTGGTTTCTAATTTGCTCTAACTGTGAAATAGAGTTCCAATATCATTTAAGATATGAAATGACAAGTTAAATGCCTCAGAGTCTAAATGCATTGCATCAATATTC
Source organism: Corapipo altera (assembly GCF_003945725.1). Lineage (NCBI taxonomy): Eukaryota > Metazoa > Chordata > Aves > Passeriformes > Pipridae > Corapipo > Corapipo altera. The sequence goes on along the minus strand of NW_020884934.1, from coordinate 832,712 downwards.
CACAAACAAAAAAATCTTGTATTCTCACCAAAAATTAGCCTATTTTCCTTTCCTTTCCTGCATTTCACTTGATCATGCTGTTGGTATTAACTGTAACACCACTCTTTAGAAATTTCTTATACCTTTACCCATCCTGTGTTGGATTTGTCTGTGGTTTACGTCAAGCTGCCAAGTTTTCCAGTTATCTGGATCTCTCTGTTTACTTTTGAAGCATTAACAGAACAGTAGCTTCCTTTTTGTTGTCTGAAACACTGACTGGCTGCCAAGATATTCAGGCCCAGGGATTTGTATTTCTTGACCTTAGCTTTTCCCTAGTTAGTCATGGTAACTGTTTTGTAAACAACTTTTTTACTCATATGAGACAGACATCTACATTTTCTTCAGATGCTTCTACCATTTCCTTCTCATAAGGTACTGTGGCATTCTTTTAGTTATGATATAATTAAGCTCTTCTTTTTTTAAGTAAAATTTCTCTATGGTATATCTAATATCAGCTTTTCTCCTGAAGTCATTTATCTTTCTAGAAAGCTTTTTTCCTCTCATTCTTTTTCTTTAGCCTATTGTAGCCTTCTATAATTCAAAATAATGTGAGGTACCTAGAACTCCTTCATAAGCTTTTATTACATATTTACTGACTATTATTCAGATTTTTTTTTTTAAATTTAGTTTAAACTATAATAACATTTATTTCAGAAGAAAAGTCCTCTCTCAAGCATGAGAATATATTCCATTTGTAGCAGTAGGTGTAATTGATTCATGAACCATTGCAGTTCTAACTCTTAATTTGAGGCTGTTACTTATTTTCTGCCTAAGTTATGCCTTGTTATGTTAAATAGAAAACGAGAGTGAAAGAAATTTCAGCAGATATTTCTAAAACACGCTGGTTTCTCTATTGAGAGAGATCCCAGAAGGGAAGAGGGAAAGCTCCACAATAAGGTGAAAGACCCAAATCACTATGTAGCCTTCTACAGAAGGAATAGAAAATGAGAAAGGCTAAAATGAATAAAATGCTGAGAACCCATAAACAGTGTGATTGCCTCAGTGACATTTAAAATAGATTTCTGAAGCCTCCCAAATAGGGAATTGAAATGTTACCTTGAATTTTAAGCAGTACGTATTTATGTTGAAGGAACATAATGATCACAATAAAACTGGTTTAATAATGGATTTGTTCCTTAAACTGCTTGAGATAAGCAACAACACGAGTTAATGTTATAAAACTATCGTGTGTTAGTTATAACTACACTGTTACAGAGCTGTTGTTCTGCCTCCTGTTTACTAGAGATGTTGGGTTTGAGTGGCAGTTAGAATAGAAGAGAATTGCTTTTTAAAAGAACGCTAAAATATTGCGTCTCACTCTGTTCCTCCAAAGTTTTAGTGAAGTAGTGCTGATCTTGTAGTTTAACGCCGTGAAAAACAGCTTCTTCTGACCTTAATAAATTTATTTCAAGAGATTATATTTTGAGCTTTCAAAGCCATAAACTAAGCTTTTTAAATATAGACATCATTTCTAAATACCAACCATTTGTAAATAACAACAAGGTCTTGACTTTTTAATTTAATTTTTTTTTTAAACACTCCAATCAGTGACATAAACTTGCTGCAGACTTCAGTACAGCTATTTTGCTTTTTATCAGTGAAGAATTTGGTCAACTCTGTTGAAGATGCAAGTCATGCACCATTGTTGGTGTATAGTGCAGCCTTCTCCATCCTCCAGGTGTGCCTAGCACTACCCAGAAGTAACCATATGTTCTATTAGCTGTTTGTAGCTATTGTTCCAGCAGGAGACATAAAGGTAACTTTAAGTTCCTGGATTTGAGGAAGGCGTGTAAGTTTAGAGAAATATTGACATTAAAATCAGCAAAGATACAGGAAAAAAAATTAAAATAAGTTCCTTAGGGATTTTACAAGGCATTTGATTGTTTGTTTGTTTGTTTGTTTTCTCCCTCCTGTAATTGAATCTGATTTCTCCTACAAATCTACTGTGCTTTATCTGATTTATACTTGTAAATCTTGCTCCATATAGTGTCTGGCAATAATATTGGCTCAGATATAAATCTGCCAGTTATGTAAATGTCCATAGTATAATCATACACAAGAAGACAGATCTACATTAGTTATAGTTTTGCAAGCATTTAATAATAATCTGGGTTCATACAGAAGCAGACACTCGAGTTTATTCGTTTTCTGTAGTAACACATTTAAAAGTGGAACTACTTGGATTGCCATTCACATACCACCAATCTTAAGAGTCTAACTTGGCATCAGGATGTCTTCAAAGAAGAAAAGTGCATGGTTCATTACTGCCTCTCAATTCATCATTCCTAACACTGCACAGCTTGGGGCATGTCGGACTTCACAAATTAAACAGGTAAGTCTTGATCTGTTCCAGGCTGGTACACCTGCAGCATAAGCACCTGGTGCACAGAAAAGTGCCACCGGGGATTCATTAGGTGGCATTTTCCTTCTGAAGCAGCGCTGATTAACTCCATGCTATGCTAATGAGCTGCTGGAAGCACTAGCAGTCAGCAGGATGGGGAATGGGTAGGTAGAGGGGTTTTAAGGATAGTACGAGCTTCTAGGTTTTGAACAAGTTCTTAGCTTCTTAATTAAGGGGTTATTGATGGGGTTTTTTTTAGGTTTTGGTGTTTGTTGTTTGCTTTTTTCCCCTCTCTCTGTGATTCTTTAATATTGTGCTTAAATACCTTTTTTTTTTTTTAAATAATATGTTATGCCATTTAAAAAAAAATAAAATATATAGTACTGAAATACACTAAACCATATTGTAATGCTTTTGCTCCCGAGTTAGCTTTACTTTGCTACAGGGCATGTCTGCTATTGTACATATTTCAGATTTACTAGGAAGGGGAAATTAGAAGGCAAGCCATCCTTAACCTCAAACTATAATTATGGGTGCACAGTGTACATACACAGTCTTCCTCCACAAGTGCTGCAGTCAAGCCCTCTGCTCACTCAGAGCCCCGTGGACCCTGGAAGGGTTGTGCATTATTGATGTCCATGTTGGTCAGTCGGTTGTGCCAGAACTACTGGAGGGTTTCTTTGCAGTTTTGCAATAAATGTACAGTAATGCTTTTCAAGCCCAGAAAGGAATTAGGCTGAAAACACAAGATTGTCCAAAAGAATTACACCCCTTCCCTTAGCTCTGTTTAGCTCCAGCAAAATTTCCAGCCTCTCTTAGTGTTCCTAAGTAGCTACCCATCTGTATCTTCTGCTCTGTATTAATGTACAGATAGTGTTGCATAGCGAATATAGAAATATGAAAATCAGACTTTATAATTAGCTTATTTAAATAGTGTTAGCTTATAATAGTCATAGAACCATTAATGTTGGAAAAGACCTTTAAATGATCAAGTCCAATCTTTTTTAAGGACAAAACCAACTTCACTTTGAGGATGACATCAGCTTCCTTTTCTATGACAAAAAAAGTCTCCAGAGACTCTCAGAAGAGAATGCAAAATTGTTAACTGGTTATACATATATTTAAGTCTGCATTAAAAAACCGTGTTTTAAACTTAGGAAGGAGTTGATATAACCCTATTTCTGGACTTGAATGAATGCCAAATTGAATTAATTGATATCAAACAGGGGGGCTTTTGCTTTCTTTCAAAAGCAAAGAATTGAATCACAATACAAAAAAATGAAATGAGAGATCTTTTGGTTAATGCCTTGTTCTGATATAAACTAGAAACATCACTGTAGTTTTCCATTCATTACATCTTCTTACCATCTTGGTTTTATGAAGGATTGATGATATCTGGGATTTACTGATGTGACCAAAGGAAGAATAAAATGTTTGGACCTTGAAGAAAATGGTTATTTTGGAGAAATTTGCTTTGAGCTCTGAAATGAAAGAGCATACTTCCTGAACTTCATATGTAGGGAACTATTTCTTGTATACTTGTGTGTTTTACTGTTTCTGTTTGGTTGTTTTTGTTTTTTAAAGAAGGGCAAGGTGGTGAGAGTGGGGGAGCAAGGAAGTAGGGAACAAGCCCAAAATATAATAAAGTACACATGATAATCTGCATTAAGATATTATCTAAATTGAAGAAATTAGTTAATTCTGAATGGAAACAGTTTCTTTTCCCATAAACATTCTTAGTACTAAACATTGAAAACCAGTTAAAACTAAAAAAAAACTCAAACAACCAAACAAAGAAAACCAGAAAAACACACAATTCTTAAAAAGAGAATCTATACAATTTAGGGTACATATCCTTTTTTCCATATTAATTTGAAAGGTAGATGGGGATATCAGTTCAAAATGGGTGTCAATCATCTGTAAAAAGCTACTGTATAATGTAAACAAAAATTAAAAATATGGATTAATTGGCTTTGCCTTTGAAGCACCTCAAAAGAAGGGGATAACGATTGTTACAAACGAGTTTGTAATTTGTAATTTCAGATACACTTGAGTGCATTTTCTCTTCAGGCAACAGGAACATTGATTTAGCAACTGAAATCAGCGTAGTCTTTGCTATTGGCTCAGAATAGACCAGAATTTCTTTCTCTGAGCTTATTGGTACATGGACAGTGCAGCACATGGCTCAGGGATGAGAGATTTCTGAAAAACTGGATGATTAGGATGAAGGTAGGGAAACTGTATTCATTTTCCAGGGACCCAAACTTGCTGTATTCTGTGGTAATACAAATTCAAGCATAGTATTTTCTTATAAAGTTGCTGTATGCAATGCATGTGTACCTGAACCAATATTCCCAATGGGAATGATAGAAATGGTAGAGGGAAATTCTACTTCTTAAAGAACTAGTTCTAGTGATCTCATTCTGCTGAGCTTATTCTAACTAATGGATTTGTTAATTAGTGTTTTAAGAAAATGGAAAGTCTTGTTTTACTTTAATTAGCCTGTTCAAAGGATTTGTTCCTGAAAAGAAACCCATGATACAGACTTGTCTGGATTATTCTTTCTGAATGACACTTGGAATATCAATGCAGGATTAGGGAATTTCTCTACTACTGCTTCAAGCTCATCAGTGAGCAACAGCAATTTGGAAAGACATTATTTTGCATAGATTTACCAATGTACAAAGAAAATCTGGTCAAACTTGGCCCAGTGTCACTGAAATGTCAGTCTTGAAATGCCAGAGAACATCATAATGCTACTTTTCGTGTGTCAGTGTTTTCCCATGATCACAACTCAATGTGTTACCTTTGCAGGGCTGGAGAGCAAGAAGGACCACAGGAGATAAAGTTAACAGCTTCTATTTTAGTATTCTGAGTGCTCTCTCTTGGTTCAAACGTGGAATATGTTGAGAAATCAGCTGTGGAACTATGGAACCTGCCCAGTTGTCAAGGACAACTTCCCAGAGCAACAGAGATCCACTGGGTAGTCATTTGAACAGTGATGATAGTTTGCTTGACTAACAAAATAACAAAATAGTTAGCTAACAAAGCAAACTATATTTGCTCATCTCACAAATGTTTGAATTGATTTTGAGCTGTCCAGATAAACACAGTGTTCATTTCTGGAGTGGAAGGGAATTGTTTTATGCACAGAGACCAGATGTAAAGGCAGAAAGAGCTACTCTTTGGTTTTCTTTTATGGTTTTTCTATGTCTTCTTTCTACATATATCTTCAGTGCTTACCCTTTCAGCTTTGAGTGTACACCTGCCCAGAGACATGAGTTCTAAGAGGACCCCTCAGAACATTGAACCCACTACTTGTTACTGATGAGAACCTGCTGCCAAAATACCTGCATGCAAATATCTCTTAATTGACTTCTCTGCTTCTGTTTAGGTTTGGCATTTGGAATTCTTTGTGGGTTTGCTCTTTGCCAAGGTTTGTGAATCCTTTTGTGTCAGTGACTTGAAGATCACTGGTCAAAATGGGTCAGCTCAGTCATGTAGAGACACTCCATGATCATCCTTAAGCTCAAAAATTGAGCTTAATTTTTGTTTAAATTTTGTTTCTCTTAATTGCTCTCTGGGAACAGAGTTGAATTTGTTCTAGTATTCATTGATGGATCCCTCTAAATATGCCTTTTGTTTTTGTAAATTTTCTAATCCTCTGCCACTAGTCTCTGCTGGAGTGAGTTACCAGGCTCTTAAATTCCTTTTGCCTTTTTGCTAGGTGATCACCAATCAGAAACTTTTATGTGATCTGTTAGATATTGCAATAAAAATATTCACACAAACCCTTTATCATGATGTCAACGTGCCATTGGCAGTTTTACTGCCATTATTTCTGTGGAGAAGAGAAAAGAGCTGTTTTGCAGTTAGTTAGATATCTGTTAAACAAATTTCAGGGTCTTGGTACCTGTGGGTCCTTTCTCCAAGGGGGGGATTGAAAGAGCAAACTGCATTTTAAAACTGTAACTGCCAGTAACGATATTCAAGGGACTAAAAAAGAGTTTTCTCTTTTTAAACAAAACCCCTGTGGGCAGTACCAAGCATGTAACCAATCTCTTATGGTCTTATCCATCTACTTTTTGTTATGTGAATGGTTTTTGAAGTATGAATGTCTTAAAATGTTCATAGATGTTTGCTGCAGATCTTCAATTTTTTTTTTTTTTTTAAGAAAAAAATGTGATAGAAGTTTGATTATAGGGACACTAGAGCTTCAGTTGCTGTACAGCAACCACTGTGCAGCACAGAAAGAGGTAAGACAGTTATCTTCAGCAACTGTTTCAGGAAAGGTATAAAAATCTTAAACATCTGGAGAGTTGAATCTCCTCATTCCACACCCCTATCACTTTAGCTGATGTGAGGTATTTCAATAACTTTTGCAGTTGACCTAATTTTTCATATAAAGATTGTATGAATAAACAAGTTTTGTTACAGTAGTGCTCAAATGTGCACAATTTCTAGGTATTTATGCATCCATAGACAGAATTTTGCATTCTGCTGCTGGACTACTTTTAGCCCAGTATCTTGGTTCATATTTTCTTCCTTAAAACATCACAGTCTTGTTTGTAAAGGACAGTAAATCTCTCAATAAATCCTGAAAATACATCTTTCCAATTTTAAGATGTCTGTTAGACCTACTGACTCCTTAACGCTGGATTCTTTGTATTAAATGAAATGTTTTAATGGGATTTTAATACATGTATGAACATACAAATTTTATATGTCGCAGAGATGTGAAATCTTATTAGGAACAAATTCTAAAATTTCATCCCAAAATGAAAAATTAAAAAAAAAAAAAATTACTGCTATTAATGGAAGAGTGGCTGTGCTGTGTGCAGTATTTCCTGCTGCTCCACATATACCACACTAAATATATCCATTTAAGGGATTTCTAAGAGCTTCATCACTACAATATTAAAATGCCAAACTTTTTCCTAATACGTGTAATGAAATACGCGTGGTAGGAATATTATTTCACATGGAAGTTGTGAAATAAAAAGTAATACTATTTTTAGGACTTTTTAATATATTTTTCCAGTTCTATGTTCACATTTAATTTACCATTCCAATGTTAAGAAATAAGTTCTTAGTGAAGATAAAAAATAAAATTCTTAACAATTCTCAAATTTTTTTTTTTTAGTGGATGTAAAAGGTTTTTATGAAAGTGACATTTGTGTGCAAAGTAGACAGGTCAATGCACCTGATATTCAGTACAGGTGTGTAACAACATGCAATATTTAGTGTGTTGAAAATTGACAGGGGATTTCCATGCTAAATTTAGACCTAGAAAACTCAGCAAAACTAGAGCAGCTTAAGTTGTTAAGCATTGATCAAGTGTCTCCATAGTGACAGGTCAGTACCGGAAATGCTAATTCATGGGGGAAAATTAATTGTTGTTTCATGAGGAGAAGAATACATGGTGGAGGCAAAGCAGACAGAACTCCTTTGCATCACAAACTTTTTTCTTGGGGATAGGAAAATGGAAAAACTGAGGAACATTGGACTTATATAATGGAAGAACATCATAAGTTAATCACTGATTACATGAAACAGTCCTGAAAATTTTGCTGTTCTTGAACGGTTCAGAAAAGAGTTGAGGGCAAAGCATAACACCCATTCATTTACTTCACGGTGCAATCTCCTTGAATGCTTGTACCCACAGCTGTGTGAAAGTAGTGTTCACTTCTCCAAACATTTAGATAACCTCAAAAAGAATAACTTGAAATATCACAACAATATTTTAGAAGTGAAATCAGTCTGGTGCGTCTAAAAACTACTTTTTGTCTTTTTGTGTGATACTTAAGGTTGCTGTACATGCCATAACCAGTTGTTGTTTCCTGCAGAGTTCATGAGCACAGAGTTGTCTTCTTTATGGTTTTTCTCTTGGCAGACATGTTTGGAGAAGGAAGGTCTTGCTTTACATTTTCTCTTCGTTTGCTACTGGTCTTGGACTTCATTTTTCCAAAGTTTGCTGTCTGATCTGATCTGTTGCTAATTTCAGGTCAGTTTGTGCCAATATCTGTAACTGTCATAAGAATAATAGATTTGGGTCTGAATTTGTTATGACTGAATATATGCAGCTGATTCCAGTTCACCACATTGATGTATTTCCCTTTCATATATTTATGAAATGTAAAATTACTAAAAAAAAAAAAAAAAGTCTTGTGATCTACTACCAACTGATTAGTAATCCTATCTTGGTGGAAAAAGGATCCATTTTAGACCAAATGTGTTATTTAATGGAAAAAAATGGGTCAAAGGCTGATGTTTTTGATAGACAATTCCTAAGTGACAAGTCCCGGCTGAAGAATTTGCATTTGAGACTGTTACTTGATGAATAGGCATTATTAACAAGGAAAAGGTTTTCCTTTTGTCAGGTTTTTTCACTTTCATTTCAATGGACATGTGCATGTCATAATTTACTGGCGTTTCTTTGACTTATTTCCTCCATAAATCCTGAGTGAAGTTACAGATCTGTGTGGTGCTAACAGCAGTTCAGCTGGGAGAGATACATAGTCCTTTCCAGGGAAAGGAAACCGTCCTTATATAACACGGAAACAAGCAGCCAATGGCTATTACACTGTCATAGCAACATGTGGTTTAAGTTCACAGATAAATGGATAAAGTCAGATGACTCAAAACTCAGCAGGTATTTAAATTTCCAAATGTATAAACATAGAAGTGAGTTAACCTGCACAATTAGGTTTTTCATCCCTGGAAAGGAGAAGACTTGGAAGGATCTCATCACAGTTTCCTAGTCCTTCCTAGCACTTAAAAGGTACATACAAAAGATGATGAAGTCTCTCTCTTCCCAAGAAGTCACATGGAGAAGACAAGGAGTGACATGTATAAGTTGCTCTGTGACAGGGTCTATCTCAATACAGAAAATAAAATTTTTACAGTAGGAACAGACATCCAATGGAACAACCACTTCAGGGACATGGTAGAATTCCCATTGCTGGAGGTTTTCAAGTTGCAGATGGGCAGGCTGCTAGATAATCTGCTTTCCTTTTCCCATGACCAGAGGATTTTTTGAGGTCACTGTAAACCTAGACTGTTTTATGATAAGTAAGAGATAGAAAAAAGGACTGATTCTCAAACTAGTCTGCTTCTTTGTTGTGTTCATGTGGGGGCAGTTTTCTTATACAGAAATAAATAGTTGGATAGAGGTAAGACAGCTTATTACTTCTTCAAATGTTTGGGATATTCATTACACTCTGTGTAGCAAGCTGGAAAATTTTGACTTTAAGAAGAATTATACTGGCAAAAAATAAACCCTAAAAAAAGAAAAAAAAACTAATTTTTTGTGGGAAGTTCTATAAATTGGGAAATCAAATATGAGAATGAGAGGAAAAATTGTCAATATTCAATTGAAGTAGGAAAAAGCATGAAATGCAGTTTAGTTTTTAACTTGTCTTACTTGTCTTTATTGTTAAACCAAAGAACAATAAGTTGGAATAAATGTAAAACAAAGAATTTTATATTAATGTATATAACTCATTATCATTTCGGTCAGAAAGTGACCTCTAAGTGTGGTGATTTTGTTAAATCACTTCTGTATATAAGATACTCCAGTGTAGTCCATCATGTTTTCACTAAAAACCTTTTGATAACTCCACTTCTTCTGTGTGTGTTCCCACAGGACTCTTAAATAAAGCTAATGGGAAGACTGTAAAATGTAGTAACCCTGTCAGTACAACTGATGGGCCATCTACTTCTCTGATCAACAGGTAGTTTTACTGTAGGGGGAAAAGAACCAACCAAATCAAATCAAACAAAAACCTTATGACTCTAAAATAAAAATATAAAAAAGTAATTGTGCACTTTATGGCACAAAAAAAAATAATAAGTACTCACCCAGGCCTCTGCTTTCATATACCTCAAATATAAGGGTTTTCTCACAGTCTGTCTGCACTGTTTTGTGGTATAACCCCATGCCCCTAGTCTGTTTTCACCACTGAGTTTTCCCATCAAACTGAAATCCATTTATAGTCCATAGATTACAGAAGGACTGGTATATGCTCTTTTTCCAAACTTTATTTCTGGGCCCAGTGGAGATACCTGAGAAGCAAATACAGCTATTAAATGTTTTTATTCAAGACAGGGTTATGCCATCTTAAAGTTTTCTCCTGAGGAAAAAAAAAAACCAGAGGTCATTTACTGTCTGAAGAGTGTGTGATGGTAAGTGCATAATTTTTCCTCTTAATGCATAATTTTTCCTCTTAAGCTCAATTGAGTTCTAAGCAATTTTCTCTCTCTGCTCTGTAAAACTGAATACAGTATGAGTATGCTACAAATATGTGTCTTAATCCAAAATATGTACATGCTGTCTGGTCTTAGTCTTAGTGCTAGGACAAATACTTTAAATAATTGATATGGTATTTACATGTAAAGTCCTAGAACAAGAACCTTCAGGTTTTGAAGTCAAAGACTAAAGTTAGAAAGAAGCCACAACTTAAGTCACCATTGTCTTGTGTCCTTGTCTTTGTGTAAGCATTGCTGTGGTCATTCATTACATAATCATTTAGTGTAAACCTCCTTATGAAAACTTAGCATTCATCACCACACAGGGGAGAAAGCATTTGCTAAATTGTGAACTACTAAATGATTCTTCATTGTGTTCATCATTAAGTAGTGCCGTATTTTTTACACACCATCAAAATGCTGCAACTGATACAGAATTATTAATTTTCCTCAAGGGGTTTCTTTGGTATTTATCAACAAAGTCTGAAGGATTCTTAGTGTTTTATGAAATTAGATGAACAACAGTATGTTAGGTTAAGTAACTGCTTTTGCATTTAATTTAGGGTGGACCATCATAAACTTTCTATTTACCTGATTCCTCTGAAACTAAGTTTGCTAGACATTGTATATGATCAACATTTTTATTACTTGCATTCTGGGCAGCTTTCTTATTTTGGAAAATGATTTAATAGATAAATGAGAAGGTATTTAAATGATCATTGGTAAATCTGGCTCTGTGACTGCTGAGACCTGAAAGAGTGTTGTTCTGGAATTTCACGTTGCTTTTAGTTACATTGATAAATAACTAGGAAAAAAAAGTATAGTATATTCCCAGCAACCCTTTTAATCTTTGTAGTTATTTAGGTTGCTTCTTCTGCTTTTTGTAAAATCTATACAATTGATTGATACTTCCTTTCTAAGCATGAAGATTAAAATATCTTTTGCTGTAACTTGTTTGAACTTTCATCCAACTTTATGAACATACTGCAAAACCAAACACATCCATGTCTGGGTTTCTTTAGGATTGCTCAGATGAATACATAAATGTCCCAGCATAAACACAGACAGAGGTATAACTGTTGTGAGTAAACTGGTTATATTTAATGACATTTCATCATTATTTTCTTTCCTTAAAAACATAATTTTATTGAAATGAGGTGTAACGGGCAATGACTTAGAAATCTGATTCTCTAGATACTACTGCATTCAGAATGACAAACCAGCATAAATGTTGCTGGCTGCTGTGTCTCACAGTGGTGTAATCCTACTGATGCTCACATACCAGCAGCCCAGCCAGGTTTCATTCACCTCATTGCTCCTTCCCTGCCCCACAGTCCCCGGTGCCTTCTGCCCATGTCACCATCCTCTCTCCTATAGCTTGTTTTCACATCTCCTATTATAATTGCATCTGAGAAAAACTTCTGTTCGCAGTGTGCTCTTATAATAATGCAGTTAAGTAGAACCTTTTTCCCTTCCCTGCCCTCTCCAGGCCCGTGGTTGTGTGACTGCTTGTTATTTATGGTGTGCATGCACCGAATACCAGCAGCAAGGATGAACCCCATTTTCTCGTTCCTCGCTGTACATTTGTGAGCGAGTGAATGTGCTTAATTGTGGTTTTATCTAAGCTAATAAAGCTGTGCCAGGTTGTTAGACATGGAAGACTGCTTAATGCCAGTTTTGTCCCCACCAAGGGTCTCTGAAGACTTCGTTGCCTGGAAACACCGAGGCCAGGGTACCTCAGCGGGCATCAGCAGGGTCTGAGTGTTTGCAGGGGAGCTCTCGTGATCTGTAATTGCTCACAGAAGCTGGTGATACTCTGAGGTTCCTTTTCCATCAAGGGAAGGGTGGCTTTTCATTTTTCTTTTCTTTTTTCTTTTTGTTCTTTATTTCTTTTTAAAGTTCCTTTTCCTTCCTTTCTCTCTTATTCTTTCATATCTGTGATGCACTTGTCACAGTCCCCGGTATTTTATGAATGCTCTTTTAGGACTGATTAATTTATTTCTTTTGTCTGTTAATGCATGCAGTGTATGAATTTAACATGCATCCTATTAAAATCCCTTAAAGTGAAATTATTTGACTGTATATTTGAACTTTATTTGGTATGCCAAATACATTTTAAAAAATGCATGAATCTGAATGAATTCTTCCCGCTTGACCAAGTGTGATTTCCTGCTGAAATGTGAATACTGTATACTGGAGCCATCCACAGATTCTTTTGACAGCTTGAGTACATTTCCAGATGGTGTGTAATCATCATTCCTTTTTAAATCTGTTTTTATAATGGTGATAATTAAGAATTATTTTCTAGGACTGAATAGTCTGTACACCCAAATTGAAAATGGTCAAGAAAGTAGTTGGCAACAAAGGGCTGAGCTAAAATTTATTTCAGTATAATAGGACCATGATTGCACCCTACTTTTAAATGAAATGGTACTGTGCTAATTGTTGCGCATGGGAACAAAATAGTTCAGTTTTTTGTGTTTTCTATAACAGAGAAAGGAGGTAGAAATAATATTTTTTTGGTTTGGTAGATTTTGGATCTGATCAAACTCACTACCTGTAAAATACGATTTTCAATAGTAGAATCTACATACACCACTATGCACGCAAAGGTATGTAAAATAACTAAGATTAATAGTCAGATTCTTCTGAAAATGAAACACATGACTACAGGCTCAATCCATGTGCAAGATGAGTGACTGAACTTTGTTTTTCTCATGCTTTGTAAGTATTTATGCCAAACATCATATTTATTCAGAATCACAGTTATTAGTTATATAGCTGTAATTAGCCACTGCATTTAATTGCACACCATTATTTCCATGTATTTACCTAATTAAAGTAGTTAGCTTGTATGCATAAAACTGTAATGAGTAATTATTATACTGTGGAATGGCTGTCTGTTCTCATCTGAAATCACTGCCATTGTTGGTTTTCAGCAGCAAGCCTTGTGCACAGTAACTTTTCTCCTTGCAGTTGAGGAAGAAACTTCAATAATTCGAAATGCTTCACTTTAATCCTAGGTAGACCTGAGGTAGTGGCAGAAGAAGGAAGATGACTTAAAAACATCTGATTTTTAGTCTTGATAGTTTAATAATTTCAACATGATTAATTATTTTTATCCAGGAACTGCTAATTCAACAGGTGGGTATAGTATCTCTCCAGTGACCCTTGAAATCTTTGTAGTTGTGGGGGTTGTTTCTTCTCCTTTTCATAAAATGTATAAAATCTCATTGACTGATACTTACTTCCTAGGTATTTATTTTAAGAATTATCCACTTGAAATGGGTTGGATAGATTGTACTATATCATGCTGTTCTCTGATTAGACAAATATAGAAGTAATATTGATGCATGTAACCTCCTGGTCAAACTGTGACTGCTGCTGTGGTGTTCAAATTGCCCAATAAACCCAGAAAAGCCAGGAAAATTCAGTCACGCAAAGCCAAATATGACTGAAACATAGCTCAACTGGAGCAAGCACTTTGAAGGAAAAAGTAGTGCTTTTTGGTTCTTTTGGAACTGATAATTTAGCTCTGGTGTCAGAGAAATCTGTAGGTAATTTGTATGTCCATTTCCGAATGCTTAATTAACAAATGTATGCATTAGCAATATGTATAGCCCATTTCCTGGAAAAGACATTGGCTTGCCATAGGTCTACTTTGCTAGTGCTGCAAAAGAAATATATCTGATAATTTTTACTGGGAAGTGGCTTATACATTGATCTGATATACACACACTATTGATCTTCGAGACGCCTTAATGGGATTAAACGGAAAATACATTTATTATTTATAAGACTGAAAAATTCCACAGAGGAGGGAGGACCTGAGTTGTTTTAAAAGGAAAAAAAGTGTAAATCTGGCTTAAGTGAAACTGTTAATGAAGAGTCCAGAAGGCAAGGGATGAGCATAACTGCTTTGGGTGCCTGCGTTTCGGAATGGTTTTATTTATTGTATCCTCTGCACAGTTAGAAAATTAGTAGGAGCCAAAAAAAGAGGGCTAAGGCAAAAAAGCGTTTGAGGCAGTAATGTTCACTAAGTGCACTCATATTTCCTCTCACTAAATTAGAGTTTTCTGCTTTGCCAATATATGTTTACAGTTACTGCACGTTCTCCAGTAGGATCACAAGTGGAATTGATGGGATGCTCTTGCCTGCAGAAATGGTTTTTTCCAGGTTGAACTGTGGAAGAAGGAGGAAATAGAAAGCAAAGAGTAAGGGGTAGAAAGGTCATTGTCTTCAGCAAGGAGTTTCTGGAAATGTTCTACCTATTGTCATTTCTCAAGGTCTGCTCTAGTTTAAATAGTTATCAAAACAAGCTAAGAATACTCAATGTGAACCAAACAGTGCTTTTGGTATAATAAATATAAATCCATTCCCGAGTTACTTTTCAGATATGTTTGTCTTTTTGTAGAATTTATCTGGTGAAAGTTATTTTGTTCACTTTCATAATTCTTTGTTGGAGAGTTTCTAGCCTTCTGTTTGCTAGACCTCAACTGAGTGTAAAAGGCAAGAACACTGCTTAGGAAAGACCCACAAAGAAATAATAGCCAACAGTCTGGAGCATGCCTGAAATCCATATATAAGAAAATAATCCTATTTATCTGCTTGCATAAATATAAGTGTTATATTGATATAATATAAATCTATTTATGTAATAAAATTAAAACAGAAATATATAAAATATACTATAAATATAGTAAATAAATATAGCTTTGGAATCTAAAATGGTTTTATTAGTTAACATCAAGCACTGAATTTGACATGATGGCTGATGCGAAGTATGAAGAAGTACCTGTTCCAATATGAAGAAAAGCCTAACTTCAGGCTCTCAAATTTCCTTTTAACTAAATTCTGCTTTAATGGAGATTAACAGTTGCAGACATGTTTATTTAGATGCACTAGAATACAAGATACATGAACACTGTATTTTTAAAGGAGGACATATATTATATGAAATTACCTTTCAAAACTGTACTTATCTTTTAAGTCTCAAACACTGAAATTACTTGAGCAAGCATAATTTACTCTGTCGATGGCTGTGTACACAAGATAATCTGTAGATTGCAGCATCACCCAACCTCTTTCCTTTTTCTAGCTCAGTACAATACTCTATGCTATGTCTAAAAGTAAGTATGTTTACAAATGTTTTGTTTTCCCCGAAGTTAATGTGAGTTCAGCAGTGGGTGACCTGAGCTTAGTGCATTAGTAAGTTGTACTGATAAAGCACAAAGTATTCTTGAACTACGAAGGGCTTTGCAACCAGAACCATCATGAGAAGATTTCTCTTCTGACATTCAGTTCCATTTTTTAATCATCTTGACCTTGGGTTTTTCAGACTAAGCATGTGTGGTGAATGGTAAGAACCTGAGTTGGACTCAGTGATCCTTGTGGGTCCCTTCCAACTCAGGATATTCTATGATTCTCTTTCATTTCACCCTTCCCCCCAAGAAGGAAAGAAATTATTTATTATGTTGGTTTTTTTTAATACCTGAGCATGTTTTCATTGTCATGCTTCGTGTATGTTACAGTGCCTCCAATCCACTCAGGCCATTTTCTTACATTAGCAAGTAAATAATGATGATTGGGTGTTTTTAATGATGGCAAATAGGGTTTATTTCCTTTTCCAAGCTGTGGGTAGAAGGTATATGTTGAAATTATGTTAATTATGTATTGCACATAGGCATGGAGTGTTTTGTATAATCAATTAAGGCATGGGAGAAATTATGTCATTTATAATTACATCTTAGATGGAAGATATGTGTAAATAATGAATGCTATAGGAATGTTGTCAGTGGTTAGCTCTATTTCTGAATATTAACACTCTGAAGATTAATTTTCAAATATTTACTACTCCTTTAAAGGATGTAAGAGAAAATACTTTCAAAATAAGATCATAAGAAACAAACGAGCAAATGAACCTTTGCACTGAAATATTGAGAAATGTATAAATTTGTGCACAACCCTCAGCTGATAATCTATGGTATTTCACAGTGGCTTACTTAGAGTGCAAAATTAAATAGAATTTCAGTCCTTTATTAAAACCAAAATGCCTACTATATCATCGAGTCTGCCAAACTGGTATAAAAGCTCTCCCAGTTCAGTAGATTTTGTGTTAAAATTGAATTTGCCAAAATTGAGCCCTGAATAAATTAGTCTGCCTAACCTTGTCTCTGCTTTAGCTGTATGTGTGATCTATGACTGGTATGTTTAAAAGAAAAAAAAAAAATCACATTGTCATCTAAATATTCAAACTTTGATCCTGAACAGACCTATGAATAAGCTTAATTTTAGCAACAGGAGAGACCCAATGCCCATATAGTTGTCTAATGAGGTGCTCAAAAATAAGCAAACGTGTAATAATCTTTGTTAGAAACTGGGTACAAGGAAGTCATAGAAATGGCAGTCATGTCCAAGAGAGCTGCATCTTTTCAAATTGCTGTAACAGAAAGAGTAAATTTAGCAGAAAACAAATTAAAGTCATGATTGAGGAATAGCTGCAGAGTTAATTAGCTTGTTTTTAAAGTGTATATATATCAGAAAACATTTTCAATGTCATCTTACAGAAAAAAATATGAATATAGAAAGAAATTGGCTAGTGAATGGGGTTTTTAGAGAGTTTTTTAGGGTTTTAAATCAAGGAGGGACACATTGTTCCATAAATTTTAGACATTTTTGGAAAGAACGCTTGTGTAAGAAAAATACTCCCAAAACTTACAGTGGATGCATGATGAATTTTACAGAGATTTTTCAGTAAATCTGTTAATTATTCTGCATATAAATTAATCTGAAAATATGTTTATGAAACTCTAGCATGTGTGTCATATTCTCTTTTGTCATATATGATTCTCTTAATGGATTAATAGACACTTTTCACTTCCTATGTGGTTGAGATTAAAATCTTGTGAATAGACCACAATGGAAAGCTTAAGTTGCTAATCAAGATAATTTATTTGCAGCTGTACTTAACTGTGGAAGATTTACACAGGCCATGGGAAGGGTCAAACCAGTACCTTTATTACCTTTAAAGTGGGTCCTTGGTGGCCTCAGGGATAACTGGAGTGATCACTACAACTCTGCCGTGTTTGTATTTATGGATACAACATATAAGCACCAGCTGCAGTGGAGACAGTGAGTCTGTAGGCAGACAGGGTGTGTAACAGTGTCCCTGGGAGCTGTGGCAGCAAACTGCACAGCCTGTCCTTTCCTGATGTGTGCAAGGATGTATGGGCTTTCTTGGCAATAGAGATGGAAAAATCCTTTCTGTCACGGCCCTGCTGAATACTGAAGCAAGTGCGCAAGTTTCCTCCTCAGGGTTTTCTTGTCCTGTATTTCTCTCTCTGCTCAAAAAAAGAAAACCAAACAACAACCAATCCCCCCAAAACAACAAATCGTGCCTCGTTATGCTGTAAGCCTGTTGCAAATTAAGGGGCAGATCTAAATAATGCTGGTCCTGGCTTAATTAGTTGGTGCCCTGTGGTGGGTTGACCTTGGCTGAACACTGGGTACCCACTGAGCTGCTCTATCACTCCCCTTCCCAGCTGGGCAAGGCAGAGAAAGCAAGATAGAAAACGACTCTTGGATTGAGATAAGGCAATTTACTTAAGCAAAAGCAGAAATTTGCATGTGTACAAGCAAAGAGAAAATATACAGGTTTATGATCTACTTCCCGTCAGCAAGCAGTGTTCAGCCACTTCCTGGGAAGCAGGGTGTCAGCACACGGAGTGGTTGCCCTGGAAGAAAAACATCCTAAATAGCAAGTGCACTCCCTTCCTTCTCCTTTCCTTAGCTTTTACATTCTGATCTGACATCATATGGTATGGAGCTTGTGGAGAACTGTTGCCCATGGGATGAGCTCATGTTGGAGAAGTTTGTGGAACACTGTTTCTCGTGGGAGGAACCCCATGGCGGAGCAGGGGAAGGACTTCTCTCTCTAAGCAGCGGCGGAAACAACCTGTGATGAACTGATCATAACCCCCATTGCTTGTCTCCCTGCACCACTGGAGGAGAAGAGGTAGGGCTAGGGGAAGGTGTTTTTAAGATTTATTTTACTTCTTATTATTCTCTGATTTTGTGAGTAATAAATTCATCAATTAACATCTCCAGTTGGAGTCTCTTTTGCCCATGATAGTATTTGGTGAATGATCTTCCCCAGTCCTTATCTCAACCCTTTGTTATATTTTCTCTCCCCTGTCCAGTCACAGAGGGGAGCAATAGAACAGCTTTGGTGGGTGTCTGGCATCCAGCCAGGGGCACCCCTCTACAGTCTTTTTGGTGCTGAAACGTGGAATCATGAGGGTTTTGAGATGAGGATTGGGAGAGGTAATGGGCAAAACAAGTACTGAACAATGACAGAGAGTGGAACAATCATGGGGAATTTTTGGTGTAAGTGTATAATTGTAATTTTCTCTCACCTGTCCACTTGCAGTGGGGAGCAATAGAGCAGCTTTGGCGGGCGCCTGGCATCCAGCCAGGGTCAGCCCACTATGTCTCTGTTGATGGATGAAGACTGCCCCACTTTAGCAGGGTGAGGAGTCAGTCAGTGAGTCTTTGCACTGCTGACAGACTAGACAAATATCCTTAAACGAGCTCGCTCTGCGTACACAGCTGGGGGGTGGGAACTCCTTCCATCAGTCCTGGTGGCATGGCATGGCATGTCTCCACCACCAGGCTCTCCCTTCTGTAGCAAAGGACTTCCCTGCACCAGGAGGCAAGAGCAGGGTCCCCTGACAGCAATGTCAGTGCTCCACTTCACTGCATGAACCTGAGAAACCGAAGGATGGGGTTGTCTCCCTTCCAGTGTCTAGGAGGGCAGCATCTCAAACCTGCTTAAGAATGAACCATCTGCCTGGAAATACCACCTTCTGGGAGAGCCCTATTTAGTGTTCAAAGATGTTTTTAACTTTTACGCAGCTAATTAAATGGTCAGACCCAAACTGCCTAAATTGGGTTATTTTTAGCATTTAAATACCACAGATGATATGGTTATGCTACAGATAATCATTAAAACTAATCTGAGATATAAAGCAACTTTTTAGAAAAGTTCCAACATTTCTTATATGTAGAAGAGATGATGTTGTAGCTGTAAGAATAAAAGGAGAAAGTATTTCAGATATAAATTAAACTAGTACAGGCTGACAAACATTCAAAGCACTAGGCCATGCTTGTGTCCAGCATGCAGTAACTACAGAGAAAAGGTGGCTCAGCATCTTAGTTATCTATTTTTATACCCTAACTTGAATTTTCTTGTAATATTGCCCAAGTTTTGAATTTCATAAGATCTTTGCCCCTGAAAAAGGCTAGAGCAATTGAACCATTGTTCTCTAGTAAATTTAAGACACGTCTTCCATTCAGAGACAAACCCAACTGATGGCTGTTTAAATAAGCATCAATATACAGCACTTCATTTTACTGTTCTAATTCAAGATTGTTTTCAATGCTGATTCTGCCTGATGAATAGAGGCAGGCAACTGTTTCTTCATTCCCAACCTTCTTAAAATGTAGGTAAAAAAATTCAGCCTACATGTCATTTAATATTTCAGTTCATATAGCAGTAAGCAGTAAATAATTCAACTTCTGTATGCATTTACCCATTCTAGTTTTCTTTGAGTTTGTTACTGTGTTCTTGTCTTCTACATTCTAATTATCTATTCTGTGCAGATGCTCTGCAAAGTCATGAGCATGCATACCATCTGCATAGGCCTTCATTTCCAAGAGCAAACTACTCCCAAGACTAGTTCTGATCAATTGATGGATTGATAACTGGTTTGCTGATCTGTGCCGTCTAAAATGTGCATTGTTGGGATTTTTTTTTTTGCAGTTAATAAAGGGAAAGGTTATAACAAAGACCATACACAAATATTACTCTATTTTCCTGCAATGTGCTTGTTACTGCTGCAGCTGTTCACCTTCCTGCTTGAACTTTTAAACAGCCTCAACAGTACCAGTAAATCAGCCTTCATCAACTTGGAGTCACTAACTTAGGAAATGGTGTGATAGTGACTGATTTGGTTATCTTCCCGCATCACAAATGTCAGGTGATAGGAGTGAGGAGAAGGCAATGGAAGATCATAGGAATTTAGCTAATAGTGTATAGTTATACATGTAACTAATATTGTGTAGTTATACATGTAACTTGGGAGTGGCTGCAAAGTTTTGTTGAGCTCCATTCCCATCCCTTCTGACTCTAATCGTGGTGTTTACCACAATTCAGATAGTGATTCAAAGTTCACAGAAGTGATAACATTACAAAAGGACTTCCATAATCAGGGTTGACTATAGTAACTAGTTTTGAACAGGAAAATGCTGCAAGAGTAGTGATAAACGTGTCCCTTTCTTTTGCTAACTACAAAACAAAAGCGGGAAATGGTGCTGTAATACCTTAACTCTGTTTTACCGCTGTGGGGGGAACACACACACAGAAACACACTTGTGTATTTTTAGTGAGATTAAGTAAAAATTTTGTCTACATACATATTAATCTTTTATTAAGAGTCTCTCTAAACACAGAGGAAAAATGTATCCAGCATGAGGATTTTGCAAATGAATTCTCAAGCGGGCATGTGGAATTCTTCAGGTGGCCTCTGCTTAATTCTGTTGCCACCTGGGGTTTTGCATGTTTTTGTGTCCTTTGCATGTTTTTAGTTTGTTTATTTTAGCATTTTCTAATTATTTCTTTCCTTAACATTTTTTGTATTTGTGTTGCATCTATAATGTCTGGTGACTAAAGCTAGGGAGCCAAAGTGGAAAAAAACCGCTGTGGATCTCTAGTAAGTTCTACAGAAACTTTACTGGGAAATAGTTTTCAGTGATCTCTTTTGTCATCATCATGAAAGCTTGTATGAAATGCATGTTTTAGTGCAATGTTTGTATCTTGAATAATTACTACAGATAGTTGCTTTTTGTTTGTTTTTTGTTTTGTTTTGTTTTTTTTTCCCCCTCTTTTTGCTTCAATCAGCAGACACTTTAAATTTTCATATAGCATGGTAACTGCCCTGGCTGATTAGTGTGAAATTTGGCTTGCACTGATGAGCCAGATGAGAAAGGAATACAAAGTAAGTTTTATTTCTTATATTACAGTTATAATCCTTTCATACTGTAGATGTTCAGATGCTCTTTAACGTGAAAAAATCAATAACCATCAGAATATGAGTTTAACAGAGGCCAATTTCATTTAATGACAATCTTATTTTGAGTTAATGTTTTGTTTTCAAGAAAAAGAACAGTTTGTAGACATGGAATTGATGTTTTGGATCAGAACACAAGTTTCTTTGTGTTCACAGATAATAAGAACCCCAGCCTGGGATGTAGGAAATAAAGATCTGAGTCCTGCTAATCTGAGCCAAAATAGTGGGTTAGATATAGATTCCTCTGAATTATTCATAGAGCCTGGATCGGAGTCTCTTGCAGGCCAGACCAATCCTTTAACTTGTAGACTAGGCAAGTCTGTCTTTTCTTCTGAATATGAAACTTTGTAATAAAGCATGTTGGTCTTAGTGCTAAAAACTGGAATGTTTTTGACTAGGTAGAATGGCTGCTTTCAAAATAGCATAAGTGTTTCCACAGGTTTCTCTGTGCCTAAATGACCCTTGTGTGAGGACACCTCCTCAGCTTTAGAGCAACCATTTGAGCTGGTTAAGAGCCTCTGAGGGAAATGCTTCACTTCTCTAGAACTGGCTGAAGTGCAGTTTAACCTGCAATCTCTGTCCCAAAGGATAGGCATGTGGATTAGCAGTATGGTTGTCTCTGACAGATGCCTGAATCAGAGGAAAGATTTATTAGTTGTTAGATACAGATTCCATGTCGTAGGATTTGTTAGTTTGTATACAGTCTCCTTTGTTCTTAAAGAGTTACCTAAGGGGTGATGCACAAATAGAATATCTATAATGGACTGGGCTGGAATCCATGTGGTATCTGCTGCACAGAAGCCTGACAGCCCTTGTAAAACCAGCTCCTAATTTTGGTGTTAACTGAAGTATCTATTGACAGGTTAGTTGGCTTTCATTTTGAGGGATAAGCTTAGGAGTTCATTGATTGGCAAGGAGCTGTATAAGGCTGGTCACTGAAAAGAAATTTTTTATTGCAGAAAACTAATGAAGGAGAAATTCTATTGTCCTGTTTTTTAATGAGTGAAATAGTCTTAGAGAAATACCTCTGTTTTAACTTTCTGGATATTAGGGCAGTCAGACCCTGCTTGTTTCAAAAGCCCCACCTGTAATATTAGTGATTATTATTAATCCATGCATCATTCCTTGCAGGAAGCCCTGCAATTCAGCAACTTCCATTTAATTAATTACTGAAGTCCTCCCTAGAAGTGTTCTAAATAATTTTGTGTTCAGTGTTGCTACAGTATGGACTATGCAGTTAGCAATGCTGCTGATCTGCATTCAGCTCCTATTATTTAGGTGCTTTTGCTCATAAAAGACTGATGTCAAGAGACAAAGATCACAGAGGTGCTCAGAAAGGGACAACTCCTGGTAGTTATCCAGTGAGTACCAGGGAGAAGAGAGTTCATTTTCCACAGGATTGGGAGCAATTGGAAAATCTGTGTTTGCTTTGCACTCAGCTGCTGGTGGGTCCCAGAGCAGCATGGGAGCATAATTAACCTGTGGATAATAAGGGAGGGGGAAGGAGTGAAGAACATGGAGTAACCAGTTTGCATCGGTTCTATCAAGCATTTAAGTTCTTCACTGTGGGAATGGAGGGAAATCAACCTTCAGTGTTCAAAATTGGTCCTGAACGGGTTGTACAGGAAAAAAAATTGTACTTACCCCTGTGTTGCCAGTAACATAAGCAACCACAAAATAAAAAACAGTGGCCATAACAGACATAATATAACAAAAGCAATATTTTTTTCCTATGAATTTGTGTGTGAATATTTTCCAGGCTGAGAATTGTTCAGTGAAGAAACTCCCAGGTAATTTTCAAAGGTTGAAGACAGCAGAATTTCAGGATCTTCTAGTTGCTGAAGGCCTTGAGCAGATGTTCTCCATTCCATAGTGTGTCCATTTCTTGTCCGCCTCCCCCTCTTCTCTGGTTACATCAGTAGTGGATTAAGCAATTAGGACAAACACCCAAAAATATGCATTCAGTAATCAGTTTCAGATTATTCACTCAGCTTTAATAAAAAGTCAGCCTTTTAATGTCAGCCTCTGCTTGTAGATAAATAGCTCTCGCTGTGAATCAGCCTTGTATGGCTGTGAACCAAATGGTCAGTGAATTCAAATGCTGAGGAGATGACCCTGTTGTAATGATTCCACCTACACTGAAAACCAAATTGATTTATGAAGAGGAATAAATTGGCTTAACAGTGGACGTGATATGAAGAGTAAACTGGTGTTATTTTCCATTATTCATTTGAAACTACCAATGCAATTAAATATCGCTTACTTTTCTCTCCCCTGCCAGAAAACACTGTATAAGACATAGAAACAAAAATAATCATAGTCTGGCAAATGAGCTGAAAGTTCTTTCCTCGTTATACTCTCAGCATTATTTGGATCACAATGCATGTTTGCCACTTTAACCACAGTTCAATCTCATGTGCCTGTTGATTAGTGCTAGATAGTTGTATACACACACCACTCGTTCACATCATGTTGTTTATTGAAAATATAAAATGAGCTTTAATTTTAGGAAGACCTTATTGCATGGAAACTATGAAACATTGTCCACTTAACAGAAATATGTGATTAATTTTTCTCTTAGATGGGAATCTGCTTTGTACAATTTATCAGTTCCCCCCCCCAAAAAAAAAGATAAACCATTTTGGAACAATTTTCCCCGCAGAAACATCTAAGGTGCTCAAAATAGCAGGAGCAGTTGGCCAATAAAGCAAGCTGAAGTTCAAGTACCTCTATACCCTGTCCCAAAGTTTTAATTTCACCTCACTGAAGCCAACCAATTTTATTTTCAGAGAACATGTTATTTGGCAAGCACTTTCCTTGTTACCTATGTGACTTTAATATGACAGAATACTCTAAAACTAGCCAACACCCATATAACTCCTGACTAAAAGGATCCTTAAAGGAAAACTGTCGTGTTATGGATCAGAAATTGAGTCATTTGAACTTTATGTAACTGCAGAAAAGGAAAACAGTATTTCTTCATCCTTAATGAGTGCAACTTTGCTTATTTCAGCTGGTTTTTTTTTTATTTATGAGTTAAACATACTAACCTAAACTTTTTTAGCCTCTTCTTTTCTCTGTTATTTCAGTGTATTCTTCCTGATTGGGAATCACTTTCTGCTCTGGTATACAAACACGCATAAACTTTGGTCTTCAGTTTACACAAGTGAAATAAATATTACTTGTACTTCTCTCTTTGGTGTGAAAAGGATGTGCTCCTTTATAGAATTAGAGTGGAGGAGGAATTTTAATTTTTTAAAATTTTTTTTTCCCCTAAAACCTCTAGAAGGGAGAAGCAGATCCCTGCATAGTGGTGCCCGTGCCCCAAGTCACCTTTAATTAAATCTCATGCAGCAGAACAAGGTGTTGCTGAACTGGTGCACAGGGATGTGCTGCAGGTGAAGCCTGTACAGGACTGAATTTCATGCTCAGTGATTACAGCACTGAGATGTGAACCTGCAGCAAGGGCAGGACAGGAGGCAGAGTGGGGATTGCCAGGGAACCACGGGGTAGAGTGTGTGTGTTTGTGTGTATCTGGGATCCTCAGCACATAAAAGGGGACCAAATGCCGGTGTCTCCACCCTGTCCTGCTGCACAGCAGTCCAAGGATCGCCTCTGGTGGGTCTCAGACTGTAGGAGTGTTGTAGCAATTCCTTTACTTCAGCATATGGGAAATACCAGTAGGGGCAAACAGCTCTCATGTAGCCTGTTTAGAGTATTTAGTTGACTCTTATGGGAAGCTCTTTCCATGAATGTGTCTTAATTGTTTAAATCTCTAGAATATCTCTTGCTTAAAATATATAAAGCGTCTCTAGATTTATAGTATATGTCATATGATACATCATTTCTTCTTAATAAAACTGTGAAGATATATGCTCATATGTTTGCCTTCATAGTTCTGCATGCTCACCCATAACCTATGTCAAGGAGTTCTTTAAACTTCACAGCATTTGAAGTACCTTGAAGCTGTTATTGAAATATTCTTATTTACACCTTGTGCCCCTAAGTGCACTCTTGCTTTTAGTGTGCTCACATGTTATCAAACTAGGATGCCAATCTTTTTCTTTCTTTTTGTGCTTCTATATCAGTGTCTGTGGGTTACTTCTGCACCATTTACTTAAAAAAAAAAGAAAAAAGGAAGAAAGAGACAGCAGAACCACTATTTGTAGGAATATTGTATGTATGGAAGGGAAAAATTGATCTTTGGTCTCTATACAAGGGGTATAAGTACAGAACAGTGATAACTTTTGTCTTCATTTAAGCTCTGGATTAGCATTTTCTATATTTTGCTAGATTATACATGTTAATGTACAAGACAAATCTGGTCAGCCTTCATCTAGGAAAAAATGGACAAATTTGAACAGCTTTAGAAAATATTTACTGCCAGTATATTCAGTGGCTGGAGCATTTTTTATGGTTCTAACAAGCCTGTTCAAAAAAAGTGAAAGAAGAACAGTCTATAGCTGTTGGAGGTGCAAGTAGAGGCAGGAAAAAGGTTCTTGAGCTAAAGAACCATATCTGCAATTAGACAGGAAGTTAAATTAGAAATTAGCTTTCAAACAACCCAAAGAACTTCATATAAATCAGCCTTTCTCTTAAAGAAAGAGAATATATGAATACAATATTCGTGTAAAGATACAGCACTGATGACTGAGGATTTTCCAGGACTGCAATTTTTAGAAATGTATTTTTATTTTTTTTAGCCTCAGTTCCATAGGTGTAGAGCCTGTAAGATATCTATTACTCTTTAGAGAAGATCTCTTTAGGAAAAGCAAGAAAGTAAAGTATCTTTCCTGAAAATTCTACATGTCTTATGGGGAAATGTAATGCGATCTTTCAATTCTAATAGACACGTTAGCCTTTTTACACAGTGTTGTTTGTAAAAGCTTCTTATCAATACTTGATGTTTTTTAATATACATTCTTTGATCAATTATGTTCTTCTTTGTAATAGGTGTAGAAAGAGATTATTTGTAACTTCCATCTCATGAGATTTGCCTAACTTCTTACTGACTATAATTTGCTATGTATTGTGTTTTAAAAAAGATGAGAATGGAAGAAAAACCCACCTCTGTCATGAAGTTATTTTGAGTTGTTATGGAGGCCAAATCCTATGGTGATCCAAGCTTGGTCAAGACCAATATGTGGCATACTTGTGGATGCAGTTTCATGACAGCATACTGTAATAATGAGCATAATAGTTATGGTTAATATTTAATACCCAGAGACTGAGATTGTCTCTTGCCTGGTTTCTTGCTACCATACCCCTGCAGTGGGAGATGGAGGAGGCAGCAGGAGAGTGCTTCATTCATATTCATGTTGGAAATTCACAGAGTTTTTTCCGTAATCCTTTCCAAAGGCTTATGCTGTTATTAAAGAGAGGATGACATTCTAAAGGATCTGGAGATCAAAATAATCTGATTTATCAACTGGAGGAGCCAACAGTAAGTTTTATTATGCATCCTTTCTTTGACTAAATGGTTTGTGTCAGGTAGGTCACCTTCATTTTTCACATTTTGGAAGTACTGTATGAATACCTCAATGAAATTTCAGGAAAAGAATTTCATTAGGTAATTAAAAAAAGATTGAATTATCATACTGATCTGGGTAGCATGCCAGTTTGTGCCCCTTGAACTAACAGAGCTTAGTTTCACACTCTGACACTGTTCTACATTGAGCTAATTTGAGTATTTAGTACAGTTAATAGAGGCCAACGACAGAACCCTGGCAAGACTTACAAGGTTTAAAATTCATATAAGAACTTTCTAGAGAAGGTTTCAAGTTCATCTCATCCGCGCCTGGTAGATTTGGGTGGGAGAAATAACCTGAAACACTCTTCTGCCCTTTCTAATTCTGGTCATGTTGATTTTTCTTACTGATCATCTTAATCAGAGTTAGTGCAACTTCTATTCATATATTTTTTTTCTTCTATTATTGCTCTCGTCTCTGAGCCCCATGACTGCCTCCAAGACCTGAACTTTTTGAACCAAAATCTTTTTCTAGGCATAGTATATTTTTAAAATGCAATATTAATTTGAGCAAGTGAGGAACTCTAAATTTTGTGTAGTTCCAAATTCGATGTGATAAAATTTGCCAATGCTCCTGTAGTTAATTTGGAATACTCTTAGTGGAAAAAAAAGTTTGTTCTAAATGATATATTTTTTAATATTAAGATGACTGAGAAAAGCCTGATAGCAGTTCCGAATTTCCTCTCAAGGCGGAGTTGTACAATGGTTTATGTTTACTTCATCTCACAACAAAGCGACTTAGGACTATCCTGCTGTTTAATGTAGCCTGAGGATTAAAAACCTCCAGATGTCAACTCCTTGATTACAAGGAAGCAATTAGTAATAGAATCTAAATTTATATTCCTCAAAGTGCAGAAATAAAACCCCAGTGAGAGTAATTTCTGTGGGCTGCATTTCAGAAGAAAGTATACTTTGAACAACAAAAACCTCTGTAGTTTAATATCGTTAAAGTTACAGCAGTTAGTGTTGCTATACTTTAAAATAAATAAATTAGTAAGGCTATTTCATCATTAAAAGCACTTCTAAAGAAGAATATGTTTTGATAATTTAAATAATGAAATTTAAAATGAAAACATTTTAAACTTTTAGTTGTTAAAAATGTAAAATGAAAAATTTAAGATAACTAACTCAATCTGTCTTTAGAAATTCCTACAACTTCTTTGCCAGCTTACATATATATAAAGGTTAAATTCTGAGGATCAGAATTTTTCCCTATGAAAAATTTTCCCCACCAGATTTTTCCCTATGAAAAATCTGGCTTGATGATATTAATTCAGTTTATTATTTCAGAAAATGTCATTAATGATTTGGGGATTTTTTGCAATTAAATATACTGTCATTATCAGGAAAGCTAAATGAAAAACAATAGCTTTGGCACTACTGATATTAAAAAATCAAGAATGTAGGAAAAGTATGAATTAATAGATGCTGCAAGTGTGCTTTAGAAATCAACTATCCCATGGAGAGTTTTATGATCTTTTTTGGTAAGATGCAGTTTGATCTATTGCACTGCATAAATAGGATTTAAACTTAACCCTGCTTATTAAAGAGTAACTGTTTCCTTAACCCCTTATATACTCCAATGACTTTAAAGTCTTCTCTATTCAGTGATACCCTCAGACAGGCTGCTGTGCAAGGTACTATAATTTGGATTTGGTAAGGACGTGTTTCCCTGAGTTTCACTTCAGGTCCTAAGTGCAATATATTCCACCGGTTTTAAGCAGTTTTGGATTAGATGCAATGCCTTCAGTGTAACTCACAGATATAACATTCAGAAACCCATTTCTGAAACCAAAGATAGTAAAACTAAAAAAAAATAAAAAAATAAATATTATTTTAGAATCTCTAAAATAGAGGGGAAGAGGATATGAATAATCTTAATCTTTGGTGTTTAGTATTTCTTAAAAGAGTTTAATTATTAAAAAATATTCTTTATTATCATTATTACTAAAAGGGAAAAGAATAACCAATTCTGATAAGAAAGACACCTGCGAGAAAGGACTGATGTTCAACTCATTTTTCTATTGTGTTTAAGACTTCAGCTTACTGAGGTTGTGTCCAAGAGCAAGTCTTTTTGGTGCATCCTTGCCCCTCTCCACCCCCTCTTGTATACTGGATGGTCTTAAAATGCCAAAATTTCTACCTGTAAACTTTTTACTTCATTTAAAAACTTACACTATCACAACAGTCCGAGCACTTTATAATTAATAGACATTTACAGTATGGCTTTGTGTTGCTGCGTGCTTGTGCTTATACAGGGTATCTTTCGCATAAATAATATGTTCCCTGGATCTTGAGGATCCACCACCTAGTTATTTCATTTTTATTTTGTATTTGCTCTTATCCAGATACAGCATCCATGTGGTTTGTTGAGATCTTCTTTCTGGTGGTTTAAGGGGAATAATTCAAGCATTGCACTGTTTATTTGTCCACGTAGATCTGCAGACAGATCATGCATCCTGAAGCTGTGGTCTTTTTTGTGATGTAGCTCTTATTTTTTCTTTCAGTGCTGTTGAAGATAAATATTTAGTGAGTGACTTACTGGCTTTTTGATTTCCTCCAACTTTTTATTTACTTTGGGGTATTTTACTAGCTTTTTTTTTTTTTTTTGGTGGATGATTACTCCATCTTAAGGTCATATACTTTGAACTGAATAAAAACCAGTCAATTATGTCTGGACTGTGGTCAGCAAGTATAGACAAACCTAAGGTAGCGCTGCTCTAAGCAGCTCAGGTAACCTAACAGGAAAACTTGTGTCACTGCAGTTCTGTAATTCTACCACTTCTATTCTTTCTGGTGCTCAGGTGGTGTCACAGAGGAGTTAAGGTGTAACATGCAAGCCTAAGGAGAGGCTCAAGAAGTACCATTCCCATGAAGCCTTACAGAAATTCACTCCAAGCTGAGTGATGCTTTAAGCTCAGGGTTGCAGGGCTGAGGGGAGAGGAACTTTCTTTATTTCTGTCATCAGTCCTTGCTGATCATCTCAGAGTTGATCTTATAGAGAGAGACACTGGCACTTTCTCATGGCCACGAACCAAAAACGCATGCCTAGGATTGTTTCCCAGTATCAAAGAGGAGAATTAAAGCATAGTTCTCAAAAGAAGGGGATCAAAAATAGAGCCTGGAGACCGTTGGGAACTGGAAAATCTTTTAAACTCCTTTAAATATTAATTTAGCTGAATTACACCTACGTGTTATTAGTCGCACTTCCAGCTACATTATAACTTCAGTTTTGTTTTTTCTGAATGATGGGTTGCTTAACAGTGGTTGATCATTACCCCTGGCTCTTTCAGCTGCTCTTGCATGGAACACCCAGCACTTACTTTGTGCCTTTCTTTTCTTGTGTGAAGTGACAAAAGGTTGACCCAAGAGATCCAACTACAAGGGAACTACACACTGGTCAGCCTCAACTCAATCTCGGAGAAGGTGCTGGAGCAGGTAGTCCTGGAAACCATTTCCAGGCACATAAAGGACAAGATAGTAGGAATAATCAGGAATAAGTCATATTTGATTTACTTGATAAACTTTTAAATGAAATGCCTGACTTAGTAGGTGACTTCCAGAGGTCTCTTTCAATGTCAGCCATTCTATGAAGGCATTGCAAAGCTTTACTGAGTCTTGTAACTGTAGATTAAACATTATTTTTAGAGTAGAAGTCTTCTTATATGGTATTTGGCATGGGTGTATTTCTCATTGCCTTTTCCATTAGTTCTGTTTCTCTGTCATCACAATCTGCTTTCTTTCATCTCTTTTAAATATACAGAATTCATTTGTCCACTCCAGAAAATCACTGTAATTTTTTTTCTTCTGTGATGATGTAATATATTGCAGAAATCTGATAACTATAAACTGTTAAAGTTAATAGGAACTCATCAAGAATTTTATCTATCAATTCTGAGATTTTTTTTGCTAAACTTTAAGAAAAAATTAGATCTGATAACAATGATACCAGTAAAGGAAACAACATGATCTTCATTTTGTATTAATGAAAACATATTTGATGGAATAATATCTTCAGAAACGGGTATCACGTATGTGATTATTACATAATGCTTTTAGTTCAGAAAGTGAAAAAAACCCTTAGGCACTCATAATCCACAAAAAATAGAAATGCATAGATTTGCTTATCCTCTTGGAAAATAGCACTAAAAGTCTGTCACAAGTCAGTTTGCTTAACAAATATATTGTCCTATTGTTTTCAGGCTGAATGTAGGTTAATCTCTTGTTATTTATCCCCACTGTCGGTATCACACAAAATTGCTGGAGCTGCTGTCATAGTGAATATTGACAAACTTGAAATAGTGTAATGATAGAAAAGATAACTTCAAAGGGAGACATTTTTCCACCTAAAAACTACAGGCAGTTCATTGCTGCTGGTAGGCCATACCTTGCCCAGAATATTTTTAGCTGGACTTTTTTTTTTGCAAGGAGACCTGCCTTCACAGTTGTTCTTGGAAATTCCCTAATTTTGTGAAATATTTTCCTTAGCAAAAGTAGTATAAAAAAAAAAGTCTAAAACTATTTATTGTCAGCATCAAATCATATTTCTGAACCACAGTTAGTTAAAAGTGAAATTGATGTGTGACTTAAAAGACCATTAAGGATTTCCTGTTTAAAATACCATCTTTATCAATCAACTCTTTGGGGCTGATGCATGTAATATTTCTGTTCTGTTCCACGTTTTATGGAAATATTTCACTGAAAAGGCTCAGCTATACTTTGCTATGAGGGCAAGCCAACACACTACCTTTGACATGACAAAAGTTTTTGGGAATGTTGAAATGTTTTGATATAACCAAGTTGTCAAAAACTCAGAAAAGGTAGAATTAAAATTTCTGTAGGGCTCCAGCTCAGCACTCCTGAGCAAACCACCTGCAAGGTAATATTCAGTGACATCATTAGAGGTGACAAAGCTTTTCCAGAATTCACCTTTTGTGCTTTACCTTCCTGGAGACTGATCTGGTGAGTGTGACAGGGTGGCAGTGTTCTGTGTGTTTAATGGCTCACTTGCTGAATTTTAAGGGTGGTACTGAGTAAAACAGGTTTTGCTAGAAGGGATTGAAAAGTTGAGACCAAAGAAAGAAGAGTTCCATGAAGGCATTGCATACTGTTATGTACTTTTGGTGTGTGCATGTGGCATACAGTACATCACAGGCAAAAATTGAAGATTTTACTGCTTCTGTAAGGTTTAGTTCAAAGTGATTATTGGCCAATTTGATTTCTAATATTGAAGTTAGGATTACGCTAATAATACAAAACAAAAACCAAACAATGAGTGGACGAGCAGCAAGAACAGCAAAGTCTGCCTAATAGAAGACAACAAGGTTATCTGTGTAATGTGTATTGAAATTTTGCCTTTCTAAAAAAACAAGTGCAGTGGTGACAGGGTTGGCAGACGCAAGCAGGTTGGGTGACAAATTTCAAGCTGTATAGTGCTTTTTTGGCATGTGGGATTCTGGTCATCTTAGGCAGATTAGAGAAAAAGAAGAAATTGTTACCGCATTTGGGGTGGTAACAAAAGTACTGGGCAAAGTGGAGCTGGCAGAGCACACACCATATGCTAACATTTGTTCCTTTTAACAAGTAATAACACAACACTTTCCCACTCACTAATACGTGAGTATTCAACTCTTGTTCTTTACAGGACTGCAGTGGAACTCAACAACATGCAAGCACATCCTCAAGCCTTCATTAAAATTTCATTTGTGCAGCAGGGCCCCCCCCCCCCCAGGTCAAAAATGAGGTGGCAGAAAATGGCTCAGTAATTGCAACTGGGGAGGCAATGAAATGCAGACACATCTTTAATGAAGAGAACAGAACACAGTCATCCTCAAAAGGCATTTCCAAACACACAAAAAGCTAACAGGAGAAGTGGCCACCACAATATGCTGCAGAACACGAGATGCCAGGTATGTATCTTGATAGATACTGTTAGAGAGATTAGAGACATCTGGGCATGCAAAATAAACCTTTTGACCATATTCCTTTATGTAGTATGGTGTTGGCTAGCTTTGACCAGTGAAGTGGTGGATAAGCAAAGGACAGGGACACAGTTTGAAAACACCTTTAGTTCCATTAAATCATATATACTGCTAAACTTTAATAGGGTTCTGGAGCTTTTATTATTTTTTTTTTATTTTCTTTTTTTTTTAGAAGAGCACTTGGGCACTTTTTTCCCAGCTTTGCTTCACTGAATGCATCTAGAGGTCTGTGAGCTACTTCTATCACTGATGAAGTATGTGTTGATTTTCAGACAGTAGTTCTTCCTGCCAGATTGTAACACAGTCCAGTTCACTCATAAAGTCTGCAGAGACACATCTAGTAAGCTCAGAGAAGAAAAATACTTTTGGTATGCAGAAAGTATTTCAGTGCCGGTTGATTGGCTTTCATTCAGTGTCTATATTTCCCCTCTGTTACCATTTTTATTATGTATGCTGGTTTTGGCTGGGGTAGAGTTGGTTTCCTTCACAGTGGCCAGCATGAGGCTGTGGTTTGGATTTGTGCTGAACACAGTGATGGTAATAGAGATGTTTTTGTCGTTGCTGAGCAGGGCTTACACAGAGCCAAGGCCTTTTCTGCTTCTCGTACTCCCACGCCTGTGAGGAGTCTGGGGGTGCTTGGGAAACTGGGAGGAGACACGGACGGGACAGGTGACCCCAACTGAGCAAAGGAATATTCCAGAATATGATACCATGCTCAGTGGGGAAGGAGGAGGAAGGGGAGGGATGTTTAGAGTGGTGGCATTCCCAAGTCACCATTAGGTGTGTTGAAGCCCTTGCTCTCCTGGGGGTGGCTGAGCCCCTGCCTGCCCATGGGAAGTGTTGAATGAATTCCTTATTTTGCTTTGCTTGTGTGCACAACTTTTGCTTTTCCCGTTAAGCTGTCTTTATCTCACCCCACAAGTTTTCCATCTTTTGCGCTTCCAATCCTCTCCTCCATCCTGCTGGTGGGGGGAGTGAGTGAATGGCTGTGTGGTATTTGTTTACTGGCTGGGTTTAAACCGTGACAATCCTTTTGACACTATGGTATAAATTAAATTTATAGATCAAAATCTCTTGGCACCTCAACTGGTGCAGGTCTGAAAAAAAACCCAGTAAGGATGGAATCAAACAGAAATATTCCACAGATGGATAAAATCACTAGCAATTGAAGGCAGTAAGTTATCAATTGAATGTTTGCTACAAACTAAATTTGGTTTGATCCTTTCCTTTAGCTTTCCACTAAAATGTAAGCCTACTTTTTTTTTTCTAGTGAAATAACTGTAATCATCAACCAAACTGAGAGAAAATTTTTACTGAAAATAGAGTTTTTGGAAATCAGTTTGAAAGCTGAAAAAAATTACCATCTTTTAATGTTTTCTGCAGCTCTGTAAGCATACTGTAAACTAGCTGGCTAACTAGCTCAGCAGCAGTCCCCAGCTGGTGCAAGCCTATGTAGCACACTGAAGGCCAGAGGCAGAGCCTGCAGTCCCTCCAGTGCCCTCCCGTGGGCACCAGCTCTCTCCTGGACGCAGAAGGGCAGGCGCTGTGATCCGGGAGGGTTGGACCGGCAGCAGGGCATGGCTGACCTGTTCTCAAGGACCGGGGCTGTGGGGAAGGGGCACCTGTGCACTCCACCACCAGTAAAATCAGCCATACTTAATGTGCTGGAGGATCTGGCACGTCTTCATTAATTAACCAAGCAGTGTATGAAAACTCCCTTCACTCTGTGTCCTTTTTATAATTCCTGTCTTACAACAGTGGTTACTTATGTGAAGATGCAGAGTAATCGCTTAGCAGGTCAGTTAGGTCCATAAGCAGATGTCAGTCCTAACCAAATGAGCAGGGAGATGAAGAACATATAAGAACAGCAGTTCTTGCAGGTGAGCATGTTAATGCCAGCCTGTGTTTTGGGGTCTATCTGCTACTATTAGTGGAAAGTAGGTTTCCTTGGGACTGTGAGCATTAACAGGTCTGACACAAAATTCTTTTATTCTCCCTCATGGTCTTCAGAATAGGAAACATATTACTTGGGCAGCTGAAATGGTCTCCACAGCAGCTTGCCATTGCATTATGTTGGTAGGGAGCCTAATTTACTTCTCCATTCGTGCCATCCCCTAGTTATAAAGACAGGCGATATTTTTGAATCCATAACACTTGTACCTGCAGCATAAAATCACCGATGCTGCTTTAACTGTGTCAAGGGGATAATATTTTTCTATTTTAGTAGAGGTGCTGCATAGGTAGATCTTGTAAAAAAAGATATTTCAGACTTATATTAATAAGGAATACAGATATATAAAAAGTAGGCAATTTTTTTAAAAAAACTTAATTTGAGAATGGAACATTCATAAAATTGGGGCCAAGTTAATTTTTACTGTGTTCATCATGAATTACATGTTTCCTAGACGAAGGACTACTGGAGAAAGAAACATTATGTAAAGAACATGATTCTTTAATTTAGTAATTTGATTTATAGATAATTCCAAAAGAACAGTGTGACACCCTCAATTCTGATAATAAAAGGTAAAGCAAGAAATACCCAGTCCCAACTATTATTAATTTTTTCAGGTAAATTATAAATTATACATATAATGATTTGCAAATTTTATTTTTTAATATTTATGTTATTTCATCTTTTAAATATTCTATAAATTTACACTAAAAAATGAAAACAAAAGATGATGGAAAACAAGAAAGGGGAAAGGAAAGAATATTACACAATGGAACTTTGTACTTTCAGACAATGACTCCAGAAAAAGATTGCCTATAATTTCTTCTTTACATCAGAAACATTTAAAACAGACACATTGATTTGGTGCCAAAAATATTTACAGTATAGTAATATACACTATTTCTTAGTATAAAAGATACCACTTGTTTACTAGAATTTAGAGTAGATGGTTTGAAAACACAGTATTGTTAAGAGTACCCTTTTGAAGAAAAATCATGACCTGATGCTACCTACAATATTGTATTTTTTTTTTTTTAATAGGGTTCTTTAAAGAGAAAAAAAGTACTTGTTAAGGAGAGAAGAAAGCCTCTTTTCTAGCTGTTAAAGTCTGTTTGCTTTCTTAATTTTACATCAGGATTACTGTTTGACAAGTTTCCCTGCAACTTGAGCTGAATGTACCAAGATCTGCAAATCCATACTCGATTTTGCGCAGCAGATGTTGTCCTGCAAAAAAGGTTGGAATGTGGATTGGCATTTATGAAGGAGAAAAACAGTGGGTTTGATTTTCAGGCAAAAAAGCTTAGCTGAATTTAAGCTATGCAGACTGAAGCGCAGTGTTCAATTTATGGCCTATTTTTAGGAACACTATATCACTTTCTGTAGCGGTGACAGATACGCACACACACACATATATATAATTTTACAGGAAGGAAACAAATACTCTAATTTTTCTTTGCATTGTAGCAGTTTAAGGAACAAAACATAATAATATCTTCCTTTCATCTCTATTTGAAAGTTGCTGGGTTTTGGCAGGAGAAGGCACCTCCTAGGCTGTAGATAACAGCTTAGCAGGAGGAGAGCAGTACATATCATCACAGCAAAGGGACTGTTGTAATATATATTGTGAAAGTGTATTATTCTTGAAACTGTCTGTTTGATGTGTTGTGCAAATACCTTGATGATTCTGAGCAGTGGATTGCAGCAGGCAGAATTCATTCCTCAGACTGCAGCATGGGAATATTAATGTTCACGGTGTCATGGAAGAGGAAGACTAGATCGTTCATTGATTAACCCATCATGAGACTGTTTGAGCCGATGTGTCTTATATCTTCTTCACCCTCTGTCAAATTCAATCTTCCCAGCAACTGAATTTTAAAATGTTAAACTGATTTTAAAGTGTTAGAAAAGGACACGGTTACAAACTCAGTCAACCCTGGCTGTTCATACGGACTGGGGAATGAGCTGCTGGAAAGCAGTGCTGCAGAGAGGGACCTGGGGGTCCTGGCTGATGGCAAGTTAAATCTGAGCCAGCAGTGCCCTGGCAGCCAGAAGGGCCAACCATGTCCTGGGGAGCATCAGGTAAAGCATCGTCAACCAGTCAAGGGAGGGGATTATCCCTCTCTGCTCTGCACTGGGGAGGCCTCACCTGGAATATTGTGGAAGTTTTGGGTGCCACAATATAGGAAGGATATTAAGCTGTTAGAAACTGTCCAAAGGAGGGCAATGAAGATGGTGAAGGGCCATGAGGGGAAGCCATATGAGGAGTGGCTGAGGTAACTTGGTCTGTTCAGCTGGAGAAGAGGAGACTGAGGGGAGACCTCATTGCAGTTACAACTTCCTTGTGAGGGGAAGAGGAGGGGCAGGCACTGATCTTTTCTCGGTGGTGACCAGTGACAGGACCCAAGGGAATGGCCTGAAGTTGTACCAGGGGAGGCATAGTCTGGATATTAGAAAAAGGTTCTTCACCCAGAGGGTGATTGGGCACTGGAACAGGCTCCCCAGGGCAGTGGTCACAGCACCAAGCCTGACAGAGTTGAAGAAGCATTTGGATAATACTCTCAGGCACATGGTGGCACTCTTGGGAATGGTCCTGTGCAGGGCCATGAATTCGATGATCCTTATGGGTCTTTTTCAATTCAGTATACTCTGGTTAGACACTCAGTGATTCTGTGATATTCTGTGAAATAATTGTAGGAATGTACCATTGCTTCATTCGAGAAAAAAAAAAAGACGAAAAGTTCATTTAATGCAGTCATGAGCTATAAAGTTGGTTTTTACCCAAACTGCAATTTGGAGACAGCTCAAAATATATGAGTCACTGTAAAAATTATTTTGAAAATCAATTTACTCAGTAACTTATCAGCTAATTAGAACAGGACCAGTTTTCATCCAGCCTGGTGCTGGTGAAGAGAGGAGAAAAAAGTGTCCAAAATCAATACACATCTAATTTTGTATACTTAGAAAAGAGGCCTAGATATTTTATGAAAGGAAGAAAGTGGATTTTAAAAGAAGTCCCAAAGCAATGGTAGCAAATCTAAAGTTTAGGTGCTGAGTTTTTGCCTCTCAGCCTTTGCAGACAGGTATCTATTCCTAAGGAACATGGTTTGTTATTAATATTTCCCCTTTTAAATGAAGCAAAATCACAAGAACAACCATTTATTTCTACTCACTGTATTGCCCATGCTCCAGCAGTACTGCTTTGTAACAGTGTGTTGGAACAAAATATCAAAACTGAAAGAATTTATATTCTCTTGTCTAAAAACTTTTATTGCTGAATTTTTGTTTGAAGGTTTTTAAGAGTACCGAGATAAATTAGATGAAAATGCTTCTGATCAATTAAGTTGTACTACCACAACTGGTCTTGTAACATGGTGAGGGTTACAGAATGCTAAACGTGTGATTCACTTAATCTTTTCCAATTCATTTAATCTTAAACTCCTCAGATCTGAAGGTTATGCAGATGACAAGGACAAGGTTATGCAGATATACAGAGTAAGCCTTTGTCTCCAAGAAACCTAGAGGCTGCCTAAAATAGCAATTCTCTTTGACCTTGCTTTTGTAAGATGGCAATAAATGATTTTTGATTCAGACTTACTGGGTTCATAGTGTTTTTCTAGCTAATGGGTGCTTTGCTATCTGTGTAAGTATGAATACATATATAAAACTCACTAACAGCCCAAGTCAAATATTATCTCTTAACCTGACTAACAAGGGAAACTTTTCTAGAATTTCTGAAATCTTAACAATAAAAATCGATGTGGTTTCATATCTTTGGGGAAATGTCCTCTGTCACAGCTAAACATCTTTGAATAGATGGTGTCATTATGTGGGTATGGAAAACTAAGGTTTTAACCCAGGGCACCTTATCTAAGGAAGTGCTGGTCCTTGCCTGGTCATGGCCATGCCATTGTGACAAAATCAAAAGCTCTCTGAAATTTTTAGGGATTGGATTCTTTTAATGTGTCTGTTTCTTTGCCTGTAAAATGCTGTTCATGCTAATACTTCCTTGTATCAAAAGAGAAGCTTTATGAAGCAAAAATTATATTTGGAGATGTGCCTTGAGAGCCCAAGTAGAATATTGTAGAACTGCAGAATTATATGTCAAAATAATATATAAAGTCAAAATTAACTTTATTGCTACCATCCATCTATGTCATCAAAGTTTTATTGCAACTTACAATATACCAACTCGTGCCTTACTAGAAGAGGATTCAGTTTAGCAACTGAAAATATACAGATTTCACAACCTGCACAACAGTGTGCACAAGCTGTAGAAAATCTGCAGATATAATCAAATTTTTGTTCCTAAGATCCAATTCAAAGCCATAGTTAGGACTTCTTGGGGAACTGTAAGAACAACAAAAACCTAAAGGTTTTAAGAGAGTATTGTGGCAAATAAATATGTGGGGCTTTGGGGTTTTTTTATGTAAGAAGAAAAATATGGGTATATAGGTAGAGCAATATCATGGATATACTGCATTTTGTACAGAATTACGTTTCAGATATGTGGCTTACTCCAAATTTATTGCCAATACTGCTGAAACAAAATAGATAGGATAAACACAACAGTGGGAAATGATACATTTTTCTGGAGTGAGCAAGATCGTAAGTACTGTGATAGATGTTGCCCTGTGACCACACTAGACAGAGTTTTATAGTCTGCTTTTAAAGATCAACATGTTTTGATTATATTAGTTGAAAGAGAAAAACTGTATCCCAAACCAAATAAAACTCCACAGAGTAAGTTCTACTTGCTTTCTTTGCTCATATTTTTTTGTTTTGTTTTGTTCACGTGTCACCTGCAAAACCTGTCTTTCATCTTCAAAAGACAGAGGGGGTCTGATCTACCTCTATAGGTAATACTTATGGCAGTGCTAGAGCAGAAAAAAGAATAAGAAAAAAATGATCCATATGTTACCTTATTACCTTTTCTTTGCTTATTTTTTTAAATCAGTACAGCTGACTCCAGGTGAATAAATTATGAAGGAACAAGACTGAAGTTTCTCCGTGTTCAGTGCATTAATGCAAGTGTTCCCCACATGATCTGAGCTCTCTTAACAGAAAGAAAGTGGCATCTATCATGAAGTCCAGGCATTTTTTAGAACCCCTGTTTATAGAAGAATTATAGGTAAAATATCCTCTCCATTTTCTATCTTGCCTTCCTTATGTCTTATGCAAGTCTTGTGTCAATGCTCTTATATTCCTCAGAGATACTGAGGAGAAACTGTATGACTGTGTAGTAATTCAGGTATTGATAAATATGAGATTGTATTTTCCATTTTTATTAAGTAGGTGTTCCTATATTGGCTTTTACTCCTTCAGAAAACTTTAATTATCACAGATTTATCAAGACTACTAAGTAAATATTTAAATGCACCTTCCTCCAAATTATTTTTATGATACAACTTAAGTTGCACAATTTGTACAGCTCTCAGAAAAAGGAATTTAGCTAAACTATCTGACAGAAAGCAATATATAGAAACTACCAAGTACCAGAACATTAAAACACTATTAATGATGAGTATTTAGGTGGAATAAAGAACATGGGTTTAGTATTAATCCAGCTATGGTAGATATGCAAAGTCTGATTGGGTTTGTCTCATTCCTGTAGTTTAATCTGTTATTTTAAGCAGCACCACTGTGTATCCTCACTAAGTCTCCTGTTGGACCTTTGCATATTTTCAGATAAACTTTTCCAAATCATGACCTTGATATACCTAAAACATATTAAATATAATGTCTCGTAATTTTGGATAACCCATTCTAAGTTGAGGTTGCTTCGTGTGTATCTGTTTTTTAACGAGCTCAGGTGGCTTCTGTGAGAAGATACCAGAAGCTAAAGATGTCACTGACCCTTTAAAACCTAGGAGATGATTGGTAGAGTGATGGCAAACCACAAAACTACAGACAGGAGGCCTGCATTACTGGGGTCCGGCAAACACTAATAGTGATCAAGAGAATTGCTAAAACCAGGCACAAGAACCAAAATGTTGCCCCAATAAAAAAGGGTTGGAAGGGCTCAAATTTCATATTAATTTTTATAGCTTTAGGATGCAGACTGGAAGCAGAAGTACCAAGGATTTTCTGCAAGTCTTGGAATCTGAAAGGCCAGTTGGATCATCAGGAAGATTGATGAGGTGTTTGTTATGAGTGGTTAATGGAGAATGTCTGTACCTGTGGGCAGATGAATTTTGCAAAATATCTCCTTATGTCTTCAGACAACCCTTCAGGCACTCTGAGTTTCTCTATTTCTGAATTCCTGAAATAATCTGGTTCCATTACAGAATTTTTGCCTGAGATTCTGATCATGACTTTCATAGAGTCAGGAGAAGTTCATCTCACATGGTTTTTGTAAAAGTGACCAACTCCAAAGTAAACTATGTCTTTGAAATAAATAATAAAGATTTTTCAGTGCTGGAGCTTGAAAATGATTCAAGCTCTTTCAGATGAGCAAATTAGAGAATGGAAAAAGTTCAAATCAGTGTATTCATCATAACTTTAATACTTTGGTTAGGGAAGGAATTAGCCATTAGACATCTATTTAAGTATTTTTGCGTGCATGTACATGATGGCCAAGTTATTAAGACTGTATGAAAACACAAAGAAAAAATACAGTTCTTTATATGATGAGAGAGATTAATCCATACTCTTCATCAATTTAGGGCCTATTATATATAGAAATGGAAGTGCTCTATTCAGCTTGGGTTGAGTTGCTCATAATTCTTTTAAGACGCTAATTAAATGTCTTATATCCAGTAAGTAATAGAGCCTGCTGCCTCTGACAAATGGAGTTTTGGCCAAAACCTATCGAGTTCTTTAAAAAATGTCTGAAGAATGGGAACACTACAATACATTGTATAGAAACCTTAAAT
The DNA here is from genome assembly GCF_003945725.1 of Corapipo altera. NCBI lineage: Eukaryota > Metazoa > Chordata > Aves > Passeriformes > Pipridae > Corapipo > Corapipo altera. Next base: position 790,628 of record NW_020884934.1, on the reverse strand, counting down.
CTAGTTTCAGGGAGGGAAAAAAAAAAAAAAAGAAAACATTCTTTGATGAACTTATGAAAGGAAAGATCTATTACAGGATGAAAGTCTGACCTTCTGAATTCTACTTTGCAGGACGTGGGGAAGGCAAATTTCCTTGCTAAAGGACATTAATTCTGTTTTAAACAATGTGTTTAAGCGGAAGATCTATGACCCTTGCAAAGCCTCAGAAATTTTCCCTTTTAAAAAAAAATAAACCAGTTTCCAAGGAAGGGTTTGATTCGTCCTTTTCCTCAGGAAACCTCAGTATCAAATTATGGTAACCCATTGTGCAGAAATCCCTTCATGTGCACGGTAGAATTGCGGTTAATTGCATTCCAGTGGTGCGATTAACAATTTGGAAGGAAAAGTGTCAGGCGTTCGGTCTCAAAACGCGAACTGCAGTTCACAATCCAGAGAAAGTCTTGTGTATTTAGACATGCATTTTATATTGTTTCAGCCTCCAGTTAATTAACACTGCTGGGTAGAGCCCTTCTTGCTACCTATTATATATGATACTTTTCAGAATTAAAACTTGACCATGTTTTCTGTCTCAAGCTCTGTTGGACTTAGCAGGATAAAACAGCGCCTATCACGCATTAAGGAGAAGCCTCTCAAGCTACTTAATTTTGTACCTTTTACTAAAGCTGCAGAAGAAGTGAAAAAGTTTCCCAAATTTGTTGAAAGGAGAGTGTTTGAACCTTGTGTTCATTTCAGCCATTGTTCTCTTATACCCAGCTTTTTCCTGGAAGGTATTATATGAGTTTTTAAGATTCTACAGGGAAGTACAAACTTCACAACTTGAATCTAAACCAATAATCTGTAATGCTGAAACCATTTATTTTCTTTGCTTTCCATACCATTTACCAGAGCTGATGAGAATGGTGGCTCAGGACTGTAATAGGACCAAGCAAATCCCTGTTCCACCTGCAATGTCACCCAAGCAACAAGAACCAAGGTAGAAGAAATAAAAGGCTTCAGCTGATGTACAGACTCATCTGCCTCATATGAAACACGACTTTGATCTCTCACTTTCCTTCCTTGCTCTTCATCATGAGCCATTTTGGTGTGGTGTTCTGAAGCTCTTCCAGTTTACACTCAGGTTACTTCTGCACAGCACGAAGAAGCAAAACACATTTCTCAGATTTAAAGCATGATTCCTTTCATGATCTAAAGGAAAAGTCTGGAAATATGTTCTGAACCCTGCAATGGTATCCCATGAGTTATAATTCATGAATGAAGGTAAAACAGAGGGTGTAGGAGTAGATATGTAGGTGAATCAGGTAACAACGAGTATTGTGGCAATGTGCAGCACCACTAAAAAAAAGTAAATTAATGTTGTTTAGTTTTTAAAGGTAATTTGATTTAAGATTTCACAATTCTATATACCAGCTAGTTGAATAATGAGATTAAAAACTAGGAACAAAAAATGGAATTGTGTATAGGAGCACATTGTACATCACGTGTAGTTTAATGATTGTGGACCTGATTTAGTCAGAATTACTTCAGGCATTCTCAGGCAGTATCCATGAAATAAACCCCAAGAATTTATAGGACTGCTCTCGAAGGGAGTCAGTATATAACAAAATTCACCTTTCTAAAAGTAACTATTTTTCTGTTGCAGTTAAATCATGCTCTGAATATGTGATAACTGTTCAAGTCATTCACGTTTGTGCTTTCTTTTTTCTGTTCAAAGAACTAGTCAGGAAACGTTTACATTTTACTGTGATGGTGGTGCAGATCAGAAGGGGTCAGGTGTATACCTCGGGTTGTCTTCCTGACCAAACATGAGACAAACTTTTTCATCTCAAATTTCAATTACAGCTCAGTCCTTTCTCTCCCCTCTCCACCTCCTTTAATGAGAAAAGAAGGAATCAATGCACATTAATGCTTCCCCAGACCTAGTAATTTATTTCAGTATGTGGCTTGCTTACACTGGTTTGGTCATTGGAGGAATGAAATCATTGTTCCTTCAAGGCTACTTTGGCATCTGTGTAGGGAGTTCCAGTCTTGTTGAGTTTAACTAAAATAGGAACAGATCTCTCTTTCTCTCTAATTGCCTCAATATCAGGAAAAAACAAATTGTTGGGTAATTAATGGTGGATCCCATTATTATAACATCTCTGGAATTTCCTGTGTAATATAATAATCTACAATCTTTCAGACAGAAGTCCTACTTTTTTGCTCTCATTTATGCTAATTTTACATCTGTGTGACTTCTTTGAAGCCAGATGCACCCTATCTACAGGGAAAAGAAATGAGAAATCAGGATATTAGTCCTCTGCACCCCATTCTAGAGATACAACTGTTTCTGTGCAAGAATGATGCTAACCTATTGACTCTGTCTTCAAAAACTGTCTCCAAACAGCACTTGCTGAATGAGAAAGAGGCCTTGCCTAATTACCTTTTTATATGTAAAAACTTGAAGTTTAATTGGCACTACTTAAGTGTTAATAAAACCCCTTTTTTTCCCTAGGAAAAAAAAGGAAGTGAAATGGAAAAAAAGTGTTAATACAACATTATTAATACTCAGGGAAAATCATGAACATACAGTAGTGAAGGCAGAAGTTTTAGCAATCAGTTTTCCAGAATGATATATTTTCTCTTCTGTTTTCTTTACAAAGCTCTTTGTTAGTGTATTCAGAGTTGTCAAACGTAGTAGAAAATATCTGATAAGAAGCTTAAAGGAGTTGGGGTTGATGCTGGAACTCTTGGGGTTTCTTTGGGTTTTTTTCCTCTTCCTGGCCTTTGATGTGGAATAAACATCCTGATAGTGTTATTGTACAAACATGTTTTCCTGCACTAAATGATTGGTAGCAGTTTGAGTCCTCACAGTCACATCTTCTGAAAGTATTTTTGTAAGCTGAAGCAACTTCATTCTCACTTAAGGACATTCTCACCTGCTTAAGCATTCTACTCCAACCAGGCAGAAAAATCACTCAAAACAATGACTCCTTGAAGGTTTTCCTGAGAGTCCTGAGCTGATGTGATTTTGCACTTCAACATCCACTGTCACACTCCCCTGCTTCAGAACGCTGGCGCAGTGTACACAAATTGGAAGGAGGACAGGCAAACCTCTGAAGGGTTTTTGTGTTTAAAAAGCAAAACCAACTCACAGTCCCTCAGCTGGCATAACCCTCGGGTATCACTCAGGGTATTATTACGTACAGCAAGATAGGAGTGTGTGTGTGCTACTCATGTGTCACAGTTGCACTGTCAGCTTGGCCACATCTGAAAATCAACCCTGCTGATTTTTATGGGAAATAGTAAACTACCAGAAGAAGATATTTCTGTGCCTGGATCCTGCCTCTCCCACCACTACAAGCACTTTGCCTTTGCAGTTTCCAGCTGTGAAGTGGCTTTCAGTTATGTACCCCTTATGCCTCGCCTGGCTCCCATCCAGGCTCTTTTGTCTGCTTGTTTCTCAACTTCATTCCTTGCAGCCATCAAAACTGGCTGCCTGCATGGCAGGCTGCCAAGGTATTAGTAGTAGGACTCTGGTATACTTGCTCCCACTTACTGATGCTCTCAACCAGGTTTTTGTAGCATGATCCCCTTCTTACCATGGCTCTGTTCAAGAGAAATACACATAATTTTGCATTTCCTTAGCTGCAGCTTACAAACAAGTCAATAATAGCCCCTCCATTCCTTGAAACCAGTCTATTAGCAAGAAAATAGAAAATGTAAATGTGACCTTTACCTTCCTTTCTAAAATGCTGTGGACTTGAGCCTTGTCTGTCATGTAGAGTATGATAGGCTATATATGAAAAGACAGATATAATGGCCCCAAAAATATTTTCTGAGCATTGTACTTAAGAAGTTATAAATTGTATGATGAGCAGTTTTATTGTGAATCTCTGCCTTTTATCTGCTTTTACCTGCCAGTAGGAAACTCTTACTCTTCAGGTCTTTGAAAAAACAAACCTTGGACAATTTCATGTGCAGTTGATGTTTTAAAATCAGTCTGGAAGAGAAATATTATGTTCAATTCTGCCCAGTTGTTTCTCCATAAAAAACTAATGTCTCAGGCCTGGAAGAGACTTCACTGTTTAAAGTCAATGAATTTGCTGTTGAATTATGGTAGGAAAATAACAACTTCAATTAATCTGAACTGAATGTGTCTGTGGAAAACAGTTGGTTTCAACAGATCTCTGAATTTTAAAGTTTTAGGGTTTCTTTGTTGGTTTTTTTTTAAAGAAATATAAGAAATGTTGATATAATTAACTGAATTTTTAAGGGGGGAATATTTGACTACAAACAGCTTTTCCTTTTAAAACTTCAGTTCATTATTTAAAAAAAAATCGGTACCGAACTGAACATTTTACAGAGCTATTAATCCATATTTTTATTTGTTTGAAAATTAGATTGTTATTTATGTATTTGTGGGATGGAGAAGATCACTATCAGTTATATGGTTTAGTCACAGATCCAAACCAAACTTTTCTGTTCTTGGTAAAGTTTTCAACATTAATATCCTTTTTCCTGTTATTTGAAAGGCTAGATATGAGAAAGTTTATTCAGTCAGCAAGGAGCAGGATACTTAATTTCCTAATAAGAGGAGTGCATGCATAGGAACACACACCTGCAATCACAGGGCTTTGAAAGTCCTAGGAAGATAAGTGAAATAGCTTACTCTTAAGCCAAATGTGCCTAATTAAAGAAGCAATAAGTTTGGAAGCTAAATTTGGACATTGTTTTAAATTATGTTAATTTGTTAATGGCATGTCCTGCAAGTGGCATGTCTCTGCATGCATTTCAATGACCATAGACATTTTGCCAAGGAGAAATTGAGTAGTTTAAAATTTACTGTTTTATGAGAGCACAGATTGTTTTGTGAACTGCTTACGAATGTAAAAATACTAAAGCAACTTCCCTCTTCCCAGTGTACACAGTTGGGATGAATAATTCATGTAACCAATTTATTTTATTGTACTCTTAATGAGTTATCTATGAGGAGCAGAAAACTGTTGTAATTTCAAATATTTGGCAAAAGAATTTCATAAGGAATTTTGCTGATAAATTCTTGTTTTCCAGGTGATTTGTTGAGAACACAGGTAGTTTACTAAGAACATTAATTATATCTATTTAAAAAAAAAATTAATGTTAGTTTTCATTGCAGACAAAATTTCCACTTGTTACCGTGTTTTTTTCTCTTCAAAACAGAAATATTGGGTGTCAAGTGAAACTCTCAAATGTTGCAGGCTCAAAATTAACTTCCAGCACATATTCTCCAGTATTTATTTACCTTGAAGTGTTTTTACTGGCTAACTTGTTTTGAGGGGCACGTGTAGAGTGTAAATTAGTATTTCACTGGGTCAGATTAAGCCTCCCATTGGTCTCTTATAACATTAGAAATCTTGAACTCAAAGATTTCTAGGGAACTACTCCGGGTGTTCCAGGGGCTCTCAGCTTCCCAACCGAAGTGCCATTACTACACTACATACAAGTGTAGCAACCTGGATATATTTGAACTGGTAGGTGTCTTGTTCATATTATGACAAGCCTTAAGGGAATAGTGTTAGAGCACAGTGATCGTTGTTGGTAATGCACTAATCAAAGACTTGGAGTATTCATTCCTCTTAACACCCTGAACTTCCTTGAAATCTTCCTATTTTTCTCTTTATTTCAGTAAGTTGTATTATGAAACATGATGTTCTCACCTGCCAGTGCTCTTCAGTTAAAGATCATAAAAAAAGACAGATCTTGATGGGGCCTTGTTTTTTTGGAACACTGCCTCAAAGAAGAAATTTAGTTGAAATATTTTTTCTTTTATCAACTCTTTCTTTAAAGCTGTGAAGTACTTGACAGAGAGTAGTGTTGAGGGAGACAATTTGGTTAAGGAAAATGACAAAAATGAGGTATTCCTACTGTTGCCACTTTGTCAGTACTCTGAATTGCCAAGTATGAATGCAGTGTTTTCTCTGTAATACCTCCTGGAGTGCTCCACAGCCTCTGTTGTGAGGAATTTAAATAAACTGTTTCTAATGAGTACTTTTGTAGACATTTAAATAAAAGCTTGTCATCACCCCTTCTTCCATTTGCTAGTAAATCTTGATGAACCATTTGCTAGAAGCGATATCACTAACTACCCTGCCCAAATAAAGACAGCACAAGGTCAGTGACTAATTCTTTGCTGGGGCCCTGTACTGCATAGCCAGAAAGCCATCTTTAATTCTGGAACTGCCACATAACTTGGCATGCTGGAGAATGATACCAAATATTTCCTGTGTACTGAAACATAAATGTGTGTGTATATAGACAATATATAGTCAATGTCCCTGTCAGTTTTTCGACTGGAAAAGCTGTATATTCTGCAGACTGAAGAGATTCTTGAGTGAACTTAATACTTTGTCTTCATTATATCCTTCTATTTCTTAGGTCAGAGATGAAAATATGGTTGTAACTGTGCCAGTTGTAACTGGCAATTTAATTTTTATTTAGTAAACACCTTTCTCTTTTCTCTACTTCTCGCTCTCACTTTCTTAACAATATGTACTGCATCCTGGGTGACTATATGTCTTCAATAATTTATTCAGTCTATTCACTGTGTCTTATTCTAAAGCAACTCTGTTGTAAGGGCTTTTTATGTATGTGTAGTTTTGGTCTGCTGTCAGTCCACAAGGAGAAGAAAACAATCAAATCTTAGACTGCAGTTCTTGCTCATGCTGTACTATGATGTTGGTGAGCAGCAAGCTAAATGAACACATTGGTGTCAGACAGAAGATGAATGAAGGACTAACTTAGACTGAGTAAACCAGGTTTCTTACTATTTTCCCGCTTTGCTGCTCTCTTTAAAATTTCTAAAAATAAAAACAAACAAGCCTCCTCCCAAAAATAGAACTTGAATTAAAAAGTAAAGATTTAGAATCAGCAAGAAATATACCCATTTGCTTTGTCCTCCTGACCAGTGTCATACAGCTGCCATAACAGCAACAGTTAAGGTAACATTATTCAGATCACTTTGACTACTGGTGAGTGCTGAATCACAGCAGGAAAGAGTTTTTTTTAGAAAAGTCACCTCACTCAAGAAAGCAAAAAGCAAAAATTGCACTGAGACAGATGTGGTTATATGTTGCCAGTTAATATACTGCATTCAAAACACTGTTGGGAAAAAGGAACACACCATATATGTGAAGCCAATAATTTATTTTTAGTCCAATTAATATTTTAACAGTTTAATAGTCTAAGCCATTAGTCCGGTAACAATGATACATTATTGTATATAATAGCCCAAATTAATACAGAAAGGCATTGATAATATGAATAATAAGAATTTAAAATTGCCATTCAGGAAAACTAATAGTCACTCTTTTCTCTGGTGTGATATTCATCTCTCCAATGTCCCTCTACATCTTAAGGTTGAGCAGCACCTGTATTTCTTCATTTTCCTGGTTTAACCTTTATTCATATCTATTACAACAGAGATAGCTTCTTTGGTACCCAGAATCTCTCTGCCTAAGTATGCAACATTGCATAGCTGAATATTATGTCAAATCTCCTTCCAATATATTTTAGTTACTGGATATTTCTGTGTATTTGCATTCTTCCTTTAGGTCCTCCAGCTTCTCTTTCTATATTAAGATACTCTGTGTGCTGACTTTGGGGTTTTTAGAAGCAGGAGATCCCTTCTTATTCCGTGTTCTCTGTGAAGCAGAAAGGAAATTTCAGTCAAAAGGTGAGAAACTTTCAGAAAACAGGTTTAGTCTGGAGTCAGCTTAGCAAATGAAAACCAAGCTTTCCTTAGAATAGCAAGCAAGAAGGCAAAGATCTTAAATCTGTTGTTTTTGTTAGACGATGTGTTTCTTGTTACATGCATTGTAAAGACCAGATGAGCCCCATTCTCACACAGAGCACACCGTGTTTCCTTTGCTGTCACGTGCAACACGTGAGGGAGAGCAACACAAAGAGCTCAAAACAAACCGAGAACCCACCTCTTCCACCTTGTCAGTTGGGAAGGAAAAGCAGACCTCATGTCCCTCTGTGGTCAACAGGAAGCATGGAGTGTCCTCCTGACCTGGGAAGCCGCGGCTGCTGTGTTCGGCATCACAATGACAGCCTTCTGTCCAAGTCCTGCCGCTGCCCCCCGTGGGGAAACTGCAGCACCTCGTACACCCCAACAGTTGCCATCTCTCTAACCTCGCCTTGATGAGAGAGCAACTTGAAGGGGTGGGTGATGCAAGTTCTGAAAGTTTTATCTCGGCACGGTACTAGATTTCCACTGCCTAAAAGCTAAAATAATGATGTTGTTCTTGCCACTCCAAATAAAACATACCAGTACACAAGACAGGCCACGTGCCACTTCTTCTTGTAGCAGACTTGGCCCACATAAATCAGTTCTCAGCCTTTCTCAGTGTTGATATGAGTGCTTAGATACAAGCTTTTACACTCTTTCTTTGTTCCAGAAATTAAGATGTTTAGCTTCAAAACCATAGTACAGAGGACACACATCTGCCTTCCATGAGGTCTCAAATGCTTTTTGGAAGGGCATAATTTAAACTATCAATGCATTAATTAGCTAATTTAATTTTTTATAATTGCAACCCTGTGCCTAAAAGATCGAGGAACTTGGCTGCAATCAATTTAATGCATTCTTAAGCAGAGAGCTATTTTTTATTCCTATTCTTCCATTATATGGATCACAGCCAACGTGCTACACAAAATCCATTCTTTTAAGGATTGCTAATGATACAAACTAAGTGATTCTGAAAGACAAAATGGTTGGTGTGGTTTTCATTGATTTCGGCAAAACATTCAATCTGGAATCTCATTTGCCTTTCATTCAGTTGTGGAAAATATCTCATTCTGGATTTTTCAGATCAAGCTGAAAAATGCATGACAACTTATTTGTTGAAACGCAACAAAGAAAAAAACCTGAGTGAGGGAAAAAACCATATGAACTTGCCACTGAAATCTCTATTTCCTTATAAATTTATCAAATGCAGTTATCTATTAACAAAAAAATGTTTCAGATTTAATCTTGGTTAAATTTGGAAGACTTAATCAGTTTCTAGCCATGTATATAAATTGTTTAGAGAGTACTAATCCCATTTTTATTTCTGTATGGAAGAGTTTGTTTGTTGGGTTTTTTTTTTTTCAGAGAGCTCTGTGAAGTCCATGGGGTTTCTGTTTACGAGATATAAGTCCAGTGGCTGACACCTTGGAGTTAAGTAACATCTAGAAAGAGGTAAACTCTCTAAAAAGATGAATTCTGCTGATATTTGATGGATAAGAAGGGATGATGTACGGAGGAGACCAGCAAGCCATCTTGAAATATTTATGCTTGCATATTTTTATCATGCTTTGGTGTGTTTCTGTTTATAGTTACAAAAATTCCTCTGCCACAAAATGCAGGAAGTATATCATAATTACTTTACTTGGTGTCAGCTATTTTTTGGGGGCTTGCTCAGTTTTTGCTAATAATTTCTAGGTTTGCTAGTCACAAATAAAGAAATGCTTTTTTTTAATTTTTTTTTTAAGGTAAAAACTTTTCTTCAATGCCATTTGTGTTCCTCATACAATCAGAAATAACTGAGGAAGAGAGGCTGTTACCAAAGTATTGCAGTTAGCTATACAGTGAATTAATTTGGAACAGGTAGGCAGAAGAGCTATGAGAGATAATTGGAACTCAGTAGATGAGACAATAGAAGTGGGGATGCAAGGAAGTGGGAAAGAGCTGGCCAGCTGAGCTGACAATTAGGACTTCATCATCCACAGGTCCATGAAAATCCTTTTCCAAAGTCTAGGAACCAGTGCATATTTTCCTTCTTGTTCTCCTTTTGTGTCTTCTGTTTCCCTCTTTGATGCCATACCATTGTACAAGCAACTTTGATTGGCTATTTAAGTGGGAATTTTAGCTCATTGATCACCTACAACTTTTTCTATCTTTGTTGGAGCACCTAAAATTTGAATCTAATCCATGTTGCTGCCAGCTCCTGGAAGAATACTTACAGATAATAATACAAAATCCTAGTGTATTTGTACTCACAGCTTGAAAAAACAAGCTACCATATCCTTTTCACAGGCCTGGAACTGAACATAGAAGGACTGAAACTCAGAGGAAATAGAGCCTTGGGGTTTTCATATTTTCCATATAAAGACACTGTACTTGTATATTCATGTGTAACCTGCAATTTCTTTTTTAGCTCTCACACTATGAAAACTCCTCAAGTTCTTGAGCTGCTTTTCTAAGCAACTTGGTAGAGTTTAAGCAGCCTAGTGCTAAATCTGCATATTTCTCAGACTTCACAAATATGCTTAAAGCTCAAAATATGCTGTCAAATAGCTTCTGAAAAATCAGTTTATGCACCTAACACAGGGTCAGCATTACCAGACTTGCTGTTTAGCTTTACACTGTTTATATACTTGCCTAGAAATCAGAACTGGATGTCAGAGGACAAGCTTTCCTCTTCTCAAGGGAATTCAAGTTTAATCTCTCTCATGTAGAGAGAGTTTTCAAATCAAATTACTACCCGTCCTGGAAGGAAGGTATCCTTCAATACCAGGCTTCACACCATCCCACTTCAGCTTCAGTTTGCCCACAAAACACTTCCAGTGGACAACAGCCATGTTTCACAATCACCTGAGCTCTTAGGGTGCTGGTTCCACTTCTGCATTTCACATGTAATTGCGATAGAATAAAACAAATATCTGTTGTAACAGAATGCAAACTTGAGCTTCAAATTCTTTGTGGAGGAAGAGGAAGCTTAGGGTTTTAGGGTGGGGTGGTTTTTGGTTTAAGGTTTTTTGTTTGTTTTGTTTTGCCTGATTTTTCCAGAAAGGCATTACTTTCTAGTCACAGACTTTAATTCCATAATATTTCTAAGGAAGTATTAGTGTGAGTAAAGTATAATGACATATAAAATGACAGTCTGAATGTTAAGGGTGAATCTCATATCATACCAGGCATCCAAGGGGTTGAAAAACAGACAACCTGTAGCTGCTGCTGCTCAGAATTGACTAATTATGTTTAATAGGATAGCAGGGGTCAAAATCATCTTCTGACAACCCTTACAAGTACATGAGGAATAACTCTGAAAACCAGTAGTCTTGAAGACACAGAGCTGCCAGAAGCATTTTAGCAGGTGAGAAAGAAAGGTAACTTGTCAAGGACTGTTCAGGGAAAAAAAAAAAAAACATTTCTTCGATATATTCATAATAGGATGTTCTTAGTTAAATATATATGGAAATATTTGGACTAACTTTATGAATCAAGAAATTGATGTCAATATTTGTGGGAGGGATGGAATCAGGACATTCAAATATAATTTCTTGAGCAATTGCTCTTCTTATTTTTCCTACATCATATTCAAAGAGGAAATCTATACAGATATCAGGGTCAAACTGAGGCCAGCCTTAAGTTAGCCCTGAGACACAAGCTTAGAACTTCTCATGATGCATTGGCAGTCACGTCACTGGGGTGGAAGGCTCCTGTTTGCAAAGCAGGACCTTTCTCAGAAGTGTACTTTTGATGACCATTTCTTGCTTTTTCAGTCTTATCCCTGTTTATAAACAGTAAAGAGTGCAAGATGTAAGGAAAGGTCCTGAAGGGCTGGATAAAATCATCTGGGACTCTAGACAATGGACTTCTGGGCTGGAAGCCTGTAAGAAAATCCCCATCATCCTGCAGGAAGGGTTGAAGAGGCATTAAAAGCAGTTTGGTCAAAATCCATAGCTGGAAGTTTAACCTAGATTTATAACTGAATTGACAACCTCTAAATGGTGACCCGACTTAGCGAGTTAAAATACAAAAACTTCATGTGTAAGAGTGCTAGAGGAGTGATAATGATACAGTTGTGCAGCTGCACTTCCATCTAGATGTTGAATAATGTTATTGTTTCAAGTGCCTTTAACCATCTCTTAGTCCAGTTTGTTGCAGTAGCTTTTTGTGTGAACCTCTTCCCTGCAAAAATCAGTGAATAAATGTGTCCTGCGACTGCTACTAAGATCTACTTAATAATTTTTTTTGTGAAGTTCTTGCTGTCAAGCTGCTGTGACATTCTCTTTTTTTTTTTTTTTTCAGTTCTTTCACCCTCATGAAGAAAATTCAACCTTGCTTTTCCAAAAATGAGCGATGGAAATGGAGTAAGCAGACATTGCACGCACACAGAGGCACAAGATAACAAAGCGTATGTCTAGAATGGAGGATTTCTCTTGAATAAAATAGAGATTTCTAGGAGCTAGGTGATGTACTTCTTTATAAATCTTGTACTTAACTTTCCTTTGATATTTTGGACATAGTTAGGTTTTATTTATGCCTCTGACAACATTTCAACATTGTTTTTTGCACAACATATTGTTCGTCATTTAACTGTGAGTATTCACTGCTGGGTAAATAGCATATGTCATACAGGAGGCAATAAAAGGTAACATTCAAGCTGTCAGTCAGTAAAAAAAAACAAAACTTTTGCAAAAAATTGGGAAATTATGGGTTCATGAAATTGTGTGGTACTTTTGTGTGGTTAAGGAAACTGAAGTCGTAGATATTCTGGTTTTCTGACCAATGCTTTGTAGTGCAGTAATCATTTAAACTGGAGAACCTTAATTTTATTTTTTAATATATATGCATAAGTGAAAATGTGCAGTTAATTTAATTTTACTTTTTCAATTTTGCAAAACATTGTTTATATACAGAGCTGTTAATGATAATAATATCCAGCTATTTTTCTCCCATAGAAGATAATAATTTTGAAATAATCATCATACAAATGTAGAATTATGCTGATATTAAACAATCTAAACCTACCTTTGACCAAAAGAAGAAATTCAGCTTTGATTAGGCAATGCTCTTTTAATTAAAAAGAGCATGCATCATCTTTTTTAGTATTAACTTTCATGTTTTGTTATTTCATCTGAAAGACTTTTGTATGGAAATTAGACTTCCCTTTCTAGTTGAACAAATGCTAATAAAAGTGTTCTACAATCACTCACTAAAGTTTTGACTGAAGCCACTTTAATTATTTTTGCACCCCGAATGTCATTTTCCCTTCCAAGCATCCCAGCAAGCAGGGTTACTGGAATGAATATTTCCAAAAGAAGCAAATATCACGTTTGAAAATTTTGTTTTAAGAGCAGTAACCACTAAGGATGACGATTAATCAGGGAGCACGTGTACATCAAAGGTAAACTTCAAATGCACAGATCCAATTTCATATATTAATTGATTCCAGTGACCTCCCTGTATCCAAACTACTATACAGCTCCTGGTGTGCCACCTGGCATCTGTGCCACTCCCCCCAGCAGTGTCATGTTATCAGTTTGAGGATAGTGAATGAAAAGGTAAGTTTACTAGGTGTTAGACTGAGAGGTAGGACTGCAAGAGATGCTGCGCTCACACAATTAAAAATTACAAGCATTTCTTCAAACAAGTAAATATCTCACTTCCAGAGGGCTCAGCACATCAGGACAAGGTCCATACACAGAGATGCTTCCTTCTGGCTCATTAATGTTGGGGTCTGAAATGTCGTCTGTCTTAGGCACTTTTTTTGTGTATGAAGTTTTTTTCTCTGAGCTGTCTTTAGTGCAGCAGTATCAGTTTGAATGTGTCTGGTTGGTTCCAACTTGTTGCTTCCTATCAGCGTCCAACAAAATAAAATTGCGGCAAAGCTCTTCCTTTGAAAATAAATAACCTAAAAAATATGATTTTGAGAGGGTAAAACCCGAAAACAAAGTGTATGTTGTTTTATGTTTGCTGCAACAAATTTTTGTCCTTCAGTGTTCCAGTCATATAAAAAGTAGACTTTCATCATGATCTGTTCCATTGAAATTGGACTTCAGATTGTTCTATTGCAAAAGGAAAACTAGATACAGTACAGGTATGTGTTGAGAATGGGATTAAACAAAGTAAAAGTGCTACTAAAAATGATGTTTGGGATCTATAGTTTCTATTCTTTCTGTTTACATTTTTAATGTTTGCCATGTAAAAGTGCTGTGTTCTGTGAATTATATCAGGAGAAGGATGGGGCAGAAGATGGTTCAGTGGACATGTGTTAGATTTCTGTTTTGAACTGAACAGTTGGGATGATCCGTCATACCAATTTTTCTGTAAACTCTTTCTTATATAATGACATAAGCAAGGTATGTTTCTAAAAAGAAAAGATTCTACCATTTGCTGAATAACTTTAAATTTGCATATGTTTTGAATTAGGCAAATATGTTCTTTGTTTAAAAAGAGTTTCTCCAAGTGAATTAAGGTTTTGTACTGGGAGGTAATTTACTATTTTCTGTCTTTTCTTCTCTTTGAGTTGAAATGCATTGGCTTTTTTTTGCCATTTACGACTGTATTTTATCCTCAAAAGTCATTGCCTTTATTGTTATTTTTGGTTCAGGTTTTATATTTTAAAAGTGTTTTCAGCTTCATCTATGGAAAATTTTTTACTGCTTAACTCTTAACTGATGATAAAAGCTACTACTTGTAGAGAAGGATGGATTCCCCCAGTTATCATTATGAAAGATCATTGTGATATAAAATTAAATTTAAGAGGTAGAATGAGATTAAATAGAAAGCTCAAGTAGAAAATTTAAGAGAATTCCATCTAGATACTGGCATGGTTTTAAATTATAATAAAGGACTTACTGTTATATTCTACAGACCCAGTCACAAATTTCAGGGATACTTTAAGAAAATAGTGTAATTATTTAAAAGGAATAGACCCACTGAGCCAAAGAAAGAAGTGATTCAAAAGATAGGAACAGAAGATGGGAGAAAAATAAAATATTTTACAGTTGTGATATAATACCAAAGATTTTTGTATGTTTTTTGTTAAATAGGGTGATTGATCTCTATCACAATAACAAAGTTGCAACCAAATTTTTCTAGGTAGTTTGCTGAGGCTGTATCACTAGTTCTCACTGGGCAGATTTTGGGTCACCATAGCTATGTTTTAAGCTAGAAAACTGCTGTTTCCCAAAGTGAAATACAAATGTCATACCTTGTTCAATTCTGTATGCTAATCCACAGGGAGGGGCTTCAGAAGTGTTTCTTTTTTTACTTGAAATTATGTGATTTCTTTCTCTGTATGTCTAATTTGCATCATTAAGGAAGACAACTTGCATCATATAGTGGGGAAAAAAAAAAAAAGATGCATCTTCCAGCTTCTAGAACATGACTCTAAGGGGTAAATTTGATACTGAAACATTTCCCACAGCATTCTGCCCAAATCACTTAGCAGAATATGCTAATAACACAAATTATGGTCTCTCAACTTTCTGTGACTAAGAAATACTTAACTATGTCTCGTGTAAACATGAATTACTTCTTTCACCAACTAGGCTTTTACTCATCTTCCCTTTTCACTGAGGGTTTCTCTTCTGGGCACAAGACCAAAAGGGAATTTAGGTACCCTGCTATGTAACCCAGAGGGTTTTCAAACATCTTGGTTCCAACCCTCTTGCTTTTGGAATTGAGTAATCCAGTAGTTCACATCCCTTAAAGAAAAAACCTGTAACAACTTGTCT
Organism: Corapipo altera; assembly: GCF_003945725.1. NCBI lineage: Eukaryota > Metazoa > Chordata > Aves > Passeriformes > Pipridae > Corapipo > Corapipo altera. Next base: position 775,160 of record NW_020884934.1, on the reverse strand, counting down.
GCTAGCATCAGCCACAGGTGGCTATAAAACATGGACTGATGTACAGCAGCAGTGTCTGCCCTACAAGAAGACATAATCTTTGATGTGTTTAGTGGGAGCTGAGAAAAGCTTGGCTTCATCTCCTGCTGAGGTCCCTAATTCAGCCAGATCCTGTGTCCAGCCTAACAGTTGTAGATGTTAGGTGATCTATACTAAAAGTCGAACCTAAAATATGATTTTGATACAGACACTGACCTTGAAGCTGCTTATCCTCTAGTAAAATACACAGCTCTGGAATTAACAGTCCCCTAAAATGCATAAAAAGTCCCCTAAATTTTTTTTTTTTTTTTTGAGAAAACAGCTTACAATTTTCAGGATTATCACAGACCTCTTATGCAGTGGTGAGTGAGGAAATACTCTCCTGCCTAAACCTTGCACCAAAAAACTCTGAGGTAGCTCATTCAAAAATGAAGCAAGAGTTCATGTCTTTTGATTTCAGAAAAAAGGCTCAGCAGCTGTGATCCTTCTTGGAAGGGTTGTATGATCACGCTGTGTTGCACAGATGGGTTCTGTTGGAAAGGTAGCAAGGCATCCCTTCTTCTCTCTCACTTCCCAAAATCTGGACTTGACCCATGCTTCCTGTTTAGACAAACTGTGCTTTAAAAGGGCCAACTGGGAAACAGGGCTCAATTGCTTTCTCTTCCTGAAGAGAGTTCAGTTTGCATCTCCCAAAGTCTCCATAAGCTGACCTGATGAGAGGATGCCCTCATTTCTTTCTGCTGCACCTGTTTCACTTTTTGTGTTGTGTTGAACCTTTTAGTGAACCAGTGACTCAGAATGGGCAAAAGCACGAGTGGTGAAGAAATAAGAACAAAGAAGATGTTACCTTGTGCTTGGAACCTTACTTGGGAAATGGGTATTAGTACAAGAAATTATGGCGAGTATTTAATTTCTCCTGAAAAGGCCATTTGCTGTAATTCTCAGAAGGTAAAGATTGGTAGATCTACCATAATTGATAGAGATGTCCTTGCTGGAGTAGGAAAGGCAACTGAATAAATTAGATAATCTGAGCAAACTGGAGTTTTATTGGACTAAGCAGTCCAGTTTAATTCCACTTTAGTATTTAAACTGTAGGTTAAAAGAAACAACCAAAAAGCCAAAGTTCCTTAACCAGACCCTGAAATATTCTATCATTATATATTTCACCTGTAAATGTAGAAGTGCATGACTTTTTCCTGTTTGATTAACTAGCTACTTTTCTGAAGCTAGGTTATCAGCAAAGCAGTAGCTTCAGAGGTTGCAGTTGTTACTTCTGGGAAATGGGATCTTGGGTTTTTTGTTGAATACGACACTTAGATGTCATATTTTGCTCTACTTACACAAGTCAACTGTGTATAGACTTTGAACTTAAGTACTTAGTTTTGTGAGAGGTATCTCTAAGGGTACAGATAGCTTTCTCTTCTCTTGTGCTCTTCCTCAAATCCATTGAAACTTGCTACGGGATCATTTGGAGCTCATACTTCATACCTTTTCTCATGCAAATGGTGTAATTCTCAATTCCATGTACAGTTCTGAGGCTGAGCTCTGGGAGAACCTTCTTCTGGAGCTAAGTGAAAGGGCTACCACCAGCCCAAGGGTTTTGCATGAATGAGCATTTAATGATTGAATCCAACAGGATTATTCTGATGAATAAGGACTACAGAATCTGAACCCTGAGTACTTTATAGTGAGGACTTAATCTTTTGTATTCTGTGAAATATTGTTCGTATCTATTGTCCTGTGGGAAACAATATTCTCCTGTAATAGCCTGACCCTCCTTTGAACTGTCTATATGTTTTGGATATATTAAGTGTTCTGTGACTTATCTATTGTTCTGCTTTCCAAATGCTTCTCAGCTGGGGACAAATTACCATTTTTAATCTGAAACTTTATTTGTTTATTTTTAATTCTTGCTGGTAGTTGTGTAAAGTGATCATGAACACTGTCTTAATTGTGCAAGGGAGTGATTTTTTAAACTGCAATATTAAATTATCTTTCCCTAGAAGAGCTATTACATTTAAAGTCTAATATGCCAACTGGAAATTTGTTATGGTTTGTTTGAGGTTTTTTCTTTTATTTTTTAGCCTTTTGGCTGTCACAGTTCCCTCTTCCTTGGTTTTTAGAGGTAATGTAAGACAGAGTACATACAGTAACATATAATACTGTGCCTACAGAATGACAAATTTACTGTATTCTCTAGAATTACTGATGTTCAATGCCCATACATGATCCCACCAATCTCAGTTCTTCATTCTGCCGTAGAAGAATACTTCGATATAACTCTAAACAGATATTCAAAAGGGATCATTTTTGCCCTTTTCTTATATTATTCATTTATGTCTTGTCAAATTTCCCTTCTTTGCTTCTGCCACTCTCTGTAGGTTACTTTCTTCACAGCCTCTGCAGTGTCTTTACCTTGCTTGCTCATATTTGCCTCTGAACAATCAGATGGAACATTATGCCAAGCTGTGTATTTCAAATCCCTCAATGACAGCCAATGTTTGCATTACTTATGTATTCCCTTTTCTGATGAGGTATTCTACAATCATAACAAATTAAGTGAGTGACATACAGTATGCAGATATTTGTTTGCTCTTTGACTAGTTATGGGGGAACAGCTTGTACTAGAAAAACAAAATATGTAATTCTGAATTACTGCAGTATTGTCAAGCTAAAGGTGTCACAGTTTATTGAATTTTGTTTCTGAATGCTGTTGTAAAGGTTGTCGTTAAGCTTCCATTACTTTTTTTAACTAAATTTGTGGGGACATTTTTTAAAAAAGTTTGACTTGATCTAATACTGTATATTTCATACACCATCTCAATTAATAATGTATGCCTCGTCTTTTCAGGGAAAGTTAAATGGACGTCCTCTTACATGTTTTTGAGCAATTCGAGGATTTGGTTTGTTTGTTGTCTGGTTTTTGGTGGGGTTTTTTTTGGTTTTTTTTAGTCTAAGTCCACAAATCAATATTTTATAACACTTTCCTTTATCCTAATCAGTATCCTTGGTGGTTCCAAGAAAGAGATTTCCAGTTTTAGGGTATACTTAGTCTTTCTGAGTGGTCAGAAGGAAGCTTATAGCCAATCTCCTTTTTCTCATTTTATTTTCCTCTATATTGCTTTCTTTGCAGCAGTAAAGTCTCCTCATGTCTCCCCATTGATTGCTCCCCACCTTTTGCTGTTCATGCCTTGATTGGAATTCTTACCAGCTTCGTACAGCTGTAAAAATGAAGAATAGTATCCTGATATATAAATTCTAATTGTAGAAGTTTAATTTTTTGGAAGCTATATTTTCTACCTGCAATTTTATCTCTCAAATCCACAAAGATAAGATTTCTTAGATGAGGTGAGTGATATTCCTGCCACAGTGCTCCTGCAGATTACCAAAGCTACAAAGCATGTAGAGCAAGAAATACAGATGCTAATCACATATGGGTGTTTGTTCTGGAAAGAAAATCTCCTGCACATCAAAAAAACCCCAGTCAACAAAGCCATTCACAATGGAGCAGGATTAAGACAGAATTTTGCACTTCACAAACATATGGCAACAAAATTACTTTCAGATGACCCAGAGGACTTCACAAAGCTTATGTGAGGTAACTTAGACTGGGCAGACAAAAGAGAACAAGGATCCAAAGGAAGATAAGGAAAAGAAAAGGATTGATACAAATCTATGTAGGAATTATCAGCTATCTCTCAGGCAGTGAGGTGTGAGAGAGAAATACCATAGAGGGAGGTAAAAGTGATACCAGTGCTAAACTGGTTCCTTTTCTATTTAGATTTCTAGCCTGCCTTTTGATTTAGAACAGTAATCCACTCCCTGGTAAGTACCAAGAAAGTTCCCTTTGTTCTTCTCTTCACCACCATGTTAGGCTTTTTTTTCCTGCATGTGGTCTGTCATTTGTCAGCTTTCTTACTGATATTTGATGATATTTTCCTTCAATAAGAATCTGAAATATGTGGATATTTATGGATATAGCTTTGTGAGGAGAAAGGGTGGGGTCGGACATAAAAGATGATTTATTTTAAAAAGGCCAGTATTTGGCAACCCAAATTTCGAAAGAAATCTGAAAAATAGAATTAGTTTTTCATGATTTCTTAGTTTTTCAGGTGTTTTTTTCCTTCCATTCCCATTGCATCCAGCATCTTAAACTTTCACCTAACAAATGATTAGCATAGGTAATGCTTAACTTCTCAAGCTGACTCTCAAGTGACTCTCAGTCCACACACGCTGTAGAACTGGCATCCAAATAACCAGACAAGCCATCCCTGTTGGCAATTGCTCCTGCCTCAGCACATCTATTGTCCCCTTGGATTATCCCATCTCTAGCTGCTTCAGCTCTGTTTCCATGTCACCCTCTTACCTGCTGCGATGGTTCCTCTTCAACAACTGAACTCCATCCTTCATGAATTCCATCTCAGTGTCTGTGCTGGAACAAGATCATCTATTTGCATTATTTAATCAGTATCTTCAAGACATACCAGACTGCTCTTGCATATCATCATGATTTTTTTTTTTTAAGTTTTCTGCACATAAAACTACAAGATAATGGTGTCTTTCAACACAGAATGGAAGTAGGGAGTACGGAGAAATTAATTGCTTCTTATGAACCTTCAATAATTGCCTATGTCAGTGTACTTTAAAACATGGTCTATGAATTTTGGGGTCAGGAAAACACTCAGGATTCAGAAAGATAGGAATAGCAGAGGCAAAACCTGTAACAAAACTGCAATAAAGTCATAGCAGAATAGAAATTCCAACTTCCTAATCAACTGCAACACTTGCAGTTCATGTGGAAATTAGACTTCTTTGGATTCAAATTCCTTTGGAAAACTCATCATTCCTGTGTGCTGCTAGAGCTACCACATAAATCAAAGGACCACAGAGGATAATGGGATGCCTTGGTTTGACTCTGTCTACAAAAACCTGGAGTCAGAACTGCTCTGCCAAGCTGCCTCATGACCATGTTGTCACACTATTTTCCGCAGGTGAAATTCTTTTCAAAACCAGAGGTTATTTTACTATTTCTGGATTTTACTTCTCTATCTAGCCACATGTATTATTTTGGGCTGTATCCAGCAAGAGTTTTTCTCACCCAGTTGGCAACATTCTCAGGTTTCGTGTTTCTGTGCCCAAGGCTGGGCTGCAGCTGAGGTTTTCAAGCTGCTAAGTACACATCTGAGTGTACTTCATGATGCATTTTTAATGTTAAGATTCCTCAATGATCAAGACAAAGTTTTCCCTCGTCTCCTTCCTTTCAAAGATATTCTCAAGACACACTTAATGCATCATGCATCATGCAACATACAACATGAATTGCTTTTATCTTTTATATAACCTGAGGAAACACACAATCCTATTGCTTCCTCCTCTGTAATCCTGACCTTGGGTGTGGGGCATTTTCTTCACAGGGTATGTTCCCACTGCCAAGCCATTTTGAATATTCCTATTGTAATAAGGACTCTAGTTTCTTACAGAACCAAGACATACTGGTTGTGGGCCTGGAAGGAAAACGTGTCTTGACTTCTATCTTACATGAACAAAAAGTAGATATATTTTCTGAAAATGCCAGGAAAAGAAAATAATTTAAAAACAACACCTTTGAAATCCCTCTTAGAAAGGTCTTTGTATTGTTTGATGGACTATTTTATGAAAAAAAAAAAAAAGATGTTTAAATGACTTCTTGGTTGAAAGGGTCACCCCATTTTAAAAGCTTTGTAATTTTAGTATGTCTTAGGGACCTTATTGTGATTCATATTTGGCTTTGCATCTTAATTCTTTTATCCAAACCAGTAATATGCTAAAATCTAGAAATGCCAGCAGGAGAGCAAAGAATTGCTCTACACTTGACAATTTTTTTTCGTTTTTATCCCTCACCTATGTATAAGAAAAAAAGTCTGTTGATCAAAGGTAGGATTAGCACTCAATTCCAGAAGAAATCTTTTTTTGTAATTTAAAACAGGAGTTTAGAATGTTACTTCAATTCTTCAGGAATGCAAGGTAGCTTTCCAGCAATGAGAGAAACCTCTGTAGATCAACGGAGACAAAATGGATAAATGTGGATAATTCAGAGACCTTTTGAGTTGACCCTCTTTTGCTCTCTGCATAAAAACTAATGCTCATATTTATTTTGTATGATCCTGCTCTTCACTCTTATTTCGTCTCAACTCCTGGTTTCTTCAGACAGTACCAGCTGCCTGTTCCTTTTTCCCTAAACTGTTGATATATTTCTGTTTTGTTGTACTGAAGCAATCTGTACTAAAGTAAAAGTGATGCTCTGAGCTATAGGAGAGTTGGGGTGTGTGTGTGTGTGTGTAATACTGTTTTATTTCACACAGTGTTCTGTTTACAGTAGAGGGTGTCAGTGATAATTGTCATTGCCAACCCACCTGGAAGTCTTTTAGAAGTGATACATTATTTTTAAAAGAATTATCCTTTGTGAGGTATATTTACACCTGTCAACTAACTGAAAGACTACTGTTACAACCTCTCAGTTGTTCAAATACAGTGTCCTTAAGAACTTTATGAAAACAATCAGGGTACATAAAATGATAGATTGACAGAGGTGCTCTGTGTAGGTAGCAAACATCTGTTCAGGAAGAAGCGTAAACTTAGAAATCTGGATTGACTGACAAACTTTTGTCACAAACTCCCCAATATTTCCCTTTAAGATCAGCACTGAAATCACAGTAAACTTGTCATCAGTTGCAAACTGATGCAACCACATTCACCTTCAGACAGCACAGGACACGAATGCAAACAAAACATACTTGATCTCTGCTGTTTTATTCTCGGTCAAAATATTGTGGGCTTCAAACTGACTTTTTTTATTCCATTATAAAAAAAAAAAAAAAAGGAAGTTCATAATTTTTTAGTGTCCTAGAGTTGCATATCTAATCCCAACACAGCAAGGTCCTCATTCTTAAGTATCTCACTGCATGCTGAGTAATCTTACTGACTTCAGCAAAGTCTTGCTTAAAACTACATGTGTTTTTGTGTATTTGGGGCTGCATTTAAATCATTAACTGTGTTCCTACTTTACAAAAGAGCATTATGAATTTTTCACTAATATTCATGTCTAACTTTTGCTTCGTTGCCAAGGCAAGCATTAATGTAATTAACATTGATAAATTCAACACATTTTCATTAATGGTTTCTATCTGAACTAGTGATGAATCTCAAAGTTCAGGTCCTTCTGTGGCAGCTCAAACTTTGCACAAATATATAATTCAATAAAATAAACCTCAGAGTGGAATGAATCCCTAGAAATCATACTTTGTGCAGAGGATGTGCTTTTTGAAGGAATACTGAGGGAGAGCAAGGAATGCTCTAGTTCTGTTTCATGCAAACAGGGCAGTGCTGGTAAAAATTACATATGTATGAGGTTATAGTGAGCAAAAACTGATGTGCTTAAATTGGTTGAAAAGGAAGAGGCACAATAACTTTGGTGAACTTATTTTTCATGTTGAGATTATGACCTTGAACCTCTTGTGGAGTTCGCACAGCACCAAAACTGAAGTATATTTATATGTGATATTTACTCGACTTACATTTGCAGTAGTAATCACAACTATTATTTTTTTAATTATGTGCATTCAAATTCACTACAAAGTTGGCAATGTAGCATTGACATAAATGAATTTTTTCTCAGAAGTAACCGTTTTATCTTTTTTAAAAAATTGATTGTAACACAGTTACTGACCTGTGTACCTGTTGCTTGATTGGTCCTGTAGGAATCCAGATTTTGAATATAAGCTCCTTAGCAAGACCCTAGAAGACCAATTAAATGCCCTAACTTAACATGTAAGTGGACAGTCAACCCAAATATAACTACTTATTAATTTTGATCAAAGTTTGTAAAACGACAAAGAATAAGTAGAGCTGACAAGGAGATTGGATTTTCCATTTTTATTTCACATTTCATGAAAATAAGAATATCATAGTATCTTAAAATTAAAGGGAAAAAATCCAAATCCATCTTCTTTTTAAGTTCATTGAAGCTTTAAATTATAATTTTTTCTTAAATACATCCTTAAAAGCTTTCAGTAATAAATGAACATTTCTAAAAATGACAACACCCTGATTTCAGCATAATGAAATGTTACTATTTTTAAATCTGTGCATTTATCTGAGCTTTTCAATTCAGCTAAACAGCACTTTATAAGGAAAAAATATGTTCCAGAAAATAAGGAAAGTGAGAGTTGACAGGATTGAAAATAAATTTATAGGGAGTTTATGTGTGGGATACGAGAGAGCCTGGAAAAAAACAAAGAGGGTGCACAAAGAGAAACATTCAAGAAATAATTTCAGTGTTTTACACATTCATAGTATTTATTTCGGCCATAAATCAGATAAAATTATTTCTTTTTTTACACAATATAGGAAGAGTTTGTTGTTTTTTTTCATTTGGGGAGGGGCTATTGTGGGTTTTTTTTGTTTTGGTTTTTTGTTTGGTTTGGGGGTTTGGATGGTTGGTTGGTTTTGGTTTTTCAGCAGTTCAGTTTGGGGTACTGCACCTCTTGCCATCCAGACAAATGGTCAAGTCTTTTAGCCTATGTTTACACTGTCAATTGAATCAGCATTTTAATATGCACTTGTGCTTCTTTACCAAACACAGTAGGGAAATTGAGGATATTAGGACTCCCTTATGTCATGAAACACTAACATGACAATAACAGAAGTCTCATTGATATGAATTTATTTGTAAATCTTACTTACAGGAAACTCCCTTGCCTACATCTTTCCACTCTTTTTCAAACTGATGATTGAAGTAGCCTCTAAATCTCTATAGTCTCTAAAATCAAGAATGGTCTAACAAAGAAGATATAAAAGCAATGCACTTTTCTTTCTAATTCATCACATTTTCTGATTCCCCAAAAACCATATCTGTTCTTCATTTTGCAGTAAAATTAAGGTCCACAGAAGGGATCTGATAATCTGAATCGTCTTTTCCGACCTTATGCTGAAGAGTTCTGCAATTCAAACACTAAAATAGGCACGAGTGGGAACACATGAATGACTAAGGAAACACCAGAAGACATTCAGGGATGGCACAGTTGGGTTATCAAGATCTGGGTGCATTTCCATGCAGTTTCTCAGCAGCTCTAGGATTAGGAAGAGGACAGTTTGCTCAAAAAGCACAAGTCAGCAGGAAGCAGAGGTAAGAGGGTGAGATATGACTGAGGCTTTATGACACCCAGATAAAAGATGGAACAGAAAGCAGATGATAGTGACTCATGGGGGTGAGATATCCCAGAGGAGCAAAACTTCCTAATCACCATCTGCTCTGAAAGAGTAAAAAAGGCACATCCAAAAACAGCACGCCATCATGAACTTCAAAACAACCCAGAAGACATAATAAACCCCTAATAGTCACCATCCCTCCATTTCATAATTAAACCCTTTCCTCTCAGCCATCATCCCAAGGAAACTTAGCTATCAGGACCACCTGAACATGCTCCCACTAGTGTGAAAGAGTGTGTCTGAAAACAATTTTATTCTAAAATAAAATCCCCCTTACTATCAGAAGGATGCATGTGGAGCTCTGCTATTATGTTGCTACAAATCCACAATCTTACTTGCTTTCAAAATGTTAGAGGCCAAGGGTGGGGTCCTCAGCAAACCATTCCTTATTACCTTGGAGCATGAAAGATGCCTCGTTGCCTCTATATTAGAGACTACAGGGTCTCTGTCTGCCTGGTACACAGGTTTGAGTCCACTTGAGGCTGAGTAGCTTCATGCTGAGCTACTAATACCTAAATCCTATGAGAATAGACACTGTAGGCATCTCTTTGATCACAGAGCAGAACTGCAAAAAAGCATTGAGTGTAGAAAAGAGACGGTAGTTGCATTTCCTTTATCTTTTGAATATAATAACTGAGATCTTAGAGCAGTAACTTTAATGTTAAGGGAACAAAATTTGATGTCTTGCTGTTCGCTATTCTGCCTTATAAATCATGTTGTAAGTTTAAGTTTTTGCTGTTGTTGACAAAATTAGTGCACCAAGAAAAAGAAACAAAAAAGCAAATATGCATGAACTGACATGGTATGGTGGAGCTCTCTAGTTCCCATGGGATCCAATAATAGTATTTGTATTTTATTCATAGGTTACTTAGTATAAAATCTTCAAAAGGCACTGGAGCAGAGAATGAAAAACAGGTACCTTCAATTTCCTGGTGAATTCCTTGATATTCTCATCCAAAACTTTTCTACTCCAAAGATACAGTCTATTAGTTTTGCAAAAACATCATCAAAAGAATCTGAGTCTTTTCTATGAAGTCTGGAATACCAGAGTAAAACACTTCATTCTCGGGTTGGAAAAAGGAGTTTGAAACTGCTCACTTAAGACAAAGGAACTAAACCACATATCCCATATAAAGGCCGAAGTGTTATGAAGTAGTGAATTAAAAATATAATCACAGGAAACATTATTTCTTGAGATAGACTTTGACTTATAATACAATCCCTTATTGGTTTGTAGAAGAAAGGTGTGGCTGCTTTCTCTGAGCAACAAGCTCAGAATGATGAAAACTTAGTGACTGAGACAAAAGACATTTAATACATTTTGCTTTTGACAGTGTTACCTATAACTAAAAATGAGGGATCAGCATGCTGGCAATGCCGTTTGCCTGGGTTGGAACCTTCAAATCCATAGCTGGAGCACAACCTATTTCAGTATCTAAAGACTTGGAAAAACATAGGAACCCAGCATTCAACAGATCTTTCTGCTCACAACTGGTTGCAGCTGCTTGTTCTTGAGACTAAAATGACATTAAGCTTTTTGTCTTGGTTGGTGGGTTGTTGGTTTTTTTTTTTTGCTGCTCTTCCTTGCTGCTCCTTTCTCCAGGGATGATGCCGAAGCTGAATTCTGCCCCACCTCATGTTTTGTGCAGAACTGCTGGCCATGTTTAAGATGAACCTGATGGGAACTGAAGACAAGCTGACAGTGTTTCACGGGGTCCTTTGTAAGTGCAAAGCCTGAAGTTAGTGTGTTTTCAGGTGACAAATGCAGCAGTTTGTGGGATTTGATTAAATGGTAGTTTTAGCTTTATTAATGGTGTTTGTAAACAGCATTCATTTACCTCCTGGTGCTCTTCACACTGAACGCTGGAAAACAGAATGATTTTTTTATGAAGTAAACATTCAAAGATTTGCCTGAAAGATACCTCTAAACGGGCTGCAAAAATCTCTAAACAAGCTGAATCTCTACTTTCCTTTATTTGGGCAGAAAAAAACCAACAACTTAAATGAGGGTCCTAAGTCATTCTCTTTTCTGGAATTCAGATGAATTTAAAATGCAGCAATATCAATAATCCAATTTACATCTCAACCAACACCTTTTGTACCTATGATTTCCCATCAGGACCTTATTTATTCCAGCATTTCCTCTGCTGAAAGCTGCTCCCACTCCAGGTTCTTAGCCTGGGAGGGCTGCCATCCTGGAATGGGATCCCTGCTGCCCAGCAGGGTTTGTGCTCTGCCTGCTCTTGTGGGTTGACAGAGAAGCCCCAGCACCTGGTGTCGGTTCTGCTCAGCAGATTTTCTATCTCTGTTTACACTCTGCTCAGCTATAATTGACAGTTCTGTCACCATTCCTTCACCATCTTTGGGGTGTATTGTTATAGCTGAATGCATACTATAGATGGGGAAGAATCCTTGCTCATCACAGCTGTCGCTTTCCTCTTCTTCAGTTCTTCTTGTTCTTTTTTTTCCTACGCTTTGAGTAGTGTAAGTCATGCTGCTTATATTGCATATGCATTGACAGATTTTTTGACTGACATGCAAATTAATTCAGAGGACGAGGAAAAGAACATTTTTCTTCCTGACACTTCTTTATTTTTATCTTTGCGTGCCATCTTTGACAGGCTTTAAAATCTTACTCGTACTTAAAAAGTAACTTTAAATAAAGAGCAATTTGTTATACCAGAACTGTGCTACTACTGTATCTTGCTTTCCAATTTGTTCAAGTCCACACTAAGAAAAGCTTCTCAGTTATATGATTCTGACACTAAACAAGATCCCTTGAGTTTCAGTAAATATATACTCTTTTTTTAAAAAAAAATCAGCTTGTGGGAGATTTTATAGTGCTCCTGGGCAAGGAATTTTCCTCTAGTGCCCTTTACCATGCTCCTTCAGGATTGCACAGGCAGAGCCCTTAGAAATATTCATAATTTGTAAAATTAAATATGATAGTCCAAGAAAGAGCTATAACTAAGAACAGAAAACTCATTCTCATTAATCAAAAAAAAAAAAACCCAGCAAACAGACCTATTGTCTCAATATCAGTAATGGATCAGCTACTGCAATATGAGACTCTTGGATTTTAAGCCCTAGTTATTGGCTCTCAAATGACTGCTTCTGGCTTTCATTTTCCAGTTCAACTGGTCTTCTAGTAGTTCTACTTTTTTTCAAGAAAACAAAGGGTTTATTTGCTTTTCCCTTTTTAGATTTACTTACATTGGGATTAAAATTACCTGTGACCTGCCACCTCCTCAGAACATCAGCCTTGGAATAATTCTGTGAGTTCTGAGGAAACAGAAAAGCAATTTCATAGAGAGGAAATTGCCTTCATATTTATACTAGATGAATTATAATCTTGTATGGGATTTTTTTTTTGCTAAAAGATCACAATTCTCAGGTAGAGTGGTGACCTCAATTTTTCCTCTTGTGTTAGAAAATTGTTGGATGTCCTTTTCTCATTTCCTTTTGGGACACGGTCATCTCTGAGACCAGTGCTACCCTCTGATTGCCCGGTGTTGTCCACCCCAAGGGTGCAAATGCATTGCAGGAATTTTTGGTGATGTGTGTCGGTGGTTTTCAAGGAGGAAAACAGTGTCTATTGAATGGAGTGTAATGTATGTGAGGAAAAAAAAAAAAGAATAGTGATGATAAAAGAAAACATAAGCGTGGGAACATGGGTACTGAAGAAATGTAAATGTCATTCAGAGAGGAGCTATGGGAAAGGAAACAAGAGGAAAATTAATCCTAGTTCTTTATTGTCATTACTCTTGATTTTCCCCCCGACTTTCCCCTAAAAACATTTCCTTCAAGATAAAATACTCTGTAATGCAGGCTTATGTCACAGAACATTTTGGCAGGAAACTTTCTTTCTGCAGTAAAATTTGTAGAATCACTCACGATTTGATTCAAAATACTTTCCACTTGTAGATGTTTTTCAGCTCTGTGTGTTCACTTGGCTAGGGCCTTGGATTTAGCTGAAAGCTATGTTAGCCAGTGCATGTGATGCTCTTAGTTGGAGAGGAAAATTCATCCAAGCAACATGGAGAGTTTTCATTACAAGGTGTGTACTTTAAAATTCTCTGCACTTCCACAGGCTAAGTTGTGCCTGATTTCTGTTCCTGAAAAAACAAAGGAGGAGGAACAGCTTTGGAAAATTCAACCCTTTGAAAGCCAATGAAAAAAACTTTATTATTTATTTATTTAATTATTTTTGATCAGTTTTTCACCTTGAACTGTTGGAGAATCTTAAGTTTCCAAGTGTCACAAGATGTAAGACATAACAAAATATAGCTGAGCAGAATAGTGATTATGGGTAGCAATTAGTTACTGATCAACTATTTTAGTGGCTTGAATAGAACGATGCTTTCTTGCTGCCCACAAAGTATGAGTAAGAATTTAAATCTTTTCCTTGCCTAGTGGTTAATAAGTGCCTTAGAATGATCTTACAGTGACAGTTTCTTGTATCACTAATGAGTGTAATTAATCAAAAAACAACAGACTTTATCAGCCTGTAGACTTTCATGTTTGCTTTCTGCCATTTACCTTGTTTGCATTTCAGAGTAGCTATAGATTCTTTCCTGCTGTTTTTCTTCTGCTGCTGATACTGTGATTTTAAGTGAAGTTTCAGATACTGTGACAGTTGTGGAAAGCAGGTATGGAATTACTGGGCACAAAGCTAAGTATGTACCAATTTTGTTTAATATAAATAATAGTAATAAAAAAAGGCTAAAGCAATGCTTTCCCTTTAAAGGTAGAACACCCAACTCCAAACACTAACCCTCTGAAACTGAACCTGAGAATTATGTGTAGAATAACTGGTCTGCTTTAGAGCACTTCTTTTCTGCTTGATGTAAGAGTTAAGTTTCTTTTTCAGTAAACTTTTAAAAATGAAGTTTTTCACTAACTGTTCCACCTCAGAACACTTATTTTTGAATTATTCATTTAGAAGTTGCTTGCTATGGACAGATCACAGTTCCCACCATGTTCATTTGTCTGACTTCTTTCCTCCCCTCCCTGAATGTGCCCGTAATTCATCATTGCCTTCTTTATTTCTGAAGTCCATAGGAGTGAACATCTTTTGAACAAATAAATAGTAATGCCTTTCTCTTCCTTGTCACTTTCCCAGTATTTTCTCTTAAGATAGTAAGAACAACTATTTTTAGGGCAATTTGGAAAGGTTGGGAAGGGGAGGAGGTGGCTGTTCGAGGTGATCATGGGTTTTTCTGAAGGAGACCCATTTAGCAGAACTCCCAACAATCTCCTTTCCTTCACATCAACTCATTTCCTGCCCCCAGATTTGGAGAAGCTTTGAAAATTGAGAATATTATGCTTGAAGCAGAGGCAACAATTTAAACTGTGTGATGTACTGCAACCCGTCATTGATTTTGGCTGCACAGAGCTGGGGCCTGAGTTCCATCTTTAAGCAAATTCCTAAGGAGGTGAAAGAGGCAATTGCACTCTGGATATCTTTTCATAACAAGGTCTTTGAGAAAAAGGCTTATTATTTCCTGCTTCAAATGCATCAACTAGAACATTTAGACTGAATCCTTGGAGAATAAGCAGTAAACTGATGGACTATACTATAGGGAGTATCTGACTAGGTTCAGTAGTGAAATGCTATTCAACAGGGAAGATGAAATAATGAGTAAAGATGTTTGGAAGAGTATTGTTGGTAGAGCAGCATACTGAGTGTGGTAATACATTATTCATATAATCTGCATGTTTCACCCTTGTTTATCCATTGCTTAGGAAAAATTCTCATTAAAATTCTCTTTGACCTGTGTAAAAGACTTCTTTGACCCTTTCAGATCATGTTTCTGTTATGCTGGGCACCCCTCAGCAGATCTGTCCCTTGGATAAGCAGAGTTCCAGGACATCCTTTTAAATTCTGAATTACCTACTTTGAATATCAGTTTAATTTGCAGAATATGGTGGGAATAGTTTCTTTTCAAGAAAAGATATCAAATACACTATCACTGAATTGTGAAATAAGATTACTGGTAAATCATAATTTTTCAGTGCAGCTGATGGAAGAAATAAATCCATCTAGGCACATCTAAGCAAAGTATTTACAGCTCCCTTAAACAACCTTTCTAATTCATATTTCCTGTATAAATCGGTCTTGTTTGTGACCTTGGAAATACATCAGAACTACAAAAATAACTAAATTGCTTTCTGCCAACTCAAGCTGAGGTTCTTTTAACTTACCATTGCCTTCAATTTCACAGAAAATGTCCTCTCTGATTAAATACAATTTTAACATTACAAAATGTTGGGGTTCTTTAAATAAAAGAGACTAGGTCTATACTTAAAATACCTTCATGCTACCAATCTGAATTTTTACTACCACCTATGAGTTTGACCACAATACACTCTAAATATTTGTTGACATGCAATCTCAGGAAGAAGTCTGGCTTCTGGTTTACAGTTATAAATTCCTCTTAAATTCTTTTTTAAACCCATTGCATTTGAAATGCCCTTTTTCTAAGTTAGGATATATCCCCATAGGAATTTCCTGATGCTTCACTGGAGGTTTTTTGTCCCTGTGCCAAAAGGCCAAGGCAGCTAGTCCTCTTCTTGTTTCCTATTTCTTTTGAGGCTAACCTAGACTGCCTGCTGCTCCTTTTGAAAGTTCCTCGTGCTTCCATTGATACAGGTCCTGACCCAAATGCTTATTGCAGCTTGTCTTCTGCCTTGGAGTTTCTCAGGCACAGAGAGCACGACTGTCATAATCTTTCAGACTTCGTTGATGTCGATAATAAAGGGATTTTGGTCACTTTTCCTTTTATCTAGGCATTGTCCACTCGTGGTACAATGTGTATGGTGACAAGAGAAGTTTTTGGTGTTTAAGGATGGAGCACTGATAAAAAACCAGAACCAAATAAAACCAAAGCACATTATAAGGAAATATGATGCTCAAATACCCTTGGTTAGTTTGGGAAATTTGTGTGAAAGGAGTTCAGATCTAAGAGAAACATAGATATGATTACATTCTCATTACGGTCTTCTCTTCCTTCTTTCGAGGAATGAATAAAATTTCTTCTGAACTAGAAACTGCAGTTTTGCCTGGCTCTGCAAGCAGCTAAATTTCAGTTTTCATCAAACAATTTTAATGTGTTCATGTATGAAGTCTTGTGAACAAGTGTAGTTTTACCAAAATCCTTCCCTCTAGAGTGGGGATGTACCATACCCTTACATTCTGTACATTCTTTTGTCCATTTCCTTTCCCATGTACCAAATCCTACCTAAAGTTTCGATGTTGGCCTTTAAAAAAAAAAAAAACCACTTCACATTAATCTGTGGTGATGCTAATTACTAAAATCTCAGAAGATTCCACCCACATTGAGCAACCAATTCTCGTTAACTTTGAATGACACGAATAACACCTAAGAAATTAAAATTTACACATAGAAAAGCAACCAGGCAGATAGACAGTAAAGAGGCAAAAAAAAATAAAATAATGACAGAGGCTGAAAACTGAAGGCATAAAGTTGTTGAAACTGATTCTGTGCTTACTTTTTTAATGAAAGGTCAGTGCAACTTCACAGCCTTCAAGAATGTGCTCCTGATTTACAGGAAAACATAAAAGTCACAGGAGGATTGGGTCGTGTAATTTAAAGATCGTTATTGTCATTCACTTTGAAATAATACTTCCACATTGAAATTGAAGTTACATTATTCACTGTGATTTGTACTTTTAAAAAATTGGAGATGGGAAACATTTTTTTCAAGCCTCAACCTTTAGCTAGAGTGACTTATGGTAATTGTTGTAAACAGAGTATTAATGTTAGTAAAGAAAAGATGGCAACAAATCAGAAGTAGAGCTCTGCCAGGAAAGCATTCAAGAAGGAAAAAATTTATGGAAGATAATGGGAAAACATTAAACTGATGAATAACATTATGATTACAAGGTTTCCTGTTTAAAATAATAATATTTGTAATTCTTACAAACAAACCAAAACTTACTATTGGCTTTGATAGAGCAAGAATGTGAAGCAGATGGAGGTAGTGGAACTTGAAGGGGTAGTATGGACAAGAGGATACTGGAAGATTTACAGGTGGGGATTTTTATTCATGAACATTATTTACCTGAAGAAAAGAACTAAAGTATGCATGTTTTGGTTTCCCTTCTCCTCCTCTCAACAGGATCAAGATTTTCTTTCCTTTTACCTGCAATAAGGATTTTGCAAACTCTATAGGCTGTACATTTACACTCCTCCCAGACTCATGAATCAGAATTTGAAAGTGACTCAGAAGAAAACACAACTAAGCTTGGCATGGGAATTAAGCTTCTGATTATTTCTACAATGAGCAGAGACATTTCCTCTTCTAAAAATATTTAATTTTTTTTTTAACTAGAAAAGGAATAGCAGCTATGGAATAAGCTGGATGGTTACTGCTGGTTACCTTCCAACAGGTAATAAAGATGCCAAAAAAACCCACAAGTTTTTCTGAATAGATCTCAGAGGACCTAAAGTAGTGAATCTCAGTCAAATTAAACCAGATGCCTTTTACCCAGTCTATCTTCTGGTATATCTGAGGAAATAGCAAATCTTTGAGCAGGGAGATAAGAAAAGGAGGTGGCAAGTGAACAACTGATCCTTTCCTGAATTCGTTACTTCTACTTCCTCCCTCTGTCCTGGAGCACTGCTATTCAAAGCCAACTTAACTGACTTGGACAGAGTCATCACAATGGAAAAATGATTTTTCTTACATCCTTCCCTTTGTGACTAACTTACTGGGCAAAAAGGAAGCTGACAGGAGGAAATATGAAGAGGATAGAGAGGCTACTGCTGCGTCCTTGTCTTAGCTAATGTTTCAGGTGCTGGTGTTAGCAGAAAAATTTACAATCTGCTTTTACTTTTCGTTTGCAAATGGAACACACTAGAGAGATAATAAAAGTCAGAGTGCCAAGGCATTTGAGCAACCCTGGATATGAACCAGCTACTCATAGGAAAATGCTCTTTTTCTACATATACATATATTTCTGATTTCACACCTATGTTTATATTTATATTGAGTTTTTTTCTTTCTCATAATTATTTAATGCAGATTTCAGATACATTTAATTAAAAATCTGGTATGTTTATGGGGGCTAATAATTTTAGAGGTGATATCTAAGTGTTTGGGTTTTTTTCTTTCATCCAAATTACAATACAGTTCTATAACTTATAACTTTGTGACTTTATAAATTTATAACAACATCAAATTTCTGCTCTAAGTTCCAAGTGTGTTTTTGTCACAAATATCTTTCCTCTTTGAAAATTCTTTTCATTAGGCTCAGTTTTAAATGGGGAAAGTGTTTACGAGGGTTCAACAATGCTTATTATTTTATTTGTCCTTGTTCCCATTAAAATCAAAGTGGCATATACTGGTGATTTTTTTCACCAGCCTGCACATTCTGGTCACATTCATTATTTTTCACATGGTGAGGCAAATCTCATAAGATAGAAGCAGATGGTGGCAGCTTCCCCATACTATCAAATCAAATTGAGATAGCAAAAAAAAAAATAAAAAAATTGGTCCCAAGCTCAGAAACTAGGTGAACATTCTGCTTTCTGAAAAGCTGTGCCAATTTTTTAGAAACCATGGATAAAATAATGTTGATTGAGAAATAACCATGAATCTCCAAAAAGAATTCTTAGGAGGCATTAGTTTACTGGAGACATGAGATTGCCTAACACTTATTGTTCTATATCAAGATGGGTTTTTTTTTGAAAAGAGTGAGTATTTTCCCTCCAGCCTTTGTGTTGAGAATGTGCTCTGATCAATAATTCAGTGTCACCTGAGGTTCACTATTTGAAATTCAACATCTACAGGTAATATTTGCACTGTTTCTTCAACCCCTCTATGGAACAATAAAAATCCCTAAAATATGCAGCAAAAAATATTGCTACTATATGATGAAAAATCTATGCAGTGTCATCCAAGTTCACTGTCCTACTAGTAACATTAAAATATGGTTTTGTGTTTTCGTCCTTTTATTAATTTCTTTCATGTAGCAATTTTTTCACTGCTCAGAAAAGCTAGCAGCATGGTACATAAAAAAACAACTGTAGGAGTAAAAACAAATATTTTGGGAATATAATCTGTATTGGTTTGCATCAGCCTATGTTATACTTGTGATTTTGAGCATAAAGTATAAGAAATAAACATTTTCATTGATTTAGGACTTGGAGCATATTTACAAGTAGGAAAGGTTGAATTGAGCTAATTTTGGTACAATGAAGTAAAACTATCACATACAGGGATTCAAATCAGGGTAAAGTCCATTCACTTTCCTCTTTCCCTTCTTTCTGTCCACCACCACAGATTCAAACAATTCTCTCTCTTCTCTATTTGGTCACTGCAAGTTAGTTTGTCTGGTCTAAAGAGTGAGGACATTAGACTGTTTCAAAGAAATTCTTACCAAACTTCTTAAAACGGGTCACATCACTCATTATTCTCCAATAAAAACCCAAACACCTTCTCCCCCCCCAAAAAAAAAAAAAAAAAGAAAAAGAACAACAACAAACCAACAGCCTTTTTTCATCTCAGATGATGACCTTTGTTAAATTTGTATGCAACAGGAACTTGGATATACTGATACATATTTATAGAAAAGTAGGGCAATTGGTTGAAAAGTGGTACTATTTCTATCTTACAAGACTGTTGCCTTTGACAGAATAATATAAATATATAAATTAAAATGCCTATACCATTAATGCTTTCATGTGACAGTTGAATAGTGTGTGGAGCACTGGAAAAAGGAGAGGTTTTATGAGAAGTAGGTATCAGAGACTGAAAGGATTAATGATTTACCCATTCTAGGATTGCCAGGGGACTTTTGCAGGCTGGGAAGAGGCAGCTGGACCATCCTCCCCCTATACCATATTGCTGTAGGTGATAAATATAGAAGATAACACCCAAAATGGCAACATACCTGTTTACCTTTGAAACAAAATTGTTCTTCAAATAAACCCCACACATATATGTTTTCGAACACCAATTATTCAGTGTCATTTCACTCTAATCCACCCTGAGGTGAAACAAAGGCAAAAAAAAATAAAATAAAGCTTAACCATCTTAGCATAACTTTTGAAACTTAGTTGAAGAGTGACTTTGCAAAATGAAACCGCCTGCAAGTAGGGGTCTGCAGGTAGTTAAGATAAAGGGGTGTTGGGGCTTGCATGAACGGATAAAATAAGGGAATATAATGGCTTGCAAAAGAGACTGACAGGAGGAAGCTGGAAAAGAAGTGCTTTGGCATGTAGCAGGAGTAATCAATAACTTTGCAAGAGAAACAGGAGATGGGTGGTGGAATAGTTGCTTGAAATAATAAGACTTTATATAACTACCCTATAGTAATAAATATAGGGAATAGCTAACCAAATGTATAATTAGATAAGACAGCTACAAACTGGACTTTGTACTGATTCTCAAAGAATGTATATGATAGGTTACATTTGAACCTTACTTCTCTCAATGTATAAAAAGCTCTCTGTTTTTTTTCCTTGTTGGACACACAGTTGGAAGGTGGAACCCCTGCATGGCCCCAGCCATAATAAAAGTGTGCTTTTCTGTACAGTACATACTGTGTAAGGATTCCTTTGAATCAAAGGAATTAATTAATAAGCATCTGGGTTACCCCTCCCTTTCTGGGGTGGGTCGTGACAGTAGGCTGGGACAATAGCATAGAATTTACATGAGATTGGTGTCAATAATTTTATTGATAGGGAGAATAACTCAGTTCAGGTAGAAGTGTTTAGCAGTCCCTCTCTTATGGAATGTTCTATTTGTTATCTTCCAGGGGGCGAATTATCCTGTAAAAACTTAGTTGCAAAACCCATTGTGTGCCTTGGTGTTCATCACCAAATAAATCTTATGAGACATTGATTTGGTGAAAAGATTGCATGAAAAATATCACAGCATAAATGGAAAGTGTTTTCCTTGGTGTGGTGAAAGGTAAGTTGTATTCTAGATTTTTGTTATAATTTGTAAATATAACTAAAATAAGTTGCATCTAAAGTTTCCATTTAAACTTTAGATTTCAAATTGTTTGATCACTAACAGGGTGTGTACTAGATGTGCTAACACAGGACTGAGGGAAAGAAAATCCTCTTGTGTCAATGAGTAATATAAAACTTACAGTTTGGTACTGTGCCTATGCATGAGAGAAAGCCAGTGATTCTTGTCATTCAATTAAATTCTCCTGTAGTTCTGAGAATGTGAGAGCAGCAAAAGAGGTTACTGTTAACTTCAAGTCTAAGTCTATAACCTCATTGGAGTAATGGGGGAATTCACTGCCTGATCTACAATTCTACCTTGTCTGAAAAATTTGGAAAGATAAATCAGTTAAAGTATGTCCTTTGAATTTAATTTTTTTTTTCCCTTTGTAAGCATCTAAAAATTGAGAAATTAATATTTTCAAATTGTCTGAAAAGTAGTCAGAAAAAAATAAAATAAATGGAAAAGATGGTTACTGTGGACTTCCATGGATATTTTATTGCTGGAAGTGTGGGGCATACACAATCCAATATTTAACAAAGGAGCTTGAACTTTGATTTTAATATGTATTTCCTCCAAGGCTTCATTATACACTGTTCTGACATTTAAATAAATTTAAATTTATTTACCACATGATATGGAACAACTAGACAGTGCATGTCCACTAATTTAACAATCTCTCGGACAAGTTCCTAGTCTCTCCTTCATTAGAACAGTTTCTTCCTTACAGAAATATGAACTCCTTTTGGCAGGAGTGTTTTGGTGCATGGACTCCTCCTGTAAATGTTCACAAAGTACTAACATGACATTTCAATAGTATTAAAACCTGCTCAAGTTTACTTGCCAACTTGTGCCCTATTTGCAAGTAAAATATGCCTTCCTTCCTAATCATCTGCTGCTTTAACTGATCATTTCCCATTCATTTAATAATATATGCCAAATGCCTTCCAAACATATTTTATCCTTAGACTGTCTCATCATCATTATCTTGTATGGTGGCAGTGCCACTCTCAAAAGCAATGAACAGCATAAGGAGCTCAAATGTCTAGGTGGCAGTTCACATAATAAAAACCACAAAAAGGTCTGCAGTAAGACCTATGTATAAAACGCTAAAGCATTTTTTAAACTCAACAAAAAATCCCCCAGAAAGCAGCTGGAGAAGCATTTTGGTAATTTTGATCAATCAATGACTCTTTCAAACAATATCTATTATTCGTGAATTGAAGAATCTGAAAGATGTTACTATAGTGATGATGCTGGAAAAGTAGTATCAGTTTCTAAAATACTGATTAGAAAATAATGGTCTTGATTCCATAGAAATAAGTATGTGTTTCACCAGTTAAGAAGGAATTTCTAGTGTTGATTGGAGTGCCAAAAATGTACAGCTATCAAAGGATGAGTTATTTGTGTTTGCAAAATTTTTGTGAGTCAAGCTTAATTTTGTGAGTAAAAATATTGCCTTTGTTATTTGAGAGAGATTTAGATAATCTAGCAACAGGATAACAAGTTAGCGTGACCTTCCCCAATTAGTTTATGAGACCAGTTTGTGGAAAACGTTCCAGATTAATTTGGGAGAAGAGATATTTTTGATACCCTTGGAACAGTGCAGCTTAGTAGTAGAAAAGTTATGACATAATAAAATAAACAATAACATAAAATACAAGAGTCAAATGAGATAAAAACTAACAGAAATTAGTTTAATCATCTCAATATTTTAATCCCCTCCCCCAAGTTCTGCATTTTTGTATCATATGACTTAATCCTGGGTCTAGGCATATATTTTATGATTGGGTAACTGTCATAAACACAGATGAAACTTGCAATCTAGAGAAGAGATTTATTTTTTTTCCTACATACCTTAACTGTGTATAATGTATGTGCTACAGAAAAAAAACTAGTTCTACTTTTACACTTGGAAGTTTAAGGTACAATTTGAGGGGGATTTTTTTAATTTTTTTTTTTGTTCTTTTTGAATACTGGTACCTCATTCTTGAGGATTTTTCAATTTTTTTATTTTAGAAAATGTATGGTAGTGTACAATTATTCCAGGACACTTAGAATACTCTCTATGGTAACAGAGCTAATAATCTTGGAAGAGATAATGAACAAAGTTCAGTGCTACTTCCAGAATGGGTGGACCTATGCAAATTTTAAATACTACTCGCAGCTTGTGTGTGCTCTCTCAGAATTTCATTAATAAAGACAGACAATATCTGAGCAACAAGACAAATACTACTGCTCAGAAAATGTAGCACGTTATCTTAGGTAGCTCAAGAAAAAAGAAGCACTTAAATAGCACTTTACAGTTTCAAATCACCTTGCTGGTGGCCACAGCACCAGTGTATGGTGGTTCTGTACTCACAACCTGGACTACCAGCCTACCTTACCATGGTGGTATCAAGACATCTGCCTGAGACTACCCCATCACTGATTAAATGATTTATTCACCACATTTGGGAGAGGAAGAAGTGATGCTTAAGAGGAACCCAAAGTAATTTGTGCCAATGAAGAAGTCAGCATGTTTGCAGCTTTTTTTCGGAAATGTTTGTCTGTGGCTCACACAGAGTTACTCATCTCTGGGTATCAATAACTTGGTTATGCAAAGTAACAATCTGTTTTCGAGCTTCCAAAGAGACACAGTGTGTCACCTGCATGTAAACTCCTTCGTGTTATGCACTGAAAGTCAAAAAAAACATGGAAATGTGATTCTCAAAGCGCCATTATCTCAAGGGATGTCAACATCTCTTAGGTTACCCAAAAAAATACAATATAGTCTTGCTTTTATGATTGATTTTTTTTGTGTGTGTCAAACAGAAGAAAACCTGTGGACAGTGATAAAGTAATACACTTGTAAGCTTAAAAGCAAAATACAAAGTGCCAACACGTCCTCTCCCCTCCCTCCCAAGAAAAAAACCCCTAACCCATGCTCTGATTTTCTTGTCTGTTTTTCCTTGTCACTGTTCTGGTTTGCATCCCCATCAGTTTAATACTTTCTCAACCAGCACACCGCCACCATTTTTGCTGTCAACCTGCTAAACAGTTGTGCCATTAAATCTGAACTAGTTGGCTTTCAAGCAGTTCTCACTTTGCCCTTTGTCTGAGTGCAGAGGGCAAAAAAATGGAGGGATCATAAAGGCCTCTTGACCCCCTTATCTTATGTTCTTGTTTACAGTGAGCAACCAAAAATAAATACGTTTGGATGTGAAACAACGGTGAGACAGCATCAGAAAAATCTGCAGGAATTTCAAATAAAACAGGAGAGTTCATGTAAGTAGAAGCATTGAAGATTGGTGAGCACTGCAGAAAAAAAGAAAAAAGGAAAAAAAAACCAACATGATAGAAAGTTTTTCCTTGCTAGAGCTCATGTGACAAAAGCTGCTTTGGGATCATGGGGAGCATACCTGGAGCTCCCAGCTCCAAACTGCTCCTTGTTAGGGGAAGTCGTCTTTTACGAAAGAGATTTAATTGCAGCCATCTTCAAACAAATTGAAAAATAACCAGGAGGTAAGTGAAAGATTCATTTAATAATCTTAACAAGACAGAGCCTAGAGCATCTGAAGGCCTCTAACAAGTGCTAATGATTACACCTGAGAAAATATCTGGTTCTCATTCAGAATTATTAATTTAGATGCAGGAGGGAGAATAAGAATTTCTACCAATTTTAATGTGGGAATTAATAAAATAAAATTTAAAAAAAAAGAGAAATGAAACTGAATAAAGCAACTATTGTTAAAAAAACCCTTACAGATGCCAATATTTTCTAGTTCTTCAAGACCTGAGATACTTTGTCTTCTATGTATTTTTCAAGAAAGAAAGATATCTTTTCTATTGTCCTGCACACAGTTTATTGATGCATTCCAACACTTTCCAATAATATTCCCAGAACAGTTTTTCCTTCTGGTCTTGAGAAACATATGTGCAGAGTCCCAGATTTTTGTCATGTCAGGGAAAAGACCTAGATGAGATCTGAATCAAATATAGACTACAGTATTAAGTATAACCTAAAAAACCTATTTTATGGTCATAGAGGTATAATTACTGTGATAAAATCAGCTTCCAACCTAAAATCAGACAATCCCTACTTCATCCAAAAGACCAGAGAAGCAAAGTAATCTAGTTACACAAATGAATCAAACCATGGCTTGCTTGTGGTGGGTCTTCTCCCTTCCATTTCTCAGGTCAGGGTCCTTGGATCATCTTGATGTGTGGCACTTTGTTGTTGTTGTTAGTTATATGTCACTGCTGAGATAAGATGAAATGCATTCCTTTGTCACTATCTTTTCAGTTGTGGAGATTGAGCACTGATCATTTATTTATTTTTTTTTTTTACTTTTACAGAAGTCCCGTATTCATGAGTCTGTGGGCTCCAGTAGCAAAGTCAGAGCTGCTACAACAGCTTTACCATCTGAAGAAGGGAGCCTTCAACAGAACTAAAAATGATCTGACCATGATACACTGTAAGATATTACTAAGTTTTCAACAAACTACTACTATGAGGCTGCCTTTCAGTGTTAGGCTTCATCCCAACTTTTCAGGCTTTACGAATATTCTGTATTTTACATTATTTTCCTCAAACGTATTAGTTTGTACTTTTCCTATTTGAAGCCGATTTTGTAATTTTCTGCCTGATTCCTTAATCTCACTCAGTCCCATTTGTATTATGCCATCGTGCTCTCTGGTGTTCACCTCGAGTTCTAATTTATTCTCACCTGCATATTTCATTAACATATTTTTTACTCCAACATCCGCATTATTAATAAAGATGTTAAACTAAATTAATCTCTACAGAATGCTATTAAATATTCCCCCCTACACTCCAAATCTAATACTTTGAGCCTTTATTTTACAGTCAGCTCTCAGTCCTTGTGACAATGCTCTTCTGAAAGTCACTGGGAAACAATTTTCAGTACAATTCCACAAGTTATCATATCAAGCACTTTACTAGACTCCAGCCATATATATTGCATTCCTTTTATCCATAAATAGGTATTATGTCAAAAAAAAAAAGAATAAATGGCAAAATACGTTTTTAGGAAATAGCTGCTGTACTTTGTTACTTGATGACTGGGTTTGGGATTGGGGAAAGAATGATCTTTTTGCACCGTGATTTATAGAGTGCTGTTTTCAGCTATACCCAGGATCCTTTAAATTCTCTTGGCATCAGGGTCCATTTCTTCCTTCCTGTAGTGTTTAGCACTAACCCCTTGTTGTCAGGACAGAATAGCAGGCAAAAAGGCTCCTTCACACCAACCCTTCTGCTGAACTACAGCGAAGCTACAAGTGGTTCTGCTGCAGATGCTGCAACCAAGTGCTCTGTGACACATCTCCCAGAGACAATTAAGTCACCTTTGTGCTGTTTGGAAGTGCCCCCGACTCAAACTTCCGACAGGAGTGCCTGGGGAGGCAGCAGGACCTGCTGCTTTCATGCTGTTTTCATTTTTCTCTCTCTGACTCTGCTTTTAATGCACTTTCTATTCTATTCTATGTTAAATTGTTTCCCTCCCTAGCAATTTTCTCCCAGCTACTTGTGTTCTACTCTAATTACTAGGTGCATTAGAATAATTCTACTTCTTTCTACAGATTGTGCAGTTTGACAGTGGAATCTGATTTGGACCAAATTCAGCTGTGGTTTTCTCTCTAGCAAACTGTGTTTGCTTTGAGAAGGTAAATTGGATACCTGTTGGATATGCCTAACTGTTTAAAGCAACAGTCATCACCAAAACAATACTGTAATCATTCATTAGGAATTAATACAGTGATTAGAAGGGAAAAATCACTTTTTCGTGTTCTCCACTTTAGTTTTGTGCAAAGTTTGCACCAAAAATAACCAAAGGAGTCCAGCCACAAGATCAAATTAGGGTTTGTCTCATAGAAGCAAAGGGTAGGAGAATAAAACTATTTGCTTTAGAATGACTGTTGGAATAGCTGCCCTTAAGACTTACTAAAAAATTCAGTTCCAAATAGTGTATTTTGACATCCAAGCTGTGTGCCCCAGTGTTTCAAACCATACACTAGATAAATTATTAAACCTATGTGGGCTGCTTATTTCCATCTCAAATAAAATACAAATCAAATATGACATTTAAAACTTTTCTATAATGTCTATAAAGAGCGCTAAGAAGAGCATAGCCTTGTAAAAGAGGCTTATTCAGTGCTTATAAGACTGACCTGTCAGTAGTGGAAGTCATTAAAAATACAGATCTTCCATATGATGATTCCGGAGAATATTTGTGGCTTAAAATGGTGAAAGGTTAACACTGATGATAAAGCTAATGTTTGTGTCATTTCTCCTGACATTTTTTTTCCAAATCCCTTTGGCCAGTGAAGTCACTTGTGACACAGCCCCTCTTTAAGCTGCCTTTCAGATGTTTAGTTTGCTTGCATTCGTGTTAGACTGTGTGGATTTTGGTGTGCTGTGGTTTTTAGTAAGGTAAAGACAAGCTGGCTCCTCTGTTCCTTTCTGTAACAGAAAAGTACAATATCTGGTAGGAGTTCTGTCAGTGTTTTCAGGCCTTTTTATCTAATGAAAGTTAATTTGCAACCAAACAGGCCCTGAGTTTCCCTAGTTTGAGATTCATCCTGTTTAAGAAAAGATTGTAAATAAGTCATGGGTGAGCTCTTCTATACACTGATGGACACATTTGCTATGTGTGTTGTGATAATATATTTAGAAGTTACTAAGAATGTCCAGAGCTCAGCAAGTACAGTAAGAGGTAAGAATCACTAACTCATCAGAGCAGGGAAAATGAAGACTAAAGAGTAAATTCATGCCATGCTAACTCAGATATTTTAAATGCTCTCTGGATAAAATTCTTCTGACACTGGAAATCAGGGCAGTCCAACACTTTGTTTAGGTATATAAAGACAAGTGCCTAAAATATATATATGGTTGTTACAGTGTCATAACTTTTATTTTACAGTGAACATAAATTTTAACTATTTTAACTTCACTGATGTTTTATAAACCTTATGATTGTTATGTATAGGCTTAGAACAAGCTCTATTTGTAGAATTCAGCGAAACTAAGCTATGTCATTAACTGTTATCAATATTGAGATTTATGATAGTTGGGGGTTTTATGAGGTTTATAACAGTTGTTTTAAAGTGATCGAATTTGGAAAGCCACAACAAGGGAGCTGAATATATGGAGGTAAGGACAAAATATTTGCCTGAGTGTTTCCTTCCTGGATGTTCAGTTTGGTTACCCCAGCTGGACTATCTGAAGTAAGTTAAAATTTTCCATGTTCAAACACAAGTGCTTTCACCATGTCCCTGAATGAAATATAAATTACCCCAGACCATGTAACAGATGAGTTATTGGTTCCCCCTTCACGAAAAAAATAGCTAAGTAGACAGCTGTTAGCAGAGGTACAACCTGAACTTTCCAAGACTGTTTCAAAAAACAGCTTCCAAATGCTAAACTTGTAGTAAATGTTTCACGCAGGTACATAAAATACATGGTGAAGTTCTCATCTAAAATTACAGTTTATTATTGTGTTGCTGGAGGAAAATGTAAAAACTTTGAGAGTAGATGAAAATGGACAGAGATATTATCTATTAAATCTTTGTAACATGGTTGGTCAAAAGTATTTAATTGAAAGTAATTTCCAAGAGAAAATTAGTTTTCACTAAATTTTCTGGGGTCCTAGATGGCTGTTTTGCTGTCTTTCAATCAAAGGATTAGCATTAAAAAAAAAAAAAAAAAAACAAAACCAAAAACCCCAAACAAAATATCCAGAAGACAATTTCTCCCCTCCCCTCCTTTTGCTTAGTAACATTCAGAGACAATAAACAATTAGTTGATGAAATTTTGGCATATGTCAATATTTTTTACCTGTAGTTTTCTTAGAACTACTGTTTTGTTTAGTTTTTTGTCTAATATAGTTTTTAATCAACTCTGGGTGATTACTGCTAAAAAAAAAAAAAATTTAGGAAAATTTTTTCTCCAGTCTTTACAATTTATTTGCAAACCTACTGGTATGGAAAAAGTTTCTTTGGCAAAAAATTCACCAAGTCCATGATGAATAAAATAAGAAATTAATTATATTAGATTCCAGCACAGAAGAACACAGTTCAGATACTGTGAAGATTTTGATGATAAAGATATAGAAAGGAACAGAATAAATTGCTGGGGAAAACTGTATCTGCCATCATGGGACACCTTCATTAATAGGTTCGATAAACATCAACCAGGAATGACAAAGATAAAATTGACCTTGTGGGAGGCAAAATGCCAAACTAGACTTCTTGAGGTACTTTACAGCCTTACTTTTCCATGATTCTATCCCTGTAGGTGTGGATGTGTCATGAGTGGTTTCACAGCTGTCAGTGGGACATCTTGGAAATGCTAACCTCTTATGAAAGACTCTCTGTGGTCAGAATATTTACAGTCTGCCACAATCAAAAAGATGAAAAAGTCTATATTTTAGTAGCGCTCTGTTTTCTGTTTTTTTGGGTTGTTCACCATCTGTTCTCTAGTACAAGTTTTTCCACTTGTATTTTATAGCATGAAGAGATAAATGTTTTTTACTGGGTGTGGGAAAAGGTCACATTCTTTGGAAAATTAATTTTGCTTCTAAAGCTGCATTTTTATATAAAAAGAATATCCAGCAGAAGGTAAGTGTAAACAAATACATTCACAATCATTAAATATTCCATTTTGAAAAATTTTAAATGAAATTTAGAGAGCTTTGAGGTTTCTCGGGATTTCTGCGTTTCAGTTTCCTCTTAATTCGCTAGTCACTAGGGAGCTAAGAAACAAAAACCTTAGAGGAACAAAAGAGTTATCCAGAATCCTTGAAGCATGGGAGGCAGTTCTTCACCAGGAAGTGCAGAAACCTGGACGATGTTACCTTATCTACCCTAGAGAACCCGCACTGCAGCTGGGACTCCCATGGGATTTTAACTCCAGATTTTCAAGCCTTTTGATAAGAAACATCGAAGTCCCTAGTCCTAGGACAGTCCACAAGGGGGGACTGTGCTTGAGATACAGATCAGGAAAACTTGGAATGTCAGACTTTGAGATACAGGACTCCAGAAACAGAAGCTTGGGAGTCCTCAGAGCTACCTAATTGTCCAAGTCACATTCTCCACTGATCTGGTGTAGTGAGAATGGGCTGCTGGAACCACCCCCTGCTTGCCTCTTATCACAGGTTTGTGGGCCTGTTTTTTTAGTTTTCATAATTTCACATTTTTCGGTCAAAGTCTGCTTTTATTTGGAAAACAGGCAAACAGGTTTGTGTTTGATGTTTAAAACCACAGATAGAAATCTTCTAAAAGTTTATAAGGAAAATCAAAGATGAAAAAAACCTCCACACAAGCTAAAACTGACATCTATTTGCCTACAAAATCAAACTTATTTCATATAGTAGGCCTGCTTCATATTTCTGCCAATTTTTATGGGCTTGCAGTTACATGTTTCTGGGCATTTTCAAATTTTGCTTCTCTGTTGCTGTATGGAAAATCCATGCCAGCAACACATGAATTGACTAACAAACCGAGTGTGTGTTGGAAACAGTTTTTTCATCAATACACACTGTACTGCCAAATGTAAAAATGTCAAACAAATGGAAAAAAAATAGTAAAGAATTATTGTTTTATCTCCCGTAGTTAGTGAATTTCAGTTGTTCCTTTCAGTTGTTGCAGGTAAACTGTTTTTGGGCAGAATTTATTTTAATTCACAGCCTTTTTTCAATATTACATGAATTTTAACCCAGCGAAAATTACACAATTAACTTCAAATTATAAACAGCCAAAGTGAATTCACTAAAGAGTAAATTGACTAATTTTCTTTAGACCTGGTATTTTCTTCATACTTGGGTTGTCGTTGTTGTTAGGATGTTTTCATTGCGTTGTCAAAGAATGACATGAATTTAAAGTGCTTAAATATTTATGATGTTGTGTTTATCTTAGTTATTACTATTGCATAAGAATAAGAACCTAGTCCCCTGTATTTTGATAAAAGCAGAACCCTGCCTATTCTGAGCAAGGAAGAAATTTCTTGGATGGGAGACTGTGTGGAAACTCATTCAAAAACAAAAAGGGAAGGAGATAGTGAAAGGTCACGACACAAAAGATAAATTGCCTGTACTTAAAACAGAAAAAGAATCTGAAAGTCCTCTATCCAGCTGTATTCTGGCATTAAATTAAGTCTGACTTGCAGGTTTATTTTCAGTTCTTGCTTTACAGAAATAGTTATTTTCTTCTTCGCTGTATACTCAGAAGAGGATCTTCATTTCCTTCTCTTCTTTCAGTCTGAAGCTCAGTGACTGTGACTGCTAATTTTGACTACCTTGACACATTCCAATTGATTTTTTTTTTACCAGCCTTAGCTATCATGGCACACCTGAGACATCAGATTTTAAACTCTACATATCCTACAAGATGAATTTAGGGTCTATGATTCAGATTTTTTCTATGTACCCAAATTCACATCTATTTTTATGCTGTTGGGATGACTTTTGACTGGTGTGCTCATTTTGATTTTTGGGGAGTTTATCTGTCTCAACATCCTTACAGGATGCTTTGCATAATGCAAATTCTGTTTACTTGTTCTCAGATTACAGCTACTGTTCTCATATATGAGACTTTCACATGCTGATTCCCTTTTGTCCTACAGCTCGGTGTCCTAGCCGTGAAATTTTGTTCTTCACTTAGGTATTTTTTACCCTAATTTCTGTTTCTTCTCAATGCTTTATGGTAGTTATCTGCTGATTTATCCTGTAATGATTTCTTCTTACAGACCTTCTCAAGGAGTGTCTACGCTGTAGCCCTGTAATCCAATACATGCTTTTTGACACACCTATGTAGTTTGAATACACACTACTATTATTATTGCTTTTTTCTGTTTTGATTCTATAGCCTTGCTTGTATAAATGGGGAAGGAAAGAGAGATGAAATTACTTAAAAAGCACTGAATTTGTAAACAAGTTCAACCAAATTCTTAATTTCCTTTTTAACTGTACAAATGCTGTGGGGGTGGACATGTCCTCTTTGATGGACAGGCAATAGTTCTAGAGACTTTCCAAAGGAAGGACCCAACTCATACATGTCGGTGCACAAACAGCTGGGATGTGTTAATGTGGGTACAAGTTTGTTATTCAGTATTTGTGTTTAGACTTGTAGTGCCTGAGGCTGAATGTGCTCCAGAGAGATGTCTTTGCCGTTATCCCAGCACCACTCTTACCCCTGTCATTCCAAGGATCACTTTCATCAAATTCATAGTGTTGTACAAATCCTTGTAATCATTCCATAATTAAATCATTGCTCAAATATTTCAACCAAACCACTTTATTTACTCTAGTGGTGACAATGTTTTAGATCTGTTTTTTTCACTGGAGGTTGCCATCTCACCGATCCCACCTGAGCAGTCTCACCTATGAGGATGTTCTTCTGGCTTGAATACATAGGTGAGTATGGGTCAGGATGAAAGCAGGTTTTTCTTGATATTAGTTTCTATTCGTTGTAGAAATAGACTTCTTCAAACCCTAGAACCCATTTTGTTATTTTTCTCCAGATGGCTGATAGACAGCGTGACAATAGTCCTCTCCCTGCCTTTTTATGTCATTCCTCCAAAAAGTGCTTTAGAGTGGAATTACATCCAAGAGTAACAAAGGGGGATGGCTTTAAACTGAAGTAGGGTGGATTTAGATTGGATACTGGGAAAATATTCTTTGCTGTGAGGGTCGTGAGGCACTGGAACAGATTGCCCAGAAAAGCTGTGAATGCTCCACCCCTGGAAGTGTTCAAGGCCACGTTCAAGGCCTGGTCGAGTGGAAGGTGTACATGCTTATGGCAGGTGGTTGGAACAAGATGATCTTTAAGGTCCCTTAAAACTCAAACCGTTCTAGGATTCAGCAAATAAACATTTGAGTTTAGAGGAGATAGACAAAAGAAAAACTTTGTTTTTGCAATTTTGCAAGGTAATAGATTTGGAAGATACTTAGAGCATATCCTTCTTATACCTGCTAAGCGTTCTAGTTGCTTCATTATTGGGATAAACAATATGCCATCTCTCTGTGAACACAGGCAGAATTTATGAAGTATTTCTCATTAAAGACTTGCAAAATAACCACAGAGATGCAGTTTTGAGAACAAGGCTGACTTGGGTCACCACAGGAGAGATTCACAGATATTAGTCATTCTGCCAATGTTCACAACTTTGCTCAATTTATTGATTCTGTGCTGAAGCGGGGGGGAAAGGCCAATCCATCTGCTTTTCATGATGAAAATCAAAGAACAACATGAAAAAAAACCCCTCACTTCGTTTTTTTCTCACGAGATCCGTGACAAGCCTTTCTTCACTGGCACCTTTAATGACGAAAACCTCCAATATGATTTGACGGCTCTGAGCCGAGCTAATTACACAGTCTGAGATCTTAGGTTTCCATAAGTCAACATTCAGAACAACTTGGAATATATTTGAGCAATGTAGATGTAAAGGTCAGGTTACAATATTAATTCTTTCTAGCTAGGTCCAATATATTAAAATATATTTCTCTCTGTGTTTGAAAAGTTGGAGCATTCAAATGCAACCAAGATACTTCTGTCAATTATCCATTTACACCAAATGAGCAAAGAGGCAGCTTTGTGCTGTGAACACTTTCTTGCATTTTAATGATGTGAATTTCTTTCTGTCAGACGTAAGAAATTCAGAGAAGTGACCTCTCAGCAGCTTCTTTAAGTGGTGCTGAGTAATAAATAATTTATCTGTAAGAATAAGGACTTGTAGTCACTCAGCATGGGAATTTAATAAATAATATGTCAGAATACTTCTATAGTGCGTCATCATATCTGCTCTCAATGCACAAACTGATGTTTTATACTGAGTTCTAAATTTAGGAAGTATTATTTTTCCTTCTTTTCATAAAACTTTGGCCATTTCTTTGTGGGTTAGGTGGTGGTAAATTCAAATTCTTCTGTTGTGGAACTGAATGCAGTCTGGGATAGTGTATGACAACACAGGCAACAACTTCTGTAAATATATTACACCAACTGTCATTTTTTCACCCACCTCTGAAGAATAATATCTTTATTGTTCTGCACGTTCCTGTTCTGTTTGACTGCATGGGTGAATTTCCTGAGGTTGTTTGTCAGTTTTAGTACAAAGTAAATGTTGCTTAGATGCTCCAAATTGATTATGTTCACCCTCAGGCAATTTCACAATAACCTATTGCAGATTAAAATCACAAAATGGTGTGTCACCTCCAGTCCTTATTAAGATAATTGACCCTCTTACTGAATTAATAATCTACAACCTGGTTGCTTAAATAAGTTTGCTACTAAATAGTTGTCCTAAAGTCTAAATAGTAACATATTTTGGTGAGATAATTGTGCTTGTTTGTCTTCTTATTCAGTTAAACATCCTGGATTGACAAGAGCAATAAAATCCATCAGAAAACCTGTGGAAGGCCCAATATTTGCTAAGGATATTTTTCATAATATCCAAGTTAATTTATTAATTATGTCTCCTATTCAAAAGAAAAATTACAGGTGAAAATCTAAGTTATTCAAACTCAGAATTATCAATGCATATATAATTCGACATTATAAATTTATTGGCTCTGAAACAAAGCCTTTTCTGTGATAGGATAACTTCTATATTTTCTCACAGTGTGGCTTTACTGGAATTTTTAAATTAGTAGAAAATTATTTAAATATGAATTAAAATGAATTAAAATGAATCTGCTCTTGAATAATTTGTTATTTCTCATAGAGATAATGAGCTGCAGAAAGCTTTGGATTTCTATCAGTGTGGAGATACAAGCACACATTCTAGCTAGATTTATGGGAAATAGATTTATTTTGCTTTTATGTTGCCTACCCTTTGCTGTCTTCCCATATGAGTGCTGATGAAATGAACAGGCAGGAGCACAGATAAGAATTCTTTTTCCCCTCGGTAAAGCAATCATTATGCATCTGGTTGTCTCTTTCTGTATCCCATTGTTGCCTCCTCATATTCCCTTTCTCCCCACTTCACTTTTTTATCCTTCTCCTTGTTCTAGAAATTCAAGTAGATATATACTTCCTACAGATATGGCAGACAAATGGTCTGGCTCATAAAGCTTATTTGAAAATATGATCTCCTTTAATTCTTAGCTTTTTTTCTTTTCTCCTAGCGTATGGGGAGTTATTGTTATTTAAAGCAATGACAAACATGTATCCATAGCTTTTGGTTCATAATAAAGTAAATCGAGGGAAAGGAATCCTGCTACCGTGAGCAAACTCTGATCAAGTTCTAACCTGAGTGAGGGACCATAAAGGAGTTCTATAAGACAAAACATCTACTCTCTTCACTCCTTAAATAGGTCATTGCAAATGCAGCTGGTCTGATATGGTGAGTAAAGGGAGTTTTGTGTGCTTTGTACTCAAGACCTGACTCCACATCGCTTATTTACATAAGTAGCCCATGGGGAGTCAGGCTATTGCCATGAGGAAAGTTGCTGAAATTTGAACTTCAGGTTTTGCAGCCGTTATAAGGTATACATATAAAAAATATATGTAACATCTAAACAGGAAAAGTTTACAACAAAAATCTTGTACATGGAAATTTCTTCTCGGTTGTGTTTTTGCATTACTAATGCAGCATCATAATTCCATTTTAAGTCAGAGGATAACATTATATGCTAGAAATTTCGTACACTGACCTATTGGATAACTGGGCATATCAATCAATGCTGACTGTGCCTTTCATTTCACTGTATTACCTGGATCAAAACCCTTGGAGGTCAACAGGCACATCTGCTATTCTAGACCTACTTAGCAGTCCTGTCAACACACTTTTTCAAACTTCTTTTACAATGATACTGTACCTTGGAAACAACTTCTTGCACCAGACAGCTGCACAGAGAAATAGACAATAAAAAAACCCAATCAAAATACTATATAAAATATCCTCAAAATGGCCAAAGGCATTGAAAGAGCTAAAATTTATTCTCTCAGCAACCAGCTGGTGAGTGAGCCCAGTATACTAGTAAAATTTCTTTATCTTTCCTGTCTTTAAAGTACTTAACCTTTTTCAATAACTATGCTTGAGAACATGTTACTTTCTCAAGCTCCACCAGTGGTACTAGATTTAGCCTTCTCTGTTTGTTCAAAACAGCAACCCAGAAAACAACCAGTGACCATAAAATGCATAGATCAACAGATCTGAAAAAAAAGTTCCCCATATTGATTTCCGTATTCACCTAAGTGAACTGTTATCTCCTACAACCTTGAAAAAGTCACACATTAAAAAGCATTGTCCACATAAAGTGTTTAACTGCCTGAAATATGTGCTGGAAACATTTTGGTTGTTTTCTGAAGCCCAGTTAGCAGACAGAATTATGTCTTGCAAAAATAGAGAGCTTTTCAAATAGAATTTGCTATTAAATCATAGTTACTGTGGGAAACAGGTCCAAAATTTATTGTTCCACTGTAATCCATAGCAAAGCTTTCCTTTGCTTTACTAAAGACCATTTGATTGCATTAAATTGGTGCCTTTTTTTTCCCCCCGAGGTATTGCTTGCTTTTCTACATCCATATATCTGATGTAAGTTTTTCACCCCCAAAAATAGTTCTGTGTCTTTATGGAGAATAAGAAACTACAATCTGTGTTATCCCTCATCACTTAGAACTTTGGAAAGATAAATCTTTGGTAAAGTAAGCAGGTGGATCTGCCAATCTCCTGGTTGATTCTAACCGAAATATTCTGGTGATATATCTTCCCTGTAAATAGTTATTTCTCAGAATATTGTAAAATCATTCCTACACCTCTCAGCATTTACTGTAATGCATCCAGAGGTATTTTTAATTTTTATATTGCTGTTCTTTTTTTTTTTAACTTTGAAGTTGTCTTTTGACTGTAATGAAATTCTCTGAGGCTTAGGAAGTTATAGTGGTTTTGAAAAACAGTAGTAAGTCCTTTACCATGCTCATTCTCACCAACCATTAAGGTTCTATATGTCTCAGGATTGATCCCATTGACAATTACGTCGTGACTGTCATTCTTTCCAGAGAAATGCTTTATACAGATAGAGAATAAGAAATCCACACAGTTAAAAAAAAAAAAAAAAAAAAGGCAGCAGAAATAATGTATTATTTCAGTCTCTGTCCATTTTTATCTATTTTCCCTCTTTTTATTATGTATCCACTGAGCCTGCAAACTAAAAGGTTAAAAGTTTATGCTGCAAGGGAAGACAACTGCTCGAGAGGTAACTATCATTGTGCTTATTTTGCATAGAGGTGAGCAAAAGATAAACCTGTTTAATGTCTTGCCTGAGATGTTTTGTAGCAGGATCACTTCTACACCAGAATGAAAGAGCTGGAGTGCAGATCCATGCCATGTTTGCTTTATTTCAGCTGTAAGCTTCTAGCAACTGAGGTACCTTCAGTCCTCCTGATCCTACCTATGGATTCACAAGCCACACATACTCTGGCCGTAGCCACATTCCTTGCTTTAGACCACCAGTCATAAAACTGTGGGATAAAACAGTTTTAACACTCTGATCACACAGAATATTAATCAAGCAGAATGAATAAATGTGTGTATAATGATATATATATCACAGCTAGAAGGAGTTAAGGATGCAGCTTTATTCATCACAGACTGATTCTAAGATTAAGCAAGCCATGCCTTGCACAGCATATGACTGGTAGGTTTTTAAGATAAAATGTGAATTATTCACTAAGATTCCTCATGGGCAAAAATAAACGTGGGTCAATCACAGCCTTTATAAAAAAAATCTGGTATCCCATTTGTCTAAGTGCTGTAAACCAAGCTGGCAAAACTTTGTCTGCCCTGTCTGGCATAGCACCCTTTTTATTCCATAGGTATTGCTGGCTGAGAGGTGTCTGCTGGAATGTGGGTTTTTAATGTGGTTTTTAACACCTTTTAACAACTGTTTGGTGAACTGATCTAGTTCATGACACTACATGGACTATGCCTGGCAGAATGGGTCTCAGCATTTTGGGTGGCCCATAGGTTTCTGTGTGAAGTTTTGATCTACAGAGTGTCCAGGAACTCGTGGAGAGGATCCTCAGAAGCACTCAAATTTCTTTCTATCCAACTGCACCTTTTTAGAGCTTGCAACACTTTGAAGTAACAGTATGAATCACACACCAAGTTATTTTCTTCTTAAGTCATTTTCATTGTTTCCAGTTGGAGAACAAAAGAAAAACGGATGTTGTTAAAGTAGTGTTAATAATTCTTAACTACAGGGTACTGAGTACTGGCAATTCTTTCTCTGAAACAGCAGGCAGGTTATTTATTAATAAAATAATGTCTAATTAGAACACTACTTACAAACATCACTGTATTAAATATCCATTTAAAGAAAACACATGTATTTATGAAACAAGACACCACTTGCTAACTGTTGGTCACTAGATCCACAGTCTAATACACTGAACTGGTGTATAATATGAGAAAACGTGTATTCATATTTTATTATCAGTTATGAGAAAGGAGACCTACTCTATAAATTAACAAATCTAGGTCCCTCACTTGAATATGCTCTGGTGATGCTTCAAGAATTAATTACACCTGTAAAACGTAAAATTTCTAGTAAACAGCTGCAGAAATAAAAAGTAACTCTAGGAGAGGAGTGCATAATAAAGTGGAGTATTTTCAGCCTTCAAATATAGTATTTGGGATCTAACAGTACTGGTTTATAATTTTTGGTTGGCAATAGAAATCCAAGTAGAATAAAATAGTGATTTACTGTTATGCTGGTTCACAGAAGACTGCGTAATCTAGGTGAAGGGTGTTGTGCACACTTATCTTTGATTTATAACTCTGCACTAAGTTCTAGTTCACCTAGATATACTCTGAACTCAGTGCAAAAGAAGTAAAACAAAAGTTGTCTACTCCATATAAATATTTAATCCACTGTAATCAAGTTAAGGACACAGTGATCACATGTACAAGTATACAAGTTTTCAGTTTTGCATACCATATTAATATGAGTCACTACAGTTGATTTAATTTGAATATTTTTAAACACATTTCTGCAAGAGAAATGGGTGTTTGTCTTTTTTTTCTTACACTGTATTATAGATTTTTATAAGAGAAGTACCATATTCTTTCAGTATGCATTGTTTAGAAATTCAGATTACTTGAGTGCTTTTCCTTGTAAGAAGAGATTTTCCCTTCCTAAAAGCACTATTAGTATTCCTCAGTTGCTTTTGACAAGCAAATGGTGGTCAAAAATGCAGCCTCTGTATGATTTTCAGTGCTGTCTTATAACTGTTTCTAAATGTTTTTCTTCCCACTATTATTTAAAGTTTTGTTATACGGTACTAAACTTTCATTTATTTTCTCACCTTACTGTGTTGGGAAAAGTGAAGGAAAAACTTTAATTTTAACACTGTTTTTATGATGTGGTGTATGAAACTGTTTCATGTGCAGTTTGGTACATGAACTCACGGAGTTAAATTCTTTCTATGAGTCAGGGGTAGCCAAAATGCAATCCGCCATGAAGTTTGTGTTTCACAAAGCTGTTTGCACTGAATAATTCAATATTTGAGCCTTAATGATATTTGAATAGGAATTTGTATGCAGACTGTACAGCGAACAGATGAAAGAAGGCAGACAAACTTTTAATTTCTGGCTGAATCATTAGCATGTGAGATCATTTTGCAGCCTGCTGTGGGATCAGCCCTCCCTGAGACCAGCACTTGTCGTGCTGCTTCCAGTGACAGGTGACCTCCAACACCTCCACAGGTTGTGCAGAGCCCCCGTGGCTTCCTACAGCTTTTCTCCGAGGATCTGAGCCACACAACTCTCCGGGATGGCCTCGGTGGCAGAACCGTCGTCAATAGGCATCTTCCTCCAGAGAGCCAGTGATGTTTTATCCCCCAGTGGGAGTCAGAGGTACATCCTGTGGGGGTCAGGGCTGGTGCTGCTGGGGGGATGTTCCCGTTCCAGCTCCTCCTGCCACACCACAACTCCCGGCTGCGACTGATGATGCGTCGGGGCTGTCGCCTGGGAAGTGTTCTGTGGAGCACAGCTTGTCTCTGGCTGGGGGAGGACAGACCGTACCCAACACTGCTTGTCAGGGCCAGATGGGAGGGAAAGGATGGGGTGGGGGGGAAAGCCAAAACCAGCCCAGAACATAGGAAACATATTTCAGAAATGTCTGCATGGGGATTTTCTGCCTACGCTTGAACCGCCTCTGGCCTGCTTCCACAACCAGGGTGATTGTGGCAAGGGGGATCCACAGTGGCAGTGATAGGAAGAGGCAGAAGTGTTGTTTGTTGTGGTACCTGAAGCATGGCTCAGTTCTTATAAACAGCCCAGGCTCCTGGGTGACACCTAATAATGTGGAATATGTGATGTGAGTCACTCGTCCTTAAATCAGTGTACATGCGAGCCAGTACAAGGCAACATCCACCTCGAGAGTAGCAAAGAGCTGCAAAATTTAAGAATGGAAGTAAAGCTTCAAAAGGTCTGTCCTCACTGGCTCGAGGTACCTTATAGAGATATTTACTGCACTGGCTCCTCCCTGCAGTCAGAGACTAAATCCACTTGCCTACTTTATAGCTCAAGTCACACAAGAAGCTCTCCTCCAAATATTCTCATTTTCGTGAACAATTTATTTTCATATTGTCCTTGGAATTCCAGATTTACCTCCTAACTTTCTACTTCTCTCCAGCTCTCAGAAGACGCAAATATTTTGGCAGATCATATGCTGTGACCTCTAAGGGGTAATAAGCAATTTTTAGCCTGACTATCTGATGGTCAGAGGTGAGAAGTGAAAGAGTTTTCCCCACCCAGGAAGAATAAACAAATATGCATGAAGGCTTTTTACACTGCAAACTGGGAATTTTAGATCAACTTTAACAGTCTTACTTAACATAATGCCATAACTGGTATAATTAAATAGATGTCATTATTGACTGCTGATTGAGACAAGACACAGAGTAGCTAACCACTCTGGAGTCATAGTGAAATTTGGGTTACAATGGGACTATAAAGCCCTCTCTAACTTGAAAGAATACCACAATACTGGTACCATGGCAAATTCCAGAGGGTTGTAGTCAGTGGCACAGGGTCTAGTTGGATGCCTGTCACTAGTGGTGTCCCCCAAGGTTCAGTACTGGACCCACTATTGTTTGACTTATTCACCAATGAT
This sequence comes from Corapipo altera, assembly GCF_003945725.1. NCBI lineage: Eukaryota > Metazoa > Chordata > Aves > Passeriformes > Pipridae > Corapipo > Corapipo altera. Next base: position 733,803 of record NW_020884934.1, on the reverse strand, counting down.
TTGAATGAAGGGGCAGAGGCCTCCTCAGCCAGTCTGCTGATGATACAAAGTTGGGAGGGGTGGCTGATACCCCAGGGTGCTGTGCAGCCTCTCAGAAGGACCTCAACAGGTTGGAGAGATGGGCAGAGAAGAACCTTGTGAAGTTTAACAAAGGCAAATGCAGGGTCCTGCAGCTGGGGAAGAACAACTCCAGGTGCCAGTACAGTCTGGGGACTGACCTACTGGAGGGCAGCTCTGTGGAGAAGGACCTGGGGGTCCTGGTGCACAACAAGCTGTCTATGAGCCAGCAGTGTGCCCTTGTGGTCAAGAAGGACCATGGTATCCTCGGGTGCATTAGGAAGATCATTGCCAGCAGGTCAAAGGAGGTGATCCTGCCCTTCTACTCAGCCCTGGTTAGGCCACATCTGGAGCTCTGTATACTCTGTCCTCAGTACAAGAGAGACATGGAGCTCCTGGAGCAGGTCCGGTGGAGGGCAACAAAGATGATTAAGGGACTGGAGCATCTCTCTTACAAGGAAAGGCTGAGGGAGCTGGGCCTGTTCAACCTCAAGAACAGATATTCATAGGGGTCCTCATCAGTGACTTTCAGAATCTGAAGAGAAGGTGTCAGGGAATGGAGCCTCTTTTCTCCAGTGCCAAGCAACAGGGCAGGAGATATTGGGCAGAAACTGATGCCCAGGAAGTTCCACCTGAATACGAGGAAGAACTTCTTTACTGGTCAGGTGACTGAGCACTGGAACAGATTGCCCAGAGAGGTTGTGGAATCTCCCTCAGTGGAGATATTCCAGAACCATCTGGATGCAATCCAGTGTCATGTGCTCTGGGATGACCCTGCTTGTGTGGAGAGGTTGGAGTGTATTACCCACTGCTCCTTCCAACCTGACTCATTCTTGGATTCTATGGCATAGAGTTGCAACTGCTAGTGTGGAAATGAGTGAAAACAAACTTTTACACAATTCAAATTTTGTCATTCAGTTTGATTCCAAATAATAACTTATCCCTTGAGTATATTCTACCTTCAAGCAATCCAAATTGCATAAATCCAAATTGCAATTTGAAGAAGCATTACTGTTATGCTTTTCTTCCTAAACAATTGATCTACTTGATTTCTTCCAAAAGTCATTTCAGATTTCTGAAACAAACTTGAATCTGAAATAAATAAATATTTCTGATGAGCCCTAGTGCCAAGATTCACACTTTTCATTACAACGTATATTTTTAAACTTTTGATTGAGTTGGTATTATGTTATCTCCAGGTTATGAAAGATTCAGGAAGAAATGAGAGGAATAGTCCAAACTCCTGCATTATCTAAAGTAGACTGTACACTGAATTTCTAATAGAGTTTCTCTCCAAGGGTCTTAATCCCAGCCTCTTTCTGGGGTAGTCTGAAAAGAACAAGATAGAATCTGCTTATCACCCTTTCCCCCTGAAAGCACAGGGAAGGTAAACAAGGAAGGCAACTTGTCAGCACTGAGACAATTACTTCTGTTTCTAACATCACAGCCTAACACTGATAAGGGATTTTTATAAGGGATTTTTGTATCCAGATTAGAAGAAATCAGCAAGTGTGCGTGGGCATTTTACTATCTAGATTTCATGTTGCTTCCCATGTCCTTAGGTATCTAAAGGCGAAGTTATTTCACTTTAATTTCACTTTGCTTGGTGTTGTGGAAAAAAAATCAAACAAAAAACCCCAAAACAAACAAAAAAACCCCCAAAACCAAAAAACAAACCGAAACAAACAAACAAACAAAAACAAACAAAAAATATCCAACCAAAAACCAATCAACCAAATAAACAAAAAACCCCTACCCCTCCCTCAAATCCAATAAATAAATTAAAACAAACAAACAAACAAATAAAACAACCCTATTGATTTATTTTGAATTCAGTTATTTCATTTTAGCAGAGGAAACTATGAGAGAAGATGCAGACTTGCATTGTCTCGGTCCTTAGCAGTGGAAGATATTATACCAGTAGGAAAGAAAATACTTGTTGTGATGTCCCACTCTCATAAGGGGAAGGGAGTACCCAAGAAATGACAGAAGTCAGAGGGTCCACTTCCAAAGTTTTACCTGTAAATTATACACATGGCATGGAAATTGATATGTTAGCCCCTTATAGCATGAACACACAGTGGTGGATTTTGAGTAAGGGGTAGGATGAAAGAGGAGAGAAAGAGATATTAAAGAGAGAGAAAGAAAGGAAGGAAAAAGGGAATGAGGAAAGGAAGAGAGCAAAGGAAGGAAGGAAGGAAGGAAGGAAGGAAGGAAGGAAGGAAAAGGTCCCTCCTCCAGCCACATCCTGTTCTTTCTCACAGCAATTTATTACCAAGGTCCTTGGTCGGCTCCATGGCTGTCTGCCTGTTGGTGTTTGAGATGTACACGTTAGCCCCTTATCTTCTGGGCTTCTACAAAAGGTTCTGCCCACAGACAGCTTTTGTGGAAATACATGTCTTCCCTTCCTTTGTTGGTCCCATTCTGCAAGTTGGTGTGAAAAGGTTAGATAACAGACTTTTCATTCAGTGATCTTCCCCCAGAAGAGAAATGTGTGCTCTCAGGAAGGAGAAAAGCCTGCTCTCTGTGGTAGCAGAGAGATAGAAGAGGTAAAGTCATTAAGCTTTTGCTCACAGAACAATCTTTTACAAAACCAGGAACAAGTTGGCCAATTATTTGCTCATTTTGAAAATTGTCCTGTCAGTTTTTCTCTGCAGGTCATAACAATTTCCAAAGTATCTTCCTCACCTAGAAGCTTAAATCCCATAGAAAGGTGAGGGGATTTGAGTTCCTAACTTAGCTTTTTTTCAGGACTGGAGGTTCCAGTTAAGCAAATACCAAACTAATCCAGTGTTGGCTTTGCTTTTCATTTAAGTCTTGTTTTTGAGAGAGGTATGGGCAAAAATAACCCCATAGAGAGTCCTTTTTTTTTTTTTCCTTTTCCTGAACTAAACAATTTATTGTGAGGGAAAATTTCGTAGGGACAGATCTCTTCACCTAGAAAAGTTGACCTGTTTTATTTTGAAATGGGAAACCACAACAAAACGGTGTCAATGGTGTTTAATCTGTGGACAAAATACTGGACAAAAAAACTGTGTATATGGTGTGATCCTGTATCTTATCTTCTGTGGCCTCACAACAAGGAGAAGGCCAAATTCATAATGTATCTTTGACCTAATCATTCATGTGGAAAGAAACAAGAAAAAAAGAGAAGCTGACAGGAACACTTTCTGTTAAATAGTACTTCCAAGACAAAATAAACCTTTGAAAATCAAGAATTAGCAAATAAATTCACCATGGTTTTAAGACTGTAACAAGAGTCTCATACGTCTCCAGGCTAAAATCACAAGCAGTTATTTCACTCATTCTCCTACTCACCAAGAAAATCTGCCCACTGACTTTACCTACTTTTTTTCTTAAATAACAGTGAAATCTTTCTATAGAATGCACAGACGGCATGCTCAGTCAAACAAGGGGGGAAAACTGGAACAAAACTCAGGGGCAGACTATGATATATCTGTGATTCTCATTATTAATGTTGTGATAGTCTTAACCACGAAGTAAAAAGTCTCTCAACAGGCTAAATGTAACAAACCTGCAGTCATTTCTCAGCCCAAACCTTTGTCAATCTCAGTGCAGAGCCACAGTTTGAGCAAAAATGCAAAGTTTGGTTTTATGAGGTATCTGCCAACACAATGAGAAGTCACAAAAATTTCCTTTAGAGGTAGCCCCATATGCATTCTGATTTGGGATATAATGTGACAGATCTCTTCATAAAAAATGTCCCATTTTTCTGATTTATTGCATCTGATTGATTTTAGTGTAAATGTTTTATTACTGTAAATATGAGTATGGTATACTGTAACCAATATAGTGCATTGTGTGTATAAAGTGTAACCAATATGGAGTAAATATGTTTTATTTAGTGTAAATGTCTTTTAGGTTAAGGGAAAATAGCTATTTTGAAACATTATCAAATTAATATCCTTAATTATATAATGTGCATTTAAAAATATATATGTATTATCCATTCAATGCTGAATAAAATGCTTTTTGTAAAAATAGCATTCCAAGAATGGCAATTTTTGAGAATGTTCATGGTAATATAGAGTAGTAACAGAAACTCAAACTATTGTGTGTGGAAAAGAAAGGATTTACTTACATATTTAAAGATACATTGAAACTAGGATAAGAGATAAGAAATAAAACTGACACTTGTCAAACTAAATGCTGACTTTATATTTGATTTAGATGAATTCCTTTGATACAGACCAGATAATAAAATTGAGTCAATTCAAAGAAAGAGGGAAATATACAGTAAGCACTCAAAACCATATCATTCTAAAAGAGCAGCAGCAAGATAAGTATTTGCATTATATTAAAATAATCATCACTAGTGAATCTATTTTCCATAAGCTTTACAAACACTCACAAAAACTGTTTGTGTATGTGAAAATGGATATTCTATATTTTCCTCAAGAAAGTAGCTGTAATTAGCCACTTTATGTCTCTGTATTACAAGAAATTGCTTTTTTTGAAATTAATCCCACCCTGAATTTACGTAAAATCTGTGAATGCGAAGCATATTTCTGTACTTTCATGGAAAATACTTGTATAAGGTTCAAGTTTCCCTTTAGAAAGATTTCTGAAATGATTCCTCTAAGCAGTAAAGCTTTTTTTGTATTAAGTGACTGGTGGCCAGTACTTCGAGAAATATATCACCTATTAAGATCTTTGAATTAGAAATGGGTTTTTAAATGTTTCTAGTCCATACTGGCAGTCTGGGATATGAGACAAATTTCTATATGTCTTTTGTGGCTGTTTTGCTTCTTTGCGAGGAGCACAGTCTACATTAGAATCAATTTTTATTTTGAAGTAATTTAGGCTTTATTCTGAACCTATAAAATGGAATTTTGAAACCAAAATGATATTGACATCTGAGCTGAGTATGAGAGTTGTGCTTCTCTCTGGGGATATTCAAGAAATGTTAGGCTTCTCAGAATGGGGAGTCTTCTGACACAACCAAAATAATTTGGCTGAGGACATGGTCAGATTTAAATCACACCCTGCTCTTTCAGGGGTGTTGGAGCCATACCGGAGAATTCTCTGCCCTGAATTCTCTCTGGCAAGCAGCCCCTTTCGAAAGGAAACAGCTGCTCCTCCTTCATTAATTAAATCTCACTTCGGGAGGAGGAGCTTAGATGAATTCCTTTGATACAGACCAGATAATAAAATTCAGTCAATTCGAAGAAAGAGGGAAATATACAGTAAGAACTCAAAACTATATCATTCTAAAAGAGCAGCAGCAAGATAAGTGTTTGTATTATGTTAAAATAATCATCACTAATGAATTTATTTTCCATAAGATTTATAAACATTCAGAAAAACAGAAATCATCTGATCCATGGTGATGTTGATTTACATATATATGTTGCTGTAAGCATTGTCTTGGATGTAATAGGAGGAATTGGGTGACATAGGTGAGAGGGTGATTGTTGCCAGGGTTAAAGGGAGGTAGAAGTAAAATTATGTATCTCTGGATCCCTTTCCCCACCCATGACGTGGGGTGGCCCAGTTCTAGTTCCGTTTCCATCTGAAGAACCATTGTGACGCTTTGAAGGATGGGGAAAGGGAACTCCAGGGGTTTCTCAGGGGTCTTTTCAGGCCCTGAGCCTGGAGGAGAGAGGTGCTCCCCCCTCCCCTCCCCCACACGTGGCCCCATGGCCGGCAGGGACACAGGACACAGGACACCGGGCGTGGAGAGGAGGCAAGAGAGAGTTTATTGTTGGGGATGTTACATTTGTAGGGTTTAGGAGGATTCACAGAGTAACCAATTAGAAGTCTCAAGGGGCTTACAGGAACACCCAATCACAAGAAGAGGTTAACAAAGGCCAATGGGAAACACCTCAGGACACCTTCCCAGGACATTCCTGCATGGATAACATGGGGGGTGCTGGGAGGAAGAATGTGTTTGCAAAGAGACCACCAAAAGCCATTTTAAAACCTGTTTAAACCACAGTTTTCCCATATAATGCAGGTTTAGTGCTACATGTATCATCTTCTTTTTCTTGACAGCTTAGAGTTGTTTCTTTACATTTACTAATAAAAAAGGGAAGCGCTGCTCCAAGTGTCAAGTCACTTTGCTTAGACTACCACAGACAGAATTTATAAGGAAAACACTTCACCAATATAGGGGTGAAGGGTGTTAAATGGGGATGAGTATTGGCTAGAAGGCATTTAATTTTCAAAATTTTTTAGTCTGCCTTGGAGAAAGGCAATAGATCAATAAGAGTGTGTGGGAAGAAAGAAGAGTGAAAAAAACCACACTAGATGTAAACTAGAACATCTATTGATTCAAGAGTATCTTCTTGCACCACTGTGGGAGATCTACATTCAAACATCTGTTCCAAATCAGATGGAAAATGGATTCTGACTCCAAAATCAGTACCTTAAGTATTTTGACATTAGTATTTAAAATCTAAAACCCCTCCTTACAGGCCTCCTTCTGAAAAGTATAATGGAAAAATATTTGAAAGCGTTTTTTCCAACATAGAGAACCTTTCTTGAAATAACTCTCATCTGATCCCCTGAACTGACATTATGGGAACATTTAAGAAATAGCACAAACTGAGGAGCAGAAAAGAGTATTTGTCTTGTTTTCCTGAAGGCATTCAAGACTGGGCACTCAAGATTTGAGTTATTCATGTAACATGTTGTACAACACGTCTCCAGCCCCAGTGGCTTTTCCCCTCAAGACCATTGTATCGAAATTCCTTTTCCTCTGGGAACAATATATATTTAAACACTGTTATGTCTCTTTAGCCCACCTCCAGACACAATTTGCTCTGTGTATCTTGATGTGAAATTGTGTAAAACTAGTATCTCTGAGAATCTCTCACTCAGGGATGCTGTCGGGCATTTATCATGGGAGGTTCCTCTCACCTCAAGCAAGAAAAGGATTTGTTGTCCTAATGAGAAGTGTAAGAAAGTTATGTTGGGCTAACTGGGAACACAGCTGGAAGTGAAGTTTTCAAAATGGTAATTTCTGCTTTTCCGGAATGAGAAAAGAAAGCAAAAACATTTCAAGAAACAGATAGTTATCTTAAAATTTAACTTAGAGAGAAGTGTGAAGTTGAAGACTGAATGAAGAACAAATCATAAACCAAAAGCAAGTATATATTTACTTTGCAAACCTACTTTGGGTGCTGTGCCTGAGTACCTCCTGTACTTTAAATGTCATTAAACTGTACTGATGCACAGATCATGGGAAAGCCCTTTGGAAAGCAGTGGATTACACTCTGTATTTCTGAAAGGAAATTCAAGGTCAATCACACCAGAGTGCAATGTCATAGTAGCATTGAATTGAGACTGATGTGTTCAATGGCCTCCTGGTACCTCTACACCACCTGTAATTTCAGGAGCAGCAGGCCATACACTTTAGCACTTATTCAAAGTGGTACTGTTTTCAAATAAATAAATAAAATTTGAGAGCTAAAGGGTACATTCAGGTGTCTAGAAGAATTACTGCCAAGTCTGGACAGAGGGACTTCACTGTGCACACTCAACTGAGTCTCAAGCTGCTCACTGCATCAATACATGAGCCCCTGAAAGAACTGGAGCTGGAAGAGTAGAAAGAGCTGGAGCTGGAAGAGTAGAAAGAAACAGCAGTAACAAACCCTTCATATTATAATCAGTTATTCAAACAGGCTTTTATTTAGTATTTTCTTTCTCTCTCTTTGACTGTTCCTTACCTTGAGGTCATGAGGAAGCATGACAGAAACATCTAGATGTTGCTGCTGGAAGTTGCTCCGTCACTATCTACACAAAGAAGCTGAGGTATTTGCACTTGGTTTGATATGGCAAGGATATTTAAGCTTTATTAGTATCTGATCCATTTCAACAAAGGAGCCAAAGAGCCAGACCTCAGAGAAAAAGCAGAAATAAAAGTCTTAAAATTGCCTGCTGTATTTCCATGTAGTCAGTCATCCATGGCCAGTTGACCATGTACAAAGAATGAAGAATGCAAAAGGCTTTAATATGCATCCAAAGACTGCAAGAGATACAGAGCACCTCTGATTTCAGCTTAGTCTGTCCAACTCTGCTCTAGATGTTAGCAAAATTCAACAAACTTTTGGATTGCCTTGGGAAGACATTAGAAACTAAAATACAAGAAAACCTTCTTGTTGCCAGGGACACCTATTTAAGAGACCAGAGTAGCTGATACAGAGACCTAACCAGAGCCCTATGTTATCTACTGAGGAGTCTGGATGCTTTAGCCAATTTTAGGCTTGTGAAGTTAATGAATACCACCCTAATTCGTGATAGCACAGTAGCAATGAGACTTTTGCTCAGCATTGTAAAGAATTTGTCCACATGCTGTTCTTGTTCAAGCCCTTCCATGCAGCAACATTTTCCAATGCATTCAAAAACAGGGATGAAATGGTGTGATCATTATCACGAAGACAGAATAGTTACAGTTAGCAAAGACTTAACCCTTGATCAGAGGTGCTAGAGCTGCTTGCCTGAGATTTACTCTCGTCAATGTTTGCACATTTGCTGGTGCTTTGATGAAGTGGGTGGGGTGTCTTGCTGACCGTTTTGAACACTAGAGCCAGAATAAAGAAAACAGAGCTCCTAAATCATTCTCAACCTGCAGTACAACATGCAGAGAAGTTCCATGCATTGACAAGGGAGCACAGAAGCTTGCAAACTCTGTGTTTGCACAAGGCTTCTCAGAATACCGGTGCTTGAGGGACTCCACTTAAGGACTCAGAAATGTTCCTAGTATTTCTTGAGATAACCTTACCACTGTTAGAGCTCCAGCAGAGAAATATTGATCACCATGGCTCTACTGTTCCTTTTGAGCCTTGAAGCACAACGTCTTCCTTTTTAAGTTCTGGATTACATTATGCACAAAGTATCTGACATAAGAATTTATGTTCACTGCAGTTAAAGTAGGGTTCCTTTACAGGTCACGTGTTTTTCCTGATTTTTTTTTTTCTTAGTTTGTTCATACTTTACTCACCCAGTTGATTATCTTTGTGAGCTCTGGTGACCTGTTGGTGACTAAAGAAATTAGTGAATTTTTGTCTTCTTCCTTTGTCTAATGGCTTTTCTGATCCTTCTGAGCAAGAAATTGTTTTGATTTTCTCTTGGCTCAGAAAACTGTAATGTTGTATATTTGGATGTCTTTAGCTGTGCTTCTTGTTATCTCCACCACATATATGGTTTGATTTGTTTTATCCATGGTAACAGTTAAGAAATAACAGATTCCCCCACAGCAAGGGGGTTGGCCTAGATCATCTTTAAAGGTCCCTTCCAAAACAAACTGCTCTGTGATTCTATGATTCTGGAAGTATGTGGGTAGCAGAACTATTCCAGTCTTTCTTCACCTCTCCCATCTCCTTTGAGTAGTCCAAATCCAAGAATGTATTTCCAAGTATTTCCTGCTGCTGCAGTGACTGAGAGCCTCTCAATGAGAGAAACGAAGGTGTTGCCCAGTGGGTGGCAAAACCCAAGGAAACATTCAGAAGGAAGTTTTTTTTTAATTTGTTTCTGAAAACATTAGATTTGAAAAGCAGAAGATATCCCGTTCATAACTAATAAACAGAGGTGTTCATTTCTTCTGAATATATACCTAATGTCTTGGTGAGTTTTGAGTATTGATATTGGGGAAACTTATAAACAAACCAGGTTGACTACAGATGCACAGGTCAAGGAACTCTGAAGAGAAGTAGATGTAGAGACTATGTGGAGCTGCTTTTAGGATATCTGTAGGCAGTTCTGTACTGTCAAAATCAAACTAATACACCACCGAAGAGGCATCACCACGTGATATGAAAGTGTTGCATCAAAGGACAATTTCATCATCACATTGGAATAAATAAGCATTGAGAAGTGAAATTGAGGAAATGCTGATTCTTGTGCTTGCTTCTGTAATGGTTGAACAATATCAAAAAGCATGGAAAATTGCTTTGGATCAATTGGGAAGTAATCTTATCTTCCCGTTTACTATGAAAGGTATATTTTTTTGTAAGAACAAAATGTTTTATTAATGAAAAAAAAAACAACCAAATTTTCGAGAAATTTTGAGCTCTAAGAATGTGAAATTTAAGTATAACTTAAAACAAAATGTCATTCGTGAAACACTTGTTTCAGTGTATTTTAAAGTGTTCCCATTACTATTTTACAATTTTCTCTTTTTTTTTCTTTTTTTAAGTAAATTGGTGTGAATAAAATAATTGTTTAAGAGGATTGCTTTCCATTAGATTTTTCTTCTTGGGGAGGTGTGAGTGTGGAGGGGGTGTAAAAAAAGAAAGTTTCTGAGGAAACTTTTGCCTATTTCAGCTGGTTAACTTCATAGCTTTTATCTGTAGCTGGATTAGGGCATCTTTTCAAAGCACCTGTCTGAAATCATCTATAGTGAGGGAAGAAAAATGTAGGATCTTCCTACCCACCAGTAGATAGATTCAATGACAAAAAAGCAAAGAATCCATCAATTATTCAAAGGAATTGCTGCTTTCACATACTTAATGCTGCCTTCTGTGCTATGGGTGAAAATCAGCCTTAGGCAGGTGATCAATGCTAGGCCCGTGTTCTGTCTAAATCCCACATCAAATCCTCCACATTTTGTATATATATATATATATATGTATATATATATATATATATTCATTATCAACTCCTCCTCCATCCCACAGCAGATAACACAGCACAAGTGGGGATAACTGAGTCATTTTCTCATTATAAACTACTTTACAATTCAATGCAAAAAGGAAAAAAAAACCACCCTATTTTATATGTATAAGAATTTTCAAAGTTGAGAAATGTTCCACATAGAAGCCAAGTCAATCCCCTTCACATATGTACTAGTTTATTACAGAATTATACTTTCTGTTTAGTTTCATGCTTCTGTATACTTCTGCATTTTTATATCGTAGTGGAAATGTTGTTGTGGAAAATATCTTCAAATTTGATAATCTGGGGTACAAAACTTTTGTTGGGTTGAATTGCTATTGATATTTATGTATTAGAGACAGCAAAACCAGAAACAAATCAATACTTCATAATTAATTGTATATTCAAATTAAATATGCTTAAGATTCAGCATGAGATTCAAATACATTTTATGCATATTTATTTCATGCCTGTGTCACTGCATACTCAAATAAGATACGTTCAGCTATCCACATATGTGATGTGGGACTTGAATCAATACTTTGTATTTTGTGGAACTCTCTTACATATTCAATTTGCTGCATTTTAATCCAAATACCTATCACTCAGGTAAATTTACTGGGGTTGGGTTGAGGTGGTTTTTTATTGTTATAGGAAATCTGCATTAACATAAGCAATACTGAAAAGTATATGGGTACAGAAAGGAATATGGGTCAGCAAGTGTAAGCAAAATTCTGGCTCTATTTAAGCTTATGGTACCTCAATCCAAACAGTCCCGTTTCTGTTGTATGTTGCCTTTTGCCAGGAATAAAAATATGGGTATTTTTCTGTTTAGTAATGTATTCTCTACCTTAAGCAGTAGACATAGATGATAAAGGGACTAATTTAGGTGTGGCTGCTTCCTTAACTCCAGATTACTAAACCGTGAGAGAGATGATTTGTAAAATGCGTCTTTCACAAAGCAGGAGTGAGATACATCCTCCAGAGAAAAGCTGCCTGAAATGGAGCTAGAAATTTCAAAATTTGTTTTGTCCCCAGACAGATGAAATTGTTGGCCCAGCCAAGTGCTGCCATCTCTGTGTCTCAGCTCTGAACTGTCTCACACAAATTGCAGTCTAAGTTTCTCATGGGCTCATTTCCATTCTCCAAGGCTGGGCCTCTCCGAATGTGTCATAAGCACATGACTCCTCCTGCACTGTGCCAGTTCAAATAGGCTTCTGATAAGGAGTGATCAAAATATAAAGTGATGACAAAAGACTGCAGCATTAGTTGCTTACTAGAGCTAATTTTTAACAGAATGGTGTTAACTTTAGAATAGGGCCTTGCTTGCTTATGCTAACTTACAGACAGGTTAACTCTGGTTAACTTCAACTTTTTTAACTTTATGGTTAACTTTATAAGAGGGTTCTGGAAGAAATAAAGACCTTAGAGTTTGATAAGGAGCTTTGAGAGAGACCTTGAAGCTTGATAAAGAGGGGCTTCAGGAGGAAGGGACAAGCTGAAACCGGTGGTGAGGTGAACAGCCGGTGCCAGCTCAGCAGTTCTTTGCAAAGGTGAAGAGTTCAGAACCGAGGAAGGTGTTTTACTTCATCCAAAAGAACCCTCAGTGAAGACCCCAAGGGGTGTTCCGAGGCAGAGTTATAGGAGTTATATGATTTCCCCTTCCAGTTTTCAGGAGTTTGCTGACACAGCTAATGCATATATAACACAATTAATGCATATGTAACACAACTGATGCACATGTAAAATTGTATGGCATAAAGGAAGCTGATCTGGGGCAAGAGCTGTGCATGACAGGTGAATTTATTCTCCATGCACCCGGTGCCAGAATAAAACACACCTGCTTCAATACCCTTTGTGAGTTTTGGGGTTTGTTTCCCCATGTCACTTCAACAACTATGAAGGATGAGATATGAAGCCCAAACTGCACAGTAGGGCCAGGAGATGTACCTGGATGCAGCTAATCCTCTACTATCACAGGTGGACACATTATAGGTTCTTTTTTAAATAAATTGATGAATAATATCTTAGAAGCTGCTAGGAATTGTCCTCGGTTTGACAAGCAGTCCCCAAACCCCACATCTTGAGCAGTTAGAATTGCCAGCCCCCTGGTTCCAGAGGAACACGTTGCTCTGGGTACATTTCCACAAGGAAGCCAGGGGGGCATCTTGCATGAGCACTCTGCACTGCTGCCAGCTGGCATCCCAAAGGGCTGACAGCAAGCAGAAGGCCTCAGGAATTCCAGCTCTCAGGCATGCTGTCCTCAGTTTCCTGGGATCAAATTGTACATAGTTTTCAAGGAAATTAGCACAAGAATTGTCTTAATGACAGTGGAGTTCAGAAGGCATGTTTTCGCCAGAATTGTAAAATCGATGACTTTTTAAATTGAAATTAACTAGAATTTTATAATATTTACCTGCTCTCTGAAGCAGCATTATCAGTCTTAGCCTGTAGGCATATTAAACTAGAAACCTACACATTCCCTGCAGAGAAAATAAGCTTCTTTTAACTGACTGTGAGATTTAACTATTTTAAGTTTTGGTAAACATCACCCTGGACATGACAAAATCAGATTGCTTTCTCTTCTTTCTTTGTAACTCAAGACACTAAAATGTCACTTGGTACTTGTGTCATACCACAAAGCATTCAGATCTTTGACCTTTTGTGTCTACTGTTGTCCACTACTTTTTTTCTTATCTTGCGTGCTTCTTTTTATTTTTACTTCCAGCATGCAGTACTGTTGTTCTCAACAGTTTGGATGCTGCTGATTGGCAGTAGGAATAGCTTGTACTTTTCCTGTTGAAAAGAAATATGGCAGTTCACAGACGCTGATTAGGATGGTTGTCAGCACAGTGTATTTCAAAAATACTCAAAGAGTGAATTCCTGACAGAATAGTGAGGTACATTTGATGTGAGTCACTAAGAGAATTTTATCTATGCAGCTATTTTGTGTACAAAACAGTAAGTTAGCTTAGGGGTTGGTTGGCTATTCCCTTCCTTGTGTGCATGTCTTCATACAGAGAACTAACCCTTTTGCCAAAGTCTCCTGCTATTTATTACATTTTGTTAAGGCTTATTAGTCAGTTTTGGGGTTTGGTGTGTTCATTGTTGACTTCTTTGTCAGGTGTGCTGGCAATAGTAAATTGTAAGTTTTTGAGGTACCAGAAAAAAGTTGAAATAAAGTAAAATAGCCTATATAGTGAACTCCTTTTAGCCTTTGTCTCCACTAGAGTTATGTGTTTTTCTTAGCCAATATGGCATATTCTGATTCTCTATTGTATTTTAAGATTTTTGCTGGTGTAAAGTAGTCATGCAATACAACAATTATAGTTCACTATCAGCTTTACAAGGCATCTGAAAAAAATAATCTCCCAGTATTTAGTTATTGTTAGGTTTTTATTGTGAAAATGCAGAGCCATCATGGTTTAGCATATACAGAAAGTTGCATAATTTGTTTTTGAGACGATAATTGATTCCTGATGAAGTGATACAGGATAATCCTAGACTAATGTGTTCTGTGATAGCAGCTACATTTTCACAGAATCTATCATGGTTTTGTTTTCTGTGGCTTCTTTATCATAAGAACACCAAGAGAATAATTACTGGGAAAGTTTTATATATATATATATATATATACACATATATATATGTATATATGTATATATATAGAGAGAGCAGCAATTATATTTATACATATATATATACTTATATATATATACTTTAACAGTCAGTTATTTGTTGATATCTGTTAAGTTTGCTTTGCTTCAGCCCCCTCTGTGGGCTGTACAGCACCACATATTCACAAGAAAAAAGTTAAATCTCTACAGATGATTTCTATAACATACTTTGCTTTGGATGCACATGAAGACAATTTAATTGACACGCAGACCATTTAAAGTAATATAAATTTGTCTACAACACGACCAGTAAATTTTGAGCCAGTATACATTTTTCTTTGTATATATACTATTACTTTTAATTAGCTTAACAAGTGACTTACACCTTTTCAGATGCAATTAATGCCATTCTACTTATAAATTTTTGTCTGCACTTGTGTTTTTTGTGCCAGTTATTCTTTCTTCTGTGTGAATGGCATTCTTACGTGTGATCAGGCATTTAGAAAACACATCCTATTAGCAAGAAGCTTATTTGGACAAGATAGTACGGTACATTACAGCAGTCTGTAGTCTCAGTTTGTAATCTCTGAAATAGGTTGCAAAAATGAGACAATGAGCTGTACTTGTGGTTGCCAGTGAATGTGGAGAAATAATGAGAAGCAATGGACTTTTTGATTAAATAAGCTTGAGCAAGAAAGTGGAAGTGCTGTATTAGGCTACCTCGAATCTCCATTATGATATGTTTTTAAGACTGGAAAAACATTGGTCAGAGCTGGTTTAAATGTAGTTCATGTAGACATTATCAAAGTTACAAAAGTATATCAGGGAATAAAACTACAGTTTATTTGTAGAGAAATGTATGAGAGTAGCAGGGGTAGTAGCTATTTAACATTGGTAGCACTGGTGGATATGAGGTAACGTGTCACTGTTAAAAGGTTTAAGCAAACTGAAATTGCTCTGACCAGTGAGATTTAGTCATTCCAAAGTAGACTAAACATTGGGGCATTTTTCTGAGAAAACTGAAGTCCCTGCCTGAGATCAGGTGTGGCAGGGACTAGAATACTGGAGGTCATGTGTGCTGGTGAGTCTGAGGTAGTGGGTAGTTGGTATTTGATTTATCCCCCCCAGTTCACAGTCCCAGCTTCAGCTGGATTCATCCTGAGTTTGGCTGCCAGGGTCCTCCTTCAAGTGGGGGGGCAGCTCGGGCTTCAGTTTTAAAGCAGCTTTGGAACATGGATGTAAGTGCTTTAAGGTCATTACTGGAAGAAATTTAAGTGCTGGAGAAATTAATGGGACGGTTGGACAAACAACAACCTGGTAGGGTATTAATGCTGATTACTCCTGTGTGAATTTCACTGTGCAGAGACCAATATTTAGGTCTTATGAGTACAGCTTGGTAAGGAAAGAATTCCTTAACACGGAGGGCATGGGAAAGGGAACTGATGTTTACCAAACCGAAATAGATTTCTACCCTCTACAAATACACTAGCTGAAAAAAAAAAAAAAAAAGGGAAAAAGCTTCACCTTGAAAGACTGAAGTGTTTTACTTGACCTGGAACAACTGTGAATGTTTGAAACCCCAAACCAAGTGTTTGGTTTCTTTTGTTTTGCTGTTGGATTGGGCTGGCAGCACACACAGTGGCTGTGGCTCATCCAACTGGATGTAGCTTAAGCTCCCTTAGATCCAGGCCACTGGCTATGCCTACCCTTGGATGAAGTACTGACACCCAGGCTTCAAACAAACAGACAGATTGTTGGAAATAAGAAATAATACAAATTTGATATTTTTATGCCCAAAGTGTGCCAGTAAGAATTTTTTTTAAATTTTCATTACTGTTGCATTCTGTGTCATTTTCTTATGCCCACCACTCTCCAATATATAGCCAAGAAATCTTTCTATTAACATAGCTCAAAGGAGTGTTGAGGCTTGCTGTGCCACTGCTGTTTCATAAAGAAACTACAGCTACTTTATAGAGAAAGAGACCAGTTTCAAATGTTACATTGCTCTGTTCAGGATAAAATATGCACCACGTGGAAAGATAGAGCACTTTTGGTACATTTTACCAAAGTAAGCACTGCTGGCATACAACTGGGTTTAAACACAAAAATGTAAAATTTGGTGTTTACATGAGTTTTCAAGCATTTCATCATATTGGGTATTTAAATAATTTCACAACTAAAAAAGTTGTATAAAGAAAATATTGACTGACTCACACTCTTGAGATCAAAAGCAGATTTTCTATGTGGAGATGACTAAAAAAAAAACCAAACAGCCAAATCCTAACCCACTTAGAACTAATTTATAATTCTTGTGGGCATGACCTGTTGAACTAAAACTAAGCTTAGGTTTTAAATCAAAATTTTATATAAAATACTGGGGACTGTCTTCTGCACAAGGCTGATAGTGTTAGATGCAGTAGAAGGAAATAAGTTACTTAGGAAGGGAATATCCTTTACTGATAGTGTGAGCATTAGCTACCTTCTGTCATAAATCTTGCAACACAAAATGTTCTGACCCCTGTGGAATGGCAACCAATTAAAAATAACCTTTTTATAGCTTTTATTTGCAAAAGAGAAAGGCAAGAGAAAGGAGTAAATAATACCCTTCCAGCAGAATGCTTTTAACACCTTCCCAGAGAGATGTGAAACATTGATGCCTTACTACCTTGCCCGTCTGCAAAATACAAGTTACAAAGTTCCAAGTTGGTCCCCTTTTACAAGCAAAATGACTCAAAAGAAAAAGAAAAGTTTTAATTATAAAGATTTTCCTCAGATGACAGTTGTCTGCAAAATATTGACTGGAGTTCTTCTCAACTGTCTATTGTACAACTTAAGGGATACCACATTCCCAAAAAACACAGTGGAATTTTGATTGTGCTATAGAGCTATTGACATGATCTTTACTGCTTGAGAGTGGCAGAACATATCTAGGAAGCAAAATAGAGATGCTTATGCTATCTTGATAATTCTGACAAAATCCTTTGTCATACTTGGCCTTTGTGGTCCTTGGAAGTTCTGGAGGATATGTAAAAGTTCAGATAAGAAGGCCAGCATCATCCATCAACTTTGGGATGGGCCGACACGATAGGCTGTGCCTACCTTTTTCTTCCAGCACTTCAAGTGCTGGTTCAAGCCACATTCATTGCTCTAGACCCTCTAGAAAAGTTACATGAGGCAACTCATAGTCAGAGAGAGCAAAAGACACTCTACAAAGGCAAAGAATCTCATCTAATTCATCTATACGCTTCAAGGGTAGTGCCAGGAACCCTGTTAAAACATTATGTTTGTAAATGTCTGTGCAGTTTGCAGTTTTGACTCATTCAAAGAAAGACTTGAAGATAATGATACATCATTATTCAGCAGCCTCAGTAAACTTTGTCTTAATGATTAGCATTTCAAAGAATAAGGTTATGAGCTAACCAGCATCAAATAAACAGTGGAATTATGTTGATACAAATATAAAGATAATAATCATAAACACACAGTGACAAAAATTCACCTTTCTTTGAGTTCTCACAAAAACACAGAAAAGGCATGAAAATATTATGCTGAGTGTACAGAAGGGTGGCAATTCACACTGCAGTCTGCAGAACTGAGTCAAAGTAACATTGTTTTGGTCTGCATATGGTGACAACATTGCTGAGTGCTGATTAACATTGCATTGCCCTGCTTCCTATGCTCTGTCAAAGTGATGAGACACAGAACTGTAAGCCATAATATGCTAGTCAGAGTGAGAGTTCTCTGTCATCTCACTGAAGTAGTTCCATTTAATGTCCACCTTCTGATTCAGAGTGAGGAAAACGCAGAGAGCTGAGAGGGGATCTGCTCAGGCAAAGTTATGGAAGCTCCCAAGAATAGATGACCCAATGGTCTAAGTACTGTGTGAGGGACACAGCCCAGCATGTTTCACAGGATCGGATTTCAGCAACCTGTGCATGAGTTGGATGTTGTTTGATCGAGAGCAGCATCTGCGTGGGTGCATAACAGAGGGAGTATTTTCTTAAATTTTTTTTTTTTCCTTTTGGGATCAAGAAAAACCAGAAAACCAGCCAAACAGCTAAAGCAAAGCATAGTGTAGGAGTGCAGACCTGAAAACTCTCAAAGAAAATGAGCGAAAAGACATTCAGAACTGTGAGCAGACAAAACATTTCTTGCGGTTTCAGTCATATCCATTAAAGGAATCAGGCCTTTAAATATACATATATATATATATTTTTTTTTTTTTGTACATGAACAACACTACGACAGAGACAAGCCTAATTCCATCAGCTGTTTCTCCTTCTGAGTATAGAAGCTTTGTTATTTCACTCTTCCACTCAAGAAGGGTGATGGTAACTAATATATATTACAAAGTAGCAAAGTACAAAGCGTGCATTTGTTATAGTCAAGCAAGTTCAGAGATTACACTAACAAAAGAATGAATGTTTACCTTCCCGTGTGGATGAAAATTTTATATGAAGGAAATGTGCCTGTAGGGACACTGCATACAGGCTATAAAGTGAGAAAAAGAAATATTTAAGAAGTACTATCAAAAGATCTCATGGGTTTGTAGTAGAGCCTAATCATGGTTGTTAATCACATCAAGTGCTGACACTCAAAATTGAACTACAGCTGTCAAAACCTGTTGTCTTTGTGGTGCTCTGAAAAAGAAAACACTATTTGCTGCGGCATTAAATAATATAAGGATTATCTTCCTTTAAGACAGATTCTCATCTCAACTATCTAGCAGGTGTCTCCTCACCTTGTTAAACAAAAAGGGACCACATATTCAACTGTTTCATTTTCAGTTGTATTAGTTTTCAAAAGAGTTGGTTTTTTTTCTCCCTAGGTACTAGCCCTTAGGACTCCTTTTTACCTCTTGCTATTTGACATGTATGGACACCATTACTACAATACTTATAAATATTTTCTTTAAAACACACAGATGGACAAAAGCTATTTAAAAAGGGTCTCATTGAAGGGAAACATGGGCTAAAAAGAATAAAATTATGCTCTGTAAGAAAAATAATACTATAACAATAGACTGTAGAAATGACAGGTCATTTAACAAGGAAGGAATAAAAGTATTGTTGGAAGAAGAGTACGGCACCAGGGCTGCATACAAATTTGAGTTTAGTTTATGATGTCATTTTAAATATTATGAACATATGATAATCAGGTGTTCCCCAAAAAATTTTAACAGTATATCTATATGGCTAATGACATTTACATTTTTGATTAAGAATAGGTAATTATGATGTATAAGATAAAGTGGGAGGCAGGGATAGAATTAAGTCAGGCTGGGCAGGTTTCTAGCAACAGAGATCAGCTATATCAGAAACAAGAAACACACCAAAAAAAACCCCCAAAACCCTCATCCCTCTTCAGACTCTAAGTCTAGATAGTAATTAAATCCTTATCTGCAAGACAGGAGAATTAAAGAAAAATAGTCAAAAATTGATGGAAGTCTCACACTCACAGGCACTCGAGTGTGGCCAAACCTACTGTTGTTCTAATTTGGGTCTATGTATCATTAAGCAGGGAAAGTAATAGTTCAACATCCTGGCAAGGATGAGACAGGATGCAAAGAAATGAGTACAAAAAATAAGGAAAAGCTATCCCAGAATCTGCTAAAACAATGGACTTTCCATGATGTACAGGTGAAATTAATGTGTTTCCCAGCTGACTCAAAAATTAGAGCTTGCAGGCTGCTATCGACCAGCTAAAGTTTAAGTAGCAACTGCCAGTGTAATTATATATATTAAATCTCTGTTTCATGGCAGTGAAAAACCTCATCCCATAGAAGAAGTCTCCATGTAGTGAAGGCTTCATATAACAAATAACAGTTGAAAGTACAGTAAGATGGGATTTACTGGCAAAAGTTTGTATATTTGTTAGGAGATACCTACATGTCTTTACCTTTCACAAACACAACTACTTCATGGTACAGTATATAATCAGGAAAGTGGTTTACTCCCAAAAGTGATATAAGGTAGATTCATCTCAAATATGACACAAGTTAATCTCATTGTCATAAGAAATGGTTGACCTCTGGAAAAATATAAATTATTCTATTTAATGTTGTTACCAATGCAATTTTAATTTGAATAAAATATATAGTAAAGACATGAATTTCCCTTGTCTTCCAGTGTAATGTTATTAATTATTTCTCATCTTTTGCAATATTACATTTCCATTTTAGTATTCATGTGAGAATTTATGCTAATTACTCAGAGCACTGACTACCACAGGCAGCTTCTACATTTATTTGTTGAAAATCTTTGTTTAAAGCAAATGTGAAGGTTATTATTGTCATCTTCATCAGTCAATATATTTGACTAAAATATTGAAAAATCCTTTTGAAATTGGTATAAATCAAACCCGGGTAGATAGTGACTGCAAAGGGACTGTTTTTGGATACCAAGGCTTTCTCAAAAATGTAAATGATTGAAAATTCATGATCTTCAGCAGTTTTAGATCAAATATAGTTTCATGCTCTATTTACATTTTGGTAAACCACTCCGTCATTAACAGCGATAAGTTAGTAAAGTATTAACAGAGAGCAATTACAGAATATATTTTGTTAGTCTATGGAAAATCCATGTAGACCAGTGAAAAATAGACACTGGTTGAGATTTTGGTTTTATTTTCAGTTTGTAATCTAATTACACTAAATTAACTAAAGCAGATAACGAATTTTAAGGTAGAAAAATACAGCTTTAGGACTTTTTTCCATCTGGGAAACAGCCAGGAAAAAAGAACAGTGTATGATTATGGAACCAAAGGTAGTCTAGAGGAATCTTCTAAATAATGGATTAGAAACTGAGCCAGTAGTGTGTCCCTGTGGCCAGGAGAGCCAAGGGGATCCTGAGGTGCATTAGGAAGAGCACTGCCAGCAGGTTGAGGGAGGTGATCCTGCCCCTCTACTCAGCCCTGGTGAGGCCCCATCTGGAGTGTTATATCCAGTTCTGGGCTCCTCAGTACAAGAGAGACCTGGAGCTACTGGAGAGGCTCCAGCAGAGGCCATAAAGATGAATAAGAGACTGGAACATCTCTTGTATGAGAGACTGCAGGAGCTGGGACTGTTTAATCTAGAGAAGACTGAGAGGGGATCTCATCAATACATATAAGTATCTCAAAGGTGGGTGTCAAGGGGATGATGCAAGACTCTTCTCAGTGGTGCCAAGCAATAGGATGAGGAGTAATGACCATAAATTAAACAACAAGATGTTCCAACTCAGCATGAGGAAGAACTATATAGTGAGGGTGGCAGAGCACTGGACAGGCTGCCCAGGGAGGGTGTGGATTCTCCCTCTCTGGAGACATTAAAAACCCACCTGGGCACATTCCTGTGTCACCTACTCTGGGCGACCCAGCCTTGGCAGGGGGTTTGGATGAGATGATCTCGGGAGGTCCATTCCAACACTAATATTTCTGGGATTCTGTGAAATCATATTGGAGGAAGTTTCGACCAAAGTAAACTTGGTTACTGAAGACAATATCTAGTGTTGGATGCCATGAAAAAAGAAATGAGGCAGAATGGGGAAAT
This sequence comes from Corapipo altera, assembly GCF_003945725.1. Classification (NCBI taxonomy): domain Eukaryota; kingdom Metazoa; phylum Chordata; class Aves; order Passeriformes; family Pipridae; genus Corapipo; species Corapipo altera. The sequence goes on along the minus strand of NW_020884934.1, from coordinate 711,984 downwards.
CACGCAGGACAAAGGTGGGAGTTTACTTTAACTGTCAGGTTTCAGTAGTACAAACCCAAATGGAATGCAAGCTCCTGACCATTATATAAATTCCTGTAAAGCACCACAACACCTTTGGTATCATACAGGTTGCACATCAAACAGAACAAGGAAAGATTTCTCTCTGCATTGGAAAATAAATGTCTGAGATCTACACAATTTGGAGCAATATCAATTCCTAAAAATTGATTTCCCAGCCTCCCCCTTAAAAACACCCTCTTTCACAGAAACCTGAATTTTTCATCAACATTCTGGTGAAAAGTTCCACGATGAATCTGTTGACCAGTATGTTTCACACAGTGGCATCTGTCTGTCTGGAAGTAACAGTCTGATACATACTCCATAATGAGTATAATGTCATCATTTCAGGGAACACACAAAAAAGCACACTAGAAAGTGTTTTGTACTTTATTGGATTTTCTCTTTCTTGTACAGTTCACATCTCAGCTTCCTTGTGTTTTTTTTTTTTTCCTTTTCTTTTTTTTCCTGAAGGGTAAATATGGGTTTTACTCTGGTAAGAAACAAAGTAAAATGCAGTTTGTGGGAATGATCTTTAACTGGCAAGATTATTTTACCTACTGGCTTTGTGGGAAGCTTTTCATAGTTCCTATTTTGAATATATGCTATTTGGTCTCAGCTGGAAACGTTGTCTACTTCACATCTCCTGAGGTCTTTAGAGTCCTGAGAAATGAAGCTGAAACAGTGTTGTTAGTTACCACACTATGATTTGGAAGGTTGGTAAATGTGAGACAATTTATATAATATTGGTACACAAGTCACTTTACTCATATACAGTAAATTGCAGCATAAAATGCACAAAAAGCAATTAAGTGATTTGTGAACCAGGCTCTTGATATAGTCAAAAATTACTAAGGTGAATTACTTCTTGGATTGTAAGATAATTATAGCACCAGTCTTCTAGTCATCAACAATGTAGTCCTCATACAGGCACAATTGCACTGGAGTGCTGGATTTTTATATGTGGCCCACACTCTAATTAGCACATTCTAATTTCAAGCTTAAAAGAAAACCACAAGAAACATATGGCTTATAGCATTTTATTATTAACAACTAAGCTGTGTATCTCACTGTGAGACAAAAAGCCAATCTTTCTTTTCTTTGATTCAGCCATGCTCCCTGCTTTTTTATTTCTATCAGATAATTAAATAACCCAAACAAGATGAAATTAGTTACTTAATTTCTTCAGGAATTAGAGGTAATTTAGATTTTCGAAACTGTTTTTTGTGGAGTATTTGAATGTTTTGTTTATAACAGCTTAGTTCAGCCTGTTTGTTCACTCATTTCTTTTCATCTGCAAGATCTAAAACCAATCAGTAATGTCCTGAATTCTGGCTATATTTAATGAGAGAAAGTGCTTAGTTTATTTTGCAGTTAAATGCTCCATACTTTTCAAATCTCTCTCCATTCCACACATCCCTTCATTTTTATTTTTTTTTTAAGCAGCATGTTAATAGCATTAGACTCCTAAGCTGAGGATATTGCTAATAGCAGAATCATAGAGCATGCTAATTACTTGCAGAAAGGTCACAAAGGTTGGTGAGAGACAGATCCTGATGAGGTGGGGAAATTCCAATATTCATTACTTCCTTTTTTTTTTGCTCCCCTAACTTTTTTCCTCTGAAATGATGACCAGTCTGTGTCCGTACCTCCAATGAAGGATGTCTTCATTTTAACAGATCTTTCTCGGTGGATTTTTGTGGTGTAAAGCAGATGGCAGTGCTCCTACTGTCCCTTCAGAAGAGAATACATTAAGGGTGGTGCCCCACTGGCTCTTTGATGAGATAGGTCTGAAATCATCAAAGGCTGGCCCTCTTCTTTCCATCAAAAAGTACAGCTAGGGCCTATAGAGACCACTGTCTATGGAAGATGATAGCAGTAATTAGCCTTTATGATAGATAAATCTTCATCTCTGATGATCAAAGACAGCTAAAATTACCAAATTATATGTGGCAGTTTTGTAATATGAATAAAATGAAGCAACTTTATAAGCTTTTATAATCTTTTTACATAGAGCGTTAACTCTGTTTTAAGTGCATGTATTTGTTAGGAATTTTTTTTTTTATTTAACAATTTATTTGTGATGCAATAAAATGATTAGATAAAAAACAGGAATAAAGGATCAGCATAAAGTGAATGGGAAAATTTTATTTTTGTGGGTTTCCCCTTTTCTGTTTTCTTCCCTTTCTTTTTATGTGCAGTTTTTTCCATCTTTTCCAACCTTACATTCCCATAATGATCTTGCTAGGAACAACATTTCCTGGGTTTCAAGGAGGAGCTGGAATTTTTGTCACAGAAGATAGGAACCTTGTTCCTGTGCTAAGAGTAAAACCTCCTCTTCAGAGAAGCAAAGAACTGAGGGTCTGAGGGTCTAGAAGAATATTGCAATTTAGCACTCTCGTGAGGGTTTTTTGTCCTTAAGAAATGAAGGTCCTTTGTACTATAATCTGTGTAGATGATATTTTTGGGTTTTTTAATCTTTCCAAATTAAAATCTTCATCTTTTAAGTAGAGAGATCTTGGCACTGGTGACACATTTCTGGGCACTCTTAAGACAGTTTTTTTCCACCCCAAACTCAGTGCATTGCAGAGGGTGGGTAATGCTTTCTTTTAAGAGCTCATGTGTGCATTCATTGCAGTCTGTTGGGAACATAAGGGCTGAGTGACTTTAAACATGGTGATACTGAGTTGTTGAGATGTCTAACGTCAGGCAGCTCATTTCTAGAGTTTCCAAGTCCTGTTGGAAACATATTGCATGCATCCTGGCAGGAATCTCCAAAGAGGATGCTGTGTAGCCAGGGTGATGCATTTGGAGCCAAAAGGCAACCTGCTCAGCAGGAAAGCCTTTACAGACAGATTTTTGGGGAACCACAACTTCAAGCGTAGTTTAAAATGGTCTTTTTCACTAGCACTGAACTGCAGTGCCCACATGGTCAGTTCATAGGTTTCAGCTGCAAAGCAGCAACTAAGAACTGAAGGGTGAGATGGTAACAAACAGCTAAAAAGACAGTCACTCCCTAAGCCACCACAGCTACTGTCCAAGCAAAGGTCTGATTGTGTTCCACGTTCATTCATGGCCCACTTCCATGTGCACAGCAATGAGAGAGAGGTGAGATCTTTCTTCTGGAAAGGCTGAAGCAGGGAGGAAGGTCGTCAGTGTTGAGGAAGGGGTGAGCCTGCAGGCAAATGTGAGTGTAGGGTGTGGGTGTGAGCCAAAGGGACGGGACCCCAAAGGGGCAGCAGCTCCCGTGGCTGCACTGGGAGAGGGTCACTGGCTGATTTCAAAGAGACACACACCAAGGGTAGCTGGATACTGATTAGTTTCAGCATTTAAAAAATTGTATATGGGGACCAACTTCTGACTTGAGAAATAAAGCCCTGGTAGCCCTCAGTAACTTCAAACTGACAGAGATGAGTGGGATGTGAGATTACAGTTCTGGATTTAAGCACCTAAACGCCACTTACATCTGGTGCTAGGCATTTATTTCCTGTTTGGAAATCTAAGTTTATATTTAAATATCTTTAGGAACTTTCTAAATAAAGGAAAATAACAATAACAATAATAATAACAATAATAATATAACCATCTTTGAAAGATATCATAGAGTCCTGATAATGACTCGAAAACTTCAGGAACAAAGACACCGCTTCATTTGCTGCTTTCAAATGACAATAGCTATGCATTATTATTGTATAAAAAATATGAAAATACAGTATGTTCTGTAAGGGAATAACTCTTGTTGCCATGGTGACTGAGTAGAATACATCCCCGATATATAAGTAATTTTCGAAAAGAGAATGCTAAGACAGTTGGAGAAGAGAAGTAGAAGAATGGTGGAGTGCTAGGAGGTATATAACAATTTATTTCAATTTCATCATCCAACTCAGAGAGTTCTTGTTTCAGTCAAATGTAGACTAATTTGAAGCTCAAAATTACTATTATTTTTTCGTGATCACAATTTAGTTTGCTTCAGATCATGTTTAAGATATGTTTGTGACTGAATAATTTGAAGAAAAGGGATATTTTTGTAGCATAATTTGACATTAAAAAGAAATAAAAAAGGTAGGTCTGTAGGAGTGTACAATCAATATTTTTGCAATATAATTTGAATACTGACCTAATCTATACAGTCTTATTTTGAACCAACAGCCCTAAGCATATTTCTGTCTCTTGGCTGCATACAGTAATTAGTTTGCTGAACAAAGGAAACATCAAAATCAGCTCAAGGGAAGCATCATTGAAGGTCTGAATTAGGATGAGCTTATGATTTGGTACTCCTAGCAGAATCCCTTGCCTTTCTGCCAAAGAACTACAAGTTTGCCATCAAGGAAGGACTTGGGCTACTGCTTTCTCAAGCCTAGCTTCCCAATGTCAGTGTACAGTGCACTAGTTGATGGGCTTCATGTTTTCCACATTATTGGGATAATAATGGACAAAGAAATGCATAAAAAAGCTCATGACTGTCAAAAGTACATTTGCCCAAAGGAGTGTGAAGGCTTTCATTCAACTTAGTCCTTCATTCCTGATGGTTCCTAGGGAAAAAGTTATTGAAATTTATAGCTATACCTGCATGGTAAGACATGTTAAGACATTAGTGGATAACAGGTATCCATATTTTAATGTGGATGGGATACACCTGCTTTTTATGCTGTGTATAAACTGGGAAATGTGAGTATTTCAAGATTTGTGGAGATTTCATGATCCACTTAGTGGAATTATTAATGAGTTGAAACATTCAGAAGGCACATGTTTAACCTAAGAATTAACTGGACTGCCTGTTGGAACTGTTTCTTTGTGGTTGTTTAAAAGGAGCAATTGAGTATGCTGTGTGTTTTTTTATAATGGCAGAGTGACACATTAATAAAAGCCTATTAGTCCAGAAGTAAACCTTGCTGTTAACTGTTCCATTACTGTCTGTTTGGACAAACAACCACACTTGTGAAGTTCTTTTAATTCTGGGATTTTATCCTTTCTAAGCCTAGTCTTAAACTCTGGTTTCAGTCAATATGAAAGCACACATGAGTTTGTGCTTTGTTGTGGTTTTTTTTTTTTTTTTTTTTGCATTAGAAAGTGGATTATAAAATACCTGCCTATGGAAGCACAGTAGATATTTGGATAGAAGGAAATACAGAAAGCTACCTCAAATCAAAAAGTTTCAGATAAATTGAGTCTTAGCACAAGTTTATGGATGTTCCAGTCAATGTGTTAATGAGTCAAGAACAGCAAATGCTTTAGATAAACAGAGAAAAGTGTTGCATCAATTTTACCTATAGAAACAAATTAAATTTACAGCTGCAGCTATGTTTTGTAAAGAAGCACATACACCAAGCAATACCAGGTGGTAGGCATATTTTTGGAATCCTGCTACTCTGCTTGTTTTCTTGAGTATCAGATTGCTAGCTCTTTAATAAAGCTAATTAATTTTACTATCTGATACTAAAATAAACAGATGAAAAATGCCTTCAAGAGATTTCTTTATAGCAGGAAACCAGCACTGCAAAACTCTAATGCCAAATACAGCCATCATTTGCACACAAGTTGCCTAATCTGTGGAAATATGTGGAGATGGGGCAAAAGCAAGCTCAGTTGCTCCTCATCAATGCACAAGATGTGCAGAGGCAGCACAAACTGGAAAGCATTTTTCCCTGAAGGGATGAAAGAAAATAGACCCTTCTGCCTGTCTGTCCTAGCCCAGACATGGCACCAGGCTTGAGCTTCAAATGTAGCTTTGCAGCAGGCAGGTATTTTAACGCTGACATTGGACACAATCATCCCCAGAGCACATTTCTTTTTGTGTTTTTCCCAGGCAAAGGGTTTCAGATGTTTCATATTCTAGCATCATAAACCAGGTCAATGTGCAAACAGTGGTATTCAAGAGAGGGACGTCCTCTGCTTTTCCTTAATCCCCCTCCTGGTACCATCTGGGAACGAGGAAAGAGTCAGGGTGAGTTTTATTCCTTCATGTTACAATTCAAATATGTCCAGGGAGAGAGGAAATTGTGATCTTGTCTTCAACAAGCCTCTTGCATAATTAAAGTTGCAAACTAACTCTTACTAAATCTTATGCAAACAAAACAAATAACCTCTTACGCAGAACTGAGGTAAGGAAGCTGAAAGAGTACAGAGAAAAATCTGAAGATTGTTCTTGTCCTAGATGATGTTAACCTTAGTTCTACTTTATAAATAAAAGTAGTGCAAATCAAATGCAGTATACCAACAAGAAGAGGCCAGACATTTCAGTCTGAAATGGGCTTTTTTTTTCCTATAGAAAAAGAATTCTCTAGCCTGAAAAGAAGATGATGCTCAGATTGAAGTATTTAATAGGAATCTACATGTGTTCTTCTGAATTGCTAAACACTTTGTGATGTTAACCCTGTTATGTGCCCTTCTTCACCTTGTGTGATTTTAGCTGTTTGACTTTCCCTCTTTTCCTTCCTTTTCTTTCCCATCTCTTTTTTCTTGTTATTAAAAAGGACTTTTTGTTCTTTTTTTTTAATCTTTTTTTCCTCCTATTTCCCCCCTAAAAATTCTTAAAATAAAACAGGTATTAAACCAATGACAAAATTCTACTTGACATCAGTGGGACAAAAATCATAGTCTAAGTATCTAGACCTATTAGGCACAGCTTCAGATAGTTATTCTTTGCAGTTGTGATTCCTTCTTTTCTTTGTGTTCCTCCATGACTAACCTTTCATACACACATGTCCCCTGAGGCCTTTAAAAACAGTTATTAACTCACGTAGTTAACTCCTGTCTGGAGACAGTGGGGAAGAAAAAAAAAAAGAAGGTAAAACAAAAATGAAAAAGATAAAAAAATCCCACTAGACTGTGCTTCTCAGTGGAACAAGGAAAGACACTACAGGTCAATGAAGTACAGTCTCCATGAGACCCAGGAATCAGCTAATGATAAAAGACACTCTCCAGAGGAATTTGTCCTACATAAATCTGCACTAAAGTGCTCAGCGTGCAACAAAGCCAGTACTGATCTTCACAGGTTAGCTCCTATTCCATATTGTCTGCAATTTGACTGCATGTTTCGTGTGGGTGTATGTGGTAGATACATCCATGGGGGTAAACAGGCCTTCTTTTCAATTTTATTAGCAAGGAATTAAATTGATTGGGTAAAAATTAAAAATTATCTCTCCAGAGGGATTTTACATTCTGTGGGTGTGTTACCAGATATGTGTCCTTTCTCTACTTGTTTTATTATTGCTAGAAATTTTCCCAAGATATTTCCAGCTGTCAATTTTATCCTTAGAGAGCAAACTGGCATTTCTGACTGCTAGATTTAAAAAAAAAAAAAAAGAGAAAAAGTCTTCTTTCTTTTCTCCTTATAAAATTTGACCCTGTTGCTGTGTTATAAGGACTCCCCAGTGCCCACTGACTAATTTGAACCCTTCCCTAGTTACTGGCACATTTCTCTCCAGAAGTACCATGTTCTGACCTCCTTCATGTTGCCTTTTGATTTCCAGCAAGAAAATGAAGACCCATCTTCTAATGAAGCTCCTTTGTGTCCTGCATTTGCTGTCCATTGCTAACTGACATTGTCATGCCAGTATTACCTTACTATTTTTATCCTGTGTAATATTCTATGGATGATACAATCTCTGAGAGATGCAAATGGTTATTTTTCTTTTTTATTTATTATCTTTTTAGTTTTTGTAGTAAAAAATATCCATATTAATATTTTTATTGCTTTTCTGACCCATAATATATTTAATTCTTTACATATTATTTTCCCTCCAGATAAGTTAAGCAATTGTGTAACTGGCATGCTAATGTTAATTGCTACAAAGCTGAAATAAGGACCTAGTAAGTTATGATTTTCTGGTTTATGCTGTCTTTTCTTTCATGATATATTACCAATTTAAGACTTTTTGACCTGAAAGTCATAGTACCATGGTTTTCACCTATCTTGATCTGCTCAGGTGAGTTACAGAGTTGAAGAGCAGAGTTGTTATATCTCAGAATATAACTGGCACCAAATCTCAGTCTGATTAACTCATATAACTGGTGAACGTGTCAGTGTCAGCAAGTTTTCCCTGTTCCACACGTAAAAGCATTCCTATTAGTTCCTATAGGTACTGAATTAAACCTTCATTTTAGGTACTTAATGAAGAAAGAAAGCTATTCTCAGTATGAAGTTTGAATGCTTTCTTTGCATCCCAGGAACACAAGATAATCATAATTACTAACTAAAAAAAATAAATAAATTTGGTGTTATTTAGTGCTCTTATCCAACAGAGAATTTATACATGTGCTTCAAGTCCAGGTGAAACAAGGCTCTAATATTCTTTGTGACTTTTCGGGTCTATTTCCTGTTATCCTCTATTTGTTAGTAGGAGGAAACTGTGCTCGTTTTGATAATACCCAGTTTCCAGTGAAGTCAGCTTGATTTTTTCATAAATAAAAGGGTTTACCCTGTTCCCATAAGACAGATATGTGAAGACATTTTATAGGCATGTAATTATGAACGAGTTCTGATGAAATCACAGTATGGCCTCAAATACATGGAGGGAAACCAATCCAGTGTTTTCTTGCCTGTTCTTTACCAACAGCAGAATGGCTCAGGCAGAGATCTGGCTGAGATGGGTAACTGGGCTTTGCATGTGCTTAAGAATTCAATTCATTTAGCTCGAGGTTGAGTTAGTAACGCGCTGTGGAAATCTTACTATTCTGAATTGTCTGTTCTTTGCAAAAAATGTTGCTTGCTTGGGTGAGGTTTTCTTCTTTTCTCAGGGAAAGGTCCCATGCGGGGCTAGGAATTGGACTTGATGATCCTTGTGGGTGCCTTCCAACACGGCGTATTCTGTGATTACAGCATGAAAGGTAGCACAAAAAGAAAAAAGACATATACTGTTTTCTCTGTCATTTATGTAATATGTCATTTAAGTAAAGACGCAGGAGAAAAACAAAATTGTCAGTCAGTGGAAGAGAAAGGAATGGCATCAGAGGGCACAAAAGTTACTGCAGAAATGTACTGCAATAAGCCACTGAAATAGTTATGTTATTCCTAAGTGTTCAGTGCAAGGTGAAAGCATTTGCATGCCTCAAGGAAAGCAATGATTGCTCTGACTCTGAGAGAAAACTCTCTGCTTTGCTGCATCATCATTTTGATTGCTGACTTTTTATTCTTTTCTTTCTTTTTTCTTTCGGTGTCTTTTCCCCTTGTCAACATGAGAAATTATTGTGTTGTAACAGATGTGAAATGTGTATGTTCTCATACACACCAGGGCTGATATGTCTAAGGCCACAGCCATGCTTCTAAATGTAAGAAGGCTGGGATGAAGGTCACTGCCTTGGTTGTCATCACTACTAACCTGCCAGTCAGCTCCCTGGCTCTGTATTGGAGAGCCTCAACCAGCCTTTTCTGAAACAAAACTCAAGTGTACTCCTGGGAATAGCTCCTTCTGGGAATAGTTCTCCTGATGAGAACTGTTCCCCTAAACAGTGTGAGTAAAGCTGCACTGGGTTTAGTCCTTCCTCCCCTACGGTCCTCCACTGCTCACCCAGAGGTCCTGGCCCTCAAATAATGTTCACATAACCTGATGATATAAAATCACTTTCTCACTGGGTCCAGCAGGCCTTGTGTTATTTCCTACACGAATGAAAACCAAACAAAACTGATTGTTACTTTTTTGGCACATCACCCATGTAGAACCAAGGCCAAATGCTGCAGAGTGTAGATGTGGCCAATATGCCCTAAAAGATACGATCTGTGTTCTTTGTGAATATAAGGTAGGCTTGCTATAGATTGCTCATCCTTGGATTACAGATTTGTCCCTGAAGCCCTTTCATTTAGAAGGATAAAGAAACCAATATTTTCTAAAAGAATACAATCGATCTTCTAGTAAGATGCCCTTTGTTTTTCTAGCTTCATATTCTATTGCTGAGAAAAGCTCATTGAAAATTTTTATTTGAATGAAAAATTCATTTTTGTATTCTAATAATGCATGTATGTATGTAATATAAAATTGAAACTTACTGAACTGCCAGATCTAAATTGGTTTTGGTTTTACCAGGTGCAAATCTAAGGAATGTCTCAGGTGCAGTTTGTGAAGTTCTGCTTTTGGTTGCTATTGCAACGTGATATATTATGACAAGTATTTGGTGAAGTTGTGGGAGAGGAGTTTGGACACCACCACAAAGTTTGCACCCTCCATCAGCATTAGTGTTGGAACTCATTCTTCCACGTTACTTATTACAGTTGCATTCCCAAACAGAAAATAGAGAAAGGGTAAAATGGCTCTAAAAAGAGCCAGGAGAGGCAAGTGCAGTTGTAGTTCAAAAACTAGTACTAGAGCATCAGCAACAAACGTGGAAAATAAAAAAACACAAGCACACAAAACCCACGCCAAATCCAAATCCAAACCCTGCAGGCTGCAGTCCTTTAGTAACCCCTTAAGCCTAGCTGGTAATTTAGAGCCAGAAATTCTTTTCTACTTTCTCCAAGCCCTGAGAAATATGTTGTAATAAAAGTCCAAGTATACAATATTTTGAGATCAGTTTGGCTGATGAACATATGGGAAGCAAAAGGGAATGCAATGCCTATTAAAATGCTTATGAAAAATAGATAAAGCCTTTCAAACTTTAATACCATGCTATTTGATTTTGTCAGCAGATAACATTATGCACCAAGTATTGCATAGCCAGGTTTAAGAGCTTGAAAGTCATCAGTCTAAGAAGGATTCCAGGAGATGCAGTGCAGGATAGCACATATTGACAACCTGCCAGTTTTGAGGGCATGAGGAGGACACAAGCACCATAGTTTTACTTGATTATGTGAAAAGGAGATGGACAGTCTCATAAGGAATGAACAGACAGCACAGACATCAACTGCACCAAAAGAAAAAATTTCTGTACAGGCAAGATCTAGTAAGTGAGGCATTAGTAAATATATTTGTTCGTGGCCTTCCTGAGATTTTCTGGAGATATCTTTATGCCACAAGCTTCTAAAGATTCATCAAAAAAATAGCCAAATATAAAAAATAAAAATAAAATAAAAATGAATACCACCAAGACTCCTAGAGCTGTGTTGTTCATTTCTGCTCAGGCTCTTTGGGGTGGTGAGCACCTGCTTGCAGGAGAGGAAATCTCAGAAATGCCTTGGGGAAAAATACTCTTTCAGTCAGGTCATGGACAGAAACACATGAACTGTGACATTCACCAGGACCTCTTTTTTCTGACACAGCTGGGGAAAAAAAAGTCACAACTTCTCTTTACATCCCTTTTTCTTGTTAAATGCATGTGAAAGGAATAATTCCCTTTCGCTCTCTGTGCAGTTCCAGGAATGCTTATGGAAGAACCACTGATTACATGGTTAGGTATTTCTGTATGATGTGGCTGTAAATCTGGTGTGGTTCATGCCCACTCAGCACCATAGTGTTGTTCTTGTCCTCTGCCCACCCCGCACTGATCCTGGGATGGCTGGCAGGATACTGCTAAGGTGATCTCTCACTCTGTTATCTTCCAACAAGCCAGCAAGCAGACATTATAATTTCTCTTATTTATTCTTATTCATTGTTTTGACCTCAATCCAGCTTGCAGAGCTTAATATGATTTATTTATTCATAAGATGCTAAACTCACAGTATCTAGTTTGGTTTGGACTGCCCATGAGGCACCAAAAAGAAGTGCTGACATGTTATTGCTAAGGGCAATGGGCAGATTATTCTGCATTACATTCACATGCTGCATTTATTCACCTATAAGCATTTTTATAGCGACTGTAATTGTAACACCTGGGCAATATATATGCACTATAAAAATGTTGAGGAGTGTCCATTAGGACAATTAATCCTCTGTCCAGCTTCTGGTTTAATTGAGATATTGTGCTTTTGACTGTGTTATTGGTTTTAATTTAAGGCATGCAGCAGGGAAAAGCTAACTCCCACAGCTGTGGAAATGTGTGGGTAAGTACTTGGATGCTGGAGGTTGAGTTGGAATAGAGACTATTGCAGCAGAAGCAGTTACAGTACAGTTTTAAAGATCACATTGTTTTCTTTGTTGCAATGACACTGGGCCAATTTTATTCCATGACTAGCAATTAGGATAGAAAATAGAGCTTAAAGGGGCCTGAAACTAATCAAGGTTGAATTTGGCTAATAGTTCTGGTCAGAACAAAAGCGGGGAGAAATTTAAAAAATGTCAAAACATATCATTTTGACCTTTCTGAAATGAAATGTTTCATTTCAGAAATGCCAAACCATTTCATTTTGACATTTTTAAAATGAAACTTTGACTTTTTGATTCAAAATGTCATTTTTTTCCTTTAGAACTGACCTACATTGATCAAACGGTATGAAACTAAGGTAAAATTAAGGTAAAATAATTCCAGAACACTTTGAGCTGAATAAAAATTTAAATTTTTCAAAAAGAGTTAAATGAATTCCACTTTTCTTGCAGCCACTTTCCTTACTTGTTTTTGTCTGTCATTGTTGCAATTATATTATTATTATTATTATTGTTATGTGTTTTCATATTGAAATTTTCCCCCTTCCTTCTGTTTTGTACTAAATTGAAAAATCTGTGCTTGGTGTGTTGTACTTTGGCTCCAGATTTTTCTTAGGAACTGTTTTTCCTTGCAGTTGTTTTTCTTTTAACTTATTGGGGATTTTTGATTACTAGTAGAAGACTGATACTCTAACCTTAAGACAGTGCTCTTCAAAAGTATTGGATGCGTGGTCTAGTCAAGGAATACATGTCACCACACACACATTACATCAAAAGAAACTACTGAAAAACATCCTTGAGCTGCTAAATCTTAGGTCCTCCAATGTGCTTTTTAAATTTGAAATTGATTCTTTGGACTTTCCCAACCAATTAAAAGACCACAACAGGTACAAAGTAAAGAAGAGTGATTAATACTTCTGTCAGTAACAGACATTTGCCAACAGTAATTATTACTACAGTCTAGGAAAAGGCTCTAAAAAATCAGATTTCTTCATATGATTTTAAAATAGACCCAGAATATAGAACCCAAATAGACTCAAATATAGAAATGCTTGATGTGCTGGCAGGCAGTGAATGAGCCTGGATTGAAACTGGTTCTTAACCTAAAACTGCACAGGCACAGAGTTTAGCTCAGTAAATTCGCCAGGCATGAAGAGCAGTATTGGGTTTGATGTGAGGCCTTTTGCATTTTCCAGCACTCACTTTTATGAGAATAGTGCTCTGACAGTCTGTTTAGGTTTGATACTGTATGGTGCAAAGCATATGGTCAGTAAAGCACTGTCTTGGGAAGGGACAATCTACTGCCTAAGCAGTAAGGATAGGGCAGGAAAGTGGGTGTACAGGTGTGACCAAATTTCTCTAGGTAATACAGTAGGACAGAAGTGTATTAGAAAATTAAAATGTACAAGTTGTTGCACGGTAATGAGACAGACTTGGAAAAGCTTTGATAAAATGGAAGCAAGTTAATGACTTTTTTGCTTATGTGAGGTTTAAGGACAAGCCTGATGTAAGTGTAGAAATAACATTGAAAACCACTGATTAAAGTTGAAGTAAAAAAACCCACAAACATTTTAATACAGACCTTGGGGTTTTTTGTTCATAAGAAATAAGAAACAAACTGACCCCAAACTGAATTCTTTGTGGATTCATTTGTGACATGATATGTTCTAGAGCAGAGACATATCTGGTCTGTCCTCCAGAAGACTGTTTATAATAATCTCTTGTTGAATATGAGACAAAATTATCTTCAAAGTCTAAGGAAATTGTAGATCACATTCCACTTCTGTTGTACTACCTTGTAAACACTTAATGAGAAACCAGAGCTAGCCAGTTACATGGAGATTGTTGAAAGCTGGGAGAATTTTGTTCCAGACCACACTCCCAGTCTAGGTAACCCAATGACAGCAAGAACTGTGTCCAAATGCACGTATTCAAGAGTTTCCTTTTAGGAAAAGGGCAGGCAGTGATAACAATATTCAGATATACTCTTCATGAAGAGTATACTCTTCATGACCAGACAAAATATTTTGTGGGCTGACTCTCAAAAGTCATGGGCTGTTAGATGCTGTAAGTGTCCAGAACAAGACAAGAATCACCATGTAAAGCACTTGCCTTGTAAACAATGACAAATGGAGTTTGTCTTTGCTGTGGTCTTCTGGATGATGATGTAAATTCCAGGAATATTTGTTTCCAACTCCTCCTCTACTGGAGAAAGCAGTGAGACAAAAGTAAGAGTTTCTGCACCACTCTGAAAATCGTAAAAAAAAACCCCAAAACGTGTCTGTTCTGATCTACAGTAACATAATTCCTGTGTTATGCTAGGAACGTATCAGAGGCTTTTGGTTTCGTCTATGGCAGTAATATTGTTGAAGCTAAGTTTCTTCACAAGAGCTTGTGATGCACAGAAGATCAAAAATTACATCTCAAGGAGTTTCCAGCAAAATGAATTTCACCTGGATGTGCCTAATTTAAAACCAGTAATCCAAAGCCTGATGCAACTGAATGAGAAGAAAAAGCTTTGTTCATTGAAGAGCTGAATTAATGAAGTGTAATTTTCTCGCCATTGTGTCTCATAGCGGGAGTCTTTAGGTCTAGTCTTTTAACATACTTAAAGAATTTACACTGTCTCTAAAACAGTGTTACCATAGACATATTTGAGTATCTCATAATGTTTGAGTTGATGTTGCATTCTTTTTCAAAGTGATGAAACTAATTCAGTGTTTACTTATTTTCCCAGAAACTTTTAAATAATTAAATACATTTAATTTTCTTTCAAATGTTGTTGTAATTTTCTAACAGTTATTCAAAATTCAATAAAGAAGAGAATTCATAGGATACAGGATTAACAATATTGGACGTTACTAACTTTTCACTGGAAATGAATGTATCCTGTAGTCCAAATAGAGCATTTTAAAACATATTCAATAGAGGAAGGAATATATGCAAATTAATATTGTTACTCAAGATAAATGTCCATGCAATAATCAGGAGTTGGACTTGATGACCCTTGTAGGTCCCCTCCAGCTTAGGATACTCTATAATTCAAATCATCGCATTTGAGAAATACTGAAAGAACTTCGAATTTTTTTCTACAAACAGCTCATCTCCTAGGATGTGATAAATCCAGTGGAATTTAAATAGAAAAGTCTTTTAATACTTATGATAAGAAGACAACTAAAAATATAGGACTGTGACTTTGGTATCCATAACATATGGATACTCAAAAAGCAGGAGGGTAGAGGATAGCCATTTTTCCTCCTTAAGATTACCTAGAAAGTGCATTAACAATAATAATAAAAAAAGAGAAATAAACCCAGTATCACTAATCAGACTATGGAGAATGCTGTTTTGTGGGCTGTGAAGCTCCTTTAAGTATATGGCTATCAATATTTTCACATTTTTAAGGTTGCTAGTAAATTTAATTGTTAAAATAATGGGCATATATTTTGGTTTGTTTATTTTTCATGTTAATCTTGCCCAGCCTTTAAGACCTGAAACTGAGAACAGCAGGAGTTTGCTTAAAAACTATTAGAGAATAAAAATCACTAGGAAATTTAATATAGAAAATACAAATGACAGAGAAAGAAGAAAGAGGAAATAGGAGGATTGGTAGTTAATTAAAAATTAAAGCAACAAATAACCACAGTGGCTGACGAGTGGTGTAATAATGATACACCCAGCCAAGCTTTAGTTTCTGAGCTTTCTAAGAGAAATGCTATGGCAGCACTGACAAATACAGCCTTTTTTCATATTTATAATAGTTGTAGTTGTTGCAGTGCTCAGTGACGTGCTTTTTATATTCTCACCTTTCGTGTATTTAACCAGTATTTAAGAAAAGCAAACCTACTCATATGCTTTGCAATTACAAGTGAGCAACAGTCCCTCTTTAGAGTTATTGGCATATGTTTCCTCTCAACATCCCCTGAGACTCTACTTACGAACGCAGTTAACACATTTATCTGTTTTACTTGTAGGTTAGCCTGAAATAGATGGGAAGTTCACCCTCCTCTCTGAATTGCTCAAGCTCTTCCTTATGGCTGATTATATATGTGTGTATATATATATATATATATAGAGAGAGAGAGAGAGTGGTTTATAATTTCTTTTATTTTGGTTGCTTGTGAGTTTTTTACTTTATATATTTTTCTTATATATATATATACACTTGTATATATATATACATACACACTTGTATATATATATATACACACTTGTATATATATATATACACTTGTATATATATATATATATATGCATTTTTTTATGTGTACGTGTGTCTTTCTGTTCTAGATAATGTGTAGGTGACTGTTTATTCCAACATTGATCATGTGAAATATACCATTAACTTAGAATGATACCTAAGACTGCTTGAGAGTAACTAGATAAATTAAAAAATACAGTGTCTTTTATGTAAATATTTCATCACCAGGTATTTCATTCTGAGAGCACCAAGCTCCAAAGGCAATTTTCCCTTTGATAGCCATCACACACTGTTATCTCAGAATGGGAAGATCCAAATATTCTTCAACGGGGAACTATCTAGTCCATACTGAAAACTATTAGGGAAGATCACACCACTTCGTCCCCTAACATTGTGCATGTCCTGGGATATCTTCCTACCTTCCACTTCAGAATGATGAGTTTCTCTGGTCTTCTGTAGGCACGTCCCAAGGACACCTCTTTGAGACAAAATAGGTTATGTAAAAATAATATTAGGCATCTATACCCAAACAACTGACCTGCACTTGTTAGAGGTGCCTCAGAGCAAAAAATTTCCAGTCATCACTGCTAATTTGCTTCTGCTAAGTTCCCAATTCTCTTAAGACCCAGATTGTAGGCAGATTTAGGAAGCTACTGAAATAGTTCTGTAGGACTACTGAAGAGCCAGTAATATCACATTTTGATTCATATTTATTTGATATCTAGTGGGGTAGTGGGGAGAAAGAAGTCATTATATGTGCATTACTCAAAATTGCAGGATATTCTAATCAATTTTGATTTTCCCCGATTTTGTGGATTCTATTTCCTGACAGCTGAGTTTAAAATGTGCACATCTATGTCCAGATCAGCAGCATAACAGACCAAGCTGAGTCTTCATATATTATGAGTTTTTGTAATTGCTTGAGTTACACTGGGGTTACAACATACCTTCTACTCTGAGCTGTGTAAGCAGATGTGTGTTCTCTCTTTTATGAAATAGTTTCCTGTCTGTTTCATTTAAGGGTAAATTTACTCAAGTAATCTTACCAATGAATCCATGCTGCTAGCACAGTTTCCACAGACAACTGACACCTGTTGCCTTTTAACCTACAGTATCTTTTACACGTCCCAAATTTCTGTGACATTAGTACAGATGCACGAAAACTGATGACTTGTAGTTCTTAATTATTTTGTTGTTGTTCTCTGTGTGGATTAATATGTTTAAGTTCAAGAGGCAAACTTTGAAAAAGTAATTTTATAGATCTGTGGAAGAAAAGCATTTCTTACCCAATGCAACATTGAAAGACAGATCCATATTTTCTCATTAACTCAAGCATAGGTAGAAATATTTTGTTCTTTGATACAGTGAACAATGCAGAATTATCGTTGTTTTGGTCAGCATTTGTTGTGTGACTTGACTTTCACTGCAAAAGTACACAAATGCACAAGTTCTTTGGATCACATTTAAGCTGTGAAGTTGAGTATGAAAAAGTTAAGAAAGACAGTACTCAGGTTTCCAATATATATTTGTCAGTCAGAAGACTGACTCTAGGTGACACCATGGTAGTTTTTTCTAGCAAATTCCTGTGTAATTCAGTGTATGGAATGGATGGCACTTTTTTTGCCCAATTGGTCACCAATTACATTTTTTTTCTTTGTCTGTAGTCATATCTATTTACTGTAAACCACAGATAATGTTAACAAAACCTTCATTAATTTTGTCATGTTCTTCAACACAGTAGTATCTGGACGTCTTGCAAAGACTGTGGCTTTTACTTTCATAACATTGCGGTGGTCAAAAGTAACTCTGTTTTGGTTTCCCACTAAGACGACCAACTTGTCTTTTCAGGTTTTTTTTAGGTTAGGTGACTGTACAGACTGTCTTGATGGCAGATGACACTGTGAATACTCAGTAGTAAATTAGATAATGAGGAAAACAAATTGGTTTAGTGAGTTACCTGCGTCACATCACATTTTTCACTTGCAACCTTCTCCCTGTTGGCTGAAATATGATATGTATGTGCATTCTGTTTGACTAACAGAGGGATGGCAAGGAAGTTCAGGATTGATCCTCCTTTGGCCTCTCACCGAGATGGGAAACATGGGGTTCAAAAGTAAAATGGGAAGAGGGAACAAAAGCAGAAGCTGCCGGTATAGTTCACAACAGGAACAGGTACTTCCCTCCAGCGTCCTCACCACTCCTGCTCTTTCACATACTGCCCAGACCCTCATCTTGCTGTTTGGTATGTGGCAAGGAGAGACTTATCCCAAGGACACTGGCACATCTCTTGAAATTAAACACCAGGAGTAAGAATATGCTGTCAGGAGATAAAGTTAAGTTTTATTTTAGGAGACAGGCCGTATTTCTGACAGATGGACCATACTCCTGCACCATATAGCCTCCAGCCCCATCCTGCCAGTGAGGAACACGTCAGCCTGAAAAATTAAAGTTCAGCAAAATTATAAGCCACCAAAATTGGGGCTTTATAATGGGAACTGTCATCTAACTTGAATAATAGTCCCATTCATAATACTTACACTGGATCTTAATCTCACTTAAAGTGAAATTACTCCAGGGACTTAAAATAGGAGTATTTGCAATTTATATATCTTCTGAGACTCTTTACACCCTTGGATATAGTGTACAAAATGTGCTAGGTGTGCTCTCTACAAACATGTCTGCATGTGTGTACAGGTGTCTGTAAATCAACATATATTTTTCTTTTTTTGTTGTTTAGATAAAAAGATAATAGTATACAGATAATAATGAAAGCACGGGGCATAATGATGATTTCCCTTTTTAATTATTGCTAATATATTTTTTTAAAACATCTGGTTAAAACATTATTTCCTGTTCCCCTTTCCGCTGGCAAATATAAAATAGAGTGGAGAGTACAGTGGAAAGACAAAAAAGAAGGGTAGAAGAAGAAATGCAGGAAATAAAAAGAAAAATTTTCATATGATCAGTTGTAGAGAAAAAAATAAACAAACGTCAGGTAAAACAAAATATTTCTCAGTTGAAATGTATTCTATTGAAAAGACTATGAAGCATCCATACACTCATCTTTCTTTATAACCAGAACTACCAAATACTTTCCATGCTCAGGAACGAGCACTAGAAACACTAAAATAAATTTTCTCAAGGCTTCAATTGCTTAATACTTTTAGCATACATTTATAGCATTACTCATAAATTTCCTGTTGGAGACATGCTCTCAGTGAAATCTCAGCGGGATGCAGAATTTCATGCTACTTATCCAGTGCTGGCCATAGCTTCTCCTCTTCAGCAAAAACTCATCAGTTTCTGCAAATTATCATTGCTCTTGCAGGTAGAACTTTATTATAGATGATGCACATATGCCAGACTCATCTAGTATTATAGCAGTTTCTGTCACCTTCATCCAAACAACATCTGGCAGCAGTTCCCAGAGTGACATTTCAGACGTGGAAGCAGAACTAATAGGAAGAAAAATATGGTGGCAGTGACAATACAAGCAGAGAACAACTTCCTCCCCAATTAAGTCAATGTGCTGCTATCCTTCAGTGTCTCAGAGTCCCTACTTGTCCCTAGTAGTCTATTTTCTGTTTTGTAGTTTGCAACAGGTCAGTTTTCCATAGTGTTCTAGGACAACTCTTCTCCATGAGAGAGGATGGCAAATGTTGAATACAGCTCCTTGAACCCTACATCCATGACTCAGGTGAAGATACGCACCTTTGACTTCGTAAGGTATTGTATACAAGCATGTTCTTTCCCTGTGGTGAACGTGCCGTGGATTAAGTTCACTGCAACATCAGCAAACACTTCAAAGTGCCTTAAAGAAAAAAGACTATTTTCACCCACTACAGTGACAGCTCTGTATTGTTTCATGTCATTACTTATGCAGTTTCTTCAACACATTCCAATAAAATTCACCAAAGACCTAAAAGGCGGGGGAAAAAATTATCCTGCTAGAGGTTTGAACCAAGTTTTATTGGTGTTAAAATGTCACCCTGAACTAATGGACTTTATTTTTGAATATAACTGGAAAATGTAAGGAATTCTGACAAAGTCATAGTCTACGGATCTCAGAGATAGGAAGTTTTAAATATTTTAAATTTAAAATATTAGTAAACACGTATTATACACAACTATGTGTCTTGCCATTGCTTATTTGCTTCATTAAAGGCAAATATAGAATTTGTGAGACAAATAGATCGCCTATTGTAGACTTTACCTCATCACTGTTTACCCACAGAACACAAGAGGAAACATTCTTAAAAAGCTTCAAACTATTGCACAGACAGATTTCCCACAGTAAGACATCACTAGCTGGATTATAGATCTGTATCACAATTACTGTCCGTGCAGTACCAGTCCCTTCATGGGTGAAGTCACTCACTCTTAAAGGGTAACGTAATTCTTACCAGCTGCCATTAGTACCTTTTTGTCTGTGCAGCATTTGTGACTTCTGCTACAGATCAAGGTTACTCACCCAACTCTAGAGGATTCAGAAATGGAACCCAGACAATGAGAGAACATGGAGTAACATCTGTTTGCCACATCTGCCATTTTTTATGGGGATTTTTTATGTTTAGGTTGTAGGGGTTTTTGAGCTTTGATATAGCAAATTTATCTCAGAATTCATTCTTTTTTTTTGTTTGTTTGGTTGGTTGTTTGGTTGGTTTTTTTTCTCTTTTCCCTTGTCTCTTACTCCACTGTGGGTTTCTGAGGTTTTTATATTTCTGATTTGCTCTTTAAATGCTTCTTTCTTAATCACTACAGCTCCTCTTTTCCTTGCAAGCCCCTTGCATGTATCTTCTGTGACTTGCCATATAAAACGTAGAGACAAAACCAAAACAGAAACATTAGAACATGTCTGAAAGAATAAGAAATATCTCAAAATCCACAAGTAAGTCCTATTCAGCTGTGCCACAAAACAAAGAAATGCTACTAATTACAAGCTTCTGCTGTTACTGTTGATTGAAGTTAAATGTCAGGAGGACATTCTTTACTGTGAGGTGAAGCACTGGAACAGGTTACCCAGAGAAGTGTTGCCCCATCCCTGGAAGTGTTCAAGGCCAGGCTGAACAGGGCTTTGAGTAACCTGGTCTAGTGGAAGGTGTCCCTGTCCATGGCAGGGAGTTGGAACGAGATGATCTTTAAGATCCCTTCCCACCCAAATCATTCCATGATTCCATGGTTGTCAGAGGCCACCTTGAGAAACTCACCTTATACACTGAACAGATTTTAATTACTTACCCTACTGCAAACATTGGAATTCACAGTGTCTTTTCCTTGTTTACCATTCTATCCCCAAGGGACCAAGGAAAGGGGAATATAAAGTCAGTTTCCATCCCTAGAGCTCTCAGAGCAATCCCTTATATCCATTTGGAAGAAAAAGAAATGCAGCATATTAAATACTTTGGGGATCCAAATCAAGTTGTTATCTTTTACTTAAGAATCAAAGCCTGACAAATGGAAGAAACCTCTTAGACTTAATTGTGTGGCAACCACCTTTGTAAATGGAGCAAATCCTTCTCCAAGGGAAGCTGTAAAAGAAGGTAACAGCAACTGGAACTACATCATTACTTTTCCAGGAACTTATAGTGGAAGTTGGGTAACTTTATGCTGACTTCAGTGGCACCCTGGAAATGTGAGTCTTCATCGCTTTGTTTGATTACCACAGTCTTCTGGTGCTGTAGCCATGAGAGATCCTGCCTGCTGGTGATACTGTCTGGGCTTGCTGGGACCTGTGCTTCAGTCAGGGTCTCTCCCTCTTCCTGTACCTCTTTCCCACCTGGGGAATATCTTGCAATATGATGAACTTATTGGACAAGCAGAACATTTCAACACATCTGAAAGCTTTCCATCAGGTTTCTGGTAAGAAAAAGAAAGACAGACCTTTCTTGTTGTCTGCAAAGAGCAGAATGATCTCTTTGAACATTGTTTTCAATATACTAGCAAGTTCCCAAATACTGGGAGAGAAAGCCAGGAGGAAATGCAGAGGACACTACAGCTACTACAGCTGAGGAAGATAAGAATTTACTTCCTTCTAACACATCTGTTGCCCACACAGCTCTCTGACCAGCTTCATTCCCCCATGTCCTCCTGTCAGTGCTGTGCAATGGGTGTGAATTACCAAGTAACTGCTCTGCTGAACATGCAATCCAAGCAGGATTTTGCTGATGCCTTCAGACATATACAATATTTTTCATGACTAAGGAAAAAAAAGTTGTGAATTCTAGCAGCTAAAATAACTGCTTTTATTTATGAAAGCACTCAAAAATAATTCAAAATTTGTCTCTCGTTTACCTAGATACAAAATTGTAAGGTAGAGGTTGCCTAGAGGTAATCGAGTACCAAGGATAACATTAACTCTTGGAGTTTTGTTCTGGCTTGTTTTATACTTTATCACTCTTACTGGGGGGTGTGCTTGCATCTCTATTCCATAAATGCTGCCTGTGCTGGGAGAAGAGCCTGGGCACACAGGTATTATAGGTTTCTGCAGCATGGACATGATTGCTTGCTGGAACCTTGACAGCATTATCTCCTATTCTACATCTGCACAGCAGTATGAAGCATTCAGAATATATAGAGAAAATAACGTGAATAACCTTCTTTCTCTCATTACTTTTATATTTTTTGTAAATTTTAATAGCACTGACAGTCTTCCTTACTTTCTCTTCCTTTACTCTCTAAAATTATTTCAGATCACTTAAATATAAGTACTATCTCGTTCACCTAGGACAAGAATGATCCAGCATTTTTAAGACTTTGGAAGCATAAGATTATTTTACTGTCCATTTTATCAACAATATTTTTTTTTCATTCTTAGGGCAAAAAAAATTAACACAAATTAAGGTTTGTCTTCAGATGAGCGAGAGTTGGTTCAGAAAGCTGAACATGTTAATTTAATAACCTTCTGCAGGCCTCCACCTTGCATAATTTCAGCTTTAGGTATATAATTTTGCCACAGAGCTTATGTTTTGGTATTAGCCAAACAAGTTTGTTGTGCTGACTGCTGAGCAAATTATTTTGTATAGGTTTTTTGCTTTGACATCACCCTATGTAGCTAAGGGTGTTAACCTGTTCAGAGTGTCAGTCCTATAAATAGAAGATTAAGTCAATCCATAGATCTTATTGAAGCATTTTGATTGATGTGGGCCCTGGAAAGTAAAGATGAGTTTGCCTTTGACATGAAAATCAGTCTGAAGAGCAAAGAGTGCCGAGTCAGCAAATTTGAGCAGTTTAGGTTTGGCATCAACTGAACAAGTCAGAAGTGACAATCAAGAGATCTTATCAAGGTTTTTACTTTGGTTTTGATACTCTTGTAATTGAGCATCTTTCTCTTTTGTCACTCATCTGCCTTCAAGACATTTTTTGTGTTTTCTGCTTCAAGTTAGAGCTATGAGGAGCCTTTCTAGCCATGGGAGAAAAAAATCAAAACTTTCCCCTTAGAGAACTAGAGCTAAGTTGAAAGACTAAGAGAATGACAATCTAGTAGTATCCTGATTAGTTTTAGGTTTTGGTAAGATTCTGCTGTGCTGCTTTACTTTTTATGTGCCTTTTTTAATTTACAATTAAAAATGTCTTGCAAGTTATGTATGTATGGGTCAAGTTGTTTGTGTTTGTTTTAGTTCATTTCTTTTCTTTTTTTTTTTTTTTGAGGGGGGAGTTTAACTAGAAGAAAGTCAGGTCAAATATTCTGGACTGTGTAAGACTGTAATGTTTTTCCTTCTTTTTTTTTTTTATTTTATTTTTTCTAGTGCTTGAAACAGGAATTTCCTCTGGGTTGTGGATAGAATATAGATAGATCTCTGTATACATTTTTGTTTGTAGCCTAGAAGAGAAGAAAAATAGTAAAAAGGGTGTTAGTGATCCTTTGGAATTTTAAACTGGAAAATGTACTTCAAAATTTTGATTTTTCCATTTGAAAAATTCAGCTATTTATTCTAAAGGCTGTTATCAAACCTCTTTTCTCCCCACATTCACAATCTCTTCTGCTGTTACGAAATTTAAGGAACTTGAAGAAGGAATGAAGACTGAAAACCTGCAGTACTAATGCTTGTTCCTTTGAGATAGGAAAGGGTCTTATCAAACATAGACAATGCAGAGGTTTAGGGTTTCTCTGGTCTCCTGGTACAGTGGTTTTAGATTTTTTCTTTAAATCTCCACAGGTGAATACAGGGGAGGAGGGGGAGAACCCACTAGTACTCAACTAAAATCACAGGAGAATTATATATGCAGCAGAGTTTTTTTTTCATGAGATGATAATGGGATCTCTTCACCCCATTAATCAGGAGGGAAATAATTAGTGAAAAGAAGGAAATCCTCCAGAACAGCTTCACAAGTTCTGAAAATAAAATTCTGTATCAAGAGACAAGCAGATATGACGGTAGTTATTTCAACTCAAAACATGACCAAAAAAAGACAGATTTGGAATTATGTCAGAGAAGCCAATAATAATGCAATCCCCTTTGGGATGTTATTAATGTGCAATGGAAAATTTGAAAACCTCTGAAGATTATGGAGTGAGAAGAACAATAGATACCTGCTGCTATTCAGGAGAAATGGAAACACCATAACAATGCACATTATGCTGTCTCTGAATGGGACACATTCCCCTTTTGGTGAAATCACTTTAACCACTGATTCTTAATGCTGTATGAAAGGACCTTATTTGCTGCTTCTAAAGAAAAACACACCTTTTCTTCTCATATCACCAATTCTTGCATTGGCAGACAAAAACATCAACTTTTTCCTTCTGCCTTTTGTCTTCCTCTACCTGACCTGGGGAAAAAAATCTACACTGAATTTTGTTTAGTTCACTATTATTAGTTCAGTTTCAGTGTCAATAGTCATCTAATGAACCACCATGATCGAAAACTGTCTATGAAAATGAGACAGTTGTATTTTTATGGCCAGCACGACTCCAAGTGCTTGAAGTAGTGCTAAAGTCTGCCTCTTCTTGCTTTATTTCCCTCAGATGCAGTATTCAAAGAGCATTGCCCCTACTATGTTAGAGGAGTGCTGTTTACCCTTTCTTTATCCCTCTGAACATAAAAGCATTTATCAAAGCAGAGAAGTCCCCTTTGCTTGGTGTTCAGCTAAGGCTTCATTTTCCTTAATGCTTCATGGTAAGGATGTCTCTCTGAGCTCATTGAGATCAAGAGGAGTTGAGCCAGGCTTTTCTAAAGCCTAGGACAACACACTGTGGCTCCCTGTGACAGAGGGGCTGTGTGAATGAGGTCCATGAGGACTTTGACATGGCAGCAGGCAAACAAGATAGAACAGCTGCAGAGAACTGCACCGTTTTATCAGCACACCCCACACAGGCCTGACAGATTTTTGTATCTGAAATAAGTTCAGCTAAGTTCCTGCTCAAATAAGTGGTTGTTATCTTAGCAAGCCAGAGGCTCTGATCTGCTGCCTTCACAGGGTATGATCTCAGATGAGAGGAGGATAAGGTTAGTGATCTAATAACTGGGAAAAGACTAAACCCTGGCATTGACCCCACAAAGTGACCAGCTGGACCAGTAACCTTACCAAAGCCCCTACCTTGATATTGGCCTCATAAGTCAAGACTTGCAGTATCTATAAAGCCCCTAATTTGAAATCGAGGCACCTTTGAATTTCACCTCATAAGTAGATCCCAAAAGCGTGTTTTATGTATTATCCTGTAAATGTGAAATGACCCTTAGCTCCACAGGCTGCTTGCCTGGGGCTTTCCAGAGTGTCTGCTTGTTATGTTTGTGATAACTGCAACGAATTTGCTGCTGCTGTTAGAGCTGCTGAGTGACACATGAGTTAAAATGTAAAATTTCTGGTGCCCTGAAGCAGGGGGAACAGGCATTTGTCAATTCACATTTCCCGCCAGTAATTTTGGGGGGGACCTGCTGCATGTAACAGGTGAGTACCACATAGCAGTGTCAGAGCAGCACAAAAAGGTGTTGCACTGATTCTTTTGGTAATGTGGATTTTCATGTTTCCTTGGATCTTCTTCTGCATTCATGCCAGCAGCAGCAGATTTGGGACATTTCACACAAGTGAAACACTGTCCTTCCATGATTAAACTCGAGACTTAGTGGAAGTGGTCTTTCAGGTCACTTGGTGTTGTAAATATGAAGAGGGTCAAAGAAGTGCCTTAAGAAGTTTCCCAATGATCTCCATCAAGCAGGTTTGTTGTTCTGAGAGTTGCACACTCTCCCTGGTAGTGAGACGTTCTGGTTTTGTGGCTAAAGCCAGCACAAGTAGTTTGTGTGTTCTTCCTCTGGTCATTATTTTCTGTCCTTCTGGTTCAGTTTTTTTCCACACACCTATCTCCTCAGCTGCACAAAATCTGTGCTGTGGTGGGCTGAGCAGGAAACTGCATCACTGAACTCAGCTAATTAAAACTGCTCTTTTAAAGAGAAAAAAATAAGACTGCAATGTGCCAAAATCAGTTGTGACAGATGGCATCTGTTTTCCCTGCCCTTGCTTTTGTGTGCCTTTAGGAAGCCTCAGCAAGGTGAAGCCTTCAGAAAGAGGGGGAAATTGCTCCTTTTATTAGGGAACTGTTGCTGCTAAAAGAGGGGTGGGTTGGGGGACTGCAGAGTGTGGCCAGACCCACCTACTTTTGACTCCTTGAGACTGAAGTGAGGAGCAGACAGATACCAAAGGCTGTGCAGAGTAGCTCTGCTAAGGAAGTCATCAACTAATTAAATCAAG